>NC_138985.1:78953356-80348356 GCF_964341445.2 Mesoplodon mirus | reverse complement strand
TGTTAGGTGTTGTGGGGAAGTAGGAGAGGAATTCATAGTAAAACACAATCTAGTCTCTGCCTCAGAAACTTCCAACTAATTAATGTAGATAAGATATGGATCTTATCTAGCTCATGTGGAATACAAGTCAGAATGTGATAAGCACATTAAGAGCATACAAATGCCATTAGGTGTAAGTTCTGAACTTGGAAAGATCATTGTGAGAGATCAAGGAAGCCTATATGGAGGAGGTCTCAGAATTGGAACTGGTCCCCCAAATGAATAAGCAGGACTTCTGTAATAGAAAATTTCTGGAGAATGCTCCAGACAAAGAAATGCAACACTAAAAACATAATGATGAACCATATCCTGAGACAGGCATATGGTTCAGATTGACTGGAGCATATTCAATTCAAGTTGGTGAGTACTGGAATATATAAGGGTAAGTTAGATTTGACACTGGAGGAACTGGAGCATCCAAAGGAGGAGTATGAACTGTATTCCATAGGCAATAGGGAGTATCAAAATTGTTATCAAAGCTGGAGAGTGATAAGATTAGAGGTGTTTTGGGAAAGTTAACTGACCAGTATATAAAAGAAACTTATAAAGAAGTGGAAACTGGAGAAGGAAAAAAATCCATTAGAAAACAATCCTAATAATAACCCTATGATGCAAGTACTACTATCCTATTTTACAGAGGGGACAACTGAGGCAGAGGAGAATGAAGTAACCTGCCAGGACGACACAGCCAGTTAACAATTAGTGTGGGAAAATCAATAGAGTTAAAATATTCAGTTAAAATATTCATATGAAGAAAAAAGGGAAAAGAATCAATAAAGATGTACTGAGTTTATTCTTCACTGAAAGTAACTCACTTTTTAAAAAATGTCTTTAAAGATGCGATGAAACTATTTTTGTCTTATGGACCATGTAGGAAGATTATCACACAAAAATGAGATTGTAAAGTATCTATCGCTAAGCCCTCCTTGAGGGCTCTCTTAGCATTGTATATACTCCATGCTGGGATCTGAGTTAAGTAAGAAGTAATATCACTGAGCGTGTGGAGAAAGGATCCAATTTGTATTAATGACAAAATCCAGAGAGGAATATAGATATCTAGCAAAACTATGTCGTTTATTAAACAACTTTTAGACACTTAATTGCTCTTAGGATCCACTTAAAGTAATATTATTTCCCCCCAAAAAAGTCTGAAAAGTGTTGACCCAAACTTAAGTTAATGGTCAAAATTTTCCAGTGTAAGTACCAAAAGTGCTAAATCAATGGTATTTAAGCAAATAAGAGATAACTTTCCTCTAACTAAATGGCTCAATTTTACATTTAAAGTATTGTTTCATTAATGAGAAATGATAGAACTCTATAGGATCACAGCAAAAGAAAAACCAAAGGTTACTAATATGTCAATGAAAAAGTAACAAGTACTAAGGTAGGCCATGCAAAATGAAGGTTTGCTTTCTTCTTGCCACTTTGAATTTGTAATTAACCAGTGCTTTTCCTAAAATACAGGATCACCAATGATTTGAAAAATAAGACACACCATCATTATATTCCTTAGTGTGAGGTCACAAACTTGAACACTGTTATCTATTATTTGCAAGATATGAATCAGAAGATTGGCATGTTTTACACTTGGAGATTTTCAAAAATTATAGCATTTATCTATACATAAATTTGGACTTAGAAATAATCAAGGACAAAAAATAAGGATTAAAATTTTTAATTTAAATTGTTAGTAGCCCAACCTGCTAATCAAGGTATGTTATGACATATTTATTATGTTTCTGATGTCTTTTTACAACAAAAAAAGGAAAAATAAAAATTTGATGCCAAATGTACCAAAATTCATAAATAAAACAAGTATGCAGATAAAGCATTTCAATCACCATTACGATTGTTTTTAAACAATTGTTTACATTTTTATAAGGAATAAAACAGAAAGAAAAATAGTGCTATAATACTTGAGAATTAAAACATTTTTGTATATCTTTTTAAGCACATTTTAAAAATGTGTTAGAGTTAAAATAGCACATGGGAAAGCTATGTCTGTGATGAAAATGGAATAAGATACAAGAGAATAAAAAAATATGTTTTTACTGAATGATGCCACAATGTTGTCTTAAGGGATCCCCTATCGTTACCAGATATTAAGCATTTCCTAGATAAAGTTATAAATCCCTAAACTTGCAAGACATTTTCTGCAAACTATCATAAATAAAAACACAGGTCAAAAAATAAACTGTTTAAACATTCTCATGGAAATAAAATATATAAAAACATATATTTTAGAAAAACACTTTGCTCATAAATATAATTCTTTTTTTCTTGTTGGATGCTGAGGGAAAAGTATTAACATATGGTTATTCATATTGTTAAAAAGAACGATGAAATATTTGCAATTCAGCACTTCTCACTATGTAAAGCATCCTTCTTATCCCTTTAGTGAAAACTATTTCCAGCACTTTTAGGTGAAGAACCTCAGATGATAAAGGCCACAGTGCAGACTGCTGTTAGCACCCCATTTTGTCACTGTGGCTTATGTTATGAAACTGGCAGAAACTTTCACATAGGAAAACCATTTGCTATATTTCAGTATAGAAATTGCATTGCTATTTTCTGTGCTCCTAAAATACCTTCATGGTGGTCTGATACTTGATCGTTCTATTACTAAAGCAAGTTAAATTGTAATTCCAACTATTTATCTTTCAGACATCACTAAACCTTCCAGGAATATTTTATTTACTATTTATTAATTTCTTTTGCAGATTGTGAAAACTATTTCAAGAATGCAAATATCAATTTCTCACACATTTAGACAGTTTTCACTCTTTACCTTCCTTTGATACACAAAATTTGCATACAATGTAATCTGATTTATTTCCACTTCACGTGCTGTCAGCTTTAGCTTTTCTCTTATTCTCTTTCCTAATTCTTTCTCATTTTCTTCCTGTCCTTCCTTCCTTTCTCCCTCCCTTGTTCTCTCTCTGCAAGTTAATAAAACAAGATGAAATAAAAATTCTGAAAAATAATATATAAATGCCTCCAATTTTACTTAGCCAGAATTTCATGGCAATGTTCATGTAAGTTAACCCAGGAAAAGACACCCAACAGAGTTAAAGATAGAGACGGAGACTGGGGAGGGAGGGAAGGAGAGAGAACAAGAATGAGGAAAAAAGAGGAAGAAAGAGAATCAAACTTTTTAGAGTATATTTATGCCTTGAAAGAGACAATATGGGCTGTACTTTTCCTCCCTCTAGAAAGCAAAGCAAGTTTTGGATATTGAAAAACACTTTCTCTTTTTCTTCAATTTACTTTTGACTCAATTCTTTTTCAGAATGGAAACTGCATTATGTAAGTGAGAAAGTTATACATAATAAAAGGGTGGTTTCCTCATTTTGTAACAACTACCTTTATGGTGCATGGTGTTTTAATAAGTCTTCTATAATGCATATCTGAAAATAAAGCTAAAATGTGTACAATATGGACTGAAATCAGAATAATAAAGTCACCCCATTTAATTAAGTCTATAATGTCATGCCCATACAAATACTGCACAACAAATATTAAACTAACCGCGGTTATAAAATTAAAGCTTCACCTACAGATGAATTAATGTGAAAAGTAACTTTAATTTCTTTTCCAGACTACAAACAAAATTAATTTATTGGAAAATAAACTAAAATATATGAGAAAGTAATTCTAAAAATGTTTATTTCTAACAGAAAATTCTAAACTTATTTTAAGAGGAACATGGGAAAAATAAACCCTACATATAGGTACACCTGATTTTTAATTTGCTAAAACTTTGACACCAGTGCTTTAGAAGCAGTTGAATTTTCATTTTTCCAGTTAGACTTATGATATGTCGATTGCCGCATATATAAATCGTACTTCTTCCTATGAACACATGATCTCACTAGACTGTCTAAATATCCAGCTGTCTTTTACTAAAATTGACAATTGTCTTTCATAGGCAAGGTCCAATTTTTTAACTAACCATATCTTGAAAATGTTAACTATAAAAAATTTTAAAGTCAAGGTTATGAAAGAAGGGCCACACATAAGACAAACTATACAGGCATCATATAAATACAAAGAGATAATCAAGACAGCAAGTGCACTATTTAAATACATTCTCCAAATATAAAAAATTGGCAGCCTCATACCAGAAATTTTACTCTCATAAAAACTTTGTTAATACTAATGATATGAATATTTTGGGTCATAGTTATAAATAATAGCAAACCTAGGTAACTGTGTAAATCACTTGCATTTTGGTTAACTACACCTATTTTTACTTACCCTTCAAACACTACTACTTCTTACCAGTAGGCAGCACTATAACATCTTCTACCTGTTACCAATATTAATGTCACACAATGCCATCTGTAACTTATTACACATTATCTGACCTTTGCTTGCATTTTAGTCTTATTATTTTGGTTCCATGCTATTTATCTCACAGATACTCTTTTCTTCCTAAAAACAAAATTAAAACTTACAATAAAATATCAGCAAGTCAGGTATAGTATACACAAACATCAACTAGCAAGTGTGTAATTAATGAATGCTACTATTTCATTACTAGTTAATAGTCTATTCCTTATTGTAATTTAAAGGAAGCTGAAATTAAGTGTAGTATGAAACTGGTCAAATGAGTTTAGCATTAAAGACTTTTAGTTTCTGATGTTATATATTCACTAAACTGCTGCTTTTATAAGAATTATAAGGACCTTGATATTAAAGCATTTATGTTTATCTATATATCTGTTTTTTCAGAAAAAGAATCAAAGTATAATAAATTATTTAGAAACCCAAACACATAAATTGATAAGGGAAAGTATATCACAACACTTGTAGACAATTTATATTCTACAACTTAATAGTAGACCACATATTCACCTGACAGATTCCACCTTACTTTAACTAAAATGATCATTTTCTACTTCATCAAAAAGCACTTAAATGTAAAATAGGCCAACATCAAAATATACTAAGAGAAATTCTTCGGTTCCTTCACTAACTAGAGATACACAGAAAAGGACCCTTTAAGTTTAATGATACCTGCTCATTAAATGATGCTAAACACTAAAATACCACGAACAGCAGGGAATTTCAGTTTACATTAGAGAAAAAAAATAAAAGGCTAAAAATGACTGAAGTTGGTCAGTTCAAGCTGATAGGGCACTTCAAATGAAAAACAGAAGAATAAAGGAGACACTCTAGGTTAAATTAGGTTCTCCTATTCCTTTTCTTGAAAGTGCTTAACTTCACAAATTTTATTTGAATTAGCTAAACTGCCAAAATCAAAGCAGATATAAAGTTAAACAGGCAAGTACACTTCACAGTAGTTTACCTCTTACACAACAGCTAAAACCTTGATTTTAAAAAGGTGATTTTGAGTTTTAAATGGGTATATTCCTCTTCTTCACTGAAGCAACTGAAATACTTCATTTCTAAGAAAACACTGCTGCACAGATGAAAACATATACAAAGCTTCAGGTGAATAGGTTTACACAATTTTGTTCCTTCATATATAAATGAAGAATTTCTCCTTTCAAAAACCAATACCTGATAATACTTAATAAAGTGCTATGTAGCCAATTAGAATTTACTGTACAATATTTCACATACTTTTTAAAAAGTAGGACATTTTCCTTTAGTTTATAACTTTTGACTTTGAATTTTCACTTACTAAAAGCATATAATTTCTCCTTGCTTGAATCTTACTTCCAAGTTCTTATTTACATTTGCCAAACAGTGGCATTTCTCTAGGAAAACTGGACTAAATCTTGACAAAATTTGTAAAGTAGTAATTATTGGCACCCCTCTCTCCATTCATCACTCCTTTCCCCTACTCAACTCAATTTTACTCTTACCTGTACTAGTTCCTCTTTTTATGAATGGTTCCACCATGCATAAAGCTTAATACAGTACTAGTGAATATACATGGTCCTCCAAGCTGAATGAATGCCCATCTTATTGGAGGGCAAAAGAAAGAGAGTCCTTCTTAACCCAAAGAATACGTTGCTGATTAATAAACAATATTGTCTAGTAAGAAGTATTTTGATCCCAGGGGAATTCCCCTGCAAACTTCAAATCATACCATTTATGCTTCTTGTTTCTTTTTGCATGTATAGCTGTTGTTATAGTCTGAATGTTTGTGTTCCCCCCAGAAAAAAAATCCATAAATTTAAATCCTAAACCCCCAATGTGATGGTATTTGGAAATGGGTCCTTTGGGGGATTAGACCATGAAGGTGGAGCTGTCATAATGGGATTAATGCCCTTATAAAAGAGGCCCCAGAGAGCTTCCTCAACCTTTCAGCCATGTGAGGTTACAGTGAGAAGATGGGGATCATTGAGGAAGCAAGACCTCACCAGATACCTAATGTGTCAGTGCCTTGATCTCGGACTTCCGGGCCTCCAGAACCATAAGAAATAAATTTCTATTGTTTATAAGCCACCCAGTTTATGGTATACGGTTATAACAGCTGAATGAACTAAGACAGCTGTAAAAGGAGAGGCTCTAGAGAGGGCTCCCTTCTATCAGGCTCTTTCATAAAAGGCAGATAATTTCCCTGTCACTTAGGAACATTTACCAGTATTTTCTGGGGGTTTATATCTGTGCTTAATTTAGGCCATATAATCAATTGTGAATTAAAAATGCAAAAAACACTACTATATTTAAAATGCATAACCAACAAGGACCTACTGTATAACACAGGGAACTCTGCTCAATATTATGTAATAACCTAAATGGGAAAAGAATTTGAAAAAGGATACATGTATATGTATTACGTTCACTTTGCTGTACATCTGAAACCATCACAACATTGTTAATCAACTACACTCCAATATAAAATAAAAAGTTTAAAAAATTTAAAAAAATAAAAATGCAAAAAACAAACAAGGGTAACGGTAAACTGGTCTCCTGGTAACATTAGCATAGCATTTCTCACACTATTCCACAGAACACGAGTTTCCCCAGATAGTATTCAATGAATAGGTTCCACGGTAAAAAAATTTGAGTCTCTTATAGATGCACAGAGACTGTTAACTCATAAAAGGCTATAAGAACTGTAAAGGGCAGTGATTCCCCTTTCCCATTAGATAACTATTAAATCTCATACACGTTAGGGTTTAGGGAACATATTTTGCAAGTCTGAATGATATAATTTGCCTGCAACACATGTTGCAGGGATTCTGTAATGGCATTATACTTGAAAACACTTTAACAAATTATATGGTCTGAGTCAGCTTGTTTACACCAGCATACGTAGTGCCGGGCACACAGTAGGCCCTCAATAAATATTTGTTTACTGGATTAGTTAACTGATGAAGTCTAATGCTGAGTTCAGTATATATTTGTGTAAACAGTTTAATATAGGTGGATATGTGTTCTTTATGCAAATATCTCTAGGGGTAAAGACCCTAGAGCTTCTCTTGAAAGCATCCTGACAATATCAGGGTGTATTCAAATACTTCTACTTTAATTTTAATTATTGTCTCCCTGTTAATTCATGACCAGAGACAACATATATTAGAACCATCATCTTTAAAAATAGTTCTCAGTATTTCCATTTATTCTCTAAGTTTAATTAGTCAAGTGTATTTAAGTCTTTCCTCTAGAAATCATATGATAGAGATGACAATCACCTCTCTTCCACTTTTTTCTCTCTTCATTTTCTCTGTATCCTTTTTAGCACGCTTTTATTTTAGAGTAAAAACCTAAGCTGTACACAGCATTTTTTAAAGTGTGCTATAAATAGCATTCAATTCACTTTGATTTCATTTCAAATGCTAAACTGAAAGTTTGCACTGCTGTCCCTTTAGTCACAGGTGAGAGATCAGCACAGGAAAGAGAAGGGCAAGGGCTGTGGAATCTGACAGACCTGACCCTGACCTTCAGCTCCACCTTGAAATAAATCACTGAACCGCAAGATGATTATCATCCTGAGACTCAGTTTTCTCCACTGTTAACGTATGAATGATAATACTGACCCAGCAGTATTGTTTGGGGGCTTAAATTAGGTTAATATGTAAAAGGTGTCTGGTAGAAAATGTTATTACTAAATGGTGTGGTGGGGTAGGGAAAAAGAATTGGGAGGAGGACTAAAAATCACAAAGTTGTATGGCTCTAATCTCTGCAACTCAATCAAATAAACTACTGCTTTTAAAAAGCAAAAGTTTTAGTGCAAACTTTCTAGAAGTATACTCATCACAATGTTAATGGTGGTTTTCTCTGGGTAATAATACTATTAAAAATTTGTATTGTTTACTTAATATTCCTCCAAATTATTGGAATATACTGTGATAGGTGTGTAGTACTTCTGAAATTAGAAAAACTTGAATTCAATTGTGGTTTTAGGAAAAATGTGTTTTAATATTTAAAGAGTTTCATTTATGTGGAAAATTAATTCATGAGGAGCTTCTCAGTCCTCAAAAATTCTAGAGAAATGAGAATTTTACTTTTACTATAAATGACAAATTATAAGAAACAAGAGGAGTTTTACAAATCCATTCAAATTTTTTTCTCTTGCATAACACCCCATGCCTTCCCCTCACCCAAAAAATTCCTTAAGTACCAGTGTTCATCTCACTTTAAGATATCAGCATCTTTAAAAATAATTGCTACGAAAGCAATGGTATACCTGTGGTGTGTGTAATTTACTTTTAAAAATTACTAATAAGTTCAAACTTTTTCTTCATTTTCACTGGGCATTTGCATATTTTCTTTTCAAAACTGTTCACAGCTTTTCCCCAATTTTTTCCATATTGGTCTATTTCAAGAATCTTAAAGTGTGTTTTATAAACAATGAAGGACACTTAGGATTTGATATATTTTTGCAAATATCTTTTTATTTCTTTTTTTAATAATCTGACCCCTTTTTCTCTTTGTGGTTCCTTTTATTTCTTGCCTGTTTAAAAAGCATTTTCCTAATCCAAGATTATATTAATATTTACACAATTTTGGGTTAGATATTACGTAACTATAATTTTACATTTAATGAAATATACTGAGAATTTGACATGATACTTTTTTTTTAAATTTTTTTTATTAGTTTCTGCTTTATAACAAAGTGAATCAGTCATACATATACATCCGTTCCCACATCCCTTCCCTCATGCATCTCCCTCCCTCCCACCCTCCCCATCCCACCCCTCCAGGCGGTCACAAAGCACCGAGCTGATCTCCCCGTGCTCTGCGGCTGCTTCCCACTATCTACCTCACGTTTGGTAGTGTATACATGTCCATGCCTCTCTTTCGCTTTGACATGATACTTTTGAAAAATATAACTTTTTAATGCAAATAGCCAAGTTACTCAAGACTTTTACTGAAAATCTATCTCTTTGCTGTTCATTTAAAATGCTTTCCTGGGCTTCCCTGGTGGCGCAGTGGTTGAGAGTCCGCCTGCCGATGCAGGGGACACGGGTTCGTGCCCCGGTCTGGGAAGATCCCACATGCCACAGAGCGGTTAGGCGGGTGAGCCATGGCTGCTGAGCCTGCGCGTCCGGAGCCTGTTCTCCGCAGCGGGAGAGGCCACAACAGTGAGAGGCCCGCGTACCGCAAAAAAAAAAAAATGCTTTCCTTATTACATATTAATTTTAAATATAACATCTGTTATAACTTCTCCTCTCCCCGTCTTCTCTCTCGGTTAGCATAATCACTCTCTAACCAATTCCTCAAAAAAAAAAAAGAAAAAAGAAAAGGAAAACTAAGCTTCATCTTTGAATTTTCTCTTCTCATTTCTTACATATAAACTACTTGAAAATCATTTCAATTCAACTTCCAAAATATCTAATTTAATCACTTGGAGCTCCACTCGGCCACCCTTGCTTAAGCCACCATTATCTATAGTCTGGTCTACTCAGTTACCTCCTATTTGTTAGTCCTGCTATGCTCTTGCTCTTTAAAATATAGATAAAATGAAGTCTCCTCTCTCCTGCTAAAAACCCTCCAATGGCCTTCCACTGCACCAAGAACCCGTGAACTGGTCCATGCATAACTCTCCAGCCACATCTCATGACCACTCTTTGTTTATCTTGCTTCCTGCTTTGGCCATATTTGTCTTCTTACTCTACCATCTTAGGGCATTTTAACAGCTCTTTTCTCTGCTTGCAGTGCTCCTTCATAGGAAAGGAGTCTTTCTTATAATCCAGATCACTTAAATTTCACTTCCTCCATAAAGCGTTCCTTGAAAACCTAACATAAAGTATTTCCTCCGTGACTCTCCTTTAGGTATTTATGTTTTTTTCTGTCATATGAAAATATGAAATGTTATTACCTGATTTTTTCTAGTTTATTATCTGATGCTTTCTCTCATGTTTCATGAAAGCAGGAAGTGTATCTGTCTTGTTGAATGCTCTACTTCTCATTCCTAGAACAACGACTGGTATGGGATAGACACTCAATAACTGTTGACTGAATAAATGAATAAATAAATGAATAAATGGGTACCTTCCCATTTGTGCTCTTCTTTTTTCAGAAAGGAAAATCTCACATAAGCTTTAAAACAGCATTTAATAAACCTCCAACTAAAATTTCTTAGCGGGCTTCCCTGGTGGCGCAGTGGTTGAGAGTCTGCCTGCCGGTGCAGGGGACACGGGTTCGAGCCCTGGTCTGGGAAGATCCCACATGCCACGGAGCAACTGGGCCCGTGAGCCACAATTACTGAGCCTGCGCATCTGGAGCCTGTGCTCCTCAAGAGAGGCTGAGATAGTGAGAGGCCCATGCACCGTGATGAAGAGTGCCCCCTGCTTGCCACAACTAGAGAAAGCCCACACACAGAAACGAAGATCCAACACAGCCATAAATAAATAAATAAATAAATAATGTATATAAAAAAATAAAATAAAATAAAAATAAATAAAATTTCTTAGCTATTCCTAATGATTTTATGCTTTTAATAACTCTTGCTTGCCCATTTTATCTTCGTGCCAGTATACAGAAAAACTACAATTTAAGTACTTGATAGTTTACTATATTTTTATTTAGTCATTGAAAGAGTTCATAGTTGTCTTCAGGTTATCTAATTATAGAATTACAAATGCTCCTCTCCAAATCTATACCTCATTTCTTTGTCGTATCCAATTACACTGGCAAAAACCTATTTTACTAATCTCATTGACTTCTTAAATTCATATAAAATATTCTGATATGAGGCTCTCTTACCCACAAAAATTTATTGTTTCTTTTTCTGGCATTTAAAGCTCCATGTATTTCCTTTGAAAGCATACTTCTCTTTTCCCCTATAGAAACATTCATGCTCGCACCAATTTTTAACCTTCAATACTAACCAAAACGCCTGTGCTTCTGTTCCTGTCTTTATCCTCTTCTGGAATGCCTTAACTTCTTTTTCCACTTATAGCTATCTGTTTCAATATGGCTCCTTAGCATCATTTTAATTGTACCCATCAGAAATGACTTCTCGGGCTTCCCTGGTGGCGCAGTGGTTGAGAGTCCGCCTGCCAATGCAGGAGACACGGGTTCGTGCCCCGGTCTGGGAAGATCCCACATGCCGCGGAGCGGCTGGGCCCATGAGCCATGGCCGTTGAGCCTGCGCGTCTGGAGCCTGTGCTCCACAACGGGACAGGCCACAACAGTGAGAGGCCCACATACTGAAAAAAAAAAAAAGAAATGACTTCTCTCTCCTTCTGCACTACTATACCTTTTGGGTTGTTCCACTCAAGTGATGGTTAGCATTTTTTATTTTGTGGGTGTCTGGCCATTTCTCATAGATTATAAATATTCAATAAAATGCACTGAATGAATGGCTATTTTGCCTACCATCAAGTTCAGTTCTCACAGAAAACCTGGGAAAATGCTGCCAAAATCACAAACGTAGAGAAAAGTTGCAAGTATGGGACAGAATTTTTTTTCCTGAGCTGTTAGAGAGTAAGTTAACAACCTAATGCCACAATCACCCCCAAATACTTTAGTGTATATTTCTTACAAACAAGAAATTTTCCCTACATAACTACAGGATCATCAAAATCAGGAAACTGACAGTGATACATTATTGTACCATCTAATGCAGTACTCAGTCTCCTTTCGAGTTTAGTCACTTGTCCTAATAATGCCCTCTGTAGCAAAAGGATCCAGTTCAGATTCACACATTGCATTAAGTTTTCAAGTCTCTTTAGTCTGCTCCACTCTTGAACAGTTCCTTTCTTTTATTTTCATGACCTTGACACATTTGAAGATTATAGGCCAGTTATTTCGTAGATCCCTTAATTTTGGTTTGTCTGTGTTTCCTGATGATTAGTTTCAGGTTATGCATCTTTGGCAGACAATACAGAAGTGATGCTCCTTTTTTCTCATTATATTCAATCAGGTGGTACATGATTTCAGTGTATCTCTTTACTGTGCTCACTTTGATCACTTGATTAAAGTGGTATCTGTATCTGCCAGGCTTCTCCACTGTGAAGTTACTCTTCTTCTTTGAACTAATATACATTTTGTTGGCAGTTATTTTGAAAATATATCAATATCGCATTATTCCATTCCTTATCAAACTTTCAGCATATATGTATGTGTGTGTATACACATATATATTCATATTTCCCTTTTTATTCAATGGTTTGTAAATATTTATCTTATAATTAATTTTATTTATAATTATGCATTATTTATTTTGATGCTCCAATTTTCTCCAGTTTGACTGGTGGAAGCCTCTTCAAGTTGGTTTCTATATCCTTGTGGCAGGTCTCCATCATTCTTTAAGTGTTTCCTTCTTTTCTGGCACAAGATGCTTCAGGCTTATTTTCTAATTTCCTGCCCCAGTTTTATAGTGAGGCATTTTGCAAAGGAGCCCAGTCTCCTTTTAAGGAAACTGGCATTTAGAAAGGAAGATTTGGGTCCTGGGTGTGTTCAATGTTTTTGAGGTATTGTTCTTTCCAGGAAATCCCAGTGGGACAGATCTAGAGAATACATATACATATACACACCCACACCCACAATAATTTCTATATCTATATCCGTAAGTACATCTATATCCATACAAAAGCAGGAGTTCACACCAATACCTATAATTTCAACCCAACACCATAGGGTTCATACAAGTTTTCTCCCTTTCCATATTTGTACCTTGGACAATGAGAAACCTGGCTTCTATATCTTTAATATATTTATATTTTTACTTGTTTGGTCAATCCCCTACATACAACTCATTTCTCTTCTTCACCTCCATTGTTCTTCTGCTTAGATGCCCTCTTCTCCCAGCTTGGGCTCCAAACCATGCCAGGCTGTTCTTCCACAGGGATATCCCCTTCATGCTGCTGATGCTCTGATACCCAGTACCTTCGGTAGATAGGCCCTCACCATTCTTCTATGGCTTTGACTCCCCACATCAGGCCATTCACCCATCTGGATACCCTTCTCAGTCCACTCAGCCTCAGATACCCCATGCCAGACTGACCTTCGATGTGGATGCCCTTCTCTCTGCAGTCAGGCTCTGACACCCTGAGCAGGACATCCCTCCTTTGCAGATACTTTCCCCACCCTTTGGACACCCTGCACTGGGTTACTAGGGCTCCATCACCTTTCTAACACAGATACCTTTTTTTAATCCCACCTAATGGCTTTAAGATGAAATTGTTCAAGAAGGGAAAAGAAAAAAAAAAAAAAGGAAGGGAAGGCAAGGGAAAAGGGGAAAAGGAAGAGCTATTATTATCATTTTAAGTAGAAAGTTTAAGTTTCTTAAACACACATAGCTAAAAATATTTGTACTGCTTCTGGCTTAGGGAGTATGAAAAATTATATAACAGCTTCTCCAGAACTGTTTAATTGCACAGCACCTTGATAGTCTGTATATTTTGCTATGTTCCGACTACTACAACTATAATGACTATGCTGAGCTCTTTATATACTGGACATTTATTGGTTTCCTCACCAGAATCCAGTCTATATTTCCTTCTTCCTGAGTACCCTAACTTTTCAGCCACTTGGTTTGGACTGACTCCACACCAACCTCCACACGTAGGCACTGATTCTCTTAATTAGTCAGTTTACCTTGTCCTCCAGGCATCTGTAATTAGTTAGAAATGGGCCTGGAAGTTGGCCTCAGCCAATCAGCACATACCATTCAACTGGCCACAATAACTGGTTCAAGGGCAGGCACTTGATAAACAGGTCCAGAGTGACTTCTGGTAATGCTAGGTTACAAATTCTGTCTTCTCTTCTGGGCTGGTGACGTGAAGATGCAGGGCTTGAGAATACTATAAGAAGAGAGCCTGAAGATATATGGGGATCATTGTATGGACAGAGGTGGAAAGAAGCCCAGAAAAATGAGCCAAAGGAAAGAATTATACTGTTTGCATTCTATCAGAAAATCTTCACTGCTGAGAGGCAATTCAAATTGTTTTCCTCATTTCCCAGTTGATCTGACTAGTGTTCATGGACTCTGCTTCACAGAGTTACTCATTGTTTATTCCAAAAGGCCTTTCTGCTGCTATCCATGCACGATGATCTATTCACTTTCTAAAAGCAAGCTGGAAATGTGAAAGATTGTTCTTGATAGTACTTGAAAGACTTCCTCATTTGCTCTCAGTTGTACCTGCATCACTCTGGTTCCTAGGTTTCTGTCCCACAAGTTCATGTTAATTGTGACTTCTGGACCCTTCTGTCTGGCACTCCTCCAATCTCCCATCTTGGTTTATTGGACTTTGGCTTTCCAAATGGATCTCAACACTATTTTTTTTTTTTTTTTTTTGCCGTACGCGGGCCTCTCACTGTTGTGGCCTCTCCCATCGTGGAGCACAGGCTCCGGACGCGCAGGCTCAGCGGCCATGGCTCACGGGCCCAGCTGCTCCGTTGCATGTGGGATCTTCCTGGACCAGGGCATGAACCCGCGTCCCCTGCATCGGCAGGCAGACTCTCAACCACTGCGCTACCAAGGAAGCCCTCAACACTATTTTTGATCTTCCATGTTGGACCAAATCCTCTTCCCCACTATAGCTGTTGAAAAATTCTTTGCTTCAGTGTTCCACCTGGCAGAATCTCACTCTGAGCATACCCCTTCCTCTTTGGACACTGTGAGATTCTGGCACACTGAACAAATGATGGAATCCTCACTCTGTATCGGGTACTGTATTAAAATCTTGACAACATATTTTCCTTTGACATAAATAGGTTATAAATAATATATTCATGATTAATGCAGTTAAAATATTTATTTCATTTTAAAATCACTACATATATCAGTTCTGTTGGCATTCCTTTATTCTAATGACCTAGTGTTCTCTTTATAGTCCACACTCAAGCTCAAACTAGAATAAGAATGATTTCATTTTGATACCTTACATTCCAAAACTACCAGATTCATGTGGATATTTGAGGACCAAATATTTGCTTGGCTTATAACAACGTCAGTTGACAATTCTTAAAACACCTGGTTAACTATGGACAAAAGCCTACTTTTTATGGCTAATGTATTAACTTCTAAAATGAAGTACATTTTAAACGGAAATATGTTCAATTAGTATCTGTGGACAGTTCTATTACTATCTTTAGTCATAGAAACTTTTATCAATCCCTTGGAACAAGCCAGGCACTGTGCCAGGTTCTGCAGATCCCATGGTGAGTAACAGGCTGTGCCCTGTGTCCTTGTAGGGCTTACCTAAATTGTAAAAGACACCAAAGCGTCACTCAGAAAACACACAATCACAGCGCCCTCTGCATTTGAATCTTTCCCTTGTATTCATATAGGCATGAACTCTTGAGTAAAATACTTAGAAAAATATCTGAACCAGGAGTCTTAATCCAAATGCTCACACAGGCTAAGCAGATGTTTAAGCCATTGAAGAAGTAAGGTGGGAAATATGGCAAACTGGCAGATACATGCCCAGGCTAAAGGGACATGCTGCCACTTGGAAATGTGGGCTCAGTGCTGCCAGAGCTTCACATGCTTTCTAGAGAAGCCAGACTCTTAAATGTTGAAAAGCAATTTAAAAATTATGAGGCCAAACAAAAGTGTATGAGGATTTGGCCTGCAAGCCACCAGCTTGCAATATATAACAAGTGGCAAAGCCTAGCTTTATGATGACCTGATTTAATACTGTCAATTCAAATCTTAGGTAATTTCTTATAAGCAAATTCAGGGACCGCTCCTGAGCACCACCTCTCTGTGGAATGTATAACCTACCCAACAGGTGGTGTTTGACAGTGACATTCTAGGAGTGCTAATCTTCATAAATTCTGTTACATTTCATTTTCATACGATAATGACCACTATCCTCTGCCTCTTCCAATTGTGATAAACTCTACTGTTCAAGCTAACTATACTACATGATTTCTTCTACTTTTAAATTCAAATTTGTTGTATATATCTTGTAATTATGTTGTTTTGTAATATTTAGGCCACAGAAAACACTTTAATTGTCACTAACTCTTCTTTGAACTTCTAGTGCATTTTTCTTGCCATAAATGAAGAAGTTATTCATGGTTTAAATCTCGTTTGATATTCTATGGTCTGCTTTGAAATTTCTTCAAGCTAAAATCATCATTGTCCTGCCATATGGTATTTGGACACAATGGGGGATTGATCAGCAATTTGTTCACATGCCCTTTCTTAAGAAAGTAGTTTCCTGTGAAAAATCCTATTCTTCCATATAGGTACTCTCTTTTGGAGAAGAAAAGGAGAGATTCTTAGTTAGCACTTTCTGTAATTTTTACAAAAGGCTCTCAACCTTAAAGTCTGCCCTATTTGAACTCTAAGGCACAGGATCTATATTCAGTCACTACTCAGCATGACAGTTCTTTAGGCCCTAGTAAGTTCATATGTCATCTAGAACCTCGTTGAGAGAAACAATCTATTCATTCCTCCAGAAATTCTAAGGCTGTTTCTTAGAAAACTGCATAAATGGGCCATGTTGTCTTGGTCTGCCATAAAATTATTTTGGAACAATATCCCTATTCTATCAGGATGTACTAAAATGAAGAGCTTTAGGTAAGTACTATCGTATTCACTGTAGCTGTTATGAGGTAGAAAGTGTCTATTATATTACGCAGAAAAAGCTGGTCATAGGTAAAGAGGTTATAGTAAATTTAAGACAAAGTTGCAGCAAAAATTTAATAATCATTGAGGCACTCGATTCTTGTTTTAATTGATCTTCACTCTCTACTCTCATTTATAATATTCAAGGTTCTAACTTTTTTATTTTGCATTCTGTTTTACTGATTCTTCTTGAGTGTAGTCTTCCAGGCTCTGTGGCAGAATTTGTTCTTAAAGATTACAAGCAATTAAATTTAATACAACACTGACAATTTCCATCTATTTTTCTTTGATGAATCTAGTACTTTATAACTTTCTTACTACTTTTTCTCTAGGCTATAAGTTCTCTAAATCTAACCATTAGCTTGTTAAGAAGCTTGGAAAGGAGAAAAATAACAAGGTATTGCCTATGGATGAAATCAAGAAATGTCATGATGATCTCCCTCTCTTCTCTCTCTAACACTGTGTTTTTACCTAATTTGTGAAATCCACAAATAATAAATTCTGGAATGTGACTATCAGAATTCCTTCTAGTAACAATAAGTCTACATTTTTTTAAAAACAGCAAGAAAGATATACTGGGAAAACTCCACAGTAGTGTCAAGGAGACATTAGGGTCATTCAATTTTAACCTCCCAGAAGTTTCACATTTCAATAACCCTACTTCTAAGAAGGCCTGTGATTTTAAAATGCAAAACTCTTAAGGAGAAAAAATAATAGTAAGAGAGGTGGCTTCCTTGTCAATTAAATAGTAAACTGTCAGATGGCACAAACTGCCATTTTAAACCATTTCAACAGAAATATAACAGGATTGAAATGTGTGGTCAAAACTAGCCTAATGGCGAAGCTCATTTTATAATTCAGCATCGGGTAATGTAGGCCACCTGCCAAGTCTGGTGAGAGTGTGAGAAGGACACTTGCCTTAATAGGTAAAGGAAAACCCTTCAAGGAAGTTAAAGTGAAATGAATATGACCTAGGAGATTTGAAGAACTGGTGGGCCAAACTTAAACCTTTTGTCAAGTCTTGTTTTAACTGACTTTGTATATTAATGGCATTAATCTTACACCTTTCCCCGTCAAGTTATATATGAAAATATGAGCATTTAATATTGGGAAGTCTATGATTGAAACCTTAAGGTGAATTTTTAAAATATAGTTGAAGTAGAATGTTGGCAGGAAGCAATTCTGTTGTGACAGGTCTTTCTGACTTTCAAAATATTTTATTGTTCTGATAGTGCTCTAATTCTCTTTCTCTGAGTCTGTCTCTGTTTATCTATTTTTTCAATAGCACTATGCCAACAAATAAATTTTAAATTAATTAGTTTACTTCGTCTGCTACCCAAGAAACCATGTCAGGATTTTATTAAGAAATGGTGCATTTTATAGTAATTTACAAGAACTTTTTTTTAATGTGAATATTTTCATGCACTGAAAAAAGTTTATAACCTTTTTCTATTCACCCAGTAAAAGTGTTTTGCGTTTCTGTTGAGTTTGTTAACTTTTCTTGCACACCTACATCTTAGCCAAAATCTTGTTGTTCAACATGTAGCGAAAAATACACTTTTATTAGTCAAAATCTCCCCAGTCCCAATTAAACAAAAGGTTAAATTTGACTTCTAACCATTTCCCAACAGCAATAATGTGTATTCTATTGAGATAAGAAGGAAACTCTTAGCAACTAAGAATTGACTCATGTACTAAAGTCCTGCTTACAGTGAAATTACATCAGCATTGTACTGTGTGGTATGTCAGGGTGGAAATGGAACATAATTTCCTCAAGAGAAGAGAATACTTTTTAACCAAATGTCCAATGGTCTAATGAAAAGTTTGAAGATTAACATACTTTTTGCATGAAATAACTCTATTCCCCAAATTGCAGGTGTTTACAAAGCCCACGTGAACAGTATCTTTTATAAGATAAATAAGCAAGAGTTTGATTAAGTGAATAAATGGACGAACAGAACTTAGGAGTAATCACTTATGTTAGAGGATATCTGAGGCTTTAAGATATTTGTTTTTCTCATCTATGCTTATATAGCATTTAACTTTTGGAATTAAACTCACATAAAATTAACTACCTGTGAAAATAAATACTTCTGTAACATGTTACAGAAGACTAGTAAAATTGCCCCTCAGAATAATTTTTCTGATAAGATTAAGTTGTCCACAATCTACTTTAATCATGTTAAATGTAAAATCAAAAAGCACATTTCGAAGAAGAGATGGCAGAGATAATTATGTATGATTAATATTTTCATTATTATATTTTCTGCATTTTCAAGTATTTCAACAGTGCGTGTATATTTTTGCTGTATGAAAAAAATGAAAGAACTTTAAATATTACTGAATAATTAAAATAGGATGAGTACCTGATATGTAAATACTCAGAAATAAGCCTGAGGCCCCTGACCCCCAAATAGTTCTGGAAATTATCTTTCTTTCCTTTTTCTTCTTGTGTCTGTCAACTGATTGCTACCTGGGACCAGCATTCTTTGCGAGTATTTTCCCTATTTGTTAACCATTAATTTGGTTCAGCATGTCATCCTTAAAGGTAAAATCAGTGAAAATAAAAGAGGAAAGACCAAACAGTTGCTTCTACCCTTTGCCTCGATGGGAATGCTCCCTGGCTCCCTACACAACAGTGTGTGTCCAGCTGAGGCCCTTCTGAAGTAGTTTTTAGGATCTATATGACTTAGAGCAGCCAGCATCTATTTTTCTTCTGTTCTGGAACATTCTGCCTTGGGTAAACAAATCTCACTATTAGTATGTTTTTGTGCTTTTGCTCTTCAATATAAAGTATGAAAAAAAGAAAGTTTAAAAAGCTTAAACAGAAAGTAGGAGGTGTAGGAGAGAGTCAATTTACCTCCTGTAATTTTTCCCTTTGCTGTTTGTAGTAAAACCTTTAAGAAACCTTAAAAACTATATATTATACTGTGTGTTCTGTTCAGGGAAAGTGGCATAAAGGAGAAACTGTAAGAAGTAATGATTTTGCACTTGATTAGGGATGTTAGAAACACCTATCTGAAGTAAGAAGACATTGGTTAAAAAACAAAAAGAAATCAAAAGGAAACAAGCAATGCCTTGTAAACACCTACTCCAAACAAGGTGCTCTTGCAGGTACCAGAGATACAGCAGGGGCCTGCGGTTATCCCTTTCTTCTAATTTTGGGCGAATAAGTTCCATTCTGAGAGAATGAGTGGGAAGCCTATTCAGGGTCTCCCATCAGGCTGAATTCTCTAATCAGGATTTAGCAACAATAAAGCTGTTGTTTGGATACTCTGTCTGACCCCCTGTCTACTTCTCAACCTGTTCTATGTTGCAGGTAGAGGCAGAAGGGATCAAGCCCCACCAGTAGATAAGACAGACTTTTTCTCTGCTGTGGAGAAGCTTCGGCTTTTGCTGTAGTGAAGAAAAGAGTCATCAAACAATTGTCTGCACAAGCCAAACTTTACTCAAATTAGGATAAATGCTCTAATGATCCCACGGGAGCATCTACCAAGAGGACCCGACTGGGTCTGGCAGGTTAGGGAAGGCTTTCTTGAGGATGGGAACTTTGAGCTGAGCTCTGAAAGATGAGTTGTTCAGGCTACCCACATAAAGAGAGAGAGGGGCGTGAGCACGCTGGGCAAAGGGAAAAACTTGGACAGGAGCAGCATGGCACAGTCATGGATTACAGAGGTCCGTCTGGACGATGTGTGTAAGTAAGTAAGTAGATGACAGTGAGGTAGGCAGGGGCTTTCTTCCTCACCCCTGGAACAATGGGAAAATGTTAAGTGGTTTTAAGCCGGAATCAGATCTTTGTTTTTGAAACTAATCAGTAAGGCTGCGGTGAGGTGAATGTTTCAAAAGGGTGCAAAAATAGATGTGAACAAAGTTTCTAGGAAATCGTTACAGCAGCCAAGACCCTGTGACTCTCTCACCCCTCACCAAAAAGCTGGAACTCCAGGAGTCCTCACCCGACTGTCTAGTCAGAGGGGAAGGATATGTCCTGATTCCAGCTGCATCGTGGAGATGCGCCCTTGGTATATGTGGCAGGGAATATGTCCGTGTATTTCCAGTAGAACTAATGCCAACTGGTTCTTCTCATGCTAACAGCATTGTTGTATGCCCCCAATACACAACAGCCAAAATGGACACTTGGAGGCTAGTCGAAGAAAGCATCATCTTTTTCACAGTTTTCTTGGACCTATTTTCTATTGACTCTCCAGGATGACCATACTCACTCCTGTTCCAAGAGGGAGTCACCATTATTTGGCAATTCTTTATTTCTAACTCTGACCTTTCCTCTTTATCCTAGATAAATACTTTCAACTGACCCCGCATAACTAATGTTCACTGGATATTTTGAAGGTATCTCAAACTCAGTATTTCTAATACTATACTTGTTTTCCAATCTACTTTGAATTCCATATCTCATTAATGGCTGGAAATCCCAAGTATTGTCACCATCTATCATTTTAAACATTAACCAAGTTCACCTTAGAACTATTGATACCTTAAATTTGGTTCTTCCTCCTCTAATAATAATAATTAATAATAATAATAATGGCAACAACAATAGCTAATGCTTATTGGGAGCTTAATATGTGTCTGGCAACTGTACTGAGTACTTTATATTATCACTTAATCCTCACAATGATCATGCTATTACCATCTCACTATTCAGAGGAAATTGAGACTTCAGAGAGGTTATTTTATGTTATGTCCGAACTCAGGGGTATCAAATACAAGGTCCTTCACAATTTGACCCTACCTTACCTCTTCAGGCTCATCTCTCACAATCCATCCAGCTTCTATGATTCAGTGATAATCGACCTCTTGACTATTTTCTAAATATGCCACACTCTTTATTGCCTCTGAAACAAGTTATTTCTGACTCAGTTTTCATGGTCAACCTTAAATGTTAGCTCCTTTATGAAATCTCTAACTTGCCCGCACCACTCCTATCCATCTCCATGGTTCATGAACTAAGTTTCTATCCTACCATTCAACTCAGGCTGCAATTATTTGTTAGTAAGTTATGTCTTTCTCGGGAGAGTTTTAGTTCTCCAGGTATGGAAAAATATCTTATGCTTAAGAGGCCAGAGCAGTGCCCGGAAGGTGGCAGGAGTTTTGTGACTCTTTACTGAAAGAATGGTGATACCTAACATGTATCCCCAGAACTGTGCTAAGTTCTCACACATATTGTTCATTTAATTCTCACAACAGCCCTACTAAGAAAGTACACTTACTTATCCCCATTTCACACAAAAAGAAATTGAGAGTCAAAGAGGTTAAATAACTGTCATGGGGATTAAAAACTGTCTCCCAATATCCGTTCTCCAATTTTCTCTCATGGAAATAGAATCCACAATTTTTAGGTGGTCTTATGGCCATCCAGAACCAAGACTTTATTTCCTTTAAGGCTTCTAACTGGGTAGTCCTTGTGAGTAAGATCTGAATCTCGGCCATGCTATTAAAAGGAAGAAGGTACCTATCTACCCCTTCTGTTTTTGTCCTTTTCTTTTGGCTGAAATGAGAAGACAGTGGTGAGTCATCCTGGATGACACAGAGGGGGACGACACTCTAGAGATGGCAGAGCAACATGCAAAGCAATTTGAGCTCCTGGAGACCTCAGAGCAGATCCATTTTGATAGATTATCTCCAAAGATGGCCCCAGTCTGCAGATGCAGAAAGGTCTCCTCCCATTCTGCAAGTACTTTTGCAGTGTAACTTTGCCATCCTATCATCAAGAGGTACTTTCCTTCCATTTAAATCTGGGCTGACCCTGTGACTTGCGTCAGCCAACAAAATGCAGCAGAAACGAGACCGTGACCTTCAGACCTAGATCCGAAGAAGCCTTGCAGCCTCTGCGTTCATCCTCTTGAAAGCCAGCAGCCATGTCAAGAAGTTCACAATAGACTACCAAATGACGAGGGACTACATAAGGAGAGACAGGTCACATGCAGGAGAACCAAGTGGTTACAACTGCAGCCAGCACAAAGGCACTAGGCATACGACTTAGGACATCTTGGATGTTTGAGACCCACTCACGTCAGCCCAGCTGACAGGATGTGAAGCATAGATGAGCCTTTCTCACTAAGCCCTGCCCAGATTCTCAACTCTCATATTAATGCCTCTCTCTCAGCCCCAAAGTTTTGAGGCAGTTATATGGCAGAGAGTAATATAACTAAAACAAACACTGTGCCAGCTATACTTTTATGAAAAGAAACTTTTATACTGCCGTAAGCCACTGTCATTTTGTGTCTCTGGGTCATGAGTGGAACCTATATTCTAGCTACTCCAGTAACTTAACCAAGTTCCCACAGTTAAGTGGCTGAAAGAGGATTTGAAGCAAGGCAGTCTAGTTCCAGATCCCAGGCTCTAAACCACAGAATTATTCCTTCTGGAAGGGAAGGAGGGAGAGGAGAGGAAAAGACACATTTGTTTATGGGGACACGTTTTGTTTCAAATAACCAATGAAATATTCCCTATCATAAGGTAAAGATTGCTTTGACGTTTATTAATAATATATAAACGGACATAGACTTCCTATTTGGCTAATATGTAACACCTATACTCTAATTTCAATCTTTATTAATATTTTTCTATAAAAATCCCTTAATTTCACTTGAGAGAAGCATCATGTATGTCTTTTCCCTTCCTATTAAATTATAAACTTCTTGAAAGCACAAACCTTATCATATGTTTTAAGTCCTTCACAACCTCTAGCAGACCATTTTGCCCATTATGAATATTCAATAACTATTATTTTCTTGATTCATTTAAGGAACACAAACAATGAACACTTAGAAAATGGTAATTGCTTTAAATCTTACTTTGAATACCTGAGGAAAAAATTAATGAAGTTTTACTTCATTGAGCCTAGAAAGATGTCAACAAATTAAACAATATTAAAACAAACTCCAGGAGACTGTCTTAATACTTTTATTTTATCAGAACTTTGTGTGACATATGAAGCTTAAATAAATAATCCATTACCTTAAATTTATAAACTGTTTGTTCCGCAATTATTATTTGCCTGGCATACAAAAGGACTATATACTATGTATAATTATATTTTCTAGACTAATTATTCTGTTGAGAATTATGAAATATCAAAAGAAAGCTATATCACTGATTTAATTGTTGCCTAAGTCTAAAATGTGTACAAGGAAATGTAGATGAAATGGAGAAACTTAGGAAAATGGGCAGATCAGTGGATGAGGCGGTAACGTACCATCTATGAGGCAACGGGAGAAAAACATGCTTTTGCAGTTCTGAGTTTGAGCTCTGCTACTTTCAATCTATGCTCTTTTGCTACTTAAACTTCTCTAACTTCAGTTTTCTCAATGTAATGGATAGAAGGGTAGCTATCTTATACAGATATTGTAAAGCATAAAAGAGCAATGTATGAAAATCACCTAACCCCATGTCTCATATATAGTAGGCATGCAAACAATAGCTATAAATTTTATTCTTATTTTGGGTACTCTGACAAATCTAATATCTTGATGGCCCACTTATATTCTTCTAAAAGAAAAAGGTATTATTGACTTTGATTAGAGCACACCAGTGTTTTGATATCAACAACTTCTAATTTTCTAAAGAAGAAGACCAAGAAGGAGAAGGAGGAAGAAAGAGAAGGAGAAGAAAAACAAAAAACTGGAACAATACTAGGTTGCCCACTTCATATTTTTCCACATAAGGAAGTAATGATTGAAAGAGCATTCCCTTTGGACTTTCTGTTAGTTTGGTTTTTGTCACAAGCCACTTCGTCATGGTTGGCATTTGTCTACAGGTTGTGTTTGGGGAACCATTGGATTAAATGCTGTTCTGTTGCCCAGTTTCTTTTGCAACTTGAAAATTGTTTGATTCTATGAGTCTATGCCTGTGTGATTATACAGATGTACACAGATAAATTCTTGAATGTCAATTAAAAATAAAATTTACTTATAACTGAGCTATAAAAGAAAAGAGTATGGAAAGATGTTCAAGATCTACACAGTTAATTTAAACATGTTGATCAATCTAGATATCTAGTTCCTTCCTTTAAAACTTTAACAATTATTTAAAACTTGACAATTGTTTGCTTTTTTGAAAACATATTAACCTTATTTTATTTATATACAGGAAAAATACTAATAGTGGAGTGATTTGGGGCTTTGGAATTGGACAGAATTGCCTACAAACCCCGGGCTCATCAGTCACTAATTTTGTGAGGAGCTGCCCAAGAACTTCACTTATCAGAGCATCTGTATTCTTTGGGGGAAACTGATCACAAATATCTCAAGGGAAGTTGTGAGAAGTAAGGTAAGAAAGCCTGCAAAGAGTAGTACTTGGTCAGTGCTTGGTAAATAACATTTATTTTAAAAGGCATATCTTTCCACCCTTTTTCTTTTCCCAGTTTGTTTCTTTTCCCATTTTCTTTTTCCTAGGAGATGCTCTGTATACATATGTTGTCCCAGCCTAATTATGAACAGCACCCCTTTTCACATTTGTAAGTGTACAAATTTGGACAAAAATGAATATGGTGGCCCTACTTAGGAAAGAATCCTCCCCACTAAATGTCTTTTGGGACTTAACCTTCATTCTTAGGCCAAAGCTTGTCAAACAGTTGTCTAAAAAAATATAAGGATTTAGTGAATACCTAGCATTTGTAAGAGTGAAGAGTAGAACAGAATAGTTCATTTGCCTGGGGAATCATATTCTTCACCTACAATTTACATCCTTCATCTACTATTTACTAGCTATATTACAAGGTCAAGCTGTTTAATCTTTCCAAGTATTTTTTTCATCCCTCATCTAAATTGGTGACATGAAGATTAAAGGAGATAATAAAGCACCTAGTAGAATATATGATACTCAGTAAATGTTCAATATTGTGACTGTCATTATACTCTTATGTTAACACAAAAGTTCATACACTAATGAAAGAAGTGTGCATTCATACAACATTTCTGAGGGCACATGTGTTTGCATATAAAGTACTTAACATATGAATATTTTTTAAGCCCCCCAAAAAACTCTTCAAGAATTCTATTGAGGAAAAAATCATGGGTTTACATATAAGAACATTCATCTCAGAGTAGTTTAAAAACATTTTTTATAGCTTTGCTTAGGTATAATTTATGCCTACTGAACAACACATAAAGTTTACAGTTTGTTGAGTTTTGACTATATATGTGTGTGTGTGTGTGTGTGTGTGTGTGTATGTATGTATATATATATATATATATATATATATATATATATATATATATACAGTCGAAACTATAAACACAATCAAGATAATAAATATCCATCACCCCTAAAAGTTTCCACTTATTTACTGTAGTCCATTTTCTCCCCTTCCTATCTGTAGACAAGCCTCAATGTAGTTTTTAATAGTAAAAGAATGGACAAACTAAAAGTCAAAATGGAGAACTAGATAAGTTAATATATATTAGTATTAGGCGGTAATATACTATGGTGGTTAAAGGCATGGACTTTGGTGTTGGGCAGCTCCGATTTAAATCTCCCCTCTGTCTCTTAGTATCTGTTTCACCTTGGTAAGTACTAGTCTCTCTGAGCCTCAATTTCTTTATCACTAAAACAAAAATAATGCCTACCTCAGAGAATAAAGGGCCTAAAGTATTTATAGGACACAGCAGAGAATACATTTCGGCTCCTAGTTAATAAGAAAATTGGGTGCAGGATATTTAATTAGTTGGGAAATGTTCATAATTAAGTGACAAAAGCAAGTTATTAATTATTTAGAGACCCACCATATTATAATTTTTAAAAACTATACATGTATAGATTCAAAGAGAAGAACATGCTTGTAGATATACCAGTATGTTAACAGTAAATATTACTAATGATTTCTATTTTCTTCATTTTTTTCAGTATGTCTATGTTTCACAATAAATATATTCTCATTTTGGCAATCAGATAAAAATACAGAAACTTTATATATTTAAAAAATGTAAGTGTGAATCTCACTCATTCATTTAGTATTCAAACATTTATTTAGTACTTACTACATAGTAGACACTGGGACACTGGGGTTAGAAAATAAAAATGACAAAATATTTACTCTCAAGGGAGAAAAAGGCACTGATCACACTATAGTAATTTAAAGTAATTTTCATTTTATTAACAGAATAATTTGACTAAGAGGAATTAAGTGGCAGGTTGTGGGTCATAAAAAGTAGAACCCTACTAGATGCAGGGTTTATTTTTCCACTTCTAAAAATACATATCCTTTACATCAAGTATAACTTATCTGCATATGTTTATTTTATTTCTTAAAGTATTTTTATTTCTTTTTATTCTATATTTATGGTAGTAAATGTTACAACATCCCTCTCTGTGTCACCTACCTTAAATTAGAAGCACTAAGTGAATAAGAACTATGTCTATTTAACTGTTTTGTTTTGCATTATAAACAGCTGGTAAACTAACGATACATCATGAGAACAAATCTGGAATACAGAATTTCAAGCTTGTATTTCAGACTGGCTATAAAGTAACCCATGATTCTTCTCAAGCAATGTAAGATGGTTAATTCACACTAAATTCTTTCACTAAAATTAAAATCATCTCCAAATATGTTTTTTTTGGCTTAAAAACCTGTTCTTTTTAAAACAATTACAATTAGTCATAGGTACCAACAAACATGTACACTGACTAAACATGAAAGCAATGAAAATGAAATTAATGAAATGTGAAGAAACTTAAAAATATTTAAAAGAACCCCATATTTATAGTATTGTTATTAACAAAACATATCTTCTCTATTACAGAAAAACAGTCTAACACAAATCTAAACTTGTTATTAACTATTTCAAATACACAGGAACTCTAAGAGTTACTGAATTTGAGCCTCCTATGCTACCATCTTGATTTTTGCCATCAATCTCGTTAAAATGTCAGGTTCTCTTGCTTTCTGTGTTATGGTAAATTGCTAATGTCTGACAACAAGCAGCACTTTGCCAGGCTCAGACATTATGTTGATATGCTAATGATCCAAAATGAGGCCACCAGACATCAATTACATAAATGAGACTAGGAACAGGGCCAACACAGGTACACTCTACTAATTTGTTCATCTCTGTTGGCCAAAAGCCAACTGCATGACAAGTGAATGCCCCTAAAGACACTGGGGCACGACTCCTTCGCTTCAGAGAAGGATTGTACTCTTCAAACCTGTGTGATCTCTATCTGCCTAAGGACACTTTAATGAACCATACAATGACCTAACGAGAATACATCTGAAGGGTTGGTAAATTCACATACTGGGAAGAGTACAAGGCACTAAAAAAAAGTTAAAAGTAGAAAAAAAAAATCCAAGACCGACATAAAACTGAATCAAGTTTCTAAAGCACAATGCAGGAACAATACAAAAGACAACATCATTCTTTTCCAATATTTTGAATTTTGAACAAGTACAACTCAGTATCATTAATAGATGATTTAGTGTAATTGGGTTTAATCAGAAGATTAAACACTTTTTCTTTACTCTCATAATGTATTTTTATGTGTGATATACTAACAACCTCAAGCCAAAATGTTTTCCATTAGGATACACCTTTGAATTTTTAATAGAAACAAGCAGAGAAATATAACTCCTTGAATATTATTTTTTGACAAACATAGAGGCAACTAATGAATGGTATCTACATATAAAGAGAAGCAATTAACAGTGTAGTAAAATAAATATATAATAAATACAATAAAATTTAATGTGTTATACAGTGTCTTAGAAATCAGTTGATAGGGGTTTAAACAAAAGGATACCAAATTTCTATGTACCAGAATCATATGGGGGAAAACTCTATTCTGATAAGTTTTTGTTATAATATAGAAACTGTTATAATAGTTTACTGGTTATTTTTGCTTACTAGGGCAGTCATTAACTCTACGTGCAGAGTCAAGCCATTTATTAGGGCCTTCATGTCCTTTCTTCAGCAGTGCCCAAGCCAGACCAGCTTACTTTTAGCAGAAAGAGGAAAACAAGAAAGTGCAGGTGCTGGCAGGCATGGTTTCAGTTGTCAATACTGCAGAAATGTTTGGTCTACAGGCAAACTGCAGCATCTGAGGGGCCTAACAATCACAGATTTCAGACCAGATAAGCATCAGGATGGAAGTCCTAGATGGAGACAGGTGGCTTCACAAGAGGCAGGGACTAGGAGAGGACAAGAGTCCAAGCTACGAAGTCAACGGAACTTCTCACCTCACTAATAGTTCTTTGGTTTGTATTCCTGCTTCGGTCTTCAGACCCAACTCTTGTGAACATTTTCCTGACTCCAGCCTCAGCCTTCCCAACTATGATTCAGATACGTTTTGACTCACCTGCTGATAAGCATTCTTCATCAGCTCCCAACACAAGCCTCTAGCATCCTGGGACCTCCTTGTTCAAGACGTAGTGTATTTGTTTTCCATTTGTAAGGTGTGCCTGCTCTCAACACAGAACTCCATCTTTATGGCATTTCTATGTCTCTAATGCTTTCAAAAGACAATTATTTTAGAGAAACTCTTAGTTATCAGACTTCTGTATTCAAGTAAGTCATTTCACAGGTGGCTTTTAGATGAAGCAGAGTAAGCAGTATTTTCATAGACTGGTTGTCAAAAGAGGGAGACAGATGAGCCATCTCACATGAGATTATATTATACAGTGGTTAAGAGTATGAACAGTGGCATGAAGACAATCTTCATTTGAGCCTTAATACTTTATGAACCTTACTAACTTAACCGCTCTGTGCCTCAGATAATATCATCATCCACCTACAAGGACTGCTGTGAAAATGTAATTTAAAAAATGCCTATAGGGTTTCCCTGGTGGTGCAGTGGTTGAGAGTCCGCCTGCCGATGCAGGGGACATGGGTTCGTGCCCCGGTCCGGGAAGATCCCACATGCCGCAGAGCGGCTGGGCCCGTGAGCCATGGCCGCTGAGCCTGCGCAACCAACTTGCCAGGCTTGTGAGTGAGCTATCTGAAGGGGCTCCATCCTACAGGTTCAGTCTAGCAACCCCAACTGAAGCCATGCAGAACAGAGACAAACTTTCCAGCTGAGCCCTGCCAAAACTTTAGATTTGTGTGAGCAAGATAAATTATTATTATTATTTTGGGCTATTAAGTTTTGGGGTGGTTTATTATAGGGCAACAGGTAAGTGAAATGTTTGTCAGAGTCGTCTAGTCAGCAACAACATCACAGTTCTGTTTATTGCCACATAATTAATTTTGGTACAATGCTACAATTACAGCAGTGGCTGTTGATGTTATGTATGTGCCTGTTGACTAGCCACCAGGCTGGACCTTCCACTAGGTCTTCTCAGTCCTCCTTAGGAGTCCCTTAGAGACTAGAGATCTTTTCAAAATGGTAGAGGGATTTACACCCACTTTTCTGCCACCCTTCCTCAAAAACACACATGGTGGAGGCTCTGACTATGATCAACATGGCCTCCAAAACTGGACCTACATAATCACTATTAAAATTGTTGTAATGCTATTCTTCACAGTAATCATAGATGATCTAAAATCATCTATATTCTCAAAATGGCACTCTTTCCAACAATGAATTTTAAGCAGAAGTTTGTTTAGTTTTAAAAATAAAGCCACGTATATCAATCAGCAGATTTTAAATAGCATCGCCAGTTTGTGTTCTCTGTGATCTATATGAAATACCCAATATTGAATTTGTCTTCAAATTCTATATATGCCATGGAGTACAATCTGATGTGTATAATTTAGTTCAATTAGAAATTTATACTGTAAATAACACAGGTTTCAAAAGTCACTTTAGACTAGTGAGGGTATCATTGCAACTAAAAATAATAATTAAAAATTAAAGAAAATAATTAACATGCCTTTCAGCTTTTAAAATCAGACAGATGTTTTACTAACAGTTATAAAAACTGGAATAGTACTTGCCCTTAGGCCCAAACAAATGTGTCTGTTTCACTAATTTCAGTGTGATAGGTAATTTTTTAGAAAAACAGATACTTTTCAATGTACAAAGCCAGATCAAAAAATGTAATTTTTACAATTTACATATACAATTGCACATATATAACATGTGTATTCATGTAATTGCCAATTGTATTGGCAATTGTTGGACTTGTTTAGTCATCTTACATAGATACTCTTGTCTTCACTACAACGGGACGATGTTCTACAATTTTAGAAGGGAAATGCTGGCTTGAAAGCAATGGAATTATATCATTACTAATATATTAATTGACACAATTACAAAGTAGTATTAGCACATCAATGAGGATCAAAGAATAGTTGATAGGTGTGTTTGTTGTAGGGATAGAAACTTTTGTATTCAGGGTTCATCAGGAACAGCTTTCAAGGATGTAAAGACCTACAAAGGTGCAGCGATGTAACTGTGTGTATTCTAAAGCACTAATTTTAAGATTAATTTTGTTTTATAGTTCACAGCTCTATTATTCAGAGTAGAATATTTAGTAGCCAACTAATTCTTACGCTGACAAATCCTGATATACTCCTGAAAGCAAGGACATCAGATTGGAGGAAACACAATGGTGATTCCTCCATGGCAGAGGACCCCTAGCTGAGGATGTATAAAAAAGCTGGGCGTTTTGGAAGTCTCAGCTGGTGTCCTGAAGACCAAATCCAGTCAGTCAAAGTGTTTTCCTTGACAATGACAGAACACAGGGTATTTTAAAACAATTGGATTTGAATACCTTTAGCAGAGGCCTGTAATCTCCAGTCTTGTCTTTCTCCATCACTTCCTAATTTATTCACAAAAGCCTATTTTACTCATTTGTGGGCTTTCCTTAGCTCCCAAAGGCATACGAGTTTAAAACTCCTTAACTATACTTGTAAATCGTATTATCTACAAGCGTTTGTTTAGATCTGATATAAAACACACACACACAGGCACACACATATATTGTAAGTTAGCCTGCACACAAAGTACATGCTTCTACATAGTCGAAGAGAGAAAAAAAAATCAAAATAGTTAAGTGGAATTTGTTTCCCTGTTAAAATAAAGGACCTGGTCATTTGAATTCCTTAATACCCAATCTTAACAAACTGCTAATAATGCTTTAAAGGCAGTAGTATAATTCCCCTGAATCAACTAAACTCTAATTTTACTAAAAAAATAATCTAATAGGAATGAGAGGTAATAATATGTATATCTTATAAATGGCATCTAAGACCAAACAAAATTACAATTATCTTCATTTCATGATGCAATAATTGTTGCCAGGAAAAGAAAATAAGGATGTGACAGCTAAAAAGTCTATCAAACGAAAATGTGTAATGATTGCTGCTGAGAAATTTCATAACACATATTCCATTCACCTTCCCAAACAAACAACAGACTGCATTTCGAATGTGTTGCAAAACTATTAGAGAATTATTCTCTTTTGTTTTGATTTGTTTAAATCCAGTGGAGTTCAGTGACAAACATTCATCTTCTCTTTCTATATAATATCAGTGCGAGCTTTTTAGTTAAAAACAAAACAAAAAAACAAAAAGGAAAAGGAAACAAACTCATATTTGTTAGGTTTAGGTGAACTAATTATGTATTGTAAAATAAAAACAGAGGCAAAATGTGCCTTTTTAGTATATTAATTATGATCTATCATTTACTCTATGTTTAGAACATACAGGGAAAAACAACATTTGTACCCATAGGTATTCTAATGAGATCAGACATGAAGCTTTTGAAATAAACCTCAAACAGCTATTACCAAGCCTTATTACTGTTTAGTAGCTTCGCTCACACAGTCATTTAGTCACAAATCTGTGGCTATAGACCAAATCCATACAGACTTCTAAAAGGACATAAACACCTCAAGGGACAAAAAAAGATGCCTGGAAAACCTTCCTTGAGCAGGAGTTCAACTACTTTCCGTGGCAGTTTGCACACGTTTTCCAGCATGAATTTCACTTATTTAAACAGGTGAAAGTAATTAGATTTTTAAATGATTGTATTGTCAGTGGGTCTGCACTCTGACAGAAGAATTCATACTGACTGTAAAAACTCTAAAACTCATAAAAATAGGAATTTCGGGAAAAATGATCAGTAGCACATTCCTAAGTTTACACACACACACACACACACACAGAAAAATTAAATATATTCCTTTTGTGTGTGTGGCATATCAAATAACCACAGAATGCAAGTATAGAATTGTTTTTTCAGAAATAAGGTATGAGAAGTACCAAGCACTTTCTATAGGGAAATTTTGATACTACATTAAGAATAAGAAACCTACACGACAGTTGATATCAATTGTACCGTGCTATAGCTTATTGTAAAAATTAGACTGAAACAACTTAAATCTCAGTAAAGAGCTATTGTCAGATCCTAGTGGTCTGAAAATGGTCTTTTAGAGATCTAAAGAAATTAATCTTCTCTAAACACAGAAGTCATTTCAATGTAAAAAATTATACAGTGAAAACCACAGAGCTTTAATTTTTGAAAAGCCCAGATAATTATATATTCCATGGCTCTCAGACTTCTTTACCAATAGTGGTACTCAGTTTTAACATATATATTTTACATCTTGTATTAGAATCGAAACTCTGGACAGGTTTAAAAGAGGCATTTTGAGCCTAACAGTAATTCACTGTGTACATTCTATAAACTACTTGTTCTAAAACTAAGGTTTTGATATATGATGATTAATTAGGCTGAAAGAATAAAACAGGTTTGGGCTGTATTAAATTAAACTCACCATTTTTAAAACAGAATGCATACGATTATACTAAAGTTGCCTCTTATGCAACGTCTGAGATGACCAAATGAAATGTACACTGCTTTTAAAGGAAAAGTTAGACTTGGTTTGTTAAATTTTAATTTTTAAATATATGTAATGCTATTTTGTATGACAGCCTGCAGAAAGAAAAAAAATTAAAAGTGGATCCTAGCTATGTTCATATTAATTACATGATACAGCCTGATTAGATGGGAGTAATTAGTGTATGCTGAAGTAAACTGAGTTTGAAAGCTTACTCAACATTATTAAGCACCCTTTTTGAAAGTAGTGAATAGCTTAATTTAATTTGTGCTGGTTAAAGCACACAGACTTCCAAATACCAAGACAGTACTAAATTTACGCTTTTACCCAAATCATACTAATAAATGCAGAGGAAGGAATGTCTGAATGGTACTAGCCAAAGATTATGTGCTTGATTAAACATTTTTTCACAACTGATATTCAGCACAGACTGACTTAGTCTCATCAAAACCATCAATGCTCATTTGATTTTTGCCCATAGTCTTAAAAACTAAACAAGACTGTTGCAAATCCAGAATGTCCTAAAAAGCTACAAAATTTTACACGTAAAAGAATGATATTGGGTGAAAACAAAATGTGAAATATCTGTCAAATGTAGTTATAAAACTTTAATCCAAAAGAATTAAAGCAGGAAGGCATTTTATCTATTAAATATAAGTGAGATTTTCTGTAAGTAAGATTAATGACAAACTATATATCTACAGTTCAACTGAATATAAACAACCATGTGTTGTCCATTAGGGAGACATTCGCTCAGGGTTATTTTCCTAGCTATGGTGATGAATTTGCACCAATCCATCTACACAGTCTCACCCAGTTTTCCTTGTCACCAACTGCACACATTTGCCAGCCAGCTGGCTGGGGTGAGGGGTGTATCCTCTGCCACATAACAAAGAGACGCTTACTGGCCTGCACCAGGATGAAACCCATGACTTCACCTTCATTAACAACATGGGTAGCCCAGTGAGCTAACTGGTCACTGATTAAAATAAATGTATACCTTGCAGACCAGAAACACTAGCACCAAACTTCAATATATTGATATGAGAAACATTTTTTTTTTGCTTTCTCAAGTACACTTTCTTAAACAAATCAGTTATGAGAAACAAATTTCATGAAATTAAACGCTACCGTGATTACCGCGAAACTATTATAAAATTGAAGGGGAAAATAAGCTTCAAAAAGACATTAAGTACTTAAGGCTAATTCAACTGAGGTGAATTCCACTGGTTAAAAGTCAACTTTAAATCGAAATGTCTCTTAAGAGGAAGGACCCGAATTAAATAAACTTCTAACAAAATAATTTTAATGAAAATAATTGAAGACATACAAGTAAGTATCCCTTATAAACAGGAATAATAAATCTATCCCTTAGCAATCACAAGTTTGCTCCTTTCTCTTATCATTGGCATAAATTTTACTTTTGAAACACACACATACACATACACACACATCAGCAACAGGGGAAGGGATATGAAAGAAGGTAACTTCTAATCTAGAGAATGAATTATGATTAGATTATAAGCATCATTAATGAATAACCTTAAAAAAGATCGAGTAAGAATAAAAACTGTAACATGGAAAAATTGGACAGTCATAGTTTAGTCAACTGTTAAGCTTTTTTCCTTATTAACACTAGAGATAGTTTATTTAGTTGGCATCTCCTCTTGGATCTACATATCTGTGTTTGTATTCTTTCACTTCTAATCACATCCGTTTGAAAGGTGAGCACAGAACAGGATACAACAATTTCTATTTACTTTGTTTAAACATTATACTTTTAATGCATTTACATTTTAAGGCACTGTCATTATGTCACTGACACATTTTTTCCCCTCATAATGTTAAACTAAGCATGCCTACTATTTTGTAATTCATCCAAAAACCTGTATCTAGTATTTCCCACTCAATCCATTATTTATTCACAAACCTATGCTTCCATAACAAATGTATGTGCTTATAATATAGCAAGGCTTATATTTAATCACAATTATTTCTTAAAATGTCTTCTATACTTCTAAAACAGGGACATGTCTTATTCATCTTTGCCTCTTCAGCAACAAGCTAAGGGCTTTACGTATAAAAGGAACTTAATAAGTGAACACTGAATAGAAAAAATAATGAATGAATCCCTAATAAATTCTACTTTCTTTGTTTTGGTCTATGATCCTATTGAGACCTACTTGAATAAGGATTATATTAATTCTGCCATCCAACCTTATATCGTCCTTAAATTTGATAGTGAGGTCTCTCCTACATTTTTCTCAAAGTCAATGATAAGAGTTGGAAATGATAGGGTCTCTGGCACATCAGTCATGGACCTCTCTTCTAGTTCTCATCCATCCATTAACAAGCAAACCTTGAGTATGATCATCCAGTATGGAGGCAGCTATACTCCATTTAATTCTACAATCTGTTTTTCTCTAACTTGTCCACACAAATATTTTCAAATACTTTGTCAAAAGGCTTGCTATAATCAGAATTAATTATATCCACAGCTTTCACTAAGTATTCTATCAAAAAAGAAAACAAGTTTGATTTTATGTAGCATACCCTTAGTGAAAAAACATGGCTTTTAGTAATACCAACAATTCTAAACACTCACACACCTTCAACTTAATTATCAAAAATCACAAGACCAATATGAACAGTTCTACGAATATCCAGCTTTTCTACTTTTAAAAATTTGTCCCTTGAGCTCACCTCAATTCATCTAAATTCTTCCTGTTTTTGATATTTCAAGCATCACCCACTTTGGTTTTGTGATAAGCATAAGTTTTCAGTACTTGCATTCTGTATGACCTTAGACACTAAAGTAGCTAAATATTCTCTCTCACTTAGCTTAGAATTCCTCTGCAATCTGATTTTTCTACCCATTGCAAATCACTCTCCTTAATAAAAAAGAAGCAAAGTAGGACTTGCGTTCTACTATCTTACCATAATCTTTTAACATCTCACCATTTATTCTAAGCAACAAATCTATGCATTGTTCTTTCTATTTGAACATGGCTCAGAAAAGACCTGCTTACAATTTTAATTTCCTTGCCATTTTTGTAAGCCTTACACCAATCTCAAGTTTATCTTCGCTGATGTTTTCTCATGGTTATGAATCCTAATTTTCTATTAACCGTTTACTCTAAGTTCACAGATTTTTTTTCTACTTGTCTTTTTTTTCCCCTTATAGTCTGCCCCATCCCGCCCCACAGGTCATCATGGTTTCATCATATCAACACTGTTAGAATTTTAAGGCTCCCTTTTAGGATTTTGGGCTATGGGCTCACTTAGATCTTCAGATATTCTTACTAAAGTAAATTTTAGTCACTAAAAAAAATAATAAATGACATAAATATTATTTGCATTACTCAGCCCATTCTAGGTTACCTTTCAATCTTCATCAAGAACTAGCAATCTAGTCTTGGAAAAAATGCATTCCACAAGCAACTCAGCTGCTTATTTTGAGTGGGCTTTTATTTTTTCATAACACTTTGCAAAATTTTTTAATAATGTTTAAGATATTTTGAATTAATGACAATGCCAAAAGTAATGAGAAGATCCTTAGATGTCGTGAAATGTTACATTTGCTGAATTGTGTGAATGCACACTTACTGCTATTTAAAAAATTGTTACTAAAATGTGTATGGAAAAAACAAATTGTTTTCAACTCTCTTGCTCCTAAAAGTTTTTTTCCATTGAAATAATTATCTTATAATTTGAGCATTCTTAGGTATAGAACTATCATTACTATGGCTGAACAAATTATATTTGAAGTCTACTCTCCCTAAGGCATACAGTCTGCTTCCGACCATAACAAGGATTTTCTTCATTGGCCATTTCAAACTCTAATTTAATATGGCAACTATCTTAAACATTCTCTTTCCTTTTATACTGTCAACCATTCTTTTATATTGGTTAGAAAGAATGCAGTCCATTGAGGCATTTCCCTGTATATTTTTCTCTATGTTCATACAAGAGACTGAAATCAATTCTTAATTATCCTAGGCAAATTATGCTTTCAAGTTCTTATTGACATTTAACACCAAATATAATTTTTTATATAGTTTGTTCATGATTTGAGTACTGTCCCTAATGTTTATTCATATTTCCCTAACATTTCTCTGATGGGAGATCATTTGAAGCCAAAGCACTGCTCTACTCAGAGGAAGAGAGAAGCCTCTGAAGAGAGAGGAAGGAAGGGTAGATCCATCTTAGCTGACAAGGATGCTGCCCTACTCCAAAAAGATGTACCTGCCATTAAGAGACTAAACAAATTAGAAAATTACCAGCACTTCCTAAAAGAGCTGAAGTATATCTTCACTGCTGTTTTAAGAGCACAAAGCATATAGAATCCTTTGTGCATAGAACACCAACTATTACCCAAAGCCAAACTAAAATGACTTCTGAATGTTTGGCAAATTTAAATTACACATTATTCTCCTTGTCTTTCTTAGCTTGGAAAATTAAGAATTGATTATATTCTTCATATCGTAATCTGTACAGTAAATATTGCGGTAACTTTACAACATCGATTTTCATCTTCCTGATAATTGATATTTTGGCCTAAACATTTCATTACTTAGAATATTTTTGGCTATGAGCATTAGAAAACCTAATTTTCTGGCTTAAGGAAGAAGGAATTTTATTTGCATATAATAGGAAACTCAGAAGTAGTTGGGTGGGTTTGATTTAGTGACTCAACAATGTCATGAAGGCTTCACAGCATTGGATTTATCCTATAGATGGTGATCCTCACAGTCAAAAGATGGCTACCAGGAGAAATAAAGGCAATATGTTTCTTTCCTTTTTTTCCACTGAAAGTGGTAGGAGGGAAGGAGAAAGGGAGAGAAGGTAGGAGTGAAACAGAGGAACGTAAGGGTGGAGGCACATTTCTTATCACTCTCTCTTAAGAGAAAGGAAGAACATTCCTAGTCGCCTCCAGCCAACCTTTCCTCATTTATCAATGACAAAAATTGGGACAAATGACAATTTCTTAACTAGCTGTAAGCAAGAAGTTAATTAAACGTTAATTGTCCAAACTGCACTGCTGCTACTCAGAATATTCAGTGGAATAAATATTGAAAAAAAGTATGTTCAGGGTCGATATGCAAGTACCCATAGATATAGACCCTATGAAATCAGTGTATTTGTAAACTAATTCCTGTGGGTGCCATAGGACCCAGTTCTGCTCACTGAGACTGGAGAAGGCATTGACTGAAGACCTCTAAGACAGAAGCTCTCTAGTTTCTGAAAGAGCTATAGAAACCACTCCTTATTCCTCTTCTAAGACATGGCTAGAGAACCCTGTAGTCCTTTGAGTAGTGGGCAGCCATCTTGCAACCATAAAAAGGGGACAGCTTAAGATAAGCCTTAGGATAAGGCTGATACTGTGAAGAGAAAGTAGATGTGGTAGACAAAGTAGACAGATGTTTAATGACATCACTGAACCAATAAAACAAACCAATCTTGAAACCCAAAATAATTTCTGATTTCCAGTTAACTGAACTAATCAATCCTAGTTTCTGTTTTTGCCATCTGAAGTGAATTTCCTATCACTCTGAAATTTATCCCAGGTGATAGCAGTCTGCAATTATTTAACTTAGGAGCAGTATGTTTTCAAGACATGATGCTACTTTGTACTACTTAAGCACACCAAATATATGCAATTATATGTGTTATTATAATAAGTTCCCAGCATAAGAGAATCTAGCCTTACAGCCTTATAAGCGTTTTCAAACAGCCAAGAAGAAACCTGAAAGTTAATCAAGTTATTATAAAAAAAAAGGGCAACAACCTAGATAGTAATCTGTACTTCTTCCAAGAAATTCTGTGAGCTAAGACTCGGGGCTTCTCAATTCTGATTCTTCTCTTACTGGCAAATGGTTGAAATATGCTCTTCACTGGCAAAAATTAACCCCTCCCCACATCACACAGATAAATATCAGAGACCTTCAGCTGAGGAAAATGTCTGAGTGACTGCTATGGACTAGCCCCATTTCCCTTTGTTTTTAGATGGGTAATCATTCATTCAATCATGAATATAATTTAATAAGTCTATGTCTATATTATGCCAAAAAGTGTCCTGTCATTGTTTTGAATCACAACTATCATTATTCTTCGGCTTTGACAAAAATATTAGAAGGATGCATCTGTTTTATTAGTTGAATTGATAAAAAAATGTTTCTCTACTGCTCTCACTGACACCATTTAAGAAATCTGCAATAACATGTGGTACTCACAAAGCTTTCCTTGATTTTGAACCCAAGCTTCCAAGCTTGCCAATATTTACACATATGATGCCTGCATTAACAGCAACCGGCAATCATTCCTCACTCTCTGAGTAGGTGTTATTTCCTGGAAGTATTTCCTAGAGGTGCTATTTCCTGGAGTCCTCATTTAATTTCTCAATTGTACATTTTCAAGGTTAGCCACATAGAGGCCATTTTCTTGCCTTACCTTCTGGCCTGACCCTGAATTAACAGGATGCACTTTATATCATGTAGCTTAAACAAGATGATTAGTCATTTCATGAAATTATTTTCCAAATTAATCACTCAGCCAACCTGTGTAGCACACAAAACTGACAGTATGCAGATATGTGGTAAGATTAAAATCAGTTACCTAACTGAAACTGGAAGCTGCTCCAAGTGCTAGAAGATACATTTTATTGATTTATTTACAGATTAATTTATTTATTGCTATGAGAGAGTAAGGCTACTTTTTATGATTTGGGGCTTCTTAAACAGGAAAAGTCGTTTAGTTCTGTAAAATTCATTGGAGGCATTTGGTTAGGTAATGACAGTGATGAAGATAACAATGGCATCAACTGACTAATTAAAAATGATAGCAAGAAAAAAGTCAGAAATTCATCAAATGAGGACAGAAGTGGTTTGAACAGAGTTAAATATCACTGGAAGATTTTGGCATCTGAAGTACCAAAATGTAAACAAAATGATTATCCATGTTAAAAGTTAATGGCCAAATGAGAGAAGCAGAGAGTCCAGGACAGTAGGAGAAGAGAGCTTTAAAGGGCTTTTTTTTTTAAGGGTGCAGAGGTACTTTTCTCATAGGTGTAAGAAACAATGTTATTCACCCCTTTCCTCAACCAGCCCTGGCCATCCCCTTCAACAGGCTATATAGCATTTGCTCCATAAAGACACACAAAGTCTAGTTTGTCTCCCAGCTGATACACAAGATCAAAGGTTAGTTATTTTTTAAAATGACATAAATGACTTGCTACAGATAAGAATCAGCTCTGTGGCATGTTTCAGTTCACTGAAAGACAGGCCCAAAATGCAGTCTTCATTACATTCCAAAAGAATCTCATCTGAGCCACAGAAAACAGGAAAAGTCTTCAGAGAAATAACTCTGACCTAAGTGTATTATTAAAAATATGAATTCTTTATTTCCGTTCCTGCAGAACAAAGGTAAACACCACACATATGGTTACTGGATATTCTGGTACCTTTATAGAAAAGGCCCTAAGCCTAAAAGCCCAAAGTAGCTCCAGCCTCCCCATGGGACAGGTAAATCAAAGTAGAGTCAAGTTTGATCTCATTCCAGACTTGAACCACCTATGGAGGCCAAACTAACCTGGTACTTGTGGACTCCACAGAGGGGCCCACACAGGTCAAGCTAGATGCTCAGTTCCCCAGTAGTTTGGCTTGTTTCTGAAAGAGTGCCTATTATTTTTATTTCCCTAAATCCTAGAAGGGGAGGGAGGACTGCTTCTGAGGACAAAAGAGTATTTTTTACCAGTGTAATACTCAAAAACACAGAGAACAAAAGTTAGAAGGTTAGTTACAGATATGTCATGTCTTATAATTATAGATGGATGACATATTCATTTCCCCAAAGAATAAAATTCAGAATTGTAAACAGTGGTAGGAAAAGCAATAACAATATTCATTTATTTACATATATGAAAATAATTTTAATTGCCATTAAATGTAAACATCAAAGCTGCAATTATACACACTCTCTCCACAACATATGCCTTTAAAAAATATCCCATACATTAAAAAATAACTATGAGATGTCATTTGTATATTTTTCATGAATATGCAATTTCAGAACTTTTAATGGATTAAAAATAACTGGGCAGGTATTCACAGAAATTCTTAACTCCTTTAACAAACTTATATGATATAGAGGGGGAAAAAGAAGAAATAAAGCATTTAGAAACGTGGATTTGAAGGGAATAAAAGAGAACTGGGATATCATCTATAGGATCCAGGGAGACCCTTGTTTTGTTTGTTTGTTTGTTTGTTTGTTTAACATCTTTATCGGAGTATAATTGCTCTACAATGGTGTGTTAGTTTCTGCTATATAACAAAGTGAATCAGCTATACATATACATATATCTCCATATCTCCTCCCTCTTGTGTCTCCCTCCCTCCCACCCTCCCTATCCCACCCCTCTAGGTGGTCACAAAGCACCGAGCTGATCTCCCTGTGCTATGTGGCTGCTTCCCACTAGCTATCGGTTTTACATTTGGTAGTGTATATATGTCCATGCCTCTCTCTCGCTTTGTCACAGCTTACCCTTCCCCCTCCCCGTATCCTCAAGTCCATTCTCTAGTAGGTCTGTGTCTTTATTCCTGTCTTACCCCTAGGTTCTTCATGTTGTTTTTTTTTTTTTTAGATTCCATATATATGTGTTAGCATATGGTATTTGTTTTTCTCTTTCTGACTTACTTCACTCTGTATGACAGACTCTAGGTCCATCCACCTCACTACAAATAACTCAATTTCGTTTCTTTTTATGGCTGAGTAATATTCCATTGTATATATGTGCCACATCTTCTTTATCTATTCATCTGTCAATGGACACTTAGGTTGTTTCCAGGTCCTGGCTATTGTAAATAGAGCTGCAGTGAACATTGTGGTACATGATTCTTTTTGAATTATGGTTTTCTTAAGGAATATGCCCAGTAGTGGGATTACTGGGTCGTATGGTAGTTCTATTTTTCGTTTTTTAAGGAACCTCTATACTGTTCTCCATAGTGGCTGTATCAATTTACATGCCCATCAACAGTGCAAGAGGGTTCCCTTTTCATAGATCACAGCAAGATCCTTTTCAACCCACCTCCTAGAGAAATGGCAATAAAAACAAAAATAAACAAATGGGACCTAATGAAACTTCAAAGCTTTTGCACAGCAAAGGAAACCATAAACAAGACGAAAGGACAACCCTCATAATGGGAGAAAATATTTGCAAATGAAGCAACTGACAAAGGATTAATCTCCAAAGTTTACAAGCAGCTCATGCAGCTCAATATCAAAAAAACAAATAACCCAAACCAAAAATGGGCAGAAGACCTAAACAGACATTTCTCCAAAGATATACAGACTGCCAACAAACACATGAAAGAATGCTTAATATCATTAATCATTAGAGAAATGCAAATCAAAAGTACAATGAGAGATCATCTCACACCAGTCAAAATGGCCATCATCAAAAATCTACAAACAATAAATGCTGGAGACCCTTGTTTTTAAGACAAGAGCAATTTAAGCTTATTTGTTCCCCTTGACAGTCTGAGAGGGGGAATGCAGAGAAAGCACAGTCTTGGTAGGTGTAGCTTCAGTGTTGTTGGCATTTTGCCAATCAAGTATAACAGAAGGGTGAATGAAATGTTAATATGAAAAAAGGAGAAAGGCTGAGAGAAATTCATGGCCAGTGAATATATAGTGGGGGTAAGGAAGTAAAAGATTTGATGAGATACAGTAATGGCTAGAAAGTGAAATACTGGATTTTTGATTTGGAGAGTGAAGCTGTTTCAGATAATGACAAAGTTCAAGATGTGACAATAGGAGTGGGTTGTTAAAGTAAAGCAGAAATAAAGACCAGGTGAACTAGTCAAGAGACTGTAAAACTACTGTATGAGATGGGTCATACATATCAGCTCAAAAATCACCAAGTGTAATATTGTAAATCAACTATACTTCAATTAAAAAAATAATAGTTTAAAAAATCACCGAGTGTGATGACGAGATATGGAATGGGGAGGAAGACTCTGAGTTGTGCCAAGTTATTCAGTGAATGTGAGAAGAGACGTCGAGATCAGTAGATGACAATAGAGAGGAGAGGTAGAAGGTGACACAGTTGAATGACCCAAGCCTTAAGGAATGGGTTTCATAAAAGTAGTTATCTCTTTAAAACAAAGTTTCAGAAGTAGTCTGATCACTTGTGAGGGCTACACGGAGTAAAGTGTTACTAAAGAAAGTGTCAAAGCTTTCTGATTTTTTTTTTATATATTGGAGTGTAGCTGATTTATAATGTTGTGCTAGTTTCAAGTATATAGCAAAGTGATTCAGTTATACATATACATATATCTATTCTTTTTCAAATTCTTCTCCCATTTACGTTATTACAGAATATTGACTAGATTTCCCTGTGCCATACAGTAGGTTCTTGTTGATTATCTATTTTATATGTAGTAGTGTGTACTCGTTAATCCCAGACTTCTAATTTATCCCTCTCCCTCCACCTTTCCCCTTTGATAACCGTTAAGTTTACTGGTTACCAAATTTATTATTAAAAGAAACTGGAATGGATTGAATGTTGTTTCATTCCATAATGACACCACTCTCATGTAAATTCCAATATGCTTTCATAATGGAAAAGAGGTTGGCATTACAGCTAGTATGTTCAGAATTGTGCTTGGAAGTGTGTGAATATCATCTTCCATTGAGCAATGATTTAAAAAGTGAGAGCTGGCTTGGGGACCTAGGATGACAGTAAATCTGCCTCCAAACTCTGTGATAGATAGAGCTTCTGATAAAGCAAAGGCTCCTCTACAGATTAACAAATGGCAAAAGAAAAGATGATACCTGAGGAAAGGTTTGTGAAAGATGGAAATTCTGGAGGAGAAGATCATCTATACATAAATAAGGAAATAAGACTTCAGATAGTAAGAAGGACTTGTCTTTGGCAATACTATAAGATTTCTGTCATATCAGGATAGGATGAGATCTGTGGGTTTTTTGGTGTAGGGCTAAAGAACTCTCTAAACGACAGTTGGTGAGAAGCTGATGTGGAGTCTCTAAAGAGATCCTAGCCCATGTGATATGGATTAGTTACTTCTCCAAAGCCTAACCTCTTTGCAAATACCGTAACAAAACCTCTTCTTCCTCCATATCTAGTAGGTTAAAGGATTCAAGAATATAGTTTCCTGGTCATTCAAATTAGACTTTGTGACTTCCAGTTTGAAAATCTGTCAGGAACACTATAAATACAAATTTGGAACTATTAGAATAAAGGACCATTATCATGGGCTGAATTGTGTCCCCCTCAAAATTCATATGTTAAAGTCCTAACTCCTGTGCCTCACAATGTGACTGTATCTGGAGATAGGATCTTTATAGAGGTAATTAAGTTAGAATGAGGTCATAAGGGTGGGCCCTAATCCAAAATATGACTGTGTCCTTTGAAAAAGAGGAAATGTGGACACAGACATGTACAAAGGAAAGACAATGTGAAAGTGTGGGGAGAAGACAGACATCTTCACACCAAGGAGAGAGGCCTGGAACAAATCCTTCCTTCTCAGCCCTCAGAAGGAACCAACCTTGCCTACAACTTAATCTCAGACTTCTGGCCTCCAAAATTGTGAGACAATACAGTCTGCTGTTTAAGCCATCCAATCTGTAGTACTTTGTTACAGAAGTCCTAGAAAACTAATAGAGAAATTTATGACATTGTTCTATGCTACTGATGCTGCCTTCTGGATTAATCACGAGTAAAATTCTAAAACAAGGCTGAAGAAAAAACTGTGTTAAGATCCTAAGGCCTAAATTGCAGCAAATATGGCCCTTCTCATCTTCTAACTCAATGGTCTTGAAATTTCACCCTGTTCAGACATGGTAATAACATCTGACATCTAATGAGTGAATGCTATACAATAGTTTCCTATATCCGATACTATAGTTAACATAGTGCTACAATGAAACAACTTGATCAACTTTTTAAAAAAACTTAGTTTTTGTTTTTTGCCGTATTGCTATTTGATACTTCTGATTATGATATTAATTTCAAGCACCTCCATAACAGTGAAGGAAAAGATATTAAAAATACTCATACAGAAATCTCCCATCTGTGCCATTACCGTTTACTATATACTGTAAGATAATATAAAATATGTTATTTGTCTTAATGAGCCCAGTTTTACGTTTTATATTGTGACATTTGGGAAAACTAATTACTACTTTATATGATACTTTTTATGATGATAGAGGAAGAATAAATATATTTGATAAAATTTAAAATATATTTAAAATAAAATATATTTGATAACACTTATGAAAATAAAGCAATTGAATTTGGATTGAGTTATAGTTTTATTTGGATTATCAAGCACCAATATTTTCAATATAATATTAAGGCACTACTCAAAGACTACTACTTATTGTAGACACATAATGCTTTATTCTTCTTTTTAAAGATGCTTTTGTCAGGGATTCATATGTAATACATAATGAGCTACTATGTTTTCAATTGATGTAATGTACACAACAAATATACCATTAGCATTCTATATATTTCTTGAAAATAACAATGGTGCAAATTGCCCTTTATTCTAAAAGTTTACTCTTTATATTTGCAAATAAACAAGTTTATTGTATTGATCAAATCTCACTGCCACAGACATAAACCACTCCACTGGCTATCAAATGTTATATACAGAATCATGGGAATAATTTTATGAATATTTTCAATACAATTAATAAGTTGTAGAGGATAACCCATACCAGCTCTCTAGACAAGAACTGTATCTATCAACAACACAAACTGTATCTTGCTGTTTTCCATAAATCCTTTCAAAAATGGGCAGGATGTTTGAGCAGACACTTCACCAAAGAAGTTGTACAGCAGAGAAATAAGCATATGAAAGATGCTCAATATACTTAGTCATTAAGAAACTGCAAATTAAAACCACAGTGAGATACTATTACACACATATTTAAATAGCTTAAATTAAATACTAACCATGCCAAGTTTTAGCAAGGATGAGAGCAACTGGAATTCCCATCCAATGCTGGTGGGAATGTAAAACTGTATAACCACTTTGGAAAGCAGTTTAGCCGTTTCTTAAAAAGTTAAATATACACTTACTATGTGACCCAGACATTCCACTTCTAGATATTACCTAAGAGAAATGAAAATCTATGTTCACATAAAGACTTGTACATGAATGCTCAATAGCAGCTTAATGCGTAACAGCCCAAACCTGGAAATAACCCAAATGTCCATTAACAAGTGAAATCATAAACTGTTCAATGCGTGCAATGGAATTTTACTCAGCAATAAAAAGGAATGAACTACTGATAAACACAACATCGATGAATCTCAAAATAATCTGGGTGAAAATGGCAGACAAAAAAAGAGTACATAAGATAGGTTTCCATTTATTTAAAAATTCTAAAAAATTCTAACTAATCTATAGTGACAAAGCAAATCAGTGGCTGCCTGCAGACGGGGTAGAGACAGGGATGGTTGGGAGGGAGGGAACATAAAGGGGCAGGGAGAAATTTGGGGGTTGCCAGATCTGTTCATTATCTTGATTGTGATGATGTTTGTACAGACAATATACATATATCAAGATTTACCAAATTGTACAATTTAAATATATGCAGTTTATGTCAGTTATCCCTCAAGAAAGCTGTGAAAAAATTCTTTTGCCTTCTTAGTTGCCCCTGGTTCTCTGGAATTAGAGGCAATTATATGTTGAGGGACTCCTGAACAGTGGCTGGGACTCTCATGAGAAGGGTTAAATCAAGGACCATGGCCAGCTTCATTCTGAGTAGCATTAGCAGTATACTGTAAATGACATTAAATGAGGTATAGACAGATCCGTACAAGGAGAACATTATAGGAGAGTATTAAAAAACAGCATCAGTAACTAGGTGTTTAAAGAAAACATAAATATAATACATCAGTTTTGAGTGGTGATGACTATTCTTTTATTCATTCCAGATACACTTATGTGCAGCTAATTTTCAGACAGGCATTGTTTATCTCTTGATATAGAGTATTACATAGGTCCTTAGTGATATTTTAAAGTCATTTTCTCTATGCATAAGTGGGGGGTTCTGTTTCATAGAATTTCCTCAAGGGATACCCTACAAGTCCAACTATGGTCATCCCTTGAAATCACTTTAATCAATGTGTAATTTGTAATTATGCAATTATTTTATGATTCAGAAACATTATAAGTGTAACAAATCAGATTAACCTAGGATTTTAGACACTAATTGACTTCATTAATAAACCCCATCCATACCAGTATGCATCTCCATAAATATTATTTCTTCTATTGTCATATTTAATTGACTATAAAACATGCTAACTAATACATGAGTGAAGATGTAAGGCAAAAATAATTAACACTTCTTTCTGTAAAGTAAATGAAACAATCAAAATATGTATTAAGTAAAATTCCATCAGTAGAATCTTAGACAGTTTTATATTTTAAATATCACATACTCTAAATATATTCTACCAAAAAGGAAGATAGAATAAATGATAAACATGAAACTATTTGTTTTACATAATGGAAAGATAGCACAGGAGTTAAGAATGTAGGCTCTAGAAGGTTTCCTGCCCCACCCTTCACTGGCTTGTGACCTTGGGCTCCTTACTCAACCCCTCTAAGCCTTGTCATCCTTATCACTAAAATGGAATGATGGGGCTTCCCTGGTGGCGCAGTGTTTGAGAGTCCGCCTGCTGATGCAGGGGACATGGGTTCGTGCCCCAGTCTAGGAAGATCCCACATGCCACGAAGTGGCTGGGCCTGTGAGCCATGGCCACTGAGCCTGTGCATCCGGAGCCTGTGCTCCACAACGGGAGAGGCCACAACAGTGAGAGGCCCGTGTACAGAAAGAAAAAAAAATGGAATGGTAATAGTTTCTATCTCATAATATTATTAATGCTTTATCCTTTGAATTTTACTACATAATCCTATACATTCCTACTATCAAAACAAATGACTTTCAGACATTAGAAGAACTTTTAGTGAAATGCCTTAGTTATTAAAAATCAGTTACCATTTGCTCCAAATCTCTGAGTTGCATCTGAGGTCTACAGTTAGTTGAAGGTACTTTCAAGGAATATAGAAAAACACTGTAAAGTGTCCCATCGTTGGGACAAGAGCAGTGTCTGAAACTGCCTCTATAATAGTATTTTATGGTAAAACGCATTATTCAGACAGGAACAAGTGGGTCTCTCTGGAACTCTAGATCTACCCTGTATGATCTATGTCAATGAATCTCTAGACATGGTTCACAACTAAAATGTTAAAAGTCCAGCTGTGAAATATATTTGGGTCCTTATCCTGCTACAAGATTCTGGCCCTATCATGAGCCCATTCAGCTCATTTGACTTTCAGGGAAAACTGAGGCAAGGTGTTGGGTACCTACAAGTTGATGCCTGGATCGTTCTCTGACTTAGGGCTGGAGACTGCCCCAGGATAAGGTGCCGTCACATGATGTGGCCCTTGCAAAATCATCCTCTCTTTCAAAGGTAAAAATTCCAGCCTTCCTGGCTCCACACACTTAAGAATACTTCACAGAATCTTAGAGCTGTAAGGAAATTCAGTCTGTTCTATTCTGATCTCATTTTATAGATAAGCAAGCTGGGGCCAGAATTGCATTCAACCCCATGTCTTTTGGATTCTGGCCATTATTCTTTCCATAAGACCAGGCTTTACAAGAGGAACCAGAAACAGTTGATACAAAGCTGCAGAACAGATATGTCAGAAATTTCCAAATAAGTTTTGACTTACTAAAGCTTCTAGTGGAACACAATGAGAGAGAGAGAGAACCAGAAGCATACATTAAAAAAAAAAAAAGTAAAAAAGGAGAGAATACATGAAAAGAAAAGTAAAAGAAGAAAATGTACAAGAACATCATTTTTAATGATATGAGGAAGCATGCCTTAAACATCTGGGGGAGAAAAAATATGAACAAAGTAGAGAAAAAAACCCTAAAAAGAAAAAGAGAAGCAGGGGAAAGAAAGATAAACCAATTAATGAAGGCAACAGAAAAGGGAAGGGAGTAAAGCATAAAAAAGAAAAAGACAAAGAATGGTGAGTTTAGATGTCAACCATAAAGAAAAAAGATACGGGACCTAATTTTTAAACTTTCACTGGCAGGTTTTGATTTACCAATGTTGCTAAAGGTAATTAGATATTCTTAATAATTCTTGCTATACGGCTCTTGTATTAACTGTCATAAACCACATAACCATTTAATAGAATGGTTATGTTAAGAATCTTGTACTATTAACCACATAAGAATAAAAGGAAAACGGGTAAAGGATTTTTTAAAATAGATTATCTAGAAATGTTTAAGTTTTTGAACGGATTCCTTTTTCCACTCACAAGTTTTTATAATTGTTCTTATGTTTTAGAATGTCTTTAAAATTATTGCTTTTCATCAAATTTTCTCTCCAAATCCATTTTTTAATTGGCAGGATTTTTAAATAATGTGCATAAATATACTACTTATTTTATATTAACCAAACAGGAATGGGGTAACTAGAAAGTCCTGATTCTATTCTAACAGAGAATAATCATCTCTGACAAATCACTTATCCTATGCCATTTAATTAATGCCAACATCTCTTCTGCTAACTTACTTCCCCACAAGTGGTTGTTTTCTCAATCAACACTACAGCAATTGACAAAGTTTACTTTAATAACGTTACATATTTTCAATGTGCAAAATATTCATTTATAAGTTTGTCAGATATTTTCCAAAAATAAATACCTGTTGCTTGGGGAAATTTTCTAAGTCTTCCTTTCACTACAATATTATATGTCTGAAAGCCAAACTTCAAGGTTGGAGTTGTTGCTGCAGTGTAAAATTGGTGGGGGTAAAATTGGTGGCAGTTAAATGACAGCATTTAACCACCAGTTGATTAGAAATAAAGTGGCATGGCAAATTTACCAAGAGAGTATAAAATGCAGAGAATGAGTGTGACTATGTCTCACATTTTTCCTATCATAAACAACTATATATACATATATGTGTATATATTTTAATAAAAATATTTAATATTTATAGATTAAAATATGATATATATTAAAATATTTCATAAATATATAAATATATGTGTGTATGTGTATCTGTGTGTGTATATATAATAATAGTATATATACACACACATATACATATATACATTTTGTTCTTCAAAGAAAGCCTAGGAGACACATCCAGAAAACAAAATTACTCTATAATTTGGTTATCCATAAATTGTTAATAGGTCAGGGAGATCTTAATGTTATTTTCTATAATCAACACTTATAAACTATTATTACTTGGTTTAAATGGCTCTTATCAAAGCAAGATAACAGTTTTATTATGACCTAGGGCATATGTAAGTCTTCTGGTTTATTTTTAAATTGTTTGTTTTCTTTTATAATACCTGTAAATTAACTGATTTAAAAGTACTCAAGATCAAATTAAATTTTAAAAACTAATACAAAATTTCTAATTTCTATGATTTTTACATGATTATAGTTGTTTAAAATTTCATAATAGGAACACTATATAACAATAAGTTAACTTAAAAATCATTTAAAGTTTTATTATAAACCTATGGATGATCATTTTTTTCTGTTTCTTTGATCAACTTCAAGTTGGTATTTGTAACAATAATATGAAACCCATAATTATACAGCCAAATGTTAAAAAGGTACATTGGGCTTCTAAGGCAAATACAACATAAGTGCATTACTCATCTTTATTTGAAACAAGGCTACTGATGAGAATATAATACTTTCGACATTTGTCTTAAGTCTACAGTAGTCCCACGTACATATGGTATAATACAGATATAAGCTTTACTTTAAGCAATTGAACTTTTCACACCCTCCAAAGCCACAAAATCAGATGGTTTGTGGTTTTTGCAGCTGGTGCAGTATACTCATTTTGGGTAGTGTCATATGAAAAATATTTCACTCCCAAGCCTTAGACAGAATCAGTCATTAATGAAATGCAGGCATTACAATGAGGTCATATGAAATACAGATTTCAACAGCCATACTAGTAACACTAAAGGAACTCAGAACATGAACACAAATCAAGTTCTTAATTCCAGCAAAGAAAGAAAGAAAAAGTATTAAGGAATGCCTCTGCAGACTTAGCATTTACTTTGAAAACAACTGTTAGTCACTACCTTGAAAGAGGTTTTAGTTTAAGCATTTGCAGACTAAATAATCATAAGTTGGATATAGAATAACAAAAAATAACTTCAGACATAATGGTACATTACACGATTATTCATCACAATATACAACTATCAAAATCAAAAAATGACTTGCCTAATGCGACATATGGAATCTGCTTACTTAATAAGATTGGCTGTCATCAGTCTATACAATTTTAAAATAATGTCTTATTTGGGACACATCCAATTTCACCATTGTTTATTTTTATTGAAATATTTTGAGAAAACTATACAATTTAACAGCAGTATTGCAATGCATTCTTTCAACTGGAAACTGGTACAAGAATAGTATTTTTAGTATTCTTATTTTTGAAAGAAGAAATAAAAAAACATTGTTTTATATATCTTGTCACAACAAATTGTCTTCATTCTAAAGTAAAGCAACTTAAATATTTCTACTTCCAATCCATTTCCCTGTTTATATAATTCTTTTAAAACACACTCCTTTTACGAATGGAGTAGATTCTTACAGAATAGAAAGGGAAACGGTGATGAAAAAAGAATGCACAATAAAATGGGAATATGTTTGTGCATTTGAGCTTGAGTTTGTGTATGTCCACTAGATTAATTTGTATCTTTTAATATCATTTCTTATTTCTCTTTACACAAGGCAATATAAAAGAAATTGGGAAAAATGATTATTTTACCTTTATTTTAAGCCCTAATGTAAACAGTTTCCATTTAGTTCATAAAGATTAAATTGGAATTTGGAAGTTCTATATTTAGGTAACAATTTCATTATCTTTAGTATTGATTAACAGAATAAATATTCTATGTATCTCTTAAGAAAATACATCTACAGTAAATATGAGAAAGCCCTACATTTCTCTATGTCTGTTATCCATAAAATCTTTATTTGTCTCAGGCATGCCACCTGGCACTAAACCCCAGCCTACATTTGGAACACTGATTAACTGGAATAGTGCACAGTGCACTAATACAATATAAAAATGTCCCAAATGAAGAATAAAGTTGTACCATACTACGCTTTCCAAACAGTATGTTGGCATCCAATGGGGAATCATGGATTTTCTTCTTCTTGTGGGTGCTGTGCTAATGTTATTATCTTTGTAACATGACACTGGGTACGACAAAGTACAGACCACAGCTATGAAGCTTTTTAGTGGGCACAGGATTTCCTGACTACCCGTCTTTGACATAAACTTAGACATTCATGAGTATCACAGAACTTAAGCCAAAAATCACAGGTGTAGCAGGCTGAGAGTAGATTTTAAGTACCTTGGGAATTACCTTGTCTTAAGAGTTCTTCTCTATTGATACTAAACCCTGCACTCCAGTTCAACCTCATAAACAAGTCGTGACTAGGAATCACATACCAGGTAATGTTTTAGACATTTAGACTATGTCAACAAATGAAACAGACAAAAATTCCTGTCATCATTAGCTTATATTCCCGGGCAGACATAGACAATAAAAAACAAATTTGCAAAAACCCCTGACCTCATGAGGCTTACATTCTAGCCAGGAATGAGAGACAACAAACATAATAAATGAGAAAAGTGTATCTATAGAATGTTCAGTGACAGATACAATGGATAGCACAGACGAAGGTGGACAGAACCAGGGAAGGATGAGGTTATTACATTTTTAAATAAAATGGTAAGGAAGTTGCATTAAGGCGACATATGGGTAAATATTTAAAGAGAGTAAACGAGTTAGCCATGCAGATATCTTGAGGAAGCACATTCAAGGCGACAAACAGCCCAGAGGCCCTAAGGTGAGAGAAGTACATGTACAAATTACATGTCACCATTCAGTCAAGAACAATCTTTTTAAGCATGAATTACCTGGTAGATATTAAAAAAATGTGGCATAATATAAATCATTATTGGTCTCCTTTTCTATTTCACATTTATTAGACAACCTCAGGGGTAGGTCACTTAATACTATAATGCTAACTCCTTCTAATTCTCTTTTTTCTTCCATTCTTCCTCTACTCATTTTGTCCTCCCCCCACCTTTATTTCACTTCTTCATCCCATATAAATGAGGAATAATACAGACAGAAGGAAAAATACACTGAACTTGGAATAAGAATGAATGAATTTTTATTAACAGTTCTGCTCTTAACTATCTGGGTTAATTAAGCAAGTTTCTTTGCTTATCTGAGAAAAAAGTTCCATTAATAACATGAGGTGGTGGCAAGGAAAAAGGTGGACAGAATAATCCCTCAAAAATTGCTGAGAATAAAATGTGTTATAATTATGGGGAAGCGTTTGGTAAGCCACAAAGAACTGCACAAATAGAGTATGCACAGACGATATTGGGTTCTAATGGTAACATTTTAAAAATGCTTGCTAATCCCCAAATTATGGTACAGGGATGATACAGAAAAAAGTACAGAAGAGTTAGTGCTTGATAAATTATGTTTAATTTAAATAAATAAATTTAAATTTATTTATTATCTATATCATCAAAATTCAGTTATTAGTACTTTAAGCATTTTATATTGCTGAATATTTTCTTCTCTAAAGAGTATAAGAATATAGTAAAATTCTCTTCAAATAAACTGGTCAGATATGAGAAGTTAAAATTAATAAAATATAGTGATTGCATAGTTCATTATCATATAACCATTAATCATTTCTCTGGAAACCCTTTTTAAAATTTCCTTAAAGTTTATCTTCAATGCTGGCATAGAGAAGATGAACTGAGAACATAGTTACAGGCAGGGAACTGTTGAGAAGACAAACTTTTGACAGGAATGCCACAGCAGGTAGGAAGTAACTTTGAGGTGAAACATATACACATTCAAGATTCACATATCAATCAAGTTGTATGAGTGGGAAAATTTTTGAGGCCAGTTGAAAATAGATATTCAAAGCCTTAAAAATGGGTATTGACCTTATAATTAACTTAGGTATTTATCTAACTTCTAGGTATTTACCTAGAGTCTTTTCTAAACTTTTCATAAGTAAAATGTTTTTATAAATGTGATAAGATAAAGTATGAAAATATCCAATGATTACGAAAGTCTGTATTCAAGTCGTTAAAATATAATAGGCTACACTTAGAACTAAACTATATTGAACAGAATTTTATGTCGAGGTACTTAAGAATAATTACTTAAATACTATCACATGTAATAATGTAATACTGTAGACAATTTTGGAGATTTAGATGATGTTGTATTACTTGCATAATTTCAATTGAAAACTAGTGAAAGTTTATTGATTTGAATTTCAGAAAATAAAAGGAATAGTCAAAATGGAAGTATTTTGTTGGTGATTCTAAGTTCAAGATGGTTCTTTAACTTACAAAAGTAATAACAATATCTTACAAAACTTCGTGAATCAATAAGCAGTGACACCTTGCACATATGTAAAGTCTCTGGCCAGGAATCTTATAGCCTCAAAGTACTTAGTTACCCATTTTATCAAGGTGCAAAATGAAGCGTAAAGGAGGTTAAGTCCCAGGACAGGAACAGGACCCTAAGTTCCTGATAATCAGCTTCCAAACTAGTAAGAATCTAGTAGACTTTGGCAGTGATTCCTTTGAGCAGTCAAAACTACTGCCAGGTGGGTAAGTTTATGAGCCAACTATAAAATGTAGTGTTGGCCTGGCAGCTGATCCAGTCAGGGTGTAAACCATAAAGGTAAAGAATGGGAAAAGACTCCTGAAAAATGGCCTAGCAAACTAATGAGGGAGTGAACATTTTTTTTAGTTCTTTGGGTTAGAAACTAAAAATGAGACCTGGAAAATAAAATACAAAGAAGCTCTCCTCTGAATCAGAGAAAAGGAATTAACTGATGGATAGATGGACTATTTTTTATGATTACCATATTTGTTAGGGAACATCAACGCTTACTAGAATGATTTTCTTAGCGATAAACTATTTTTAAACATATGTGATGCTCAGAGTAGAGAAATTATCCTCATGGATAATTTCATGCATCCATAAAATCCTCATGGATCCCACAGCATGTGGGATCTTAGTTCCCAGACCAGGGATGAACCCATACCCCCTGCAGTGGAAGCGTGGAGTCTCAACCACTGGGCGGCCAGGTAAGTCCCTGTTTGTTTGTTTTTAACAATCCTGGAGATATCTATTTATCTATCTAAAGAAGATATCTTGATTGAGTTAGAACAAATTGAGTTTAGGCATATTTTATATCATATTCTAACTTTCAACCTCATCCTTGCCTATTGATATCTTGGCTGCTGCTAAAAACATGGAAGTTCTAACAATCTTTACTGATTTTAAGAAGAAAATAAGGAATACATCCATAAAAATGGTGTACTTCCAGAAGATGTTGGATGTGATTAATTAATGTTAAGTAATTGTTTATACTTTCCTGATAGTTAAAAACAACTGAAGATATAATTTATTCTCTCGATCATGAGAAATTAAAAGATAGAAGTTTAAAATACAGTACATCAAGCATTTAGCTTATCGTTTTTTCTTTTTACTAACATTTATTTTGTTACATATTATTATATATCTATTATATATTAACATATTATATAATATAACATATTACATATTATTAACAAAATATCATTCAAAATACATGCATCTATGAAATAATTTTATCTTCAGGGCTTTTTATTACTCTCACTGTTACATCAACAAAATTTCTATAATATTTAATAATCATTTCTTAAGAATTCAGCATACAAGTACATTTACCATGGTCTCTAAAACTTTTTTGTTTCTTTTTTTATTTTTTAAAATTTTTATTGGAGTATAGTTGCTTTACAATGCTGTGTTAGTTTCCACTGTACAGCAAAGTGAATCAGTTATATGTATACATATATCCCCCCTTTTTTAGATTTCCTTCCCATTTAGGTTACCACAGAGCACCGAGTAGAGTTCCGTGTGCTATACAGTAGGTTCTCATTAGTTATCTATTTTACACATGGTATCAACAGTGTATATATGTCAATCCCAATCTCCCAATTCATCCCACCCTCTCTTCCCCCCTTGGTATCCATAAGTTTGTTCTCTACATCTGTATGTCTATTTCTGCTTTGCAAATAAGTTCGTCTGTACCATTTTTCTAGATTCCACATATAAGCAATATTATATCCTTTTTTTTTTCTTTCTGACTTACTTCACTCTGTATGACTGTCTCTAGGTCTATCCAAGTCTCTGCAAATGGCACCATTTCGTTCCTTTATATGGCTGGGTAATACATTTTGCTTATCTTTAAGGATACTTTTGATGTTAAGTATGGGTGTTAATTAAAATTCAAGTATTTGATGAAACAAGATAATCTATCCAAAACAGCATGTCTAAGAGATCCTTGAACCTCATATGATTTCATAGATATTTACAAAAGAAAGCTAAAATTTCAGAAGTTTAATTCTATAGGGTGGTGTTGCAAAATAGTGAGGGTACAAACACAAGGGAGTAACAATTGAGTTGCAAAATTAATGTTTCAAAAATCAACTTCTGTAACTGTAAACTTCAAAAAGTACTATCAACAAACGCTACCAACTACAGAATCACACCTCAGTGGTTAAGAGGAGCCTCTAAGTTTTACACTGTAGGAAGGCATGTGAGGCACTTAGCAGACTTATTTTCCTCAAAAGGTTGTAGAAGTCAACCCAGGATAGCAAATTTGAATTTTAAAAGAGTATATGCCTGGATTTGAAGTTCAAAATTAAACAGAACATATGATAAACATTCAACTGGGTGATACAAAAGTAATCAAAGAAAATACATGTATCATCCATTTTGGCACTTTATTTTTTTGTCACCACAACACAAGGTCTATAATTTTCTATATGTTTCTTGGTGTGTTTATACATCATGGGTCACACTTTTTCCCACTTTTCCCCAGCAACACAGAGATACTGTCATAATACATGCAACTCCGTCTCCAACAATGGAATCACCATCTTCACAATTCAAGTGAAACCAAGCAATTGTATAAAATGGCTTTGTGGGATCAGAAGAAATCATCATCATATAGTTTCCTCTAACAGCCCTAACACAAATAAAAAGATTGTTTTGCTAGTATTTTTTAATGAAATTATTGGTTTTAAATGATTTTACTTAAATAGTATTGGGAATGAAGGAGCAATTTCTAGAGTTTTCTAGAATTTCTAGAGAGACTAGACACTACAAGTTGCTATTTAGATTCAGATGGCTAAGGTGGTTACTTTTTTTTTTTTTTTTAATTGTGAACACACTGCTGGAAAAATACCAAGGCTATAGATGTGGGGCAGAAACCAACTATTTCAGAAACATAAACTCAATTATATTCACATACTGCATAAGATATAAAAAAGTTTAAGAATTCTTATCTTGTAAAGCAGGTCTGTATAAATCAGGTAAATTCTATGTGGTCATAAAAAAAATAGCATCTTTCTCTGAAGACATTATAGAGCAACACATTCCCCCCAAAATGAAGAAAGGGTACCCTTTTTATACAGAGATGTGTAAATGGACACAATCACACGAATAACTTGACCTTTAGCTAAGCAAGGATTTGTTACTGGAGAATCAAAAAATCTCTTCCAGGCCTATCACCTTAGAAGGGCTACCACTTGCTAACACTCACCCAACTAAGCCTGAAAGAAAGTAAAGCTTCTGGAAATGTTTTGCATTGGACCCATGATGGGGGATTGTGGCAACAAACCAAACCTAAAAGAAAAAACTAAGCACATGAAAGAAACAGGGTAGTTCTCAGTGATCATTTTCTTCCTTAGACATTTGTCTATAATTTTAAAAGCTCACAAAAAAAAATCTATACTCATTATTTATTTCTGACGATCATGATAATATTTAAATTCTTAATACACTGAAGTTGAAAGAAGGAATCATTAAGATAAAGCTCATCTATCACATTGTCATATACCATGTGGCACTCTGTTTTGTTAAGTCAAAGTCATGCTCCTAGTTTCTAAACTTCAAACAACTGAAATATCACAACATTCATAAAACAGAACTGAACTACTGGGAGTAGGAAAAAAACACAAAAAGGTAGCAGACCTCAACAGCAGATAGTAAAATTAATATTTCCACAGCTCTTGCCATTCATCTCAGTCTCTATAGCACATTTTTTTCTGGAAAAGGTACGATTTAGTTTAGAAAGATGCAGAATTACAAAAAAAAACATCTGGAATATGGGACAAGAAATATTGCCTTATTATCCCTTGTGGACCCTCTCTATGAAAAATTTAATAGATCTGTTTTGGTAGTTTTAATCTCCAGAGCACCTCAAGCTATGTTATGGAAACATCATCTTGGTCATTTATATTAGAAAGAATACCTGGTGATGAAAGAAAATGTACTCTCTCTTAAACTGTGAGTGCTTTTTCTTTAATAATCAAACTTTTCATCAAATATGTATATAGATATGTATGTGCGTGTCTATAAACATCTTGCTTAGAATTTAGTTTTTTGCATTTTTGTGACTGAGGAGATTGTAAATCTTGAATTTACCAAAAATGCAGTGCTTGCTTATGTTCTACAAATTAATAATTTTGCCTTAACTCTGACATTTACTCATTGCATAATGCAGAGTAAGTTAGAGAAATTTCATGATGTGAACACTAAAATGCCATTCATATTGGTCCTGGAAACAAATAACACTGATGATTTTTAAAAGTTAAAAAATATTTTTTTGATTTTATACATTTTCTTATTCCACAATACTTTTTAAATGATAATTTTAATATTTACTGTTAATAATAAAATGTTTCTTAGTTAATACTAAAATAATATGGCTGAAAATAGTTAATAACTTTCAGCATTAAATTTTGTTATTGAAAAGCTTATTGCTAGAAAAAATTTAATTTTGAGAATATGTGCATCTAAGGAAGATTGAATGATGAAGTCATTTGCCATGAAAATTTATAAAAAAAGTAATCTACAAAATTTCAGCATTACATTCTTTTACTGTAAAATCATATTTTATTGCAAAATTTTAAAATTGAGTTTCATTGTAAGTATTTGCATATTAAAATTAGAGAAAATTCACATAATTGAAAATATAATAAAACACTCATTTTTATGTGATCTTTTAAAATTGGCACATTATACCATAGCTACGCTATCATTAATAACACTCAAAATATGTAATGGGTCTCTACATATTCCAATTAAAATTAGAAGTCCTTAAAATATTTCAGTATTTATAGTCTATAAAGATTTTCAGGGACATTTTTATTAATTTGACACAGATACGCCTTCATTTCAAATGTTACAAACCTGAATCATTTTAAATGCAATTAAAAGTGGTTATGAAAGAGTGCGGACTTCCTTGTGAAGTAGGAAATCACTCTTGTGATTAACATGCAAACGAGCTCATGCTGGCAGAATAGATTGGGGTTTTAAAACCCCAATTACTTTTGTATGATTATCTATTTACCAGTACACAGTCTATTTTCATTTTTCATCTAATACAAAATCGGCTTGCTTACATTTTTAGCACAGCAATTAATATTTACAATAATTATGACATCAAGCACTGCTGAGAACTCCAAGTAAATCATTTACCCTCATCTTTTTTATATATGATTAATATCCTTTCATAATTTAATGCTTTATATGAGGTTACCATTACGTAAAAATCAAAATTAAAAACCACTCTCCTTTCTGATTTAAATTTAGTTAATAATACATATTTTTGGAATATTAGTAAGAGGACTATTGTTATAAAATGAAAACCCCAAATTTTAAATGTGATGAGAACAATATGTAAAAACGTTTAATTGCTCATAGTGAGAAAAATAAATATATATTGAGAACAATAAAATATGTCCTATGAATCTTTCCTTTTTAAAAGTAGTAACACAGACAATTCTAAACTTTCACTAACACGCTTTGATTCATACCTGCTACGTACTACACACATACACATTTTTCCAGACTTCTAAAGAAAATTATAATGCATTAATGACAGGAACCATGGTAATGGAAAAAAGGTCACCCTCTCTTGAACACCTTCTGTTTTAAACCATTATATATAAAGACATTCGAGAAAGCAAAGAATTAAAAGCCAGCCTTTGTGCAACCCATTACTGAAATATTATAGAATAATCTATATCAAATGTAGAGGAACAGCAGATTCTTTTGGATCTAAATTAACTGCAGCCATAGAAACGCTTTTATGCTTATTATGTATCTGCATGTTGATTCAATTATTAAAAGAACACCTGACAGCATCAGACTTATTTAATTGAATTAATTAAACTGGATGAATAATCACTGAATTCCTTTTGTGTGAAATTTGTACTGAAAAGTAACACTGGCATTTGGAAATTGCAAGTAATTTGCATGGTGAAATACAGTGAACATGGAAATCTCCTATTTCAGTATGCTAGGGTTCCCCCCCACCTTCTCATGCAAAACAAATGAACAGATTCTTGCAGTGGATATTTTCCTTTTACAGTACAGATTTATGAATACATTTTAGCAATATATCATTAAGCAATTTTTCAACAGTTTCCTCAATATCAAAATTTAAGTTTTCCTCCTATGGTGAAAAATATTATGCAAACTGTCACTTTTGCAAAAGAGATGATATGATGCCAACATATCCTTGAACCTATAAGGTAAGAAACTCTTGTTTCAAGATGGATTACTAAGATACTTATTTTCTCTATATAAAAATGTAACTACTTGTTTAGAATTAGAAGTGAAAACTAATTCAAAATAATAATAGAACAGTTAGTTATCTATCACACACAGTTTTTGTAGGAGGTATTTTTTTATGATTAAAAGTTTAAGGCTTATGCCTAACATATATAAGATATTTGGCATTTTATTAAGATAAATATTTGTAGTTTGTTTACATGAATGATGATTTTAGATATTTATTTTCAAAAGAACAACACTAGGAAAACTTCCTATACATATATTTTTCCCAAGTCAAGTTCACAGATAAACTAAAAAGAGAACTGTACAAGGTCTGTTTTATTTGTCATATCAAAATAAACAAAACTGACAACATTTCAAAATATTCTTAAGGCACTTGCTTGTTGCACTTGTAATTTCTGGCCATTAGGTTCTTCACCATCACCGGGGGAGGGGGGCATCATTTTATATCCATATATATATATATATATATATATATAATTTTGTATATATACAATTATATATATATATATATATATATATATATATATAATTTTTTAACCATACCTGCCACTGGGAAGATGCAACAATATCTGCTATTGTTAATTCATTATTAAGGATAAAACTTGGTAAAATACTGATGCTTGGTTAATCTTTAAATATACACATCCACATAAGTTGCACTTCAATATATCAATGTGTTTTGAGCAATCTTTTTTCCTTTTTGTCGTGAACAGAAAATTATTGTACTTGCATACTCGAAATGATAATCACTCTATACCATTTTCGTCATGCCTATTATTTAGGAGAGACTGTTTACCATAATAAATTATGGTATTTGAAATCACACACCATTCAACACGTACATTCCTCAGATTAATGAACCTTTTAAATATTCAGGCTGACCATACTTGAAATTTGTTCACTTTAAAATTATGCTTGATCCTTTCAACCTTCGATCCATGTACCTTCTTCGTATTAGCCTCATTTCTACACTTCCTTGGCATTCCCCAGACATATTTCTGTGTGAATGGTCATATTTAGCACAGTTAAATCTCGTGTGTGATACAGCATTATTCCTTCCAAAATAAAATTAAGTACAAAATATAGTATAGTATTTATAAAAAATAATTCCTAAAACAACTCAAGTATTGAATGAAACTGCTTTCTGTCATATTAAAATTCCTAGAATTCCAGATAAATTGTTTCTTTGTGATCTAAATTACAGACATGATAAATATACAAACTTTTACAAAATACTTTGTAAAAAATCTATGCCTTCACTTTAGTACCTGGATTAATAACCTTAGTGGTTAGATTTTTATTTTACATATATTATACAAAATACATTGGCATTACACCCCATTATTAATACCAGTTTATTATAGCTTTATTTCATAATATTGGATGTAGAAATGGAAACAGTGCCATCATGTGATACTTTTCAGGGTACTTCACTTCTTATACTCTCTAAGTCTGAGCATTATAGCTACTATACAAATAAGAGTTCATAGAAAAGCAGGGAATGGCAATATAATTCATCACCCAGTATTTTGCAACCACATCCTGTGTTCACGCTTTTGTGTAAAAAATTAGGAACAGCTTTTGAATCTTCAAAGATAAAGAAGTATAAAGTCAGTACTTTTATTTGTGTATATACATACACAAACACACACAGAGACACCCTTTGGTAAAAAAAAATCTACTAATTGTTTATTCTAGCTCATAAAACTGTGCGCATTTACAATCAATTTCAATCTTGAAAATAAAAAAGTGTCACTCCAAAAATGGAGTAAATTCATTATTATAATTAGCAAAAACCAGTAGTTAGGAAGAAGGGAAATTCAGATGGCATGTAAATATCAACTCCAACCCCAAAAAGACTTATATCTAAAATTGAACCCAGTTTCTCCATTGTTTTTTTTTTTTCCTTTAGTCAAGGGACATGGATATTTTCACACTAACTTAAGAAGAAATAAGCTCCACGACTAAAATATTGGATTTGGCCCGAGTTATATTATTTATTTCAATTTCACAATCAGCTTTGAAAACTGAGGCATTCAAAAATCTATAATAATCCTGCATAAACATGAAATTTATTTTTCACTACAAATGGTCCCTGCTCTATTTCTTATAATTCACTGTGTTACTGTCATTCCATTAAAAAATAGCTTCTTTTAGGGAGAGGTGTAAATTTGGGAGCTACTCTCTCTCTTACTTCCCAGACTTATTTTATACAAATACGGAACTGCATTTAAAGGACAGGTGTGCATTGTTCAAACACTAATATACACAATGCTAACCCAGGTTAAAACAGAAAAGACAAATCAATTTGTATTTATTAATTTTAACGACTCATGGTTGATCTACAGTACATTTCATTTAGGTTCACACACAATCCAAGGCATTTCAGTTTAGATTACCCAAAAGTGAGAAAAGTAAACTACTATGCAAGATTTAAAACTTCTGATGACTCTAAAACAGTAGTTTTTAAATAATTACCCTAAATCAAATTCTTCTGCATATCCTTTGTGATATACTGTAGCACAATACTTAAAATTTCACACAAAATGGATATAATGAAAGAAGGGAGAAAAAGCTTGAGAAAACTTTTATTCACACAAGCATAAGTATAGCTGCTTGTTTTTTGAATGGTGAAAATAACCTCCAATCATAGAAGCCTGAGGAGAACTTAATTACAGTCACTGAAAAAATTAAGTGAGGAAAATTTTAGCAGTAGGAAAAAGGTAAAAGTAGACGTGATGTACTAAACTCTTTGGTTCTCAAAATTCCTCTTTCTAGCCCAAACTAAAATGAAAGTTACCAATTGGTAAGCTTATAACATCAAATGAATAATCTCTTCTAGGGGAATAGTGGGCTTGAGGATTACCCTGAAACCCTTTATTATTATCGGTATTACTCTTTCTCCAAATAACACGAGGCGTGGACTCACTGGCAGGTTTTTTATTTGGAAATAGAGCTGTTCCTCTGAGAAGAGACTATTTTCTTGTTACAAAACTGGTCTGCAGACTTTTGTCTTGTGGTAGAGAGAAATCTAGAGAACCAGCACATTCCTTTTTTCTTCATGAAATATATCTTCCATAAATCCTTTAATTCTTCCAACCTGCACTGATCCTGATCTTTCAATAGTTTTTTCAGAGAAGTAAGGGACAGAAGATTTTTTTTTTAACATCTTTATTGGAGTATAATTGCTTTACAATGGTGTGTTAGTTTCTGCTGTGTAACAAAGTGAATCAGCTATACATATACATATATCCCCATATCTCCTCCCTCTTGCATCTTCCTCCCACCCTCCCTATCCCAACCCTCTAGGTGGTCACAAAGCACTGAGCTGATTTCCCTGTGCTATGTGGCTGCTTCCCTCTAGCTATCTATTTGACATTTGGTAGTGTATCTATGTCCATGCCACTCTCTCACTTCGTCCCAGCTTACCCTTTCCCCTCCCTGTGAGGGACAGGAGACTTCTGAAGGTTTTCAATAATGTAACATGTTTTTCCTTCTAGGATAAGATTTACCATTGATACTTCTACATTTTCAGCTGTGGAAGAAGTCAACATCACCAACTCTTTTAAACTCAGTTTCTGACTGATGTTTCACAAACCACAGAACTATAGGAAACAGCATCCAGGGAATTATGAATGGGGCAATGAACTTCTTCACCCAACCCACCCTTATATATATATATATATATATATATATTTTTTTTTTTTTTTTTTTTTTTTTTTCTTAAAAGCCCGCAGGGACCAGATGATAGTGGTATTAAGGTATTGCCTTAGGGGGCTTTTTTTAAATTAATTTTTTATTTTATTTTATTTTTGGCTGTGTTGGGTCTTAGTTTCTGTGCGAGGGCTTTCTCTAGTTGCGGTGAGCGGGGGCCACTCTTCATCGCGGTGCGCGGGCCTCTCACTATCACAGCCTCTCCTGTTGCGGAGCACAGGCTCCAGACGCACAGGCTCAGTAGTTGTGGCTCACAGGCCCAGTTGCTCCACGGCATGTGGGATCTTCCCAGACCGGGGCTCGAACCCGTGTGCCCTGCATTGGCAGGCAGATTCTCAACCACTGTGCCACCAGGGAAGCCCCCCACCCTTATTTTTAATATTATACTTGAGTCTCAACTTTCCTTACTTCTAGAATGGCAGTATTTGGAGTTAGGAGAAAGAGAATAAAATGGAGTTGCTCAGAAAAGGCAAACAAAATGTGTGAAAAATGCTGATTTGTGAAGCAGTTTTTTCTAATCACACTTCAATGTAGCAAGACATACTATCAGATAAAAAATTATAAATCAAGACCTAAATTCTATTTTATATAGCTGTATCTTTATAACATTAAGAGCAATATCCCCACCTGAAAATGAATGATAGAACCCTACAGAGCAGCAATTTGTTACTGATTGTCCAAATCACCAGTTTATTACACAATTATAAACGCATTTCATGATGGAAGAAAAATAAAATTTTCTTCAGTTAAGGTAATAAATTTTCTCTTCTAGAAGGGAAAAATAAGTAACTTTGTCTACTAAATTATTGTTATTTAAGTAACAGTAAAAGTTGCATGTGTCCATATTCAGTTCATTAAACAGCTTTTACCTCCATCATTCACAATGCTTCTCTAACAGCTCCCCTACACACACACACACACACACACACACACACGTCTACATACACAGGCACAGACAGTAAACAATTTAGTGAACTTCACTGGGACTAATCAAAGTCTGCTGGCAATTTAGTGGGTGGGTATGCCTTCTGTTAGTTAATACGGAGTTGTTATTTGTTGCACATATGATATGTGACTGTTGAAAATGTCAGAAAAGGACTTGATGCACTTATTCTAGTTAAGAATATTTGACATTTCATAAGAAAGTAATGTTAGTCCTTGGAGAAAATGAACAAAGCCTTCCTAGCCTGAGTAGAAGGTGACAAATTTTCTTCCACAGCCAACCCAATGACCAATACGCATATTTCTTGACACGGTAGCCAAGAAAATTAACTTTTATACATCAAGCTTCATCTTCGTGCTTCATCTTAGCTATTATTCCTGACACACTCTTTAATTCATCTACAGTTACATATACATATTGAAAGATCCTCTTTATATTAGATCGTTATTATGTTTTTTCCTTTTTTAACCATTATTCTTGTCCTTTTAGCCTGAAACATATTTCAGTAAGGGAATTGAAAAACACATTACTATAGGATATAATCATAGGTTCAGGTAGTATAAATATTTTGTATTCAATTAAATTATAATTCAAATGTTTATTTTTACAGTTTACAAATTATTTTTGAGCCTTAAGAGGTTTTCTTATTTAAAGTGTTTCATAAGGTTATGTTCCACCAAGAACTATATTTCAATTATTTCAGTAACAGTTGATGATAATTTAATTAAGATATAATAAAGACACTTCATCATGGGCTTTAGTGCCACCCAAGGACTTCAAAGGAAGAAAGGATGCAAAGACAAGTCTCATTCACAACAAATTATGGGAGAAATTGGTAAAATTTTATTAGGTTCCTGGCATTCATACATCATATATCTAAGGTAGGTATATAAGGAGGTTGAGGTTGAGGGATAAGACATTTCATAAATTTAAAATATTACCTTTCAAAGAACAATCATGGTAGATATAGAAGGCATTTGTAAAATTAGAAGGTAATTTAAAAACTTTAAAAACTTCATCCAATTCCTTTTTGCAACGTGCATCTACTCATAAACTGTCAAGGTTTTTTGTTTGTTTGTTTGTTTCCCCCACAACAGAATTACTTGACTTTAATGTATCCAAAATTTTCACCAAACTGATCTTAACCCAGTAAATCTCTGGATAGCCAGTTACTTCAATCTGTCCTCAATAATAACTTAATGAACTCCGAGGCCCATTTCTGTCCAGTGAGACATTAGTAGGTACAATCACAAAGGCATTGATTTCAAGGAGCCCATTGGTTTATAAGCTCATTCAGCCTCCTAGTAGTCTACAGTTGTCTTTTTTTTAAATTATGTTCCCATAGTGTGTCTTTTATAGGACGCAATCAAAGCCAAATTAAAATGTTAAATAATGCCAGTCTGATATCCTGAGTCTTTTTGGCTTGTGCTTTTTTAAAAAGAAATCTCAAAAATAAAGAAAAAAAAACTGCTCATACTCCCATTTAAAGAATAATTATGTACAAAGAAAGGCCTCTGTACATCTAATTTGACCCTTTTGTCCCCCAGAGGTAAACACTATTAAAAATTTGAGTCATATTTTCCCCATCTTCTTAAATTTAAACAGCTGTCAGTTGCACCTATGCCCCTGTAAAATATACTCACAAGACCACACATATACAATTTTGTTTTCTAAAATATAATCCTGCTTTTCTACTGGACAATGTAACATGTAATAGAAATACTACTCTTTTTTATTTTTTAAAAAGGCTGCCAGTTATTATTCACTGTTTATGCACATTTGGATGTTTTCTGTGTTTGTTATTATTATAAACAATGCTATACCCTTGCCTTAGTTTATTCTGGGGGTAGGAGGTGCCTGGAGAATATCTACAGAAATTATTGTCAAATTTATCATTTCTTCCTTATATAAAAAGCATATCTTTATTGACAATAAATAACTAAGATGAATGACTGTCCTCAAAGCTAATTTGTGTACCTCTAATAACTTCCCCTCCTACAGGTTATTTTACGATTTATATAAATCCCTTGACAGTTGCAAAATATTTCCTTCCACCATTCTGCCAGTAATTCATGCACAGATATTCATTCAGACATATGTATATTCATATAATATTTCTCCTTCAGCTACAACCTTTCATTATCCTTGCCATGTTTTTCACATGCCCCCTAAGTCAGAGTGAAACTTTATAATGGTAGACCATCAGTTGCTATACAAAGAAACAGGTGCACAAATGCCATCCTAGGCTAAAGTTTAAATCTAATGATGTTTTAAATGAGTAATATGAAAGCATAAACATCATGACATTGCAGTAATATTTACTTAAATATTATCAGAAAAAATAAATCTATAGGCTCAAATCAAATGTAACAAGAATTATTCCTTGTGATGAATTAAACCAATCAAAATCAGTTAAACTGAAGCAGAGAAAAGTTTTCCATATATAACTATACTTGAAAGAAAAACTAAAGCAACTTGAAAGAAAACAACCTTGAATGGCTTGAAAGAAAAACTGAAGGAACTAAAAAATATTAAACCCAAATAACGAAAAGTAGGGCATGTATCATTATCACATATTTATATAAAGTGATAGAGCTTGGCCCCTGCTCATGAAATGTATTTTCTCAGATAACGGACTTTTATTATCTAACCAAATATTTTCATTTATCCATCATCATGGGGAATAAAGTGCTACAATTTATTTTTCCAAATAACTAAAGGCAAACACCATTCAATCAGTACACAATCCAGTGTTTTACATAGGCCCAAAATTTAATGTTTCTGTTTGTAAGAGTGATGAAATCAAATGAAAGCTCATGATTTCAAAACAGTTTACTGATGTTCCTTTCTCTCTCAAGGTGTACACACACACACACACACACACACACACACACACACACACTTTCTTCCTACTATTTCATGGCCACCAGTACAATGTCCTAATGATTCTTCAGGGCCACTGATGTGCAGAGCCACTTGCCCTTCACTTCATGAACCCAGAGAGTGTATCATAGTTGTGCATTATTTCAAGGGATTTTTAAAATGCTATTTCTCCTGATATGAGGCTATCACTTTTTGCATGGAATTTGATGGCGTATCTGTCTAGGAAGTCAGCTAAACAAATGACAACGAGTAATAAAGAGGATCTCTTTTACTATAAAGGTAATGGAATGTTAAGACCTGAATGAGAGATTCTTTGCACTCTCAGTTAGTTTGTCTGCTTGCTTGCTTGCTTGCTTACTGAGTTCATATTTTTGTTCTAACTAGTTCAAGTGCCTTAAATTTTAACCTCCAGGTATGTTATCATTTCATGTCCAAAAATAAAAACAGAATGTGACGAAAAGAAAAGAGAATACAAAGTAAAATAACCTGTAATAAAATGTAGTATAAACCTACATAATATCAGGAAATACTTAACACTGCTTTTTATGTGCAATAACTCCAAGATTCAAAACACTTATTAAATGATGACTAAGTTTAACAATTAAATCAAAATTTGAGAATTTTAGTGGTACTTCATTTGTTCATTCATTGATGTATTCATTTATTCATGCAACACATATCTGAGTAACTATGTGCAAACTACTGCCAAGTACCTGGATGACAGAAGGAAAAGAACAGACACATTCAGTACCTTCATGAAGTATGTAGACAAAAGTTAATAATCACACAAGTATATAATTGCAAACTGTGATACTGATGTGAAGGGAAAGTCCAGGATTCAATGAGATTGCTTATCAGGAAAACTTAATCAAGTCTGGGAAGTCAGAAGGTTTTCTTGAGGAAATGAATCTCTGAGCTCTGACCCCCAGGATGAAAGGTCATTACTAAGGCAGGTGAGGTGCAGGGGAGAGTAACCTATGTTTACGTGAAGTCCCTGAGAAAAAAGAGAAAGGTAAGCCATCTGAAGGACTCTATACAGGTTAGCAAAAACTGCTAACCATATTACCTCTAACTTTTTTGGATCTATTAAAGACATGTGTCCTAACCTGTTCATTATGAAGATAACTGCTTGAAAGTAAACATTACTGAAATCTTTCCTCAAATTTTATCTGTGGTTATGGTAAGTGACCAGAGATAACTGCTTTGAATATCTTTGTGAGAAAAAATGAGTGGTCTATCTTTAACTGGTAAAACACTGTAAAGAAGACATCATAGTGTGCCAACCTTTACTTTGGCTTTATTATTTACCTAAAGACATTGGAGAACAAATGGTTGGATTCACAAACAACTTGCAATGAGACCATATTCCCTGTGCCCCCAAATGAGTATCAGCTGTCACATTAGGAGCTGCAAATTACATCACAGAGATCAACTTCAAGGTCTTAAATCCCTAATCACCTCCTTTGGAGTGAATTCTGAAATGTTTCTGCAAAAGACTTTGCTCTTCCCATTCACCCTTTCTAAACCCATTCCCATGACTAGGTGGGTTCGGGGGCCATCTATTCAAACAGAGCTCTGATTCAGGCACCTTAATTTACAGAAACCTCAACTTTACATTCTCTGTAGATAATCTGCCTAAGCCACAAATGACTTCTGAACCTCACATTCTTGTAAAAGTGTACAAGGTTTGCACTCTTTGCTATCTAATCCTTTATCAAAATTCTAGTTGAAAGAAATAATATTCATGGAGGATTGCCTAAATGACACACAGAGCATCCATTACTCAGTCCAGAGAGTCTAAATTTTACATCTCAATCTGACCAGACCATGAATGAACTAATTCTAGTTACAAAAGGAATGCTTCAGTATCTCTTAAAATTGCTTTTATTGAACTTCTCATTGGAGTTATCTATTCGGCACACAGATATCATAACAAATGGCTTTATTTTGTCTATTATGGGCCTCCTGCTCATTCACTATACTACACAGTGGGCCTTCATGAGGACTAGGAAAAAATTCCTGCAGGTCTAAGTATCTAGAAAAATAATGATTCCTTCTAGAAACTGGGTATTTAAAAATTTTTTATAGTACAAGTATGCTGCCTCCTTCAACTTATCTGCTAAATAGATCAAAGATAGATTAGTGGTTAATTCTAGAAACCGAACAGACCTTTACAGCAAATACTACGGCTTTATTATTTTCCTCCATATCTTTTCCTTCTCTTTGATTCTATCCATTGCTTACTAACATGCTTTTAAACTGACTACAATCTAGAAAAACCAGAGTCTTTAAGAGTTTTAACTAAGTTTAACTTAACTCTTTAAGTTAAGGGAAATACAATGTTTATAGATATGTATTTTGAGAAAATTGCTAAAAAAAACTTCAAGTATTTTGTAATATCGATCTTGATTACTGGATTTTAATTCCATATCTCCTACTACGTTTTTAAGCTTGATGTGTGACCCAGGACCAAAAATGTCATTTTTCATACATTTTGTACTTTCTGGAGAGCAAAAATGTTTAATTTGAAAGAAAAGATTCCAGAGATTACAATAAGATAAAAATGGGAATATATGAGACTTCATATACTAATCATCTTATAAACTTACATTCTGGAGAGTGTGGGTAAATGGTACCAGAAACAAGAACACTCAGAGATAACTGACTGCTCTTTGTCCAGTGTTCTGATCCTCCCTTAATACGAGGAACGAGTTATACTGGGAACCTTTACAGACTGTTTGTCATAAGCATCAGTATTAAATTTTTCAAGTATTAATTAAATTTATCAGTACATAATGTTGAATAACTGGAAGTTCAATGTAGAAACATATAAATCCTCTGTTGCCAATGAATTTTATAATCTATCATAAATGATTACTAGCACAGATAAATAGCAAAGAGCAGATTTAAAAGAAAACAACAACTCTGGAGGATAAGGAGAAAGAAAAGATTCATCAATACCAGCAAGCAATAATCTATAAAAGCTGGAAGAGAGAGCCCTGATGAATAGCAACAAATTTCCCTGAAAAAGAATACGTAAGAAAGCTTGAAATGTGCAGATAACGCAGATAAATAAACAGTGAACACAGGCTAGTTCAAAGAGCACTGACTATGGTATCTGAATATAAAGAAAGATGGAGATACGGTCAGGAAGTGAACAGAAGAAACACCTTTCAAAGGAATGTTACCAAAAAGTGAAAGCAGGAGTTGTAGTGAGAGAATTGGAAGGATTTATGATGTTGAATTTTTTTTTTTAAAGGAAGGTTCTAATGACAAAAAATTCCAACAACATATTCTCTGTGTAAAGATTGTGATGAGCCCAAAATCACAATCTCTCACTTTGAAAATCAGACATATGATAGAGAAAAAAACCTTAGTTCCAAAATATTGATAAGCATAAGGATTGATAGGGTTTTTAGAATAAAAAGTATAGAGTTCTGCATCTTGAATAATAATCCCAGCACTAACATATAACTTCTGGTTTGAATCTAGAAAAGAGATAGAATGTTTTAGTTGGTTTCCTAGTTGTAATAGTTGTGAAGTCACTTGAGGTAGTAAAATGCTAAACAAAGATAAATTCTAAAAATAAAAACAGTATCAGAATTTGCATATTGTACTTGTTCTTTGGAGGAAAGTTATAAGTTATTTGTTGGTATTTCATATTGTTTACATAAAAGTGACTCACAAAAATACTGACATGTAATTCTTTTTTGTATGGTCAGTTGATAGGAAAGTAATTATTTCTTCTAAAAATGAGTAACTGAATAAATGGGAAAATTGGAAGGCATTTCCTTTTTCAATGTCACATCTTTGGTGGGGGACACAAATCACTGTAACTCTTGCTTAGAATGATTACCTTTTCCTAGTGAGGAGAAGACCTTTCAGCGACCCATCCTCTCACTGGATACGTATGTGTCATATATAAACCTATTATGCATCTCCCTCTCTCTTTTATACTTAAATAATAGAATTGAAATTCATGTCTTCTGTACTTGTAAAACGAATGGATTTCTCTGTGCAGAAAACCAAGGGGCAAGAAGATTTTACAACGTTTAACAGTATCACAAAGGCGATATACTGCTGTGCTGATTTTAGTCTGAAGCAGATAAACTCAAATTACAGTTCAACCTCTGGTAATAGGAACCATTCCATTTTGGAAATATTGGTTGTAAAATTAAGATAGATAATGGATTGTAACTGCATGAAGAGAGGCTCTGATGTGTTTACACTCACTAGGGAGTACACTCATAGATGGTGAAAACATGCCCAAAAATCACACACAGACACTCCTTGACGTATAGAAATAAATACTCTATGTAAACTAATATATGCAGAAGTTAAATTTAACTGAATATAAAATGTGCAACAAACTTAAACAAAAGACATTAATGACTTAGGTGTAAATCTGCCAAAGAACTCATGCCTTTCAATACATACAAGTTCACTATGATATCCATGACAATAAAAGTTAATTTTGCTTGAAGAAAAAAATCAGATGTGAAGAGCAGCCACACATATTCTAAACCTTCCTCACATACAAATACATGTGTGTCATAACAAGAAAATAGTTTTGTATGAACACACAATGAAATTGGTACATGAAACATAACATAGCACAAACTTAATTAATTTACAATAAACCCTATATTTAACCATCTGATGTTGACAAATGTGAATACTAGGTTTGTAAAGCCAGAGTCACCACATTCCTTAGAATGTGGACTCTATCCTTAGGAAAGGCTGGTTTCAAACACAGCTTCTGCCCTTAAAATTTGTAGATTTCTGACACTTTACTTAACCTCTCTTTGTCTCAGATATCTTGTCTATAAAATAGAAAAAATAATACACATCTCATAAGGTTATTGCTAAGATTCAGTGAGATCATATTTGCTTTAATGTTGTGTACCTATATATTGTTAAGGGTAAAGTAACATAAGTTTTTTTAAAAATGAGACTTTGTACAGAGTAATTCTCTAAATTCTTACGGCATTTATTTTAAGCTCATAATAAAATCATCGACTTATAGTAGTAAAAGTGCATGGGCTTTTTACTACTTACAGTAGTAAAAATGCATGGGTCCACGAACTGTGGACCAATTACTTAACCTCTCTGAGTCTTAGTTTTCTCACATGCAAATTGTGAATAAAAGTACTTATTTTGAAAATTGTTTGAGAAATTTAAAATGAAATAACGTAAACAAGAAAGTACCTAGAATGAATGTTCAGTATATTTTAATTTGCTTTGTGCATATTTCATTGCAACCCTACCAGCTTGCAAAAACAAGAGCTGAAATTACGTTTTACACATTTCTCCATTATCCGCTGTATATATATTTTTCCTGAAAAGGGAAGTGGAGAATAATGCTCAGGCATTATGAGATACTATTCCAAGGATTGATTTGCTGCAGAATTCCTGGTAAAGTATAATTAAAGTTATTTTTAATGAGAAAACTTACTTTAAAACTTACTAGATACTCATGGTTGCACCAATAGCAAGGCTCTTTGACATCTACCCTCCTTTAATTTTTTTTTTTTTTTCGTGGAAGTAGAGAGATCATCAGTATATTCCTTTTGTTACACAAATGTAAAACAAATAGTCTTTCCTTGTCTGGAGAAGTTCAAACAGTGGAGAAATAATTCAAAACAAGTTGTTCATCTTAGGATTTTCAGTCTTATATTTCATAAAATAAATGGTGCCTTAAAAGCACAGTGACCTCCAGGAGCTGGAGGTCTTTAGATCATCAGTGAAGGCTGGGCTGGCTCTCCCTCCTTTCCTTCTTCCCCAGGCCTTCCGCTTCTTGCAGGTACCTAGTTTGCCAGGAGCTAGAAATGTTCTGCTTTCTCAGGGTGGGGCTGGAAAAGCTGTGGCCTCGGCGCAGAGAGGTATCTCGTAGTTTGTGTGAGTCTGACAAGATTGCTCAAGATAACCTGAGAACAGGGGCTGGAAGGTGCCATAAGCAGCTACCAAACCAGATCTGTGGAACAGCTGAGTCGAGCACTCATAAGAGATGATGAGAATGACTCCTCAAATATTTTGAGGACATATTAAGTCCTTCCTGCTACACAAGATGGAGTGATTGAATAACCAGAAAATTTTAGGCCTCTAAATCTTTTAGCTTCCTGTGAATCAGTACTGAATGTGGTGCCAGGAATATAAAATTAAACAAAAAAGAGTGGATATATGTATATGTATAACTGATTCACTTTGCTGTACCCCTGAAACTAATACAACATTAGAAATCAGCTATACTCCAATAAAAAAAAATTTTTAAAGTCACAATATGGTGACATGGGAGCGAGGAAATAGAAACAAAAACACAGAATAAAGTGACTTAAATAATAAGTAGTTCTATAACAGTGGCAGCATATACAAAATACCACAAGAACACAGGTGTGGTAGGGATAAATTCTACCTAGCTTTAATCAGGGAAGACTTCAAAGAAGTGACATTTAAGCAGTATTTTGAAAGCAGAAGTGATAAAGAGAAGGTGGAGAGAAGAGCCATCACCCCAGAGTATCAAGAATAAATGAAAATTCATGGAATGGCATAAGGTATTCAGGAAATGATGAATAGTCCAGTGCAAGCAACAAATCACAGGTGGCATAACTTAAAGGGAGCAAAGTGCTGAAAAACAGTGACTCAAGAAAGTATGTATTATGAGACCTGGAGCCCATGATCAGATGCAAGTCTAGGACTCAAACTGCCCAAAACATTTAACAATCCTCTGGAGATCCCAACTTACACTCCTATTGAACAGGCAGAAGTAGGATGCTATTATCTAGAATTCCAATGTGACTCTAAATCTGAAATCTTCACTAGTGACAGAAACAGGCAGATTTTTCAGGGATATCTATCAAAATGTTAAAGATGCCAATTTTAGGCTCTGCAGTGCAATAAGTTAGTGAGTGAATAGTTACAAAACAGAATTTAAAATGTACATACACACTACAGTCATCTATACAACAATGCTCAATTAATTCAGTGTAAATCAAAATAAACTAGCTGCCAGGACCCGAAATAACGAATGCCCAGATTTTTCTTTATTGATCTTCCTATGAAAATGAGCGTATGTTTTGGTAGTACAAAGACAGTAACTGTGAAAAGTAGAAGATAGGGTGTGAGGAAGAACTGCCAGGAATTCCTTACGTGAATACTTGAATTGGAACCTGAATTATAGGTAAGATTCAAATGGGTCTAGATCCAGGAAAAGCATTTTAAGAGGAAAAATTACCTTGAGTAAAACCTTCTCTTCTCCACTGCAAACAGCTTACATTCCAAAGGATGAAGAGAGTTACTCAAATTTAAAAATAGGAAATTCTATTGTATGTTAAAAGGTGATAAATGTTATAGGAAGAATTAGAGAAGGATGAGGGTGCTTAGCCAATGCGGTTGTTGACTGGACATTTAAATAGGATTGTCAGGGCAAACCTCATTGAGAAAGTGACATTTAAGCAAAGACCTGAAGGAGTTGATGAAGTTAGCCCTGCAGACACCTAGAGGAAGAGCTACCCAGGCAGAGGGAACAGCCACTGCAAAGGCCCTGAGGAGGGGGCATGCCTAGGATGTTTGAGAAACAGCAAGAAGGCTGATGCAGCGAGACCCGAATGAAGAAGAAAGAGAGTAGTAAGATATGCGATCAGATTGTATATGGTCTTGTAGACCCTTTTAAGGTTTTTTTCATTTTACTTTTAAGAAAATGGCAGCAGAGCCTGGGGCAAAGGGAGGGGGGAAGGAGGGTTTTGAATGGTGAAGTAACATGATCTGATTTAGGTTTTAAGTTTCTCTCTAACTGCTGTGCTGAAAACAGACTGTAGGTGATCAAGTATGTAGGGACTTAGACTAACTACAGGACAGTGGCAAAACTAAAGGCAGGAGATGATGGTGGCGTGGAACAGGGTGGCAAATGTGGAGACAGAACGAGTTGAAATCCATATACATTTTAGTGGAGCTCACACAGGGCCAAATCTACCTAACTGTTTATTTTTTAAAATTCATTCACTTTTATTCATTCAGTTAATTATCAAGCATTTACTATGCATTTATTATGAGCAAAGCACTGTGCAGGTTAAATATCATCCTACAATTTTAGACTGTCACTGTGTCATTTAACATCTCTACTTTCTCAAGTCCACTCACTGCAATAAAGTATCTCTAAACTGTTGGTTTCAATCTATTGCTTACATTCAGAAATGTCTGCTGTCAAGCCAGGATAAGATGAGCTATAATTCTAATGACAGTCTTTCAACAGATAATACATTGGGACAACTACAAGAATCAGGAAAAGAGAAGGAGAAAACTCATTAGGCATCCAGATGCCAGGGCAAGATAAAGAACTGAGGTGGGGGGGGGATGAGAGAATGCAAGTACAAGAAAACAATTATAATTTTAATTTAGAAATCATCAGAAAAAAAATTTTGAAAACTCATACTTTTACTTCCCCAGGAAAAAATTAAACCAAACTTTAAGAAACTACTTGTCTTTGTCTCAGATTAAGAGGGAAACAGGTGCAGGGGAGTCCAGGGCAGTTCTGTGGGTAGATCTGGAAGGTACTTTGAAATGGGATCAAGTACTTAAATCAGCTGCTAATAACAAAGTGTTTATATCATTTATAGGGCCATTTATTTCTTTAGAGGATAATAGTTTTAAATTAGGTATGTTTTATTAGAGAGGTTTTGGTATGGCTAGGCTCCATGTCCTTACCTACAAGACTCTAAAATAGCCCCCAGCTGACTTTCTGACCAAATCTCCTAAGGTCCAGGCTTACTCTGTGTTTCAACAACACTGGCCTCTCTGCTCTTCTCAGACACCTTAAATATGTAACTCTGCTAGTCTTTTCCACCTGCAGTTCCCTCTCTCTGGAATGCTCTTTCCTCAAATACAGTACATACAGGGCTCATTCCCTCATTTACCTCCGGTCTCTACTATATGGCCACCATATCAGTTAGGTCTTCCTTGACCACTTTATATAAAATAGCTCTCAACATTAGTCTCTATCCTTGGTCCCTGCCTTATTTTTCCTTGTGGCACAGATCCTCATCTTACATAGTATTCTAAAAAATTATCCTTCAATGCAAGTAGGGACTTTATTTTATTCACTATTAAACCCACAGTGCCTAGAACAGTGCCTGTCACAATGTATATGCTCAGTATGTATGCTGAATAAACACGTCAGTCAAAAACATGATGTTGGAAAATAGGAGTAATATGTCCTTCGAAAAAGTATTTTTAGTAATTATATATATATATATATATTATTCACAGTTATTCCTCAGTTTTCATAGATTCTACATTTGCAAATTCACCTATGTGCTAAAATTTATTTGTAACCCAAAATCAATACTCATAGCACTTTCATGATCCTTCACACACATGCACGGAGCAGCAAAACATTTGACTGGCCTGACATGCACATTTCTAGCTGAGGTTGAACAAGGTGACACTCTGCCTTCTTGTTTCAGCTCTTGTACTGTACACAAATGTCCTTTTAGTGGGCTATGCAGTGCCCTATTTGTGCTTTTTGTTGGTGATTACACTGTTTAAAATAGCCCTCAAGTGTACTGTTGAACTGCTGGCTAGTGGTCCTAAGCCAAGAAGGCTGTGCTGTGCCTTATGAAGAACACACGTGTGTTAGTTATATAAGCTCTGTTCAGACATGAGCTAACAGTGATGCTGGCGATGAATTCCATGTTGATGAATCAACAGCCTCTATTCAATAAAGTGTTTTTAAACAGAATAGTGGATAAAACAAGGTTATGTATTATCAGTTGATGAAAATGTTGTGAGCAGAGGCTCACAGGAACCTAGCCCTGCATTTCCTCTAGGAGCAATGATTTCAGCATTTGCTAATCCAGTGTTTGTAGTGACTTTAAAGAATACGGTTACTGTGAGTAATGAGAATTGGCTATATTTATGTATATGTGCATAGTGACTTTTTATATACAAACTAAAGAAAGAAAAACTAAAAAATCTTCACAGCTGGTAGGAATGCACAGAAAACTCTCTCTAGTCAAGAATATAATCCTTCATACAACAGAAAGGTTGACACCCATGTTAATTACATGGTTCCATCAACTGAAAGTGGTTGAATAACTGAGGCCTAGTGGAAAGAATAGAAGCTTAGGAACCAGATAATCCTAAATTTAAATACTAACTGAAAGACTTACTAGTTGTGTGGGCTTTGGCAGTACTCACCTTTATGCCCCTTTATAAAATGGTGTTCATGAATATTAAATTAGATAAACCAGTAAATGTGCTAAATACAATGCCCAAATCATTTCACTTGCTTAACGAACATAACTTTCTTTGTTCTCTGTTAAATACCCAGGAAATTGCCTATAAAATTCCCAGACGGGAAATTTGGACAATTATACCTCTTGGAGTTTGGGAAAAAAGCCACTACAAAACAGGGATGATAATCTGGATTAATTTTGTTTAGTATTATGAACTCAAAGTATGTGTACACTGCTGACAAAGATACTGTCAGATTTTTGTGGCAACTATTAGGATGCTTAATAATGCTTATTATTTTGTCAACACTTTTTTTTTCCTTCCAGGAGTAAGCAATAATGCACGAGAGAAGTTAAACAAGTAGTCATCTACATAATCACTGCACATGGAACACAAAGAGCAACTTGACTTTATTCATTTTCCTAATTGGTGTAGTAGAAAATTGAAGCCAAGCCTCACAGAACACACAGCTGTTGATAATAATGGTGCAGATAACACATTATTAATAAAATCATTCTCCTGATTTGATAGACATACCTTATCAATTGCCAACACAACCTCTTTCCAAATTTACGATGTGATCGCCTATTTATTCCTTTCTTCAGGAAGTGCTTACTAAGTACTTCTTATGTACCAGCACTAAACTAGGTACCAGGGATACAAAGATGAGTAAGAAGTAGCTCCTAGCCTTTGCATTTAGTCAAAGGGTCACAGTCATCTTATACAAAACTGTATCTAGTTTTATAATACAATATCATAGGCTTGCACATCCAATTGGACTATGAGAAAACTGCCCAGCACTGATTGCTCAGGTGGTTCAGCACTGCTGGTCTATGGTCCACACCTTCCCCATGCTGTCTGAAAGAAACCAAGAAGCACTAAGGTGGGACCTGATAGGTTTCTCCAATCAAATGGAAATGGTATATTCAAGAGACAGCTAGCCTGGTCCTAACTATATCTCAATTTTATATAAACAAGTGGCAGCTACTCCTTTGGGGGAAACTATCTCCCCAACCTTCTACCCAAAGTAAAGCTGCTATCTAAATGAGTCCCTCAATTCACAGAGGTTCCTCTAAACACATTGACTTGCTCCACTGATACTTTGGCTAAGTAGAAACCTGATGATGTTCCTTATGCTACTGTTGCTCAGTCACTCTGCTCAGTGGGCAGGACTCAAGACTGTCCTTCTAAACCCGACCAAAACTCCCCTTGATGAGCCATGATACATTTTTTCTAATTCTTGGACTGCTGCCAAATGACCCAACTGTATGGTCTGCCACCTGAAAGACCACAGATTGGTAGAGTAAAGACACCTACCTCTAGGGCTTCAAACTCTGGGGAAAAAAACTGTGGCTGCTGCTCAGATAGTCTGGGTCATTCCTATAGAGGCCCCCAATAAGAACCTGTTCTCTGAAGAGATCAACTGGAACCAAGATGCTGATCAATCCTGCGCCAACCAGATCACCACCATTGCCACCTGGATCCATCATCACACGAGGCATGGCACTGCATCCGCCATCATAAACTGAACACACAGTGAAGGACTCCATGTTTCTGATGCAGAAGTTACCACTTCATGCCAGACTTTCAACACAGGCCAAAAGTTGGCCCATTGGTGTGGTGGTACAGGAGGCCACATTTCACTTGGTATTTGTCAAGAACTGTGAAGGGCCTAACATGAAAACTAAAAGGTTAGCCAGTTTCCTGAGCTCCAATTTCTAGCAAGTGATGCAAAGAGGGCCAAGTGACAACTGCATACACAGTGGCTCCTGTATAGGAGAAGATCACTAAGCTCAGGGAACCTGGATATTTTATCATGGGAAATAAGCTTATCCCATCTGTATCCCAGGGATACACTGTCTCTTGGTACTTCACTGCTGTTGACACTTTCAGATTACAGTGGCACTGTTTCACTCCAACCTCAGCCAACTGACTAGGCTGATTAGTATACCTTCCAGGTGGCAACCCAGTTATGAGGGGAGCAAGAGAATCCAAAGTTAATTGTAGGTCAGTCTCCTGCAGGCTATAGTTGGATTAACATGGCCCTAGGTATAAATATAATGGCCACTGGGTTGAATATACTATTCACTCAGCTTCTTAGAGTGGCCCACCCATCAGGGCACTGGGGAAGGAACACTTTAGATCACTGGAGGTGGGAAAGGGGAGGAAAAATTAATACCCCTTGATCCTTAAGCATTATTTAAACCTTCCTGATATGAATTCATGTTTCTCCTGATGCCCACTGGCCTTGACTTATAGAGTGTATGGCAACCAAAGCCACAGCTAGTCATCGACCCTGCCCATGTGACTGAATCAAACTAATGTGGAATGGTGATCCAAACAAAGCTTAGCAATACATCTCAAAGAGGAGGAACAGGACCCTTTCAGTAACATGTTTTTATGTGAGGGAGAATGGGTCATAGAAATATCTCTCCATTGGCCCATCTATTTCCGCCTGTAATGATTGGCAATGACATCAAAGATCAGAATGTCAGTCTAAACTCCCTTGTGTGGGTCATAATGGGTAATTGACTGGCCTTACACTTATCTTGGCTGATTAAAATAAGACCTACTAGTCTTTCTTGGTATTTATTCAAAATTGGCTGAGTCCAGGGCTCTGGGGGCATAAATGAGATCAATAGTACGGGTTGTCCTTATCCTGCTGCTTGGAATCATATTAATAGTAGCTTTAATTACATGTTTTATGAGACAAGTTGAATGGTCTGATCTCAACCTCTGTCAGATTAATCATAGTGGCCAACAAGGTAGCCAACTCATAAAAACTCACCAAAAGCCAAGACAGTGTATGTGGTAAGTAAAATAATGCCCTCCTCCAAATGTTGTCCACGTCTTAACCCCTGGAACATATTACATTATATTACAAAGGGGAATTAAGGTTATAGATGAAATTAAGGTTACTAATCAGCTGACCTTAAAATAGGGAGATTATCCTGGATTATATTGTAATCAGATAATCCTTAAATGTGAAAGAAAGAAAGAGGCAGATGAGGCAATGTCAGAATTTTGTGACATGAGAAAGACTCAACCACCCACTGCTGGCTTTGAAGATGGAAAAGACCCAAGAGCCAAGGAATGTAATAGCTTTTAGAAGCTGGAAAAGGCTAGAAAACAAGATTCTCCCCCTGGAGCTTCCAGAAAGGAACACAGCCCTGCTGATACCTTGATTTTAGCCCAGCAAGATCCATTTCATACTGCTGACCTCCAGAACTATAAGATAATAAATTTGTGTTGTCTTAAGCCACAAAGTTTGTGGTAATTTGTGAGAGTATGATAAGCCACTAACAGAAAGTAGGGTTCAGGGTTGGGAAAGACATTCCTCCACGAACATCTTGCCCTCCTACAGCTCTTACAGAGGCGCCAAGAATGCAAGACCCTATCCTGCCTTCTATACCCCTAATCTGTGGTGATTTGGAGAATGAAATTTACATATTAAAGTATGGGATGCTCAGTGTTCTGTTAGATTAGCCATAGAGTGTCAGGTCTGGTATTAGATTTCATCCTGCTTTCAATCTGTTGCTCAGTGTTGTGTTTACAGTGAGGAACCTGGAGGGATGAGGTATTAAATCTCAGGCTTGTTTACTGCTTTCTATAAATGTGGTAGATTTCCATAGCTCAGTGTTCCTTACTTGTAACATATATGCACTATGTGCATAACACCTGTCTGGGTCCTATTGGACTGCAGCACTTGGGAACAAGGGGAACTAATGCAAACATGCTGATTGATGTGCATGCTGCTTGCTGTGCTGTGACTAACACTTTGCTTTGTCTCTGATCCAGGAGTTTCATGTCTTCTGTCAGCATCCATGAAACAGCAATAGGTTAACTTATTAGATTGAAAGCAGGATGAAATCTAATACCAGATCTGACACTCTGTGGCTAATCTAACAGAACACTGAGGATCCCATACTTTAATATGTAAATTTCATTCTCCAAATCGCCACAGATTGGGGGTATAGAGAAAAGCGATACAGCATTTTAAAATTCCGATAGCTGTTTTACTACTCTCCCTTTCTACCCAAGGTGCAGTACGTATAAGTGGGTAAGAGCCACTTACAAGTTCTTCTATTTATTAGCTGTGTGACCTTGGGTAAGTTATATAACTCATCTGTCAGAATGGGAATAGCAATAGCTACCTCACAAGGCTGCTGAGATATTAAATGAGTTAATACATGTGAACTGATTAGAAGGGGCTCGCACACAGTAGCACTCAATGAATTTTAAATGTTTTTATTACTAACTGCACTTCAGTGGGAATTGATCAGGACTGGTGAGCATCTAAGGGGTGGGAAAGAAGGAACAACTGTCCTTCTGGTCCCAAACCTCTCACTATAACAATTCCTTCATAACAAATAAGGACTGCACATAATATAAAATAATGCTTTTATATGAATTATTTAAGGGGAAGGTATAGAATATTGAGAATTGCATTCTAAATGGAAGTCATTCAAGATAAATCTCAAAAGCAGAATTTATTTGAGAAATCTGCCTCTGTATTTCTATTATATAGTTTTCAGTGCATTTGAGTAAAAGAAATCTGATTAACACTATAATTTAATTTAGTTAAAGGAGCTGTAATACTCTAAAACTATTGTTATAAGGAGATTTATTCACAGAAGTAAATAAAATAAGTATGAAGCTGATAAAATGACTACATAAGCCATTTTACAAGAGGGATATATTTTTCCTTCTTTTCAATGAATGTTTAAAGCTCTCCTTCAAGCTCTTGGTAAATCTATTGATCTGTGAAACACAGTGCACTCCAGGGAGGCAATTCAGTTGACATTATATATCAAATGATGAGATGAATAATGATCATACCATTTGGTAATTAAACGTCTTACAAACCTTTTAACTGATTGAACGTCAAAAAAGTCAAATGAGGTCAAACATATGGTATTTTTTCATTCTCATATTAATGATATAAACAACAGTGTTAAAAGATATACAGAATAAGAGGGCATAAAAAAATTACATTAAAATATTTCAAGATAAAATATATATGAGGTATCTAGCTTACTATTGACTATGTATGTATTGTGTCTTCTTTTTAGCTTGCAGAATTGTTTTCTATTCTTAAATGTTTTGCTTTTAAAGTCTTTACTGAAACATTTCAAACCACTTCTTTAGATGTGCCAAGGAGAACACGTGGGAAATGTTAACTATAATCAGTAAAGACAAAGTATCACTGAGAGAACATGAATTTTAGAGAAAGAATAGAAATCCTCTGAATCTCAAATTACAAGATTTTCATGTACAAATTCTATTTTAAACCTAACAAGGAAGGGTACTTTCAAGAAAATTTGCACATTTTATTTATTCTCCAGTCCAACATTGAGCCCCGCCAAAAAAGACACACACACTATCCTCCCAGTGGTTGATTATTGAAGAGTTAAAGATGTAAACATTAGAAACCCATATTAATTAAAGACCTGTAGAAGCTAAAGTGTTTGTTAAAGGCTACTTTCTGTGGTGATAAATACTAGGTCACTTACATTACAGTATCATTAACAAACAATCCCATAGTGAGAGATTTTAAAAATTTAAAGTAGACCCATATGCCTCTTTGTTAGCATACAAACTAAAATGTAGCTATTCACTGTATCTAATTACATTTACCTAATAAAGTTATCTAAGTACAATTGCATTTAAAGTACTTCTGTTTAATATCCAGCACCATATTTATTTTGATCATAATTTTAAAATTGTTAAACAGAGTTTTATTAAGGTATTCAATGCACTTATGATAAAAGCTATAGCTCTTGGAGAAAAGGGAACCCTCCTACACTGTTGGTGGGAACGTAAATTGATACAGCCACTATGGAGAACAGTATGGAGGTTTCTTGAAAAACTAAAAATAGAGCTACCATATGATCCAGCAACCTCCCTCCTCATCATATATCTGGAGAAAACCATAATTCAAAAAGATACATGTACCCCAATATTCATTGTAGCATTATTTACAATAGCCAAGACACGGAAGCAACCTAAACGTCCATCAACAAAGGAATGGATAAAGAAGATGTGGTACATACATACAATGGAATATTACTCAGCCATAAAAAAGAATGAAATAATGCCATTTGCAGCAACATGCATGGACCTACAGATTGTCATACTGAGTGAAGTAAGGCAAACAGAGAAAGACAAATATCATATGATATCACTTACATGTGGAATCTAAAAAAATGGTACAAATGAACCTATTTACAAAACAAATAAAGTCACAGATATAGAAGACAAACTTATGATTACCAAGGGGGAAAGGGGGTGGGAAGGGATAAACTGGTAGATTGGGATTGACATATACACACTACTATATATAAAATAGATAACTAATAAGAACCTACTGCATAGCACAGGGAACTCTACTCAATACTCTGTAATGACCTATAAGGGAACAGAATCTAAAAAAGAGTGAATATGTGTATGTGTATAACTGATTCACTTTGCTGTACAGCAGAAACTAACACAACATTGTAAATCAAGTATACTCCAATAAAAATTAATTTATAAAAAGAAATATTACAAAGGGTAAAAAGACTTAACATGGAAAGATCTCACAAAAATTCATAAAAATACTATGGTTTCAAAATATAAATAAAAGAAAAATATGTACAACTAAAAAAAGAAAAATAAATGCTTATTTGACACACAAAAAAGCTATAGTTCTAAAATATAAAATAAATAATTGAATAAAATACTGTATGCTTTCCTCATTCTTATAGCATCAATCTATTTATACCATTAATGTTCTACTTCTACATGCTTTAATTAAAATTAGCTTATATTGTAAGTTATTGATCATAATGGCTCATAAAGTTTTCAACTGTTCAAATGGGCAGTTAAGAAACTAAATAATTTGTCCAAAATTTTGAGATGAAAAGTATACTTTCAAAAAGACGGAGAGATACTAGTTTCAGATTTCTAAGACATACAACAAATAGGAAAGGGTGCCCAGATTAAGGAAACATAAAAGAAAGGTAAAAAAATGATCTAAAAGAAGAGAGAGAAGGGCTGGTTACCAGAGGGCATGAAAGATGAATGCTTCTATGAAAGTTATTCTTGTCTTCAGTGCTTTGGTCAAACAAACCTTCTACTAAAGAGCTCCAGTGACGCTCAGATTCACTTTGTTATTAGTTGAGATTTCCTTTAACGCATCAGAAAATTCTTTAATAAATATCTATTTCCCAAACATATCTTCAGATCTTCCCAAATGTAAATACTGTTACCTTCAATCATATTTTCTTATGTGCAGAGGATTTTTCACAGTCATGTATCGCTATAATTGCAAACAGCTCAACCTCATTCTTCAAAAATCATTTCAAGTTCCACATTATCTGTGAGACTTACTTATTAACAATAAGTGATATGGGATTTTATTTCAACTGTTCACAACGGTATTACAGTTGACGCTTGAAAAATATGGGGGTTAGGGTTGTGGACCCTCCATGCAATCTACCAACCGCAGATCCTGTAGTACTATAGTACCAATTTATGGGAAAAAAGACAGTGTACAAGAAGACCCGCGCAACTCAAACCCGTGTTGTTCAAGGGTCAACAGTAATTATCTATTGTTGTGTAAAAATTACTACAAACAGCAGCTTAAAGCAACATGGATATATTATCCTAAAACTTCAGATGTCTGGGCACAGGTGAGCTGCGTCATCTGCTCAGACTCTCACAAGGCTGCCATCAAGGTGTCAGCTGGACTGTGTATTTTCTGGAGCTCCAGGTCCTCTTCCAAGCTCCTGTGACTGTCGGCACAATTCAGTTCTTTGCATCTGTAGGACTGAGGGCTCCATTTTCTTGCTGGCTGTAGGCAAGGCCTTGTCTCAGCTCCCGAGAGGCTGCATACAGTTCTTTGCCGCATGACAGTTTCACAGGTCCTCTCAAAAGACATTAGCTTACTTCTTCAAGTCCAGCAGGATAAACTCTTGCTCCAGTTTGTTAAGATGGAGTCTTATATAACAAAACATATTCATAGCAATGACTGTTCCACCACCTTTGCCATATTCAGTCGGCTAGAAATAAGTCACAGGTTCTGCCCTCACTCAAGGGGAAGGGATTACACAAAAGTATGACTCATTATGGAGTCACCTTAGGATGTGTCCATCACAATAATTCCTAGGCTAAAGGTATAAACTCTGGAACCAGACTGCCTCAGTTTAAATTCTGGCTCTATCCTTACTAATTACTAATTATATCCATTTCTTTGTCTTAAAATGAGATTATAGCACCTCCTCTTAATGTTGTTGTGAGGATTATGTTAATATTTTTAAACTGCTTAGAGAAGTATCTAGCAAATAGGAAGTTCTATTTAAGTTTGCATTAAGTAAATTAATATTTGAACATTTATATAAATTTCTAATAAGGGAATACATTTTTACCATCAAAATTTTGTACATTGTGACTGTAAAAACGTATATTGTCATTTCTCTGAATGATTCACATTTGCATATGTGCAAATGTGTGCTCTACCAACCACTGTAACAACATGGAAATTCCTAAAGAGCATTTAAATTAGCTAACAGAGATCAAAATATGAAATAATGTGCAAAAGAAAAAGTCTCTTTTTAGAAAAAGTCTTGCAAGATGCAATAGCATTCTTCATTATTGCAGGATGACTAACAAACAAAACCCCTGTCCACACTTGATAGCAATATCTCAAATTGTTGTTCCAATGAAAAATTTGTTCCCCCACAAATTTCCAAAACTCTCCTTAGAAAGCAATATGGTCCCTGCTGGGCGGCTCAATAAATATGTTAAGTAATCATGATGGTAATTGAAATCCACAGTTACAATTCAGTAAGAGTAAGTTATGGATCAACTTCTGCACATCAGCAGTCTCAGAAACTTACCTCTGCTTTCTATCACACAATTCACAAATGCTTAACTTCTCAAATATTGCCATTTGGTGATGAGTGATACTTCCACCCTTTTAATTACCTTCCATGAGCTGACTAAAAAATCAGACAGATGCCCACAGAGAATTACACAAATGCCAAGTGTTAGAGATCAGGGAAAATACCCATCCTGGGATGTTGATCAGAACTTGAGATGCAATGGACTCATCTACGAGGTAAGTCCTTCTGAACAAACACTCTTAGAGGGTTTCTCCAAGATAGGCTGACAAAAATAAGATGACTTTATTTTACAGAATTACAAAAGATGATACTTAGAAGAGATCATAGAAGTCTAGTGCAAAATGCCTTTTTAAAAATCATTTTTCACCAATAAATCATAGATCTGAACTTCAGACAGGTAAGCAGGCTGTTTAAGTTCACAAATAGCAGCAGAGACAAAGAACAACTCGGATTTCTCAACACTGAAACCAGAGCCACCCAGCAGGGACCATATTGCTTTCTAAGGAGAGTTTTGGAAATTTATGGGGGAACAAATTTTTCGTTGGAACAACAATTTGAGACATTGCTATCAAGTGTGGACAGGAGTTTTGTTTGTTAGTCAACCTGCAATAATGAAGAATGCTATTGCATCTTGTGAGACTTTTTCTAAAAATTCATAGAAATTAAAAACTTGTGACTAGATCTAATCTTATTTCATATATATAGTCTAAAATATTTTTCATGGTTTTAATATATACTCAGCCAGGATACTGTATATCAAGGTAATATTTATTTTCTTCAGAACTTGTCTGATTTTTATCATTTTGGGAAATAGCACTAATAATGGCTCATGTATTACTGTATTTTTAGCTATCAAATTTATAGTTAGTCTGTAAGTAGGGCATTACATGACTACTTCATAAGATCTTCTAATTTAGTCATGTCGAATAATTTACATTTTATACTACATTGATTTTTAAAAATTATATATCAACATATCTAAGAATTTCATTTCATATTAATAAAGGGAGAACTACACAATATTTGCTCTAAACAGTGGACTTATGTCTCATGGGGCTAAGAAACACTTGGCCTAGTCATTTCCTCTTAGGATTAATTCTAAATTAGCTTACACAGTGGAAAGAGGTGTTTTTCAGGTTTTACAAATGACAGTTCTACAAGATAAGTCACTGAGTAGTTAACATCTAGGTTTTTTTGGAGAAGTGTACAGGCATCAAGGAAAAAAGTCTTGCATGCATGAAAATTCCAATTTCTAAAGGCTCTGGAGCCATGTGCTTCACAACATCATTGTCTTTAAAGGTGTTAAAATCCTGAGCAAAAATACAAGCAAGGATATGTTAAATCTCTGTTACTCAGAAGTGTTGAGCAATGGGACACCTGGCTAATGGTATATAGCAGAAAATTATGCATTAATTAGAGAACTGCAACTGGTTGAGAATTTTAAAATTGTTTTTCTATTTTAAGATTTTTTTCTTATTTCAAGAAAAAATACATGTTCAATGAACAAAGTTTAAACCATACAAAAAAGTATAAATGAGAAAATGAAAATCTTATAACTAACCCCCGGAAATAACCACTGATAATATTTTGGGATGTATATATATATATATATATATATATATATATATATTCACATATATATGTACTATATAGAATATATACATATTTCTAGTAATTTTCCGGTGAAAAATTAAGGAGTTTAAGCAAAACTTACATGTTATTGAAACAGTGTTTTGTAACTTGCATTACTGACTTACCTAAATATTCTAGGTTATTCTGTTTATTTATGCTATAATTTATTTAACCAGTTTCATTTCCCATGGTTACTTAGGATGATTCCTCATCTGTGATGTGAGAAAACATAAGAATCCATATATCTAATCACCTAATTCATAACAGGACAACAATAAGTTGAACCAGAGAAGCCGCTATCTTCAGATGAGAAAAAAAAAGGTAGTTTAAATCTCTTTTCCACTCCCTTCAAAATCCCACCAAAAGCGAAGTGTTACCTGTGTGTGCATGTGTGTGTGTGTGTGTGGGGGGGGTGTTTGCAGGGATAGATTCTAGAAAAATTGGAATAAGCCTTCCTGTAAGAAAACTCCCCAGAAACTAGGAACATTGCTGTGCTGACCTAGAAGTGTAAATGGCTACTGTGTAATCCTTTGATTTTCTTAAATTATTTTTAGAAGACAAAAGACATAGAAACCACTTTTCTATTATTTTAATAACCTTTCTGAACTCCTGGGAGATAAACTTCCATCCCTGTTTTTCCCCTTACGCTCCTTAGTCTTCTTGCCTAAGCCCACCCTGCATTATGCAAATAGATTCCTATAGAGTGAAAGTCCGGTGAGGGTCCAACTCCTCAAATAATGATTAAAATGAGAATATTAGAATATTTACAGCTTCAAGTAACAAGAAAACTAAACAAAAAAAGGATTAAGTAGAATAGAAAGTTACTATCTCACTTGGTGAAGAGGTAGAAAGGGCTCCAGATATAGTAAACTGATTAATCAAATACCAAATGCATTTATTTATATAAATTTAATGAAGTTATTTAACATTATTTAATATTTTAATTTAATAATATAATATAAATTAAAAATTCTTGGCTAGGGAATAGAATTATCATAATTGGCTTAAACTAGTCAGTATCCACCCATTGGAACTGGGGATAGGGTCAGTTTCCCATGAAGTATATGCTATGCGGAGTAATGACGTATATCTCAACAACATCAGGGTTCTGGTAAAAGAGAAAGGATGTTCAAGCAACAACCAGTAGTGTCTACTTCAAGCAGAGTGACTATACATCTTCACCTAAGACAACTCCAAGGCACACTTGTTGTCTAGGGTAGATAATAATATTAATAATAATAATACTCTCAAAAATGTCCTGGATGATGTATAATACAGCTGTCTAGCTACTAGTTGTATATTTTTAAGATTTCAGAATTAACTTCTAACGTATCTTTGTTACAATTATAAAGGAAAATTGCTAAACCTACAGTGAAAATAAAAATAAGGTTTCAGGATGCATAGTCAGCCTAATAAAATTTTAGAGTAATTATGAAGCAATCCCTTTATATTGACTGAGACACTCATTACAACTCATTCTCACCAACTTCTTAAACAGATTTTATGGATTCTTACTAATATTTTCATACCTTAGTCCATGTTTTTCCATTTGGAAGAAGTGCTTTATTTAAAAATATATTCTATAATTCAGATAACTCATTTGGACTGTGCTAGCCTCCAAGCATTTAATATACAGAGCTATAAACTGCATCGGGCTTCCCTGGTGGCGCAGTGGTTGAGAGTCCGCCTGCCGATGCAGGGGACACGGGTTCGTGCCCCGGTCCGCAAAGATCCCACATGCCGCGGAGCGGCTGGGCCCGTGAGCCATGGCCTCTGAGCCTGCGCGTCCGGAGCCTGTGCTCCGCAGCGGGAGAGGCCACAATAGTGAGAGGCCCGCCTACCACAAAACAACAACAACAACAACAAAACTGCATCATAAACCTCTTTATGCTTAAATACACACTGCGTTTTGGGCCATAATTAAGAACCACAAGAGAAGAAGGGCTATTCAACAGTCCTGAGCAACAGAGCATTAAAGGGCTTTGGACCTAGTCTGCCTTAGCTCCTATCCTAGTTCTGCCACACATGAACCGTGCAACTCTCTGGGCCCCACTCCTTCACCTGTAAATTGGGGACAATAATGTTCTCTACCTCAGAAGTATCTAACTCATAGGTTGTGAGAATTAAAGGAGTTAATACTGGGAGGGAGACGCAAGAGGGAAGGGATATGGGAACAGATGTATATGTATAACTGATTCACTTTGTTTTAAAGCAGAAACTAATACACCATTGTGAAGCAATTATACTCCAATAAAGTTGTAAAAAAAAAAAAAAGAGTGAATACTGGTGAATCTTAGAAGAGTATCCAGTACTAACTAATTTAAATGTCAGCTATCATCATCATCATCTCCATCATCACCATGTGGAGCTCAGGCTACTGTCTGAGGGACCAGATTATAATGCTAGAAGAACTCATACAATCTCAAAACTAGCAATATAAAGAGACAATAAAGTATTATGAAAAGTAGAATTAAGTGCAAAGGAACAAAAGGTGATCAGAAAGAAAAAAGTAGGGTATAAAGAAATCAAGAGTGGGATCAGAAACAGACACACTAAATGCACCTCTTTACTACAAGTTCCTCTCATTTGCAGTCTGGCATGTTGCTAAATGTGTAGAATATATTTGTAAAGGACTAAGGCTTCTCAGAGTCTCAGTGTAATGCTCTCCTCATTTCAAGAAAAATTCTTTACACATGATTTTCTGAAGGCAAGTTCACAATGAATACCAAAATGTCAAAGGAGATAAATGGTTGGAGTCCAGAGTAAATGAGATGCAGTTCTGGAGAGAGGAATGAACTTTAACATTTCTGGTTAATCAGAGAGAAATATGTACAGAGTGTAACAATGAAGAAAACAAATATAAAATGTAAGGGCACTAGAACACTAAGAATATAAAATTATTTAATAAATATTGGGTAGCTGATTATACTTATAGCCTTGCTATATGAGGAAAACTGAAATGTAGTAACTTCTCCTTGAGTTCACTCACAAGAGAACATGAAGCATGTTTATTCCATTCAGCCTTGCATGCTCTCAGAGTCACCCTGAACCCTACTGAACCCTATGGAGGAAAAAGGGTCACATTTATGGTTAAGAATCAAGCACTTATTAACTGATAATATTACTTAAGAGGTCAAAAAAGAGTGTCAAAGATTTCTTTAAGATGGCTCATTCCTAACATGAGAGTGTCATGTATGCTTTACATCTAACTGATGACAGTTGAAATCATTATGGCATAAATAATTCATAGTTGTGAGAACTGATAAAACTATTGGGTACCCAGAGACAAGAAAACATGTATTTAATGACTATAACTAAAATTAAGCATGAATCATTACCTGAGAAATAAATGAATAAAATATATTAGCAGATTTTTAAAAAATGAACTAAACATTTAAGAGGGTATAAACTGAAGTTATCTTGAATTTGGAGAAGCCACAAGAGAAATTACAGAAGAAATTATTAACGTGACAGATTCTTTATAATGTGGAAGAGAAATGCTGTCTTTAATTAGCAAGTTCAGAAACTTTTCTAACAAAACCCTTTTATTGATTTTTCTTCTATAGATATTTACTTTTAATCTGACCCAGGCAATCAAATAATAGATCTTCATTTCCCTGCATCAGTCTTTCCACACATTTTCACACAGGTGCTCAGATCCTTGTATTTTACAAATTAAATATGTCAATACATGTTATCATGGCATCATATGCTACTGTCATTAAAATCTCATAGAATTCCAGATGCTAAGGTCACTCTAACTTCTTTATTCCTCTCCAAGATTATTTCAGATGATAATATATACAAAATAAATATTTTAAAATTCTTTATATAAACCTAACACTTGTATTCAAAAAAGAAAAAAAAATCACAGGATAGTGTCCAAAAAAGGGTGTTCTCATGTGAACACATACTCTTAATTAATGAATAAAACACTCAAGATCACTAGCATCTTTTAGTAGACTAAGGTTTACTGTTATTTTCCAACCTTATGAATCTAGAGTGTGCTTTGGCAAATCCATTCATTTGTGTTATTTATTAAATTCCCTGAGGCTACTGATCCATGCATTTAAGTGTTGGAAAAAGACAAAGAAAAAATCATCACAGTATTGTAGTCTCAAAAGTTCTTATCCATATTACTTTCATGCAGAGGACCCACTGATTAAGACCAAAAATAAAACGGCAATTGAGACTTATGCTTAACCTTTAATTGTATGGACAAGAATGAATATTTAGGCCCAATATAACAAGAATATTTTTCCCTTGATATACTGAACATGAGGAGTATTCACATCTGTTTCACTGCTTTGCCTTCTTCATGGGCTTAAACCTGCCAAATTATTCCATTTGATTTCAGAGAATTCTCATACGGCAATCTATTTTATTTACTTTATCTTCAATAAAATGGTTCAGTGAGCATTAGCAACTCTGAGACACAGGTTTCAATCAGTCTTCAGGCAAAGGCGTCAATCTATATTAGACCTACTGTGCTCTGAGTTGCAGTTAGAAAGTTGGATAAGGCAGAGCAGGCCTAATAAAGCCACAGTGAAGAGAAAGAAAGCTCTCTCCCCAGGCTATCCCAAGCATCGCTTACACAATACCAGGTGCTGGGTTCAACACATGAAGAACTCCTTAGTAAGGCTGACAGCTAAAAGGAGGCTTCAGACTAACTTTATTTTACATGACACCTACAGTAATAGTCCTCTGTACTCCAGCTGCCACTAGTAAAAACTTGAAATGCCAACAGTTAAAAATGAAGTCTCATATTCACCCTTCGGATATTATAGAGGGGGAAAAAAACCCTAAAAACACTCAAGCTGCATAACATTTCTTCTATAACATTTTTATGCAATCACTTATACAACAGTAGTTTCAGTGCACCCTTCCTTACAAATGTGTATGACATTTTAAATAGAGCCGCTGGATTAGATTTTAACCACAAAACAGTCAGTACGTTTGAGCAACAACTCATTTTGGAAAATGATATCATTAAAGATGAATTCCAAGAAATGTGGGGCAGTCCTGTTAGATGCCGTGAAAATGTCTCCCAAAGTACAAACTTTGTAATGAGTGATGCTGGTTCATATTTGAGATGGGCTGTAAAAAGCAGATTATTGTAATGGTGCTCTTCCCAGCAAATAAGACCATTACAAAAGTACTTAATGTTCAGTTGAATTGAAAAGCAGGCCAGTTAAAAATCCATATTTTGCTATTTTGTATAATGGTTTCAAAAATTTTACTACTGGATCACTCCAACCCACAAATTTAAAACTATAAATGTAAACTCTCTTTTTTATAGGAACAAATTTCCATTTTTTCGGTTTTTTTAATATAATGCTGTATTTTTGCCCAGGTTCTATCATCACAATATAATCAATAGGAGGGAAATTTGGAATGATGGTTTAATGTGAATTTATACAAAAATGTTGTTCTATTACTTGCTGATACATACTTCTCAACTCACTTTTCTGGAGACCAAATGTATTATTTTTCTAATTTAACATTTCAAAGTACAGCACCCCAATTATGTGTACATATATCTAGATGCTTTCGTGTAACGCTATTCTTTACAACTCTATGAGGACATTAAAGGAGAAGAATGGAAAACTAGCATGACAGATTAGTAGAATAGATTCTTTGAACTCAGATTCTGTAAAGGTAAGAGTGTTTTTAACTATTCCAAACAGCTCTTCTATAAGAAAACCAGTACCAGACCAGTACCCATACCCACCCAGTCCTGAGGAAGCATGACTCTCCAACACTAATGTGATCAATGAATAAGAGACTAAAAGTGGCCTCTGCGTATTATAAAATCAGTATTCCAGGTGAAACCTAAACGTTTCACATTTTCTTCTCACTTGGCTCACTTTCTTATAAACATGCATGCCTACCCCATTACATTTACTTTAGAGACAACATATCCAGTATACCTTTAATCCTTGTATTCCCTGCAAAGTCCAGGCCAGTAATGAAATAAGTGGAAATAATTTTTAGGGGTAATATATTATAAAATGTATTAATTATCTACTGTTACATAAAAAAATTACCTCCAAATTTAGCAGGTTTTGACAAAAAAAAAAAACACATTTATTATGTCACACATTTTCTGAGGATCAGGAATCCAGGAGTAGTTCAGCTGGGTGGCTTAGGCTCAGGGTTCCTCAAGAAGATGCAGGGTATTGCCAGTTCCTCCATGTCTATTGGCAAGAGGGCATAGATCCTCACCACATGGATCTCTCCAAGGCAACTAGCCTCCCCCAGAACAGGTCATGAGACTGAGAGTGAGAGACAGAGTGAAAGAGAGAAAGAGAGAGAAAGGGAAGGAGGGAGGAAGGGAGGGAAGGAGGAAAGGAGAGAGAGAGAAAGAGAGAAAGAAAGGGAAGGAGAGAGGGAGGGAAGGAGGAAAGGAGAGAGAGAGAGTGAAAGAGAGAGAAAGGAAGGGAGGGAAAGAGGGAGGAAGGAAAGGAAGGAGGAAGGAAGAGAAAGAGAGGGAGAAAGGGGAGGAGGAAGGAAGAGAGGGAAGAAGGAAGGGAAAGAGAGAGAGAGAGAGAGAAAGAAACAGAAACAAGAAAGAACACCCAAAACAGATGTCCTAATATCTTGTATAACCCAATCTGAAAAGCAAAATCCCATCACTTGTACCATATTCTATTCTATCAGCAAGAAGGAGCAACTCTGGTAAATGTGGGAGGGAAAAATACAATTGTATGAAAACTAGGAGATGAGGATCATTAAGGACCATTTTAGAGGCTGCCTACCACAGCCCACCCTCTGGACAATAATCATTCACATTCTTCCCATGTGCAATCAGTTCCAAATATGTAAGTTGTACTGGATTCCTAAAGGTCATTTAAGGGTTGACTGAGGTACACTTCAGATTACTGAGTCAGTGTAAGAGTGGATAATTTATAAAGAACATCCTTTGAAATATGATTCTCAAATCAACCACTGTTCTGAATCAAGGAGGTATTTCATATATTTAGAGAATATTTTTTAAGATACTATTTTGTGCAAGGCTACAGGAAATACACACATGATATTATGCAGGAAAAGTCCTGGGTTGGCTAAAAAGGAGGAAAGAAATAGGAAGTATGTAATGGAAGAAGTAGAGATGTAAATGTGCATTACAGGCATGGAGAAAGGGAAAGAAACAGTAGGGTATGCATCGACAAAGATGTGGGCAAGTGTAAGGCATGTAGTTCAAGGTATACATAACAGTGTAATGGGGAGGAAATGTCGGATACTGGGGTTTTGTCAGATCCTGGAGAGTATTAAATACCAGGGCAGGCTGTTTTAGTCTGGTGGTTAGCCAGCTTAAAATAATGGATCAGTATTAGGCAGGGAGGAATGGCCTGCTGGGATTTATACTGTGAACATAACTGAGAATAAAATTTTACAGTTAGTGACAATATTCCTTTTTTATTAAATCTTACATAATTGTAAAAAACCCTAAAATAATAGGTTAAATGAATTTTAAATTAAGAAATTCAACACGTTGTGGCAGACAGACTCTAGTGTGGTCCCCACATTCATGCCCTGTATAATTCCCTCCCCTTGCATGTAGGCAGGACTGTGACTTGCTTCTAACAGAATATGGCAAAGCTTATGGGATGTTATTTCAATGGTTATGTTAATACATATACACACACATACATATATGGTTCTATTTTGCTAGTATTTAGTAGGAACTCTCCTACTGACTTTAAAGAAGCAAGCAACTATGATGTGAACTGCATATGGAGCGGGCCACATGGTTGGGAACTGTGGATAACCTCTAGGACCTGAGGATCTCAGTCCTACAAATGCAATGAACTAGATTCGGCCAAAGCCCAGTAAGTTTGGAAGAGGATCCTGAACTCCAAATGAAAATGCAGCCTGGCCAATATTTTGAGTAGCCTTGTAAGATCCTGAGCTAAGCCATGCCTGGACTCCTGACCTGCGAAAACTGTTAAGATAATAAATGTATGTCGTTTTAAGCTTTAAAATATGTAACATCTTATATAGAAATCAAAAACTAATGCACATGCTAATCAAATCACAGAACGTACATTTACAAATTAGTTCCTTTTTACCATTTCATGGACCAAAGTTAGAATGCTATTCTGGATACTGACCAGGTGGCCTGGATAATACAGTCAAACTTTGAGATTAATATAATGGGGAACAAAACAACAGCTAACTTTAAAAAAAATGCTTACTATGGCCTTTATATGTATTCAAACATTTAGTCCTCAAATTGATTCTATAAAGTAGGTACTACTATCTCTTTTTTCCAGATTCAGAAATTAAGTGTTAGAGAGTTAAATGACTTGTCTAAGGTTTCACATATGGTAGGTTTGTTTTGGAACCATAATTCAAATCTAGACAATCTGATTTCCAAGCTTACATTCTCAACAGCTACACTCTATATAGCCTCTTTGTTTACAGTCTTATTCACTCTGCTTCCTTTTGCCAAGAAATGTATGCACACCATGTATTTGAACACTTGCCCAGCCCCTCCTAGGCCAAATCATCTTCCTGTACAGTTCATTTACTTTTCAATAATATGAAATTACAGCAAATATTTTGTCAGTCATGATGCCTAATTTTTAGCAAGTATTTATGAAACTTACAGCAATTTTCTATAAGTATGTGAATGAAGTTTATTTCTACTCCACTGAAATAACTAAAACTGATCTTTTACTTGGATTTAATATTCTTACAATAGAAACTCTGGAAATAATTGTAAATACCATGAAGTAAAATATACACATACATATACACACTCAACTAACCATTTACCAATATACACAAACACTCTCAGTTGGAAGTTGTGTGAAATATTTTAGTTCCCATTTTAGAAGTATAACCTAGGTCAGGTTCTGTAACCTCTCTGAGAGGTAAAATGGGCATAATTGTTCAAAAATAGGAAGATTCAACCAAGTATTTACTTTAGGGATTTCTGGGGGAAAGGAACAGAGGAGTGGTAAGGGAAGAAGAAAATTAGTATTTCTTGAAAATGGCTATGTATTTTCATACATACACAATTATGTACCCTTCCGGGAAAAAGACTCTCTATTTCCTAAAAGTCATTTCTTTCATGGTTCCATGATGTTCACTGTCGGGCAACTCTTACTTATAAACCTAAAATCCCCCGGCTATTACTAAAACAAACGTCCTGTTACTACTCAACAAATGAGAATTTAAATATAAAAGGTCTTACAACGACGGGATATATCAACATAACCATTGTCTATAGTAAGCATAAATCACTAACTCAGAAAAAAGAAAGACTGAGCATAAGCAGGTATGGGTTCTAATAACACATAACAGTCCATTATTAGCTATAAGATCACAACAAGCTATACTACTTTTCCCAAGTCATTGAAATTCTTTGTCTTTTAGTTTCTCCACTTACTAAACAATGAATAATAATGTCAACCTTACTTACATCATAAGCAATGCAAGAGTAAAATTAATAAGTTTAATGAAAGAGCAAAATGAAGTAAAAAGTTGCCAAAGTGTTTCAAAAATCTTACATGCTAAATAAATGCGGAATCGTTTTGTTTGCATGTCTGACAAAATTATAAAGTTGGTACAGAACAAGAAAAATTCCATAGGCAAAACAGTACCTGAGAAATAGTTGACTATATAATTCAAGCACATTGACAAAAATCTCTCAGGGAAGATATGGAGTCTCTATCTACAGAAAGTTTTAGAAAAGTTTAGAGCAATGCAGTCATCGCAGTGAGGATCCTGAGAACTGTCCTACGCTTATGGTGAACCCCTTGATAAAGAATTCTGGTGAGGATCCTGAGACACTTCCTACACTTACGGTAAACCCCCTTGATAAAGAATTCTGGGGTGGAATGGGCAATAAAAAAAGAAATCTGAAGAAGTCAGGGCACCAGGGTTCCCCTCTCTTTGGGGGTAAAGACTAGAGAGAAAAATGATGTAAATTCATCTAGAATTTCTTTCAGTTTTCTTTTTATAAGTATATTATTACAGATTTGGCCACCTATAACACACTGCTTGATTGATACCATAGTCAAGAATGACACTTAAAAACTAATTTCACAGAAACATTATAGAGTAAGAGTGGGAGATAAAGTCTGCATTTCTTGGAAATGCAACTCATGCTGTCTTTGTGGTCCTTATTTTGTACCAAACAATGGATTTAAAGTTATCTAAATTGACATTGTAAATATCAAGGAAAACTACCATTAGATTCAAAGAAGTATAACATTAAAAAGTAAACAAATGCTTTCTAAACAGCTGACTTGCTAGATCTCAAAAAGTTTATTTAAAAAAATTAAACTTTCAAGAAAAAATCATTACTAGTATTCTACTCTTTAGTTGCTGACATTTCTAGATCCTCCCCAAAACCTCAATATCACCCGGGCCTTAATAAAATAATATTGAAAACATCGGTATAAAAGGCCAGCAAAATGGTAACAGAAAATACTCCAAGCACTTTTCTTGTCTAGTAATTTCCTTTCAATATTTCAAAACCAGATTCACATTCCACGTAAATTTGTGTTAATTTTCAAAAACAAAGTGAGACCAGTTTTAAAAGGAAGAAGGAGCACAGCAAGGCGTGAAACGAAAAACCCAACAAAGAGACAGTGCCATCCTTGATATGTCTCTACGGTTCACTGACAATTTTTTTAACCTTTGGGCAAAGATATTTAACCCAAAAATTAAAGGACAAAATAAGTGTTAGAAAAACAAAAATAAGCACAACGAACAAAAGAGACTTATCACCAAAAGACCACTTACCTATTTCTTCCAGATCTTCCGCAAGACTTTTGAGTCAACCTTGATATGGAGCCCTAGGTAAATTCAATCCCAGCATCACATTAGAGTAGCCCTGTTAACAGAGACAAATAATTGTCACTGCTTTGAAAATTAAGTTTGCATTTATGTCCCAATTAGTTCCATGACTTCACAGAACATAAAACACATTCAACCTCAAATAAGCATAATGCATTCATTGCTTTGTGAGTCTTCAAACGTGTATAAAATTACTTTTCTACATTTTAATTTAGAGAATTTTAAATCCATTGATTGGTACAAGGCAAGGACTGCAGAAGCAGCACTAGATGCATTTCTAAGAAATGCAGATTTTACTTCCGACTCTTACATTGATTTGCCAAGTTTAAACTTTTGATGATTAAATTTTGCAATTTATAGAATAAAATAATTTATGTCTCAAGGTTCCCAACTGAAAACATGGCTGATTTCAACTGCCTCTTCAGCACATACTTAATGAGCTTTGTAGGCCTTTCCACAATTAACAAGTTGGTAGTAAGCATTTTCTTCTTATAATCACAATGTAAGGGTTATTACCCTAATACTTATTTGAATTTATATTTTCCATACCCATTTCCTATTTAACCACTCTCTTTTCTAGTCTCTTACTTCTTTAATCTGAATGATTTAGCTCATACATTTCTTAGGCTAAAATAAGTGTTCTGAAGGTCCAACAAAATGATAGGACTTAGTGTATAGATAGTAAATGGACTTCGACTCATAAAACAACTCTGACTGGTAGGGACCACACGAAAAGCTGTAGGAAGACTAAATCTAAGTCTACTAAATCTAAGTCTACTAAGTCTGCTAATTGTTCAATTAGCAATGTCTGCCACAGGCATTGAAAATGATGAATGACATCATATGCCATATCTGTTGAACATTTAGGCATTTCAGTAATTTTATTTAAATTATGTCCAAACACTTTTGGCTAAAAATTCTTTCTTCCAATGCAATCTTAGGGAGAGGTCAATTAATTAAACAGATAGAAACGAAACATTCTGGTTGAATCAGGACCCCAAATACTCAGTTCCACCACTAGTCTCTCCTCAGTTGCCTTGGAGGTATTCCACGAAGCTTTAGTTACACTGAAAAGCATAACTTGAAATCACTGTTTTAGTTCATCTTAAGTATTAGGTAACTCAAAGTCACAGAAATGTAGGTAATTCAAACTCCTGTTGTTAACATTCTAGCATTCTTCCTCTATTGCTTCTGTTCTCTATATTTCTCTCAATGACAAAATTTTGCATAGGAGCAGGCTCCACCCTTGACTTTCCTTGTGTTAATCTTTCTTCCATAATTATTTCTTGCCAGCTATATGCCACCAAAAGATTTCTTATTAAAATATAACAGTCTAAATTATTTCCTAACTCCATATTGGCTTATTTCCCCCCCTTCCTGTATTCATGGATATCAATTTTTCCTATATCAGTCTATAAGTTCTAGATTTTTAAAGAAAACCTAAAAACACATTTTAAAGTATATGCTATAAAAGGTCTATCATTATCAAAGTTAAATTAAAAAATAAAGAGCAAAGAGAAGGAACCCACTCTACCAAATGTTAGGATACAATACAAGGCCGGGGACGGACACTGAGATATAGAGTTCAGAAATAAATCCACATATCAATAGTAACTTTATGTATGATAAGGATGATATCAAAAGTAAAAGGAAAGGTTGCTATTGACTTATTGTATGGAGAAAGAAAAATAGTCTCAGACTATGGCAAAAAGTAAACTTAGCTCCTTATTTCACACCATATACAAATTTGGATTCCACCTAGATTAAAGAGTTTTAAATGTGAAAGTTATCTTTCCAAAGCTAATAGAAAATATTTAGGCGAGTCTTTCTGAGAATTAGAAGTAAAAAGCAATTCTGAAATAAGACCCAAAAAGCATAAATAATGAGGCATAAAATTGATGGATTTGGCTAAGTCAAAATGAGAATTTTTCAGTGAATAATACCATAGGTAAATTTCACAGATAAACTGAGAGAAGACCTAACACAAACAAGGAATCAATATTAGAATAAATACTCAGAGGCAGCTAATAGAAAAATAAGCAAAAAACTTAAAACGGTATACTTTCTTAGAAGGGGAAGACAGAATAGCTCTCAAGTATAGTTTAAAATGCTCAAAGTCACTTGTTATCAAGAAGATGCAAATTAAAAACCAATGAGACACCACTTGTCATCAGAATAACATAAATTTGAATGTTGGATTCTACCTAGTGTTGGCAAGAATGCAGAAAGACCAGCACTCTCTTGTTTACTGCTGATGGAAGCATAAACAATACAGCTATTCTTAAAAGCAATCTGGAAGACCTAAAATGTCAACCTGCTTTTTATGGACCCAAAACACCCTGTGCTGAGCTCTAGTACAGCCTATATCAGCTTAGTTTTAATTTCACTTTTTTATTGACATGCCTTTCTCTCCCACTAATTTCTCCATTTTCATTAATCAAAATTAATGTTGAAAACTGATAAATCAAGAAATAGCAATAAGAATATCAGTTAAAACTATGGATGTAAACACCAGAAACGTGTTGCCTCTGTATAGCTGGACTGGGCAGTGGGAAGGTACACGGCAGAGGTCTGCTATTTTTCATTATAATAAGCCTTCTGTTTTATTTGATTTTTTTAACTCTGTGCATGTATTTCTTTGACCAAAGTCAATTTTAAATACAAAAGAAAAAGCAAGAAGCTAACTTTAAAAATAAACAAAGAACATATCATCATTGCAGCATACAGATTTTATTTTAATAAGCATATGTTATTTTAGTAACTTAAACCTCAAGAAAAAACAAAACATGTCATAGAATATTGATCACAGTGATCATAATGATCACTTAATTATATACCAAATGATAACTTAAGAATCAAATGATCACTTAACTGGATAAGGGGGAAAAAGCTTAATTAAAAAAAACAAAGAAACAAAAAAAAACTTAAGTCAGTAAAGAAAACTAAGAAATTGGACAAGGCAAAAGCAGAGCCAGAGAGGCAAATTAGGATTCTCTTACATTTACACATTCACATGCGTGGATTGGTTGCTGACTATATGCCAGGCACTGTCTGGGCTCTGAGATAAAGCCACAGCCCTGCTCTCATGTAGTGTGCAGTACAATGAAGAATATGTAAAGGATGATGATTTCAGTGTGTTGAGAAATATGATGTGTGTATGTGTGTGTATGTATATACACACAGGGGCAGCATCCAATTTAAGCTAAGACACTCAAAGATGTCCTGGATAAAAGTTCACAATTACAAACACTCCCTTTTCTAATTTCTTCTAGCCTTTTAAACTGGATTACAAATTTATTTAAGGTTCGCTGTGGTAGGAGAGGACGGCATCACTCAAACATTCCCAGAGAGTTTGAACTGTCTTCTTTTAAGGAACTGTATTAGATGAAGTGAACAATTACTAGGTGGTTTAATTTTGCTGTATTTATATTTTCCTAGGAACTCCTGGATACTCAAGAAAGAGATTTAGTTTTCTAATGTGTTACTTGGAACTCTTTGTTTCTACTCTCCTGTCTTTTAATTAACAAAAATGAAGATATGTCCTAAAAGAAATACTATCATTCAATTGTTTTCTAAACAAGAGAGAAAAATACATTGTGCAAACCTTAAGTGTAAAAAAAGTGTCTTTTGAATTCTACTGCAAAATAGCATAATACAAAATCCTCTGTCTAGTGAACATCACGATTTGGAAAAATATACTCAAAATCTGAATAAACAAAATGCATTTGTTATATAGGTCATAATGTGTAATTGACATTCAAAAGTAAAAATTACACTAACATTTTAGATACTGTTTTCACACAGATGTGGTTATAATTTTGAACATTCAGCATAGGTCTTCTCAGAGAATGGTGAAACCTAAGAATTATTTTCTTATCTCAAAACAAACTAGTGAACTATAACCACATCTGAGAATGTAATAATTGACCATTGGTTACAAAGGCTGATAGTATAACCAACCTTTCAGGGAAGAGAAAATAAACAACCAAACCCCGGCAGAGCAACAAACTCACAGGTTTAAGTCCAGTTGTTGGGCAATGTGGATATACGCTAATAGCATAAAAGAAACAATCATAGGCTTTGGAGGAATGGGGAAAGGTTTTTTAAAATTATTCAGAAGGGAGTCCATATTCTATATGAATAGTTATTCCATTCCTACCAAAATTTATGAAGGGTTTGGAAGGTGTTTTGCAACCAGCATTTTTTCTTTTTGCATCAGGCATTTACATGAGAGGAACATCATACCATTATCATTTTGTACAGATGCTGCAAATATCAAGAAAGGACATAACTAAGATTTTTTAAAGCTGGTTCTGCAAAGGCTAAATGCTGTGAAACTGCCCACAGAAATATAGAGAGCTCACTACAATGAGCATTAATTAATTTAAAGGTAGAAGTAATGCTAGGTCAGTTACATAAAGGATTCTGCTCTCTTGGACTTCACCCAGAGCAAAAGTCAGAGCTGCCAGGTGGAACTGTGTAAAAATACATGACCATATTTACACAAATACGTAAAAACACTTTAAAATCAAATTTCATTTGTTTCTATTCTTCATCGTAGTAAGAACATTTAACATGAGATATTGGCTCAATAAATTTCTAAGTGCACAATACAGTACAGTTATCTGTAGGCATAATGCTGTACTGCAGTTCTCTAAAATCTATTTATCCTGCATAACCAAAATTTTAGATCTGCTGAACAACAATGGTTAATTGCATAAAAGACTTTCTTCCGCTTCAGTCATTGCAGTTACTGAACACCTCCTAAGTACCAGATTTGCTATCTGCTGGAGACACAGAGATAAAAGATATTCTCTCTGCTGACCGCTGAAGGACTGGTTAAACATGCAATAAATATGCTTCTGAATGAATGATATTCCCCGAAGCCAAAGATAGATCCTAAGTTAAAATGTGATACCGTGTAAGCAAAAGTAAGCATGGGGTGATACCAACTATAACAGCAATTTGTCTTGTGAAAATAATTATTTATGTGGCAGGAGTAGAAGGTGACACCTCTGTCTCAATTGGAACAAAATGCCCTTCTGAATTTCTCATGAAGTAACAAAAAGAATAATTCTTATATTCTAAAAGCTGGAGACTTTTGAGTATATTTAAATTTTTCTCTATGTTTTATAAAAAAATTACTGGAAGTAAATACTTTTGATGACATTTAAAGTTAGAAAAAAGGCTCATCAAGTGAGCATAACTCACTTTTCACACAACACGTAACTTTCATTAAAAAAACCTTCAAGCTTAGTGGAGCTATTTTATAATAATAATTGTCAGTTATTTGAATGAGAACTATTAAAGTCATATAAATCATAAACATTCAAATATATGCTTCTATAAATCAAACTGAATAATAAATTCCAAAATAACATGAATACTGTTTACTATTTCTAACAGGTTGTGGAAGAAAGAAAAACCACACAGTACTCTTGACACCATTACTAATAGAGTAAAACATTAAAAACTGGAGAAGGGGAAAAAGCACTTCAGGCAATAAAATTAAAGTATGAATTCTGACCCTAAATTCAAAAACTTTTACAACCATAGGTAATAGGTTGAAAACAAGCTCCTGGGTTCAAACACAGGCTAGAGGTGACTAATTAGTTCTACAGAGGCATGTGCTCAGTGGGAGCTCAAAAAACACAGCACTAAGTTAATAAAAGAGAATTTCTTCAAAAACCACTGTAGTTTTTATTGTTGTTTTTGACTGAGAGTATAAGACTAAATTAGAGGAAAATGGCAAAGAAAAATTCAAGAATGCTACTAGTAGAATTAGTAAAGCAGGTTTAAACACTTATATTACAAAGAACACAGAGATCAGATTTCCTTTCACGCCCTTCATTGTAGTACAATGCCTAAACCTTAAAAAATGCATCAGACAAAAGTGCTTTCTTTCTCTGTTTCCTTTTATTCTCTTGCTCATCCCTTCCTATTATGGTAATTCCCTCCTTTCCGTTTTACTTGTATAAGAAAATAAGTATGCTCATTCCTTTTGATGTTGACCAATAATTGTTTTTATTAATATGGATACCAAGTTTAATAGCAGATCAACATTTATGACCTTCAGAGCAAATCCCTGGATCTATAATTTTTTAATTTTCCTCTCCTGTTTTCAGTGACAAGAAGGTCTCATTTTCAAAAAAAAATAACATAATGCTCAAGTCTGTAAACAGGGCTTGGAGAAGTAAGTGGACAACCTTAACGTGGATGAAAATGACTCTGCAGCTGCTTTCTTGATGCTGGAGATGCTTGGTCCAACTCTTTTCAAACCAAAAGAAACATGATGCAGGCAGTCTAGAGAACCAGAACTCCAAGCTTAGGGAAAGCCTTTTAAAGGATGTAAGAAAGATTTAACGTATTGGGAGTTGTAGGATTTCCCAGTCCTTTGAGGGATCCATAGCCACAACTATATAAGGAGTCTGATAAGCCTGGATGACTTGGAAATTTCATGTTTTCTCAACCACTTGTCAAATGATTCCATCCCCAAATCGCTTCCTTGACAAATTCATAGTCCTAATCTTATACCAGTTCTCTTGGCTTCTACCACAATACAATGCATTTATCAATAAGGAGAATCCTCTACATAATGACGTTTGTCATAAAAATTTTTCAAGGGAGGGGCCTCCCTGGTGGCGCAGTGGTTGAGAGTCCGCCTGCCGATGCAGGGGATACGGGTTCGTGCCCCGGTCTGGGAGGATCCCATATGCCGCGGAGCGGCTGGGCCCGTGAGCCATGGCCGCTGGGCCTGCGCATCCGGAGCCTGTGCTCCGCAACGGGGGAGGCCACAACAGTGAGAGGCCCACATACCGCAAAAAAAAAAAAAAAAAAAAAAAAAAAAAATTTTCAAGGGTAACACCAGCATATTGTCACCCAGGATACAGTATTTGTTTCATAAATGCTAAATTAATATTAAAGCTACTTAAATTTACGAACCTCTTACTTCCTGCCTATCCACAGCTTTTTATTCAATACTTCTGTTTTCTCAAATTGAATATTCAGCTGAAGTTCCACCAACACTGAGATACTTCTATCGTCTAACCTAATCTACCCAGAATCGAAAATTTAAAAAAAAATTTTTTTCAGAAAGTATAAGTTCTTGAATGAAATGCAACTTGAATTGAGCAATGTTTTTTTTTAACTTTTTATTTTATACTGCAGTATAGCCGATTAACAATGTTGTGATAGTTTCAGGTACACTGCAAAGCGACTCAGCCATACGTATACATGCATCCATTCTCCCCCAGACTCCCTTCCCATCCAGGCTGCCACATAACACTGAGCTGAATTCCCTGTGCTATACAGTAGGTCCTTGTTGGTTATCCTTTTAAATACAGCAGTGTGTACATGTTGAGAGCAATGATTAAGAAAATCACTTCCACTGGAATGCACTGGGTCAAGCAATGGATTCTGAAGTCAATAAAGTCAGAAGGTAGGTTCAAAGAAGCTAGATCAGCTGAAGAGGTATGCCCATTTTACAGTACTGAATCTCCCTTCAATTCTGCTTACTTCACAGGTGTACTTAATTCATCTATTTACAGAAGCTATTCCATACATTTATTAAAGTAAAACAACACAGCTATGTAAGTTATGAAACAAAATGCTTTGATTGAATTTTCTTACATAATCTCATATCTAATTCAATATTGGTTGTTCAGATTTCAGGCTGGCAGCTTTAATAAAAACATTACCTTCTCTTTCTTTTTTTCTTCTTTCACTAAAAGAACAGTCATCGTTTATCTGATAGCTAACTCTTATGTTGTTTATTTATTGCTGACAATAACTCTTAATCATCATTTGATTCTGGGAGTTTATTCTATGCCCTGGGTGAATGCTTATAACTCTAAGATGAGATTCATATAAAGGCCCCCAATGCATTCAAATCACTAAGAAATAATCCATAAAACTATCTATTATGCCAATTCTTCTTTCTATTTTTTTGATCAAAAATTGGTGGATATTTTACTACAATACAGTGTGAAATAAAGCAAATTATCAGGGTCAACAAGTGATAAAATTTATGTGAGCTAAAAATCACAAAAGCATCATTAGTTTTAGAATTGAAAAAGAGATTGTGATTATATGAATATATTGCCAGAAACTTTACAAAACACTGTTTTTTCAAATATTCAAGTAAATACAGCTTGAAAATAGACAGAGGAGAGCACCAACTTGACAGCACTATACCCTTTTCTGTGTATTTTTATTTAGATGAGAATCTGTAGGGAACTGGATTCCAAGTATAATCTGGTGGGTTCTTTTCTAATGTTTTTTAGCCACAAAAACATATCTGTAGGCCAACATTTATTGAGGATTTATGATGTGTAAGCACTGTGCTTGGAGCTTCCCAGATACCAAACCAAACTGACAAGAAGCTCACCAGGTATTCACAACAGTTAAACATATATCCCTGGAAATTCAGCAGGAAATCCAAAATCCCATTCTCATACACTTTTCTGAATTATCTTAAAGTACTCTTCACAGCATATCAAGCCTAACATTTTACAAAACCATTTCAGGGGTACCATTTGAAGATCCACAGAAGTATACCAAAGACAAGAAAAAAATATTTGTAAGTATACTCACTTAGCTATTGAAAATGTTCCTCAATCAATTATTCAACCGTGCTAGATTCTTATTAACCAATATCAGTCTTCCTTACAAAGAACTTTCCTGATGAAGTGAATTATTTGTCAGTGTGTTCTAATTTCTAAGCACTTAGGTACCTATATGAAAGGGGAGAAACTAGTTAAACTCTTTATACTTTCTTAACGTGGTTGTATCCATCATTTCAAATGTTAATTTTAGCAACTCCACTATTTATTTTTATTTTCAAAACTTCCATAGAATTATTGGATTAACAAAGATTTATTGAGATATCTGGATAGAATGTGTTTTGAAAACACAGTTTTCTCATTTGGCCTATTTATCTACAAAATCTCAGAGAATGTATTTAAAGAGACATACCTTATACATGGTTAGAGAACTGCTACAGTTATTATTTGTGTGGGTCGTGTTACATCATAGAATGAGAAAATTAATTTATCATTGAGTCAGTTATAGAAATATGAAGCATTCTAGATAAGCTAGCTATTTCTGTATTATATAAATGAAAACTTATACTTGGTAGGATACAAATAAATATGGTTTATTTTCTGGAAAAATAAATAGTAACTCGAAAGTTTACTGAGATATTCAACTACAGTGTTTTAAAAATAAGTGGAGTTTCTGGTTGACTCTTCAAATACAACCCAGAAAATTCAACTTTACAGAATTATCTTTCCTTCCATTAAGACTGATCACAATTTTTTTCTTTTTGTTTTCTTGAGTTTTTTATTTGTAAATAAAAGTATCTGCCATAAGTAAGCTCTAAATATTTGTCTGAAATTGAATGAATGAATGAATGATCATTACTTTAAAAACATATGGCTCTAGATTATAAAATGAAGTAATCTCTGATGGACAACCTTAAATGTATCCCTAATGCTGGTGGGGGGAAATATAATTCTGAAATGCCTGTTTTATTGACAGTCATGAACAACAGAAGGACCAAAAGGCTTTTAAAAATACATTAAAAAGAGTTGCATTAACTCATTTAAGAGATTCATATTAGTAGGATCACAATTTAATGGTATTAAAATAAATTCTGAAACAAACACAATAGAATCATGTAATTTGCACATCAAATATAAACTGTTTAACTCAAGAATAATATGTACTAATAAATAAGGAAAAGGAGATCCTTAACTAACACTTCTACTTTCTCATCCAGCATCTTTAACTTTCATTACAAATGTAAAACACTTTCCTTTTTACAGTTACTTTTGTCTCAAATAATTATTTTCTCTTTTTATCCCTATTCAAAATATCAACAGCATGACCCTCTAAACAACTTACAACCATATACTGGTCTGCTTGTATACCCCTGGGCATACCTTAAGCTCTAAACCATATCAAGCTCAGCAACTTCTACATAAAGTATATGAATTATTTGTTTATTTACCTAGAATATCCACTGGTATTTAAGGTTCAGATAAACAGTTATATGTCAATTATATCTAAATACAAAAGGTACAGATAAACACAATAAGCTAGTGTTATCTTTATATAGTATTTAATCATTGGTCTGATTGCTCCAAAATAAAGGGAGAATTATTTTGTACTCAATTGTTGATCATAATTCCTTTATAATACATATTCAATATAATATATACTCAACACAAGCAAAATTTTACTTCCCCTAATTTATTTTTATGCCTCTCATAATTTAGCACTACTACTAATCTATAGCAGTGGATATCAAGAAACAAACACTGGAAAATAATCCTCTCACAGACACACATACACATAGTCCTGAGTAGTCCTACAAATGATTTTTCCAATTTTCTCTTTAAAAGCAATAATAGTGTACAGCATCACAGTACTGAAAATGAGTGACCTACTGACATAGAAGCTGTGCCTTCTGTGGATACTTTGTGAGTCTGAAATTGATTTTCTTCATTTTAGCCTGTGAGGGGTGTAGACATTACCCATCATCAGAGTGAGTAGTGGCACTAACAGAACACATTAAAGAAACAACAACTGTAAGAAAGTCAGAAGCAATAGTTCTAGGATCACTTCCCCAGCAAAAAAGAACTGGCTGTTTGCACCCACTATGCTGTTTCTTAAAACACTATATCTATATTCTGACAGATGTTGTATTTTTGTTGACAAAGTCTAATGCATAGCTTGCATAGAAACTTGAGTGGTAGTTTTCAAAATGTGAGTATGTTTGCACTCAATCTGAATTTTTAATCTGAATTTTTATTTGCCTAGATTCTGGTCAAATAAATATGTTCTAATATTACCCCACATGTGAGCAGATTCCCTTCTACACAAATACCTATAATCACATAATGGCCTTAACTCCATGTCTTACCAGGTAGCCTATAAATATAATGCTTTGTTGATTTGATTATAATGAATTCCATACATGAAAAGTAAAATCCCAGTTTACGTATTCATGTTCATAAGCAGATGAATGAATAAACAAAATGTGATATATGTATACAACGGAATATTATTCAGCCTTAAAAAAGGAAAGAAATTCTGACAGATGTTACAAAATAGATGAATCTTGAAGACATCAGTGCTATGTAAAATATGCCTGTCACAAAAGGAAAAATATTGCATGATTCCACTTATATGATATATCTAGAGCAGTAAAATTCACAGAGACAGAAAGTGAAATGGTGGTTGCCAGGGGCTGGGAGAGGGGGGAATAAGGAGTTATTATTTAATGGGTACAGAGTTTCAGTTTCACAAGTTGAAAAAACTTCTGGTGATGTTTGCACAAAAATGCAAAGGTACTTCATGCCACTGAACTATATATTTTAAAATGGTTAAAATGGTAAATTTTATGTTAGGTATATGTAACCAAAATTTTAATTTATTATTAAAATTTGTAGAACTTCATGTAGGAGTAAATCTGTGAAGTACTACAGGTAGAGTTCATAAACAAGAATGATTATGTACTGTTTTGGGTGAAGGTGGAGATCAGGAAAGGCTGATGAAGGACTTAGCATCTCACTAAACGTTAAAGATAGATGATATTTAAACAGGGGAAGGTAGGAAAATATGAGCATATTTGTGAAAAAATAACACTGGAATAGTCACATTAGGTTACAATGGAAGTTCTTAAAACTTTTTTCTCTCAGGTCACCTTTATACTTTTAAAAATTAACAAGAATCCTCTTCCCTCACAAAAAAAGCTTCTGCTTAAGTGGATGATCTCTTTCTATGAGTACTTTATTAGCTATTAAACTGAGGGACTTTTAAATCACAAGAATAGACAAGAACATATTCCATTCCTTATCAGAACAATGACGTCGATTGTCATTTAGCCTCTAGAAAACTCTACTGCATATTCACAAGAGAGGAAGAATGAAAAGAGTGAAAAAGACAAATGAGATCTTAATATGAGCGTGAAAATAATTTTGATTTAACAGTCACCATAAAAGGGCTTAGATTCCCTAGACCATATGTTAAGAATTTCTCGGTTTCAGAATGGAGAGGATGGCAGAAGAATAAATACAGAGAGCCAGAATATGCCTGATTTTACTGAAGGCCAAGCTAGAGATTTTAAAACAGAAAAATATTAAAGAGTTTTATACAAAGCAATCACTTGGTGGTGAGCTGACTTTATAAGGACTCATTCAGAAAGACAGAAATGGGTGCAGAGGTATGGGAAGGCAATCTAGAGTCTAGTTAGAAGCCTAGAAAATAATTTACCAAGGGCAAGTAATTAGTACATGGGGACAGTGCTGGAAGAAAGAATAAAACAAAAGCATCTTAAAGGAGCCACAGAAGTTACAAAAAAAATCAAGAGATAATGTAGACGGTATAGTTTTAGACAGCCATACTGCCCAAAGCAATATACAGATTCAGTGTAATCCCTGTCAAAATTACAAAGGTATTTTTCACATAAATATAACAAACAATCCAACAATTGTATGGAACCACAAAAGACCTTGAATAGCCAAAGCAACCTTCAGAAAGAAGAACAAAGCTGGAGACATCATGCTCCCTGATTTCAAATTATATTACAAAGCTACAGTAATTAAAACAGTATGGTATTGGCATAAAAATAGACACATAGATCACTGGAAGTAAATAGAGAGCCTAGAAATAAATCCACACATATATGGCCAACTAATTTATGACAAAGGAGCCAAGAATACACAATGAGGAAAGGGCAGCCTCTTCAATAAATGGTGTTGGGAACATTGAACAGCCACATGCAAAAGAATGAAACTAAACCAACATCTTCTACCATACATAAAAATTAACTCAGAATGGATTAAAGACTTGAACATAAGACCTGAAACCATAAAACTCCTAGAAGAAAATGTAAGCAGTAAGCTCCTTGACATAGTTCTTGGTCTTTTTTTCAATCTGACACCAAAAGCAAAAGCAACAAAGGCAAAAAAAAAAAAAAAAAAAAAAAATGTGGAACCAATTCAAACTGAAAAGTTCCTGCACAGCAAAGGAAACCAACAACAAAATGAAAAGGAAACATACCAAATGGGAGAAAATAATTGCAAATCATATATCTGATAAGGAGCTAATATACAAAATATACAAAGAACTCATATAACTCAAAAGCAAAAAAAAAATTTTGATGTCAAAAATGGTCAGAAGACCTGAATAGACATTTTTTCCAAAGAACACATACAGATGGCCAACAGGTACATGAAAAAATGTTCAGCATCATTAATCATCAGGGAAATACAAATCAAAACCACAATGTGATATCACCTCACACAAGTGTTGGCAAGGATATGGAGAAAAGGGAACCCTTGTGCACTGTTAATGAGAATGTATATTGGTTCAACCACTGTGGAAGAGTATGGAGGTTCCTCAAAAAATTAAAAATAGAACCATATTATCCAGCAATTCCAATTCTAGGTATTTATCAAAGAAAATGAAAACACTAGTTCAAAAAGATATACGCACTCCATATCCACTGCAGCAATATTTACAATAGCCAAGATATGGAAACAACCTAAGTGTCCACAGATGAATGAATGGATAAAGAAATTGTGGTATATAGACACTATGGAATATTACTCAGCCATAAAAAAATAAAATCTTGCCATTTGTGAAAACATGGATAGACTTTGAGGGTATTATGCTTAGTGAAATAAGGCAGACATAGAAGGACAAATATTACATGATCTCTCTTCTATGGGGAGTCTTAAAAACAATCAAACAAACAAAAATCCAAACTCATAGACACAGATAACAGATTAGTGGGTGCAAAAGGCAGGGGTGGAAGGTGGGAAAAATGGGTAAATGGTTTTTTCAGTTTAAATAAGTTGAATTTATAAAAAAGAACACATAATAAATGTCAATATTAATGAATATTTTGATAAAAGGAATGAAACTAACAATTTCCTAATTTAGTTACAACTTTTGCTCTCTTTTTAAAAAGTCAAATTTTTCTATTTCACAGACTCCCTATGTAAATTCACTAGAGATCAAGAATTGATCAATTTGAAAACCACTTATATTGCTCAATTACTTCTAAAATATTAGGTAGGCAACCTGCAATTACTTTATGACTCAGTCTTCAAATATTACTTTAAAAAAAAACAGGGAAGAGAAAACGACAGAGATTGAAACCCTGGGATTCCAACTGGAATGCTAATAAGATAGTTTCTCAGGGGGACAACAAATAAAGGTTTATACTAGATCCACATTATCCAATATAGGTAGTCTGTACCCACATGTGATTATTTAAATTTATTAAAATAAAATTTAAAATTCAGTTATTTAATGGCATTAACCAGAGTTCAAATGTTCAATAACCATGTGCGGCTAGTAGCAACCACACTGAATAATGTAATATTGAACACTACCATCATATCAGTAAGTTCTATTGGACAGAGATGCCCTAGATGCATTTATTAGAAGGGTGGGAAATAATGCATTATATAGTAGCTTGTTACTGTGTATTTACTATGCATCAGACAGTGTACTAAATAAACACTTCACAATGATTGCATTCAGTCCTCACAATGATCTTTTGAGATAGGTTCTATTATATTTCCATTTTACAAATGACAAATCGGATTAAGAGAGACAAATAACCTGTTTCAGATCACTCTGTAGCGGAGGCAAGATTGAACCCCAGGACTTTCTGACCCCAAGGACAGAAAATGAGGAAAAAGAATAATCTTTTGAAAGTGATAGTATCCTGGTAATTTGAAGATAAATTGTACTTACTTTGGATAATCAGAATACTATGAAATACACGAGAGTAAATAGAGTGGAAATACACGAGAGTAACTAGAGTGGAAGTAACTAGAGAGTAACTAGAGTAGAGTAACTAGAGTAACTAGAGAGTAACTAGAGTGGTAATTTGAAGATAAATTGTATTTACTTTGGATAATCAGAATACTATGAAATACACGAGAGTAACTAGAGTGAAAGGCTATGTGAACAAATATAATTTATATTTAATGGAAATAAATATCTATGTAATATTAAAGTACCAACTTGAAACGTTTTAAATTAGAAAGTGTTAAAAGTTATCATAGCAATTTTAACTCACCCACCTTACTTTGTGAGTTCCAATCAGGTGGGAAAGTTATTATTGCCATGGAAACCACCATAATACTACTACTTTACACTTATGTAACACCTTTCATCTGATGAGCTCAAAGAAACTTATAACACTAATTAATAGTTCTTTTATTGAAAGTGCATCAAAATTTTTCTAATAGCATACAACAACAATTGCAGATCAAACAAAAGGAAACTTCATTGCTCTCTAACGGATTCACATAGATTATACACCATCTCCTACTATTTAAAAAGAAAGACAGAGAGACAGTAATCTTACACAGACATTCACCTTCTTGTTTCTTCTACCAAGCTGAAAACCATCTCCTATTGTTTTATTGTCAAAAATATGCAGCTCTTCTTCCACCCACTCTTTAATTTCTTTCTTCGTGTGTTCAGCTAATTGCCTGGGAGTGTCTTTTAAAATGCCATTACACAAACTAACCTGTGCAGCTCTAACCACTAAGATATTCACAAGTACAAATCTTGTTCTTTCTTTAAAAGATATACGACCTCATTTTAAATTAGGAGGAATAAAACTAAAATCTGAAGGTTTGGGGTATGTAATTAAAAGTTTGAAAACTAAAAATAAAAAATCCTTAGCTGTTCATAGTGATTTTTGTTCTTAAGCTATTAAAAATAAAGCAAATATTTGTTTCAGCATTCTAAAAATATATAATAATACTAAACTAGAAAACTTAGGTCAGTGAAATGGTCTGTTTAGCATAGTATTTTGTTTTTCATAGAGTTGTCAAAGGATATTTTATATGATTACAAGTTCTTAGATGATTTTATGAAGTTTGCTTCAAAGGTAAAGGTAACAACAACAACAACAAAAAGTAAAGGTAACTTGCCTCCATTAACTAACTAGGATCTGTCACTTACAAACGTAGGCAAACAGCTTTAGAACCTGTTTATATTCCACAAGACCATCCCTGATTCAAAAGAGCGGAGAAATAGACTTTTCATGGGAGAAGTTTTCAGGTCACATGGTAAAAAGACATGCATTCAAGGATGGGAGGAATCTGTGGCCATTTTTTCGTAACTTACCTTAAATGGAACTCTTTCTAAGATGGATTATGTTCAGACTTTCTATAAATGATAATTCAGAATCTGCTGACTCAAGATTATTTTTCGGAAAATCCAGCAATAACAAGGCCATCATTTTACAATTCGGCATTTTAAGCGTCGTCCTTTTTCTCAATGTCAGGTTTCCAGCTATTATCAAACTGCTCCTGCCTTAATGATCCTACCCTTTTCTTCCCTAGTAATCCTATTCTCCCAACATATACAAATTTAACTTGGTTTTCCTTGTGAAAACTTGTTTTATGACTGAGAAACCATACAGCACAAAAGCTGTTCATATCCTCTAAATGAAGGCTGAATTAAGAATTTAGTAGGTACCTCTGAGACTCAAACATCTTTCTCTGGTTATTATTATGTTCTGGCTATATCTTTCATTTCTAGTCAAAAAATCACTTTATATTAAGGTGATATTATGAAGAATTCCTCTAGAGATTTTTTCTTAACCTCAGAAACCAAATCTGTTTTCAAATGTTAGGTCACTGAATATGACTGACCCAAAACAGAGTTTTTTAAATGGCCTGTTTTGGTGTAAACAGCTTTAATATATCTTGGAATAATTATTCTTTTTGTGAACGAGTTTGCCTAAAATACTTGTTAAACAGCTGTTGAGTTTTGAACTCTGTTGCTGTTCATCAGTAACTTTTCACCCTCATTTGTATTCTTCCAGTTATTCTACTTCTACTGTTCATCGGGTGAAATGGTCATCAAAATGTAATAAATTGATCGAAGAGTCTCAGGTATTACTTTAGAACAGGCTTATTCCTTTTTGTGAAAGACACATCTGTATTTGACTTTGTAAAACAATAAATTCAGGAAAAACCCAACTGGGACCTCTAATATACTCCTCTACAATATATGAATTTTATACTAAATAAGACTATAATATTCTCCCCTTCAAGTGGAAGCCACATTCCCATAGGAAACGAGATACTAAACTATTAATAGCTTACCCAGGCTTTCTCTGCCTACTGTGGAACCACAGACTTCATCACAGTCTAAGCACTGTAAAACAATACAGTTTATGTTCATATAAGTGAAACTCTCTAGGTGTTCTTCAGCGAGTCTACGACTCAATGTTTCTGATGTTTTTAAGACAGAACACTTCTTCACATTCAACCTGAGAAAAAGACAATGTCAAACTCCACTTAAAAGTCAAAAAATATTGTCATAAGCACTGCCATAAGGTTTGTAATATTTTAAAATGTTATGGCAGCAAACTGAATAGTTATGATAAGTAAAACTACTGACAGTTTCTTTTTTTAATTTTGGAATGTGCACATTGACACTGTCTTTTTTGCTATCTTGAGATCCTTTCTTTCATTGCTTCATACAGTTCTGGTATATTTGGGCCACTATAGAACTCCAATACCACCCTATGCAACTGCTGTTTCCCTATGCTCACTCTTGAAGAAATGGTTCTATAATACTGTATTTCTTTGTCAACAGATAATTGGCATAATTGGTCAATCCCTGGCCTTCTGTTCCTGCTTTGTATAAGGACATTAATTGATCATAAAATATCCACCAATCCACCAATAAGATGACTAAGACACATAAGACTCCAGCAAATTCTATTGTTTCTACCCTGAAAAATGCAAGCTCTTAAATTACCATCCACCACTACCTCTACTACTACCATCTAGGTCCAAGCCACCATTATCTCTAATCTGGATTATTATGTCCGCTTCCCAAATAGTCTTTTTTTTTTCTCTCTTGCCCCTATTGACTACTCTCAACACAGCAGCTGATGTGATGGTATTAACGCAAAAGTTAAATCACGTTTCAAAACCCCTCTTCTCCAACTGAAACAATAGCTTTCGTTTTAAGGGGTTAAAAACCAAAGCACTTGCAATTGTCTAGACATTCTCGTAGGATTTGGCTCTTCTCTTTCTCTGCCTTCATTTCCTACCACTCTTGTTTCTCTTATGCACTGGGGTCTAGCCATGCGGGCCTCCTTGTTGTTCTTTAAGCATAAAAAGCATGCTCTTACCTAAGGAAATCTGTTCTTGCTACTCTATTTCCCTGGAATATTTTTTCCCAAGATATCAGCGTATCTGGTTGGCTCACTTCCTTCATGACTTTGCTCAAATGTGACTCTACTAGAAAATCTTCTTTGGTTACTCCATATATAATGGTAAATACCACTCTTCTCCAACCCAGGCACTCCTTTCCCCCCGACCCCATATTACTCTCTGACATCCTACACAAATACATAAGTCGCATATTTAGCAGGGACTTTGTCTTGTTCACTGCTGTATCCCCAGTGGCAAGAAGAGTGACTGGAACACAATAAATATTGTTGAGTGATGAACTGGATAAAGTTTGAATCCATCCTGTTTCAGCTGTTGGACTTTGGAAAAAACATTTAGCCCCTCTGTGGCTCAGTTTACTCACTGTAAATTGGAAATGTTAATAATAAGTAATAATAATAATATCAGCCCTGTTTAGCTGTTGTGAGGATAAAAACAGTTAATACATATAACATGCTTAGAACATTGGCATAAAATAAGTGTTACATTAAGTTTTAGCTACTGCTAATTTTCATAAGCGTATAAAGTCAAATCCACATAGCTGTAGTCTTTACTGGGGAAAAGGATAGACTTGAAAAATAAGCTGATTCAATATTTTCCTTTTCTTTCTTTTATCCTTATATTTTTGTTGATATTTATTTTAAAAACCCAGTTGTAACTAATAGTAAGCAGTAACTCACATGTTCTGAATTAAATGGCAACAACAAATTTTCCAGGCACAAAGAAACTATAATCTGAATGACCATGCATTGACTTTTCTTTCAGTCTTAATTTATTTTTATCCCAAGTACTTCCAAAAGTTTTAAGGTAGACTCTTCATTCTTTCACTCCTTCCAACTATTATTATATCTCCTACATGCTAGGCACTATACAATGATTGGAAAGCCAAGATATCCCTCTATTCTCAAAGAGCTTCTAGCCTAGGAGTGAACTGAAAACATGGAAAACAAGTAAAACATCAATTGCAATGGGTACCATGTTAGAATCATGCTCAGTGGACATGAGACCACCATTCATTCTGGGACTCAGGAAAGGTTTGTCAAGGAGGAGGCAAGGTGCCAGTGAGAAGAATACTGCTAAACAGAAGTGTGACTCACTCAGGCAGTAGCAAAAGGGATGGAGGAGAGGGAGGTGATACAAGAAGTTTTAAAGAAATAGAATAAATAAGACTTTGTCACTAACTGGGCGTGTGGAAATAAAAGAAAAACAAAGACAGCTTAGCATGCATACGTCTGACTTGGGCAGATGAGGTTGCCATTCCCAAGGCAAGCATCAGAAGAGAAGAAGATCTGGGGTAAAAGATAATGGATTACCACTTTTACCAGGTTGAATTTTACATGTCTGTGAGATATTAAGGTATAAGAGATATGTTGGTAGATAATGAGATACTCTGATGGAGAGCTTTTTAAAAAGTTCTGGATTATAAATATAGATTTGCAAGTTTCTGAAATATAATCAGAGATAAAATAAGTATACTAAAAACAAAACCATATTACATAGAATATATGGAAGAAAATGATATCTCAAATCCTGTTTGAGCAAAGCTGTAGCTTTAGAATTCTGAAAGGAATTTATCATGAGATTATTTTAGAAAACACAGTGGTCAATAAAAAAAAAATGATACCTTGAAGACAACTTGACACAAAAATTACAGGATTCCAAACGTGCCTTTCAACAACACATGGAAAAAGCCATGTGTGAAATACTCAAGTAGAGTTCTGAAAAGACAGTTCTACACGATATGATACAGTACACCATAATTTTAAAAAATAAAGTGTGGATAACTTACTGAAAGTGTAATTAACATACCTACTGCACCTTACCTCTCAAGTATCAGGTACCTCCTTCTACCTTTACAAAGTTACCTAATTATGAAGACAATTCATTCAACAAGGGTTCCTAAAAGGAATCTTGCAAAAAGCACAAGTTTTAGGAGTAAGACAAGAATTTGAGTCCTGGCCTTGATGCTTATTAGCTGTGTGACCTGAATCCCTGGTACTTAGAACTATGTCTAGTTATAAGGGTTCAATAAATATTTCTTAAATAAATTAAATGAATGAGTTAGGACTTCTTTGAACATTAGTTTCTTTAAACATAAAATGGACATACTGGGGCTTCCCTGGTGGTACAGTGGTTAAGAACCTGCCGGCCAATGCAGGGAACATGGGCTCGAGACCTGGTCTGGGAAGATCCCACGTGCCACAGAGCAACTAAGCCCGTGCACCACAACTACTAACCCTGCGCTCTAGAGCCTGCGAGCCACAACTACTGAGCCAGCATGCCACAACTACTGAAGCCCATGCTCCTAGAGCCTGTGCTCTGCAACAAGAGAAGCCACTGTAATGAGAAGCCTGCACACCACAATGAAGAGTACCCCCTGCTTGCTGCAAATAGAGAAAGCCTGCATGCAGCAATGAAGACCCTGCAGCCAAAAATAAATAAATAAATAAAATAAAATTTAAAGAAATACTTTAAAATAAAATAAAATAAAATAAAATGGAACCACTAACTCATAAGGCCCAAATTCCTTAAGTTGTAGTAAAGTATAAATAACATATATAAAGCCCTGTAAAGTATCTGGACAATAAATTAATAAATTGTGCTTCTCTTTATGTTTCCTTGACTTTCTTTAATGGTTTAAAGATGACACCTGAAGAAGAATCTAGGTGTGCTTTAAAAAATGGAGAAGTATATTACTAAATGGAATAAGCCCAGGATTTTAAGATTGCTAAGGATAATACCTTTTTTTGTTCACTACTTTACCCCTAGTATAAAGAGTCAATAAATTTTTGTTAAATAAGTTGATTAAAAGATGCTTTGAAGAAACTCTCACTTAAAGTGGTAATTTAGCTTGACTGGAAAAAAAACCTTGTTTAACTTGAAGGATATACTTCGTAGTCAGTGGAAGCAACTTTGGCTTCTACTGTCTATTATTTCAAATCCATCATGTCACTGTACCTGTGTAGATATGTTCAATGAATCTTCAAACCATCTTTATACCTTTTTTAATGCCAGAGGGCAATCACTTTTATATTCTGTCTGTGAATAGCTCATATTTGTGTTCTTGACTCATTCTTACAGTTCTTCTACAATAACCCTTTAGCACAGTTTTGTCCCAACGTGTTTCCAAATATGAAAATAAATACTTCTACAGTGAGGGAAAAAAATAAAGTTTAGAATGTTAAACCTTTTTTCCTGCGTCCTTTTTAATGGAATAAATCTCATACACTGATAAAACTTTTAAGTGTATAAATATTATTCACCTATATATTTGTAGGTCTTTTTATAAAGATGAAACAGAAAATCTTTCAGTTACAAAACTCATGTGACAGATTCAGTATTATAAATAATATGCATTTTTATTTGTAAGATGAATTATTTTGAAAAAGCAGTGAGGAAACTACTAAAATGTCAAGTAAATGAACCATCGAGAGACAACAGTCATATTTTAAGTGTCAAAAAAAGAGTTATTGTTAACCATTATTGTCCCTCTATTTCTGTTACATAACATTGGCTATTGGATATATCTGGCTGGGTTTACAGATATTCACAGCTTCTTCAACTGTAAAAGTTTTAGAGGATAGGAAGAGAACATCAACATATTTCATATATGCTGAAATTGCCAGCTCTTCCATGGAAAATTGCCTATGTATTTCCTGCATTCACCTCCTATTTTTCTCATTCTTTTTATAAAGAGGTATGAATACAGTATCCATATATTCATTCATTCACTCTCCAAATATTTGAGCATAAATTATGTTCAAGGCACTGCAGAATTCACTTTGCAGAGTGAAAGAAAACAGGAAGGCAATGTTAATGTCAGAGTAGAAATAAAGGCAAGGAAACAAACTAGACCAAGAGGGTAAATAAAAGGTACATTCTATAATGAAAAAATAATGATCATGAACCTTTATAAAATGAATAAAATAGAATGTATGTATAAGGAAAACTGTCAGAAATGCAAAGAAAAAATGACAGAAACACAAGGTTTTAGGAAGATTTTAATGTGCCTGTTTATCAGCTGTATTAGCATGAATAAAATCAAATGTATTAGCATGAATAAAAATATTTGATAAATAGAAATAAGAGTAAAAGGTATAACAAAATTGAATTTATGTGTATGTACATATATAGAATCTGTAACAAAAGTCCTGTCCTTTATGGAATATACTACACTGACTAGCATTCATACTTTTATAATATTGACCATATCATAGGACATTGAGAAAATTTCAACAAATTTCAAAAACTAGATTGCATGGGCCAAATATATATATATATACCACAGGAAAAAAAAAAAAAGAAAAATGCTCAACCAGTTGAAATTTTTAGTTTCCTAAATAATTTGGGGGGGGGGGGCGGTAAAAGGAAAGCAGAACTGTTCAGCCATCAGGAGCCTAAGGAAACATAATAACTAAATTTAGTGTGTTATTCTGGATGCGGTATCCAGAAAAATGACATTAGGCAAAAACTAAGGAAATATGTATAAAATATAAACTTTAGCTAATAATAATATATCAATATTAGTTCATGAATTGTGACAAATATACCATACTAATGTCATACAATAATAATAGGGGAAATTGAGTGTGGGGGGGTAGGGGGTATACAGAAACTATCTGTACAATTTCTCTATTTTTCAGTCAACTTAAAACAATAAGTTTATTTCGAAAAGGAAATCAGGTGAGTTAGAACATAATGGAAACAAAAATGTTATGCATGAAACTTCCTAGAAACAGAAAATACCACTGCTATATTGAAAATGTTCTAGAGACTAAGAAAGGATGGCATATGGCCTAATTTATTATATGAAAAAAACCCTAAATTTGTCAACTATCCTCTCTCACCACCTCCTGCAAAACAAACACAAAAGGCTCTTTATCCTGGTCTAGAAGGTCATACTTCATCTGTTTCATGGACTCCTCCTGGCTCACTAAACAGTTACCTTGGCCTTCTTATGGTTGTCCAAACATATCAAAAGAGCTTAATCTTTCCTCAGAACTTCTCTTTCACACACACACAGAGAAATTTCCAAGAAAAGAAGGAATAAATAATAAAACAGAACATTATTTTCTGTAGGCCCTTAGCAAAACAACCTGGAAAGGGAAAGGAAATACTACTATTACTTTTATACAATATAATTTTTATTTGTAAATCTGAAGAGAATACACTGACAAAAACTTAGAACAAATATAAGATCAGTAGGTAGTAAGATAAACATATAAAGTCCTACAGCTTTTCTGAAAGCCAACAATTGGTTCAAAAACATAATGCAATAAAGGTCCCAATCTTAACAACAACCTCCTCCTTACATTAAAAAAAATACTCCCATGCTCCCACTCCAGGCACTAGCCAGAGCATGAAGGTGACCTATCGGACACACAAAGATGTTCAGGGTAATCATCCTGGTCGCTTATTTCAAACTTACACCTGCTTTGATCTGGTTTCTGTCCTGTCCCTGATTTGGAGCTCTGTCCCGCTTTACTATCCCTCTCCTTTCCCTTAAACCTCACCTTCATTTTTGTTTTCTCAAATGCTTTTACCATCAGTGTGTTGGGCAATATCCTTCTAGTTTTGAATGTTTCACTGGGTCATGATGAACACCATGAGAATAAACCCTTAGTCCTAGCCCCAGCCAGCACATACCTGGCCCACCTCACTCCCCTGAGGAAATCAAAGAATCACTACAGTGTGGTATAGATAAATATAAAAAGGACTGGCACAACACCCAGCCAATAATAGAATGTGCCTGACAAAAGTTAGTGGAATCTCAATCTGAATGACTTTCAAATTTATGTACCCAGAACAGGATTCTTTTCTGAGTTTGACGCTTGCAATTTTACAAAGGTGCTGGATATTCCCATCTAGGAGTCCTATCAGAACCACAAACTTGACAAGTCCAAGGTCAATTGTATTAGGCAGTACGTTTCTACTTATAAGTAGAAGAAACCAGCTTGAGCTAGTTTAAGTACAAAAGAGGACTTAATTATAGGAATTCAGAAATAGAAATGTAGCCACTCCTCAAGAAGTATAAGAGCAGAGAGTATGTTCCCTCTCTCTTTTCCTGTCTGTTTCTCTTTGCACATCTGCTTCAATCTTCTTACTAAAGAGTAACTTTCTAGCAAGGTTATCAGTCCACAAAGTAAGTGGATTAAAGGATTAAAGGAGACTCTCAGCTCTCAAATGCACACTGTAAGGAAGGGTCCCAGCTATAAATATATTGACCCTGCTTGTCCCAATCTTAAATTCTGGAAGCTGACCTCTAGTCCAATCAAAAATGGCCATGGGGATAGGGTCAAATTATAAATTTGACTTAAGATGTCACCTCTGTAGAAGTGAGGGTATGTGGGTGTCAGGGGCAAATTATAGAAGGGATTGTGAGCTGAGCAGACATCCTAATCAGTATATGGTGCCTAATCCCAAACTAAATCCCAAACTAAATGTTTGTATCTTAAACTAAACTACCCATCCCAAACTACTTCTCAAATTTTATTAATAAAACTTTCATTTTTTTCTGGTAACCTAGGTTTAAATACCTTTCCTATCAGGGAAATCATCTTTCATATATTTCATTGTTCCTTCCAACCAATGACCTACAGAGGCTGGAATTTTCAAGTTACCTCCTTTCACCCCCACCCCCACTGCCCTGATTCCAGGATAGCCCCATTGTTTCTTCACCTAAATTTCTCCAATAGTCTTACAAAAGGTTCTCCTGACTCCATACTTTCTCTGCTCCACGACTGAAGCTTCGTGGGTCGAGAACAAGCTAAAAGATAGTACTGGAGAGCCACACAGGAGCCAAATCACCTATGAATTTGTGTAAATTGGAATAAGGACATTGTGTGTTGTATTAAATACACTGGGAGGCCACTGGAAGATTTCAGGAATGGAAGTGATTTTAGTTGTGGGCAAGAATGGAAGCAGGGAGAGCAGTACTGAGATTAACACTGGAAGCCTGGACTGGGCAGACAGTAATGGAGGTCATCTAATTATGTCATTCCCTATTTTAAGCCCTGTAATGGGTTCCCATTACCTATAGAATAAAGTAAAAATTTTAACATGGCTCCAAATCTCCTTTGCAGTTTTATTTCCTATCATGCCACTCTATATCATGCCCAACATTATAACCACACTAGATTTCTCATAAGTCTTGAGCTCACCATGTATTTTCACACATTTTTAGATGTGTGTTCACAACATTAACATAGCCTACAATGCCTTTCTCAACATTTTATAGCAGTAAAAATCCCACTCATATCAAGGCCAATACCTCTGTCACACCATCTGTGGAGCTTTCCACTATTCTGTCCAATAGAATTAATTCTTTAGCTTCTGTAATCCCATAGCTTTGTGTACATCTTAAGGGCAGTATTTTTAACATAGTAATAATTTGCATAGCTAATCCTTTACCTAATTTGATTTTGGCTCCTTGAGGGGAGAAGGTAAGTATTATTCATCATCAGTAACCTGCCTGGCATACTTAAAGTAGATATTCAAAAAATCTTTTACTCAATGAACATATGGAACAAAAATAAAGGAATATAAACATCCTTTCCTGGTAAATTAGAATGAAAGCTCTTAGAAGGCAGAGAATATCTTATATGTGTATTATTTTTGTATTTAAGTTAGTGAAAGTGGACATAAGAAATACTTGGTTGTGGTAATAAAATCTAAAAATTGAATCTGTTATCAACTCTATTCTATGATAAAAAGATAACCATTTGTGTCATCAGAATACCATAAATGCATTAGAAATTCAAGGAGAATTAATTCCAGATTCATGGATCACATTTTATCTAATTTCCATTACTTATTAACAAAATCATAAAATCCCATGGAAGGAGTTATAAAGGTCCAATCTAGAAATATCTGAAATCTTTATATGATTAATGAAAAAACCTAAGAATCACCAATAACTTGCAGAAGAAAAATCAATAAGCATCTTAAATATTAAATAGAAATAAGACAAATACTGAAGTGGTGTTAACAGTGATATAAATATTCATGCAACATATCTGCCTAGAAAGTCCTGAATCATCAGTTATCTAAATAAAATTTAAAGAAAAAAATCAACTTTAAAGAAAGTGGAAATGAATAAGATCAGTCTAAAAGTCATCACTGCCTGGGAAGAGCAGTTTAAACTTTGAAAGAAGGCTGTTTTTAAATAACTCTTTTTAGTAATATTTATGACAAAATTAGGTATAGTTCTTAGAGCTATCATGTAAACAATTTTCTTCTCTAACTAGAATAATAAATGATTAAAACAATTCCCATAACACCCCCTCATATAATGATGCATACAATACCCATGAAATAAATAATATGTTTTAAAAGAAACAAACAAAATATAATGAAGCAATGCATGGGTTTTATATTTTGAAGAAAATTCTCAAGGAAAAGACATTTCAGAGTATGTATCCACATTTTGTGAATTTATTATTCTATTGATGAAAAGTCTGTACTTATAAAATGCAAATATTTCAGTACATATGAAACAAATATGAAGCAAATATAGTAAAATATGACTAATATAAGGAAATGAATGTACTTTAGAATTTGAAGGGAAGTTATTTGTAATCATAGGCTATACAGAAATGAAGTAGAAGTTTCCTACAAAAAAAAGTAAAATATATAATTCTTCTCAGTGCTATTGTTTCCTATCCTTTGCTTCTACAGAAGCAAGGAAGACAAAACATCTTTTAGCATTTACTAAGGTAATAAATAGGACAATCCCAACACTGATCATGTGAATATTTCATGAAGGAGGCTTGAGTATGGTGAAAGATTAAATGCTGCATCTGTCTTCATACTAGATGGTTCTTTGAAGGTGAACAGTTGTTCCAAGCTCTTGCCTATTTTTGGCAAAACACATGTGAAGTACATTTTGTTTTCCAAATCAGGCATGCCATATACAGACATAGACAGACATAAAAAGTTCCACATGAATGTCACAAAATGCAGAATATGTTTTAAATAAAACTTTTTACTTAGTCCAGACCTTAGAACCCCATGCAGAAGAATGGCTCCTTGTAGAAGACTTCTGTAGACATCTTTTCTTTTTTTTCTTTAATTTTTTTTTTTTTTTACTTCTGAAACCAAAATGCTCATGTAACTATGGTAATATGATGAAATCTTTTGATTATTTTATTTATCCTTTTTTTGGCTGAGTAGGCAATCTCAGTTCCTGAAATTCCCACTAGCATTTTACATTCACTGGTGTGGCACTGGGTGATGAAGATGGGGTCTAAAAGCAGCTGTCTTCCACCCACATTTCAACATAACCAAATACTCAGTTTCTCCTGCAGATGCTTTTTCCTAAACCAGTGTATATCAAAACCGACTGCCACCACATTTAATACATGAACATTTCCTACCAAAACAAATAAAAATACTATATATGCATAAGACACATAAAAAGGGAAGAGGAGCTCACAAAAGTTTTTGACATAAAGCAAAACCTTTAACACAAATTTGCAGACTTACAAAAACTAGCAATAAATAAAACCCTGTTATCCCAAAAATGGGCAGAAGACTTAAATAGGCATTTCTCCAAAGAAGATATACAGACTGCCAACAAACACATGAAAGAATGTTCAACATCATTAATCATTAGAGAAATGCAAATCAAAACTACAATGAGATATCATCTCACACCAGTCAGAATGGCCATCATCAAGAAATCTAGAAACAATAAATGCTGGAGAGGGTGTGGAGAAAAGGGAACACTCTTGCACTGCTGGTGGGAATGTGAATTGGTACAGCCAATATGGAGAACAGTATGGAGGTTCCTTAAAAAACTACAAATAGAACAACCATATGACCCAGCAATCCCACTGCTAGGCATATACCCTGAGAAAACCATAATTCAAAAAGAGACATGTACCAAAATGTTCATTGCAGCTCTATTCACAATAGCCTGGAGATGGAAACAACCTAAGTGTCCATCATCGGATGAATGGATAAAGAAGATGTGGCACATATATACAATGGAATATTACTCAGCCATAAAAAGAAACGAAACTGAGCTATTTGTAATGAGGTGGATAGACCTAGAGTCTGTCATACAGAGTGAAGTAAGTCAGAAAGAGAAGACAAATACCGTATGCTAACACATATATATGGAATTAAAAAAAAAATGTCATGAAGAACCTAGGGGTAAAACAGGAATAAAGACACAGACCTACTTGAGAATGGACTTGAGGATATGGGGAGGGGTAAGGGTAAACTGTGACAAAGCGAAAGAGAGGCATGGACATATATACACTACCAAACGTAAGGTAGATAGATAGTGGGAAGCAGCCGCAGAGCACAGGGAGATCAGCTCGGTGCTTTGTGACCGTCTGGAGGGGTGGGATAGGGAGGGTGGGAGGGAGGGAGACGCAAGAGGGAAGGGATGTGGGAACAGATGTATATGTATGACTGATTCACTTTGTTATAAAGCAGAAACTAAAAAAAAAAAAAAAAAACCCTGTTATCTACACACTAACTGCTTGAAACTCATGACATCTGTCCTTATGATAAAAGACGTCTCAAAGAAATTATTTGTTCTAATGTAAAATATTGCTACATTCCAAAGAAATATCTGGCAGAATTAGTAACAATATAATATGGCAATTTATTTACTATATGTTAACACTTTTGAATGATAAAACAAATGAAATAGATGGAACTCCAAAAATATAGAACTTGATTCTCCCTCACTTTTAAAAAGTAAACAAAGAGCTGCTATAATACTGTTTCATTTGTGATAGTAGATTAATCAGTCAATTCACCTAACCATTAGGAAATAGCCACTAAGTACTAATTTTTGCCAGCATTTTTACAGAATTAAAAGTTTGAAAACCTGCATTTTGGACCATAAATACTAAGTTTCTAAAGGATGCTATAAGACGATTTCTTAGAGCAGCTTTTTTTTTTTTTTTTTTGCGGTACGCAGGCCTCTCACTGTTGTGGCCTCTCCCGTTGCGGAGCACAGGCTCCGGACGCGCAGGCTCAGCGGCCATGGCTCACGGGCCCAGCCGCTCCGCGGCATGTGGGATCTTCCCGGACCGGGGCACGAACCCGTGTCCCATGCATCGGCAGGCAGACTCTCAACCACTGTGCCACCAGGGAAGCCTGAGAGCAGTTTTAAGGTACAGAGATTTCTCATATGCTCCCTATCCCCACACATGCATAGTCTCAACCATTATCAACACTCCAAACCAGAGCGGTATATTTGTTACAATAAAGGAACCTACATTGACACATCATTATCATGCGGAATCCACAGTTTACATTAGGGTTAGCTTACGCTGTTGTTCATTCTAAGTTTGGACAAATTTATAATAACACGTATCTGTTATAGTATCAGACAGAGCAATTACACTGCCCTAAAAATCCTCTATGTTCTGCCTATTCACCTCTCTCCCCCCACCAACCCCTGGTAACCACTAATCTTTTTAACTGTCTTCATGGTTTTACCTCTCCAGATTGTCATATAGTTGGAATCATATAGTTTACAGCCTTTTCAGATTGATTTCTTTTACATAGTATTATGCATTTAAGTTTCTTTCATGTCTTCTCATGGCTTGAGAGCTCATTTCTTTTTAGCACTAATATTCCATCGATTGGATATACCACAGTTTATTTATCCACTCATCAAAAAAAAGACATCTTGATTGCTTCCAAGTTTGAGCAATTATGAATGACACTTCCAAAAACATTTGTGTGCAAGTTTCTGTGTGGACGTAAGTTTTCAACTCTTTTGGGTAAATACCAAAGAGAGCAATTTTTGGATCAAATGGTAAGTGTCATGTTTAGTATTGTGAGAAACCACCAAACTCTCTTTCAAAGTGGCTGTACCACTTTGCACTCCCAATAGCAATGAATTAGAGTTCAGCTTCTCCCTACCCTCATCGGCAGTTGGTGTAGTCAGTGTTCAGGACCACTTGTAGTGGTCCTAATAAGCTTGTAGTAGTATCTTTGTTTTAATTTGCATTTCCCTGATGACATCGGTGTGGGGCATTTTTTCATGTGCTTACCTGCCATCTGTATATCTTCACTGGTGAGGTGTATGTTAAGGTCTTTGGCCCATTTTTTAATTAGGCTGTTTGTTTTCATATTGTTGAGTTGTAAGGGTTCTTTATATGTTTTGGATAATAGTCCTTTCATCAGATAAGTATTTGCAAGTCTGTGGCTTCTCTCTTCATTATCTTGACAGTGTCTTTTATAGAGGAGAAAATTGTAATTTAAATTAATTCCAGCTTATCAATTCTTTCTTTCACAAATCATGCCTTTGGTTTTACGTCTAAGAAGTCATTGTCAAACACATGGTCACTTAGATTTTCTCTGATGTTACTTTCTAGTTTTATAGTTTTATATTTTATTTTATTATTATTATTTTTTTTTTTTTTTTTTTTGCGGTACGTGGGACTCTCACTGTTGTGGCTTCTCCCGTTGCGGAGCACAGGCTCCAGACGCACAGGCTCAGCGGCCATGGCTCACGGGGCTCAGCCGCTCCGCAGCATGTGGGATCTTCCTGGACAGGGGCACGAACCCGTGTCCCCTGCATCGGCAGGCGGACTCTCAACCACTGCGCCACCAGGGAAGCCCCCTAGTTTTATATTTTACATTTAGGTCTGTGATCCATTTTGAATTAAATTTTGTGAAGGGTGTAAGAACTGTGTCTAGATGCACTTTTTCTGACTGTGCGTGTCCAGTTGTTCCAACACCATTTGTTGAAAAGACTATTTTTTCTCCACTCAAGCCTTTGCTCCTTTGTCAAAATCAGTTGACTATATTTATATGGGCTGATTTCTGGGCTCTCTCTTCTGTTCCATTAACCTATTCCCCTATTCTTTTGGCAATACCACAATGTCTTCATTACTACAGCTTTATTGTAGTAAATCTTGTAGTCGGGTGGTGTCAGTCCTCCAAATTTGTTTTCAATATTGTGTTGACTATTCTGGATCTTTTGCCTCTCTACATAAACTTTAGAATCAGTTTGTCAATATCCACAGAATAACTTGCTGTGATGTGTGATTGTGCACTGAATCTATGGATACATTTGGGAAGAACTGACATCTGACAGTACTGAGTCTTCTTATCCATGAGCATGCAACACCTCTCCATTTATTCAGTTCTTTGATTAACTTCATCAAAGTTTTGTAGATTTCCTCATATAGATCCTATACCTATCTTGTTAGATTTATACCTAAGTATTTCATTTGTGGGGTTCTAATATATATGGTATTGTGGTTTTTAATTTCAAATTCCATGTGTTCACTGCTTGTATATAGGAATGCAATTAACATTTGTATATTAACCTTGTATCCTGCAACCTTGCTTTTAATTGTTCACTAGTTCTATGGGGCTTTTTTAGAAGAAATTTATTCAGATATTCTATATAGATGATCATGTCATCTGCAAACAAAAAAGTTTTATTTCCTCCTTCCCAGTCTATATATCTTTCATTTCCTCTTCTTGTTTTATTGCATGATCTAGGACTTCCAGCACAATGTTGAAAAGGAATGATGTCAGAGGTAACATCCTTGCCTTGTTCCTGATCTTAGTGGGAAAGCTTTTAGTTTCTCACCATTAAGTATAATGTTACCTCTATGTTTTTTATAAATATTCGTTATCAAGATGAAGAAGTTCTTTTCTTATTGAGAGTTTTTATGATGAGCGGATGTTGGATTTTTCATGCTTCTTCTGCATCTACTGATAGGATCATGTGATTTTTCTTCTTTAGCTTATTGATGTGATGGATTACACTGACTGATTTTCAAATGATGAAACAGCCTGGTATGCCTGGAGTAAATCCCACTTGGTCATGGTAAATAATTCTTTTCATACACTGATGGATACAATTTGCTAATCTTCTGTGAGGATTTTTACACATATGTTCATGAGAAATACTGGTCTGTACTTTTCTTTTCCTGCAATATCTTTGTCTGCTTTTGTACTAGGTAATGGTGGCCTCATAGAGCAATTTGGGAAGTACTCCTTATGCTTCTATCTTGTGAAAAAAAATATAGAGAATTGGTATAATTTCCTCCTTAAATGTTTGATGTAATTCACTAGCAAATCCACCTAGGCCAGGTGTTTTTTGTTTTTTAAGGTTATTAATTATGGATAAAAGGTATTCAATAGACACAGGCTTATTTAGAAATTCTCATTTTGTTCATGTATTGTTTTTCTGCACTCAATGAGCATCTTTATGAAGGTTATTTTCAATACTTTGTCAGGTCATTCATATGCCTCCATTTCTTTAGGGTTGGTTTATGGAGATGTAGTTTGTTGCTTTGATTGTGCCATTTCTCCCTGTTTCTTCATGTTCCTTGTAACTTTGTATTGATATCTGTGCGTTTGGGGAAAAAAACTATGTCTCCCAGTCTTCAATGACTGGTTTCATATAGGGAAATCACCCATGAGCCCAGCCCAAGATTCTGGGAACCTTTCAAACCTGTTTTGTGGATATATCTTCTCTGCACTTGTGCCTACTAAGATTCCTAGAGGGATTTGCCAGTTTCCTTTTCTTCAGCAGGTTGTAATCTCTTGCTCCCTCTGGTGTCTGTCCTCTATACTGTGGGTCCTCAAGCAGCAGCGTGCTGCCCAGCTCTTTTTTGTTCTCAGCAGCCTGTAGGCATCAAGAGTACGCCAGGTCGACCTAGAAGGGTGGGATAGGGAGGGTGGGAGGGAGATGCAAGAGGGAGGAGATATGGGGCTATATGTATATGTATAGCTGATTCACTTTGTTATAAAGCAGAAACACACGACTGTAAAACAATTACATTCCAATAGAGATGTCAAAAAAAAAAAAAAAAAAAAAAAACACTACACCAGGTCGCATCAGGACCCTGAATTGAGCTAGTCAGAAACTAATTCCTCAGACAGTCCCCTGAAAAGCTAGTACATTGGGCATACGTTCCACTCTTCTTTTTCTCTCTTAAGGGAGGGGCCCCAAAGCTGTATGGGCCCTCTGGAGCAGCAATATGGTGCCCAGTTCTTTTTTGTTCTCAGCTAGGATATGCCTTGCCCCATCAGCACTCTAATACAAGCAAGACAGAAGCTAGTCCATCAGGCAGCCCTCCCACACCTGTGAAAAGTCAGGATGCTGCATGCATGGTCCAGTCTTTTCCTCGCCAGGGAAAGCCTGAGAGCTGGGTGTTTCCTCCTGACCACAGCTGTGCCAAGGGTAGCAGCTACGTTGAGAGACACCACAAATTTCCCACCAGCTGCGCTGAAGCTGGTTTTATCCTTTACTCAGGGTGCAGGAACCTTTTAAGTGGTTTCTGGATTTCTCATAAAGGGAATTAGTCCATATACTGCTGTTCAATCTGGGTTTCTGGGCAAGGAAGGAGGGTCAGGGTCTTCCTGTTCTGCCATCTTGCTTATTACTTCATTCCAATCATGCTTTTGAATATCTTTACCTTAGCAAAAACTAGAAGGTGTGGTTTTAAGGGGTTTTTTTAAATTTCATATTTTATTTCATATTTAGTTTCACAAGATGACCTAATTTTATAACAATAACTCACACGGATCAAAATGGAAGTGCATCTTTATCTGTTTACTAAATCATGGTATTATTTTCCAAACTCCTTCATCTGTTATAGAAGAGGGAGCCAGAGATTACAAGCTGTTGAAAAAAAGGAAACTGGCAAATCCCTCTAATTAGGAATCTTAGTAGGCAAAAGTCTACCCACAGAAAAGGTCTGAAAGGCTCCCAGAATCTTGGGCCAGGCTGATGGGTGATTTCTCTGTATGAAACCAGTCAGTATATAAACATTTCATTTAGTAAATTTTCATATTCCCTACAGTCAGTTGTTTCTGCAAACTGACTGGAACTTTTTACATTTTTGACAAACGGCTTCAAAGCTCATGAAAACATTTCATTTTGTAGGTTTAAAAAATAGATTAGAAAAGCTATTTCCAAATGTTTTAATTGTACAAATGTGAGAGTTTTTGATATGTGACACAATACTGTTTTCAGCACAAAGAAAGCATTATAAATAATGATGAAACATTTCCAAAATCCATTTTCAGAATTCTCTTGCCATAGAATAAGTTTCTTTCAATAAGTTTTTTCCTTACTCATTAATTCAATCAAAATTTAGAAATAAGGTAAGCTGAGACAAATTAGAGACATCTGTAGTTTCATCCAATTATACAGCAAACTTCTTATGACAGGGAGAACATGAGATTTCCCAGAGGACATGCTTTTTGTCTTTCACTATTAAGAATCACAAAGGGGACTTTTATTTATCATTGTGTTTAGTGAAATTTTGTAAAATACTTGGTTCAGTATCAACTGAATCTGAACTGCTGAAGAAAATGGGATTTGTCTTCATGTTCTGGATATTTAGTTCTAAATATGCCATATAACTTATAATAGGTTCATAGTACCTACTACTTCAAGGCACAATAGGTACATATTTAATGATAGTGGAAGTAAATCTTTACTTCGAATAGTTCTTCTAATAATCAAATATTTTTGGATGACTTCTTGTCAGAATTATTTAGATTGTTTTAAAATTAGTTTTGTTAATGGCAAAGGGCTAAGAGTAGAAGTAGTAGCTCTTTTCTTCTTGCTGTTTGCTGGTTGACATTACTATTATTTTCACACTACAATTACTTTAAGTCACTTATTTCACAGGTAAAACAAAATTAAACATTCCAAAAAATCTGCTTAATCAGATATCATCTAAGTGTAATGACCTAAACAGTGAAGGTACCACAATTAAACTCTGTGCCTCATGGGATACCTTCTCTCTTCTTCAAGATAGCTCTTGAAACTAAAAGGACACGTGACAATCTAACCAAGGCACTAACTGAGTACAACAGTCTCAATCTATAGAGTAAGACTACTAAAGCTTAAAGTTTATTTTTCTTTTATTAAAGCTAAAACAAAATTAAAATGCAGAAAAAGTCTTGGTATGTCATTCCAACAACACTCAAAGATAGTCTTGCGCATCCCATTCTGGGGACTACACAGTGGCATAACTTGAAACTTATCTGATTTGGTCACATGAGCAGATAGTATTATACTACAGATGGTCCCTGACTTAAGATGGTTCGACTTACAATTTTTTGACTTTACAATGGTGTGAAAACAATATGCATTCCATAGAAACCATACTTCAAATTTTGAAATTTGGTCTTTTCCCAGGCTAGTGATATGTGGTACGATACTCTCTTGTGATACTGGGCAGTGGCAGCAAGCTGTAGCTCCCAGTCAGCCACGTGATCATAAGGGTAAACAACCCATCCACTTACAACCATTTTGCATCCATACAACCACTGTGGTTTTCACTTTCAGTACAGTATTCAATAAACTACATGAGATATCCAACATGCTGTTATAAAATAGGCTTTGTGTTACATGACTATGCCCAACTGTAAGCTAGGCTAAGCTATGATGTTTGGTAGGTTAGGTGTATTAAATACATTTCTGACGTACAATATTTTCAACCCAGGGATGGATTTATCTGGACATAATCCCACTGTAAATTGAGGAAGATCTGTCTAGTAGAATAGTTTGATCTTTCAAAGAACTAAATTTGTTGCTATGAGCCTTTTCTGATATGCCATCAGAATAAATTAAGAAACGTATATGAAAAAGCCCCAGTGGAACATATTATTGCATGGAAGGCAGTGGTATTATTGAAAGTTTTTATTTCACCATGCCCTCAGTACCCTCGTAAGACTGGTTTGCTGTGATATTACAGATAGTGTGTGAGTCACGTAAATTACCACATTTCTCTTTTGCCATCTGTGGTTAGGGAGAGCCCAGTTTGTGGCCCATCTCTTGCAAGTACATTAGACTTGATATTGTCCATGTATATATTAACTTTGTTCCTTGTTTCACTTTAAATTTCCCACTGATATTGTCCTTTTGCTCTGTTTCTTTGCTTCATAATTTTTGTTGCACTAAATGTTGTAAACCACCTCAAATATTTTTAGAAGGGTAGAAAATAGTTATTATAAGAGAAACAATAAACGAAGTCTACCTAAATAAATAAATTCCCTCTAACTCTGTAAAAATGAAGTTTCACAACATAAGTAAAATGCAGAAATCTAAGACAGATATTCAAGAAAGGCTTGCAACTCTCTGGTCCTTGTGTTGAATTACAATGGCAAGCAATATATTTTTTAAGTGTTCACTGAAGAAAAAGAAAGCACAAAGCTTTAGGAAAGTAAAAGCATTAGGGACTAGAAGATAGACAAATCAGAATGCTGTTTGGGTGTTTGGGGTCTTTGCTCTGAGCATAAAATGTGTTTTGTTTTGTTTTGTTTTTCCTCTAGAAACACTAAATAAATAAATAAAGACAGGCATTTGAAATATAAAACCTCAGCTAGAAGGGAACTGAACCTCAACCCTGAAGTCAGGCCACAAACTTTTTGAATTTCTTCCATGCTCACAGTGATTCCACCATAACAAAGTGATGGAAATCTTGTAGCCTGCCTATAAAATCTAAAATTGTCGAAACACTCTAAATAGTATTCCCTATTTTTACGAATGATTACAATTATGTAATTATTCCAAACCCGCGTACCAAAATTTGTTTGAACTTCATGAAACCTGACATAGAGCACTAGTTTAGTACACCAAAGTTTCAGGGGGAGAAAATGATTGCCTTTTCTCTCTTGCAAAGATTTCAGTGGCTCAACATATTGGAGTCTACAACTTCAAATAATCAAGAAGCCGTAGGTAAAATGGATTTCACTGAAGCCTGTGTTACTGCAGCTTAACACTAAAATAAGTAAGAATTTCAATCTAGGTTGACTCAAGCAGAAATCAATATCGGGAAAGACTGTAAGAGAAATATATACCAGTGATGTTGTTCCCTGCATAAAACCAAGAAATTAACAAAATAATAAAGAGAATGATTAAGGTAAATAAGACAGACATAATAATGATATTTTTACCACGTTATCTGACAAAAATGGAAAAGAGATAATGAAATGGCAAACTTTCAAAAGCTGAAAGCTTAAATGGCAACATTAATGTTTCCAAATATCCTGGAAAGCTGGAAATTCTCATTTTCTAATCTGCTAAACAAAGAAATTCTAAGAGCAAGCTATTCTTGCTGAAGCACATTAAAATAAAGAAGATGAGATGAAATAAATATTTAGAGGAACATAAAACAGTCCAGCCATTGTACAGAAAGGTGCCAAATGTTAGTGGACATATAAATAAAAAGTGGTGAAGAGTTTCAAGTTTCATATGAATTGTTCCATCTTCAAGGGAGTGGCTGAGAACAACCAATGACTATATTTGGAGGAAGAAAACCATCAGGTCATTGCACAAAGGCATCCCGAGTCACCACAATATGTTCCTGTGAGTCAAACAAATGATCTGAGGTTTTATTTAGTGTACAAAGGGAAAAGCTACAATAAGAATATTTCCATAATAACATTTTTTAAAAACTCAAAATAGAATCTATTAGGATTTTCAATAATGGATAAAAATGTAAACTGGAGTGCTTTAAAATGTGCTTCAAAGTCACAGATGGAAGGCAAAACATTTTATGAGTTGTTTTTTTTCCCTCCAACTTGACTCTTTCAGACAGATGTCATGGCTCACTTCCTTCAACTCAGGGATTAGAAAACAGACATTGTGTTCTACTGACAAGAGCCTGTGTGATCCATAAGGAAAACAAGTGCAATTCAGCTCCACCACCAACTATGTGACTTTGGGCCCGTTATCCTCTCAGAGCCGCTTATAAGTAAAATGGGAAAAAATAATGTTATAATTTTTGTAAAGATTTTTGGCAGACTGCCTGGCATATATGAAGCATTTACTAAAAGTCAGAGGGGAAAAGAGGGGGAAATAAGCAAACAAACAAAAAAAGCAACTCAGTGGGAAAATAACAGAGTAATATGAACATTATGACAAAATACAGAAGAAAGTTTAAAATTGCTAGAAAAAAATATTTACTCAAGGAGAAGGAGCAGTTGAAAGACAAAATAAGATGAACCAGTAATTTCCAAAAAAAAAAAAAAAAGGATATTTCCTAAAAAAAGGGAAAGAAAAGAAAAGAAAGAAAAGCCACAAAAGACCCAGATTAATTTACAAGCAAGAGGCAAAATTCTATCAAACTTTGAAGGAATTTATCTTTCCAATCTTACAAACATGCCACACAATACAAAACAAAAATAAAAACAAAAAACTCCCACCCTAATAGCTCAGTCAGAAAAGTTCTATTTGAGAAAGACAAATAACAGGTCAAAATCCTAAACAAATATTAGCAAACCAAAGCCAGCAGGATATAAGAATAATAGGGAATCTATTGTGATCAAGTAGGGTTTAATCACAACATTCAGGAAAAGTTAACAACAGGAAAGCTATAATTTAAATTCAGTAGCAAATCGGGGAGAACCTCTTCTCGAAGGCAAAAAAAGCATGTGAGAGGGGTCACATCTATGAGAGTTTTTACATCTCTTAAAATCTATTAATATAACTTTTTTAATCTTATCAACTATCTTCCAAAAACACTGGAAATACTCTCTTTAAAATAAGGAAAAAACAAAGATGCCCACTGTGAGTGCTTCTTCCAACACTGTAAACTCTCCTCGAAGTTCTTGTCAGCTGAGAGATAAAGAAAAGTATAATAACAGGTAGAAGATTTTAAAAGGAAACAATAAAACTGATGATTTACACATAATATAATTGTTGACATAGGAAATATATTTTGTATAATAACTAAAAATCATAAGGTATAAAGATTCTAAAAATATAAATATTTAGAAATTTGTACACGTTCTTCATAAAGAAAACTGTAAAACTCTACTGAAAGAAGCTGAGAATATATAAATAGAGAGGAATAAAATGTTCATCAATAGGAAGATTCAGTATCACTCAGAGTTCTCCCATACTAATTTATGGAATCAGTATTATTTCCATGAAAATCCCAAAGGCTTTTATGCAAAGTACTACAAAGCTGACTGTAAAATTCACATGGAAAAGCAACAACCTATGAATAACCAAGGCATCTCTAAGAAAGCAGAAGTCTTAGGAAATACATAGTAATTAAGACAGTGAAGTTCAGAGATGGAGTAATTTACTAATCAAACAGAATAAAGTCCCCAAAATAGGGTCATACATAAATGGCAACAGAATAGGACAGAGAAGGCATGGACTTGTAAAAAACAGTGCTAGAATTACTGGTTAGCTATAAAGAATAAAATGAAATTGATCTCCATCATACCACACACAAAACACATATATATGTATTTTATATATATATTCCCAATGGAAAGAAGACTTAAATGAAAAAGACAGAACTTTAAATTTCTAGAAGGAAACAAAGAAAAATAACTTTGTGATTGCAAAATTGGAAATGTTTGCTTAAATAAGAAACAAAAAATCCTAACCATAAAAGAAACATGGATAAATTAAATTAAAATTAAGACTTTCACTTCATCAAGTCACTTAAAGTAAAAAGATATACCATAAATTGGGATAATATATTCACTATGTATAATCACAAATTAAGAGACTGTTTTTGCCATCCATCTATCTATCTATCTATCTATCTATGTATCTATCAAGTTATAAATAGTATATATAAAGAATTCCTTCAAATCAATATGCAACAGATGCATAACCCAATGGAAAAATGGGAGAGGGAAGAAGAAAAAAACATAAATGCCCAATGACCTATAAACAAATTAAGGGCTGATCAACCTGTTTAGTAATCCAGGAAATGCAAATTAAGAACATCATGATTTACCTTTTTTTTACCCATTAGATTGATCAAAAGAAAAAAAAAAGGGACTTGTCTGACAAATGCTTATGAGCATATACAGCACGTAGAGGACTTACATGTGCTGGCAGAAGTGTAAACTGATGCATACATTTAGGAAAATAATTTGGCATTGTCTTTTAAAGCCAAACATGCACACGCTATGGCTGAGCTATCCCACTCCTAAGGAAAGACCCTAGGGAAACTCTTGCATATGTGCACTAACAAATATGTATCAAATGTACAAAAATGTCCTACTGTTGTTTGCAATAGCAAAAACAAACTAAAAATGTCTACAGACAATAAAATAGATAAGTAAAATATGGAATAATTATAAAATGAAATATTAAATAGTGAAAATGAATTAATGCATTTTATTGGTAATGTTCTAATTCTTTTATTGGGTGTGGATTCACAATGTTTGTTTTATTATATTTCAGAACTTATGAAAACATTACATACATTCTTTTGTATGTGTCAACTGTTACATAATAAAGAGGGGGAAAGAAAGAAATCCAATAACCATAACTAAAGCTACTCCCTAGAATAGAACAGTTACCCAAACCACCAGGGAAAACTTTTTTCCAAATTTTTCACTGAAATTTTCTTGACTATAATTAAAAAAAACTGACAGCCTAATTTATTTGCCAGAGTATTTAATGCAGATATGGGAAGCCTTAGAGGATAAGAAAGCTGCACTAATTTGGGAAGAGTTAGAAGGATCAAGATAGAAATCCTAATCTGGATATGAAGAGTAAGAACAAATTTGGGGAAAGTAAGTTGATGATAGTTTAGAGTGCCAGAGTAGAAGCACTCTTAACTCACTCATTGGCTCAACAGTGTTCCTCAGTCCTGTTACTAAATACACTGACTGATGCCCATATCACAGTGAATGTGAACACATATGATGTATATACAGTTCTCCATTATGCTAAATCAGGACTGACTGTGTTGGTTCATAAGTTTGCCAAATATTTTTCGCTTGCCTGTTCAGTGCCACTCTCCACTCTGCTCTTTCTCCCGTCTGTTCTATCAAAGTGAGCAATGCCATATACATCAATATATATCTTCAGCTTCCAGCCAGGTCCAACCAGTGAGAAGTCAGAAGGAGGCACATAACTTTAGAATAACCATTCTTGGGTGTTGCATAATCCCTTATGATTTCCTTATACCTTGCCTACCCCTTTGTTATATAGGCCCTTTATTAAACTCTCCTTGAATTACTTGAGTATGCTATTTCCTACCATTTGAACTTGTTTATTCCTATTGAAGTTGTCATTGCGATTCCATGATTAAATTAAACATTCATTAGGTAATGTAATAAAATACGAATTCAAAAATGAAAAAGCAGAATACTTTGAAAACTGAATTGAATGCTTTGGAAAAATCGCTAAAGATAAGTTGACTTAGGGGCTTCCCTGGTGGCGCAGTGGTTGAGAGTCCGCCTGCTGATGCAGGGGACACGGGTTCGTGCCCTGGTCCGGGAAGATCCCACATGCCGTGGAGCGGCTGGGCCCGTGAGCCATGGCCACTGAGCCTGCACATCCGGAGCCTGTGCTCCGCAATGGGAGAGGCCACAACAGTGAGAGGCCCCTGTACCGCAAAAAAAAAAAAAAAAAAAAAAAAAAAAAAAGATAAGTTGACTTAAAACTACTATTAAATTAGATATAGATGTAAAACTGTAAAAAGCTGGGAAAATAGTAAAAATCTTTTACCCTCAGAAAAATTTTACCCTCAGATTGCTCTTTAAGGGTCTTTAGGTTCTAAAGCTCCAATTTAAAGTAACTAGAAAGTACAGATAATGAATTATGGGTGTGACTAACATACAAAGACCCAACTGAATCAAACCTTTAAGCCATTTCTCAAAAAATAGACCATGGCCCAATTATACTTAATAATGATGGTTAAAGAAACATATGATGGAAAAATGATATACACAAATCTGTAACATCGTAAGCTAAATCACATGAATACACTTATGAACAGGCAAAAGATAATTTCACTACACATTTCTAGTCAAAGTACTAAATAGCAATAATTGAAAGAAATTTCTTTAATATGAAAAATATCTATTTTAAAGTACTTAAAGCACACAAAGAAAATATTTACAGAAAAAATAGAGTACTGTCTTTAATATTCAAAGAGATTATGCAAATTGAAAACACAAAAATCCAAAAATATATGAACCAAAATAGTACTGCTGGAAGACAACATGGAAAAAAAATATCCTTGCTAGCAAAGACATTTAAATTTGAGTGTCCTTAATAATTGATTTTTGTTTATTCAAGTACTAACAATATTATGGTAAATTACAATGCATTTGCTGGCAAACCTTCAGGAAAATTGGCACTCTCATTTTCATATATTACTGGTAAGAGTAATCCTTTTGTCCATTTATTCAATACTCTTTATAGGTCTCTGAGATTACACTATCTCCTGCCCTCATTCTCTTCTGGGATTCTTTTTCTCTTCATCTTGTAACTAATTTTTCCATGTTCTTCAAGACTCAATTCAAATGTGCCTTCTTCCAGAACCATCACATCTTTGAGATTGCTTTAAATACTACCATTATGCCATTTATGACAAAGCCACAACTAACATCATACTCAACAGTGAAAAGCCAAAAGCTTTTCCTCTAAGATCAGAAACAAGACAAGGATGCCTACTCTTGCCACTCCTATTTAACATAGTATTAGGAGTCGTAGCCACAGCAATCAGACAGAAAAAGAAACAAAAGGCATTCAGTTCAGAAGGAAAGAAGTAAAACTATCACTTTGCAGATGACATGATACTATATATAGAAAATCCTAAAGACTCCAACAAAAAAACTGTTAGAACTAATAAATGAATTCAGTACAGTTGCAGGATACAAGATTAAAATACAGAAATCTGTTGCACTTACCAAACACCAATGATGAACTCTCAGAAAGAAAAATCAAGAAAACAATTCCATTTACAATCACATCAAAAAGGATAAAATACCAAAGGATAAATTTAACCAAGGAGGTGAAAGACCTGCACCCTTAAAACCATAAGACATTGATGAAGGAAACTGAAAACAATACAAATAAATGGAAATATATCTGGTGTTCATGGACTGCAAGAATTAATATTGTTAAAATGTCCATACTACCCAAAACAATCTATAGATTTAGTGCAATCCCTGTCAAAATACCCAAGACATTTTTCATAGAAAAAGGACAAATAACTCTAAAATTGTCTTGGAACCATGAAAGACCCCAAACAGCCAAAGTAACTTTGGGAAAAAAGAACAAACTAGAGGTATCATGCTCCCTGACTTCAGACTAAACTACAAAACTTCAGTAATCAAAAGAGTATGGTATTGGCACAAAAACAGACACATAGATCAATCAATGGAACAGAACAGAGAGCCCAGAAATAAACCTACACACATATGGTCAATTAATCTATGACAGAGAAAGCAAGAATATAAAATGGGAAAAAGTCTCTTCAATAAGTGGTGCTGGGAAACTGGACAGCTACATGTAAAAGAATGAAACAAACACCTTCTCACACCATATACAAAAATAAACTCAAAATGGATTAAAGACCTAAATGTAAAACCTGAAGCCATAAAACTCCTAGAAGAAAACATGGGCAGTATGTTCTTTGACAAATGTCTTAGCAATTTTTTCTGGATCTGTCTCCTCAGGCAAGGGCAACAACAGCAAAATTAAACAAATAGGACCTAATCAAACTTTAAAACTTTTGCACAGTAAAGGAGCCATCAACAAAAGAAAAAGGCAACCTACTCAATGGGAGAAAATATTTTCAAAAAAATATGTCCAAGAAGGCATTAATATCCAAAATATATTTTAAAAGACTCATATAACTCAATATCAGAAAACCAAACAACCCAATCAAAAAATGGGCAGAGGACCCAAGTAGGCATTTTTTTCTAAGGAGACATACATATGGACAACAGGACCATGAAAAGATGTTCAACATCACTAATCATCAGGGAAATGAAAATCAAAACTATCATAAGATATCACCTCACACCTGTTAGAATGGCTACTGTCAAAAAGGCAAGAAATAACAAGTGTTGGCAAGGATGTGGAGAAAAGGGAACCCTGTACACTGTTGGTGAGAATGTATGTTGGTGCAGACACAATGGATAACAGTTTAGTGGCTCCTCAAAAAATTAAAAATAGAACCACCATATGATCCAGCAATTCCACTCCTGGGTATTTATCCAAAGAAAATGAAAACAATAATTTGAAAAGATACATGCAACCCAATGTGCATAGCAGCATTATTTACAATAGCCAAGATATGGAAGGAACCTAAGTGTTTATCAACAGATGAATGAATAAATAAGAAGTGGTATATACTGACAATGAAATACTACTCAGCCATAAAAAGGAATGAAATTCACCATTTGCAACAACATGGATGGTCCTGGAGGGTATTATGCTTAGTGAAATAAGTGATACAGAGAAAGACAAATACTGCGTTTTCACATATATGTGTAATCTAAAAAATAAAACAAATGAACGAATATAACAAAACAGAAATGAACTCACAGATACAGAGAACAAACTAGTGGTTACCAGAGGGGAGAGAGGTGGGAGGACAGGCAAACAGGCAAAGGGTATCAAGAGGCACAAACTACTAGGTACAGAATAAGTTATAAGGATGTAATGTACAACACAGGAAATGTAGTCAATATTTTATAATATAATAACTTTGTATGTAGTATTATCTATAAAATACCAAATTACTATGTTGTACACCTGAAACCAATATAATATTGTAAATCAACTTTACTGCAATAAAAAATTTTAACTTATTAATTAATTAATTACAATACTATCTTTATGCTAACGAAGCAACTCATGGAAACCCCTTTTAATGTGAAACATATTTTATTATAAACATATTTGCTTCTCTGTTTTTCTTTCCATAGACCCTTATAGCCTAGTTACTCTACTAGACCATAAGCAAACTGCATAAGGTGAAGAGACCTGTTTCTCTCCGTAGCATGGTACATAATACCTGCACACAGCAAATGCTGAATAAATACATATACAAATGCAAATTAAAACAAATTAGTGAATGAATGAATGGATAAATTAACAAAGTATCAGAAATAATGTCAAGGATTACTCCTAAACCACCATGTTATGCTTGAAGATAAATTCTCTCAGAAGGGTCCCCTGGAAGTGGCCCATTTTTGTCTTGGAAAATAGGGACTGGTCTGGTTCACATGACTAAATAGGTACATATACTTCTGCCATAAATCCTTTCTATCTGCTGGAAAGTCAGCAGTATATCCTTAAGGTGAGTGGAACTGGAGCGAGGCTTAGGAGAAGAGCATGAAGACTGAACCCAACAATTCTTGAGAACAGCAATTTATCTTGGGTCATGGCCACAGTTGTATCTGTGGAGCCTAAAATCAGGAGCCACACAGTATCAATAATTTATCAGATATTTCAAGTCATTCAGTTCAAAAAGTTCCCATGATCATGACACACAAATTATGATCTAATTAGGAGAAAGGAACAAAAGCATATAAAATTCCACTTCTGAAGAAGGATGATTTACTGCAGTGCATAGCCTTAAAGAGACAAGAGGGGCCGTAGATACCATGTGGAGGAGTTAGAATAAATGCTACACGATGGCTGGGAAAATAAAGGAGATAAACAGAAAATGGAGAGGACGCACATGAAAAAAAAAGTTACTTGCCTGTTTTGCCTAGGACTGAAGCTTATACCTTCTTTTCCCCTGGCTCTTTTGGCCCTAAGTATAGTAAATCCAAATATTTCTTAGAAAAATATTGATATTACTTATTTGTTTCTAGGCCATACATTTTAGGACATAGTGAAGTACGAAATAAATTGTCTTGGCAATACCCATTTCCCCCCACAATTTCCTGGAAATTGTGTCATGAAACAGAAAACCACAAAGTGAACTCTTTTTACCCATGTGAAGGACATTATAATTCAGAGCTTAATACTGACTAAAGGGCTTAGTATCAAAATTATGAAAAATAATAACAGAAGAACTAAGCCAGTAAAACTAAAATCATCATCATAAAATGAAGTCATTTAAATAATAAAATTAAACTTCAATAACCACAGACTGCTGACAGATATTTAAAATACTGATTATAAGACAATACTACAAGATGTATAACAATCAGCCGACACTGCAAATTTGCTGTATCATAAATTTGTCCTAAAACTAATATACTTCATGCTACTACTCCTCCTACACTTAATAAGAATGATGATAACCATACAATGCAACTTAATTGCAACTAAACTAATTTAGAATTTAGAAGAACTTAGAGTTTTCTTTTAATCAAAAGAAGTTTGAGTGGATGCCTTGTTCAGGTAACTCTTCAAGAAAAAATAGGCATTCAAAAAATTACATTTGTCCATTTACCTTAGGACTACCTCAATCAAGTGAATATTGAAAATTTTCTATTATTGTTGTGGTATTGGTGATGAAAGTGGTGGTATTTCTTTGACTAAAACCTTTTTGAAAAGTAAAGTCTGAACTGCCATTTTTTTCCCCTTTCCTTTTTCTCCTAAGCAGAGACAGCCTGAATTATATCATATAAGGGCTACCACCAAAGGATAAGAAAAACAACTTGAAATAATGTCCGTTTTGGGTAAATGATGCCAAATGAATTAATGTTCATTTGAAGTAAGGAAATTCCCACTATGAATCAGAAGAAATAGTGCATATTCATTACAGGTAATAATTATCGAAATAATGTCATACTATGAAGTTAAGGAAACAATTAGAATACAAAATGGTAAGGCTTCCCTCGTGGCGCAGTGGTTAAGAATCAGCCTGCTAACTCAGGGGACACGGGTTCAAGCCTTGGTCCAGGAAGATCCCCCATGACACGGAGCAACTAAGCCCACCCGCCACAACTACTGAGCCTGCCCGCTAGAGCCCACGAGCCACAACTACTGAGCCCACGCGCTGCATCTACTGAAGCCCGGGAGCTCTAGAGCCCATGTTCCGCAACAAAAGAAGCCACCTCAGTGAGAAGCCCACGCATCTCAATTTAGACTAGCCCCCGCTCACTGCAACTAGAGAAAGCCTGCGCAAAGCAACGAAGACCCAACACTGCCAAAAGTGATAAATAAATAAAAATAAATTTATTAAAAAAACAAAGAATACAAAATGGTATACACACAATGACAGCAGTCATGAATCCATGTAAATATATGGACAACAGATACTGTTATATAATAATGTAGGCTTATCAATATTTTTCCTATTACTTTCTTCTATATTGTAATATTTTTAGGAGAAGAAAAAAAAACAACTATCACCAAGTTCTACCATCAAACTTTATAAAAGACTTCTTAACACTCACAGCATTATGAAAACAGAAATCTCATGTCAGCTATGGCTACAATGTGATTATCCTGTGCTTGGACAACAAAACTAAATAAATGGGTGGAAAAAAAAGCAGAAATTATTTAACAAATAGCAATGAATGAAGGGGCAATACGTTGGAGAGGTAAAAAGGTATGACTGATTAAAATAATTTAAAATTTTATAAAGATATTTTATACAGGCAATATGTCTTGCTAATAATACCAAATAAATACAAATAGGTTTAAAAAATCATAGCCACAAAAATGGTGACTCAGAATTCCAAGCAAATATGGAGAAAGTTTTCTCTAGTAAAGTAGGTGGTTCTAAAGTGCTAACAAAGATATATATCAAATATACTTGTTACTACTGAAAAGAGAAACTCAAAAGCAGAGAAAAGAATATATTTTAGCATGACCAAACTAAGTATATTAAAATGTTAACAATCTTCTAAAAGGGAAATGTAAACACTGTTCTAAAAGGGAAGGTCACATGTTATTTTACCCCTTTAAAATTGTATTCTTATCTAACTCTACTAAGTAATAAAGAACTACAGTTTTCATTTTTTTATTTTCATTGAAATCAACCTTATGTTCTTCTTATGATTGGATAATTAATTTTTATCATTAAAATGGCTATGGCTTAAATGATAATATAATTAAAATTTACATAATCTTTTGTATTTGGAAAACTTTATAAAATTAAAAATTTGATTAGTATATAATCTACTTGTAAAAATTAGTATAATTAATCTATTTGAAAAACTAGCAGCTTTTAAACTAAAATAAAATGGGACTTCAGTTCTTTAGATTTAGTCTAACCACTTGGCTTTCCACTTCATGTGTTACTTGCCCAGACTCAAGAAATAAGGGGGGCAGGGACTGCCATTAGGCAGTGAATATTATACAAAACTTGTATGAGTTTAGGACAGAAACTGGTACCAAAATATATCAAGCATGACTTGGTATAATAATATATAATTGCATAAACCTGTATACTGTTGCTATAGAAACATGAATGGCTGGAGATAAATAATACTACCCTTAATGATTGACACTGCTCAATATAAGCAACTGAAATAGCACACAACAGAACCATATTACAATCCTGCCAGACAAGTGAAGATTATTCTTTCATAGCTACTATATTCAGTGCTTGACACTATTTCAGTTTTGCTTAGACTATTTTTTAATTTATTTTTATTCTCTCTTCTTTCCCACATCTATTCCATTGCTGCTTATTCTGTGCAGGAATAGAGAATGTGGCCTTCTTGAAGAGCTTCCTGTCTTTAAATACTATGCAACTCTGAAGAGTCACTCCCACTGCATGAAAAATATCATTTTCATATGGCCCGGGGGCATTTTCACACAGTCAATTGCTATAAGAAAGACCTATATTTAAGAGCTACCTTATAATTCTTGCTGCTTGGTGAGCAAGGATGCAGTGGAGAGAATTCTCCTGGGGGTGAGGCTGAGGGCCATCTCTACTCCTCTAACAATACATGCATCTAACCCATAAATTTGGACAGAAAAGTGTCACACTGCTTTCAGAGTGTAGAAGGTACTGTATCACAATTAGAGCAGGCTTTTCCATATGAAGGTCAAAAAATAAGCACTTTTATAATACACACTTAGAGTACATATGCATATTAATTCTTTCTAAGCTTAAGATCATTTCAGCCAACTTTTATGAGCCTAACATTTTCTGAAGACTTGGGGATAAAGCACTCACTGTCTAGTGGAGAAAACAGGTAAAATATCAATTAATTGTAATATATGTAGTAAGGACATGCATATATGCACAAAGTATGATCTTAATATCATACAGATTTTAATAAAACTTACTATCACAGCATCCAGGCCTAAAATGAGAAGAGGTGTTACTTGGAGAGGGACCTAGAATCAACACAGGCTAATACGTTTAAACTAATCTTCACACAGATAATGATAAAACTTTTCTTAAATTCTGGGAATTATTTTTTATAAAGGCAATGCTCTATAACTTCACTGAACAGCTTTTAAAGTTTTATTTTTAATGCCATTATTTGAGCATGAGGACTTTATGTCAAACGGTGTCCTATACTCGTTTTCTTTTACTCCATTTAGTTCTTACAGCAACACTATGAATGTATCACTACTGACACCCATTTGTTACTGGGAAGATTTCATGCCCATCACTTTGTGCAGTATGTATATTAATTTTCAATCACAACAATACTACTGCTAAATTGATATCATCATCCCCATTATGCAAACCAAGACACTGAGGTTAAGAAATTTACCAGTGATTAAAAATATAGTAAATGACAGAAATGGAATCCAAATGTAGGTGTTGGGCTCCAACCTCAACAGTTCCCCAACTCCATACTGACTGGTACTCAGATTCCAACCAGTCATTCCAGCCTCACATCTCTCCCCCATCCCTGCCACCAACCTTAGAGTGCAGACAACTCACACCTCCTCACATTTTAGCATGCTGCTCTGTGTGCGTCTAGTGACCTTACTAGCCTTTACCAGTGGTTCAAAATTTATTCATCTGTCAAAACCCAGTTCAACCACCTTCCTCAACACCTCCAAAAGAATTGGTCATCTGGCTCCTAGAGTATTTTGTTTATATTTCTGTCATAGTACATCCATGGTGAAATTTGTATTGTAGTAATGTTATATCTATCTCAACCCTTGGGCTGACAACTCTCGGGAGGGCGAAGAACTACATTTTATTCATCTTCTGGTTCCTAGCATGGATCAAGGTACCCAAGTATGTGATCAGCAAGCTCTATTAGTTTTATACTAGTTCACACGTAAGGTCTTCTGTATTGTGATCATTACTCTTTTTCCACTCTTCAAGTATCCTACTCTCCAGACCCAACAGACCACTTGATGTTTCTCCCACATGTGACTCCAAAGTTTTGCTTTGCTCATGTTTTTCCCCTCTATACATTGTACCATTTCCTTCCCAATGCTATTTACCTACAAAATCCTGCCTACCTTTCAAGATTTAACTTTATTGCTGTCCCGTAAGGAAAAACCCATGAAAGCCTAAGTATTATAAACTTTTCCTTTTTTCTTAATGCTCTCTAAGAGTATTTATCAAATACATCATGAGTGGCCTACACTGTGGTGATTATAAGCATTCTAGAGAAAAAGAATCATGTTATTCTTTTCATCCCCAGTTTTATCACAAAGCCTTGCTATAGTAAACATGTATTTGATAGTAACTTGATTTAACTTTAATCCCTGCATTATAAACTACAATATAATAGAATGTGAAATAATTATTCTGCCTGTTTTCCCTTTATTTTGCACTGGCATACACTCTGGTAAGAATTACATTGCACTGAATTATAATCATGTGTATAAATCCTAAGGCAAGGAGGGGGCTGTTCAACCTCAGTGGTTGACAATGTCCAATATATGCAATTGAAATCTCACATAAGCATGCTGCAATTCTACCAGAGGAGCAAAGTGTATTCTTTTAAAGTTAATGTTTTCATGCATCATACTATTTGGGTAATTTTGCTAAAATTAGGTTACTTTTTAATGTTTTTTATTCCATCTCTTTTACCACACAGATCCCACTTCTATGCATGAAAGCATAGAAGAAAACAAGTCACAGAGATAACTGAAAATGTTCATCTAAGCACTATCTGGGGAGACGGTATTTTAGACTTCACATTTGGAATATTCCTCCCCTAATTGGTAGGGGTAATAGGTAGCCAATAGGCTTTATTATTCTAATTCTAGTAGCAAGATCACACATATGGTGGATATGGCTATATCAGATTGCCTGGGCCCAATACCATAAAACAGCTGATACATGAACTTCCTTTCAATTCTGATTCTACAGTCCCCAAGCAATCTGGTGATTCTGTTACTTTTTGGCTGCCAATGCTGCTCTGCTTAAAGGAAAAGAAAGTTTCTAATGACCAAATTCCTCATTTTAAATTTTACATACACAGAACTCACAGATTCTTCATATTCTAACTATTTTTGTCCCTACAAAATAATTTATCACCATAAATCAATCTTTTTAGTTTTAAACACTAATTTCATGAGCTTGCTTAACGTGAGTCTATCCTCAGAAATTTGAGTCTATTTTATAGGCCAAGGACTACATCCCAGACCATGACAGGAAATTAATGCTAGTCTTCTGGTCCTACTAGACCTCTCTGCCCATTCCTTCCCTCGATGACAATAAGATGACAGCATTAATTTCTACAAACCGTATATTTTTCTTCCTTTATGGTTAATTCCAAAGGGTAGAATGGAAGACAATAGCTCCTACAATAAACTAGCTCACAATTCTACCTTTTATATAGTTGGTTTTTGTTTGTTTGTTTGTTTGTTTTGCGGTACGCGGGCCTCTCACTGTTGTGGCCTCTCCCGTTGCGGAGCACAGGCTCCGGACGCGCAGGCTCAGTGGCCATGGCTCACGGGCCCAGCTGCTCCGTGGCATGTGGGATCCTCCCGGACCGGGGCACGAACCCATGTCCCCTGCATCGGCAGGCGGACTCTCGACCACTGCACCACCAGGGAAGCCCTATATAGTTATTTTAAAACATTAAGTATCTGTCCTATTTGGTGACAAATAATGCCGAACTGTTGTTATCAAGGTACTTGCCAATCAATAAGAAGGACTTTAATGTTAACAGGTTAAAATAATTATTTTACTATTATCTCTTATTTTATATTCACAAACCACAATGCTCTTATTATTTTTAAAAATGATTATGCTTATGATTTCATTCTGTCAAGGATAATTTACTTAGACATTTGGATAAAGCCAAACTTTACTAATATATTCCATTTGCTTTATGATGTTTTATTTTGTTTCATTGTGTTTGAGATAGAAATTGGAAATAAGGAATGTAGAAGCCGCAAATATTTTATCTCACAATAATAATCCACAAAGTAGAATACCAACTTAGTCACCAGAAATCAGAGATGTGTACATATGAGATAAACCTGAAGGGTTTTTTTTTCATAATGTCAGCTATAAGAATGAAGCAAATACACAGTGAATGCATGTATCATATATATCGTATATAAAAATGGAAATATGAATATGCTTTTCTTACTCATTGTTTTACTCTTAAGCTTACCTTGTCCAAGCCTCCACTGTATTAGATTAGTTCAATGTCTACCTATGTTCACTACCATAAACAGTATTCATTTTAATGATCTGCAAGTGTTGGTATATATGACAATAATTTAAATTGAATCTTATAAATGCCAAACAAAAACTGTAGAAAAAAATTAATAGTATAATTGGTTGGAGGGATTTATGTTTAATTAGAGTATCTTGGGGAACAAAAGGGAAAACTGTTTCTTTTTCCTCATATTTTCATGAGGAGACTTTTGATCAAGAAATGCAATTAGTTTTATTCTGTCCCTCACTTCTTACCATGAGAGTGGCAGAGACTCATCACACTGGTGAGTTTAAGAGAACATACGAACGGGCCCAGTTCAATTCCTTTTTCTCAGTTCAGTGCTACCTGTAGAGAAGACACAGTCAGGCCTGTTTTTATCCATTCCTCAGTGACAGAGGACTGTGGATGTCCCACTGTGCCAGCAGCTGGGAGGGTACCACTGTCTAATTCAGAGCTGAAGCCAATTTCATATGGACACATAATGCATGTCCTCCAATTCAGCCTCTACCAGTAATAAAACTGGTACTTTGATCTCCATCTGCCTGGCACCTGTGTCTGTTTCTCTGAAGTTTCCAAAGTCTGGAGGGGACATGATTAATGTGATTTATCCAACCTCTAAAACCCCAAACCAAGTCGACTGCTGACATAGAGATGGAGATCTACATAGATTGAATACTGTAATATTGCCTATTCTTATTTATTCATTCAGTAAGTATTTACTGAACATTGAGTATGTGCCAGGTATTCTCTAGGCATGGGAATATGGCAGGCGAGAAAAACAAAAACCAGTATCTTAGGAAACCAACTCTAAGCACACACCACCAGGCTGTGAGTAAATCAGCAGGGAAATAGGAAGAGGAATACACCTGTGTTTTCTTTGTCATGGACTTCAGAGTATAAATTACAGTATTTCAACATATTAATTGCAACAAAAAATACTAATAGGCTGATATAAAACTGCAGATAGTCATCCATTTGACCTACAAAAATAGCAGTTGTCTTACGATGGAGACTAATAATTTGACACTAAAGAATAAGTGAGCAAACTCTATCCTCTTGGAATGACACAAAAGACCATATAAATATCGAAAAATCTAAAATAAAACGAATTAATGATTATAAAGAGATATTTTAATTTAAAATAGGGTTTAAATATATAAATAATGAATAGGGTTTGATGTGGGAAAACCACTTGTACAGATTGATTGAATCTTATCAGTTCTGGGTAATAATACCATATCCTATTCCATGACAAACTAACAGAAGCAGTATCAGTTTTCTTTTAATACATCTGAATGTTAAAGATTAAATAGCAAAAGTAGCACTGATTTTCTTTTAATGCAATTGAATATTAAGGATTCATATTAATAACAACACTTATCCCCTCTAATGTGCTTCTCATATTTAAAGTACTTTACAAATATTAATTCCAAAAAGTCATTAATAGTGTTAATCCGAGATGGATAATATTCATATGTTTCAAAGATAGTCTATAACCAAAACGCTTTATATATCTGAAAACAGAAGACTTTACAGAAACTCTGACAAACCGCTAATACCACCTAACAAAGACACAAAATATAACACTTTTTGGTATTTATAGAAGATTATAAGCACTATGATACTAACAGGGAAGAGGTGGCATGTTGCCAACTGGTATGAGAGCTGTTCTGCTCCCTAGAAAATTAAAATTCTTAAAAAATTCTATGCTAAATACAGAATTATTTAAAGTTAGGAGTAAAGGACAGCAGAGGGAAAAGAATGATTTTGTCAGTGGAACAAGGCAGAAAGGCAGTCAGTGAATGGTTACCCCAGCAGAGGCAGAGCCAGACTGCAGTAGCAGTGTGCTCCAGGTCAGACTGAGGTGTCTCGCCCAATATATGCTGAGAATAGACGTGCTAGTTTATTACAAGTCTCTGAACTTCAAGAGAGGACACGGTATATAGGATAAAAGATGATTTCCTGAAAGGTAATAAGAAATTTTATGAAATACTATGCAATTACTTTAGATTTTTCACCTCTGAAATCTCAATTGGAGATAGGATCTTGAAAACTCTAGCATGATGATAACATTTCAGAAGAAAAATGACAGTCTTAAAATGAGCATACCCTACAGAAACTTATGTCATAGCTTATCCTCTCATTTTTCCTTTCCATACAAAATTAATTGAGATGATTTAAAAGTACATTTTCAGTATAATCTGTTGCAAGGTGAGAGCTCTGTAGTTCAAATACCTACAACTATGCTCATCAAGGATTGCTGAAGTTTTACTGGTTTTCCCTAAAGTCAATCCTTTCTAATTTTTTAACATTAAATTAACTTTCAAAAATTAAAATATACCATTTTATGTACTTACTTTTCTGTTATTCTAAAACAGCATTGAGGAACTTCCCTGGTGGCACAGTGGTTAAGAATCCGCCTTCCAATGCAGAGGACACTGGTTTGAGCCCTGGTCCAGGAAGATCCCACATGCTGCGGAGCAACTAAGCCCGCCCACCACAACTATTGGGCCTGCGCTCTAGAGCCCGTGAGCCACAACTATTGTGCCCACGCACCGCAACTACTGAAGCCAGCGTGCCTAGAGCCCATGTTCCGCAATGAGAAGGCACCGCAATGAGAAGGCACCACAATGAGAAGCCTGTGTGCAGCAACGAAGAGTAGCCCCTGCTTGCCATAACTAGAGAAAGCCCGCATGCAGCAATGAAGACCCAACACAGCCAAAAAAAAAAAACCAAACAGAACTGAAGTGACGCTTGAGTCAAAATAAATAGTATGGTTCAAGTAACTAATAGTTGGGTCATATTTAAGAGGCATCCGAGGATAACCTCTTACAAAATACTTAGTTTTTAAAATGACAAAATTAAGTTGCTATAAATCTTAATGTAGTTTTTAAAATTTTCTAGAAAAAATTTGAGTCTGGGAGATAAAGTCCAACCCATGGAAAGAAATTAATTACAAATGTTTACAAAATAAGTAGGTCAAATAGGCATTATAGATGATGTCAACAGGCATTATAAAATTATTCTGAGTATTATTTGAGTAAACATAGACTTACATCTCTGAGATGCTTATAAACTGAAATGCCTTATATTTATAATTTTAAACTCTCCACATGTACAGTCTTTGTTCTAAAACCCAGAAAAGAGTTGAAATGGAAAAAAAAAAAGAGTTGAAATGGAGAGCACATAATCACAGTGAAACCTTCAGATGCACAAAACTTACATTCTCAACTAGAAGAGCATATGTCTTTCTATAACACTTCTCAGATGAGGCAATTTCTGGATGTACTTATGTAAAAAAAGATGACTTATAAGCATTTCTGAAATAACATTTTCAAATATAATGAAGATCAGGAAAACAATGAGATGGTGTTTACAACAAATAACACTGACAGAGAAATCTAAAATTCCTGACTATTTGACTTTTAATAAAATAAAACCCTTCTAGGGCTTCCCTGGTGGCGCAGTGGTTGAGAGTCCGCCTGCCGATGCAGGGGACACGGGTTCGTGCCCCGATCCCGGAAGATCCCACATGCCGCGGAGCGGCTGGGCCCGCGAGCCATGGTCGCGGAGCCTGTGTGTCCGGAGCCTGTGCTCCGCAACGGGAGAGGCCACAGCAGTGAGAGGCCCGCGTACAGCAAAAAAAAAAAAAAAAAAAAAAAAATAAAACCCTTCTAACCAGCTTAGTAACATAGGAATGCTGACAATAAAGTTCATTAGAGGATCCAGTTCAGCAATCACTCAGTAAGGGCTTACCACAGGCAAGGCACTGTGCTCGGCACTTAGAGGAAGCAAAAGCAAACATGACTTCACTTTCTCACATATATTATGATTGGAGCAGACACCAAAGCTGACACCAAGTAAGCCCATTTACTTCCACGGCCTTTTCCAGCTCAAATTTTTCCAGTCTCCCAGCAATATTCACTTACACGATGTTGTTGTTGTTGTTGATTTTCTGGGAAAAGGACTTTCCCCACCCTTGTCTTTCTGTCTCATTTTATTCCTATTTTTAATTTATGCCATCTTGTTGTATTTTGCATACTCCAAATTGCCTTAAGACCATTGTAGAATGTGGCAGGGTATAAAGAAACAAATAGAAGACAAACACAGAAGAAGAAAATCAAGTCAAGATATTCCAGGACACACTTGAAAATCAAATTTTAAATGTCCAATTCTTCTTTCTCACCTGGCATATTGGCCTTGAAGTCAGAATATCAAGATTTTAATGCTACCTCAATATCTATAAAATTTTAGGCATGATTCTGACCCTCATTAAGCCTCAGTTTTATCATCTGTAAACAAAGGTAAAAACAGCCATGTCACAGGATTTTGTCTGCATATTGCAGAGTAGTTGGTATGGAAGAAATGTTCAACAAAAATCCATTTTATTTCCTTCCTTTACAAACTCATTAGCTGTCTATTGCTCTAATATTGCAGTAAAATGTCAGTGAACAACATGGCATGTCTTGTTAGCAAAAACAGAACAAATGTAAAACCAGTATATGGATAAAACTATTAAGACAGTAAAACCAAAAATATCAAGATAAAAATTCATTTAAAAATTCTGCCCACATTTTCCTATAGTTATTACACCAACCTCAAATACTTTGCAGAATGAAACAAATATTTTTTAACAAAAAAAATGGTCCATTACTTCCTCTAAATTTCTGCTTCTTAGTCAGGGTACATATATGACCCCCAGAGTGTACATTAAGAAACCAAAGGATGAACATTTTGTCATATTACTTTTGAAAAATTATCAACAAACATTTTTATATAAAATATAACTAGATGAAAAAATAGGATTCAAGATTCCCTTGAATTTAGGGGCAGAGGAGGGGGAAGCTTGAGATATCAGTGATAATTTTTAATTGTGAAGTGCTTTTTCAGTTAATTCTCCCCAAATTGATCTATATATTTAAAACAACCCCTATTAAAATCTCAGCAGGCTTTTTGTTGTTGTTGAAACTGACAGGGTGAACCTAAAATGTATATGAAAATTCAAAGAACTTAGATTATCCAAAACAATTTTTAAAAGGAAGTAAAAAGTTGGGTTACATACACAATCTGGTTTCAAAGCTTGCTATAAAGCTGCAGTTATTAAAAGAGTGGTACTGGTATAAAGATAGACCTAGAGATCATTAAAACAGATAAGAAAGTACAGAAATATGCCTTTAATATGTATGGTCATCAAGTGATTTTTGACAATAGAGCCAAGACAATTTAAGGATAAAAGATGGTCTTTTCCACTAACAACCGCTTCATACCATATACAAAAATTAACACAGAATGGATCAAACCTAAATGTGAGAACTAAAACTATAAAACTTGACAAATAAAAAATAATAGAAAATCTTTATGATCTTAGATCAAGCAACAACTTCTTAGACATACACCAAAAGGATAACCCATAAGGTAAAAAATAATAAATTGGGCTCAATCAAAATTAAAATATTTTGCTCCTCAAAATGCCATTAAGAAAATATCACTAATTAGGAGGAAAATTTTGGAAATCATATATCTGATATAGAACTTGTATCCAGAATATATAAAGAACCCTTACAACTCAATAATGAAAAGTGAAACAACCCAATCAAAAAATTGCCAAGAGATTGAATAGACAATTCACCAAAGAAAATATACTAATGGCCACATGAATATCATTGGTTATTAAAGAAATGCAAATTAAAACCACAATGAGATACCATTATATGCCCACCAGAATGGCTCTTATTAAAAGGACCAAAAATACCAGAAGTTGGCAAGGACAAGGAAAACTTGGGGTCCTCATACATTTCTGGTGGGGATGTAAAAAACAAAACAAACACCATTTTTGAAAAAAGTTTCTGTTTAGTAGTTTCTTAGTGGATATACATAAACTCATCAATGAACCCTGCATTCACACCCCTAGAAAACTACCTAAGGAAATTAAAATATATGTCCACATGAAGACTTATACACAGAAGTTTACAGCGGCATTGTTTAGAATAGCCAAAAAACAAGAAATCCAAATATCTATAAACTGGTGAATTGATAAACAAAATTTGACCCATTCAATGGATATTTCTTAGCAATAAAAGGAAAAACATTCTAAACATGCTAAAGCATTGATGAATCTCAAAAGCATTATGCTAATTGAAAGTAGCCAGACACAGAAGATTACATATTGTAAGATTCTATTTATAAAAAATTTCTAGGAAAGGCCAATCTGTGAACACAGAATACAAATCAGCAGTTGCCTAGGATGGGACTGGTAGCAGGGCTCGACTGCAAATGAGCATGAGAGAGTTTTGGGGGGTAATAAAGGAACTGTAGAACTGGATCTGGTGATGATTACACAACTAAATATACTAAAATCATTGAATTCCATCAACTGCAATGAGTGAATTTTATGGTATGAAAATTATACCTCATTAACGCTGTTAAAATTAACACAACATTGTAAATCAACTACACTTCAATTTTTAAAAATTAAAAAATAAGAACAAATGAGTATGCAAAGTTCTAAACTAAAGTCACAGACTATTTTTGCAATGATTAATCAATAAATTATTAGTTTAAGATGTTTAACCCAAAGAAACGGACATAAAGTAGAAACATAACTATTTTCAAATACCCGATGTATTTCTAACATACGATATATGTATGCATATGTACACATATGTAATGTACCCTTCAAAGGACAACTAAGGCTAATGGGTCTTAATTAGAACAAATAAGTTATAAAAATACAAATACAAATCAATACACTGAGAACTCTCTAAAATTAAGAGCCAAAGTTTCCAAAAAATGAGCTGTGAACATTTAACAGGATGCTCCATGAGTCAGTCTATTTCTTGTTACTGAGACTGTTTTAAATGGTTAATTGACTAGCTAGTATTGTTCAGAGCCAACTCCTACATGGAATGGAATTGAATAATAAATCAGATGACCCCCAAGATTCCTTCGATTTTTAGGATATTTTTATTATTTTTATTTCTGCCACTGAACTGACACATTAAAAATGAGGGTAGCCTTGAGACAAATGGGCATGCAAAGTCAAAATTGCAGTCCAGTCCAGGGCCTAAAACAAAGCCTCTACTTGTCTGATGACCCTAATATATAATGGGTCTGAAAGTGAAATTGTAAAGGTTCTGGATGAATACACTGAGTCTGGCCCAGGCAGCTACTGGGGATGCTTACTCTAACTGTAACAGCATAGAGGGTCATCTTATAGCCAGTAATAAACTGTCTTTTGATCTGATAAGTTTTGGAGTACTTCTTTTCAAAAAAATTATCAAATATTTTTTTAATATAAGGAGGTAACATACTGATATAAAAAGATGATTTTATTCATTTCTTTCGTAACAAAAATAACATTTTTCAGCAGAAGAAAAACGAGTAGAATTATGTAACTATTGTGCTGTGTTATAAGTAACAGTTATTGTCAAAATAAATCTCTTCTTGCCTTGAAAAACATCTGACCTGAGCTCAAAACTATTATTTCAGGAATTATCTCTGTAGTGGAGAGGTGATGGGGTTTCATAGGATACATCAGTATCAACTAAAACAAAATAAGGTAGATATTATGTTATAGACAGAAACACATGCTTAAAATTTCAGTGAAACTTCTGAGACTATAGTTTTTGCCTTGGTGATTAAAACCTTGGAATTTTAATAAAGCAATACTTATTTTAATAAACTATTGCAAACAATACCCTTACTGCTACATTTTCTACCTCTTTCATAACCAGAGAATACTATACATATGCATGCATACATATGTGTTTTAGGTTTATACTTTTCTAATTTCAAATTTTGTATTCATTAGGTCATTTTACCCTTTAAAGAGATGAGATTTTAAACATGGCAGGAAGATGTAGTTGAACTGGACAGCAAATAACAGCTACTGGCTTGCTCTTGGTTATCTATGAGCCTACTTCAGTGTGTTTCCTGTGTGTTCAATTAGCTCTGTTTTTTTTTTTCAAACAAGTTAAGATGATCATCTCAACAGACAAAGAAAAAGCATTTAATAAAAATATTCAGAAACTAGGAATAGAAGAAAACTTCCTGGACCTGATAATCGGCACCTACAAAACAAAACAAAACACATCTAACATCATATTTAGTGGTAAAAGATTAAATGCTTTCTCTCTAAGTTCAGAAAGAAGAAAAGAATGTCAGTTGTTGTAACATCTATTTAACACTGTACTAGAGGAACTAGCTAGGGTAATTACATGAAAAAACATGAAAAGGCATCAAGATTTGGGAAGGGAAATATTAAATGTATCTGATTTTGTAAACAAAAACTGTGTATATAGGAAATCCTATGGAATCCATACAAAAAGTCTGTTAGAACTAATAAATGAGTTCAGCAAGGTAGCAGGACACAAGATCGATATACAAAAGTGAATTGTATACTAGCAATGAACAATGTGAAAATAAAATTAAGAAAAAAATCAATTTACAATAGCATCAAAAAGAATAAAATACTTCAAAATAAACTCATGAAAGTAAATGCAGAGCCTATACACTGAAAAATACTAAATATCATTGAAAACAATCACAGAAGAACTGAATAAATGGAAAGACATCTAATGTTCATGGATTTGAAGACTTAATATTAAGATGGCAATATTCCCAAAATAGATCTATAGATTCAACACAATCCTTATCAAAGTCCCAGCTGTATTATTTTGCAGAAATTGACCAGCTGATCCTAAAATTCACATGGAAATGCCAAAACAATATAGAAAAAGAAAAAAGTTAGAGGACTCGCACTTCCAGATTTCAAAACTTACTACAAAGCTAGATAATCAAGACAATACAGTACCAACAGAAGAACAGACATACATATTAATGGAATAAAACTCAGCGAGTATAGAAATCAACACACTTATGGTCAATTGATTTTGCGCAAGGGAAGACAATTCAAGAATAGTATTTTCAACACAAGGTGCTGGGACTACTGGATAGCTAAATGTGAAAGAATGAACTTGGACTCCTATCTCACAAGATACGTAAAAATTAAATCAAACTGAATCACAGACCTAAATGTAAAAGCTAAAACTATAAAATTCTCAGAAGAACACATCATTGTGACCCTAGATTAGGCAATGATTTTCTTAGATGTGGCATCAAAAGCACAAGTGACATCAGAAAAAAACAAATCAGACTCTGTAAAAATTTAAAATTTTTGTGCTGCAAAGGACACCATAAAGAAACTGAAAAGATAATCCACAGAAATGGAGAAAATATTTGCAAATCATACACCTGAGATTAGTATCTAGAATGAGTTTATTATCTAGAATGTATAAAAAAGTCTTACAACTCAACAATAAGAAGAAATATACCCAATTTTTTAAAAGAGGACAATATCTGGAATTATGAAATGGTGTATCCACTTTGAAAAAGTTTGTCAATTCCTCAAAATGTGAAGCATAGAGTTACCATATGACTCCTAAGTATATAACCAAGAGAACAGATAAGCATATGTCTGAATAAAAGCATAAGTGTTCATACCAGTATTATTCATAATAGCCGAAAAGTGGAAATAATCCAAATGGACATCAGTGAATGAATGGATAAACAAAATGTGGTATATCTATTACAATGGAATATCATTTGGCCCTAAAAAGGTATGAAGTATTGATGCATGCTACAACATGGATGAACCTTCAAAACATTATACCAAGTGAAAGAAGCCAGACATAAAAGGCTGTGTGCCACATAATTCCATGTATGAAATGTACAGAATGGGAAAATAGAAGGTAGAACAGTAGTTTACAAGGGCTGGGGAGAGAGGGAGGTGGTAAGAGACTGCTAATGGGTGTGGGGTTTCTTTCTGAAGTGAGGAAAATGTTCTAAAATTTGATAGTGGCCAACAGTTGCACAAATCTATGAAGAGTAAAATAACAATGAATTGTACACTTTAAAATGAAGGATTTAATAGTATGTGAATTATGTCTCAATAAAGCTGTAATCAGAAAAATAAGTCAAAGCAGATGGGCCTCTTAAGATAGATCAGGACCATCATTCAGTAAGGAATAAAAAAACTTATCAAGGACATATTATAGGAAGAGGTGTAGATTGGGAAAATGACGCACAGAGCTTTAATTCCAACAGGGGAAGACAGAAAACATAGAAAAAAATTAAATAAACAAGACAATTACAGCTTGTAATAAAGGCCATGAAGGAAAATATAGTGACCTGACAGAGAAAAATTATTGGAGGCCTACATTAAACAAGGTAGTCAGGGAAGGCCTCTATGGGGATTTGATCCAAAGAATAAGACAAAAACTATCACATAAAAGGTGTGGAGGGGTGCATGCCTGGTTGGGAAATGGGAAGTCCAAATGCCCTCAACTAGAAGACAACTTGGCATGTTCAAGAAATTGACAGAAGGCCAGTGTGTCTAAAACATAATATATGAGGGGGAAAAGTGGCACAAGAAAATGCTGCAGAAATAAACAAGAGTTAGATCAGGCAGAGCATGGAAGCTACAGTTACGAATTTAGATTTTATCCTTCCTTCAAGTGGAAGCCATGGGAAGATTTTAGGCAGAGTAGTGACACTATCTGATTTACACGATCCAATTTTAAAAGCTTGTTTTGTCTGTCATGCAGAGAACAGACTGGAAGAGGGCAACAACAAAAACAGGAAGAGTAAATAAATGGCTCTAGCTGTCTTCCTGGAGAGATGGGGGGATTGGCCCAGACTGAGAGAGTCTCTTTATGTAACTGCATCCAGCACTTCAGGTTCTAGCCTATTCTAAGTATAGCGGATATTGTGATATATTGCCCAAACTCACTTCTGGGATGAAGGACTTATTTCCCCAGCTACTGACTCAGCTGAAAACAGACTTCCTGGAGCAGCCTCCATCCAGTGATCAGCACAAAGGTAGAGAGGCCTGGTCCCTTACCTGAATGAGCCATCCAGCTTCAGACCTCCCCACGAGGTCCACGATGCCTTCCGTGAAACTACATTCCTCTCCCCAGTTCTGCTTCCTTCCTTTCCCTCCCGAAGCTACTGATCTCAAGAGTGTTCCTTAATCATTGTCCTCTATGATAATCTCCATCTCAAAATCTGCTTCCCAGGAACTCAATCTGACACTGATTTCATAAATCTCAGTACATGGTCCTCAGTTTACCTTAATTTATAGATGGTAAATAATAATAAACTTGAAATGATAATACCATTTTTAAAAATCCTTAACAATGCAGCGATACTTTGCAAATATGACTGACATTTGTACCATAACCCATTCATACTACATGTATCCTAATTAAATCTTTTGTTTGTAAACACATTTGAATTCTATTTTAGCAAAAAGGCAAAAGTAAAAAATAAAATAAATGGCAAAATAAATTGTACTATTAATCACTCTGAAGAATCTAGAAACAAAAGTATACAAGTTTTCTAAGTGTCTTTCATTGCTAGATAAGAAGATAAAGCATTATTTACGACTGCTGATCAGATCAATTAATGTGAACCATTATAATTGAAACATATTATCCCACTCCATACTAATCAAAAGTAAAAATTCAATGGAGTACCATGTTTCTATTAGCCCAGAACATTATTTCCTACAATCAGAAAAACATTCAAAATTTACATATGCAATTCTATTCTTCCAAACTACAGTTGCTCTCTATATTTATAAGCGGTATAATTTATGAAACAATTTGAGGTACATAGAACAACATATAATCAAATCTTGATTATTTAGGGTGATAGAAAAAATATATCACTAAAATCTACCCCATTTAACTCATTACATACAATCTTCTTGCCTATCAAACAATTTTCCCAGACTGCTTGCTAGTAGCTAAATAATCTAATTTGAGTTTTACCCTTTTATTATTTCATAAAGGTTCTACAGCAGTGAAATGGCCAAGGGGCAGCAACATGAGGGAGTCAAGTCAGAAGTAGCAAAGTCCCTAAATAATCCTCAAAGTATTCTACATCTTAAATAACTTAGAGTTTACTGTTGGTTGTGTTGGCAAAATATATATATATATATATATATTATATATATATATATATATATATATTATATATATATTATATATATATATAATATATATATATATTGAAAGGATCTTTTCTCTGGAGTTTCAGCCCAGATCAGAATTTTACTGCCTTTTGCCCAAGGCCACTGCAAGACTTCCAGAGCAAAAAGAAGGTACAGTGTGATCCTTGATATGAGTTATGAAGATCAAAATAGAGCAAAGAGAGGATTTCAGAGATTTAAAAATCAGTAACAATTTTTACTGAAATTTGGAAATATGTCTCCATATTTTAACTTTATATTATAAAATAATTTTCACTCTGTTTTTGAAATAGCCAGGCAATAAGTTATGTATGATTGTGAGTTCCTTGAGGTGGGAAATACAACTGGATCATTCTATTTCCAATGTGTCATATGGAGCCTGGAACACAGCACTCAACAAAAGAAACCAAAAAGGAAGATCCTTTAGTTCTGTGCTTCCACATACACAGATTGCCTCAACTAAGAGAGTGTATTTGAAAACCAAGTGTAAGAAGTCAGTGAAAAGCAGATGACCATGTGGAATAAAGTGTTTATTTTTCAGTCTTCACAACAGCTTATATCATCCCATGTTAAAAAATGGGGTGGGAGAGGGAAAGAAGTTAAGAGACCATAAATAACTTACCCAAGATAATGTAGCTAATAAGCTGCAGAGCTGTGAGTCAAAATGCTGCCTCACTAAGTCAGTTCTCAGAGCTTTTCTGTAGCTGCATTGTCTAACACAGTAGTCACCAGCCACGTGTTGTTGATGAGCACTTGAAATGTGGTAGGTCTGTGCTGAGTTAAGCTATAAGTGCAAAATATACACTAGATTTCAAAGGAAAATATTTTTAAAAAGAATGTGAGGGCCTCCCTGGTGGCGCAGTGGTTGAGAGTCCGCCTGCCGATGCAGGGGATGCGGGTTCGTGCCCCAGTCTGGGAGGATCCCATATGCCGCGGAGCGGCTGGGCCCGTGAGCCATGGCCGCTGGGCCTGCGCGTCCGGAGCCTGTGCTCCGCAACGGGAGAGGCCACAACAGTGAGAGGCCCGCATACCGCAAAAAGAAAAAAAAAAAAAAAAAAAAGAATGTGAAATTATTCACCAATATTTTTATAAAAATTACATGTTAATAATATTTTTGAAGTACTAGTTAAATAAAATGTACTATTAAAATTAATTTCACTGCTTCTTTTGCTTTTTTAAAAAAATGTGGTTACTTAAAAATGTTAAATGTTAAATGCATATGTGGTTTGCATTACATTTCTATCAGGCACACTGATCAATAGGAAAAGGTAGACAAAGAAGAGAGACTTCCCACTGGAGAATGAGATTGAGAGAAGGGAAGAAGTGATCTTTTAAATTTTAATTTGTCATTATATTATCATATACTGTTTGACACTTTTTAACATGAGTATATAAAATACAGTACAGATTCTATAAAAATACTATGATGGCAGTGATTAGCCCTACCCATAATCTCAATGAAGTTTTACATTTAGGGTGTTAAGCTACATCTAAAGGAATGAAGAGAAACAAAGGAGAAATAAAGAAAATCTGGAAAGGCATTCCAGGTGGAGGAAAAGTGTACCCAGCAGCAATGCGACAGCTGAGTAAAATGTAGGAGAGAATAGAAGAAAACAAGGACATATGGGGCAGCTACATCAGGTCTGTAAGCCATGCAAAGACATTTTATCTTTATTCAAAAGATACTGGAGAGTCACCAAAGGGAAGGGACATAATCTGAACTGTAATTTATGAAGACAGCTCTCACTGTATAGAATATAGGTAGACTGGGGTGAAGGAAAAATGGAGAATGGCAAGGAAGGAAACTAATGTTTACTGAGTTTCAGGCACTTGGCTAAGTGGTTTACCTATATTCTTTAATTCGGCATCATTGTTTACAGCTGAAAAAAACAAACAAAAAATTAAGAAACCTTCCATGACCACACAGTTGGCAATTTATCCTCAGAAACTGTAGGGGATAATAAGGATGGGTCCTGATACAGATAATTTGGGAAGGGGTGGTAGGAAAGTCTGGAGGCATCATATCTTTATTTTTATCTATAAATTAAGTGATGATATTTTGTTAAGCCTAAAGGACTGAAAATGGATGGGGACTTGAAAATAGTAGAAAAGAATTTGTAGTAGCACAGAAATGAAAGGAATGGAAGGAGCTAACCAAGAGGAAGTAGTAAAAGGAGTGGTAAGAGGTGTTGAACATCTATTAAACAGTAAAAAAACTAGATAAAATTTATTGAGGTCTTATTATGTACCTGTCACTGGCTGAGCATTTTATATGCATTTTCTCATTTAATCCCCAAGACATCTAATTAGATGAGTATAATTATTTATCCTTCTATTACATGTGCAAATTAGAGATTAAATAACTTGAACTTTCATCACAGAGGCATGAGTCAAACCAACTTCTGTCTTTCCCAAGCTACTTAACCAGGTCTCCAATAACACTGTAATGTTAAAAATCTGAAATTCCATTCTATTTCAAGAGAAGAAAGCCTCTCATTTTAGAAACGAAGCAATACTGAGGCCTAAAGAGCTTGAAGTGACCTATTTAAGATGTCAAAAATAGTTAATGCCAATGTCAGAACTAAAATCTGGGTTTCAAAATTTTAGATGCAGATAAACAAACTATGGTATGTATATATCTCCAGACATATTGTATTATTTACGGCTAAAAAATTATGGGTCATCAATCTATGGAAAAAACACAGAAGAACCCTAAATGCATATTACTGAGTGAAAGAAAGCAATCTGAAAAGGCTACATAGGGAGACTGGTTCAAGATGGCGGAGTAGAAGGACATGCTTTCACTCCCTCTTGCGAGAGCACGGGAATCACAACTAACTGCCGAACGATCATCAACAGGAAGACACTGGAACTCACCAAAAAAGTTACCCCACATCCAAAGACAAAGGAGAAGCCATAATGAGATGGTAGGAGGGGTGCAATCACAATAAAATCAAATCCCATAACTGCTGGGTGGGTGACTCACAAACTGGAGAACACTTATACCAAAGAAGTCCACGCACTGGAGTGAAGGTTCTGAGCCACATGTCAGGCTTCCCAACCTGGAGGTCTGGCAACAGCTAGCAAGATTGATTGCAAGACTTCGACAGGACTGGGGGAAACAGAGACTCCACTCTAGAAGGGCACACACAAAGTAGTGTGTGCATTGGGACCCAGGGGAAGGAGCAGTGACCCCATAGGAGACAGAACGAGACCTACCTGCTAGTGTTGGAGGGTCTCCTGCAGAGGCAGGGGGTGGCTGTGTCTCACCATGAGGACAAGGACACTGGGAAAAGAAGTTCGGGAAGTACTCCTTGGTGTGAGCCCTCCGAGTCCGCCATTAGCCCCACCAAAGAGCCCAGGTAGGCACCAGTGTTGGGTCGCCTCAGGCCAAACAACCAACAGGGAGGGAACCCAGCCCCACCCATCAGGAGACAAGTGGACTGAAGTTTTACTGACCTCTGCCCACCACAGCAAGAGCCAGCTCTACCAACCACCAGTCCCTCCCATCAGGAAACTTGCACAAGCCTCTTAGATAACCTAATCCACCAGAGGGCAGACAGAAGAAGCAAGAAGAACTACAATCCTGCAGCCTGTGGAACAAAAAAACACATTCACAGAAAGACAGACAAGATGAAAAGGCAGAAGGCTATGTACCAAATGAAGGAACAAGATAAAACCCCAGAAAAACAACTAAATGAAGTGGAGACAGGCAACCTTCCAGAGCAAGAATTCAGAATAATGATAGTGAAGATGATCCAGGACCTCAGAAAGAGAATGGAGGCAAAGATCGAGAAGATGCAAGAAATGTTTAACAAAGACCTAGAAGAATTAAAGAACAAACAAACAGAGATGAACAATACAATAACTGAAATGAAAACTACACTAGAAGGAATCAATACAGAATAACTGAGGCAGAAGAACAGATAACTGACCTGGAAGACAGAATAGCTGAATTCACTGTTGTGGAACAGAATAAAGAAAAAAGAATGAAAGAAATGAAGACAGCCTAAGAGACCTCTGGGACAACATTAAACGCAACAACATTTGCATTATAGGGGTCCCAGAAGGAGAAAAGAGAGAGAAAGGACCTGAGAAAATATTTGAAAAGATTATAGTTGAAAACTTCCCTAACATGGGAACGGAAATAGCCACCCAAGTCCAGGAAGCATGGAGACTCCCATACAGGATAAACCCAAGGTTAAACACGCCAAGACACATAGTAATCAAACTGGCAAAAACAGAAAAATTACTGAAAGCAGCAAGGGAAAAATGACGAATAACATACAAGTGAACTCCCATAAGGTTAAGAGCTGATTTCGCACCAGAAACTCTACAAGCCAGAAGTGAGTGGCATGATATACTTAAAGTGATGAAAGGGAAGAACCTACAACCAAGATTACTTATCCAGCAAGAATCTCATTCAGATTCGATGGAGAAATCAAAAGCTTTACAGATAAGCAAAAGCTAAGAGAATTCAGCACCACCAAACCAGCTCTACAACAAATGCTAAAGGAAATTCTCTAAGAGGGAAACACAAGAGAAGAGAAGGACCTACAAAAACAAACACAAGACAATTAAGAAAATGGTCATAGGAACATACATATCGATAATTACCTTAAACGTGAATGGATTAAATGCTCCAACCAAAAGACACAGGCTTGCTGAATGGATACAAGACCCATATATATGCTGTCTACAAGAGACCCACTTCAGACCTAGGGACACACACAGAGATGGAAAAAGATATTCCATGCGAATGGAAATCAAAAGAAAGCTGGAGTAGCAATTCTCATAACAGATAAAATAGACTTTAAAATAAAGAATGTTACAAGAGACAAGGAAGGACACTACATAATGATCAAGGGATCAATTCAAGAAGATATAACAATTATAAACATATATGCACCCAACATAGTAGCACCACAATATATAAGGCAACTGCTAACAGCTATAAAAGAGGAAATCGACAGTAACACAATAATAGTGGGGGACTTTAACACATCACTTACATCAATGGACAGATCATCCAAACAGAAAATTAATAAGAAACACAAGCTTTAAATGACACAATAGACCAGATATATTTAATTGGTATTTATAGGGCCTTCCATCTGAAAACAGCAGATTACATTTTCTTCTCAAGTGCACATGGAACATTCTCAAGGATCGATCACATCTTGGATGACAAATCAAGCCTCAGTTAATTTAAGAAAACTGAAATCATATCAAGCATCTATTCTGACCACAATGCTATGAGATTAGAAATGAATTATGGGGAAAAAAACGTAAAGAACACAAACACATGGAGGCTAAACAATACGTTACTAAATAACCAAGAGATCACTGAACAAATCAAGGGGAAATCAAAAAATACCTAGAGACAAATGACAATGAAAACACAACGACCCAAAACCTATGGGATGCAGAAAAGCAGTTCTAAGAGGGAAGTTTATAGCAATACAAGCCTACCTCAACAAACAAGAAAAATCGCAAAAGAACAATCGAAACTTACACCTAAAGGAACTAGAGAAGGAAGAACAAACAAAACCCAAAGTTAGCAGAAGGAAAGAAGTCATCAGGATCACAGCAGAAATAAATGAAATAGAAACAAAGAAAACAATAGCAAAGATCAATAAAACTAAAAGCTGGTTCTTTGAGAAGATAAACAAAATTGATAAACCATTAGCCAGACTCATCAAGAAAAACAGGGAGGGCTTCCCTGGTGGCGCAGTGGTTGAGAGTCCGCCTACTGATGCAGGGGACGCAGGTTCATGCCCCGGTCCGGGAGCATCCCACAGGCCACAGAGCAGCTGGGCCCGTGGGCCATGGCCGCTGAGCCTGTGCGTCCAGAACCTGTGCTCCACAGCGGGAGAGGCCACGGCAGTGAGAGGCCCGCATACTGCATTAAAAAAAAAAAAAAAGCGAGAGGACTCAAATCAATAAAATTAGAAATGAAAAAGGAGAAGTCACAACAGACACCGCAGAAATACAAAGCATCCTAAGGGACTACTGCAAGCAACACTATGCCAATAAAATGGACAACCTGGAAGAAATGGACAAGTGCTTAGAAAGCTATAACCTTCCAAGACTGAACCAGGAAGAAATAGAAAATATGAACAGACCAATCACAAGTAATGAAATTGAAACTGTGATTAAAAATCTTCCAACAAACAAAAGTCCAGGACCAGATGGCTTCACAGGTGAATTCTATCAAACATTTAGAGAAGAGCTAACACCCATCCTTCTCAACTTCTTCCAAAAAATTGCAGAGGAAGGAACACTCCCAAACTCATTCTATGAGGCCACCATCACCCTGATACCAAAATCAGACAAAGATACTACAAAAAAAGCAAATTACAGACCAATAACACTGATGAATATAGATGCAAAAATCATCAGCAAAATACTAGCAAAGAGAAGTCAACAACACATTAAAAGGATCATACACCATGATCAAGTGGGATTTATCCCAGCGTTGCAAGGATTCTTCAATATATGCAAATCAATCAATGTGATACACCATATTAACAAACTGAAGAATAAAAACCATATGATCATCTCAATAGATGCAGAAAAAGCTTTTGACAAAATTCAATGCCCATTTATGAATAAAAACTCTCCAGAAAATGGGCATAGAGGGAACCTACCTCAACATAATATGACAAACCCACAGCAAGCATCCTTCTCAATGGTGAAAAATTGAAAGCATTTCCTCTAAGATCTGGAACGAGACAAGGATGTCCACTCTTGCCACTATTATTCAACATAGTTTTGGAAGTCCTTGCCATGACAATCAGAGAAGAAACAGAAATAAAAGGAATACAGATTGGAAAAGAAGAAGTAAAAGTGTCACTGTTTGCAGGTGACATGATACTATGCATAGAGAATCCTAAAGATGCCACCAGAAAACTACTAGAGCTAATCAATGAATTTGGTAAACTTGCAGGATACAAAATTAATGCACAGAAATCTCTTGCATTCCTATACACTGATATTGAAATATCTGAAAGAGAAATTAAGGAAACACTCCCATTTACCATTGCAACAAAAAGAATAAAATACCTAGGAATAAACCTACATAGGGAGACAGAAGGCCTGTATGCAGAAAACTATAAGACACTGATGAAAGAAATTAAAGATGATACCAACAGATGGAGAGATATACCACATTCTTGGATTGGAAGTATCAATATTGTGAAAATGACTACACTACCCAAAACAATCTACAGATTCAATGCAATCCCTATCAAATTACCAATGGCATTCTTTACAAAACTAGAACAAAAAAACTTAAAATTTGTATAGAGACACAAAAGACCCTGAATAGCCAAAGCAGTCTTGAGTGAAAAAAATGGAGCTGGAGGAATCAGGCTCCCTGACTTCAGACTATATGACAAAGCTACAGTAATCAAGACAATATGGTACTGGCACAAAAACAGAAATATAGATCAATGGAACAGGATCAAAAGCCCAGAGATAAACCAACGCACCTATGGTCAACTAATCTATGACAAAGGAGGCAAGGATATACAATGGAGAAAAGACAGTCTCTTCAATAAGTGGTGCTGGGAAAACTGGACAGCTACATATAGAAGAATGAAATAAGAACACTCCCTAGCACCATACACAAAAATAAACTCAAAATGGATTAGAGACCTGAATTTAAGACTGGACACTCTCAAACTCTTAGAGGAAAACATAGGAAGAAGACTCTTCGACATAAATCATAGCAAGATCTTTTTTGATCCACCTCCTAGGGTAATAGAAGTAAAAAGAAAAATAAACAAATGGGACCTAATGAAACTTAAAAGCTTTTGAAAAGCAAAGGAAACTACAAACAAGATCAAAAGACAACCCTGAGAACGGGAGAAAATATTTGCAAACGAATCAACGGACAAAGGATTACTCTCCAAAATATATAAACAGCTCATGCAGCTCAGTATTAAAAAAACAAACAACCCAATTAAAAAATGGGCAGAAGAGCTAAATAGACATTTCTCCAAAGAAGACATACAGATGGCCAAGAAGAACATAAAAAGCTGTTCAACATCACTAATTATTAGAGAAATGCAAGTCTAATGCAAGTATCACCTCACACCAGTTAAAATGGGAGTCATCAGAAAACCTACAAACAACAAATGCTGGAGAGGGTGTGGAGAAAAGGGAACCCTCTTGCACTGTTGGTGGGAATGTAAATTGATACAGCCACTATGGAGAACAGTATGGAGGTTCCTTAAAAAACTAAAAATAGAATTACAATATGACTCAGCAATCCCACTACTGGGCATATACCCAGAGAAAACCATAATTCAAAAAGACACATGCACCCCAATGTTCACTGCAGCACTATTTACAATAGCCAGGACGTGGAAGCAACCAAAATGCCCATCGACAGACGAATGGATAAAGAAGATGTGGTACATAATACAATGAAATATTACTCAGCCATAAAAAGGAACAAAATTGGGTCATTTGTAGAGACGTGGATGAATCTAGAGACTGTCATACAGAGTGAAGTAAGTCAGAAAGAGAAAAACAAATATTGTATATTAATGCATATATGTGGAACCTAGAAAAAGGTACAGATTAACCTGTTTGCAGGGTAGAGATTGAGACACAGATGTAGAGAACAAACGTACAGACACGAAAGGGGGAAAGTGGCAGGGGGTGATGGCGGGGGTGGGATGAATTGGGCGATTGGGATTGACATGTATACACTGATGTGTATAAAATGGATAACTAATAAGAAACTGCTGTACAAAAAATAAATAAAATAAAATTCAAAAAAGGAAAAAGGAAAAGGCTACATACTCTACGATTGCAACTATGTGACATTCTGGAAAAGACAAAACTATGGAGACAATAAAAAGATCAGTGGTTGCCAAGGGTTTGGGGGGAAGTAAGCAGGAGGAACACAGGCGATTTTTAGGGCAATGAAACAACTCTGTATGATACCATAACGACAGACAGATGTCATTATATACTTATTCAAACCCATAACGTACAATACCAAAAGTGAAGCCTAATGTTAGCTATGGACTTTGGATGATTATGATGTGTCAACGTAGGTTCATCAAGTGTAACAAATGTTACAATTTGTTCTAACTCTGGTGGAGAATGTCAATAATGGGGAGACCATGAATGCTTGGCAACAGGGAGTATACAGGAAATCTCTGTACCGTCCTCTCAATTTAGCAGTGAACCTAAAACTGCTCTAATACTTAAAGTCTTAATTAAAAGAAAAAAAAAGATTGAGGGACAATAAAAGGTGACAAATACAATAGAGAAAAAGGTTTTTTTTTTAAAATTTCAAGCACAATGTTTAGGTGTGAGTATGAAATAAACTGGCTCTTTAAAAAAATTATCTGCACAGTTGTAATAGACCTGAAACAGGTAATGGCACTGATGAATCCATGTCTTATAACCCTGTAGGATGCACATGTTAGGACAGTGTCTTGCACAAAGAAGGAACTAAATAAATATTTCTTAAAGGAAAATAAATAGAAAGGTGGATGAAAGGAAGGAAAGGGAAAAAGGAAGGAGGAGAGGAAGACATATAGAGAGAACAGTTTTCAGGGAAGATGTTTCATTTCCTAAAAAGTTTGATTGCGACCAAATTCTTTGAAATTCATTGACTCAGAATTGACAAGGCACTAGAATCCAAATTTTTTACTGCTTTAGGGTATTATCAAGTACGGTTTCAGATTTATAACAGGTTAATTGCCCTACTTCCATACTCTCACTACTTAGGGAATTTTCAGCCATTGCTTAACTACGGAATTTTCAGCCATTGCTTAGCTACAGAATTTTCATGCTGGGTAAAGTAGATGGGTCACTTTTTATTCCAATAAAATTTAATATGGTTGTAACCTTTTTAGTGACTCTATTTTCTATACTATATTATCAGGTCTATGGTTCCAGAAATGCCTTTAATGAAAATAAATCTGTAGATTGTATACATTCTGCAGAAAAAAAATATAATTATTTTATGAACAAGGTAAGGTATAACTAAATAAAAATATATCAGTAAAATTATCAGTTCAAAGTAGCTATGTTTCTTTTCAAATTCCTTCAATTAGGTTATCCATTAATTATGGAGGACACCTCTTAGGTCAGTATTTGGAAAAAGCATCTTAAGTAGGAAAGTCAAATCATTATATCAACACAGAGGAAAAAAGTGACTTATAAAAACAAATTGAAGGAAAAATCCAAGGTGCATAATCTTTAAGTTACGTAATTTAAGTGAAGTCAGAAGAAATGTGGGCTAAAATATAACATTGCTTCATAGTTCTTGGTCACATGACATCAGCTCTGAAATTCCTATTTTGTACTAGCAAGTAGCAATGATATGTCTATCAATATTGCTATTAGCTACACTGTTCCACACCTGGATTTCACAGAAGTTGTAGGAACTGTGAGATCTATAAATGTCACTTTTTCAAAAAAATAGATCTAGCTTTAATAAATAGTGTATTTGTTTTACAGTGTTTCCTGTATTCCTATTCACCATATGGGAAATCGTCAGACATCTCACTACAGTGTGTTCTCCAATCATACTCAGTATAGTGGACATAATAGGGGGTTCAGAATAACTTTGGATAAATTGCTCAAGAAGTCAAATATTACATCTGTGTCAGGATTAAAACTCAGAGACATACAGAAGTGGATTTAAGAAAACTTTAAAACTTTAAACTTTACAGGTTGATCAGGATTCTAAAGGTAGCACCCTATCAGAAAACTCTCCCTCAATGACCTGTTTGCTAGTTCACACTTCTGCTAGTTATCAGTTAATTTAGCATTAGCGAATATCACTTGAAGGTATTACTCCCAAAGCTATTTGGTGATGCCTACTTTTAAGTCAGTGGAACTAAGATTAATTGAGGGCTGATTTTGCATGTATGGGACTAACTAGAGGATAAAGTTCATAGTCTAAAGTAAAAGAAAATTTATTATAATTTTCAGCTTATTAGTTATAAGGCAGAATATGATTTAAGTGACAATCTTCTATACTGCCTTATTTATGACAATATTTGTTTGATTTAAAAAATTCTTATAAGAATAGATTATGATGTGACAAATTTCTCTTTTACCCCATATCAGGCAACAGCTGTGTTGAATGTACAATCTGTTTTACCAATTCCTATAATCTTCTGTGGTATTTTGAGTTGGTGTATTTCTAAGTGTCATTTTCATCCATACTTATACAACTTTCTGGAAACTTTAGAACAAGATTTTATATTCATTCCATTAATTTTCATCTTGCTCTTCTCAGACCACTGTGCCAAAATCCTTGTTGGATCTCAATTCGGACATTCAACACAGTAGCTACATTTCCTTAGTTCACGTATTTTGCTCACTGTGATAACCTTACCAGCTAAGGCCAAGCAAAGAGCTCTGTGATTCATTACTGTGTTAGTGAATCAATGTGCTCTACACACACTTCTGTTAGCTGCTCCATTTCTAAAGTTTCCACAAAGTTGAAAGGGCACTGAATCTTATTAAGTAATAAGGTAATATATATAGTATTGATCAGCATTATCTATTCATTCATTTACATATACATCTATTTATTTTATGTTATTTTCAGATCATTTCAAAATTAGAAGGATTACATGATATTTTAAAAGTAGAACTGACCCTAAATATTAAGTGATGCTGTGATGGCTAATTTTGTGTCAACTTTGCTAGGCCATGGTACTCAGGTATTTAGTCACACACCAGTGTAGATGTCAATGGGGAAGTAATTTTTCGATGGGATTAACATCTGAGTAAAGTAGATTACCCTCCATAATGTGACTGGGCCTCATTCACTCTACTGAAAGCCTTAGGAGAGAAAAAAAAAGAGAGATCTCCCAAGGAAGAGGGAATTCTGCCTCCAAACTGCCTTTGGACTTGAACTACAACATCAGCTCTTCTGAGGATCTCCAGCCTGCAAGCCTGTCCTGCAGATTTCAGACTTGTCAGACCCCAATTCCTTAAAATCAGTCTCTCTCTCTCTCTCTCTCTCTCTCTCTCTCTCTATACAAAGACGACACACATTCTATAGGTTCTGTTTCTCTGGAGAACTCTATTATAGGGACCTTCAGCACTATTCCCAAGCCAAGGTTGGGATGCTCTAGAGGGGGCTTTTGTAACAGAGAGAAGATAGTCTGGATTATTTCTATGATCATTTTCATATTCAGTGTTCCTTCATGACTGCTAGTGACCTGTTCTTTCTAATCAGTACAATCTTTGGGTGTCACACAGCTCACTGCTTAGATGGACCTGTAGCTGAAACATAGGCAGCTGACAAATGAAATAAAAAATACTGATCAAAAATTATAATGACCTTTATTACAGTTATACTATGCTGTAATCTATACACCATTCTTTCACATATCTACTACATTTGAATTTCCCAACAATCCATGCCACATATAGCTTATATTTTTATCATAATTTCAAACAAAGAAATGACTGTCAAAAAGATACACTCTTACTTAGGGAAAGAATTAGGACTAGACTCTGAAAGTCTTTTTAAATACTTTAGCATCACCTCTTGTTTAATATAAGAAATAAATCCATGGAAATTGGACTGCTGTGGATTGAACTGTGTCCTCTCAAAATTCATATGTTGAAGCCCTAACCCCCAATGTGATGGTTTTTGGAAATGGGGCCTTTGAAAGGTAATTAAGTTTAGATAAGGCCATGAAGGTGAGGCTCTAATGATGGGACTAGTATCCCTATAAGAAGATCCATCTCTCTCTCTACCACGTGAGGACACAGTGAGAAGACAAGCCAGGAAGAAAGCTCTCACCAGAACTCAACTATGCTAGCACCCTGATCTCGTACTTCTGGCTTCCAGACCTGTAAGAAATAAATTTCTGTTGTTTAAGCCACATAGTCTATGGCAGCCAGTGCTAACACACAGACTTGCAAATTCTGAGTGTTACTGAATACTACAACCCATTCAAAGATTATATATTAAGAAGATTTTTTTTAAAAAACAAGTAAAATTATACTAATCAATGATAATGATTATACTAATCATTGATACTAATCAATACTAATACTAATTAGTATCATACTGATACTAATTAGTATCATACTAATCATTGATACTAATCAATGATGTGATCATAAATAAGTGGAACTCAGACTCTAGGTTCATCAGAATCCCTTGCAAAGATTACTAAAGTATAATACTGCTGACCCCACACCTGTAGCGTGTGATTCAACAAGTCCAGGTTGTGGCCCCAAATTCTGCATTTCTAACAACAGTTCCCAGGTGATAGTGATGCTGAACCATATTTTGTAAATGACTGATATAGGTTGATAAAAGGTGTAAATCACAGTCTATTAAGAGCACTGAGTGCATTTTAAACACACATATATACACAGAACACCAAACTGGATTTCTAAGCGTTTAACCCTGGGTAACTTGAGTGGGGCATGTTTTCAAAAGGAAGTTTTAAAAATTTCTCCAGTTTGGTTTAATAATCACCAGGTTTGAAGAATTAATAGTCTAAGATTATCATATTAGAAAAGAAGTACGTTTCATTCCTTTAATTATCTACAGTAAGAAAACTAGGTTAAGAAGGTAATATTTAGTAAAAAAATTCTTTCAAAATTTTCTTAGTATAAAATATAAAGTTAAAATACCAAGTTTTTATTTATAAAGTACACTGTCAGGAAATAGTTTGTTATTTTGAATATACTTGATATGTATCATTAAAATCCTGTGGACATTACTCATTTACTTAAGCCCTTTCATCCTGGGCAGGATAAATGTAAACTAGTCTAAACTTAAACAGAGGGAAATCAACAGATACAACAACAACACTCTCAAAGAAATCACAAAATAATTTAAAAATGATCATCAGACACAGAAAAACATCTCCAGCAGTTAGCTTTAACAACAGTAAGCTTCAGTAATATTTGTTCAATGAAATTAATGAATGAAAGAATTATTGTTTAAAATATCAATAATGAGTTTTATCTAATAAATAATATATATAACTTACAAATATATAAATGACAAATTGATATATTTTATATAAATAGTATATAGATAAAAATCTATAATAAGCAGCAATGAAAAGATGCTTGAGAATACTATGTCTACTGAATGAACTACAAAGTAAAATGAAGCTTGAGTATGGGTCAGAATTGTAATCAACAGAATGTATAGATATATAAGATAAATGTGAAGCAAGATGATCAATAAAGTAAATCTGAACTCAATTCCCAACTGCCATTTTCTGTGTGAACTAAGGCAAGTCACTTGATTTCTCTTGGTCTCTCTTTCTTCAACTACAGAATGTCCCTCAAGATAGTTCTTGCTTGAAGCAGAAATGTTACACCCAAGACTTCATGTACTTCTGCTTTTCCTTAGAATACTTATCTGCTCTTCTCCCTCTGTGAAAAGTGAGTATCTAGAGCTCTACCGCACAGTTTTATTTCTTAGAATGCCTAAGGACAGACTCATAAACCAACAATCAACCCTGTTTAGTAGTTTGGTTAATACGTTTGCTATGGACCTTTCTTAAGTCCCAAGAAAATAAGTTATGAAATTAATATTTAAGAATTAGCATATATTAAACCAAATGTATAGACTGTTTGGACTGTTAAAGAAATTTTGTGAAAGGATAACAATTTCATTATAATCTCTTATTTTTTTATTATACCCTTGATCTGCACTCATAATAGTATTATAAATGTATTCCATCTAATCCCAAAGATTTAATGAAAGGCAAAATTACTTGTAGTCTAGCTACAAACAAATGTTTATGTCTCAAAAGTATATTTTGTATACAGTTAAATTTAGGGTATTAGAAAAATGGAAAATAACCGAATTCACTATATATCAGCACATCAATTATTTGGGCTTTAATTCAAATAAAAAGAAGAAGAAAAAAAAGAGGAGAAAATGCGTCATGTAAATCTTTCAGTATCCACACAATAAGACTGAATAAGCACTGTTGGTTTTTTTTCCATGTAGTATGGAGGATTTAGTAGTATTCTCTCTCTTTAATTCAATATGCGTAGGCAGAGTAGGTTTTCCTTATATACAAAGGAAAACGTAAAATTAAAAAGATAAAACAAAAGGAAAAAAAATCAATGAAATAGCACAATGTTAAGAAGAAGTAACGTTTAAGAGGAAATCAAAGGAAGGGAGAGCAGCTAAAAAGACCAAAAGAAAGATAAAGGGCAAAGGATTTAAAAATTAAACAGAAGAGAAAAGATTAAAGAAGGAAAGGCAAAAAGCAATGCAGCAGGATTTAAGAAGCCAGTAAAAAGGAAAGACATGCAGTAATGACAAAGGGATAGCAAGTGCTAAAGAAAAGATACTTGAAGTAATGAAAAGAAGAGAGAAAAAAGAAAGTAAAATAAAAGCAGTTGTAAATTAATTTTAAACACAGTATAGGACAGATACAATGTTAATGGGCTTTCAATTTTTTTTTTTCATCTTCTTGGCTCTGTTATTGATAAAAAGAAACAAAATCAGTCTTCAGGCACAGGAGATTCAGAACAGTATTTCCAATGTACAGGGATGCAGCATGGATTAGTAAAAAGTGCACTCCCACCAGCAGGCTCTGTGGTGTTGCATAAGGAACTTACCTTCTCTGCCCCACACTCCATCTCACAATTTTCTAATTGACATATTGAAGCCACTCTCACCTTATTTCTGATGTCCTTAGCTGACTAAATGTTGTGACTTCACATACAATCCATCATTGACTCTGATTCTGAAATCACTAACTTATTTTACAGTGAAATGAAATGTATCATAAATGACAAACTGAATTACAAATAGACTCACTTTTAAATAATCAATCGTTCCCAGCAACAGCAGTGCCACTGAGAGTTTCAAAAATTATTTGAGGAGGTATTTTAAGTTGTCATAATAATTGATGGGAACAGCTAGTATTTAATAGGTAAGGGTGAGGGACACTAGATATGTTCCAATTTCCTGCAGGGCATTCTTTTAGGTAAAAACATGTTTATAATTACTTAGGCCTCTTTGAGATTAGAGACCATAGGTGCTCAATGAATGTTTACTGAACGAGTAAACGAAGTATAAAGCAAATAAAACACCATCATTCCAACGCAGTCCATAGTTCTCTTCTTATGCATGTTTATGTCTATTAAGGGGTAGAGAATATTTTCAGTATGTGGAAAATAAAGTATGCTGATGTGATTACTTTAAATTTATACAGCACCTTCTTCTAATTAGAATCTCTCTTCTGGCAATGTTAGGGTCAATGCAACATCAAATAGTAATGTAGCAGTAACTACTGAAATCATAAAACCTTTATAATGAATTTTTACTTGTGTAAACAATGACAAGTGAAATACAAATTACTATTTACTGTCATGTACATTGCTCTATAAAACAATCTAGATTATTTCCAAAATATAAAAACAAGTTAATCTATAGCCACTTTGGAAGACAGATTGGTAGTTTATTACAAAGCTAAATATAGTTTTATCACAAAACCCAGAAATTATGCTCTAGATTTCACCAAATGAGCTGAAAACTATATACACACAAAAACCTGCACATGAATGTTTATAGCAGCTTTACTTATAATTGCCAAAACTAGGAAGCAACCAGTATGTCCTTCAATAGGTCAATGAATAAACAAACTGTGATAAATCCATGTAAGAGAAGGTTATTCAACACTAAAAAGAAATGAGCAACTATATCAAACCATGAAAAGACATGGAGAAACCTTAACTGTAGATTCCCAAGTCAAAGAAGGCAGTCTGAAAATGCTACATATTGCACGGTTTCAACTACATGATGCTCTGGAAAAGGTAAAACTAATAGACAGTAAAAAGATAAGCTCTTGCCAGAGGTTTGAAGGGGAAGGAGGGGGAGAGCAATGAACAGGTGGAACATGAGATTTCTTAGGGCAGTGATATTATTCTTTATGATACGGTAATGGTGGATACATGACATAATGTATTTGTCAAAACCCATAGACCTGTACAACACAAAAAACGAGCCCTGGGCTTCCCTGGTGGCGCAGTGGTTGAGAGTCCACCTGCCGATGCAGGGGACGCGGGTTCATGCCCCGGTCCGGGAAGATCCCACGTGCCGCGGAGCGGCTGGGCCCGTGAGCCATGGCCGCTGAGCCTGCACGTCCGGAGCCTGTGCTCCACAATGGGAGAGGCCACAACAGTGAGAGGCCCGCGTACCGCAAAAAAACCAAAAAGAGCCCTAATGTAAACTCTTCAATTTAGTTAATAATAATGTATCAAGTTTGGTTCATCAATTGTATCAAATGAACCATACTAATGTAAGATGTTAATAATAAGGGAAATTACTTTGAGGATGGGGGTTATTACAGAAACTCTCTGTACTTATTGCTCATTTTTTCTGTAAATCTAAGAATTCTCTAAAAAATAAAGTCTATTAAAAAAAGAAGTTAATAAATCAGGCTATATGTTCACAAAACTTCAATGGAAATTTGGGTGGACTGACACCATATGCCCTCTAAGAATTTGAGCTTAACTCTTCACCTGCATATGTGCCTCTAGTTAAAGCTCAGTTTTTAATCCCCATCCTCACCCCAAATCACACTCTAGGGCACGGGTGAAGTTAAATACTTGTAGGCATGGGTGAAATTAAACACTTTTATTGGGCCACAAGGCATGGTTTCTCTCAGGATTTTTAAATTATTTAAGAGTATTTCTTTCTCTCCTTCCACGTGTAACCAGATTCCTCACCTATCTTTGTCGAACATGACATGAGACCTTCCGGTTCAAAACAGAATGGACCACCTCCTTTCTCCCTCCATAATAAACCATACAAACATGACAGCTAAAGGCTGTTCAATAAAGGAATAAACCTACAAGGATAGAAAGTTCAAGAGAGAAGGCAATAGCAACAAAATTCTGGAAGCTGGCAAGCTAACACATGAATTATAGTTGATTAAACAAACCTCAAAGAACTGAATCCTTGGCTAACACTGGGGACAAACCAAGAAGCTACTTGATCCATAGAAGAAGCCCCAAACTTGGTAGCATGAGGCACCTCTGGAATAAGACTGAAGACATTTAAGAAGGAATCAGACTCTCCTGTTTCCCCTCCCCTATTCCACAGAGCCAGGCAACAACCCCTTCTCATTCCCATGCAGAAACTCAGTTTACTATCTAACACCAATTTCTCTTTTTACATTGATTGATTTGCTTGTTTTCTTATATTTTCTAATATCAAATGCATTGCTTTTACATATTTTTTGGAAGAAGGATAGGAATGGAGGGGGGAAGAGGAGGAGAGGAAGGCAAGGAGGAAGAGATAGAAGGGAGGGAGGAGGGAAATCAATAAGACATAAAAATACTAAAAATTGGGGCTTCCCTGGTGGCGCAGTGGTTGAGAGTCTGCCTGCCAATGCAGGGGACGCGGGTTCGTGCCCCGGTCTGGGAAGATCCCACATGCCGCAGAGTGGCTGGGCCCATGAGCCATGGCCGCTGAGCCTGCGCGTCAGGAGCCTGTGCTCCGCAACGGGAGAGGCCACAATAGTGAGAGGCCCGTGTACCGCAAAAAAAAAAAAAACAAAAAAAACTTGGGATCAGACATAACTTCGGTGCATTAAATGATGAGGAGAGAAATAGCAGTAGGAGATGGCACTTAACATTTAGTAACAGCGTACTAACGATGCCCTTGTGTTCTCAGGGACCTAAAAGGAATAGGGGGTCTATCAAATGAGCACAGAGGCCTTCTTTTCCTTCCTGTTATATCTTAACTGACCTAAAGCAAAACTTCCTCAATAAATATGCATTTATAAACATACATTTATCTGTGTGAATTTCTCTACAAAGACTCAAGAAAAGGACAAGCAATCAATTATGTTGAGCCACAGGTGAAATAAGGAAAAAGAATATCTTCAATCATTTAGTGAGCTCTAAAGAATTAAAGGATAAAAAGTAATACAGTCAAAAACAATCACTTTTTCTTCAAGAAGAAAATTACCTACTTCTTTGGCCCACAAAAGTCCTCTATTTAGTGTAAACTAAATTTTATGATTTTCTTCATTTTTATAGATAACAAGGTCATGTAGAATAAGATAATACTGGTTATTTAGGATAATAAGAAAAATATTCTCAGGTTATCACTGACCTAGTTAGAGAAAGAAAACACTGTACACAAGCCTTTCTCCAATGCTACTGAGTACGTTTCCCTCAAAAAAGAGGTGGGAGAGATTATACCTTCGTGGGATTTATTTCCACATATAATATAAAAGGGTTACTGTTTAAATCTATGCATCACTGAGATGTATCTTCCATTTTTATGAAGAATCACCTCAATAAACATACTTTAATTTAGAGAATAATAATAAAAGGCAATTGCCTTACTCTGTAACAGGATAAAAAGTATTTCATTATCATAATTTTGAGATATAACTTTTTATACAAATGATAAAATATTTTTAAAAGTAAATGTTATATATGACAGAAAAGCAGTTTCAATGGATGCACACACGATTTTGGTGTATGGTAATCAAGTGAATCAATCATAAGACAAAGTTATCATGAAATAGAGTTAATTAGGTATAGGCTTGAGGTATGGCAGATGGAAGGTGTAACATATGAAAGGAAGTTAAGCACACTTTTTGAATTCTGATTTTCTGGGTGGTTCCCCTTGTCATATAATGAACTATTACATTTCATTTCTGAATAACTGAGGAGATTAAAGCATTCAACTGTAGCTCATGAATTACTCTGAAAACTATTCAGAATTTAAATGTAATAGCTGGTCTCTCATTTTTCATTGTCTAGTAAATGAGTTTATGAATAAACAAATGAATTCATATATTCCAAACAGCAGACCAGTCATGCACCCCCAATTCATTCATTCATTCATTCATTCAATAGATACTTACTGATCTATAAAGGGTCAGGCCCTACCCTAAATGACAGCCTAAGACAAACATTCTATTCCCCCATAGAATTCACAAGTTAATATGAAAACAGACATTAAACAAATGTATTTATGTGTTACCAGTAACGAAGTAGATGAAATGAGCTGTGGAAAAGAACAAAAGCATAGAGGAATGGGGAGTTATTTTAGAGGGGGGGTCAGCAAAAGCTCCCAGAGAAGGCACCATTTAAACTGAGACCCAAAGGCTAAGAAGGAGCCGGCCAGGCATGGAAAGGAGCATTCCAAACAGTGGAAACAGCAAGTGCAAATGCCCTGAGTCAGGCAGGGCTGCAAGAACTAACAGTAAGCCAGTGACACCAGGGAGAATGAGCAAGGGAAAAGGAGGCAATAGATGAGGTAGGAAAGCTAGGCAGGAGCCGTTACCGAGAGCCTTTCAGAGCCAAGTTAAGAAGTTTACATTTTATGCCAAGTACATGTAAAGGCTTTAACGCCGAGAAGTGACATGACCCAATTAACATTCTTAGTATGGCACCATCACTGCACTCTGTAGAAAATAAATTAGATTTCTCGTGGGAATTCTTAGTTGTTTTGGGCACCATGAGACCTCCCATCAGTCTCCTGAAGCCTATAAATCCCTCCTCAGAATGATATTTATAGATGCATAAAACAGAATACATAGAGTTACAAAGGAAACTAATTATATTGAAATTTATTTCTATCCGGGACGCTTGGAGGCAAAGAACCCAGGGTGGAGAATACCTGCTAGTGAACATAAGTGAAAGTAGAGTTAGAAGGCAATGGCGGTGGATGCAGACAGGAATGGATGACTCCAAGAAAAATTTAGCATTTTTGGATTCTTTGCTTATTACGTAGGTCCAAATTTTTGAGCATGGATAAAAATGTGTGTCTGTTTTCTTTTTAATCAAACTCCTCTATATTTGTGTATTTTAAAGGACATTTTCTCTCATGTAGAACCAAAAAGTTTATATTGGAGAATTTTTCTAATAGAAGTTGTCCTATAGGCAATCCTTCACTCTGTGAGCATTGATTGATTATAATGATAAGCACTGATGACAAGAGCTAGCATTTATTGAGCACTTACTAAGTTCCAGGTACTAAGCAAAGTGCTTTGTAGTGCAATGTCTGGTTTAATTCTCATAACAACCCTTTGAGGTAGAGGCTTTATTTTTATCCCCTTTTTTACAAATGAGAAAATTAAAGCTCAGAGATATTAAGTAATTTGCCCAATACCACACAGCTGGTAATTGTCAGTACTGGGAATGGAGGCCTGGACTAAATCCAGAGTGAGGGATTACTGAGCATCTACTAAGTGCTCAGTATTGGGTTGGCAATAATTTGAACGCCAAAAATGTATAAGCCAGGGCCCAGATCTTAAGGCACCAATAAAACAGTTTATAAGTATAACAAATACACATATGTATATATCATTGGTGGAATATGGGAGACCATAAAAATATGTACTTACTTTAGTATCACTAGAACTAAGTATTTAGCAAAAGGAGAGCTCTGAATTTGTAGGGAATGTTTTAGGGCAAGTATAAGACTTGGACTGTTTCTTTAAAAAATTCGGTACGCTTTAGATAAGCTTAAAGGTGGAGGAAGTAATTCTGGTAACGAAAGCAATGAATCATATGAAATATTAGGGTATGGTCAAAAGATAAACTTAATGGCAGAACGTCTAGATTTTTAACCTCCTAGAAGTGACATTTTAGAAAGTTACTTAACTCCCTTGATACTCAATATTCTCATTGGCAAAATGTGTTTAATAACCTCTGCTTGTGAAAGTATATGAGTGTATGTGGCAAACTGTAAAGCAACTTCCTTTAGCAGTTTTATACATATAGTAAACATTTCATTTTGCCAAAAGGCAGGGACCTCATATAATGTTGTTTTTGTTTTTCTTTTCCGACCTAGCCCCAGTGAAGAATGCTGTGATACATTATATGATTCTCTGCTGCGTTTCATTTGGCACTTCTTATTTCTACACATCTAGGAAACGCTAAAGACAAACCTAACCCGAAGCACCTCCTTCCTCACAGGGACTCTCTTCTTGGAATCCAGTTCCATCAGACCAGCTTCTGAGTGATGAGGATAATGGCTAATAATGGCTTAATGTGTTATTCCTTCCATAAAGCATTTACGTTTAATAATAGTCCCCAATGTCCTATAGCTAAAAATTGGAAAATAAAATAATTTCAGATCTTACAGAAATAATGAGAAGGAAAGCTGAAATTCTGGGACAGAAGGGCCACTGGGTCTTCTTTAAGTCACACTGCTCAGGAGTTGCAGCCTTTCTGAGGAAGCTACATTAACCAGTAGTACAATAACCAATATTAAAATCAGAAAGAAATATCAGTTAAGAGCCTTAGATGTTGCTGTCAAATAACGAGTTCAGAAATGAGCATTTCAAGACTAAAAAGGAAGGCTTTGATCTTTTAAGATTTCTTAATAAAGAGACCTAATATTAAAATGGCAAAATAGCAACATTTATGAAATCTGAATGGTGGGTGCATGGATTCTACTAAATTGGTTTATGTATGTTTCTGTATGCTTTAAGCATTTCTTAACCTGAAAGTAACAAATCATAAAAAGCAAGAATAAAGAAGTTCTTATTACAATGGACACAGAAATATGTTCAACAGCTATTCCAATTTTAGTGTTTCTCTTGTTTTGTACTACACTACTAATCCTCTGGCAATTGAGTATGACAGGCTGGATAAAACACACCTGGATGCAACAAAACACTTTATCCCAAATTCTTATGAATTTAACACTAGGTCAAGATAAGGCTTTGCAGACTTTTCCTAAGACCAAAAATTATAACAGAGTATCACTAATTAGTGGTTTTTTAAAATCTAATAATATAGCCAACAAAATTATGCTGATACGATTTGCCAAAACTTGAAATAATGTAAAGTACACAAATAATATCATGTAAATCAGATAGTTCAAGAAATGTAATAATGCTAATTTATATCTATGCTACAATTTACAGTTTTCAGAGAACTTACAGCTATATTATTTCACTTAACCGTAGAAACTATAACTTGTATATTCTGTAGGGAAATGATACAAGTGTTAATTCAGCACAAGTCTTGACATGCCAGCTGATAACGCTAGCCTTTGGCATATTTTCAGTTAAAGAAGGCATTCCTAAGAGTCTTAACTTGTTGAAATTGCTTAATATGCTAACTGTATAAATGATGGTTGAATATATGAGTGCGAAATATAATTTATTTATATTTTTCTACAAAGTTTGACAGTTTAATAGTCAACAGTTCTATGCTTCCACATTTGAACATGTAAACCTGAATCTGATAACAAATGATTAAAGAACAAGAGGCAGTAAAAGCTAAACAAGAATGTCATCTGATTACTGTACAGATTAAAACTGGATGCAAAAGTGCTATATGTAAAATATACTTAAATGATATGAGGATAATTTCCAGACAACTTTTCAAAAAGGCGCAAATATTTTTTTAAAAACAAACACAGTCCAACAGCCTGGACTTTTGTGATACAGACCTCTACCACCACCCCCAATTCTGACAATCCCCGCAGGCAACCAACTGCTGTAACTGTGGAATGTGCTCTTTGAACTGTACAAAAGCCTTCAGCCTTTCCTGCATTCTGCAAACAAAAACTGCCAAGTACAATTATTTCTCTGATTTAACATAATACAAGTGTTACTTCTCCCCCCCTCAACGTCCCTAGTGCCAGCAATGGCCTATAATGTCTACATTTATAAATGCACAGAAAAACAATCATTTTTCATAATCAAAACTAAATTTGTTTTAGAAGTATAATAGTTAACTAAACATAATATAAATTCAACAGGCACCATATTCCCTTTTGTGTATATGTTTTAAGAATTCTATTTCTATAGATGGATTCAAGGATTGAATGGGATTAGTCCTTTTAATTATATGACTAGGATCTTCAGCTTGAAATCTTTCTTACCAAAAAAAAAAAAAAAAAGACAAACACAATAGTTGTTTATATTCAATTCGTTTACCAAAAAGAACTCATTAGAGCTAATAAGAATATGTCCTTCCAAATGTGAATATCTCTTGATGTTCAAAAGAAAATGAAAAGTAAAAGGCAAAATAAGTCCTAAGATAGAGTTGCACAGATATATAAACTTACCTACTAGTTAAATGTTAGAATAGAGAATTTTTCTAGCCTAGATCCAACACAAACTGCTTTTCTTCACTGAGTATGTCCTTGACATTATGCATACCTGAGTATTTTTCTTTTTAAAAAGATAATATTAAACCCAGTACTGAAGAGTTAGTTCCATTTTTCATGTACATTAATGCTTCCAACTATTTGTATGTATAAACTAATTATCAGATGCATTACTCTACTGGAAAATATTTGAAGTTTTATAAAATTAAGTTATGAACAGATAAGACACCATCATTTATTTAACACAAAAAAAAATAATTATCAAGTAGAACCAACCATTATAGGAGATGCTAAGAAAAGATAAGGCATGCTTTTGTTCAAAAGAAGCTAACAATCCAGTTGAGGGAGCAAGACATGTATAAAGCAATGAAAGTTTAAGAAAAAATAAACATGATATATATTTGCCAATATTAATTTAAAGGAATTTGTTCATTTCATGGCCTATTTAAATGAAGTTCAACCTCATTCCTTTTTTGAGAACCAGAGACATCTCAGGTTGTTACAAACAAGGCTGAAGTAAACTGGCTTAGAAGTTGAACCATCCTACAGATAAGGATTTCTTTGCTCTTTCTATCAAATGTTTTATTCTCTATGTCAGTCAAATCACTTCTCGCTGATGCCATAAAAGCTTTTTCAGCTAATTAGTTCATACAGTATTTTATCTTTTTATTGATGCCTATATTTAATAAGTACTTATTAAATACTGACTGTGTCTAGCAAAGAATAGTTAAAGACTGATGCTTCGAAGTCAGACATGTGAAGGTTCAATTCTGGCTCTGTCACTTAGTAACGGGAGAAGCTACTTAACTTTTCCAAGTCTCAGGTTCATCATCTGCAAAATATACACAAGTGACATAAAGGAAGCTGTCATTGACAACTCTGACAGCTCATAGCCTCCCAGAGAATCTGTGCTTGAACTGGGTTTTGAAGGACAGTAGGGGGTTCATCTATCACAAAAGCAGTGGAGGACTTTCCATACAAAGAGAACAGAACATGCAAAGAGGCATGGAGTGCAACATATCTTTGGAGAATCACTGTATGAAGTTCTGAAATATTTTAGGTTGCAGAAGGTTAGGCTAGAGAGGGCTTATATACACATTATACTTCGATGCTTAGATTGTATATATGTCAATTTATTAGGGTAAAGTCTATGACAAAAGAAAATAGAATTACTAAGTTTGAAATCTTAGGATCATCCTGATCTTTTTCCCCATGCATCCATTATCCAGTCCTACAGAAGGAACAACATGCACAAAAGCCACAAGGCACAAAAGAACTTGAAGCCATCAATTAATGAAATTAGGCCAGAGTAAGTGGAGCAAGAAAGAAGAGTCTAAAATGTGCTGAGTAGAGAAAGATGATGGTAGAGCAGCAGGCATGGTCCAATTTTTGCAGGGACTTACAGATCACTGTGAAGAGTTAGTTTGGATTTTACCCTAAGTTCAAGGGAAAACAAATGCAAAATTTTAAGAAGAAAATAAAAATCATCCAATCTTTATTTTTAAAAGAAAATTGCTCCTTAGTGAGTTAGAAGGGATAAAGGGTACAAAGAATTGAGTAAAACAGGTAGTCACTGCAGTGGTCCAAGTGAACATTTTAAAACAGGGTAGTGTCAGTGGGATGTGGAGAAAGAAACACATTTTGATCAAATCTGGAGGTTTAATTAATGAGAGGAGGAGAGTGAACACGAGAGAAGGGAGATGTCCAGGTGGCCCCAAATTGGTGACCCGACATTTCTGACTTAGGCAACTGGGTATATAACGGTGCTTGCCATTCACTAAGACAGAAAACAGCATAAAAGAAGCATATTTTCTATCCTATTTTGATACGTGAGACAGGAGCTGGCAATGAGCTTATTTTAGATGGATTCCTGTGGGACATTTAAGTAGCGATATCAAGAAGACAGTTGTAAATGCAGATCTTGAACTCAGAGGAGAAATATGAGCTAGAGGTACAAAAGTGGGAGCCCCGGGCTTCCCTGGTGGTGCAGTGGTTGAGAGTCCACCTGCTGATGCAGGGGACACGGGTTCGTGCCCTGGTCTGGGAAGATCCCACATGCCGCGGAGCGGCTGGGCCCGTGAGCCATGGCCACTGGGCCTGCGCGTCCGGAGCCTGTGCTCCACAGTGGGAGAGGCCATGACAATGAGAGTCCCACGTACCACAAAAAAAAAAAAAAGTGGGAGCCCCAACACTAAAAGTGATAGTCAGAGCTTTGGAAGTAAGGGAGCTCATCTAGAATAATGTACATACAGAGTGAGAAGATAAAGCGGGAGGAGAAAGACAGAACACAGGAAAAGACCTAAATTTATGAGGTAGGCAAAGAAAAGACTCACAAAGGAGACTTAGGAAGGAGAGTAAGCAGGAGGACACGCCACGAGAACATGAGATGATAAAAGGAGGAAGCGGTCAGCAGTGTTAAAGACTTCACGAAAGGCGAGTGATGGAAACTGTCCTAAGATTTAGCAACGATAATAACATTGAGGGACTTCTGGTTAAGCAGAGCAGTCTAAACACACGCAATTACATCCACTCCTTTCCAAAATACTAATACAGTGGCAATACAAGAATAAAAAGTTATGAACCCATGAAAAAGATCATAGCCGAAGGGGTGACACCCAACAAGACATGACAACACATCTCTGTATGCACTACATGGTCTAACACAGATCCTCAAAGAAAGTTGTTGAAGGAATCAATCAGTACTTTACTCAATCATTCAATCCTCATCTTGTAGAAAAGGAAACTGTTCCAGGAGTCAAAAATGCAGAGGAGAAATTACACACGAGTTACACCCCAGGAAAAATTCTCAAAGCTGATGAAAATGTCCCTGTCTCCCTCTGAGTGAACTTAAACTAGATATATTTAAATTTGTAGATTTTTAAGGTAGATAAGAACCTAGTGTAATACAGCATAGTTTTTTGGTTTGCTCTTTTTTTTTTTTAACTCAAAGGTTGTAGTTGAAGAAAATAATCTTATTAATTAAGCCAAATATAGTTCCTCTGAGTTAAAAAAAAAAAGAGCAAACAAAAAAACTAAGCTGTATTACAGTAGGGTCATTGTCATCAGTTTTGAGAATTTTTTCTGGTGTGTAACTCCTGTTACATATCAGGATGTTAACTGCTCAGCCATTATAATTCATATTCATTTCATTTCAACATGGTATTCCAAAGGATTACACTTCAAGGCAAAAGACTAACATTCACCTTCTATCACAGCATAAAGAGGCAATGTCCTTTTCTGAGAGAGAACATCAAAATCAATTCATTCACCAAATACGTATTAAGTGTGGACTGTGTACCAGTACTATTCTGGGCAGTGGGGACATGGTTGAATGAGGCATAAAGGAGTTTATACAACACTGTATGGAAAGGATAAGAGTGGGAAATAGGATGGTACCTTATGACACTGATTCTTAAAATCTAGTGGAAAACAAAAATTATTATTTTCAGTATTTGCATATAAACATCATATCCATTAGCATTCATCTCCATAATGAAACGATTGAGAAATTATACCACCTCAAATCATGATCTATACAAATCCAAATATAACTAGATTTAAAATAATAAAAACAAATTCAATCTCAGATCACTTTAACCATAAGAAAACAGGAACACAATAGAAATACTATTTTAAAACTGCACAACAAAGCCAAAATTGTCTTTTGCACAAGCCTTCTAAGAACCAGTTAAGTGTAAAGTATTTTGAAAAATTAAGAAGTTGGCAATAATTGAGGACTCAGTTAAAATTTACCGGTACAAGTTTGCTCTGAAAAATCAACCTGAAATTTTGAGTTGATATTTGGTTTGCTAATTCAAAACACACTTGGTGGAGAGATACCCACAATGAAGAAGAAGGGGAGAGAGAGTGACTGAAACAGATTCTGTGTAGCAACATGCATTTCTCATCTGAAGAGAGAAACTAGGGGTTGACTAGATGATGACTAATTAAGGATCCTGTTTCTGACTTACTTCACTCTGTATGACAGACTCTAGGTCCATCCACCTCACTACAAATAACTCCATTTTGTTTCTTTTTATGGCTGAGTAATATTCCATTGTATATGTGTGCCACGTCTTCTTTATCCATTCATCTGTCGATGGACACTTAGGTTGCTTCCATGTCCTGGCGATTGTAAATAGTGCTGCAATGAACATTGTGGTACATGACTCTTTTTGAATTATGGTTTTCTCAGGGTATATGCCCTGTAGTGGGATTGCTGGTAGAGGTGTGGGACAGGGAGGGTGAGAGGGAGGGAGGCACAAGAGGGAAGAAATATGGGGATATATGTATATGTAGAGCTGATTCACTCTGTTATAAAGCAGACACTAACACACCATTGTAAAGCAATTATACTCCAATAAAGACGTTAAAAAAACAAAACAAACAAACAAACAAAAACTTCCTGGGGGTGGGGGGTAAAGTATCCTGGTGGGGGGAAGGACAATGAGAGAAATGGAAATTATGTTTTAAAGTACTGGCAACAAACTAATTACATTCCTTCTTTGAGACAAATGCTGACCCACCTCACTGATAGGGTCAAACCTAAGATTGAGATTAAAAGTTTTGCTTTGGTCATCCTACCAACACTAACTATTCTTACGTCGAACAGAAAAGATAAATATCTTCATATTACTGACTAAAAACTATAAAATAAAAGTACATGCCATTTTCATAAAACTCAGTGGGAGCTGGCAAAGCAAATGTTGGCTCCACTTCACCATTTTGCTTAGGATCAAATCTCCAATAAGAATGTCAAGAAGGTATAAGTCTACTAATCAAATCATATAAACTTTCCAAACTATCTCAGTATATAATGTCCCTGGGTGATCGAAAATCAAGATCAAATATATGCAATGACTCTGTTATGCAGGGAAAAACAGACTTTAGTAAAGAAAGAAATTTCAAAGATTGGAAGAAGCTACCTTAAATGGATCGTGGAAGAATTCACATGAATTGTAAGGACTCTAGAATAAGCATTATACAGCAATATAATGATGAGTAATCCAACAGTGAAAACAATAATAATGGAAGCTTTACATAATCTATATGCCAGGAGCTGTGCAGGCTGTTTCATCTCTCCCCACTAAATTTTCCCCAGATCATCTGGTACTAAGCTTTATATGATGCCCTTAAAAAAGCAAAATTTATACTCTGCACTTTATGAGTATGATTTATAATAAAACAAAAATTACCACTTTGTGATATAACCCCATTAGAGAGACATTTAGCAATATATTATAAAAATAAAGATGTAGTATTCTAAAACTCAGACATTCTACTACAAGTTATAACTTCAGAAAAACTCTCAAACATGCACACAGAAAGATATATACAGATATGCTCACTGTATTATTGTGTGGAATAGTAAAAAAATGGAAAACAGCCAAATTGTTCATTTACTGAGGAAGGAATTTTAAAATAACTATGCTTTATTCAAACCATGGAATGTTAGAGCAATTAAAACCTAATTATTACCCACAACAATGGCAAAATGAAAAAAGACAATCTCAGTTTTGGAAAGATGTGGAGCAACTTGAACTCACATGCATTGATGGTGGGATGGTAAATTGGGATAACCACTTTAGAAGACTGCTTGGCAATATCTACTAATGTTGACACTGACACTAATTACAGATAAGCTAGGATACAGACACTAAGTTGATACAATGATGTAGATATCTTATCATACAAAATTTCTCCTCCTAGCTATACAGATATGCATAATATGTAACAGATATGCACAAGAATCTTTAGCGTAGTATTATGTCTAATAGTCAAAACAAGAAAACAACACAAATGTCCCAAAACCGAATGGAAATAAACAGTGGTATATTCATGTAATGGAATACTAGCTAGCACTCACGACAGACATTTAACTACACACAATAACATGGAGTAAGCATGTAAACCTAACAGTAAGAAACAGAAGCCAGATACACACAAAAGACTATGTACTAAATGATTCCATTTATATAAATTTCAAAAACACAAAACTAATCTATGTTGTTAGAGGTCAGAATATGGTTTCCCCAGTGGGGGGTGGGGAGAGATAGTAACTAAAAGGTGGAAAAAGGGTGGGAAGGCTTCTGAAGCACTGGTAGCGTGCAACTTCTTGAGCTGGGTACTGATCACACAGATGTGTTCATTCTGTGAAAATTCATCAAGATGTACAAATATAATTTTAGCAGTTTTCAGTATATAACTGCAAAACTCATAAATGCAACATATATACTTAATAAAAGCTTACTTAAAAAAAAACCCTAAGAAATCAGACCTGTATGTATCACCATGGATAAGTCACCTAAACATAATTTTTGAAAGCAAAAATTTTTCAGAAGGGCAGATTTAATATGATGTCACTCACATAAATTTTAAAATCACACAAAAAGTGTAAGAATACAGATAAAAACCAACTTCAGTATAGTTAATATCTCTAGAGAGAGAAAAAGGAACAGGACGAGAGCACACAGCTTTTGCTATATTCGTGGTATTGTATTTCTTAAAAAGAGAGAGATCTGAATATAACAAAATATTCATGTATGTCAAATTTGAATATGTGAGTGCCTATTGTGTTATCTTCTGTATATCTGCAATATTTTTAAATAAAAGTCTTAAAGAAAGCTATCACTTTGGATTCTAGAGTGAAGAGAATCTTTAAAATAATTTTCAGTGAAAAACATTCTTAACCATTTGCCCAGATCAGCTGATTAACAAATGCTTTTATATATAGCTTAAGTATCTGAGATGGCTGATGCGTGTTTATTTTAGGTAAAATATTTACTAAAATACATTCTATACATAGAAAAACAGTACAGTCTTATTTGCAAAAAGATAATTTGGGCCTTTTAAGCTGTATAATAATAAAATCATTCAACATTTGAGAGAGTTCAGCAGAAATGGTCTTTAGGAGAAAATATACCTTCAAACTAATTCTTTAAAACCCAAAGCAACTTTGTTGCTCCTTTATGCATTCCATTGGGCTATAATCATAATGAAGTATTTAAGTAATAATGGTTGCATGGGTAGAATCGTCAACTCCACAAAACTAGATCATCGATATACCCACTAAAAAGAGTTATTCATCCCAGGAATACTCAGTCCCTTTTCCCAGATATCACTTTGCACTGTTAACTTGGAAGTCGACTCAGTGGTTAGCTAACTGGTCCTTCAAATGGATTTGGAGGTTACCATCCATTTTGTGTTTAATAAGAAGTTTTGTCTTTACTGTCTTGTCTTAAAATCGAAGAGGTATAGGGAATAGAGACACATAAATGGGTAGAGAGAGAAAAAGAAACACAGAGATAAATACACATACATGTATATATAGACACATACATATATGCAAACATACACACACTTACTTATGTGTACACACACATTTCTACATACATAAGAAGGGCAAGAGAGACTACAACCATTAAGTGCCTACTCTGTGCCAGGTATTTTTAAGTTTGATCTTTTAATCTTCACAGAACCCTATAAGAAAGTTATTATTATTTTTTGCACATGCAAAACTTACCCAAGATCAATATAAAAAAAATACGTGGCAGAGCAAACCCAGGTCTGTCAAATGCAAAAATGAGCCTCTTTCCTCCACAGTATGCTTAAAATAAGTTTTAGGTCGATTGTAAGTATTGCTTTGTATCACTTTCACAGAGAAAAAAATTCATTTTGGCACTATGAAGAAACATAGCTGGTTTTTAAAACAAAATCTGATTTTATTCCCAAAATTTCAATATGGCAAAGGAAAAGTTGCTACAAAGATAATTCTTAGTTGAATATGTTCAAAATGTAATTCCCTGGTAATCTGGGTTTTGGCCAAGACAAATCAAAGTCATAGATATTTTACAAATGCCAAGTTTTCAGAGAAACAAAAAAAAATGCAATAGCAACAGATGCATTCTCCATAGACATTTGTGTTGAGCCTAGCTATATCCAGAGTCTGAAGAAAAGGGGGATTTTAAAATTTCATTTTAATGAATAATAAATTCCTGATTTCTGTTCATGTCAACCAGTTAAATAAGATCATATTCACTCCTTGGAAAATTAGACAGTAGAATATACTGAGAAAGAAAAAAGAAAATAAGGAGGAAAAAGAGGATGGGAAGGAGAAAAAAGAGGATGGGAGGGAGAAAAAAGAAAAGCAAGAAAAATTTTAAAGAGACTAGAAAGAAAACTATATCTGGTACTTCTTGAACTAAAACTATATTTGAAAATTTCTATTCAAAGAAAGAATACAAAGTGCATTTGTTTTTCATTTGTTTTACAATATACTAACATTAACAAATTAAAGTCCCACTTGTGTAAAAGCAAGTGTGTCTGAGGATGATGGGCCATTGCATAAAATGCATTAAAATTTAAGGAAAGAAGCTACAAACAACTCAGTAAAGATCACTAGTTCATTACCATAGAAAGGGTTTTGGTTATACTGTAAAAAAAAATCCATTTTTAAATTCAAAATTGAAATATCTATCTTAAGACAAGTTTATACTACATAAATAAATTGTCATTAATAGTTACTACATAAATGCAAGCATAGAGGCTCCCCTCTATGGATATTAGCACTTTCTCCAAGTAAAACACACTACTTTATAATATCACAAAATATTGATTTTAAGACCCTATCTTTTTAAAAAATTTTGAAGATTCAGAGCACACAGATCAAATATGAAATTATCTCAACTTTTCTCAGAACTCTACTTAACAGAATCATTGAGATTGCTTTTTTAATTCTTTTTTTCGTTATATTAGACATGCAGAAACATATCTAAAATAAAGCCTTAATTTTTTAGAGCAGTTTTACTTTTACAGGAAAATTGAACAGGAAGTACAGAGTTCCCATATATATCTTCTTCCCCATTCCCAATAGACATAAAGTTTCTACTGTTATTAACATTTTGATTACTGTGGTACATATGCTACAACCGATGAACCATATTAAAACATAGTTATGAATTAAAGTCTAGAGTTCACATTAAGGTTTATTGTTTGTGTTGTATAGTTCTACAGTCGTACAGCTGGCAAATACGTAATGCTATGTATCCATCATTAAAGTACCATACAGAATAGTTTCACCACCCTAAAGATCCCCTGTGCTCTGCCTATTCGTCCTTGCCTCTCCTCAACCCCTGGCAACCACTGAGCTTTTTACTGTCTCCATAGTTTTGCCTTTTCCAGGATGTCATATAGTTGGAATCACAGGATGTAGCCTTTTCAAATGACTTCATTCACTCAGTGATATTCATTTACGGTTCCTCCATGTCTTTTTGTGGCTTAATAGGTCATTTCTTTTCATCAACTGAATAACAGTCAATTGTATAACTATATCACAGTTTGTTTATCCATTTATCTATTGAAGGGCATCCTGGTTGCTTCCAAGTTTTGGCAATTATGCATAAAGCTTATATAAACATTCTTGTGCAAATTTTTCATAGACATAAGTTTTCGACTCATCTGGGTAACTAGCCAGGGATGCAATTACTAGGTTGTATAGTAGTGAATACTGTATGCCTGTTTAGCTTCATAATAAACTGCCAAACTATTTTCCAAAGAAGCTATATCCATTCCACCACCAGTGAATCACAGTCCTTGCTGCTTGCTCCACATCCGTGGCAGCATTTGGTGTTGTCAGTGTTTTGAATTTTAGCTATTCTAATAGGTGTGTAGTGGTATCTTTTTGTTTTAATTTGCAATTCCCTTATGAAATAAATACCAAGCATCTTTTCATAAGCTTATTTGCCATCTGTATATCTTCTTTGGTGAGATCCATTTCTTATAGTTGAGTTCTTTGTATATTTTGGATACAACTCCTTTATCAGATATGTGTTTTACAAATATTTTCTTCCAGTCTGTGACTTATCTTTTCATTTTCTTAACAGTGTCTTTCTCAGAATAGAAGTTTTTCATTTTAATAAAGTGCAACTTATCCAACTTATCAATTTTTTCTTTCATGGATTGTGCTTTTGGTGTTTTATCCAAAAAATCAACTTCTAGATTTTCTATGTTACCTTCCAGCTGTTTTATAGTTTTACTTAGCTCTATGATTCATTTTTAATTCATTTTTGTAAAAGGTATACATTTTGTGTCTAAATTTCTTTTTTGCATATGGATGTCCAGTTAGTTGTTCCAGTGCCACTTTTTGAAGTCACTGTCATTTTTCAACTGAGCTGCCTTCACTCCTTTGTCAAAGATCAGTTGCCTATGCTTGTGTGGGTCTATTTCTAGATTCTCTATTCTGTTACAAAAATCTGTCTATTATTTCATCAATATCATACTGTCTTGATTACTGTAACTTTAAACAATGTCCTGAAGTCAGGTAGTGTCAGTCTTCTGACATTGTTCTTCTTCATCAATATTGTGTTGTCTATTCTGGGTCTTTTGCCTTTCCATATAAACTTAAGATCAGTTTATCAATATTCACAAAATAACTTACAGGGATTTGATCGGGATTTTATGGAATCTATAATCTTCAAGTTAAGAAGACCTGACATCATAACCATATTGAGTATGCCTAGCCAAGAACATGGACTATCTCTCCATTTATTTAGATCTTTGATTTTCTTTCATCAGAATTTTGTAGTTTTCCTAATATTGTTGTTGTACATATTTTGTTAAACTTATTCCTGTGTTTCTTTTTTTGACGCTAATACAATGGTATTGTAGTTTTAATTTCAAAATTCCAGTTGTTCATTGTTCACATATCGGAAAGCAATTGACTTCTGTATATTAATCTTGTTTTCTGCTGCCCTGCTATAATTGTTTATTAATTCCAGGAGCTTTCCTTGGTTGATTCTTTTGCATTTTCTACATAGACAATCATGTCATCTGCAAATAGACAATTGCATTTCTTGCTTCCCAATCTGTATGCCTTTTATTTCCCTTTCTTATCTTACTACCTTGGCTAGGATTTCCAGTATGATACTGAATAGGATTGTTAAGAGGGGACATTCTACTTTGCTCCTGATCTTAGTAGAGAAGCATGTAATTTCTCATTGATAGTTTTTCATAAAGCAAATGTCCATGCAACCACCAGCCTAGTGAATAAACAAAATGTTGCTGGTACACCAGAAGCTCCTGGAACCTCCACCCCAATTTCTACCACCTATATACAACTTAACCATTATCTTTAGTTTTGTTGTAATCACTTCTTGCATCCCTAAACACTAAAGTCTAGTTTTAGAACTTCATATAAAATAAATCATACAGTATTATTCTTTTGGGTCTAGGTGTTTTTTATCAACATTATGCTTAGGAGATTCGACCACGTTATTGTTGCTATACTTTACCCAATTTCATTGCTGTAGAGCAGAAGATGAGAAAATTTTTTCTGTGAATGACAATATTTTCCAATTTGTCATCAAACTCAAACCAGTAAATAAGAGTTCATTACTGACCTATCAAATTTAAATAACTCTTTAAAGTTTCATCACACTTTTCAATAATAAAAATTAAAGTTTTAAGTGAAAAGCAACTGTTTCATGTCATGAAAGCAATACTAATGTCTGCAGTCTTTCTCCAAGTTGTCTATTCTAGTTCAATGATGGAAAAATTTTGAACTGAACTTCTAAAACCAAAAAAGTTTCTTTTTTATGCATAGTTTCTACTAAATTCAAGATTCCTAACTCACAATTATAGATTGTCAGGAATGGCAACAGTGTTTCCTGGCTCTATCAGATGTTCCAACCAACAAGATTAAACATGAACCTAGTAATTTTGAAGAATTCTCACTGTAGACTACTTTGACAGCTTTGTCAGATACTATGTGATTAAGAATATCACATTCAAAACCTGTAAAGGTTCATATTTCAGTTTTGGAGATAATTGGGAGAATGTATGATTTGGTTTTATTCAACTCTAATAAGCATTCATTTTCTATTGCACAATTTGGACCTTTTAAAATCAAAACAATACTCTCTCACTGAGTTCTTTCACTGATGAATGAAAAGTGTTATCAATTATAAGCAAAAGTCAAATTTCTGGCAGTTAAGCCATTACATCACATATCAAGTGCCTTATTGCAAGGATGATGCTCGAGGTAATTTTCCAGATAAAGGTAGTGATGATAAGAAATTTCTTCCCAAATAATTTTCCTGAAACAAGCGTTGCCTTTAGTCATCATTCTTTCTACCAATTTCTGAACAGCAACTGAATTCTATGTTTCTATAAAATCATTAACGGACATCTTTTAAGTTCTTCCTGACAAAATAGGAAATCAGTCTTTCAAATACACTGAGCTGACAGAATTTATATATATTTTATAGTAGATTATGGATACAAATTCAGTCTAATTCATTTTCACCATGCAAAGTGAGAAAAGGACTTAACGTCTCTCTTACTGGAAGGTGTATTTAAATAGATATGTTAAGATAGTCTTATTCTCAGATATGAAGAAATATAAAAGAAAAAGAGAGAATCAAAGTTTAGCACATAAAGGGATTATGATGGCACAATTGCACATATTAAATCAAAGGAAGTTACCTTCTTTTCATCAGAAAACTCTCAAAATTCTTAACGGGTCTCTGCCAGAAGGTAAAATTAACACTAATCCATTTTGCATTAAATGTTACTATTGTACGGCATCACCCTATGTTATTAGTTAGAAAATGTTAACACATATAGAAATTTAAGTTACCTACCAAAACACCCGTATATTTTGTAGAGAAAAAAATCCAAAGAATATTGTCATCGCATAGTTTTCTATTACTAACATCTGAATAGCCACAAAAACTGAGAGATGGAAAATATAGAGTGCAGATGACTTACATATGGAGGGTTAGACTTTAATTCTCTCTCCCAGGATTGAGGAGTTTTATTCTTTGTGCTTACAATGCTCCTTTCTCCAGGGTATTCTTCTACTTCCAGAATAGGTCAGGACAAAGCTTCAACAGACTTCTATTATTTGTTTGATCTAGGGGGAAATTATACTTTTAATCAATTATTACAAAATGCATCAAACTTTTTTCTCACTGTGCTGGGGGGTGGCGGTTTCTCATTATTTTCTCTTGGATCTGAGGTGAACAGAGAAAATAGGAATTGCCATTGTTGCATATTACAATAAATAAATCAAGTAGTTTAAATTAACACCACTAAAAGAAACCCACATCTATCTTCTTTTTCATTTTTATGGCTAAGCAGCACAGCAAGAGAAAATTAATATTCAAAATCCAAATGACTACAAAAGCCTACTCAAATGTATTTTTAAAAGACTTTGACATAATTTTGCAAATCCATGAGTTTGAATGGACTGGCAGAAATGATTAGGTATCAAATATTTTTACTCATTCATTTTAATGTCTTATGGCTAAAGAATTACAGGATGATTAGAAAAGTGTAAAGGGAAATCCATTTTAAAAAATTTTAATGGAATAATAAAAAAGATGATTTCAAGAGCATGAGACAGACCAGAAACAGATAGCAAAGGGCCTGTAGGCAGGGCAAGAAATCTAGAGTAAGAATTTTGGAGATGGTACAAAGGTTGGGAACTGCTATTCAAACAGAGCATGTTGGTCAAATTAAAGCATGTAACATGAGTACATTTTTAATATGGTTTGATGTTAACTCTCTAAGAAATCTATAAATGTAAAAATACAATACATCCTACCTTCACAAGAACACAGAAACATACTATATGATTATTTGATCTTTGGTGGTATGAACATTCATAATTTTAAAAGAGTTGATTGTATTCTACAAACTTCATTGAATTGTAGTTTTCTAATAACGGATATTTTCTGCCTCATTAAAATGAAACATTAAGATAAATGTCTTCAACTTGTGCCATACCCTGGATCACACTCTCTTGCCTTATCTTTAAGTCATTCATATTGCTTTCCATTAAATAATAAATTAGAATGTAGGGGGAACATTTAGAGAAATTAGGAAATAAAATACAGATGGGGGAAATGTGTCTGCTAGCACTTTAAAGCCAGTTTTCGTTCAGAAATTTAAAACTATTACACTTGTGATTACTATTCCAAAAAAAAAAAACTATAGTGGCAATATAAAGTAAACAAATGAAGCCAATTAATAGCTGTATCGGAATAGCTAAATACAAAAACCAAAATGGATGTGGGCAGAAGAATGTCTCTTTAAGCCATCCATCTGGTCACAAACTGATACTTATGTGAGCCCCTTCTGATTTTAATCAGTCAGGGGTACTTGTAGGCATGTACCTGGAACACCTCAAAATTATTTCAAAGTGAAACAAACAGAAATTTGACTATCAAAAATTAAAGCTATTGAAGGAGAAAACTCACTCAAGACTAGATTTTAGGATTACAGAAAACTGGTATGTTTTCTTTTACAAAGATCCAACTAATCTTGGCCTAACTGAATAATCTTACTACTAAAACTTATCAACATGCATTCTATATGAATATTTCCATATGGCTTTTCAAACATAGGTAGTTCTACCTTAGTTTCAAGAACACAGAAATGATTTTGCTATATTTTGGATCAGTGCAGATCAATGCACATTCCTTTAGGGAAGCCTTTTGAACTGACAAAGGGTGAATGATTGACAACAGTAACAAATACTTTTTGTTGTCCTGGACTGACATGTCATCTATAGCAATACCTATGCTAATTAATGCCATACATATCTACCAGATGTGTCAGAGAAATATGCCAGACCCTTCACAGAATATTCCGTTTGAGTGTGGCTAAAATTACATTATAGATATGGAAATGCATCCCTTTGTGATAAAGAACTGATCGCTCTCTCTCTCCCTCCCTCCCCCCATGTATCACAGACACATATATACATATACATAGAATATACTTTCTGTGATAGGGAAAAACCCACTTATATGTACAATTAGCTATACCTTGCCTATTCCATTGGTAAAACTTTTTACAAAAAGCAAACTCTACCTTGCCATGTTCAAATACACTATAATCTTAAGCTTAAAAAGTACAGAACATAATGTACTAAAATACTAGTCAGGGTCTTCAGAAACTAGGCTATCATCATGACACTTTACATTGAAATGTGTTCCCAGATTCTCTCAACTCCACTGGTAGACTGTTAACAATAGGAACTATGAGTTAATCATCTTCGTCTCCCCATTCCCTAGGACACAGTTTAGTATATAGTGGGTACCAGCTTTTTTAAAAAAAATTAGAGTTAAGGTCAGTAAAGACATCAAAATTATGTATCACATTTTTGTCAGTGAATTCAGTATATACAAAGAAATAATTGTTAGTGTTGGCAACTGAAACCCTTACTCATTAAATCAAATAAACTGGTAAAGAACTCATCTCAGTGTCTGGTACAGAGCTAGCACTCAAAAAACTGTGAACTATATAATCAGGGTGAACATTCATCCTGCATTGCCTGGGATAGATGGGGTTCGTACTTACTGCAATTATTAACAGCTACCACTTTTCTTCTCAAAAGTGTCCCAGTTTAGATGGCAACTTTGTTCCTCCAAAGTATCATTAATTTATTATAATTCATTTATATGATTATTTCTTTTTATCAACAAGTTATTCTTTTTCTTGTTTTCTATGATGCTGTTACATGACAAAACTACTTTATAGGGATTGGGATGAACAACATTCCATTCTTTTAACATCAGTACATTCACAGAGAAGGTCAAGGGTTTATTAAATCCTCACAACCTTGAAGCTAAACATTTCATCGTCAACCAAGGAATTATCTCCTAGCTGACCAATCCAAATGTGACTTCTTAATTCTTGGTTTGCTTAACTTTCCTAATTCATTTAGCTTATTTTTCATTCTTTCCTTCATAAAACTCTACCTTTGGCCTACATGACACCCCTCTTTCTTGATTCCCCTCCTACCTCTGAGACCTCCTTTTTTCAGTGTCTGCTAGTTCCTATCCTTACATGTATTTCCTCAATGTCAGTTTTCTCAAGACTTCATTCTAGTCCTCTTCTTCTCCTAATCTGCACTCCGGTTCTTGCAATAACAACAACTTATTGCAAATGATTCCCAGGTGTGTATATCCAGTCCACACCTCTCTCCTGACCTGCAGATCTAAAGTTCCTACTGAATATACAATCTCCTATCTGTCCCCACTTCCTCCAGTCTTAACTCCGAGACCAAGGAAGCAACGAACCGTTAAGGAGAAAGTGAAGTCCTGCAAGAATTCACAAGCAACAGAAGACAAGGCAGGGAAATCCAAACCCACTAGAGTGAGAGGCAACCTGTTCCTGGTATCTCATTTGTAATCCAAGCACGTTTCACTTATAAAAATTGTTGCATGTAGTGGATAGGTTTCAAGGCAAATATTACTAGAAAGAATAATATGATAAACGTCAAATATATCATGAGGATCACAAAATAAAATATCCAAAGATAAAAGTGTAAAGCAGCTAGGTGCAAGATAAAAGAAAGTTGTAGGGTACTGTGGCAAAATCTCTAAAGAGGTGTTTTTTAACCCCCATCAGATTACTGCAGTCTTAGCCCTGCCAAATGTGAGTTTTCAAAAGAAGTTAGAAAAGCTGTGTGTGTGTGTGTGTGTGTGTGTGTGAGAGAGAGAGAGAGAGAAGAGAGAGAGGGAGAGAGAGAGAGAGAGAAACAGAAACAAAGAGAGACAGAGACAAATCCAATTTTTAAGATTTAGTAAATTTCATATTTTAAAAAAATAATAAATATAACAATATTTGCAAGCTAAGGACATAAAGCACTCCTTTTTGACCTCAAGGTTAAATTGAAGGGCTAGCCTTTGACTTAAAAGCCATGTGTATATAACATGGCTTCTTAAGGAAAGTGTGGTCTGAGTTCTGAGCAACCAACACAATACAGAATCTTTTGTTATACAATCCACTTACATTTTGAGAAAAGCTTGCTCTTTAACTGTATTGCCTAAAACATCCTATTAATGCAATTTTCCACCTTCTCTTTGGCTCAGCTCTTTACCCTCTACTGCCTCTTAAACATCTTCACTTGAATATTCCGGTTCTGACGCTTCTTCAAATTAATCATGGTTTATCTATCTTCAGAATTTTATCTCAAACCTTCTCTTAACTCAAGAACACTCAAGTTTTCTTAAATATATACCAAAACATTTATTTATTTATTTATTGGCTCTCCTAACAGGGAAAATTTTGTGTGCCTCTGGCTCACCCTCCACAGTTTAGAGGAGAGATTTATAGAAGAGAGTAATTTACCCAAGATCTCCGAGGGTGTGAGTGGCAGAGATGGAACTTGAACTCACTTTCCTTTGAAACCAATGCAAGCCAAATTTACCCAAAATTTAATTGATAGGTAAATATACACATATAATATTTAATTCCTCTCACTGTATTTGAAAATAACTAATTTCCATTAAATAACATATACTATAATCAAAATTAGAAAATACCGATATTTGTGTATGTGTCACCTCAGAGTATGCTTATTACAACACTTTAAATTTCACATTAAACATATTTCACTTATGTATTATACATGTTTATAACTTCAGAGTCAAATGAGGATATCAGACTTCCAAAACTAATAATCATCCATTCTCAAAAGGGCACAACCAGTATCAGCATCAATAGGTTCACATTTAAAGGAGATCGACTCATTCTGTACACAATTTCTGAGTAGTTGATTGTATATTAGCTTACTTATGAAGTGGAAAAAATCTCAGAACAAACGAGCAGGAGATGGGCGGGGGGGGACTACCTTATCTATATGGCCCTGACAATTGAGTTTGGACAACAGTATTGTCTAAATGTACCCTATTCAGGGCTGGATATGTAATTACCTTCAGTTCATAGTCTAGACATTAATGCTTTCATAGTATTTAAGACTCCTTGTAACATGCTTGCAGCTTTAAGTAAGCAAGGCTAAATCTTGACCAGATAAATTAGCAAAGAATGCAATAAAAGCTGCAATAAAAGAACTTTATCCTACAAACCTTCAAGTTGCTGCTAAATGAGATTTCTTTGAAATGCAGATCAGTTGAACTAGATTAGTGAATTTTAGCTCCTGTCAACATCATAACAAAATACAAATACAATTGTTCACTGGCCTTATCTCCATGCTTCCATCTGCTGCCTTGTTATTTACTTTCCTTGATTTACTATGCAGATCTAAATAAGGCACATCAAGGAGGGCTTACAACACAATGGCTTCTTAAGCTTTACATCAAGGTATTTGAAACTGAAGCCAGGAAGGGCTGCCATCAAAGACATATCTCTAATGAACTTCCATATCAGAGAAGGTTTGGTATTTAATATTGCTGTGAAAAGAAAGAGCTACAAATCAGAATGGCCTATGAAAGAAAATGCCCACAAATCTTGATGAGATTAGCACCTCTGAGAATTAATATCCCAATAAAAATGATGTCTGGTACCTTGAAGAGTTAACTTCCAACCTTTGCAAATATAATGCACTGTGTCAAGAGCAGGGAAATCATTTGACAAGGTTAAAAGGTCAGGGAAGAATTTTTACTTTTTCTCCCAAAGCTAGAAAATTATATTTTTTATACCTGCTTATCGTAAATCCATGTCAGAATAAACAAACTTCAACATAATTAACACAATTAACAGATTTATAACATTACTTTCTATGGTATACGTATTCTGCACTATTTTTTCAAAAAGGAAAATTAGGAACAACTTCACAGTAAAATAAGTAATATAAAATGACAGCATGCAACATTTGTTCATCAATTCTAGTATTTCCTTTTTCTGCCCCCCAGCAATCTATGGCAACACAGTAAAATCTTCAGTCATTTTGCAAATCTTGAGGTGCCATTTTTATTACATGCTGCTCACCTTTTAAAGAGATACAGTAAATAAGAATTTCCTTTCACCCTCTCTTCCTCCCTAATTGTGTTTTCCCACTTTTATTTATGTCAAAGTTGAACAGGACAATAATTAACAAACATTAGTGAAAGTTCCCAGCAAACTCTACTTGAATTACTATTTGACAATTTCTTTCCCATAAGCAGTTAAGGTCCATAAACAAATGATAATTTTGTTTTTCCTAAAGAAAGCCTTTCAATCATTTATGTCGTTCTATAGCAAGGGAAGATCCCACAAGCAAGTTCTGTTCCGTGGATCAATCAGCTCCAAACCAAAGTAGACATGTTGTCGACTCCAGTGCCTGGAAATCCTGCTGCGGGCTCACCAGATGATGAAAACCGAGGTATGCAGGTGGGGGGGGGGGGCACGTGGCATTCGGTAGCTTCTGGGCATGTCAAACTTCACAACAACCCCACAGCCAACGACAGCAAACACCTTCCCTGTTCTTGCCTCCAAACATAAACTTGCCTCTCTACCCTCCCTCCGAATTATGGGCAGTCTTCCAGAAACAAAGCCCCAAACAGAAGAAACCTCCCATGACTGACTACACAACAGAAATCACAGTTGTCTTTTTGCTGGATTTCATTTCACGTAGGCAATGTTCCAAACTTATTTACAACCACAAGAGACTGTTACATCTTCTTGTTTAACACAATGACAAAACAACAGATTTACATATGCAAAAGCAGGTGCTGTAACAGGTTTGACTACTCTTGACCTAAAGCATGTAAAAGAGGTTTATCTGCAACAGCTGTCTCAAAGGTATTGGTGCTATGATGGGCAGTCAAAACTCCACCATCTGTAGAAGCGTGTGCTCAAAATGACAATATGAATTAAACACTGATCAATAGGCCTTCCCTCATCTTTATCCATACATTGAAATCCCAAGATGTGTATATATTAAGCTATTTTACCTATCAGTCCTAGATAAGGAAAATAGAAATGTTGACATGCAAAAGTAATGTGTTCAATTGATCATTTCAGAACAGTTCTTTTCACCATGCTGACATACTGTGAGATGCCAGGTACTGAATTTTAATCACAGTATTATTTTAGAGCAAAATTTTCACAGGATTAATAATTCTAGTTGCTGTAATAATAACCTAAATAACTACTCTGTTGGACTTCTACTATCGTAATTGTTTTCCTTAACTATTTTTACATTCAAGTTGTAATTTTAGATCTTAAAAATAATGAAATTGTAGCCATGGGTATCTTAATCTCTCTTACTTTGAGCTTCAATTTAGAGAGGTACATTTTTCTGACATTCTGAGATTACAATTTTCTTTAAGAGGCTACTTTTTCCCTTGCACACCAAAGTAAAGAACCCGAGTCTGAACATGACCCCTTACTGAACAGAATGACTTGTTTTTGAGTTATATTTGCAGAAGGTAGCACCATATGCCCCAAGCTCCAAGTTGGATGCTCTTTCTATGGTCTAATTTGCTTGTCAAAAGATGTTACAATCACAAACCTACAATGTCTAGATAAACTTAATATCGAATGGAAAAAAACAAACAATTTCCCTCACTTTCTTTAGAAATAACAAATTAATCTCAAATAAATGCAAAAGGTTTGTAAAGTTCAAGCAACCTCTGAATTATAAATAAAAGAACCTGGTGCCACATGATTGAAAAAAGAAAATCACACACAGGTACATAAGTTTAAATTAATTATTAAGAACAAAAACGTTGTCTCCTTTTTGAAAGAACAGAAGCAGCATGAAGTGCACAATTTTCAAGCTGACTTAGAAATAAACTACTTTTTGAACAGAAGTTTCACAAAAGACAAATTTAAATCAAACCACAGTTCATTATAAAAATTAACCTTTCAAATTTGAGTGAAATACATCCACTTATTTTAAATGTTTTTGCAATTTCCATTATACATCTTTGGAATTTTGTTTTAGCCTCCAAGAACCTTTAAACTCTGCTGCAATATTCTTCTGTTTGTTTGACTTGATTTTGTTTGTCTGTTTTTTCATAATGGAGAGATAGTATCATGGCAAGGAAGAAAGAAAGACTATATCTGCAGACAGTTTGTTTCAATTTTTTATTTTTTTTTCCTTTGTCTTGTTGCTTAAACACTAAAGAATTAAAATACCATTTAAAGAAAAAAGCAAGGGTATTCAGTGGCTGTTTCTCACAACTGAGATGAGACATCATTATGACCCTTTCAAAGCCTTTCCAAATGTTTAAAAACTAAAATTATTTACTCAATAGGTCGTAACTGCCTTTTGTGAGCCACAGTAATCCATCATGTGAATAAATATTTAGACAATATTTTAAATGTGTGTGATATACTTGACAGAATGCTGCAGTTCCAGGCTGTCGTGTAAATACAATCTGATCAAAAACATTCTGCTTGTACAATAAAATACCCAGCTAGAAACACAATAGTCCAGCCAAGGAGAGAAAAGTGATATCTAGGAAAACCTCAACAGTGAAAGTGACCATCAGTGACATAAACCACTGCAATTTTAAGAAGTTTGAAAAGCTGTTCTTGCTGAAGTAGATATAATATAAAGAATATACACCTATCTTAAGCAGACATTAACAAAGCTTCTTAAAATTGTACCACTTGTAAATAAAGATAATGTATCTATTTAATAAGCAACATTATGCAGCAGAAAAAAAACAACAGAGCAGCACTATACATACTGATGTACTGACAGAGAACAATTTCCAAGGTACACTGTTAAGTGAAAAAAGCAGGATACATCAAAGTGTATATGTTTATATTACCATCTGTGAAAAAGTGACATAGAGATACATATATGTTTATATATACATCACTATTTCTAGAAGAACACTAAGAAACTGGGTGGTGTGATTGATTCTTGAAAAGGGAAAATGGATACTTAAGGCATTGCTTCTCAAACTTTTTCATAACTACATACACATAAAAACCAATACCAATTATATGGCACATTGGGACAAATGAAGAGCCATCTGTCACAGGTCCCACCTTGCTTAGTTGGGGGTTAAAAACATAACTATCTCTTCACACCCTTAAAGTAACTGAGACACAGTAAGCTATGAGGTATTATGTATTACCTGTTTTTAATAATTAAAGTTGAACAAGCCAAATTGACCATTTAAAGCTTATCAGTGGAGAATAAACTTGAAATATCTACTCAGTCTTTTTACAGTTTAAATTTTTTTAACTTAGCACCTGCTAGAAAATCTCACTGCACATTAAATGGTACTCCAATAATCTCTCAATTTTTCTAATTTTAAAATGCTGCTGATTATGATATTTATAGAGTACACACCAAGAGTCTTCAAACCAGAGTTGCTTGCACTATGTTGCACTATGATATGTTTACCACATCCTTAGCATTTCGAAAATTTAAACGGAAATTATTTTTCCACTGAAGATAAGGGTACTGAAAATTAAGTCAAATTTTATCCATTACTCTGCTGTATTTTTTTTTAATTTATTTTTAACACATATAAAGCAGGTAAGTCAAAAGTCTCACTTGTTAGCTTAAGAAGCTGCAGTTGACATTTATTTTCATTTGATTGACAAAGGTGGAAACAATTTATTATTTTATTACTTTAATGAATGCAATTTGTTACATAGATAAAAATACTCGAAGCATAGTGGGAATTAATCATAAAAGAAATTCTTGGTGGTAGTTAAACGGCTACTGCTGTTGATATTACTTATAACCTCAGCAAATAGCAGAAGTGTGCTAGAAAGCACATTTTTGTAAAGAAAGTATGAATTTGCACCTTTCAGAAGGACATTTTAGTTGGTTTTCACAGTGAAATTATATAATAGCTTTTTAAAATTACTTTGTATAAAAAAGCTTATGCTAAGAATCACACATCTATACGTTTGGCAATTGTGTATTTATGATAATATGTCAGATGATGGAGGTGTTCCAAGGAGAAAGAAGTCAAGATCACTTTTCAAAAAATTACAGGTAAAAGATGAGGACTCGGGGAAAAAAGACGAGAAGAAGCTATGTGTGATGAGGAAAAAAGATGGATTCAACACTTTTCCCAATGGAAGAAAGAGCCAGTATTCTAGGATAAAATAAGGAGGATTCATTGGCATTGGGATATTTAAGGAGTTTTTAATACTGACTCCCATTCTGCCTCTAATGCCTAATCACTCAGTCAAAAATATCTGTACGTACACCATGTCCAGATGCTGTGTTTAGCACTAGAAATTCAATGATGTAGCCCCACAAGCTGTATAAAAGCCTGGGATAGAAGGTGGAACTGGGGAACAGTTGGTGTCAAATATTTTGCACAGAAAGAGGAACTGAAGGAACTATAGGCATAAGAATGAATAAAAAGTAGTAATCCAAATAAGAAGGAATGAAAATTTGAAGGAGGACCATACCAAAGGAGATGAAGCCAAGAGGCCATATTTGATAGACATTTATATTAGTGTCCATTTCACTTTGTGATTGACTAAGAGAGGGAAAATTGAAAATGACTTTCAGATTTTTTGGCTTGGTTATATGTCATAGATACCATAAGGAAAGCAGTCTAGTGGGATTTATACTGTGATAGCAGCCTCAAAGATTCCCAGTGATCCCAACCTCTGCTACCTCTGTCCCATGCAATCCTCTCTCCTGGAGTGTGGGCTGGATCTAGTGCCTTGCTTCTAATGAGCAGAATATGGCAAAATGATGGCATCTCACTTCTATGATTAGGTTTCAAAATAACTCTGACTTCTGTCTTTTCACTCTCCCGTGCTCACTCTGATAGAAGCCAGTTGCCATGTTGTGAGTTTTCCTATGATTAGGCCCAGGTGAATGCCCAAGTGACAGGCCCACATCTTTTATGTGAATAGCACAAAAAAACTGAGGAAATGTTCTCCCAATATTCAAAAACTATAATCTGGTTCAGTAAAGGAGTTACTCACACAAATGATGAATTATTAAGTTCATCTCATTATTATTATTATATTATTATTAAGTTTCAATATACAACTTTGTTATTTCACTCATATCTTTCCCCTTAATGTAAGCAAAATATTAACCCACATTCATACTAAAACTAAACTCATTCATTCATCAATTGCAAACATAATTGGCTGTAGATACAAGAGTTCAGCAAAAGTCAATGAAAGCACTCAAAACCTTGGACAAGGGACTTGAGTTTTCTTGAGCTAAGGATAAAGTATTTTATAGTTGCAAAAGATCATTCTTTATATGTATGTGTTTCTGCCTTTGTATGTGTTTATGTCTGACACTGGATAGCTTCTGTAGAGTGGTGAGTTTCATTTGCTTTATAGCCAAAGAGTAAGATAAAGTAAACCTTGTACCTCCTAGAGTTAGTCAATTTATCTGGATTCAGAAACCAACTCATTCATTTTTGGTGGTGGATCTGATTCAGATACTATGTAACCTTACTGTTTGTTGCCTAATAAATACATGTTGAATTGACATGAATTGATTCCTCTGCTTTACCACCCTGATAGCTAGTAAGATTCTAAATCTTGTCTTGTGTTTTCTTAACTACAAAGAGTGCTCTGCTCATAGATTCAATGAATGTCTACAAAATGAGTGGATGAATGAATGAGTCACTTTATTAATCAGTATAGGCAATGGTAGATTGAGGAGGGTGTGAATGATGAAACTTGAAAGGAAAAGAAAGGGGAAGGAATCAGGGATATTGCTTTAGGGTATGTCATCCATCAAAGGAATTTTATTTGCACACCTTTTAAAATGAAATTTTGGCAGCATTTTTAGAAGAGATTTGAACATTATAAAGGTAAGAAACTTTGGGAATGCTAATTGCTAATAGGACACTATGATATAAATTTGTCATGGCATATAAGGAAAACAATATTTATTGCCACTGCTATGTGTGACAGGCAGAAGAAACAATAGACATGTTACTTGGCAACACGCTGAAACAGCATCATTATCACCATAGAGTCATGGAATCTCCGAATTGGAAAGGATATTAAAGGTCATCCAGTCCAACAGCAAGCTCGACAGATGGCCATCTAGCCTCTGCCTAACCATTTCTAATCATCGTTGCTTTTTGTGGTAGCCAGTTATACAGTTGAATAGTCTTAGCACTTACAAGGCGCCTTAAATCCAGCAAAATCTAGCTATTTGAAACTTCTCATTGTCCCTGATTGAATACTTGGAATTTACATAAATGACATCTGCTTCTTAGGTGGAAAAGTATAGAGGGAATGGCACTGGATATAATATCTGAGGATTTGGATCTGTCTCACAAATCAGCCACTTGTTAGTTTATTCTTGGTCAAGTCATTTAACCTCTGAGCTTTACATATCTATATCTATATCTATATCTATATATATACACATATATATATGTATATATATATATATATATATACACACATATATATGTATATATATATATATACACACATATATATATGTATATATACACATACACACACACCACACACACATATAAGATAGGGTTGTTATGGGGAATCAGCAAAGTTAATATATATGATAGGGCTTTTCAAACTATAAAATGCTAAAGGTACTGTATTTCATTTTGACAGCCTTTGTATATTGAATATAGTTACTGTTTCTCTTCTCCAGGCGCAACCACAGTTATCTTTTGTAGTGTCATATGGTTTTGCACAGAGGCCAGGAGACATACCTAACCTGTCCTGACTAATACACTAAATCACTTCCTTTTTAGGAGCAAGGGCAAACTATGAAAGAAAACTAAATTTCAAGAGAATCTAATCACAGTGCTTTATAATATTACTCTGATAAATTATGCCTTTTAAAGTAGTACTAGAAAGTATATTTTCAAATGGTAAAAAGATTGTCGATCATTTTTGGGATATTGTGGGACACAGCTTAATTTCTCTAAGTTGAAAGTGGGCTTTTAAAAAATAATAATATTTTAATTTTTCTTTCAGCATGCTTTCTCAAGGATACATAACAGTTACATTTAATTTTATCTTTCATTAACAGCAATACTTGCCTAGTAGTTCAGCCTATAAATGATTTACAAACCAACATGGAGAAAGGAAAAGAGGGAAACACCATTTGCTGAGACCTGACCATATGGCAGAAGATAGACGGAGAGCCTTGAGTTAAGGTGGAACTAATACAGCAAATGCCATCCAATTCCTTTCGAAGAGATTTTTTTCGGTTAACATAAGTGGTATAATACCATCTATAAGTTAAGCTCTTACTTTTCCAGACTATTCTACTTGAAGTGGATCTTCTGGAAATTATTCTAAATGTTCCTGGATACTTGAAATTTTAATCCACCCCCTCATTTAAAATTCATAGCTTATACACTTTTTAAGCTCTAGTGATTCTTTGGAATTTATAATAGTAAGAAAACTGATATTTACCTATAAACAATACTGTGTCTGAAATACCTGTGCTTTCTAAGCCTAAACTGTCAACCAAAAATAGAAGAAGAATGTGATTTTTTTATGATTTTATAAAATACTGATAAATTTCCTAAGTCATTAGCTGGAAAAACTTCAGTTTGAAGTACTCTTTCAGGATATAAGAGAGGCTCTAGTAAGAGCCCCTTATAAGGCTCTATTTTCTCTACTGGTATGTAAAGCATTTTACTTTTCCCAGCTCTGCACAATTAATGATGGCCAATCACTTAATGGTACTGGTGAATCTCTTCCCCACTCATGCTGTTTCCTGAGAGTTTGTCGAGAGCTTACTCACATAACCCCTGCAAGTTCTTGGTCTTCTCTCAGACTCTCGGTCTTCCACCTCTTGCCAGGGAAGGAAGGGTAATCTTATTGGGAAACATGGGCCTCTCTTTTATTTCTCATTTAATTCAGAACATAGATGGGAAAGAAGAATGACTTATTGGGCCACATAAGACACACTGCCCACCCAGAATAATGAAACTGTCCGTGGAAATTGTGAAGAGCAAGATTCAAATCCGTTTCAGAAATTATAATGTTATCTGTCCTCTATATAATCCAGGTTTCAGCATAACTATTTTTGTAAAAATCTTAAACGTGGTGTGGAAACTAAGTACACATGGGGAAAACACCAGTGCATGTCATAGAAAAGAGTGCTAAAGCACCTGATATGTCACAAATATGTTACAGGGATGCCAAGATGCTGATCCCTTCTGCCCTCAGGGTGGCAAGAGGAGCCTGGGGCAGACAGAGCCCTCAGGCCAATCACCCCTGGCCACAAATTAACCCAAGGCGTTCTCCAAATACCATCACTTTCTATGTGTGTAAGGCATGAATAAAATCAGGAGGCACGACCACAGAAGCAGTAGCTAAATAAAAAAGGTTAAGTGGGACAGCTTAGTTACCTGCCAGTGGCATGGCAATCTCTAGTCAGGATGTAATGGGCTGCAGGTATAAAAGGATGGACTGCTTTACTGTAGGTTAAATTACAGAATTTTAATACAGTTTACCAAAAAGAAAATACTCTGGCAATTTTTCTGTGTACCATAATAAATAAGTCTCACTAGGCCCCCACTACTCACTACGTGGAAATTAAGAAACTGGATTGTGAGGCATCCTAAAGATTTAAGCCAAGGGCAACTAGTTCACCTCAATTGACAGAAAAGATTTTTCTGGGCAGATATTCCTCTCTGCCTATTAGTGTCACCTCTACTTAGATTGCAATTATGTAAATATAAAATAATTTTTATAAAAATAATAAAGCTGAGCTCATTGTCATCTGCGCTCTAGAAAACTAAGAATTGTTGGAAACTAACTTTATACTATTTCCATGTCACAGAAAAGCACAATAGAAGTGTGCAGGATTACATGTTTTGGAGCTCTTCACACATAAAGTTGTCTAACAAGCTTGATTTAATGCTCTTAGGCCTCAGTTACTTTATCTGTTATTTGAAGATTACAAAGTCAACAAAACCCAAATGCTGTTGTAAGAAAGGATGTAGTAAAAAAAGAGGAGAAATACTTTAAAATACTGTAATACAACGGCAATGCTAAATAATGATTATTTTGCCTAAGGTATTATCGTCAGAGAGTATTTGCTCAGTTACTGAAATACTAGTGAGTTGGGGACTCCAGCAATTTGTAGAATTTCAGTATACCTGACATATAAAAGGACAAAAAGTATCAGGAAAATGAACATGAAATAATCACACACCATAATCTAAAGGAGTAAACTTTCTATTATAGTTTCATTTTATATATATACATATATATGTATATATGTGTGTGTGTGTGTGTATATATAAATATATATATGTAAAGTCTTCTTATTATGTTTTATCACCTACACATATGTATCTACCAACCCTGGTGACAGAGGGGAACTGCCTTCTGCAGCTACACCCAAAACAGCCATTCTCAGCAAAGCCTAATAGTTAAGAGAAGAGGATCTAGAGCCTGGGTATTAATGCTTAGTCTTGGGCAAGCCATTTAACGTTTCATTTCTTCAGCTCTAACAAAAGAATAACACTACCTGCTAAAGAGTTGTTTTAAAAAATTAAGACATGTAAAATGTTTAAAGAATCCCTGGCCTACAGTAAGCTCTAAATAGTGTTAGCTATTTTTATTATTCAATCCTACCGCAAGTCCTCACCCCCCAATCTCCCACCATACCCATTTTAGCCACACTAAGCCCACAGATGCAGAAATGCCAACATTAAATTTTTTTGAACATTAACGAAAGTCCACATCGTGCTCATATTTCCATAGTTTTTACTTAATGTTATTTTCCTGTTTCAGGATCCCATCCAGGATACCATATTGTATTTTGTCATTATATCTCCTTAGGCTCACTCCCCTTGGCTGTGACAGTTTCTCAAACCATATTTTGTAAAATGTCCCTAGGCTGGGATCTGTCTGATGTTCTTCTAATGATTAGATTAGGCTTATAGATTTTTGGGGGGAGAGGACTGTAGTAGAAAATTGCCATTTTCATCACATCATATCGTTTATATACTATGAACATGATATATCACTTACATCACTGTTGCTGTTTACCTTGATGACTGGCTGAGGATAGGTGTGTCAGGTTTCTCTAATGGAGTTACCCTTTTGCCCTTTTTCCATACTGTACTCTTTGGAAGAAAATCACCATGCGCAGCCCACAATTAAGTCAGGAGTTATGCTCCACTTTCTTGAAGGTGAAGCATCTACATAAATTATCTGAAATTCTTCTCTTCTGAAAAAGTCTGTTCTCCCACTTATCTACTGAACCCTTTATCTATATAAGTATGGTACGGACTCACGGAGATGCATTTTACATATTGTGCTTTTTTGAACATTTTCTTATTTTCTGGCATTACAAGAGTTCCAGCTGCATCTTGTGTATTTCCTGCCCCAATCTGAGAATAAGCCCCATTTCTCCAAGGATCCCTGGTTCTTTTTTTTAGGAGAATGCTGTTAGAAACCAAGATACAGGCACTAAGTATGCCTGTCGCTTTTAGGCCCTCTCAGTTGACAGAGCAAGGAAATAAGTATGTATACGAACCAGTGTATATGCAAATATCCATAAACACTTCTACTTGTAATCATGAATATGTACATTAAGCTGAAGGTTTTATTAAGCTAAACCTGAAGTCTACGTCTCCAGCTCTAATCTATTACCACATGGGTCATTCTATCCTCTTCCCCGTGCTTAGCCATAAACCCTAAAATAAACTTTTGATTAACACCTTGTCCCATTAAAATACTTCATAAATAAGATATTTTTTCACTAAAGCTTCTTGAACTTCTCCATCCAAGTGAAACTAAACTTTTCAGCCAGGGTATAACTTAAACAGAACTGAACAAAACTCAAAAAGTGTACAATGTAATGTGTCCAATAGTGATACAGAAAGCACCTCTCAATTACTGGTCTATGTAAGCATTTCAGGTACAGAAGTTCATTGAAAATATGTCTCTAATCATCTAAAATTATGTAAAGAAAACATTTGTTTACTTATAATGCTTGTCACAGATAGCCCAACATGTATCCTCTGAGACCGTAAATAAGTAAACCCAAGAAACTAACTTTCTCTATATGTAAATGTCAGTCATTCACTTATAGATTCACAGTAATGAATTAACCCAATACTTGTTAAATCTGCCTTCAACTATCTTAATCTTTATTTCCTTATCCTTAAAACTTAATACATCATACCCTCTGCTATCCTCCTTAGCACAGAAATATATTCCTAACAAATTTAGACTTGAGTATCAAATAACAAATACTTCAGTACAAGACTACTCAATAATTCAAGCTGGTGTTATTTTATTAATTTTTGGAATAAAGCATGATAAATCTTGATGAAAGGCAAACTCATAAAACTCATTAAGTTTTTCTAGTACTATTTTATTTTAAAACCATTAATTTAAAATTTATAAATGAGGTTCACATCCCTCAGCATTTTCAGCAAACATCAGTCTCTTGTTTGGATTTTTAAGGATGTCACTGTATACAATCTTTAAAGAATCACAGTAGCTCTGACTCACTAAGGAATAATACTGGCTTATTATTGTTGATGCTATGGTGTTGGAGAATATGTTTAAAGATAATAGTCTCTAGCCTCTACTGCAGTAATAAAGGTATAGCCAAATGAGAATGAATTTTTAGAATGCATGAATAATTCATTATAACAGGTTTGATTTTGTTGTTATTTCTAGTGTTACTTTTAAATTTGCTTTTTTTCCCTGATGCCTAGCTTAGACTCATTTTCCTAAGTGTCCTTACAATTCTTGGAAGACAATCTGAGGTCAATTTTTTCAAAAAGGGAAACTATATCCTCAAAAGGCTATTGCCCATTTTTGGAAAGCAACAGAATTTATAGTCTTGAAAACTTTTTATTAAAGAAAAGCTAGGGACTCCCCTGGTGGCCCAGTCATTAAGAATCTGCCTGCCAATTCAGGGGACACGGGTTCGAGCCCTGGTCCAGAAAGATCCCACATGCCGCAGAGCAACTAAGCCCATGCGCCACGACTAATGAGCCTGTGCTCTAGAGCCCGTGAGCCACAACTACTGAGCCCATGTGCCACAACTACTGAAGCCCGCGTGCCTAGAGCCCATGCTCCATAACAAGAGAAGCCACCGCAATAAGAAGCCCACACACCGCAACAAAGAGTAGCCCCCACTTGCCACAACTAGAGAAAGCCCGCACGCAGCAACAAAGACCGTTACACCATACTACCTTCTATTCAAACTCTGTCAAATCCTGAAATTTGAATTCTGTCAATAAAATAAAGCTAAAAATCGACACTGTAAGTTAATCAATTCAAGCTAGCGTATCTTAAAAAGCAAAGTGCAGTTAACCAAAGGGGTAAGCTAGAGTTGACATCGGTATTTAATAAAAGTTTTTCAGAAATAAAAAAAAACAGAGGACAAGATAAGAGTAACTGTTCTAGGAGACTGAGAGTGGAGGACAGATGGAAGTATCATGAAAGTTACAGTGTAACACATGGATTAGGGTCCACAGTTGCAGAATGACATATACACACTACTGCATTTAAAATAGATAACCAACAAGGATCTACTGTATAGCTCAGAGAACTCTGCTCAATATTCTGTAATAACCTAAATGGGAAAAGAATTTGGAAAAGAGTAGATACACGTATATGTATAACTGAGTCACTTTGCTGTGTACCTGAAACTAATACAACACTGTTAATCAACAATACTCCAATATAAAATAAAAATTTTAAAATAAAAAGGTACACAGTTGCAGAAACCTTAATCTCTAGCAGCAAGGAGCGAATGTCAAGGGCCAGACTCTAGCTAAACCTTGCTGTTCCAGTTTCTTCTACCACTCCTGAATGCTGTATGTCACTGACAGGTATATCTTTGTTTGGTTTTATATTGAAAAAGAAGGGGGAATATTAGGTACATGGAAGACATTCACGTAGTGTTGTAAGAAAGTCATGATTACCTATAAAATGTCTTAAATATATATGAAGCATATCTTTCTCTAATTATCAGTGATTTGAGCAGAGACTTAGAAAGGAATTATTATGTGGTGAATGGCCCATCAAATCTACGGGCACTGCCAGCATTTTGTAGATGAAATAATGTAGACTTTGCAGATAATCAACTTTTTCAAAATCAAAGAGAAATTTAAAACATCACAGATTTCTCTTTGATCTAATACATAACACTACGTGGGTCACTGAATCTACTGCTATATATATTTTAAATTTCAAAGCTACTCTCGATTTACATTTACCAACAAGCTATATATTATTAGATCATCTTTAAATTTCTTTTACATATTTTTCATATAAGCAAGTAAAAGTTTATTTCTCCCTCTGAGACTTTACTTTTAGAAAGTGAAAGTGTGAAAGAAGCTGAACAGGAAGTGAATATATGTTCTAAAACCTATACTGTTCATCAAAACTAAGAAAAAAATCTATAGCACGCCTTGCATAGCCAACAGCAATGAAAACAGCACCTTTGGTTTGTTATTCTGGTTCCACTCGGATTTTCCTTGTCTATTTTCTTTTTTTTGAATTTTGCCTTTTCCTACAAAACAGGTTTTAGTGCTAAATTTAAAAAAATTAGCTGAAGATCAAGAGCACAAGATTAAAATGATTTTTATCATAAGTTAAATTTCCAGTTGGTCATCAAATTAGCAGCAAGGTTAAAAACAACAGTATCTGATTCAGTGAAAATCAATAAAATATGTATCTATTTCTAGAGGGATTAGAAATAACTCATCTGGGAAGAAATCTGGCAATGTTCCCCATGTTCTGCTCCATAATTCTACCTCTAGAAATACACACTAATAAAATACTCAAAACCTGGCCAAAAATATATGCACAGAAACTGTTAATAATAGCTTTATTAACAACAGTGAAGAACTGAAAGTAATCTAACATTATGGAGAGAATCTGGCAACTGTGGTATATATTTACTGGTATTTATGGTATGTTATATATGCTCTACTGACCATATGATGGTCATAAATGATACTCAGAGTTTATTTGATCTCAAAATATTTATGACATGTTAAGCTTATATATATATACTAGGAGAGATATCTATTAAGCTGATCAAAATGAACAAAGACAGTGATTAAAAGTCTCTGGAGAAGAATAGAAAGATGTGTAACAACCAAATCTACCAGAACTCAGTAAGAACACTGGAGAGTCATGGATTTCCAGCCGGGGACGGCTCCCATCCTGGATGAGCTGGCAGCCAGTAACAGTATCCATCTCCCCCAGCTTCTAGGTGGGGTTAAACATCGGCGACTTTGGGCAATCTTGTTTCCACAGCTCTGTGCTGCAGAAAGCCTACACCAAGCACACGGAAGCAGCTGGGTGGAGGTGCCTGTTCACCCGCCCCCAGTTCCCACTAGGCAGGGAAGATGCTTTGGGAGGGGCAGCAGTGAGCAGTGCAGTCCCCCAGCCCCACACAGCTCCATACTACAGGAAAGCAGCCTCGGGGGGCTGAGCAGCTGAGTGGCAGCTCCAAACAGCAGTAAAAAATTCCTCATTTCTAAGGGCTAGATAAGGAGGAAATGGCAAGAGGAGGGGCTGGACAGAGAGGCAAGAATAAGATAACAAAGAATTTTGAAAGTTCATATTATAGAATCTATTTTGCTCCTCAAACATTAGAAGCCATAGAAGAAGCCTAGCAAGGGGAATGGCATTATTAGGTTTATGTGTGGAATGATTATTCTGGAAACAGAGTAAAGATTGGTGGGAAAAGGTGAAGATAGAGAGAAGGTAAGAAATCTGGTGAGAGGCCATTGGATTAATGAACTAGAGGAAAGGAGGTGAATATGAAGAAGAGTAGAGACAAAAGATATTCATTGTGTGATCACGTAATTTACTGTCCAAAGAGGTTCCCTGTAGAGGGAGAAGGGGGCACTCTTAGTTACGCTGGGGCCAGGCATAAACTGGGAGTGTTCTGGCCACGCTGAGGTACTCGCCCTGCCAGAGCTTGGGTAAGAGAACACATTGGCCTGTTTCTCTCGAGGAGCCCTCTTTTGGTTATCTTTCCTAGCTTCACATGGTTTCAAATAACATCTATGTACTAACTTCCAAGTGTTTCCCTACAGCTCACATCTCTACTCCAAACTCAGGTTCCTATATCCAATTGTCTATTTACTATCTACAATCAGATATCTAATAGAGCTCTCAATCACGTCCGAAATTTAATTTTTAATGTTCCTCCACAAAACCCATTCCCTCTATGGTCTTCTCCAACTCAGAAAAAGGAAATATCATCCTGTCAGTTTTCAGGCAGAAACCTTGGGTCAACTTTAACGCCTCTCTTTGCCTCAAACACCACGTTCAATCTGTCAGGGAATCTTGTTGGCTAAATCTTCAAAATACAGCCAGAATTTGATCCCTTCCCTCACCTATGCTATGAGTTCACTCTTGTTGAAGCTACCACCATCTCTTGTTTGGATTCTTGCAATAAATTCCTAACTGGTTTCATCTTTGCTCCCTTCCTTGCCTTCATCCCTGCCTCTCTACAGGTTATTTTCAACACAGCAGCCAGAGTGATTTTGTCAAGAGGTAAATCATACTGTGCTGCTCGTGTATTCAGTGGTCTAAAGTAGCCCACAAGGCCCTATGTTCTCTCTCCCTTAATCCCCAATTCTAGCTCCTACTATCTCTGCCATTGCTTATTCTGCAGGAGCTGCACTGCCTGCTCGCCGCTGCTCAAACTTCAAGACCGTTACATTTGCTTTCCCTCTGCTTTAGCACGCTTTTCTTTCAGATACCAACATAGCTCTTGCTCTCACCTCTTTCAGATCTTTGCATAAATGTCAACTTTTCAATGAAGTCTTCCTTGACCATCTCATTTAAAATTGCAAACCCCATTCCATCTCTTTTTTTGTTTTATTTTTCTCCATGGCACTCACCATCATCTCATATTCTTTACCTTTTACTGATTTATTTTATTGTTGAATTCCCCTCGTGAGACAACAGCCTACACGAGAGAAGGGATTTTTGTGTTTATTTTGTGCTGTACCTCAGTGCCTAGAGTGCATGAGAAGAAACAAATGAATGAATGACTGAATGAAAGAAGTAGGTTTCAAGGTCATTTCCAAGCTTCTGGCTTCTAAAACAGAATGGATGATGATGTCAAGACAAAGACTGAAGAAAAAAATTGGAAAATTAGAATTATGTTCTTTAAACTAAGATAAAACCATATATTACTTTATAGAAATGTCTTCATTGATGTTAATACATTTAAATAGGTAATTTTAAAGAAAGCAAGGATAATTTTTGGTCACAGAAAGTTATGATTTAATATTACTTTAACAAAGCTGATGAAAATTAAACTATTTCCTTTTCTGAGAAGACATGCGATAAAGCCTAACATCTACATAGTCATACTATCCAAGAAAATTGTCAAGCTTTATTTTAGAAAGTATTTACTTTAGAAAGTAATGAGTTTTTTTCCACATATAAATCGTATATTTAATATGCCTTGCCGCCTTCAGGTATTAGACAATGCTGACAAGTGATCACGAAGACAGTTACAGAAGAGGACAAGTACACCATCCCTGAGTGAATTATCTTTCCTCTCTTGTGGAGCTCACACAGCTCTGGAGAAACTTCACAACTCCAGTCCTCTTTATAAGAACATATACACAGATGCTTATTTCGAGAATCTAAAAGTAGGAAAGGTTTTTAACGTGCCTCTATTTTAAGAGTAAACAGGGGGAAGTCCTTAGTTCCCTGATCAGTTTGGCAATTCCTGTTTGAAACTGCAAAATTACCTTTCCTCTTTTTGCACATCTTTAGTAGCAGACTCTACTGATGTAGTTACAATATTCTAGGGGAGTGAGTGATTTAAGGAAAATCACTAAAACTGCCCCAATAACCTTTTCCAAAGAGGTCACTTAAATGTTGTTTTTTGAAATGTACGTGTGTGTGTGTGTGTGTGTGTGTGTATGCATGTGCACGGGATTTTTCGGGGGGGAAGGTGGCATTCGTTAAGAAGTAAACTTAAAAGGAATTTCAGTTTTTATATGGTCAAACAAAATCAAGATCCTCCCAACTTTACTCAGCATAATACTTGGTCTTAATAAAGTGTAATTTGTAGAGTACTGAAGCAAATGGACTCTTCTATACTGATGGGGATAATTAGAGTATAAGAGCTTCACAGACTAGAAATTCTAATGCAGCCTTTTATCAAAAGCAGTCACTCTACCTCAGTCTGACAGTTAACAACATATGATCTGATAAACAAATACTTTCACACAGAACAAAAGTGCCATTAAAGGCCAAAACTGTCAACACAAATTCCATTCTTACAAGAGAAAAAAATACGTAAACTGTTGATCACCTCTGGTTGTCTTAACTAGCATGGAGGTTGTCATGGAAACATTTCTGCGAAGTTCACAGTGATGAAATACAAACACTTCCAGTTTAATTGCTATTAGGTTTAGCATACCAGGGTTTATTTATACTCAGTGTGCATTATGATAAAATGTAGTAGAAATAAAGCTTATAATGATCTAGCATAACAAAGCCAACATTTCCTTTTAAAAAATTAAATGAAAATGAAATTCAATGGCAGTTTAAATTTTTTCCCAGAAAAAAATAATAAATTCCCAATTTTGTAAAATACCTACTCTGATGTCTTTGTACTTTTTTCTGTAGTACATGATTTATAAAAATATTTTTGTATTTTTACTTCTATAGCATGTGATTAACCAAAATGCCTACTTCACACACTAAAAATTAACACACAAAATATGCTAAAATAAAAATCCCAGAATGGCAGAAATTTAAATATTCTAAATTACTTTTTCATATCAACAGTATGCAATTATTAACATTTAACAGGGCATTTCTTTCATTTGTGGTGATAAAATACTAGGAATGGTTTGCCTAGAAATTTTCTTTTTCTTAATTGCTTCCTCAAAAAAAAAAAAAAAGAAAATCTACAAAAATACTGAGGAAAAATAACTTTATAGGCATGTATACAAAAAAATACGTTCATGGAATCCAATTAATGACATGCTTAATTGTGTGGAATTTTTAATAGCAAATCTTTCTGATGTGTTCTAGGGATAGATTTTTTTGCTAAAAGTTTGAACAAAGTTTTTCTTTTTCCCTCAAGAGAAGTATTTAGGTTTCCTTTTACTACATTTTAATGACATTCAAAGAATATACTTTAAGACTTAAAAATAATTTTAATTTCTTTTTATTAAATGTCTAATATGTGCCCAAAAGTAAGGTAATTACTATATACAATACAAGAAAACAATAAGACAGTCCTTGCCTTGGCAAAACTATAACTCTAGTTAATGACAGAAAAAATAAAGATACAGAAAGCAATTACAGAACAACACAAAGCAAAATACAGTTAGGGTTAAATTATGAAGTTCAGCCTACACTCTAGTGCTAATCAGTAGTAAAAGTGAAATGAACTGGCATAGGCTTCCAAGTTTTCACAAAAAAGGTAAGATCACATGACTTGCAGTAATCCAACATCAAATTAAAGGATACTTACTTGAAATATCCCTGGGCTTCCCTGGTGGCGCAGTGGTTAAGAATCCGCCTGCCAATGCAGGGGACATGGGTTCGAGCCCTGGCCCGGGAAGATCCCACATGCCACGGAGCAACTAAGCCCGTGTGCCACAACTGCTGAGCCTGTGCTCTAGAGCCCGTGAGCCACAACTACTGAGCCCATATGCCACAACTACTGAAGCCCGCACGCCTAGAGCCCGTGCTCCGCAACAGGGGAAGCCACTGCAATGAGAAGCCCTTGCACCACAACGAAGAGTGGCTCCCGCTCACCACAACTAGAGAAAGCCCGCGCACAGCAACGAAGACGCAACGCAGCCAAAATAAATAAATAAATAACTTAAATAAATTTATTTTAAAAAAAAAGAAATATCCCCAAAACACACATAAGAGTAGTAAAAGTGCAATTTTATTATAATTCTCTAAAAACACATTTTTTTAATCTCAAGTTACTTGCCAGTCAAAATAAGACCTGCCATCCGGCACTGACTCAAAATTGTCCAGTGGCTAATGTACTGAATATCTACAATATCACTCAATAGCCAATAATCAATGTGCGTCATTATGGCAAAGATGCATGAACAAGTTGGTATCAATTGTGTCACCAAGTCGCACTAAACTACAAGCAACACACACAAGATAATAATATTATCCTGGTTCACTAACAAAAAAATATAGAGCTTGCAGTTCAAACATTTGGATTTTTAGTCAGGGGTTTTCCACTAAATATCTAGGCTCAGTTAAGAATGCTAGACAGTGTAATTCCTAAGGTACCTTCTTGCTTCATAACTCTAACCGAGTACTCAACTTCCTCCCCACATTCCTGAATGGAGAGGACAAATGAGAGTGGAAGATGTGATATCTTCAACATAACCAAGTCAAAAGGAAAAGGTTCTGGCAGCCAGAGATCTATGGTATTTCAGATAAAAGAAGCACAAAGAGTGCTTTGTTTTGTTTGTTTGTTCGTTTTAATGTCTTAATAAGACATGGAGAGGATGAAAAGGGACATAAGGCTAAGTAGCTATGAAGAAAGAAGTCACTTCAGAATACTGGAGAATCTTTACATTATTATGACTCTGTATTTGGTTGTTTAAAAATTCTGGATTTCCTCAGAAGACTTTTAACTGGGTTACCATCATCAGAAAGCATTTATTGAATGCCTAATAGCATGAAGTTCTACACAAAGATATTTACATAGTGACAGTCCTTGAGTTCCTGGGCTTTTTAAATCTAGGTCAAATAACACTAAAATGGGCATGTTCAGGACAATATAGATAATATACTAAATATATTTTATCAATAAATTTTTTGAAATTCAGTTTTTGGAGTGTTTGGATCCCAGACTAGTGAGTAATTTGAGGGTAAAAAGAAACTTCCAGAACTAACTAAATAGAAAATAAAGCTTTAAAAATACATTAATAATAGAATATCTATACTGAAAATGTGAGAAAGGCCAAGGCTAAGAATCTGCTTCTTAAACAAGAGATGAGTCATTTTAGGGGGAGAAAGGACCTTTACAAGAGTTTAGTAGTTTACAAGAGTTTTAGTAGTTTATATTTGGATAAGAGGTAGTGACCTGAAGTTGAATTCCCTGCTTTTGATGACTATGTTTCTTTCATTTCAGGGTAATACTGGGCCATGATCAACCACAGATGATCTTGTTAACTAAAGCAGGAGAAATGCATTGATTAGGAGTTGGAGAAAATCCCCTAGGTTTGGCTGCACATTAAAGTTGAGGTCTTTTACTAACTCTGACGGTGAAACAGCAATGATTATTGGAATATTCTTAAAATTTTAAAGGTATTAAGAAGCAAACAAGGGACTCCCTGGTGGTCCAGTGGTAAGACTTGTGCTTCCACTGCAGGGGGTGAAGGTTCAATCCCTGTTTGGGGAACTAAGATCCCACATGCCACGCAGTGAGGCCAAACAAACAAACAAACAAAAAAGAAGCAAACAAAGCACAAGAGAATTTACCACATACAATTCTCTGATCATCATTCAATCCAATATAATCATTAACCCAGTGGCCTGTCCCTAATATTCCAACATATGCAAATAACTATGTCATGCACCTGTCAATTTTCATTGCCAAAACAGCTATAAGTTTTATATCATTACTATTTTGTTACTCATAAAATATTTAACAAGGAATATGTTCATTTTATTTATTTTTATTTTCTAGTACTGACTACAAACACATGCAGCTACTGTGATACATCAAATAAGGAGTACTCTGGAAAAGGGAAGAGGGAAAGGAATGGTAGGAGAAGTCATGATTTCAAATTGTTTTTTGATAACAATAAAGTTATAATTATAAATAGTCACAGGCTAGAACATCTCTGAGTACAGCCTCCACTTATCTCTATGTAGTTGAAGAAAGCAATAAATGTTTTAGATAAAGATAAAATTCATAAACTGAAAAAAAATCTGTCCTTCTTTTCTTTGAATGTTCTAGCTTAATGTAATCATTTCTTTCTAACTCATCAATCCAATGCCTTCTTAGTCTCTCTATATTCTCTGGACATTAAAAAAGGGAAAACTCTGACATCATTTGCAATTATTCACTGACAAGTGAAATTAACTATTGATGAATTTCACCCTTCTGAATTCTACATCTTTTATGTATCATTATAGAAAAGGTCTATCCCACCCAAAATCAATTTTAGGCATTGTAGCAGACAGACTCTAAGGTGGCCCACAGTGATCTCCACTGCCTGGTATTTATGCCTATAAGGCATACTTAATCCCTTCCCCGTGAGTGTGGGAAAGACCAGAGGCTTACTTTTAACCAAGCAGGTACACCAAAAATGATGGGATAACACTTCCATGATTGTGTTACATAAGACTGTAACTCCCATCTTGCTTGTAGACTCTACTGACCCTCTCCCTTGTTGACTTTGATAAAGCAGACTTTCATATGCAGAGACCTACATGGCAAGAAACTGAGGGCTGTCTCCAGTCAAAGGCCAGCAAGGAACTGAGGTCCTCAGTCCAACAACCATGAGGAACTGGACCTTGCCAAAACCATGTGGATTGGAAGTGGATCCTTTCCCAGTTGAACCTTCAGATGAGACTTCAGCTGTGATTGGCACTGTGACCGCAGCTTGTGAGGGTCACTAAGGCAGAGTACCCAGCTAAGCCACACCCAGATTCCTGACTCAAAGAAACTATGAGATGATAAATGTGTTCTCCTAAGCTACTGATTTTTGGTAATTTGTTATGAAACAATAGATAACTCATATAGGTATCAACAAAAAAGTAAAGAGATTTGGGAAGAGGGAACTAGAAGCATCTAAAAGACCTAATTTAAGGGTAAACCAAAGAATTACTTTGGTTTAATCATTTCAAGAGGACATGGGTAGGAATACACGATCTATAATGTCTTCCTCCATGTAGCTTCCTACTTATCCATGCTAATCTAAGTTAACACAATTACTGTCTGAATACTATAGAGCTGCCAAAGAGCTGGACTTAGGAGCTTTCCCAACAAAATTATGTATGTCCCTTCATGACCAGACTATTCTTAAAATCTATCAGTTATTTCACCTTAGCACATAGCCATATGTCGCTATAAGAACTGTACAGGTTACTATACTATTTAATAATGACTCCCAAGAGTTTTAGTTGCTAAACTCAAGATCTAAGTCAAAATAGTATTCCAATAACATCAATTAAGGGAGAGAGATTTTATATAGCCTTCAATATAGTCACATTTCATGAAAAAAAGTATTTAAGAGGAGTACATGTTAATCTCACCATGACTATGCATTTGCACACACACATACACACATCTGTACAGACCACATATATATCAACATATATTCATACTGAGAATGTGTGCTATTATATGCTTGAATATTTACATAAATAAACCTATTAAGCATCTAGTTTTGCATTATTCAAAACTCAGGTCAAGTGTCATCTCCATATTTTTTTCCTGAAGTTCATATTAGAATAAAACATTCCCATAGTTTGTTCTGCATTATACTTACATATATAGATACACACACACACACGCACATATATATCTCCCACTATATTTTAAACTCCTTGAGAGCAATACTAGGTACTCTTTAACTTTAAATTCCCAAAGACCTAGCACAGTACCTTCCTTGCATTCAGAGGTTTTTTTAGAGAAATCCATATGAAGTTCAAATGAATTGTTACTTCTTCTTATTAATCTCACTAAAGAAAGGTAATATTCTTCACTAAAACCAAGTATCTTTTTCTTGATATGCACAATTTTCATAGTACATATAAATGAGTGTTTTGTGAAATAAACATGTGATGGGCATGTGCCCAAACTGGCATGTTATCAACCTAAGACCAAGAGAGGGAATCCCTCAGCTGGACAACCTGCTCTAAAATTAAACAGTGGTTAGGCTTGCTTTGTGTAGGGGGACTGTCTCGTGGGGAGGAAGGGCAGGAATTCTGACTCACTGAACACCAGGGACCCAAGCTATGGTGAGGCTTTACAGTCTACAGCAACATTAGATAACACAGAAAAGATTTCTGGAGAATTAGGCTTCTCAAAGGATTTTCAAGGTCTCTGAATTCTCCACAGTCATCATTATTATTATCTCTCCTGGAAACTTCTTAGGCCTAGAAGTCCAGGTCCCTTTGCTGCCACTATGGGTTCATATTTTAGACTGATATAATATGCATGAGCTACAATCCAAGTCCAAAAGAAAAGATTCACACTTAAGTATGCAGTTACTTAAGAAGATGCAAGAATACTTTATGGTCATTAACTTAATATTGATTCTGCATACTGGCTAGGAAAAAAACATTCATTTCTTATATTTTAATACTGAATGAATTAAAAGATCTTTGACTATATAATAGGTTATATAATAAAATGCAAATATGAGAGCCATTTATTCATTCATCACTCATTTATTCTAACTTTTATTTAGTGTAAGATATAAGGCAATGTGAAAGATGGTTTTAAAAAAATTAAATACTAGATCATGCATGTTTAGTGACAGAAATCCACAAACTGGCAAAGGCTGGGTCTCTGATTCCTTGAAGTCAGTAGTGGTTATGAGCACAGACCTAGGGAACAGACCTGGGTCTGGGTTCTGACTTCACTACTTATTAGTTGGGTATCACTAGGAGGGATATCTTAATGTTTATATCCTTGTTTCCTCATTCATAATATATATGCCTCATAGAGTTGGGGTAAGAATTCAAGTAATCATGAATTCCAACAATTATCATAGTTTCTTGCATATGCTCTCTAAGATAAAGATGACAATGATAATGGTGATGGTGATGATGATGATGATGATGATGTAGGAGAAGACAGAGAAGGAAGAGAAGAAGAGGTGGAGGAGGAAGAAGACGAGGAAGAAGAAAACATATCCTATTTTGAAGCTGTCTTTAACAGGACAGCCATACTCTTACCTCACTGCCTCTTAATATACTACCACTCGGCCTTGGACAAAGAAAGATGAAACATAGTCCCTGACCACAAAATCTCAAAGTCTACTGGAAAGCAGATCTATAACAACAGATTGTGTCACATTATAATACAGATAAAAACAGAGTCCTTTGGGAACTTAGAAATGGCAACACACTAGTACAACCAAATAAATCAATCTCCAGATATTACAAGAAATTCCAGGAACCTTGGGAATCCACCCTAAAAAATAATTTAAATTTTAAAACTAAATTATAGAATGATTTTAACAAAATCATCATGATTTGATCTTCATGATTAGAATAAAAGTCAATTGCTTTCAATAGGCTAGTTATTATTATATTATCACTTTTCAAATCCAGGCATGGATAGCATTTAACATGAGAATGACCCTAGGTTTATTAGAACTGCACAATTATGTTTGGCGTTAGGAGTGAGGGAGGATAGACGGTGTTATGCAATTCCCAGTATTCTTTTCCTTACAAACCTACCTACTCCCCAGGGCCAAACAATATGTCTCCAAATAACCACTTTGACTGTGGTTGGAAGGTATGCTTACATTATGCAAATTTTCTAGGCAAACACACACACACACACACACAAGATGGGATAAAGATGGAAGAGAAGCCCATAAAAGGAAAATTAAGTCAAAAATATTTTGATAAATCAGCTCCTAAGCATGTATGCTCATTTTGTAAATTCTCCCATAATTTCATACAGAAGACTAATTTCATCTTGTCAAAAAGTCTTTTAATGTATGTAAACTTCCCAGAAGCATGGATTCTGTTATAGCTTAACATAATGTCAAAAATCTGTTTAATAAGAAAATGCTGTATATGATAGAAAACTCAAATACTTACTTTACAAGGCTTTTAAAAATATTCTACAAACATTTATGTACTTCAGAATAAACACAAGACCTTTATCAAACTTTTATATTCCATACTGAATATTTTGTTTGTACACAAAGCTGAGAGAAGTAGTGAAGTTGTCCATCTAACATTTATAAATGTGTAATATGTAGCTAGACACAGAGAACCAGATTATGTTCGAACAAGCTACTGACACATTAGCAAATATCATGCTATAAAAAAATCAATCTACGATGATAAAAGATCTTTATAATTAAAATATATTTTACTAAATAAGTGATAAACTTATAACAATTGGCTTTTCCGTATTGGTACTTTCATTAATTTTTAAAAAATCAACACTTTTATTTCTATGCAATATATGTAGCTGACCACACAAGAAGTGGCAAAACCTCAAAAATATCTGTTTATTTTAAAATTTCTAGTGATTTATTAATTTCTTATTTTGACTGTAAACTGTACTTTACCTCAGTTCAATACTAATTGCCAGCTTCAAAATAAGTCAGAGTAAGAACAGGTAAACTAACTTGTGGAAAAAAAATCAAGAAACCTAAAACATTAATTACAATATTGTTAATTACACTTTCTGGAAACATACAAATGAGTCATTTCTGTATCAAATTGATAACTGATGATTACTTTACCACTCCTTAAAAATTGTGTATATTTAAATGCTACCTATACTATAGCATATAAAAAGCCTTAGATCTACTAAGCTTTCAGGCTGATCCATCAGCTTAGGAAACGTTTGCAAAATTTTTTAAAATGCAGTGTAAACATTTCAGCCCTGAATCTTCTTTCTATGCCTTTGAACCTTCTCTTTCATGTGCAATACCTGAAGGCCCACTGAGAATAGCTGCTGAAAGCCCCAAAGATGGGTAAAACAGAATATCTGACTCAGGAAATAAAGATCAGCTGAATAGGATTCCCATATGGCAATCCAGATCAATGGAAAAGCTAGGCCAGAATTTTACAGTATCTATTCTATACAGTACAACATAAGGTTGTATTTCATTGCCGGTAACAAAACTCCCAGTTGCCAAGAAAAGAAAAGGAGATACAAGATTGTAAATCCAGTAATGAGAAACTACACTTTATTTTGACATTTTGCTCTAAGTGGAATTAAAAACTCCACTACCTTTACTGATATGGTAAACAATTTCTGCAACCAAACGACTGCATTCTGCTAAAAGAACTGAAGCAGTAATGAGAAGTGGATTAATATTTAGGGAAAATCCTTACACATTTCCAGAAACTATCATCTTAGATGGTAATGGTTTAATGTGCTTTATGCCAAGAAAAATAATGATTTACTTTGCTTTCAAGTTTTGTGAAGAAAAACTCAGAATAGACCTATTAATAATCTATAATCAAATTATAAAACAACCCAAAACATTTTATTACAATGCCGTTAAGTTCTGATGGATTCAACAATCCGTGCGGAACAGGAATTACCTCTACAATACCCCTACTGCGTGGCACTCCAGTTGGTATTTCAATATTTCCTTACATAGGCACTACCTCACAAGGCAGTCCTTTCCCGTTTCAGACATGTTTTTATTCTCAGCAAATCTATAACTGAATAACTTGCACCTATTTGGTCCTATTCTCACTACTGAGGCTACATAAATTCCCTGTTCTACATAACTATTCTTTAAAATATTGTGCACTGGGCTTCCCTGGTGGCGCAGTGGTTGAGAGTCCGCCTGCCGATACAGGGGACACGGGTTCGTGCCCTGGTCCGGGAGGATCCCACATGCCGCGGAGTGGCTGGGCCCGTGAGCCATGGCCGCTGAGCCTGCGCGTCCGGAGCCTGTGCTCCCCAACGGGAGAGGCCACAACAGTGAGAGGCCCACGTACCGCAAAAAAAAAAAAAAAATTGTGCACTATCAAATCTCCCCAAGCCTCCTTAACTCTGTACTAAACAGCCCAGTTCTTCATCCCAGTCTTCTTACATTGTTTCCCAATCCTTTGAAACCACGTTTACCTCCAGATAAACTTCAGTTTCAATTAAAGTGACTTTCAAAATTGAATACAGTACTACCGACATGGTTTATCACAACATCCCCTGCATCTAATCTAGCCACCAAGTTCTTAAGAGTTTGCATTCGATTTTTACAGTCAAGATCCACATATTCACTGACCAGTAGATCTCTTCTCTTGGATTTCCTACAGATTTCTCAAACTCAAAATGTCCAAAACTGAATTTATCCTCTCCCTTGCCCTTCACTTCTCTACTGCATCACACTCCTAACACACTTCTCCTCCTAATGTTCCCATGTCAATGTCTAGACTACCTCCTTCACCTCGTATCTATCACCCAGTTCCACAAATCTGCCATGCAGTTTAAGAGTTTGGGCTCTAAGCCAAACTGCTGGAGTCTAAATTATTGCTCTGCCCTAGCCAGTTGTGGCCTTAACAAGCAACTGAGCCTCTCTGTGACTCAGTTTCCTCATTTGTAAAATGGAATTAAAAATAACGTTTTCCGGGCTTCCCTGGTGGCGCAGTGGTTGAGAGTCTGCCTGCCGATGTAGGGGACACAGGTTCGTACCCTGGTCCGGGAAGATCCCACATGCCGCGGAGCGGCTGGGCCCGTGAGCCATGGCCGCTGAGCCTGTGCGTCCGGAGCCTGTGCTCCGCAACGGAAGATGCCACAACAGTGAGAGGCCCGCGTACCGCAAAAAAAACGAAACAAAACAAAAAAACATTTTCTTCATGAGGCTGCTGTAAGGACTAAATTCATATACACAGTGTGCTTGGTAGAGTCATCAGCCCATAGCCCATAGTGAGTGCACAGTAAACGTTAGCTGCTATTATGTAAATGTAAATGTAAATTAGTGAGCATGGTATACAAAACCCTAGATAATCTGGTAAATTTCTCTAGCCACATTGATCCCCTCTGTTCTCCTAGCACGTGATACTTCAGTCACACTGATTTATCTCCTCTGTTTTTCTAGCATGTGATGTTTGAGCCACATTCGATCAACTTTAATTTGTTCGCAGAGGCTCTCAATGTTTTTCTTTTTTTTTTTTTTTTTTTTTGGTGAGTTACTGAAATTGCCCAAAATACTCTGAGACTCTGCTACCCACCCACCTATTCATCCCATCTTATGAATGCTTACCTTCCAGTAGAAAAGGACTAAATGATAGGAGATGCCATTACACAGGAATGTTTTCATGGGTTGTCTGTTCATCTGCTTTAGCAAGAATGGTACAGATCGGTTTTATTCAAAGTATGGCTGAAAAATCAGCAGCATCAGCATCACCTGGGAGCTTATTAGAAATGTTAATTATCAGGCTCCACACAGGCGTACTGAATTAGAATTTCTGGGTGTGGGGCCCAGGAATCTCTTTTGTAACAAGCTCTCTGGGTGATTCCTACTCATGCCAATATTTGAGAAGCCCTAATGAAAATGATTCATGGTTAATTTTTCACTCATGATTTACCACCCGTAAGACATGCAAGAGCCAAAAAATACTATTGATACAAATACAAATTAACACATTAAGGATACAATCCTGAAAAAAACATGATGATGAATCTACATTAATCATTTATAATGCACAAGCAAATTAGCAGCATTTAAACACCATGACCAGTTTAAGACAGCCCACCTGATATGCTGATAACAAAACATTCTGTGAGAAAACACTGGTAATTCCAGCCACCTGTTTCTTGGGCATGAGCAGTTGGAGTTCTACAACTTACCAAGTATTGCATGGCACTTCGACTTCTGATAAATTACTAGTATCTTCAGTAGACTATAGTAATGAGTTTTATTTTGGCAATGCTGTATTTCAGTAAGCTTTCATATCCAACTTAGGTTTACTGGTAAGTAGTCCTTAGTTGTTCATGGAAGCAAAAACCTGTGCAAACCTGTGTAAATTTTTTTCACTCATGAAAATGAAAGAATGGATTTGCATTTGGGATTAATTTAATTCTAAAATGGACTGTCCTTCCCAATCAGGAGGTGGCCAACCACTTTGACAATCATTGCTCGAAACAGCCATAAAAACCTTCATTTCCAGCACTGGTACATGAATCAGCCTGCCTGTAACAATTCAGGGTTTTCTTCTGGGAAGCCTCTCCTCTCCCCATACACCCATTCTGTGGTAGTTGTCCATTCTCTGTCTATCTTTAGCATGCTGTGCAAATCTCTGTAACTGTACTTACAGGGTAGTGAAAAATCTGTTAACTTTTGTGTCTGTCAAGATCTTTTCAAAGCTTGATTCTGCCTATGTAAAGAAAGAAGTAGTCAAAAAAATTCTAGGCTGATATATAACCAGTCATTTACTATACCTGTCTATTCTTAGCTTCATCACACTTTTTTCTATCTTCAGTCATTTTGAAAACCATTAATTTTTCCCATTTTGAAAATCATGCTTTAATGATGACAAATTTCACAGAGAGTAAGAAATTATGCATAAGGACAGTATGAGTGGCATAAATTCTCTATTAATTCATTCATAATCTAGAATGAGAACACAGTTTCTATTAAAACTTCACATTATTTTTTGCCATTCTTATTCATAAATGTTACAAAACACTAAACCACTGTGAACCCAAGAAACAGTAAGTGGAAATATAGTAAAAGGCTATGGTAGAAACACAACTATACAGGGAATCAAAAGATCCAGGTGTTAACCTCAGCTTGACTAATAAACACTAGTTAAACTATCTTATCAAGACCTCAGATTCTCCAACTCTAAAATACAAGTTTAAAGTAATTAATGGGAAATAATGAAGGTACTTGTCCCAGAGGTGGCTCTCAAGATCAAATAAAGTAACGCAAATAATGTATATTGTAAACATTCATACATGCATTCACTATTATAATTATATAACAATAAATAAGGGAATATAGGGTGACCCCAAGTAGAATCATTTGTAGACCAAAGTAAAACTTTTCTCTTGAAATAGCAAAATTATTTTCACCAGCCAGGTTTAGGGAGTTATGTAGATGCAGGTTCTTGTTAAAGCTTCTGCAACTGACTCTGAGCACGTGTCATGTAATAAAAACTGGGGTGGGTCGGCGCTGCCCCAGCTTCCACAGGTATCCGCCAAAGGATAATCTTAGATTGAGACATGGGGAAGGCATGGGCGCCCTTGAAGGATGGGAGACAAAAGGTCCGAAGCTTTAGTAAGAAGTAATTCTCCTGTGAAGACAACTCATCTCCAAGCTCCTCACATCGCCTCTAATCACTCTCCTTCCACGTGCATTCTTTTTTTTTTTTTTTTTGCGGTACGCGGGCCTCTCCCTGTTGTGGCCTCTCCCGTTGCGGAGCACAGGCTCCGGATGCGCAGGCTCAGCGGCCATGGCTCACGGGCCTAGCCGCTCCGCGGCATGTGGGATCTTCCCGGACCAGGGCACGAACCTGTGTCCCCTACATCGGCAGGCAGACTCTCAACCACTGCGCCACCAGGGAAGCCCTCCACGTGCATTCTTAATCAAAATCACCCTATTTAAAATTTTAATCTTATATACTTACTGTTATTTTTGCTTATTGTACACTATACTTCCTTATCCAACTTTCAGCTTCTAATTTTTGTGTCACATTTTTATTCTATTAACTCTTACCCCTATTTTCTGGAATTATAGTTCTCGTCTTTTTTTCCCCTATTGTTCTCATTTATAGCTACCATTTTAAATGCGTTAAATGTTTTCAAATGTTTAATTCAATTTCTGATTTTTATAATATTCTAGTCTTCTTAAACTTTTTCCCTTTGTCACTTCTGCATTCTATTTATTATTATTTTTTATGATATGTGTTTTTTGGGGGGGAGCAAAAAGTCCGGAAAAGAGCTAAAAGTAAAGAAAGTCATTATAAACCAGAAGGGATGGTAGTTTCCTTCCTTGCAACTGTTTTTTCTGCCACTCTGATTCCGCAAAAGATTCCCTGGCCTAGTCCTGGATGGCTCTCCAAACTATCTTTAGCTCCCAGGGGACAAAGCCAACTAACTCCCTCCCCCAGGACCATAAGGCTCATTCTGCAAATGGCATCTGGTTTTGCTCCAGTGGTGTCATTTGTTAACTTCTCATGTTATCCAGGCTTTATACTAGCCATTCTGTCTATTTTAAAATTTGTAATTCCAAAATATAACCCCAATAGACTTGGGGTCGTTATGACCTAAATGACCTAAAGGAAATGAGGAGACCTTATAACCAGAGGGATGATAAAAAAATAAGTGTTTTATAAATATAATTCCAGTTGCTGTGTTACAGAACCTACTAGAGAGGTATAAAAGTGTCCATGAAGAACTCAATCGTTCATTCAACAAATATGTATTAAGCAACTACCATGTGCCTGTACTCTGGTAGGCACTGATATAGCAGGGGAAAAAAATAAGAAAAACCACATACCAGAAATATGTACAGTTAATACTTATTTCAGAAGACTATATTGCATTAGCCAAGCAAGAGCTGGGAATGCCTTAGACACTGACAGTGGTTCTGGACATGGAGAAAAGTAGAGTCACTAAGGTGATACTTAGAAAGTCAAATGGATGCTTAGTAATCACTGATTCAAAACAAAACAAAACAGTTGTATGTTATGTTCTTTTCTGTTTCACACAAGGTTTATAAACTTTCAATTGCTTAAAGTAGAGAACTCTATGTCTTTTCTTTATTTCAGTTCTTCCATGAATTCAGTCTTTCTATTTGGTTACTGTATTCAATCTCTGATTTCTCTAATATAAGTCAGAATTTTAGAATGATATAACTTCAATATTTTCAGGCAATCAGGCTCTAAAATCCACCAGCCATCAGTATTAGGTTCATTCTGAGATCTGAACATCAATAACTCTAAGACACTGGGGCGTTAGAAATAACACAATTTAACCTTCTTGAAGGAAAGCAATATTTTACATTCCAACCAAGAAACTCAAAGAAGAAAGATTATCCAGGAAGAGATGCAGAGTACACTGTTGAAAGCATTCAAATCTGTAGCACAAGGAAAACTTAGGGATTTAAAAACACATATTTGGAGCTCTTGTATCAAAGGATTTAACTGAAGTTGTGGAAATGAATAAAGTCAAATAGGAAACTGCATAATAATAAAATAAAGAGTACTATATAGTTTAGTCCTTCTCATAATCAAACTCACAGAGTTGTACTTTGATGATATCTCTTTGGGCTTTACAGAAATACACAAAAGAGCCCCTTCAGAAAATCTATTGCTGGAATGTGGTCGAGGACATAGCCCCTTACATAGCACTCATTACTCTCATGTAAGGCCTGACATGAGAAATCTCTTTTAGAATTTAGTCCAAGGAACGGCATTCCCTTTCCTGAAAAATGGTGTTCTTCCTTGTTTTTCAAATGGATATTCTAAAACTAACTACATTCCACTTTAACTGCCAGGAACCTCAGAAGCAAATTAGGAGTTTAAGTATAGGTCTCTACGTCTTTGCTTTTGGTAGACATCTGTCATTGTAGTGACTTTCTGTGCTGCATCCTGTATCTGCATGAATTCCTGTATCCTTTTATCAACTGCTGCATAACAAACAACTCCCAAACTCAGTAGCTTAAAACAACTATTTCTCATGATTCTGTGAGTAAGCTGTGTGGTTCTTATATGGATCTGGCATGGGCTCACTCATGCAGCTGCATTCACCTGGTATGTCAGCTCTGGGCAGAGTTCCCTTGGGCCTACTGGGCCTTGAACAAGCCAGATCTCTCCATGTGGCCTTTCATCTTCAGGAGGCTAGACCAGACTTCTTCATGTGGTGACAACGACATTCCAAGAAGGCAAGCTCCAACGTGCAAGCACTTATCAACTGTCTACTTGAATCATATCTGCTTATGTCCCACTGGCCAAAGTAAGTCACATACACAAGCCAGAGTCACTGTGGGAGGGTGTGGATACTGGAAGGCATGACTCATTGCAGACCACTAGTGTAACTATCTACCATAGCAGCTCCCTAATAGGGCTGTTACTTATTCTTCTTCCAATCTTTCTAATACTTGAATGTTATTCTTTAACAAAGTTTATTTCCTCTCCACTCCATATCTTATCTTTTTCAGAGCTAAAATATCCCTTATGGGTGTTCTAAGCTCATACTAGTCCAACATATCAGTGAATGAATGCTTATGTAGGATTCAAGAGTATTTTAAAATTTAAAATGCACCATATGCCACAGCAAATGCTCACTCCTAAATTCTTAAAGCTCTCATAAAAGGAATAAAAATTCCTTTGAATTTAAGTTGCAAAAGCCTTTACAAACATCAGGGCCAATTAGTTCTCCCACCAGGAAGAAATGCTTCATTCCACTGGTGATGTCCCACACTCAAGCTCTTGAGGTACTTTGTATCTCTAATCAATATTGAATGTATTATCATAAAGTGTCCAAAATGCCTGAAATCTTAAAGTCAGAAAAAGAACCATTATCTACACTGAGTACTTTTACACAAAGTACTCCAATTAGCAAGACAAGAAGATGCTGAAAAAATATAAAAATGTTAATCTGAAGAACAGTAAATAATAAAAACAAAATGGCAAAAAAAAATCACCAAAGAAAAGGTGTAAAGATGAAAAGAATTCATTAAACTTGTTTCATCTTACAAGCTGTTACTATTTTTAAGATGCCCTATGATAATTTAAAGATAAGTTGAATAGGCATTAAAAAAATTAAACTATTAAGGACATGACTATACTTCTTGTGATTAGTTTTAATATGCACTTTTTATCCCATTGGCTTTTTTTAAACACCAACTGCAAATTCAATTCAAGACTGTAAGTTTTTGTGAAAATGAATGTGTTTTGGAAAAAGGTGTGTGCATGTGTGACTTGAAGGGGAACTAAACTGATATCAGGTAAGGTAGGTCTCTTTGGACTGCCGAGGTTTGCACTATGACTGGGGCACACATAACTAAAAAAAGTCAAAACAGACCTTCTGGCTGCAATGATGATGCCAAACAAGATGTTGTTCTGTGAATAGGTGGCAAAACGCTTCAGAGATTTTCCACCAGGGGAGACAAAATGTGGAACTTTACTTATGCACAGAAGACTTTTTTTGTTGTTGTTAAATTAGGCCAACAGCAGAGTTATTTTTAGATTACTTACTTCACTTTCTCTTCTTAATGGGCTGGTATACAAAATAGGACAGAAAACGCACCATATGCCACAGCAAATGCTCAAATCCTAAACTCTTAAAGCTCTCATGGAAATAAAAGATATCTCTATCTTAAAGTATGAGGTTTGCATTCAGATGCAATTAAGACTATAACTAATCTGACAGATCTTTATCAGTTAACAACAAATAAATCATATATATCTATTTTAAAAATCAATATTTTGGAGTTTTTTTCCTTTAATCATTTTTAGTAAAATAAATAAGTTGTAAGGGAAGAGATAAAGTGTGAATGAATGTGTTGACTTACATTTATGATTAAAAGTTAACATTTAAATCATACAGCATTTTCAAATTCTACAGTGACTAACGTAGTTCTTGATTTCCTAAAGTTACAAAATTTAGATGACTCAGCCACTTGCTCTTTCATAAAATCAACCTAAAGTCTCTTCAGGCAGGCTCAATTTTATAGAAAGATAAACTTTCAAAATTTACTCTTTGTATTTCAACATGACGCATTCTCATTTTATGACTGCAGTCATGCTCCACAAAACTATACTATTATTTTGATTTATACTACTATTATAATTATGAAGATGACACAGAATGCATAACATTAAAGACATATATATGTACATAATATATGCTATTGGAATAAAAAAATAACTGATATAAAAAGAAATTCTCCCCACCTTTATTAATGACATACATAATTCAAACTATATTATGAAATATGAAAATTTATTTTAAAAGAGATTAATAAAGTCAACAAATATCCTTAATATAGCAGAACATTCACCATGTTCTTTGAAATGCCCTGATTTTATTGAAGCAATAAAACTGCAGGACAACAAAAGATCTGACAACTTTTTGGTGTCCAACCCACTGCACATAGTTTACAACTAGGAGGAGAAAACAAAGTGCTTATTCCCTTTAAAAAAATCAAGTAAAATATCTAAAGTTTTGATATTATTTTATTATTTTGTTAAATTATAGTATTGTGAGTTCTTCATACATTAAAATGTATGTCTATTTTTTCCCTAAAAACAGGGCAGACAAATATTGCTAGATATAGTTCACCATTCTAAGTAACCTAGTTTTAAAAAGATTAAATATAGCAATTAAATGAAACATGTTTAAACCAATATAGATATTTAGGCATATAAAAATTAATTTCTAAATAACACTGGTATGCTGATAAGTTGGAATTTGCCAACAAAACAATTTTAACATATAGCCTAAAGAGACAAATGTATGATGCAAAACTAGGAAACTAAAGAATATTATGATTGTTTTAAATGTTGCTAAACTAATAGTACTAATGAAATTCCGTTTATAAAGACTAACTTGTACATAATTTTTACATTTAAAAATACACTTAGATAATCTGCATTTTGGTATAATCCTAAACACCTTAATTCTGACATGTAACCTCTAAGAATTATCAGGTCTAATGGCAGGAAGAAAAATACTAGATTGGACACAAAAAAATAGTGCTTAAAACTTTAAAGAAATCATAATACCTTGCCAATAAAATTATTAACAAAAGCAAAATATTGAATAACTAAAAATTTAAAAGGCTGCTTTTAGAGAAGAGTAGACTTTAATTGGGAAAGAGAAACAGACAGGTATATGCCTTCAGAACCTCTCCACACTTTGTGGCACACACTGGTCTTGGTCCTGAAATAAATTCCATGTCTAAACTGCTGTTAAGTAATTCTTCATATAGTCGGGTCAATTAATTTTAAAGAGACCAACCCTGAAGATAAGAAACAAGGAAGAGGCTATGTCCTCTAAATAAAATTATAATGCTAGACTTTTATCGACCATTAAACCTGCTTCATATGCTTTTTTTTTTCCCCTCAAGTAAATAATCAAGTTGGCAGGTATATGGAAGAAAACTTTAAAGTAGCAGCAAAATATACTGACATTCTTATCAGGTGATATGACTATGTCTAAGCAGTTTAGTTTTATTTTTATCTTTCTCTGGTTGCTAAATTCACATTTAGGTTACTTAACACCAATTTCACGATACATTTTCTTTAGACGTTCACTAACGTTGACCTCTAAGAAAGTACAACGGAAGCCCAATTTTCTATATTTTATGGATAGATATTTCTAGAGCTGGACTAGATCTTGAAAACTACCATTACAGAACTTGTGTATTGGTTTCAATTCATCCATTATTCCCACTCAAAATGAGGCCCCTCCCATAACACAATATTGTTAGAAGAGTTACCAAGCACACACAGTAAGCACCTTTTGAGCACGTGCTTTTTATTAGGGGATCACTAACATATGCTCCCAACATCCACAAGCTAAAGAATATGTACCACTTGCCAAACCTTTCTTCCACTGAGCACATATCTACTCAGTAAATAATGATTTCCAGACAAATGGGAAAGGAAATTGTGCTTCTCTGACTCAATTATCTATTGTATTTCCCTAGTACTGAAGGAGAGGGAAGAGACATAAATGTGAAACATCTTCAAAATATTCTTCCTAGTGCTTCCTTAGTGCCTGAAACCTATAAGGAAAAGTCCAATATTTTCAACCTCATTTCCTCAGTGTGCACATGTAAAATGGTGGTCAACGGTATACACAGGATAGTGTATTACAGGATACAGCAGTACTCTGAGAAGAGCTCACATCATAGAAAACAACGGTCTGAGCCATAAGACACAAAGGAGAGGATCCCAATTCCAACAGAAACTAGTAATTAATTAGCTTTATTATAAAAATAGAAAATTACTCCATTTCAGAACCAGAAAAACTGGCTTCCTAAATTTAAAACACAGCCAAGTTAAGAGTAAAATTCTCAGCTTAGCTATAGGCTCAGGAAGAGGTCCTCAGAACAAGAGAGCAGCAACTCAGTGAAAGTACCTATGATTCCAAATTAAAGGATATGCAGATCATGTTATCCATATCCATTACTGAAATACAAGAAAAATATTAACAGGGGAGTCAGACTGATACCCAGAAAGGAGGAATCTTTTAAATTTATTACATAAGACTGCTTACAAAACATATTTCTCCAGAAAATGGGAATTCATTTAAATGATGAATTTATTAATTAAAAATATCATGTTTAAAGCCATATATATCAAAGCTTTATACTGTATTGATTATATATATGATATATATATATGAAAAAAATACTGTAAAACTGAGACAATCTTAAAATAGGGCAACATCTAGTTTTGCCACACCTAATAGCTTCAAAGAACTTCATGAATAAACAGTTGTACAAATACCACAAACAAAATTCAAAATTAATTTTTAAGTTTCAGGTTTCAAGTTTCCAAGGATATACTGGTTCAGGCAGAGACAATATTTGACTTCTGAGCACATCCACAAAATCAGATTTTCCTCTAAAGAATATTCCTGGATCAGCTGTTTGTAAATTAACTGCCTAACCAAAGGGGGCAAGAAATGAGGAACAGGATATATTTGTTTCTGGTAAACTGCCTATTTCCCTCTCTTCCAGGTCCTCAGAATTCATGGAGTCTGGTATGAGGGATGCCCCCGTAGCAGAACGGGTGGCTCCATCCTACACCCTGGTACTGTTTTTTAAGATGAAAAACATACAAAACAAAGCCAACAAACAAAACACCCCTGCAGAAAAAAAAAAAAAAAAAGAAGTGTTGGAAGGAGCTAGGAAAAAGCACAGTCATAAGATCCATAGTTACCGTTGAAGGAAGGGTATCTACTATCTGGCAGCTACTGTGTAGGGAATCTTACAAATGTTATTTTTAATTCATACACAAAAAAACCCACTATATAGAATTTTCATCCATATTTTACAGATGAGAAAATCAAGTTCAGAGATCAAATAACTTGCCCAAGTTCACACAGTCAGCATATGGCCGAGCCTCGGATTTGCTCTCCATCTGTCTAATGCCAAGCCCTCCTCTTGCCATGATGTCAAGCCCACATCTAAGTTAACAAATATTCCTGCTGGGCTTCCACTGTGTGGACCCATGCTACAAAGAACTACAAAAGAAAGAGAAGACATCGCCTTTGCCCTCCACGCGGTTAACATCTAAGAGGCATTCAGAAGATTCAGGTGCCCAATTCATGACAGGCAGTGTGGTTTACAGAGAGGGAAGAGCACTAGACCAGGGGGAGGGAGACGACCCACTCTGGGCTGTGCTACATACCAGCCGTACAACCTTGGGTACATAAGCATTTCTATTATTTCCTCATCTGCAGAGAGCAGAGACTATAACATCTGCCTTAATTATCTCACAGAATTAATTCAAAGATCCAATTAGATAATAAACCTGTGGAATGGGAGCGACTGACAAGGGCTTAATTTCCAAAAGATACACACAGCTCATACAGCCCAATCTGAAAAAAAAACCAGACAAACAACCCAATCAAAAAATGGACAGAAAACCTAAATAGACGCTCCTCCAAAGAAGACATACAAATGGCCAACAGGCACATGAAAAGATACTCAACATCCCTAATTATTAGAGAAATGCAAGCCAAAACTACAGTGAGGTATCACTTCACACTGGTCAGAATGGCCATCATTAAAAAGTCTACAAATGATAAATGCTGCAGAGGGTGTGGAGAAAAAGGAACCCTCCTACACTGTTGGTGGGAATGTAAATTGTTATAGCCACTACGGAGAACAGTACAGAGCTTCCTTAAAAATCTAAAAATAGAGCTACCATATGATCCAGCAATCCCACCCCTGAGCATACATCCGAAGAAAAATGTGGTTTGAAAGGATACATGCACCCTGCATGCATTGTTCACTGTGGCATTGTTTACAATAGCCAAGACATGGAAGCAACCTAAGTGTCCACTGACAGATGAATGGATAAAGATGTGGTATATATATACAATAGAATATTACTCAGCCATAAAAAAACAATGAAATAATACCATTTGCAGCAACATGGATGGACCCAGAGATTATCATACTAAGTGAAGTCAGACAGAGAAAGACAAATATCATATGATATCACTTATACGTAGAATCTAAAAAAAAGGTACAAATGAACTTATTTACAAAACAGAAATAGATTCACAGACATAAGAAACAAACTTATGGTTACCAAAGGGGAAAGGTGGGGGGAGGGATAAACTAGGAGTTTGGGATTAAAATACATACTACTATATATAAAATAGATAATCAGCAAGGATTTACTGTATAGCACAGGGAACTATACTCAATATCGTATAATAACCTATAATGGAAAAGAATCTAAAAATGTGTGTGTGTGTGTATATATATATATATATACACAGTCATATATATATGAACATATATATGACTGAATCACTTTGCTGTACACCTGAGACAAGCACATTGTACATCAACTATATTTCAATAAAAAATTTTTTACAAAGAGCCTTATTAGCTACTAAATATTTTAGAAATATGAAATGCTAATACTGCTTTGCAAGTGTCCATAGTCTTGTCATTACAGAACTTTGGACAGATATCTGAATTCAGTAATAAAAGGATTAGCTGCTGACTCACTTTTGTGTTCCCTCCTTTTGGTTTTGCTTTAGTTTGTTTTGTTTAGAGAGCTAGTGCTGTAAGGGTGAAGGATTAACCAACTGGTGCTGGTTCTGGTTCTGGCTCTTGCTCCCTGCACGGTTCTGAAGGTGGGACCCATGACGAAACCACTTTTCCTTGCTACAGCTGCACCCAAGCCCGTCCAGGTGCAAGCTCACTGTTAGCCAAAAGGTAAGGTAGCTCTATTTCCCTCCCTTCTCTCCTTCATTTCCTTTTCTTCCTTCTTCATAAGCTATCTTATAAAATTAGAACTCCATGCTCAAGTGTCCATCCACTCTCTAACCCAAAGCTGTACCTCAAATTATAAATTCTCTCTTTCTGTCAACTCAAAGAAAAGTATGAGAGACCCTTCCCTGAGGGAGACTGGAGGAACTAGGTTCAGAAACCAGGTGATGAAGAGATTCTCTGAGGAGGTGGAGAATCTGCAAAACAAGAAACAGTCTTTTGCTGACTGGAAAGTTTCCTAAACTAGGCTGTACCAACCACAAGCATTTAAAATAAATGAACTAATTTTCTGTCTTAAATGGTAGTATTCAAACATAATTTCCTATCAACTTTTTCACTGAAAATTAATCAATATTTAGAACAGTCTTTTTCAATGGGAAGAATTATTCCCAATTTCAAACAGCCAATAGACAAGCTTTAGAAGGCTATCTAGACTCCAAATATGTTTGATAGAAAAAGAGTTACTGTAATTCTTCAGATAACTCCCAAATTTTCATTTTATTTTGTGTAATTTTAATCCGACCATTATGATACAGCATAAATGTAGCTCAATGAAGACAAAAGCACAAAAAATTTCATTTTAACTGAAATGTCACAGGAGAAATTTACACACAACTTGACAAACTTAAATGTCTCAGGCTTTAAACACACACACACACAACACAACTACCTCTACCTATCTCTCTCTCTCTCTCTCTCTCCCTCTCTCTCTTTCTGCTCCCCCCACCCTTCCACTCCCAAACCTCCTCCCTTCTGCCTCTGTCTTATTTAAAGGAAGCTAACAGTATTCTCTCCTTTCTATAATTTCTTTTCTACATGTGAAACTGTAGACTCCTATTAGATTATAACAGAAACTCAAAATGCTCACTGGATCAATAAAAAAATGGAAGTGAAAACCGTTAGAACTTTAGAGGTTATGAATTTATTCTTATAGGAGTAGTTATAAATTTTATATTCTAAATCACAATTTTATTTCTGATAACCAGTGAAATCTGGGTTCTATTTCAACTCCCTATTTTCCGGGAAAAAAAAAAAGCTTTAGAAATGCCATGTAATATTTTACTCTGGTGTTTCTAAAGCGTGGTCTTCACACCACCTTACATGAATCATGTAGAACATCTTCTAAAAAGGCAAATTCCTGATCCCTCTCCAGAATTACTAATGAATCAGATAATCAAAGTCAGATTGGTCAGCACTGTGACAATTTTCCCCAAATGATTCTTATGACCAGCAAGATTATCACAAATGAGTTTTTTCACTTATTTATATTATGTTTAGGACATTTCCTCAACAGCATATAACATTTTATGACCTTACTTTGTTAAAATATATTAGCTTTCTTTATTTGAATAAATGTTATTTTCTAGCAATAAAAGATTATTTCTTCAGCTAATATATATTTAGTTTGGTTTGTTATAATTTATTTATGCACTTTACAAGGAGAATTCAACTGCCACATCAAAAGACACACTAAATTTACTTTAACTTTTACCATGACATATTGAAATTTAAATTAAGAACTAGTTAAAATGATTAAATATTATTGTTGGAAAATGTGATTAAAAAACAGAAATAATGGTATAGCTCTTCATGAAAATAGAGACTATAAATACACATATTCATAGTTTTTCAATTAACTCTTTTTAAAATTTGTATCACTATGTCATCAAACAATATTTTTTAACCTCTCATTGTATTTCTTCATACTCTATTAACATTTTCAAAAAAATAAAAAGAGAACTTCACTCTCGGAGGAAGACCATAATAGTTCATTAGCCCTGCAGATCTCAGCAGCCCCACACCTGACTGCATTAGGTCTCTTTGCACTTTTCATTTTTTAGGTCACAGAAATACTGTAAGTAATGTAATGAAACCACAGGTTTGCCTGTATTTTCTCATACAGCCAAGCCCTGACTCATAAATATTTCATTTATTGTTGTCTTAACTCTAAAAGAGATTTGTCTGTATTTTTCAAGCTCTGTTTTGAAACCTCTCTCTTCTGAAAGTGATTCTGACCATGACTTTGGTAAACTAACACACACTACCTCATAGAAAGAACTCTGATTCAACACAATGGCAACTACCCAGACCAATGAATGAAAAAATTTTAAGACACAGAACTATAAAATGCACATAATTCTGAAATAAGTTATTTCACAAGGAAATTCAATATTATATGATAGAAGTATGTTTTCTGAGCCTTAAAATGGTAAGAATACTGTTCACATAAGCGCCTTTAGGTCAAAGAAAGCAAGGAAAATACAAGATGAATTCAGAGAGGGAGTTTCGGGAGAATGGGTATTATGGGTTAGTTGAGAATTAAAAATCACAAATTGCTTATTCAAGAAGTTGAATAGTGGAAGCAAAAAAGATTAAAATTCCAAGAAAGAAACAGAACTGCTATTGTTCAATTTACAACTCTTTCATATGATAAAGTAACAAATGTTACCTCTAAATCAGGCCTCCTGCCAAAAAGAGAGATACGTATTCTGAAGGAAAAAAAAAAAAAAGAGTCATATAGTTTGCTAAACTAGCTGAGTATTGTGGATTTGCTCATAGCAAGGAAGAAAAACATCAAGGGAAAGAACTTTACTATTCCTCATTCTTAGTCTTTTTCATCCATCTTCCCATTTCCTCCAGCTGAGATTGTATAATCTACAAAGTTTACATCAAATATAAGAACAGAAACATTCCCTAAGACAGACTCTGCAAGGTTGGCTATCTTAAAAATATAAATAAATAAATACCAGAACACATAAAAAACCTAAAGAGCCACCATGAGTAAACACAGTAGGAGATCCTCCTTTCCCAAAAGCACAGAAGCAAACCTAGTTACATAGTCATTCTGGCTGATTGAGAGCCCTTATGTGATAAGTTTTCAAATTTCTGATTCCAGCCAGATACTTCACGCATCAAATCATACTCTAGGCGCCTGGTCTACCCATATCCTCACTTACCAAGGGGTATATTAAAAGCTCTGGGTCGTGCCAAAGCTTCGTCTCATACTTAAAGTTGCCTCTGCTAGTCATGATGCTTCACGACCCTTCTACCTGTCTGGGGACCTTCACTACATTTTTGTTTCGCCCTGACCACGGAGAAAATGATGTGAACGTTGTTCTTGGCTCACTACCTAGATCACTGATGACTCAGCTAGTCACTGCACTTTATTATCCAGATTGACACCTAATACTGATAATGACAAAAATTGAGCATCTAATGAATTATTGGCTTACTAATAATTTCTTCTCTCTGAAGGCTTAAGAAGCAATAAGAAAAAAAAAAGAAAAGAAAAGGAAGCAATAAGGAGAACTACTACTTAACAGCAGTGAAAAGGGAAGAACCAAGATGAAAAATTTTGTCACAGAATTCTTAGGAGTCCATGTCAATTTTAAGCTCATAATTCCAAGCCAGTGAACAAAATGTGGCATGGATTTTAGAAACAGAAATTTTAAAAAGATATGTCTATATTTATATGAATAACTGTGTGTGTGTGTGTGTGTGTGTGTGTGAGTGCACACGCGTGTGTGCGTGCACTGGGCAAGATATAATCCACGGGCTAAAACTGGCTCACCACCTGATTTTGGATGGTCTGTGAGTTAAGAACAGTTTTTACAGTTTTAAGTGGCTGAATCAAAAGAAGAATATCTTGTGAAACATAAAAATTATATGAAATTCAAACTTTAGTGTCCATAAATAAAAGTACTGGCACACAGCCACATTCATGCATTTAGGTGTTGTCCATAGCTGCTTTTACACTACAATGGCAGAGTCAAATATTTGTAAAGGGACCAATGGCCCACAACCTGTATTTACTATCTAGCCCTTTACAGAAAAAAATTACCAAGCCCTGTTTATATACAATGGTTTGACATGAAACTCTAAAATAAAAAATGGTTTAGGATAAATATCATATCAATTGAAATTATGAAATCTTGAAAGTGAAATTACAAGCTTCCAGTCTCAGAAAACACTAACAAAAAAAAGAAATTAGAAAATATCTAAAAAAAACACAGCACTACACAGGGATTATTCAACCTCAGAAGTGATATTACATGGCAAGAAATAGTACAGAAACATGACTCAAAGCTTTAATAAGTGCTTGAAATGGGATGAAGAAAATCCTCCCCCCAAAAAAGCTCGGAACATTTCAAGATATTATTTAGATACGGGGAAAATATTAAAGATATGAGCCTACTGTTTGGGGACAATGGTATGTTATCAGATAACTGAGATACGCCAAACTTCTTGACTCTTCGGTGGTTTTTACCTTCTGCACCAGAAAGAAGTGATGGAACTAAAATGGAAAATCAAATATGATTAACAAGAAAATCAAAGCTCAGGAATTAATAAGAGGACTGTGAGTCACTTTAAATAAGTTTAGGGATACAGGACCAATAGATTACAATTTCAAGATATCTTTAAAAAATGGCTTGTATATGTTATCACAGAACTACAGTTGATAGCCTTGACAGAGTTACAAACAACAGAAGAGCAGATGTAATACCTAAGAGAGACAAATGTTATTTTATTTTTTGAAGGTAAAAGGATTCTAGGAAATGAAGATCAGTGATCTTGATACTATTCCCCAACATTCTAGAACAGGTTACTAAACAGATGGTTTGTGAGCACTTAAATTTTTTTTTTAAAACCTGCCATGGATTTGTTAAAAATAAGCCATGCTAAACCTCGTTTCCTTTTCTGACATGTTATTAGATGAGTGGATGAGAGAAATGTATTGGCTGTATAATGCCTGGACCAAGAAAAGTATGGAGTAAGTCTCTCATGGCCAACTGGGGTAAGTCCACTTACTATCTGTGTAACTTTGGGGAAGTTTCTTAATATCTGGGATTAAGAGGCAAATGTCACAGATCTGTCAAGTTTCTGCATGTTTTGTGAGAAGAGGCACTGGAAGCCTTTGTTCTAGACTGTCTTTTCATGGATGTTTGCATAGCAAATAGCATTTGAAGACCAATAGTATCTCCCTCTGGAACAAAGGGAAGGTTTGCTTATAGCCCATTATAAAAGATCAGGGTTCCTAAACTTGGAGTTCCTTATGTGTGATACATAGTGTGCAGCATGGACTTGAGCCACCCTGTGGAGCCCCTGTGGGTCTGGGGTACAAGGAACCAAAAAACGCATGAGGCTCATGCTGCTCGCTGTACCAGGAGTAATACAGTCCTTTGTCTCTGACCTGGAAGTCTTCTGTCTTCTATAATCATCCACAAAACAGTGGCTGGCTAATCTGTCAGCATACAAGTAGGATAAAATCTCAGATACTTCACAGTGCTTGACAACCTGTGACTCAGCTTTGCCATTGGTAAAATGGGGAAATAACAGTAAGTCCTCATAAAGGTAGTATGAAGAATAAATTAATTCATACACAAATTGCTTAGAAAAGTACCTACTTAAGCTAACTGTTCAACAAATGTTAGCTATTATTATAATGATAGTTATGATTCATTTCAAATGTATATAGGTAGGTAAATAATCCCATCCAAAGGAGTAATGACAAGTCAAAAAGTCCATACTCACTAAGTTCAGAAAAGGCTCTATTCTTAACCTTGTTCTGCTCAATGTTTTCATAATTAATTAAGTAGTGCTATAAAAATGTATTAATCAAAATTATGGATGACACAATTGCTAACACAGATAATAGAATCAGGATATTTAAAAAATTTTGACATGCTGAATACACTAAACTATAAAGAAACAAATTTAACAGACATACAAATAAAGTATTCAAGTTGTATATTAATTGCAACCTACATGAAATGAATTACAATTCTAATAACAATGTAACAGGACTGAAAAAAAAACAAATTTGCCATTATGTTAGAGAAAAATTGAGATAAATTTTCATTGTGTTCTGTGTTGGTTAGGTTACATTCATGATATGATATTTAGCTCTGGATATACTTTAAAGGGAAACTCCAGCAAAGAGAAGCATAACCAGAGGAGAGTGATCAGAACTGTGAAGGGTGAAATAAATCCATATAGTATATATAAAGTATAACTGAAGAAATCTGACTTCTTTATCCTGAGAAAGGAAAGGTTTATTGAGGATAACAATTGTTCAGACATCTTCAGAATTATCTGTGTGAAACAGTCTGTGTAAAGCCAAAGGGTGGAGTTAGAAAAATGGCTAATTGACTTCAATTCAGTGTAAAGAAGAACTTTCTATCAATTACAGTTTTCAAATATTGGGTATTAAGATAAGTTCTTCATGCATGGAAGTTTTTGAAAGCCACTAGCCAGGACTATGAAAATGGGGATTGCCTCTTTCACGTACAGATGTCTTTAAACTGCTCACTTCTTATCTGTAAAAAAAGGCAACCCATAGGGAGTTTCTCCAGGCCTCTTGTGTATTTTCACTTCTGTCTTGCCTCCCTGGTTTCTGTTCCATTTCAGCCTAGCTGGCCTCTTCAACCCGATTATTTGTTCTTAGCTGCCCACCTGGCTTTTTGATTTACCTCTCTGATTATTTCCTTTTTCCATACACTGCAGCCCATAGGCCATCTCACAGTAGCACCTGGGTAACAGACCCTGGTCCCATCTCCCGTCTGCTTTGGAAGGGAAATAAAAAATTAATTTCATGATCTCAAAAGTTTCTTTCAATTCTAGGATTCCTGGATCCTTCTTACTTCTTTTGCCACATCCACAGATTGGTGTATGATCAGTAATTGATGAATAAATAAATAAGTGAATGAATAAATGAGCATTATTAAGCAATTGATAATGAGCTTCTTTCTTCTTTAAAAACTAGGTACCTGAATGGGTCTGACATCTTTCAACCAGTCAAACAGATGACAAGGAGTGAAAAGACAAGAAGAGCAAACACCTGTGGAAACGAAGGAATGAAGTATGAGAGCAAGAGAAAGATTAGGGGTGGAAACAGAAATGAGGGCAGACAGCTATGGAGAAGACCACAAAATTAACTCTCTGAAATGATTAATTAGTAAAGTCTCTAGTTCATAAGCCAAGCCAATTTATAAGTCAAAATAAAATTTAAGGGTATATTAAATTAACATATATTTGAATTAAAAAATGAGAGGAGAATTCTAAACTCCTCAGAAATATGACAGGAGCACGAACTACATTCTTGCAAAGGCAAAAATGATATACACAACAATATCGGTGAATCTCATGCATTAAGCCAGGTGAAAGAAGCCTGCCTCAGAAGGCTACATACTGCATGATGTATAAATATAAGACAGAGTTGAATGTAATACATACATATATATATATATATATAAAATACATATATATACATACACAATGTAATATTATTCAACCTTGAGAAAGGAGTATATCCTGCCATTTGCAACAACATGGATGGACCCTGAGCACATTAAGCTGAGACAAGTCAGAGAGAGGAAGACATGTACTGTATGACACCACATATAAATGTGGAATCTAATAAAGTTAAACGTGTAAAAAACAGAGAGTGAAATGGTGGTTACCAAGAGATGGGGATGGGGGATAAGACTGATGTTGTATAAGGGTACAAACTTGGAAGCAGTAGTAAATAAGCCACAGAGATCTAATATACAGTATAATGAATATAGACAACAATATTGCACTATAATTTTGTGATGTGATAGATATGGCTACAATGCCAATCATCTACAATATATAACATGCTGGACAACTTAAATGTAAACAGTGTTACATATCAAATTCATTCAATTAAAAAAACTGTTCCCCTCCCCCCAAAAACAGACTTGAAGAAAACAAAACCCTAGGGATAGAAAATAGATCAGTGGTTACTAGATACTACAGGATGAGAGGAGGGGTTGACTAAAAACCATATGAAAAAATTCTGGAGCATGATGGAACTGTTCCAAATCTTAATTGTGGTAGTGATTACACAACTATATATGTTTGTCAAAATATATAGAACTGTACATTAAAAAGAAGCAAATTTTACTGTATGTAAATTATCTTTAAAAATGGAAAAAAATTAAAGAGCTTAAAACAACTCTGTAAAGATGAGCAATTAAAACATGGTTTGTGTTATTAATAAATCACAATAAAATCATAGCAATATTTTCTTAGATCAGTCTCCCAGGGCAAAAGAAATAAAAGCAAAAATAAACAAATGGGACCTAATCAAACTTACAAGCTTTTGCACAGCACAGGAAACCATCAACAAAATGAAAAGACAACCTACGGACTGGGAGAAAATATTTGCAAATGATGTGACCGACAAGGGCTTAATTTCCAAAATATACAAACAGCTCATACAATTCAATATCAAAAAAACCCCAAACAACCCAATGAAACAGTGGGCAGAAAACCTAAATAGACATTTCTCAAAGAAGACATACAGATGGCCAACAGGCACATGAAAACATGCTCAAGGTCACTAATTATTAGAGAAATGCAAATCAAAACTACAGTGAGGTATCACCTCACACTGGTCAGAATGGCCATCATCAAAAAGTCTACAAATAATAGGGAGTTCCCTGTTTGCCTAATGGTTAGGATTCCAGGCTTTCACTGCTGTGTGGCCCAGGTTCAATCCCTGGTCAGGGAACTGAGATCCTGCAAGCCATGCAAGGAGTGACCATATTAAAAAAAATAAAAGTCTATAAACAATAAATAAGATATGGAGAAAAGGGAACCTTCCTTCACTATCGGTGGGAATGTAAATTGGTGCAGTCACTTTGGAACACTGTAGGGAGTTTCCTTAAAAAACTAAAGATAGAACTACCATATGATCCAGCAATCCCATTCCTGGACATGTATCGAGAAAAGACGAAAACCCTAATTCAAAAAGATACATGCACCCCAATGTTCATAGCAGTGCTATTTACAACAGCCAAGACATGGAAGCAACCTAAGCGTCCATCAACAGATGAGTGAAGATGTGGTGTTTGTAAACACACACATACATACAATGGAATATTACTCAGCCATAAAAAGAATGAAATATTGCCATTTGCAGCAACATGGATGGACCTAGAAATGATCATACTAAGTGAAGTAAGGCAGAGAAAGACAAGTATCATATGATATCACTTATATGTGGAATCTAAGAAATAATACAAATGAACTTATTTACAAAACAGAAACAGACTCACAGACATAGAAAACAAACCAAAGGGTAAAGGGAGAGGGAGGGATAAATTAGGAGTATGGAATTAACAGATACATACCACTATACATAAAATAAACAACAAGGATCTACTGTATAGCATAGGGAACTATATTCAATATTTTGTAATAACCTATAATGGAAAAGAATCTGAACATATAACTGAATCACTTTGCTATACACCTGAAACACAATATTGTACATCAACCACAGTTCAATTGAAAAATGGAAAAAATTAAAGGTATTAAAACAACTTGGTAAAGATGAGCAATTAAAATATCATTTGTATCATTAATAAATCACAGTGAAGGTAACAATTTTGAAAGAAACTTATCAGGATCATTTTTACAATACAGTGACCAATATCTTATTTAAAAATGAAACATCAAATGTATAGCCAAATAGCTTTTTAAAAATAAATATATTTTCACTGTCTTATAAATAGGTAACATGTAAAAATAAAATTAATCATTCACATTCTATTTTTAAATGTCCTCTCATAAAAATGTAATTCTAGTAATAAGAAAATAAACATTAAATATTTTATTATTTATTTATTCATATCTTTTTACCATATATTCTCTATTACTGTACATTTGCCCTTAAAATTAGATCTTATTTAGTCAGAAAAACAAGTTGTCTCTCAAAATAAAAACAAAACTTATAATAACAATGTTCCTTTAATATAGTTATATGAGTAAGCATGTACTTGGTCATATTTTAGAATCTGGCATTGTTTCAGCCAAGTGGGAATGAGATGTTTCTAGGACACAATTAGAGATATATCAAGGAGAACAGATATGTAAAATCACATACCTATTAGAAATGACAAACTGCATTGCCTTTCTTCTATTTGTGGAATAGTCTGAGCAATAGACATGTGGGACTAGAGATAGTTTGAAATTACTGAAAATTACAAAAGAGCAAAGAATTGGAAGTGATAAGAGGGCAACTTAAAAGCATACTTTTCTGGAAGTAGAGAAATGTTATAAATAGATCAAGAAAATACAGATTTAAAATTATTATATTTGGGACAACACAAAGTGAGACTGTCAAATGAATTTTATTTTTAGTTACAGGCGTATACATTCTCTGTAACATACAACAAGGTAAAATGTATTGAAAAGTGAACATCTGCAAGCTTACATCACTGCTAAAAACGACCACAGTTTATAATCCCCTGCCTTCTGAGAAGTAATCTGTAGCTACACTCCTGATTTGTCTACATAGTAGGCTGATGGTCAGAATGAGAAAAGAGACAACACCATGCATGGGACGGCACACTTCATGGGGTATGTACACTTGGTGTAACTGCACGCACTGCACGATTGGGGGACGGGACAGCAAAACAGTGAAGGAATAACCTAGACGAGGCTCTAAAGACTTTTCAGCATTTCCCAGGAGAAGAAAAGATGTCTCAAGAAAGGTGGGACCAAGCTTCCTATGCGGTACACTGTATTAAACCTCAGGTCACTCTCTTTAAGCCAAACTACAGCCAAGACACGCAGCACCCCTACAGCTGGGAGTTATGTTTCCTTTTAACCTAGCACAATGCACAGACTGGACCATGAGGTGATCCAACGTTTCAGGTGTGTGTGTGTAAGGTCCATTAAAAAGGAGAGCTCTAAGTTTAGAAAGACAAAGTTTATCAAACAGCTCATGCAACTCCACATTTTATTTCTGGATTGGTGCCACCAACAGCTAAATATATAAATGAGCACAGGACCAAGGCAAAATTGTGAAGAAATTAATATTTATGGGATGTTAATGGTATGCGCTTCAGGGAAGAGGATGCCAGGCGGTTATTTATTTTTCTCAACCCTAACATGACCAACTCCACATGCACTCACTTCTCCTCTCCTTGTTTCATCATCCTGGTTAAATAAGGGGAGGCTCCATTCCTGACTGAGAAGGAGGGGCGTGATGTGAAAATCCCAAGCGGGCTAAGACCACTGAAGAAAAATACTCTCACATTTTAACTGAGCCTCCTGAGCTTCATAAACAAAGTTATCTGTGGTAACTTTTTGTTGGTTTTAATTGTTTTTATTTTAGGAATTATCTTTTTCTCCCAGTCACTCTTACATGTGTGTTTACATGGTAGTAAGAGAGAACCTGTTCACAGCTTCAAATTTGATTCCATGTATTTCATAAAAGGTTTCCGTTGAAAGTAACCTAAAAACTAATCCAGTCTCTTTTTAATTTTGGAGGAAATGACTCACCCAATATTGCACAATAATTAAAGTCAGACCAAGGACCAGAATGCAGGTCTCCTGGCACTTAATGTGGAACTCTGAACAGTAAACCAAGTGGGCTGTTTTACTATATGAGATAATAATTACGCTTTCCAGAAGGTGTCATTTTCTTTCACATTCTAATATGCATTATTATTATCAGACAAGGCCTTTAATACAAAATTTCCTACTTGGAACAAGGAAAGGAGAATACACTGGGACTTGGAATAGCCAGATGGCAACATAGAGGGCACTGGGTACCTAAGGACCAGGATAAAAAAGGCAGAAAGCATAGGTTAGTAATTTTTTAAAAAGGGAAAAGTGGGGTAATTATGTAATAAAGCCCCACTTTGCCTTGCTTCAGCTTTCCAAGGACCACATATTCACTCGTGATATAATAAGAGATCAGAAGTATTCTGAAAGATCTCATAATTCAGTCAGGAGGAGGGAAGAGAAAAGAGAAAAATGAGATGAAGTAGGCAAAGAGAGACCTCCTTCATTACCAATAGAAAAGATTATAGACTCCTTTCTCTTTCTCAAGGTATTTAGAACAAAACTGCTGAGCAAGCTAAGGCAAATTTTAAATATGGACATAGTATGTGAGAGAGAGCTCTATAGGACATTAGGTTCATGAGAACATAATCAGTGTATGTGGGTGGTGTTATACGGAGAGTTGTATCACTTATTCAGGCCTTAGCTGAAGATGTCCCAAAGCAATGTGAGCAAACTAAAGAGTGGGATTTTAAATTTGGAAAGATGGACTTTCCAGCAAATCATAAATCCACAACCTGCTCTGTTTAAAGATAGATACTGAAAGGATGAAAGAAAAGACACGTTGTAAACTATGATGTGTGTGCCAATGCAAAAAAAGTAAAGCTACCTAAATCTAAAGGTTTCACAACAGACCTTGACTTAACCCATTTTTCTCCCTTTTTCCTCACAGATCCCCAGAATTACTTGGAATGCCCGTGTTGTACTCATAGTGTAGCTATTAGAAACATCTATATACATGATTTATGCTAGTCATATTAAGATATAATGATGAGTTATATGATTAAATGTCAGTTAAACAGTGCTAAGCATTATTATATTGAAGCACTCAACTATTGAGCATTTGTCATCCAAAAGCACGAACATCCACTCACAACTTTCAAGTTAAATGTCATATTGTTTCTCAGATCAAGAGTAAAAAAGAGACACAGAAAAATGAAATTGAAGCATACCCACCTGAGATGAGAGCCATGTCTTGGCCGATATAAGAGTACTATGGTATAAAATTAGTGTAAGATGAAAAAGTAAGGTGAAAAGGAATTTCAATGACACACACACAAAATAGAGCAATGATACAGACAGAAGTAACTTCCTGGACCTCCACAAAGTCATGCATTCCTCAATTCAATATTTAGTTTTAGAGCTCCTACCAAGTACAAGGCATGCTCCAAGCACTGGGTTAGAACAGTGCCCAAAAGAAAATCTTTGGATCCATGGAATATACAATCTCATTGAGGGAACAGATGATAAATAAAGAAACAATCTTTTTAAAGTCAGCTGATAGTGCTATGGGGGAAAATAACGTATGGTAAAGTTGACAGAGCATGATCAATGAGGATTTGTTCTTTTATATAGGGCGGTCAGAGAAGGCTTCTTTTATAAGGATACGTTTGAGCAGAGACCTGAAGTTAGTGAAGATACCTGAGGGTAGAGCATTCCAGACAGAGAGGATAGAGAGGAAAACTCTGAGGTGGGAATCAGCTGATCCTATTTTGAGGAATGTCAAGGAAGTCAGTGTCTAGAGGTGACTGAATAAGAGGAAAATGATAGAAAATACTGTCAGGTAGCAGGTGTCAAATAATATGGACTTATGTAAGGTCTTTGTCTTTTATTCTGAGAGACATAGAAGCTGTTGGAAGGTTTATACAAAAGAGTGACATAATCAAACAGATATATCTTCAAAAGATCACTCTGCTACATGGAGAATAAACTGTGGTGCCTGGAGGGAGAAGAAAGGGGATAAATAAGCAGCTACTGCAACAGTTCAAGGATTTGCTGATGGTCTATCTGATCAGACTGGTTGAGGGTGTACTAACCAGATGTATAAAACAAGATTTGGGGGGACCATTTAGCTCAACTAAAGACAGACTGAGAAAGGGGAAAAAATGAAGACAAAAAGGAAGTGAAGAGTTAGCTGCAGGCACACAGATATAGCTCAACCAAATCCTGGAACATAAATTTGGGTGAAGTAATGGTGAGGAATAGCTTTTAAGGATGTTGGGGATCTTTTTTTTTTAAATGAGATGATTTTATGACAGTCTACATATGCTAAGATGTTAAGATATTTGGATTAATGTACTATAAGTTTCTCCACACTATCTGCCAGCAAGAAATTTTATAAACGCTTTCTCTGAAATATGCCTACCACAGATTTTTTTTCTTACCCCCTGAAATACACTTTAAGAAACTTTCTTTTTCTTAAATGGAGAAAAAGTTGCAAAATGATGGTTGTGGTTCTGTATGTGTACCAAAATGATACAAAACAAAAATAATGCAAAAAAAAAATTTCACAGAAAATGCCATCATAAAAGTTGAGAAGAAAAGAAATAAATGAATACCAGGAAAACTTCAGGTTCTTTGTAGTAGCATCCTTTCTTTGAGGAATTTAAAGTTAATTTCCTTTACCTGTTTTTTTAAAATTTTATGATATTCTCATGGTACAATTCTTTTAGACTTATGTTAGAAAGAGCTTTAAAAAGAAACACTAAAAACTTAAATAAATTTCAAATTAACATTATCTTCCACAAAGTATATTTTAAGGTTTCCAAGATAGAAATCAAAGGAAAATGAGGAACATTAATAAACTAAAAATGCTGAGAGCTTTTAAACCCCTGGGGATTCATCTATTTCACAGCAATGTGCTTTTTCAACATTTAAATTTTATTGGCTCTTGCTAATGAAAATAATTTGCCACAGCAGAAAGGAATGAAGATGTCAGCTCCATATGACATATTTATCAATATAATGGTAAGTAAGGTATGTTCTCGAGACCCTTGGTGGATTGTAGAAAAAAGTGTACAACTGACTGGGAAGTTGAATTCAATCAACAGAGTATACTAAAGTTAAAGAACACATATCTCAAGTATCAAGGAATTCAAAAGGTTGAACCTTCACTCCACAGATAATTTATGGAGAAAATGGATTTTTAGTAAAATTTTACACAAATCATATAAATTGAGGGAATTTTAGAATTCAAATTGTTCGTGGTAAGGAAGCCAAACAAATGAACGAATACAAGTCAATTTAGAGAAAGTGAACCAAGTTCACAATCACAAAATAAAAAAAGTATTAGGATTCAGTGTGAACTATAAGCTATAAATTGTTAAAATATAATGTTGTTTTAAAATAAAATAGGGGTGATACAAGTATACCTCATTTCAGAGCACAGGTATATTCCATTAATTTGGCTGCTGGGCAAAATTCTGTATAGATAAACACAAATTCCTAGTCACTCCAATTATAAAATTGAGATTATGCTCCTAAAACGAATTAGGTCAATACTTAACAATATCACATTTGAGAAAACAGCAAATCACTGAAGCATCTATTTAGAGAAAAAATAGTTTAAATGAATACCATTACTGAAAATAAGTCACCACATACATATAGGTTTACTTTTTCATATTAACATTAATAGTGTTGGAACATAACAAATCTAAATATTCTCTAAGGACCTCTCTCCAGCATCTCAATATTCTAATGTTAACCTCTTAGCTATAATATCTCTTTATATTTCAGCAAAGTTACTCTCTTTTTTTGCTCATTTTGTTTGGGAAATTGCAGGCAGGGGATAGATGAAAACACTGTGCAGAGCAAAAGAGTATACACAAAAATATATCAAAGGTAATGCCAGGGCAGAAGGAAATAAGCAAGTGGAAGTAAGTACCATTTATTTGAATAGGTAGGAACACCTACAAGGAAAGGCTATTCTACTTATTAGTATTTATGGAATTCAATAGTAGTGAATTTCATATAACCAATGCTGCGTTTAAAAACAAAGTAATGTTATATTTAATCAACCCTCCTAACTATTCTTAGTTAAGGTGTTAAAAAACAAAATAGTTATGGGGACAAATGAAGAAGTTAAAGTTTGGAACAACTCCATAAGAAAGCATTGAAAATGACCTAAGCCTCATGAAAAAACAAACAAACCTAAAGAACTTAAATTATTTTTACCTGATAACACTCTGTAAGTCATATGACTGGAGTCCAAGTATATTAAGAGATAAGTAGTTGGACCTAAGAAAATATTCATGTCATCTAAAAAAAAGAAGAGATGTAAACTATGGCATAAAAAACTCAAATTAGGCATTAGGTTATTTGTGGATCATAAGCACTGAAATATGTTTAAGGAAAGTTTCAAGCACCTTTCAGAAGGCTTAAGAAGACAAACAACAATCTTTCTGGGTTGGATTTGACCAAGTTTGTTAGAACTCTATGAATTGAGCACTACATAAACAAGGTCACTTTCAAAATCTATGCAAATCTTAAAATACACTAATTAGGGGGCCTAATTTAAGAAATAAACTTTCTTTTATCAAAGGGCAGTATGAATCTGGGCCCTGGTTAGAACATTTTAGATCCATTCATTTATCACTAAGATCACTACCATCTATCACAAAGTTAAAGAAAAAAACAAACAAACAAAAAAAACTGTGCCAGGAATTAGTATTCAGTGACTGTAATGCAACTGATATTATTTTGGAATTCAACTGTGATTTGCAATTTTATTTAGCAACACTCATGCCAAGAGAACTTCTTAGTGATATTCTCTTACAAGTCAATGGTCTCTTTTTTTTAAAATTTTTATTGGAGTATAGTTGCTTTACAATATTCTGTTAGTTTCTGCTGTACAGTAAAGTGAATCTGCTATACGTATACATATATCCCCTCTTTTTTGGATTTCCTTCCCATTTAAGTCACCACAGAGCATTGAGTAGAGTTCCCTGTGCTATACAGTAGGTTCTCATTAGTTATCTATTTTACACATGGTATCAACAGTTTATATATGTCAATCCCAATCTCCCAATTCATCCCACCCTGCCATTTCCCCCTTGGTTTCTTTTTGATTTAACTGAGAGAGACAGAAAATACATAACCACTTCCAACATTCAGTTTTCTATCAGTATTATAACTAATAGTTGACACAACATGAGACTGTCCACACAGAAACAGACAAGGGTGATGAGGCAAAGCAGCTATAAATCTTTAAATATAACACAAACAATATCTCTTTTATGTAATTAAGTACCGTAACCCTCACATTTTCTCTTGAAATAAAAATGTCTGGTAAATTTGGCTATGTTCAATATATTATTATATGCTCTAATAGTCTCAATCAAGCCATGAAGGTATTTTCACATATTTAAATATACTTTTCATAAAGTACAATTCTAATAGTTATGCAAAGAGAGTTTTGTGTTTCTGAGTTTTTGCTTGTACAAAAGGAATATAACTTCTCATTACAGGTTTTCTGTCATTTTAATGTTCACCGTTTTTGCTATTTTTTGGTGTGTCACATACAACAATTTCCCCTATTTTAGGATTCTAGACTATCACAAAGATTTATTTTATTTTATTTTTAAAGCAAAACCACTGTACTACCATCAATGCAAAGAAATAAAACTCCAAAGACAGTTTACTCAGATATAACTATTCATAAATCTATTCATATCATAATGTAATTATAGGTCTCTTTTCACTCGAAAACAATATTCAGTTCTAGAATTTCCATCATTTGAATCCTAAAGTATAAGTTGAGGAATTTTGAAAGATAGTTTAAAATAGCTCATAACTGTTATTTGTATACATTTCCCTTTGATTGCTCTATTTTAATATTCATCATAGTGTAATAGTAACATTTAATAAACTATGTATAAAAAAACTTGTACTCACATTTAAATTGAATGTTAAAAATTATTACCTTAATTTTTTTTTTGTATTCTTGTACTTAAAAGTGAAATTTAAGATGATCTTTTAAAATTGAGTGTCTTCTGTCACTTACCAACAGGGATGTATCATCAGGTTTCTAGTCTCCTCTTTAAAAGTCAGTAACTTTATCACAATTAAACCTTTCTTTCACTTAAGTTTTAAATAACAATGAAATAGTGGGTTTCTTAGAGAAGTACTGAACGGAACAACTACTGAACGTGGGTCTAGTTTAGTAATAAAAATGGAAGGATGGACGAAAGGAAAGAAGCAACTTTTAAAAGCTCTAAAGCTGAAGTGAAATTTTATGACCCTAATGACCATAGTGTATATAACTTTATACCCACTTTATTAATACATATACAAATAAATCAAAATTGTAAATTATTGTTTAGCAGTATTAAACAAACACTACATTTTAAAATTCCAGGACACTGAGAATATACTTATCCATAACTCACAATGACAGAAAAGATAAACAGGCCTTTTGACAACATAAAACATTTCCTGAGGTACACCACAATGCAAAATTGAAGACGAAGATATCTGAAAGCTCATCTTTGAGTTTTGACCTCTAGCATAGACGTGCTATTAAACACACCCCTCCTGTCTCCACTGAAGCCTAACCAAACTATTTGAGTTAGGAGAGTGTGCAAAGATGTGCCTTCCAGGCAAACTTTTGTTTTCTAAAAGTTAATCTCCCGAAATACTTCCAGTTGGAAATCGTCCACTTGAGCTACTTGACACCAGGGCGTCACTTTCTCCCCTTGGCTTACCTGCTACTACTTAATTATTCTTCTAAGCAGGCTCTGGACAAGTTGGGGAGGTAGCTCTTTCAGCACTTCTGAATCCATGACGACTACAAATGTACACACCTAACACACTCCCACAGGTCTTTCACACGTCGCGAAAGCCTGACCACCTGGGAGCAGACAGGACTCGAGGAACAATCCTCAAGATCAAGAAACTGACTGGATTTCAGCATGTGGTGAGAGAAAATGGGCGGGGCGGGGGGGGGAATAGGAGCACTACAGACAGAAGCTGTCCATTAAACGGTTTAAAACTGTTGGTTACAAAGCTGAATAAACAAATACACAGATGGGTCTACTTCCTTGGGGACTCCGGAGTCTGAGGAGACCCCTGAGCGGTGTCCAGTTGGGCCTCTCTTGCCCAGTCCGCGTGCAAAGCGCGCACTGGTTCCGCTCTCAAATGCCCCAGACTCGCACGTGCCTTTCCCTCCCGTTGCTCCTAATGAGTTTCACCCGCGCGCCAGGTGCCCTGAGAGACTTACCTAAGGGATCTCAGAGTCTGAGGACAGGAAGGCAACTTTCCCTCCCTGCTCTAGCCCGACCCGAACGCCCGGGGCAAGCGAGGGTCCACGCAGAAGCTAGTCCCTAGGTCCGGGTGCGCGGGCGTCCGGGCGCTTTGCGGCCCGAGGGGCGGGGAGAGGCGCGCGGGAGACGTGCGGGCGGCGGGCGCGGCCACCTCGTGGGTCCGGCCCGCGCCGCCGCCGCACGTGCGCCGCCGCGAGCGCTAAGGGATGTCGGGAGCCGCTCTCCCCCGGGGTCAAAGTCAACCCTGCGCGCCCGCCCTCCGCTAGCCCGGGGCCTCCGGGGATTTACAGGTAAAAGCCAACCGAGAACACTCCCTTTCTCCGAAAGGTTTCTGCGCCCCTCCCTCGTGCCCTCCCTGAAGAACCGGGAAGCGCAATTTCACCCCCAAACCCACCCTCAGAGTGGGGAGACCTTTCCAAAGCTGAATAAAAATAAGAGCAGGACAGACCCCGGGTGAAGCGGCTCCTGCTAACCGTGGACAGGGGAAAGAGCGCGATCGGGGGCAGCAGTCGAGATGCAGGATCATCCTGAAGCGTCACTAGGGGCCAGGAGTTTCTTCGCTGGAGAAGCAGGACTGTCCCCTCTCCGCCTCCCATTCCAGAGAAGTACTTGTGAATTGTACGCTGAAGTGTCTAACTTTGAGACCAGAAGCGTGCACTTGCCCCACTGAGTAAATAAAGGTCAGCAGTTGGAGCAGTAAAGTTGGTCCAACCGCCAGATGTTCTTACTCTTGTTTCTCCTCTGGGGGGGAGGGGTAGGAAGGAAGAGGAAGAGACAACAAACAAGAGAAATAAAAGAGTAAACGAACACAACTGGCGTCTCAACACACATATTCCTCCAGCCGCGGTCTCGCCAGACGAGGCAACACTTGGCACATACAAAACTAAAAATCGTCCGTGAGGCAACAGCAACCTCCCCTCTCTCGACTCCCCCTTCCCCACATCACAAAGCAAAATGAAAAAGAACAAGCGGTGATGTTGGGTCCGGAACGCGACCCGGATGCCGAGCCGAAATTTGACACATGTCACACCCGCCCCGCCGCGCCGCGCCGCACCGAGCGCAGCGACTGGGGCGAAACTTTGCCGCCGCCGCCGCCGCCGCCCTGGGAGGAGCGTGGAGCAGAGTAAAGGCGCACGAGCCCGGCCCTGGGTGGAGGTGGCTGGGACGGGCTGGGGGGCGGAGGTGAAGCGCGCCACAGTGAGGGCAAAGAAACTTACCGCGACCGAGGACGCCTGGGCAGCGTCCCGGGAGGTGGCACCCGCGGCGCCGAGGCAGAAGCTCCCAAACAACACACCCACGCGCGATTCCTGGCAGCTGCTGCCGCGAGTGGGGGCGCGCCCGGGGTGGGGGCTGGAGGAAGCCGCAGCTGGCGGACGCGGCCGCCGCATAAATAACCCGGACCGGCGCTCAAGGGCGGGCTGCGCGGGGCTCGAGCCGGGGCGCTGCGGCCGCCGCAGAGCTGCACGCGCCGGCGTGTCTCGCGCTTTCTCGGAGGCTCGCGCTGTCTCGCGCTGCCGCTCCCCCCACCCGGATCTGTGTGTGTGTGTGTGTATGTGTGTATGTGTGTGTGTCTATGTGTGTGAGTGTGCGCTGGCGGGCGCGCGCACCCGGCCGCGCGCGCGTGTTGTTGGCAATGCAAACTGTACACACGCTGAGCGCCGAGCCGCCTCTTCTCGGAGAGGCGGGCGGAGGGAAGGGACGCCTCCGAAGATTCTGAAGTACTGTTGGGCCACTTGTTTGTTTTTTACTTTGCGTTGTTATCGTTGACTGTTGTTGTTGATCCCCAAAGTGGTTTGGAACCAGCTGGTTAGAATGCCTGTCACCCCCATCCACCTATCTCCTCCCCCGGCTCCCCCAACTTCTTTAAGGGAGGGGGAAGCGCGGAGTAGACTGTTGTTCCGATTTGCAGGGGAGCCTCCTGGCTGACGTCAGGTCCACCTGCTCTGTAAACAACTCGCCGGAGAACTTGTTTGTTCTGCGCCGGTTCCTCCCCCACCCCCACCCTTCTCCCCACCTCCTGCTCCGCCTCCTCCCGCTCGGCCCAGACGGCGAGTCGAGGAAGGGGGTTGGGGAGGGAGGAGAGAACAAAACCGTATGCTGTATTGGCAAAGCCGAGTTGTGTCTGCTGCTCCTTGGCAGTCCCCAAAGTACGTCCTCTCAGCAGACGGAGCTGCTGGCAAATGAAACAGGGGATTCCAAGCGAAGTGCAGGAAGCCTCGAAGGGATCCGAAGCCCTCGGTGGCAAGGAGTGAAAGTACTCGATAGTCATAAAGGGAGACCCAAGCGTGCGTTAAAACGCTGATTGGCCTTTCTTTTCACGGTGTGTGCCTCCGCGGCCTGGGGTGGAGAGAGGCCGAGTGTCTTTCTCACTCTTCATTGTTGTCGTGGCTCCTGTCTCACTTGGGCCCGGGAGTTCTCGGGCTTCCTCGTGGTCGCACAGCCCTGGTCACCGGCTTGGGGCCGGGCTGCGGGCCAGCCGGGGCGGAGCTTGGAAGGAAGGGGCCGCCGAGCTAGGACTCTTAGGGTCTGCGGCTTTCGAGACGGGCCCTATCAGTGGCTGAGGGGAGCAAAGTAACCGGAATGAAAGGAAGAAACTGCCAGAACTGCCGTGCGCACTTCAAAGCCGAGGCGCCGGCGTGGGGAGTGCGCGGGCCTAGCTTCCAGAGCGCGGGTCTCCGCTCCTGTCCGTGGGGTGGGACTCGGCTAGGAGGTCCCACGCGGGACCGAGGGGATGACAAGGGAAAGGCCGAGGGAGGACGAGACGGGCCCGAGTGGGACATGTGACCCGAGGGGAGGGGGTGTACCGTAGCCCCTATTCCACCGCCGCTCCTGGCAGGCCGTTCCTCCCCGCAGGCCCCCACCAGCCCCTCCCTTGCCCGCGGGCCGCGCGACCCTCCACTGGCCGCGTCCCCCTCGCGCCGCGGCGGAGCCGGCCGCTCTGCCAGCAAATCAGTCGCGAAGCGTGGCGTTCCGAAAGGTGCTGAAACTTTCCTCCAAATAGCTGCAGATGAGAGGCCGTGGCGAACAGACCCCGGCCCCCGGCTTCTTCCCGGCCAACTTTAACATCTCCAGTGGCAGAAGAGGGGAGGGGGTGACTGGGGAGACGGGCGAGCAGGACCAACTTATGCCTTTGAGTCTTTCTTTTCCTCAAAGAGCAGCGCGCCCTTTCTCTAAAGGGCAGAAGCGAACTCACACACACACACACACACTTGGCACCAACTCTTCCCTCCAGAACCCGCAGTTCTCCCGCGGAGGAAGCAGCCCTGGCACCCACATCTATAAACACACCGTCGGGTTTTCTAGTGAAACCAATTAAGTCAATAAGCCACGGGGCTGGTCCTGGGAAGACGGCCCCTGCCAGGAGGACAAGGGAAGAGGTAGAGTTGGGCTTTGAATTGCGGTGCTTTCTGTGAGCTTTCAAAACTCCAGGCAGTCCGTAAGTGCTCTGCCAGGGGATTGGGTCCTCACTCTTTTTTAAATTGTCTTTTTTCGAAATGCTGGCTGAATAGTGGACAAATAAACCGACATTTTTTAAAGATGGGAGCGAGAAGAGAAGGAGGGAGCAGTCATTTAAATTATAATACAAAACGCCAGATGTAAATGACCCCACCTCGCCCTTCTGAAAGGTGGAGATCATTTTATGATAGGTAATTTGCGTTTATACTTCACAAGCAACCCTAAGTAAAAAGCGGATTTTCTGAATTAACCTGAAACCATTTTGGAAAAGAGAAGAACAAACGGCGTCGAAATCCTTGGAGATCCGAGGATGTATCTTTCCACTGGGTTTGTGAATAAAGGCAACAGAACAGTCTAAAGGTCTACAGCTCCTCACTTTTTTCCCTTCTTCTTCCTCCCCCGCATACACCGACCCCACTTACTTCCCTTTCTCTCTAGGGGTCCGACGGAGGAAGTGAGCGGGAAAGGTTTATTATAAATGAGTCTGGGCAACTTGGAAGAGAAGCTCAAGTTCCCAACGAGGAGAAAAGAAAGAGGGTTATGCTCTCGAGACTTGCAGAGGAGCGGATTTAGTTAGCCTTTCACTTTTCTGTACACAAAGACACGTTTTGGTGAAATTCACAGCCACTGACGTTTCTTTCCTGTGAGTACAAATAGCCAGGCGCCAAGAGGTGCAAACGGATATCTCAGTTGGAGGAGCATATCTTTCTCTACCGGCCGTGTACCCTGGCAGGGATCTTTCTAAGCGGGGCTGAGCCCGCAGCCCCCTTGGGCGCCCTGCCTAGCTTCGCCCCTGTTATCTATCTCCTCTTCGCCTGCTGCCATTCCCGGGCCACCCACTCTTCCCCCAGGGAAGACGCCCCGGGAGTTGAGAAAGCAGATCCTGCCAGGAGCGGCTGCCCCCCGCGGACCCCTCGCCCGCAGCCAATGGGCTGGGCCCGGGTTCGAGAGGTGAAAGTTCAGGCCCGGGGCTTGCGGCTCGCTCCCCCTCTGCCGTCGCCTCCCTCCCAGCCAGCGCCCCCGGCCACACTGCAGACCCAGCCCTGCTACCAGGGGCTGCCATGGTGGCATGTAGTTTGTTGATGGGTGGTCATAAAATATATTTATTTGCAATTCCTTTCCCTCGCCCACCACCCCCGCCCCGACATGGCCCCGAACACTAAAGGCTTTGTTCGCCTCGCTGCCGCTGGAGCCGGCCGGGGTTTAGCGCTCTCTGCTAAGAGACTCCAAAAAAAAGTTTAAGTATAATAATAGGAAAACCGGGTTTCCGCAGCCAAGGGAAATGCTGAAAGGGCAAACAGCGAACGAATAGTTTTCTTTTGCACAAGTCACTGGTCAGCCCACTGGATCAAGGCAGCCTTGAAACGAAACACTGCATATCAGAGAGAAGAGGGAAGCCAAATTCTGTCCCTGTAGTCGCTGCGCAGGGTCGTAGCCACAGTTCAAGTCTCCTTTGCAGCACGTGGGTCTGCAGAAGTCATTTAAAGAAGTTCCAGGGGAAAGTTAAACAGGGCTACTGGATAATTGAGGAGTTTCACCAAGTGGCCCTCGAAGTTCTCTCACTAAAATTTATTTGATTTCAAGTTTATTTTACGATGGAACCGCAAATCAACAAATTCCGAGCCATTGCTCTATTACGGTCCAAGCAAAAGGTAAATTCGTTTGAAATGGTCCCAGCCAGCGCATCTTCAGCGAACTAAACCACCCCAAACGAGACTTAACTAAAGCCAGGATGAAGGGAAGCAACTGACGCGAATGACATGTATTAGAAACGTTGGTCAATGCTTCTCCGAGTGAACCGCTTGGATTTTTAGTTATTTGTTATAAGAATATAATTATTCACACATTTAGGTCTGTTTTCTCCAGAACTTTCAGTTAAACAACAATTACATTTTTCTTCTTCAGAGTCGGTTTATTGGTGTAATTGTGACTAATACTTAAAAATGTAACTGACTGCAGAGAGATTGCTAGCAGAGAGGGAAAGGGGAAAGTTTTTTCTAATTTTTTTTCTATTAGAGATATCATCTTCAAGGTTGTATTACTCACTTCAAATAGACTAACAAAAGTCTTCTTTAAATGCAAGGTAAAACATTTTTCTTTTCACGTAGAAGAACGGGCACATATCAGTTTCCTATTTTTCACATCCACTACAGTTTTCTGAAGATAAGCAACAAAACAGACTCCTTTTAGACATTCTCCTATCCTTACTCTCCTCCCAGACACATTTTCAGGAAAAAGAGAACATTCCAGTTTCACCGAAGTCAAATCAAGGATAATCTATGTTACGACGTTAAATTGAATGTAGAGGTTGCAAAATTGGTGGAGTTACACCACCATCTGTCGTTAAGCTTCGGGACTACAAAATTTGGGACCTATAATAAATCTTAATGAGCTTTCCCAACTTTTTTTTTTTTTTTTAAATCGCAGACTACTCTTTCCGTTTGTGTTTTTATAACACATGCCCTAAAATTACCTGGATCCTGAATGAACGAATATAAGCCCAATGCTTCTACCTGGGTTCTCTAGTTATCTCATCTTCAGAAAAACAAACAAAAAACAAAACAAAACAAAAATTAAAAAAACAAAACCAAAAACCCTTCATCTGCCAACCTCCAGATACAGATTTTTCAAATCAGCTGTGGGACTGCAGATTTTCACCCCTCCCACCTTCCTTGCTTCTAACAGGCTGTTGATAGGAAAAATGGAGCCTAAACTGCAGGCTCCACCCTTGTCCTGGAATGAATAATAGGCTCTTAATTCTCTCTTGAATGTAACCTAGTTCTCTGGTAGTATATCTAATCTTGAAACGTGTAAACACAGCATATCTCTGCTAAGAGGCTGACTGTGAGTGTCTTTAAAAACTGATTGAAAGGCAGTTAATATCAGGTTCCAGTTCTGGTTGACCTTGCTGTGGAGACAAAGATCAATTGCTCTGGGCTAGAATCTTACCAAGGAAGCCTTTATCCAAATGAACACAGAAAGGGGACAATTCCTGGATAAAGAATTCCAATGCTGACTCAAAAGCCTCCATTAAGCAATGAAAACTCTTTTTCCCACAACACTCCAATGGCACGTATTTATATTACATCTATTTTTTTAAGGCTCTTCAAATATCTCAGTATCCATAATATTGCACCCCTTTCCATGTTAGGGATTTGATTACCAAATTTCTATTTTCCAGAAAAGAATTTAAAACAAAATGTAAATGTACTTCACTAGAAATAATAGTATGAAGCTGAATCATACTAAATTGTCTATATTTGACCAAATTTGACCCACACAAATGAAAATTTCATATGCTTAAATAGAACCCAGATTTTTTCTGAGACATATTCTGTCTCTGTAAGAGTAAGCATTAGTTAAATTGCCCAATCCCCGATATTTACTTCCTGCCACATTGATTCAAATATGTTGAATTGCCCAGTGCAGGGGCCCTTTGCTTGTTGATGTTTCTACAATTAAATTAGCCTTAGAGTTTGTATGTCTCTGAGTTACTGTGAAATTTTAGAGCTGAAGAAAACTTCAAGATATTCTAGTATACTCTCTTCATTTTAAAAACCATAAAGCAAAGGTCCAGAGGTGAAAGCAGGATCAAACAGCTAGTTAATAAAACTCTGATTACTATTATTTAACTATTTCATGTTTCTAAACATTCAATGACCCTCCTTCCTTACTCCACAAAAGACATTTTTGCCACACACCCCCATCTTTTTATGTTTTCTTCATATCCATCAAAACTGACATGGCTCAGTGGTACCTTTCTTTGGTTATCAGTATAGTATTACAGATGGTTAGCTGTCATGTCATGTACACCGGAGAAAAAAAGTCTGATGACTTGTTTCTCTTGAAAGTCAGAGTCTATAAGATTTCTTCAATAATGTAAAGAGGTTCATCACTGTTGACTGCAAGTGTTCATCATAGAAAAAATGATGGCAGGAAGTGCTAACACAAACCACAGTTTATGATGTTTTTCAGGGTTAATAATCTTCAGGAACTCCTAGGGGAGCAAAAACCACTCCTAGGGGGCCTTCACTACATTCTTAAGACATAAAGGCTATGAGATAAAATATAACCTTGATTTTTTTTAAGCTATGAGCAAAAAAACACTGTATCAAGATCCTGCGTCACTGTAGATTTTTATTTAGTTTAACAACTACATGGCTCCAATAAACATCATCGCTTACCCAAACAATGTACTGAAGTGGTTAATTGTCACCAATCATATTAAAGCTCAGCCATTTGTTCTCTCCTCCTTCCCCTTCTGCTCCTCCTTTGGGTTCTCCTTCTGTATCTCCCCCTCCTTTTCCTCCTTCATTTTCTTCCCTCTGCTGTGATCTTTGTTACCACCCTCACAATAACAACTTCCAAAATTCCCCATAGATGTTTCTCTTCTAAGCTCTAGGTTTATTCAATTGCTTAATGATAGCACCATTTGAATTGTGAAAAGCTACCAACTTGCCCTCTTCACTCCTTGGCCAGCTACTCCTTATGCCGTCTGATTAATGGTTAATGACACCTTAATCCATCCAGTTCCCAAAGCCAGAAGATGCCACCTCCTCCATCTTCTTAAATCCAAGCAGCATTAGGTTTTGTTCACTGTTACCTATTTAATTTTCCATCGTCCTCTTCCATCGATCCCCATTTCTTACCTGGTCATTCTTTATAACTTTCTCATCACCTTCCTGCTTTCAGTTGCTCTTTCAGTTCATCCTCCTCACTTCTTTCTAAAACATACCTAATATGTATATGTATAGCTGATTCACTTTGTTATACAGCAGAAACTAACACACCATTATAAAGCAATTATATTCCAATAAAGATGTTAAAAAAAACTATAAGAAATAAAACAAAACAAAAAACCCAAAAAAACTATAAGGAAAAAAACAAAACATACCTAAAACACATGTCACTTAGAATTATGCCAAGCTTCTCTATAGCTAATGAAATTTAATCTTAAATTCTGTAGTCTGACAGAGCAAATATGTCTGTCAAGTATGAGATAGCTAATAATCTTTTTTGGAATGGATGAATGAATGAATGCCCCAGATAAATATATTTTAGATGTTAAGTATATTCTGTCAGACATTCTCAGATATATTTTTAGCTGTGTATCATTTTCAGCAAATTTTAAGTCTACTTTGCTACCCAATCATTTGGCTAAAATAGTAAAGTAATAATCAAAGATTTTCATTATTTTTATATGAAAGAACTTACCAGACAGATATAAAAGTATATTCAACCTTGTATTCAAATTCCCAACTGTACTGTTTAATGGCTCAACAAATATTTACATACTAAGCACTGTGGTAGGTATTCTGAGATCTAAAGATATATGAGATTAGGTCTCTGCCCAGAGATTATATTCTAGTAATAGATGTAAGATATATAAAAGTTTATTTCAATAAAACATAAATTTCAATACAGCATAAGACAGAGGTATATACAGGATACAATGAAACCAGGGAAAATACTTCTTTAAGCTAGTTTTTTGTTTGTGATGAAAATTTAAGAAATAAATATATCTTTTAATCAAAAATTTATAATCGAATAGCAGCTTCAGAAAACATAATTTTTGGATAAAATTGCAAAGCTGTGGTAAAAACATGGTTAAATCAGAGACAATGGAGGGTTCAACAATTGTGAAGAAGTATCAGGCAATCCCTTGAATTATCTCATAGTACTCTTAAATACAGAATGCACTTTTATGGAAAGACTACTTCTAATTTGTCATGATTTCACTCCAGGAAAAGAGTTTTATAATAGATAGAAAAGAAAGAAAAAGAAAAAGAAAGTAAAAAGAACTGAAAAGAAAGAAAGAGAACATAAATATTTGGAGTTTAGAAGGGATTCACGTGTTTACCTCTCTTATCAGCCTCTAACTCTGAGGTGAGGAAAGCACCTGATCCTGGGCCAATATGGTTCCCTGGGGACAGTCATAGGAAATTGCTGATTGGTGGGGGAAATCTGTTTCCCCCACCAATCACCTTTTTCTGCCTCATCAAGGTGCATGCTTGGTTTCCTTATGTCCCTCTTTATTAACACCACTCTCACCTCATTAAATACAGTATTAGGCAATACTTTCCCAGTTATATACTACCTCCTCTCTAAGTTCTTCCCTCCACCCACACATTTCTAATTCTTTTTCATTTTAACTCAGGAAAACATTTCTAATTCTGTCTCTATGTTTTTTTTTTCTTTCTCCCTCTCTTCCAAGAAAACACACAAGTGCCCACACATACACACACACACACAATCATGGTAACATGCTTAAAAGCAGAACTAGTGATATAAGAAATCAAAGAACAGGGAAATTAACATGAAAATAGAAAAAAACTAAAAACTAGTACTATTAGCTTCTAAAACCTTGAAAGTCCCCATATAAAGAAGCAGTGAAACAGACACTGTTATACCCCTCTGTGAGTTAAGTCAATACAATCCAATTGGAAAGCAATTTGGCAACTTGTGTTGAGGCTTTTTAAACTAGTCCCATAGCTAGACAGCAATCCAAAAGAAATGATCTGAAATACAGATGGAAAAGCTTCATGCAAAAGCTGTTTATCATAGAATTATTTACAATAGTGCATATTTGGAAACAATACAAAAAGTCAACAATATATAATGTAGTCTAACCACTAAAACAATATTATGAGATGTTTTAACAACACATAAAATGTTTTAGTTATATCATTTGGTGGAACAATAGTATATAAAAATACAAAAAAAGGCCAGAAAGAAACATACCATTTTGATACTGCTAAGCCGGCCCACAATGACCCCTACCGTCCTGAGGGTCACACTCCTGTGTAGTCCCCTCCCACATTGCTTCAGGCTCCATCTATTTGGTATAAGTGATGGTATGTCACAGTTGAGCTTGGGTTATAAAAGACTATGTGACTTCTGTCTAGGGCTCTGGATCTGTCCCTTAGGTCACTTGCTCAGGCAAGCTGCCACGCTGCCAGCAGCTCTGTGGAAAGGCCTATATGGTGAGCAAGTGCTGTCTTCGGCCAACAGCCAGGGATCAAGTGAGGCCTGCCAAGAACCATGAGAGTGAACTTGGAAGCAGATTCTTCTTTCCCAATTAGGACTTCTTGAAATGACTGCAACCCTGGCCAACAACTTGATTACAACCTCATGAGTGAAACTGAACAAGAACCACTCAGTTAAACCACTCCTGGATTCCTGACCTTCAAAAACTATGAGCTAAAAAAATGTTTGTTGACATAAAACTGTTAAGTTTTTTTTGGGGGGGGGATTTGTTACACAGTAATAGATGGCTAATATAAACAAGATAAGAAAGGTTATATTTAAATAATAGAATTTCAGGTGATTTTTTTTTCCTTTCTATTTTTCATATTTTCAAATCCTCTGCAATGAAGATTTATTACTTTATAATTGGGAAAAATACTTTATTAAATAACTATTTTTAAAATTATGTTTGAAAAGACAGTGCCCTAAAGTACTTTTTAGAATTGCTACAAATTTAGTTCCCCCAATCAACATTCTCTAAGAAAACTGGATTTATCTCAAACATAGGACATAAATATAAAATTACATTTCAATTTTCTTTTGTACTTTATTTACTGAAGAGAGATATAGAGTAATATTTTACATTTTGTTAACACAAATAAACAGCATATCCACATATGGTAAGTATCTTTCATGAATTAGCAGGGTATCTGAACACCATTCACAACACTGTTTCTGAGAAAATGCATTCCAAGTTTTATACAACTCACTTAAAACATAATCTATTTTAACTTGCTATCTTCCTATACAGTTGGCGCTTCATAAGTAACCCTGGTTCCACATCCTCAGCTTCAACCAACCGTGGATTGAAAATATTTGAAAAAAAATTCCAGAAAGTTTCAAAAAGCAAAACTTGAACTTGCCTCTCAACTATTTACATAGCATTTACACTGTATTTACAACTATATACATAGCATTTACATTGTATTAAGTAACACAGAGATGATTTAATGTATACTAGAGAATTGTGTAGGTTATATGCTAATATTATGCCATTTTATATAAGGAACTTGAGCACCCTTGGATCTTGGTATGTGCAAGCGGTCCTGAAATCAATCCCCCTCAGGGACTGAGGGACATCTGTACATGCCAATCAAAAAATCACACAGGTAAAAGACCTTTTAAGCTTTGATTATAGTGAACAGCATAAAAGTTAAAGTACTTTCAGTTTTATTCTAGGTAAATGAATAAAAACAAACTGTGAACTGATAAAGTTAAGACTAGATTCTCACTTCATATTTAATCATAAGAAACAATGATTGTCTCTTGAGGTTTTCCTAATTAGGTTATAGCACAGTTACAGCAGTTGAGTAGAGAAGGTCAATGCAAGTTTTAAATTAGTTTAGCAAAAATTAGCAAGTCAATAAACATGTTTTTTCAAATTACAATAAATATGCTAAAACAAATGGATTGCCTAATCTGTTAATAATTATGCCTTTTCTCTTCATATTATAAAAACCTCAAATAACAATTTTATGCTCAGTTGATTTCTCAAAAAGTTTAAGTCATTAAAAACCATAAAAGTCATTTTGGATTTTTATAATATTCTTTATATAATCAATTTTTGATTATATCTAGATTGTCTTATGGATTTAAATGTTGATAAAATAGGTACATGAAATATGTTCATAACATTGGAATATGCAGTGGGGGTATACTATTTAGTTATGTTGATAATAACTATGAACATCAAGTACATTGTTGAGCTTACTTCAGGAAACTATTATACAGAATATTATCATTGTGTTCATGATCATAAATACATATATTTCCTCCCATAAGAATATATCATAAGTATTAGACATAATTTTCTGCTAAAGCAAGATTTCATTTCCTTATCCAAAGATTCTCACATTTTCTGACTTATTTTTTGAAGTTAAAAAATCTTTTCATTACTTCTATGATCCTTTGTCCATCATGTTGTTGATTCATCTTCTATAACAATTCTCTTTTCCACCTCTTCACTAAATTCTGTGAATCAGGATCAAAGACAAAGATGTCTGAACTGGTGAAAGAAATGTATGATATTTTAACCAATTGAAGAAAACTCCTTGATACCATCCATGTTTTTTTTCAAATAACTAGGTCATTAAGGATCATAAATCATAAAGAATCTTTGCTAGAAAAAAATCGAGTAACCATTAAGCAAAAAGTCCATGCCCATTAGTCTATGATCCTATATGGAATCAAATTCAGGTAATTTATTTTCAGATAAGAGATATGAAAACTCTATGTTGGGACATAATACTGAGGAAAAGACACGAAAATGAACCACCGAAGGCAACTTGACCTCTAAAATAGGGTTAGTAAGATGAGCTCTACCTCACAGATTTTAGCAGGAAAATGTGGTGAGCAAATGTAAGACTTTCAAAGAAAAGGAAGTTCATACAGCTGTTTGTGAGAATTAGATAAACTGTGGTCATAAAATATAGACCCTTTTACTTCCTGAATTCAACTCAGTTCATTTCAGCAAATATTTATTGAGTCTACATTATTTGTCTATGAATATTAACATCTTAGAATCATAATCTTTAGGTTAGATAAGGGCTTAGAGGTCACCTAATCCAAGATTCCTCCCAAGGAAGGAATTTGGATTTGGATTTTTGTAACAAAGTGATATTTCTTGGAGACTTTTTATTAAGAATAGCCAGGAAATAGAGTCCAGAGGTGGTTGGCTTCCCAAGTTTTTTCCAAAAATTCTTGCATTTCAATGAGTAAATGTCTTCAGTGCATTTCTCGATTGCATGTTGAACAATTTACCTCTTGACATTTGTAGCCTAAACTGAAGCTGAACATACTTATTTCTTGGAAATAAGTATGCTTCCTGCTTCCCCCAGGCAAATCTAGACTCCCTCCTGTCAGTTTCCTAAAGGTTTACTTCTTCCTAGAGGTTTATCCTGGAGCTAACTCTTCATCCCTCTAAAATAAAGTCTGGAGTCAGACTCCCCTTGTGATCTTGCTTTTGCATTGCTTCTTCATTGTTGGCTTTGGATATAGCATAGGATACATACTTTGGTTGCCTTGCTTAGCAAACATCCTTAACTTTACACTGATTATTTGAGGGCAGTCCTTAATTCCACAATAATCAAGTTCATCAAGGATTCGATATCTCATCTTTGACGAGGAATCATCAAAGATGCTTCTAATGTCAAGAGCTGACTCAGCTGGAAGAGAAGACAAATGCTGAGCACATGTGTTGGAACAGGCCTACTAGTCCAGTTCTCTCCTACGGCAAAACCTCAAGAAGTGCTTCCTTGAAAATATTCTGGGCTGCAGACCTTTGCAGTGGGTGCTTAAGTTTCCTTACCTTGCTCATTCTAAAGCAGTGCTTCTCCTAAGGTACTCACTGGCAAGAGCAAATCATCTTGAGGTGGATATACAGAACAATCAGGTACATTTGCTTCTCCACATATAAGTTAGTTGCTAAACATAAGATGAAATCTAAGGGGCTTGTAAGATGCATGACCTGAGTGGAGATTTGGTGGGGCAGCCTCAGTTAAAAGTGTTTTAGGGAATTCCCCGGCGTCCAGTGGTTAGGAATCCTCCCTCTCACTGCAAGGGCCTGGGTTCAATCCCTGTTGGGGAACTAAAATCCCGCAAGCCACGCAGCATGGCCAATAAAAAAGTGTTTTACACAAAACCTGTCTTTACCATTCATAACCATTAAACAGAATAGGTGACACTATTATTTTGCCAACTACAGTCAGCCCTCCCAACCTGCAGATATGGTGGGCTGATTGTATTATGCTACTTTATATAAGTGACTTGAGCATCCTTGGATTTTGGTATCTGCTGTGTCCTGGAACCAAACTTCCCTGGGTACAATATTGAGGGATGACTGTGTAGATTTCTAAAATACAAACTGAGAAAAACATGTATAAAGAGAGATGACTGAACATATTAAATCTTGAATATTGTTTTTTGAATAATGATAGAAACAAAAAAAATCACCACGAAAAATGGTTCACCTCAATTACAGAGGTTTGAGATTAACATATAATAGGCATAAAAATGCACTGAAAAAGTATTAATCAATTGATTTTATGTTACAAATTTTAAAATCACATAAGGAAAGTATATTACTAATACATTTTCATTTTTCTTCTGTGTATTCTGACATTTTCTATAAACTAAATCTATTTTCAGTTTTTGATTATTGATTCTGGTTTTGGTAGATTTCTGACTTTCATGAAAGGTAATAAATTTATGGGTGTTTATTGATGTTTAAATGATAACACAGCTAACTTTTGTAATACTTATTTAAAGTAACCCAGTTACTTATTAGATTGGCCTTTCTTAGGATAGGTTAAAATTTTTTTTTGGTTTCTCTTTTTTTTAATCGAAGTATAGTTGATTTACAATGTTGTGTTACTTTCAGGGGTACAGCAGAGTGATTCAGTTATACATATATATCTATCCATTCTTTTTCAGATTTTTTTCCCTTATAGGTGATTACAAAATATAGTTCCCTGTGCAATACAGTAGGTCCTTGCTGTTTATCTGTTTTATACATAGCAGTGTGTACATGTTAATCCCAAACTCCTAATTTATCCCTTCCCCCTTTCCCCTTTGGTAACCATAGATTTGTTTTCTATGTCTTGTTTTTTATATCTGTTTTGTATATAAGTTCATTTGTTATCATTCTTTTTTTTTTAGATTCCATATATAAGTGATATCGTATGATATTTGTCTTTGTCTAGCTTATTTCACTTAGCATGATAATCTCTAGGTCCATCCATGTTGCTGCAAATGGTATTATTTCCTTCTTTTTTATGGATAAGTAACATTCCATTGTATATATGTACCATATCTTCTGTATCCATTCATCTGTTATTGACGTTTAGGTTGCTTCCATGTCTTGGCTGTGGTAAATAGTGTTGTAATGAACAATGGGCTGCATGTATCTTTTCGAATTATGGTTTTCTGCAGATACGCCCAGGAATGGGATTGCTGGATCATATGGTAGATTTGATTTTAGATTTTAAGGAACCCCCATACTGTTCTCCATAGTGGCTGTACCAATTTACATCCCCACCAAGTATGTAGGAAGGTTCCCTTTTCTCCACATCCTCTCCAGCATTTATTATTTGTAGATATTTTGATGATGGCCATTCTGACCGATGCGAGGTCATACGTCATTGTAGCTTTGGCTTGAATTTCTCTAATAATTAGGGATGGTGAGCATCTTTTCATGTGCTTGTTGGCCATTTGTATATCTTCTTTGGAGAAATCTCTATTTAGGTTTTCTGCCCATTTTTTGATTGGGTTGTTTGTCTTTTTTTTTTTTTTTTAAATGTCAGTTCATTGGTTTATTTATTTTTGGCTATGTTGGGTCTTCGTTTCTGTGCGAGGGCTTTCTCCAGTTGCGGCAAGCGGGGGCCACTCTTCATCGCGGTGCACGGGCCTCTCACTATCGTGGCCTCTCTTGTTGCAGAGCACAGGCTCCAGATGCGCAGGCTCAGTAGTTGTGGCTCACGGGCCTAGTTGCTCTGCGGCATGTGGGATCTTCCCAGACCAGGGCTCGAACCCGTGTCCCCTGCATTGGCAGGCAGATTCTCAACCACTGCGCCACCAGGGAAGCCCGGGTTGTTTGTCTTTTTGATTTGGGTTGCTGTATTGAGCTATATGAGCTGTCTGTATGTTTTGGAGCTTAAGCCCTGGTCAGTCCCATTGTTTGCAAATATTTTCTCCCATTCTGTAGGTTGTCTTTTCATTTTGTTTATAGTTTCCTTTCATATGCAAAAGCTTTTAAGTTTAATTAGGCCCCATGTGTTTATTTTTCTTTTTATTTTCATTACTCTAGGAGATGGATCCAAAGAGATATTTATTTACTAGGTAGACATTTGAAGAATACCTCGAAAATGTAAGCGAGCTATTTCTTGGACAGAGCACCCATATAAACCAAAATGATAGCTTATTATACTAAAAATAAATGTGTAAATTGGACTTCCTCAAAACTTAAAGAAAACCTTTGTTCTTCAAAAAACCTGTTAGAAAGGCATGAAAAGCTAAGCTATAAACTGGGAGGAAGTATTGGCAACCACATATCTGAAAAGAGATTTGTATCTAGAGCATATAAACTATCCTCAAAACTTAAAAGCGAAAAAAAGAAAGGGAGGGAGGAAGGAAGGAAGGAAGGAAGGGAAAAAGAAAGAAATACAAAAAGAAACAAAGGAAGAAAGCAAGCAACAATTCAACTAGAAAACTGACAAAAGACATGAGACAATTTATCAGAGAGGATATACAAATGACAAATAAGCACATGAAAAGATGTTTAACATCTACTTCTGTAGATGGCTATTACACACCTTTTAGGACTGATAAAAATTTAAAAAAATAGTGGCAATGTCAAATGCTGGCAAGGATGTGAAGAAACTGGATTTCTCAAACATTGCTGGTGGGAATGTAAAATGGTACAGCCACCCTGGAAAATAGTTTCTTAAAAAAGTAAACATAGGGCTTCCCTGGTGGCACAGTGGTTGAGAGTCCACCTGCCGATGCAGGGGACACGGGTTCGTGCCCCGGTCCGGGAAGATCCCACATGCCGCGGAGCGGCTGGGCCCGTGAGCCATGGCCGCTGAGCATGCGCGTCCGGAGCCTGTGCTCCGTAACGGGAGAGGCCACAACAGTGAGAGGCCCGTGTACCGCAAAAAAAAAAAAAAAAAAAAAATTAAACATAAACTTATCACACAACCCAGCAATTGCACTAGTGGGCATTTATCCCAGAGAATTGAAAATTTAGGTCCACCAAAAACCTGTACAAGAATGTTTATAGCAGCTTTATTTGTAATATCCCCAAACTTGGAACAATCAAAATATCCATCAATAACTGAATGGCTAAACAAACTGTTATATCAATACCACGGGATGCATGGAATTAAAAGGAAGAACTATTGATGCACACAACTTGGATAGATCAAGGGCATTTTGCTGAGTGAAAAAGAGTCACATAGTGTATGATTCCATTTATGTAACACTCTCAGAATAACCAAATTATAGAAATGGAAAACAGATTAGTAGTTAACAGGGCTTAGGGACCATGGGGTGAGGGGCACAGTTATGATTATAGAGGGGTAGCACGAGAGATCACTGTGATGGAACAGTACTGTATCTTGATTGCTGTGGTGTTTACACAAATATATATGTGATAAAATGTCACAGAACTATACACATACATTTTACCAATGTCAGTTTCCTAGTTTTAATGTTACACTATAGTTATATAAGATGTAACCATTGGGGGAAACTGGGTGAAGAGAACACAGAACCTCTCTGTAATGTTTTAAAATCTTCCTGTAACTATGTAATTATTTCAAAACAAAACGTTTTTAAAAAGTAAATATGTAGAACCGACAAAGAAAGCCAAGAATTAAAAGGGAAGACAATGGATTGTATTAATAACAAAGCCACAGCATGAAACAGTCTTTTTATGTTCGTGAATAGTATTTAAGAAAAACAAATCCTCATTCTTCTATTAAACACAGTTATGCCTATTTCCTCATGCCTAAATAGGTAATAGGTTAGTTAGGTTAGGTTTTCCTGTTCTAGAACTTCATATGAGCTGACTCATATAATAGTATTTTGTGTCTGTTTTCTTTCACTAGAATAATGATTTGAGGTTCATCCATGCTACGTGTGTCAATAGTTCCTTTCTTTTCATTGCTGAGCGGTATTCTATTGAAGATATATACTACAATTTCTTACTCATGCATTTTTTGCATGTGTGGGTTGCTTCCAATAACAGTAACAGCAACAACTATAGTTACAAACCCCCAAACAAAAAGAAAACGCTTGTGTCATCTAGGAATTCTTTTGCCTTTAAGTAATAGCATATTTAATCAACATATGGACATTTATTGTGCCTTAACCAAAAACAAAAAAACAAAAAAAAAACAAAAAAACTCTGAAGATGCATACTTCCAGGGTTGGTCTAGCAGCTCAAAAATGTTACAAGTGGGGCCTCCCTGGTGGCGCAGTGGTTGAGAGTCCGCCTGCCGATGCAGGGGATACGGGTTCGTGCCCCGGTCTGGGAGGATCCCATATGCCGCGGAGCGGCTGGGCCCGTGAGCCATGGCCGCTGGGCCTGCGCATCCGGAGCCTGTGCTCCGCAACGGGAGAGGCCACAACAGTGAGAGGCCCGCATACCGCAAAAAGAAAAAAAAAAAAAAATGTTACAAGTGACTAGATTATTTTAATTTTTTGTTCTATCATCCTTGGTGTGTTGATTCTTCTCCATATGCTTGTGACCTTATGCTTGCAAGTTGACTTAAATTCCTGTTCACAGCAAGAAAGAGAGGAACAGGGAAGTTCCAGCATGTTCTCTCCTATGTCTTTTTATAAGAAAGAAAAACTTTGCCAAAGCTCCCCAGCAGACTTCCCCTCATGTCTCACAACTCTGAACTGTTGCATCACTGGCTCAAGAACAGCTGGGAAAGAGGGCAAAATTCTAATGATCAGCTTCCCTGAAACAATCATATTTCATCACTTGGGATGGAGTCCATTGTCAACCCAGACAAATTAGGGTTCTGTTAGCAGACAGACAGAGGAATGGCTGATAGATATGGATCTAATAGTGTCCACCATAATACCTTCCCTTGATCGCTTTTTACTAATTTATACTTTGTTTCCTCAGGTGAGGGTTCTTCTTAACTTCTATCACCTCAAATATTTTTAAAGAAATGCAGTTCTTCCAATGGCACTTGTATAGATATATACTATAGAATTTTTATTTGTTTGTTTTAAAAGAGACTGTAGGTGAACAAAAGTCTACATTTAAGGCAAAATATAGTCACCAAAATATTTGTCTCTAATTGTGATATCCTGTTCATATTGAAGAGATGCTCTAGAAATACAATGATACCATTCCAATTTTACCATGTCCATGTCCCAGGAGGAAATGTTCCCAATTTTCTGTTCAACTTTTCCATATTTAGACCAACCATTTGTATATGAACCAAATATTATATTTAATATATACCAGCTGTATAAAAGTAACCTTGAATTTAAGATATGATAAGACTAAAAAGAAAAGCTTTTATCACAACTTCCTATGTACATTTTCATCAACTCATATGGTGCACATCTGGGTCTTTGATAGCTATGTGTTTAAAAAAAAACCTAACAGATTCAAAATTAATTTTAAAACCTGTGTTTTTCTCTAGTCAGTCATTTTAAAAGATTAATATTATTAGCATAATCATAAAGCTATCTATGAAAGTAATTTGAAGATAGAAATAAAAGTACATTCTTAAAATCTAAATGTTTTACATTAAAAAAATAATAATCTCATTGAAAAAGAAAACATAAAGAAACTAATAATTATTGAACACTTAAGATACTCCAAGCAATAAACCTGGTGCTTTGTACACTGCCTGTGATTTAGTCCTCTCCAAATATCATGAGAAAACTAAGAAGCAGAGGAGTTAAGTAATTTGTCCTAGGTCACATTAAAAAAAATAAATCCAGGGCTTCCCTGGTGGCGCAGTGGTTGAGAGTCCTCCTGCTGATGCAGGGGACACGGGTTCGTGCCCTGGTCTGGGAAGATCCCACATGCCGCGGAGCGGCTGGGCCTGTGAGCCATGGCCGCTGAGCCTGCGCGTCCGGAGCCTGTGCTCCGCAACGGGAGAGGCCGCAATGGTGAGAGGCCCACGTACCAAAAAGAAAAAAAAAAAAAAAAAATCCAGTCCTGTGGATTTATTATCCAGATTTTTAAAATTAATGAAGAACGAACAACCAACCAACCACACATCCCAAGAAGCCAAATCAGTGCAAACCTTGATAATATTAGAGAACTCTTTATTTATGTTGGATAAAATAGAATCTAGGAAACCCAAGAAAACATAAAATTTAAATGTGGTGTATTTCTCCCACTTTATCATTATTGCCATCAGCAGTTTCTAATGATCTAATCTCTAGCAATGCTGACCTTCTCTTCCACCAAAGGCACATGCTAGATGAATTTAGAAAGGTTTAATTGAAGAAGATTTGTTCAATAATCAAGCAATTAAAACGGGCAGGAAAAACACAGAGTACTAGAAAAGCAATGTGAAAAATTCACTAGACTTTGAATCCAGTGAAAATGTAAAACTAACCTAAAACAAAAATGTCATACAATTTGGGCAGAGAAAGCACTTGAAGAATCATCAAAGGATTTAACCCCAGTGAATTTTATGAGGCACTGTCAGGCAAAAAAGGAACTATGATAAAAGAAGAGACAATAAGAGTGAGAAAAAGGGTGAGGGGGAGTGAAAGTATATGCTGAAAGAAAAAAAAGAATAAAGGGACTTGACTGTGTGTATAATAATGGAAAAATGAGGCTCTTTTCATACAGATGGTGATAAGTGGCCAGAGCTTTGAATACAAAGAAAAGAAGTGTGATGATACAATTATAAAAGAAAGTTAATGGATAGATGAGAAAAGCCTTACCATGGTCAGAGTAACAGGAAGACAAAGCCACCTTGGAGGAGGCCTTTAGGTCAAGTGCATAGCCAAGGAGCAGGTCTGTGCTGTGCAAACTGAACAGCAAGTAACCTCTGAGGCAGAAGTCAGTGTTTGTGTTTGTGTGAGTGTGTGTGTGTGTGTGTTTTGGGGTGGTGGATGGGGGTGTCTTAAGGCATAAGAGAAAGAGAACACATTTTCCTGGAACCTCAATTTTACTTTCCGGTAAACAATCAAAATATCATTGCTAATTATCCTATGGTATGGAATGTCAAATTCACAAGAATTTTTAAGATAAATTATTTTTCCCAACTTTATTTAGATATAATTGACATATGACATTGGGTAAGTTTAAGGTATATAATTTTGATTTGATACACTTACATATTGCCAAATGCTTACCACAGTAGGGTTAGTTAACGCTTCTATCACTTTAAATAATTACCATTTCTTTTTTGTGGTGAGAACATTTAAGATTCACTCTTATAGCAACTTTCAAATACGCAATACAGTACTATTAACTATAGTCACCATGTTGTACATTAGATCCTCATGACTTACTTGGTAACTGGAAGTTTGTACCTTTTGATCCCCTTCACCCATTTCACCCACCCTTCCACTGCCCACTCCCTTCCTATCTGGCAACCACCAATCTGTTCTCTTTATTTATGACTCTGTTTTGTTATGTTTGTTCATTTGTTTTGTTTTTTAGATTCCACATATAAATGAAATGATATGGTATTTGTCTTCCTCTGTCTAACTTACTTCACTTAGCATAATACCATCTAGGTCCATCTATGTTATCACGAACAGGAAGATTTCATTCTTTCTTTTATGGCTGCGTAATATTCTTTAACCATTCATCTATCAATGCCCACTTAGGTTGCCTCCATAGCTTGGCTACTGTGAATAATGCTGCAATGAACATACGGGTGCAAATATCTTTGTGAATTACTGTTTTTGTTTTCTTCAGATAAATACCCAGAAGTGGAATTGCGGATCATATGGTAGTTCTATTTTAAATTTTTTGAGGGACCTCCATACTGTTTTCCATAGCAGCTGTACTGATTTACATTCCCACCAATAGTGCACTAAGGTTCCCTTTTCTCCACATCCTTGCCAGAACTTGTTACGTGTTGTCTTTTTGGTGATGGCCATTATGACAGGTGTGAGGTGATATCTCATTGTGGTTTTGATTTGCATTTTCCTGATGATTAGTGAACATATAGTTTTTTGATTGAAAAGAAATATGATCTCACAGATAAGACACTGATTCACATTATGCATTTTAAAACCCAGAGAGGCTGGGATGGAATTACTATCACGTTCAAAATTCTTCAACAGCTCTGCATAGATGCAGAATGAAATTAAAAATCCTCTTCTTAGCACAAAAAGCCATTGTGCCTGCTGTTTACCCTTGTCTACTCTTGTTCCTTCTCCTTACTTGCCCCCTGAGGCTTTCCTTTTTCAAAATTACAGTCTTGGGGTTTCCAGAATCTGTCATGCCCATAGTGTCTCCTCTGCCTAGACTTGTTAACCTGGGGGAAGTTTTGCTTGTTCCTTCCAGGCTCTCACTGCACTTTGTCTATATCCCATTAAGGAAAATATCTCCATGTATTTCTCTGAATAGTTTTCTCTTCATGAGATTCTAAGCTCCTAGAGAGTAGGGACCAATTCTTTTCTTTCACTAGAGGCCTCACAGAAAGTATATCACATATGGACAGAACCTAATAAATATGTATGGAATAAATGTACTTTAATAAGTAAATTAGGCCATCTAATACAATATTTGGATATAGGTATGGGATAAAACTTATTAACTAAAACTTTACTGCAGACAAAAGCCACAATCCATTGAAGTAATATGCCGGAAGAAAGGGATATAGAGTTAAAAGAAAATTACATAAGTACTAATCATATGTCACATTTTTTCCCAGAATGCTTTAGGGAAATGTTTTAAAAACTTTAAAGGAGCTCTTCCCTTCAAATCAAATCCCACTGAGAAGTGTAAATGAATGAAACTGAACAATACAAATTTTCTCCAATCCATGTGGGTGAGGCAGTTTTAGGGTTCTAGCGAGAAAAGCAAATGAGAGACGCACTGTCAAAGACACAGAATATTAGTAACTTACTTTTACATGGGACTTTTCAGCTTATACATTGGTTTGATATTGTGTCATTTGAGCCTCACAACAACAGTGTTAAAGTTGGCAGGGTAAATACTATCCCAATTAACTAAGTCAAGGAAAGCTTAAGTGACTTGCCCAAGTCTTGCCAAGAATTGCTCTCACTGCAGTTATATACTGTAGCTACTCATTAAAACCAGGTCCTAGGATATACAGCTGATCCTCTCATGTAGAGTTGCCATTTGAATACACAAATACACACACACACACACACGCACATAAATGTCATGGTAACCCTGGAAAGCTCCCAGTGGCATTCTTCAAGCATAGTAGTTGCATATCCCCTGGGCGCCCAGCTCTTTCTTCTTTGCCCTACTGCTATGGAATATGCCCAGACAAGCTGTTTCCCAGTCTTGTTGATTCTAGGGCAACAGAATTTTTACAGTTTGTTTTTTTTTTTAATGTAAGGTCTACACAATCCAGATATCCCTCTATAAATGCCTAGATGGAATCTTTCACTTGGAGTTTTATACATATAAGAAACTGTTTGTTCAAAACCACAGATCCTACAATGTAACATGGGAATTTCACACATTTAAAAAATATAGAAATTCATAAACAACAAAAAAATTAAGAATTCCAAGGAATTAGGGCCAACTACACAATTGGAGGGTGCCATCTCTAAGACCACCCTCATTTCTGACACCAATTACAAGATCAGGGTGTTCCCCAAACCACTCTCAAGTTTGATAATTCTCTAAAAGTACTCATAGAACTCATTGAAAACTATTACACTCACAGTTACAGTTCATAACAGGAAAAGGATATGAATTAATAGGATTAAAGTCAGCCAAAAGAAGGGACACATAGAGCAGAGTCCAGCAAGGTTCCAAACATGAAGCTTGCATTGTCCTCTCCCCATGGAGAAGGATGTGTTACTTTCTCAGCATTGATGTGTGACAATATGCATGAAGTACTGCCAACCAGGAAAGCTCAGCCAAGTTTGGGAATTCAAAGTTTGTATTAGGACTTCATTCTGTAGGTATTATGGATTGACCGACTTCCCACATGGTTACTCTCCTTTTCCCCCAGTTGACTGACACTGGATGATCCAAAGTCCTCACCCTAAGTGACACTGCTGGTCTGTCTGGCATGTCCAGCCTGTTTCCTAGGACAGCTGAGTGTGGCTGGTCACACCCTAAGTCTAGTGTGACCAGTCCCCACACTCAACAAGGACACTTCTATTGGGTATGACATAGATTACTTCCTAGAAACTGAAGGCTAAATCCAGACCTCTCCTTGGGCAAGACCAAATTCTTTACTATCTAGGCCACAACCAGTCTTTGGTCAAGGCTCTCCTACAGCAAAATAATCAAGTTTGAGCATCTCCACTTAATATAGCATTTATGACAGACAGAGACATAGTATCATTATAAAATGCCTAACATTTGGAGGAGACAGTGTAGGGGTAGCAATAGATTTTAAGAAAAAACTAATCCATCTTATAAAGCCATCACATTCATTTTCATATTTTTGTCTTTTGATCTACCACTGTTTGTATCTTGTGATAAATTTGTGTAGAACTACTTAGCATATAGATTAGCTGATGGTTAACTAAATGTAGTTCTTTATCAGGCCAGTCATTTTCCAGCCGTATTATATCCTGAGGAGGTTCTAACTTAATTTCCCAATATATTTGATCACCAATATCATATTATAATCCTACCAACTGTGCTAGTGTTAAAACATATCACATTATGGTAGTAGATATAACCTGAAAAAAATAGTAAAAAGATATTGGCATAGTACTATATTCTCACTTGTCATTAAGTTAGTCCAGTCTATAATTATATGACCAAAACATCTCCCAGAGTGATGCTAGTCAGGTTTGCAGGCTTCTAGTCAACCTTGTAAGTTTCCAAAATAGTTTCCAAAAGCAGGAGTAGCTTCATTCTTTCAGATACGTGGCATAATTAAACTAAGAGACAGTATCATCTCTTGCTATGGGTTTCTTGAGTAGGCAATATAATATTGGATTTTCCTCATTGTAAAACCCACTTATTCCTTCTCTTATCATTAGCTTCTATTCCTCCTTCTCTACATTTATACCTACACTTTTTCATCTTTGGAAGTGATGTTAGGTTGAGCCACTGTGCTGGTCCAGATTGCAGTAGTAATACTAGTCAAGCCAATGCCTCCTGTTCAGTCCACTTCTGTTCATATAGAGGTACACAGGTAGAGAACCAGTGTGCTGTCTTGACCACTAGGCAATATAACTGCATTGACTGTCAACCTAATTCTGCCAGATTGGATGAAGGCATATTTCACCCCATCAGATCGTAGGAATTCTAACATAAACTTTATTTTTTTAAATAAATTTATTTATTTATTTTTGGCTGCTTTAGTTCTTCGTTGCTGTGCGTGGCTTTCTCTAGTTGCGGCGAGCAGGGGCTACTCTTTGTTGTGGCGCACGGGCTTCTCATCGTAGTGGCTTCTCTTGTTGCAGAGCACGGGCTCTAGGTGTGCGGGTTTCAGTAGTTGTGGCACGTGGGCTCAATACTTGTGGCTTGAGAGCTCTAGAGCTCAGGCTCAGTACTTGTGGCACACAGGCCCAGTTGCTCCGCGGCATGTGGGATCTTCCCAGACCAGGACTCGAACCCATGTCCCCTGCATTGGCAGGAGGACTCTCAACCACTGCGCCACCAGGGAAGCCCTCTAACATAAACTTTAAAAGGTTTAGTTCCAGTTTCTTACTTGCTGGTTCCAATCACCTTCCCATCTTGGGATAGGATTCTTCTGATGGGCATCGCAATATCCTACTTTAATGCATACCCTTAAATTCCCATTGTCAGGAAAAGTCTTATCCCACCAGAGGAAGGAACTGAAAATGGATCATCATTTTCTGAGAGACCTGATGCTTCCTGTGTAATACCATTAAAGGTCCCCTAAGCAACTGCATCTCTAGTCATGTATTTTACTCACTTTGGATTACTTAAAATTATAGTACAGTGGTTCTCAAACTTTATCAAAATCATCTGGAGAGAGTCGGATTCAGTGGGTCTGTAGTGCAAACTGGGAATTTTCACATCTAAGTTCCCAGGAGTCACTAATGCTACTGGTCTGCAAACCAGTCTTTGAGGATAACTGTTAAACTCCATGATTTTAGAAATCATCTGTTTCCTTTCAGGAATATAAGCTTTTTAATTACAGGAAAAGTTTTATTCATCAATATGTTCCCATGACCTAGCAGAGCATTTAGTAAAGAATCAATAAATATTTGTTGATTAAATTAATGATAATGCTGTTTCTAGCTTCATACTTATATCGATACTGCTTCTACTGGTGAAATCATTTGCATATTTGAGGACAGCAACATGACTATTTTTCATACATGTAGTGTTTTAATATATAAATATCAATAATAAAACATTATTTATTATACTTTAATAACATCAGCATGATATATTGCTAATGGTCTTTGCAGAAATATTTTTTACTAAATCACTACGTATGTATGTTTGTGTATGTGTGTCCACGTGCTGGGTTTAGAAGAATACTATTTTTCTTTTATTATATGTGAATTGATAGTATAAAATTGTTACATGAAATATGTGGCAGCTGTATACCTTGCAGGCAAAATTAATGAAAAAGAAAAATTTATAGAATCTAGGCTAATTTGAAAGTGTGATGAAACATGTCCTCACAAATTAAAGTTTGGAGAATGGTAGAAAGTACAAAAATCATTGATAGTCTTTCTGAAGATTGCTCCCCATTCTGTCTTCTGCTCATTAATTGTTAATATTCATTTAGATTCTAGTTGGCCTCTTTAATGCCAGGTTCCCACACTCAAGTAGAACTAAAGGCAAACTACCTTAATTTTCTCTCTTTACATCCCTCTTAAAGTTTTTAAACAAGCACTACTAATTTTAAGAAATTAGCAAACCAAGTACCCTGGGGGCCATGATTTAGTCCAATCTCATTAGCTAAGTGAGGCCTAACCTCAGTGTCGCCCATCTTACTTAGGAGATGTAATTAAGAGGCCAAGGAAGGGAACAGTGTGGTTGAAGCTATGCCAGGACTTACAAGTGAAATGATAAGAAACTACAGCAACTAGGATAATTTAAAGTTGCAGAAGAGAAGGTAAGTAAATAAAATTAATGCTATAAATGATGTAGCAAAAGCTGATGAGTCTCTTCTTTGAATCAATCCAATGACATGTCAAAACTAGTCACTGGATGTTATTAGTGGCATATAAATGTAAAACCAATAAAAAGAGGTACTTCACCATCCAGCACAAAATCAAACTATGAAATACTTAAACACTAAAAATTTAGTGTTAAATTCCACAGTTAGATTTTTTTTAATGACTTAAAAATTCATTTTAGTTTGATTTAAAAACTCATAACAGACATAAAACTAAGGTTTAAGGGCATGTGTTAAGTTTTGTCCACTGAAAGGAACCACTTATTCCACTGAAGATGTGCGGCTTTTTGATAATTTTACCTAATGTGGAAACACCAGGCATTACTGATAGATAAAAGCAATGTGAAATGTGAAATATCCTGTTTGTGTCCTGTTTGAGGAGATATTTACAAAATGAGTCAAAACAAAAATCCCTGTTATTGCAAGAGATTTTTTTCAACCTTGCTGAGCCTAAAATATTAGTCTTGATTTCACTTTGGAAAATGAAAACTATACCAAATGTATTGTTGCAATCTGGTCCTAGTCAAAGCTGTGAACTAGGTGAAGTTTTCCTTTGAGGCTAGCCCACTTCCCTTTGGTGTCTAATGCAGTACTCTCATTCTATTTCGGGGTTGCCCATTTATGGAACAGGCTTCCAAATCCTGCAGTGTCCAGATCTCTAAGAGGTGATGATTTGCTAATCCTGTGAAGTAAACTGTGCTAGTAAGTGGGTAGGGTGCCATAGACTAAGACTTCCTAATTCAGTTAGTGAAAATTGCAGTCTGTTAGGATTATAGGAGACCCTAGAGGTTACACTCCACACAGTGTAAGAATCCCACCTAAGGGACCTCTTCAGTAACAGTTCCTGTTATAGGAAGTACATTACTTCACCAGATAAGGTAGTTTTAGATGTTAAAAAGTTATGTTTTATATTAAGCTAAAATCAAGAGGTATCAGGATGTAGAGAAAAGAACATTTGCTATGGAGAAGGCCCAAGGCCAAATTCCAGCTTCACCATTCACCATCTGTATGAATCTGAGCATGTTTTTGTTTTTGTTTTTAACTTCATTGACCTCAGTGTCCTGATAGAGGAATAAAAGAAAAACCTCAAAGAATCATGATAATATTAATTACTAATTATTTGTAAGACATCATCTAGTGCTGGGTACAAAGTGATGATCCAATAAATCATATACTAATTTTATCTTTTCTCCTATTATCCCTAGTCTAGTTCTTCTTATATAAAACAAAATTTTTGTTCCTTTTATTTCATGACAACTTTCAAAATGTCTAAACCTAAGTGTCATATTTCTTCTTTTACTCTTTTCTTTTTCAGTCTAAATATCACCATTTCCTTCAGCCATTCCTTGTATGGCCATGTTCTTCCAATCCCTCACTATTCTATTTCCTTCATGTAAGTGCATATTGTACTTTATAAATATCTTTATGGAATGATGGTGCCTGTAATCGGGGACGGTTCTCTAGAGATGGGGTTTTTTTTGTTTTTTTTTTTTTAATAAATTTATTTATTTATTTGTTTTTGGCTGTGTTGGGTCTTCGTTTCTGTGCGAGGGCTCTCTCCAGTTGCGGTGAGCAGGGGCCACTCTTCATCGCAGTGCGCGGGCCTCTCACTGTCGTGGCCTCTCATTGTGGAGCACAGGCTCCAGATGCGCAGGCTCAGTAGTTGTGGCTCACGGGCTTAGTTGCTCCGCGGCATGTGGGATCTTCCCAGACCAGGGCTCGAACCCATGTCCCCTGCATTAGCAGGCAGATTCCCAACCACTGCGCCACCAGGGAAGCCCTAGAGATGGGTTTTATAAAATAATTTTTGAGATGTTTATTCTCCATTCCCTACACCATCTTATCTTTATCAGTCCCTTTGCCCTGCTTCACAGCACCTTATCCTTATTGGGAATATTTTATTAATGAGCTGACTAATTAATTCAATAAGTATATGTTTGTTTATTATTTCTCCCTCTTACCTGAACATGTCACATGATGGCAGGAATCTAGTCTTTTTGTTCACCCTTTTATAACTGGTACTTAGTACAGTCTCTGGCACATCAAAGATGCTAAATTCAAAAGCAGTTTGAGAAATTATTCTAGGTAGAGATGATGGTAACTGTATACATGGAATTGACAACTCACAAGTCTTGCATAAGAAAGTAATTGCTTAGAATTTAAAAATTTTTTATGGCAAAAATGTATATATGATAGGAAAAAGAGAACAATGGAGGGAAGTGATTCTGTCCTTGACTCCACTGATCAGGCCTTCCTTTTGGTTAGGCTCCAAGCGGCTGCTCCCCAGGCATGGAGACTACCCTCCACCTAGAGAGAGAGGAATTCCCTCTACAAACAGAGCAGTATACTTGCCTACAATTGAGGGAATCCTCCTCCAAACGCCAACTTTGGTTGGCAGATAAAAAGGAAATTCTTGTGCCCTGGCATGCCTTAGGTAAGCAGAGTTGAGGCCACATGTCCTTTGTAAAATAAAGATTGCAATAAAAAATACTGTAGAGAGGTACTTTGTAGTTTAACGAGGTAATTGTTCAGGTACTATTTAAGGGGATAATTTAATATATAATAGTCTATGAGTACTTAAACTATCAGAGAAAATCATTTTTTGGTATCTCATTTTAAAATGAGTGTCAAGCTTAAAATATTACATCGACTCAGTGAAAATGTCTAATTCAAATGTATTCAGTTGCATCTGGTATTAGTCTATTCTTTTGTTACATATAGAAATAGGAGCTTCTTTCAAATATTATTTAGTAATATATTAAAGCAATTTGTATCATCAAAAAAACCCCAAAGGGGTGGTTCTAAACTATTTATAGAAGAATATATTGATATTTTTATAAGGATACATTTGACAATACCTTGTTTTCCATTTATATATATATATATATATATATATATATATATATATGTTTTTTTTTTTTTTTTTTTTTGCAGTACGTGGGCCTCTCACCGCCGCGGCCTCTCCCGCTGTGGAGCACAGGCTCCGGACGCGCAGGCCCAGCGGCCACGGCCCACGGGCCCAGCCGCTCTGCGGCATGCGGGATTCTCCCGGACCGGGGCACGAACCCGTGTCCCCTGCACTGGCAGGCGGACTCTCAACCACTGCGCCACCAGGGAAGCCCTCCATTTATATTTTGCACATGAAGTAGGCTTGGTGATTCATTGGGTTAATAACGAAAGCAAATAAAAGGTTAACTTTTAATTTTAACAAATTACGTCAAAATTTTATATGCTTAAGAAATAGTTAGTTCAGGTGTAGCCAAGTCAAATTGTCTAAGGACTTTGGAGGAAATAAAGCTGAGAAACTCAGGCCACCTTAGGGCAATTGGGAGAAGGCTCACCCCATTTAGGTGATATAGCCGCTGCTTGGTGTCAATGCATTGTGCCACTAAGAAATATAGGCTTAGCATTGCCAGATCTTATGATTTTTTAAAGAAAAGCTGTAAATCTGTATTTTTACCTAAACTCCTTAATACTTAAACATTGGTAAAATATATGAAATGTAAAAGAAATCACTATATTACCTGAATACGTTATGTCTGGGTCATATCTAGTAATGTATGAAGTTAAGAGAATTATAAAGTTTCTATTTTACCAGTAAAGAGAAATTTTCTCTCCAGTATTCAGAAATAGGGAAAATAAAACAATCAAATATAATTTCCCACCAGATCAGCAAAAGAAAAAAACCCCACAAACCTGAAATTGATAAATTAATTTTAGTGTTTGTAAGCACACAGAAAACTATACATTTTCATTACAGTGTTGTTGAGAGTAAAAAAGGTAAAAATCTTTTGGAAGACCAGTTGAGTGGTAGCTATCAAAAATATTTAAATTATGTATATGTGTATATATGCATACGTGTGTATATATATACATACATATATTTTTATATATACTCTTGGACTAAGCAAGTCCATTTATAGGAATCTATTTTAAAGAAAGACTCATGTATGTGTACAGTAGTAATATGTACAAGGATGTCACTTTCAGAATTGTTTATAAGAGCAAAAGTGAAGATATCCTATATATTTGTTGAGTAGGTGAGGGATTCAATAAATGTGGTGTATCTAATTATGAAATATTTGACAACAGCTAAAAAAAAGTGGAAGACCCATATCTACTTATAAGGAAAGCATAAGATATATAATTATTTAAAACACTGGAAGAATGGGTATAGAATAATTATGATTATATGAAAATAATATTTCTATGTGTATATATGCATGTGTGTTAGATATTTAAAAGAGTACTGGAAGAACTGGCATAGTATAATTATGTTTTCATAAGATATTTGTGTGTGTATTTGTGTTAGTTCTTAGCAAAAGGACTGAAAGGGCATAAAGCAGAATTTTAAAATACGTTGTCTTTCAGACAAGACGTTGGAATGGAGAAGTGAGAGGGAACTTTGATCTTTTATAACTATTGCCTAAATCTTTTCCAATAAGGATATATTCATGAATTGTTACCTAAATAAAAGGAATAGTAAAGACAGAACAAAATTAAGCCAGTAAAATGGGATTATCATAGTGATGAAAGATAATAATATGAAAAATAAATCATTGCTTATTGGTTAAAACTATTAATTAAGAGGATATGGAAGCTATGCTATCATATACAGAGCTCTATACTGAAATGATTTAAAACACAGGTTCTTTCATGTGACTGGGTTCAAATCTAAGCCAGTCAGCTGAGTGACTTTGTCCAAGATTTGTATGTATAACAAATTCCTACTTACAGCACCTTACCAATAATAATTGATAATGGATATAAAATACTTAGAATAGTTCCTACTACATTGAGTAAATTCTATAAAATAATGGCCATTATTATTCATTGGAGATTAATGTTATGAAACTAAATCCAGAGGATTTACTTTAAAATCTCTGGATACATTTTTCAGAGGTACTGGTCAGCTACTGCGATCTTGTTAGCTGTAATGCCTCCACCCTTTATTCAATCAAAATAATTGTTTTTTTCTTAGTTTCTTTTGAAATTAACTAAGTTTCAGGTGTACAACATTATAATTCAATATCTGTATACACTACTAAGTGATCACTACCACAAGTCTAGCTGACCTCCATGTCCGCACAGTTGACCCCCTGCATCCATTTCACCCACATACCAACCCCTTTCCCTTCTGGTAACCACTAATCAGATCTTTGTACCTACAAGTTTGTTTTTATTTTATTTGTTCATTTGTTTTACTTTGGTGGATTCTACACGAGTGAAATCATATGGTATTTGCCTTTCTCATTCTGACTTATTTTACTTAGCATAATACCTTCAAAGTCCATCCATGTTGTCTCAAATGGCAACATTTTTTTTGGCTGAGTAGTATTTCATTGTACATATGTACCACATCTTCTTTGCCCATTCATTTGAAAACATTTTAATGGTATATTTTTAATCAGAACTCCATGCTATTTTTGTAGTGGGTCAATAGCAGTACACAGGTATCTGGCTATGGGAAAGTTATGTATTCAAGATGATGTATTTGTGAAATTCTCCCTCCCTCTTTTAGCTGCTGTTTTGGTATTAGATAGTTCTATACATTATACGCAAAATATGGTAGCAAAATATAGTCTACCTCTGAGACCACTGACTTTGCAACAGAACAAATTTCATCAGCTACTTCCATGCATCCTTATAAACATGCAAGGTCATAATACCACCTCCAATAATGCAGCTCTAGAGAGAAGTCGTTGTTTGGCCATTGAAACCAATAGTGAATATTAGTCAGTTTTTCTGTCAGTGTCAGGGTCAGCCTTATGTGGAAAACGGATGACAGCCAAACTGAAACTTAACTGGATAGCCTAATAAACATTAGGCAGCAGTGTTCAAGGGTGTATTTTGTCAATACAACATTTCCATCACTCCTGGAGAAGCATATGCCGACAGATCATTCTGGCTGAAGATAATCAGAAAACCAAATTTAAAACTATTTTTGATTCAGAAAAGAGAAAACCACAAGTAATGACAGATACTGAAAGGAGAGATAATAAAAGCGACCAAAAAGGGAGGGACCTCAGAGTAGATCTGGCACTCTTTTGTTGTACAATAACTTAAGAGCCTTTTAATAAATGAAATTTATTAAAATAAACATTGCTTTTATTTATACAAAAATATTTTTTCCATTTTAAAGTGATAATCTTTCCAAAAGTCATCTCACCGACAGTTTAAAAATTCTGTTTACTCTTCCTACTTCTGATGAGAACAGAGTTTTATTATCATTAAAATCAAGAAATGTGTAGGTATTAACATTTCATTTCTCCCACTGCAGTTTCCCCAGCCATTTTTTTTAATCTGTTTTTTTACTGACAAATGTAGAACCTTTAAATTAACTAATGTTTGGAAGTAGGCAATCACAAGTCCCATATATGCTAGACTCTGGTCAGGTAAATATAATCTTTAATTTACCCACTTTTCTTTTGCAGGTCATGGAAGAATTTGACATGCATGCCTCTGGAAAAGGCACAGATTTGAAATAGAATACCTGCTAAGCCCTTGTTTTCTTCTAATCAGTAGTTTCTGATTGAGAAAATTAGACATGCACGCAATATATGTGTGTTACATGTTAAGCATACTCAAGCTAATTTATTTCTGTTATTCATATTGAATTTAGTTCCCAGATCTCTCAGTTGCTTAAAACCCAGGCAAGTTTGTAATCTTGAGACACTTACATCTGTCTTTATTTTTTATTCTACCAAAGCAACAACTTATTTGGAGAGATACTGTATAATTCCAATGTAAAACTAGTAATTCAATATTACTGCTTTATATTTGCTACAATTATCCACTTTATAACAGTATAGTTTTTTATAATTGGCTACAGTGTCTTGCAGTTTATAACATAGTATCTTAATCATACTCAACATTCAAGAAATATCTGCTAAATATAACCATAATGAACTGTGGTACATTTAAGCTAGTTTTGCTATTCTGTTAAGTTCATTTTTTTTTTTTTAGTAATTTTTGTTATAGATATCTGTTACTGAAAGATTATTTCCGCTAGTTGTGAAAACTGAAAGAACCCTGTGTTTTGGTAGTCTCTATCTTTTTCTCCACAAATAAACACTATTTACAGACTCTAAATTAAGGATCCACATTTTCAAGGAAATTCTGTATTGTGCAAAATGAGTTCTTTTAAAGCCAGAAAATGACATTGAGTGTAGAATCCAGGACCTCTAACTTTGAGTTCATCATCGCATCTTAGGAACTACCTGGTAAAATGCCTTAACTGCCAGGATAGGAAATGAGGATGTCATATAACTTACTTATAAGTCCTAGGCCATGGAGAGCTTTATAAATTAAAATGAACACCCAGAATGACTGTTGGAAGCCAGAGCTATGCACAGAGCATCCGTATAATGTGCTCTGTGTGGTTGGCATTGCTAAACAGACAAGCTGTCACATTCTGTACTAGCTGAATATTCCAGGGCTCTTCCTCTGTCAACCAAGGTAGAGGACATGGCAGTAGTCAAACCTCGAGGTGACAAAAACCTAAAGTAGTATGGTGAGCCCTGTATTACAGAGAGAAATTTACAAGTGTAGATGGGAAGAAGCATCTCTTGCCACAGCACCTATATCATAATCCAAACTCCTCCTTGGACTGAGAACATCACTATTAAAATAAAGGCACGTTGTGTAATGACAGGAAAAGAGATCTCAGTAAAGGAGATCTTAAAAAACACAAATAAAACCTATAAAAAGGATCATCTTACATGCTTTTAAGCAGATTTAAAAAAATATTTATAATACTGCAATAATTTAATGGGAGAAAAGAGTAACATATTTTGAAATTCAACAAAGAATGTTACCATGAATTTATTAACAGACTACATGACTATACTTCAACTTATTTTTTAAATTATGTGCTATTTACTTAGGAAAAAAACTGTGCTGTATTTCTTATTCTATAAAATCCCAAATTATTTGTATTTAATTTTTTAAAAATATTGTCTTCATAAGCAAAGAAAGAATGATAATCCTTTAATGGCCTGTGTATGGTTTTAGGATACAATCTATGAATTATGGCTATTTGGTGCCACCTAGTGGTAGACGGCTTTTAAAATCAGTTTAAGTTTAAATTTAGAAAATTTGTAATGAAAAATAGTTCACAGATGGCTAGACTGTCTCCTAAAAGAGATAAAAGTTAAGACAAAGTATATTTGGCATTCATAGACATTAACTGAGATTGTCTCTTACCCTCAACACTGGAGAAACATTTGATTTGACTGATTCAGAATGCTTTCTGACTAAAAAGAGATTTGGGGTTGACAGGTGTTTACGTTATTTTTATTGTTTTATTCTTTGTTGCTCGGTTGATTGGTTGGTTTCTAAGGTCAAGGATAGATCTAGGATTGATATAAACTTAGAGATGGTGTACCATCTCAGATTTAATTATTATTAATTAAACATTATCAATATAGGAAATGACATAATCATACCATTCTGTGGACAAAGTGAAAATAACATATGCCTATAGCATACAGAACGTATAAAAGTGCCAGATTGTTTTTCACAATTCAGGAATAATAGGCATTCCCATTATTTTAGTGGTCACATAGACATACCTCCTGCCCAAATAGCTTCTTCTCTAGAGAAGCTGATCTACTTACAGCATCCAGAAGGAGAGGATGCACAAGTGCCCATCCCTGGGGTACAGTTGATTGGCCTGAGTGGATACTGGGAAACAACTGAAATAACTGAATTCTTTCTTCTGACCTTTGGGACGGGGACACTGAGAGGCTACATCAAATGAACGAAAGTAAGCGTTTAATGTGAAAATTCCTGATAAACCAAGGATGAGACTACTACAATGGAATGTCAAAGTCATTTTCAAGTTACAGAATCCACAAAGAAACAGAATAGGCCAGTCTTCAGAGAAATTAGAGTAGTCAAGCCATATGGAGGGAAAAACAAAGATGAGGAAGGACTCTGTAATTTATGAGAGAAAGGAACACTCTTGTTCTTGACTTTCAGTTCCTGTGCTCAAGCTTTTAGCGTGTGTCTTGTCCTTGTTGTCCCTGACGACACCTTCACATAACTTCCTTCTTACTTGATCTAGGAATTTTTGATCCTTTCAACCAAATGATCCCACATTACAGAGTGGGATATTTCAATTCTGAAATACTTCAAATTTGGTGAAATATATTTCACCAGATGGGAATGATGTCTTTCCCAAAATGTCTGTGAATATTGGCTGTCACCAGGAAATTATAGAGTAATTGACTGAAATTTTAATTTTATACTGAATTTCCAGATCTTTAATTGTGGCTTTGATAATATTTTAAGACATGTTTTTTCTCTTGTATTTTCCTTTCCTTTCCTCCTGTTTAGCAAATACCTAACTTGTTGCCTCATAGGAGAGATATTTGGGTGTAGGGTGTGTGTGTAAACATTGATGTTCCTGGCTTAGGTTTCCAGAAGCTCTAGGCTGGGGCTGTGTTTGTTATGGGGGTTTGGATTTAGGATTGTTATATGGCATAAGCCCATGTCTTGGAGAAACAGAAGTGAGAAAGAATTTCTCTAGTCTCTAAATACAAAAGATATACAGTCTTGATGAATCTAAAGTAATTTCCTAACTATTTTGATTTTTCAGAGAGAACTACTAATAAAAATCTAGAAGATATGTCCTGCTGTGATAATTTCTTTATTGCCTAGGGCTGTTTTACTGAGGGGTGGAGGTGAGTGGGTGGTGAAGGGACTTCCTGCTTAGATTTGCTGAGGATGGAGCAGAACCTAACGACTGATACTGGGAAGTGGAAAAGAAAGAGGTTTGTAGGACTAGAAAACAGAGGGGCAGTTAAGCCCTATTTCTTGAAAACATTGCTGAGGGAGGGGATGGGGTATGGTGACAAGACCCCAGGAAGGAAATGGCTGTATATTTGGTCTAGGTAGAAGGAACCATAAACAGCCACAAAAATCTTTCCTGTCTCCATAATACCTCAAAAGCAGCAGCAAAGAGCTCTGGGATGTGCAGGGCCATGTGGCAGAGAGACCTGTAGTGATGACCTGTAGTGATGACCAAGACCAGTTGGTCCCTTTTACCCCATCCTTGACCCTGTGTAAGATGCTAGAAGTGGATCCAGATCCATCCTAGGAGGATTCCAGAGAGGGCTGAGGTTAAGTCTTCAAGATCCAAGCAGAACAGGGGCTGGAAGCTAAAATGAAGTTGTTCCATAAACAATAGTCCTTGTACTCCTCGTGCATGAGTTGCGATTCCACTACATAATGCTAGAATATAAAGTGTTCCACTGCTCTTTCATATCAACCAGTATTTACATTAGTTTTACAAACACGTTAAGAAAGGTTTTATTTTCTACTTTAGTGGTATCTCCAAAAATTGTCTGTTTCAGTATCACTCAAGTCCTTATCAAAACAAATACAGACTCCCAGGCTGTACCCCAGATGCCCTCACCCCCCTTCCCCGCCAGGGTCAGGGCTTAGGGGAAACTTTTTGAAAAAGTGCCCCAGATCCTTCTGATTTGTAACCAACACTCTAGCTAACTGTTAAAAACCACTCCATGGTTAAATCAGTATTTATTACTCAAACCTCTTTTGGTTAACTACAGTTAATTTGGAGGACTTTTATACTGGAGAAAAATTTGTTTTCTTCACTAAATTTACTTTAAAATCACTGTGTAAATGATGTATGCATAATTTAAATGTTAAAGATAACTGTTATATGGTTATATGGACTTCTCTGACATAAATCACTTTCTGGACAAGAGAAACGCTATTTGAAATACCTAAATGGAGCAGATGTGGATTTCTCCTTAGTTGTGAGCTCCTCCTTTTAACCTAACATTGACCATGTCCCAACCTTGAGATCTGAAGGGCAGGAAAGACGGAGTGTTACCAGTGGCCCCAGCCCTTCCCACTACTTACCATTCAGTGCTATGGGTACGAATTGAACCACAAAAATGATTTTAGGGGTACTATTGGATCAAGCGTATCTTTGGCACTAAAATGTCACCACACATACCTGAATTTTTCACCATAGATTGCTAATTTAAGATAAATTTTTTTTCCCAGAAGAGTACAAGTTAGGAAGAGAAAAAAGGTGAAGAGAACAGATAACCTAACACCCCCAAGCCCTTACAATTAGTACAGTGATAGAGATTCATGTTTGAACAGAACTATTCAAGTCATGGAGTATAAAGTAAAAACTAGAGCATAAGAATATTTCTCAGACCAAAGTAAAGGGGTAAGTGGGTCCTAATATAAGCCACTGCCCTGGCAGAGTGGGAGGGTAGTACTGTCAGCGTTTGCACAGCCCAGAAACAGCACTAGGCTAACAGGATAGGACAGAGATGACAAACAGGGCAGAACTAAGTCTTTCAAAGCTTTGCTTCCAACCACAGGGCCTGAGTCTCCTCATGCTTGTATTTAGAATATATACAAGATGCCCAATGTAAATCTACTGAATTGAATTGGATGTAGGAACTCCCAGGAGAGCTCACCTCCCTGTGCCTGAGGTAAACAGAAAGTACCAGTAGTTCTGGGACTCTGCCTCTGGCTTCCAATACTCATCCAACAGCCTTTGCTTGCTTTTATGTGGCAGTGTAGTTCATGTTCACATCCTTTCACTGAGAATCTAGTCATCATCTAAGCACTTGAGATACAAAAATGAAAAATCCAGTTAAAGCAAGCACAACTAAAATAGTCCAATATAACTTCATACATACCATGCCAGAGGGATACACAAAGTACTTTGGGTGCATAATGAAAAGACACTAAGCCGATTTGAGATTTTGGGGAAATTCCCCAGAGAAGATGTCAAAAAGAGTTGATTTTGGAATTGATCTGGTAAAGAATGGGAGAAGGGCATTCTAGGAGATGGACCTCTATGACTCTGTGGGCAGAAATACAACACTGTATGGTGTATGTAAGGAACACTCAATCTAACACAGATGACAAGCGTTGAGGGCTCAAGGCACTGGTGATAAGAGTAGGGAAGATGGATTTGAGAAAAATTTAGAAGGTAGAATTGATAGGCTTTAGCCTATCACTGGATATTGGGGGGAGGGGAACTCAAGATGTCTCATGATTCTGCCTTTATTGATCGGGTAGAAGGTGGTCTTATAGAGACAGGAAATATGTTACGACAAGAGGGAGATTTAAGGCAAAGATAATAAGGCGTATTAGTTGAATTGCACTTGAGGTTCCTGTAGGACATTTATTTGACTACAAAAAACCAAGCAATTGAATATGGAGGTCTGAAGTTCCAAACAGATGTCAGGGCTTCAGACACACATTTGGAGAATTTAAACATACAGATTTAAAAGGTATTTAAAAACATGAGAAAGAATGAGTTCATTCAAAGAGGTTTAGAAAGAGAAGAACAAGGCAAAGTGGAAACATCTCTGCTTATGGGAGAGTGGCTGCAGGGTGAGAGGTCACAGACTGCTTGCAAGTGAAACTCTTGATTCATTTGGTCACTGTTGCCTTGGTTGACTCCATCTTGGTCTGTACTTGGTAATTGTATGCCCGCTTCTCCTGAACTCACTGGCCTCCCAGACCTTGGGTATAACCCAGGCATCCTCTTGTTGCTCCTGTTCATTAGAGATGTCCTGACAGAATCTCAGCTTCTTTGGCTCCATACTACTTGTAAAGTCTTTATTTATCAAACCACTGGCTTCAATCTGTTGACTTCCTATACTTGTACAGTCTTCCAGGTGCCTAGGCCTCCCTGACAAACACAGGGAAATACACACGGTAGAATGCAGTGGTCTGTAAATTTTTTTTATCAGTGGGATCAATGTTTCAAATGAGCTCTAATAGATGAGAGATAAATCAGGGTTGTTCTAATTAAAGCTGAGTGTATGTCCCAGAACAAGGCTCACTCAGATCTCCTTTTATTTCTATAGTAGCCCCTTAGGCATCTCCTTAGGACCCTAGGGTTTTATAGGACACAGAAAATCACTGTTAATAGGTAAACAGTATGCACTTTATGAAACACATTTATGAACAAACTGCTTAGGCTTTCTCAGTCTTATGTTCCTCAGCTATAAAATATAATTACTTCATGGGCTTGTTAGCATCAGATGAGATAATGTGTCAGTGCAAAGCTCAAAGGGTATGGGAGCCTCAATAAATGTTAATTTTCTTGCTTTCACCATATCTTGGCCCTGGTGGACAATTTATGGAATCAAAATAAAATGATAGAGTCTCACAGTGGGAAGGGGTTGGAAGCTATCTAGTCCAGCCACCCTGGGGAGTTCCTTTCAAAATGTCCACATCAGATGGTCATTTAGTAACTGCCTGAAGATTGCTCAGAGACTGCAAATTTATTTTTTTTAGTGATGGATTCTCCTTCACTGATGTACACCTAAGATTGAGTCAAATATGTGACCCATTCTTTTAAATGTTGTTCTTTAGAACTGCACATATAATGGTAGTCATTTAAGTTTTAAAGCCAGATTATCAAGTATTATGTAAATTGTGATGCTGTTTTGGTTAAAAGATACATAAACATACTCACATACGTATATACGTATGTGTACAGATATCTGCTAGATTTATATAAAATTTTAATAGCTGTTAACTGTGCATTGGTATTATAGAAACATTTCTTCCTAATAAAAATTCTATACTAAATCATTTTTCTCTCTCATTAGCACACATTTTCAAATATAATATAGTCTTTTATCTATTTATTTATTTGGTCTTTTGTTTTTTGTGTTTTTTTTTTGGTTGTATTGGGTCTTCGTTGCTGCGCGCAGGCTTTCTCTAGTTGCGGTGAGGGGGGCTACTCTTCATTGTGGTGCGCGGGCTTCTGACTGCGGTGACTTCTCTTGTTGCGGAGCACGGGCTCTAGGCACGCAGGCTTCAGTAGTTGTGGCACGTGAGCTCAGTAGTTGTGGCTCGTGGGCTCTAGAGCGCAGGCTCAGTAGTTGTGGTGCATGAGCTTAGTTGCTCCATGGCATTATTTATTTGGTCTTGATCTTCATAACAATTTTTAATGAAAGACAGGGGAGATGTTATTTTTGTTCTGCACACACACACACATACCTGGAACCCAGAAGAATGAAATGATTTTCTGAGAGTGATTTTCTGAGGTTTGTTGAGAATGGTGGAACAAAATTTAAGCTCAGATTTTCTAACTATTATTTTTCCCACCACACCTTTTGCTTTGGCTTGGTCTTTTTTTAATCTAAATGTCTCAGTTTCCTCAACTCTGTCACTTCTGACATAACTTTCAGACTTCCTATAATTCAGGTCATTCTTCCCTGAATGCATTCCCGCCTGTTAATTTTCTAATTAAGATGTGTATTTGGAAGTGTGTGTAATAGTCAAGAGTAATCTGAAAAAACAAGACTGGATTACCTTCCTTGCTTAGTACATCACACATGGATTAAATTAAGATACAATACTTTTATTAAATATGTATGCCTCTCAGCAAATTTTAACATAACATTTTATATTTCCATTATGAATGTCATATATATTCACTGTATGATGTTTGCTAAGTACAGAAAAAGCAAGAAATCACTCATATATCACCCAGTTCGTCTACCCCAGAATAACTTCTCTAAATATTCTGTGTCTTTTCCCACCAGAAAGGAAGAGCTTTGTGGGCAGAACTGTGATTTATTTTGTTCAGTGTTTACTCTGTGCCTAGAGTAATGCCTGACATATATTATTAGGCATTCAGTTAAAATTTGTTGAAGTAATGAATAAAATATTGAAGTGTATACATTATTTTTAAGTACATATTAGGATCCACTAAGTTTTGTATCCTAACATTTTTCAGTTCATATTAAGTTATTAATAGTAATAGTATTTTTATGTCATCATAAATTCCTCTCACCATAAACTCTCACCATAATGACTGCATAATACTCTACTGAGTGAATATTCTGTCCTTATTTTGGACACTTAGAGTGTTTTAAGTATTTTGCTGCAATGACAACATTATCACAAACATCTCTTTGTGCATATTTTTATAATTTTTGAGAAATCTTTTGCAGGTATTTCCAAAGTGAAATTATTCATCCAAAGGTGTGAGAAGTTCAAAACAAACATTCTTCTTCCCTCCTCACAGTTATACAAAATCTGAATACATATTGAATTTATGGTCATCTACTGTCATTGGGCTCCCAGCTCTTTTCCACTTCACAATCTACATAGACACTAACTGACAAGTTTTAGGAGTGTTGCTGATGCAGGTATGAATTCACGTTACTGTAGCATCCTTGTCTATATCTCCTCTCACTTCTCAATACCAACCACTTCTTCCCTTCTGATCAGAATAAAGTAGCAGTTCCACCTTTTGCTTCTACTACCTTCTGAGAGATGAAATTGTCAGCAAGACAAGTCAAGAATTTGTCTGATGCTCAGCTTTTTAGTCTAATGAGATTTCTAGCAGACGTCTTTATAGTGGAAGTGCCCCATTACTGTTATATCTTTTCTCTGTGACAGATTTTTAATCTGTGTTAAGAAAGCGATGCCCATATCTTTTGTCAGGCTGGGCAGACTACTGTAGGCTCTTCTAGTGTATTCCTTTAGTTTCTCTTTCTTCATGAGGCTTTCATCTTTACCAGTCCATAGACTTCCATCTAGAAGCTATCTTTGTAAAAATCAAAACATAAAAATGCTTCATAAAAAAAACCATAATGCATATTTAGGCTTCAATTTTAGAGGTCACACTTGTCAACTGTAAAAAGCCTAGGAAATGCTGAAAAGTACAAAGAAGAAATCCCCAAATAACTCGTAATCCCACAACTTCAAAGATAGTATTTGTTAACATTTTGCCATATTTTTTTCTCATTTTTTTTCTGTGTAGGAGTGTATAAGCGTGTGTGTGTTAGATGTAACTGGAGTAAGAGTATGTGCAACTCTTGAGATTATATTTGATATCATATTATAAGCATTTTCTAATGGCTTTAAAAACTTTTGGAAAAAAAGGTTACTTTAATAATTACATAAATGTTTCATGGAAACCAGCTATAGCTAATTTAATCATGTTCCTGTACTTCTCATTTGTTTCAATCTACCCCTAATATAGATAATTCTTCCACAAACTTCTTGGTAAGTAAATCTTTACATACTCCTGCGATGATTTCTCCCAGTTGGATTCCTAGATGCGGATTTGCCCGAGAACATGCTGCACTGCTTTAGGCTGTATCTATGTGCTCCTATATTCATGCACCCTTACCAACACTGAGCTTCCGTAGTCTTGCCTAATTTTATAGGTGAAATTGAAGTCTTATAGTTTCAATACTCATTAGATTGTTAGTGAGGATAAACTTTCTCATCATATAGGCCATTTTTCTTTTTTTTTTATTTGAGCTTTGTTATCTTTACTGTGCTTCTTCTTCCCATGTAGGAACTTGCTGTATCTGTTATTCGTATTTTTCAATAACTTGACAGTTTTTAACTTAATTTTTATTTTATCATATGAATTGATGCGTAATTTTAAAAGTCACATTGTATTATAAGGTTTCTCATCAACAACAGCAGTCCTCGGCTCACTCCTACCTACCACCAATCCTATTTTTTCAGAGGCATCCACTGTCATCTCTCTTAGCTGTGTTATCTGCTACTTTCTTCCACATGTCTGAATAATGTGCTGACATCTATTTAAGATATTTTAAATTCAGATTGACTCCCTGTTATGAAATTAGCTATCTTATGCACTCCCCACCCCCACTGATATGTAATTCCTCTCCACTCCACCTCTCAAGTATAATTATAACATGATTTTTGGCTAGAATCAGTAGTTGATATTTTCGCTCATATGGCTATGTAACTGTTATTCATAGTTAATTATATTCTTGTACATGTTATATTGTCCCCTTTTGTTGTGTGTTTAGTTTTACATCATTAATCACTAACTTATCCTCAAACCATTTGGAGCTATAAAACTTGTCTATGTGATCAAACATACCAGATAGAATTCTTTCTTCCTTCCCTTGGTGGCATCCCTCGTGGGACCCTCTAGCCTCCTGCCACAGTCTAAACTAGTCACTTGCTAGTCTTGCTTCACATCTGTCACCCAGAGCTGCCTTTGCCCCTCTCTTGCCTAGAATTCCATGGTTTTTTTTCTTCTTGAATTACTCCCTTCATCAGTTTCCTAGAAGAGGGTGTACAGTATAGGAAGTTGTGTGATCCTGCATCTTGTTTAACTGACCCTTGTACTTGATAAATGGTTTGGCTTTTTACATAATGCTCTATTGGAGATAACATCCTCTCAGAATTTTTTAAATGGCTCCATTGTGATCCAGTTCCAGGGTTGCTACTGAGAAATCTAACATATTTCTCTTCCTACCCTCTGTATTGGTCCTGTATTTTCTCTCTCCATGCAAGGTCTAAAATCTTTATTTTGCTTCTAGTGTTCGGACATTTCATCCTTTTTTGGTATGGCAAGTCAGCCACCCGCTCAGCTGCTTCCGGCACTCTGCATCTTTAATGTCCCCAGAAAGTAAACCTCCTGTATTCTGGGTGGGGAAGGAGCAGTCATCTAGCTTGAGAAACAAGCATGGGGGCGGGGTGTATGGAGGAGAAGGACGGTTTCCTTTAATTTTATTCATTCATTTGTTGATTCATTCTTTTTCTGTTTGTTCAGTCATTCTTTATGCATTCAACAAACACTTATTAAATAATAAAAATGTGTGAAGCATGGGGCCTGGCAATGCTGATACAGGAGAACATGCTGTCTCCTCTCAAAGAGTTTATAGCCTTGGTCCTTTTACCTCTAATTAGCATCCTGATTATGATGTTTTTCTGTTCTTTCAGTTGAATATTACATCTTAATATATACCGATGTTTTAACAGTAGTTTTGACTTTCCTCCAACCAATTAGTGTATCTTTTTGTCCCCCATAATGTTATTCAACAAACATTTATTGGTAGTCCACTCTGAGCACACTCAGTGATTGGGGCCAGGGATACACAGGTGGGTAAGGATGGAGTCTCTGCCTGTACATTACTCTTCTGCTCTCTGTTTGCCTCTCTTGTGCCCCAGAGGCCGAGAAAACACTATGAGAGATTTCCTTTCCTCAGAGCTCCTGAAAGTAAGTAGAGAACACATCTTTTCTCTTAGATTCATAATCTTAGGTGGAATTTTATTATCTCACTCCAATCCCAGTAACTCCACCTGAGGGAGTCTCTCTGTTCCTTCTCTGATCAGATGTGTATGAAGTTTGGTGGTTGCAGTCAGAAGGTGGAAGGCAGGAATGATGCTACTGGAAAGAAATCTCCTTAGACAGTTTTATTAAACTTAAAAAGACAAAAATTTGATAACTTAGCTTTCTGTTACCCCTTGACATAATGGAGGTTGGGTTCAACCATGAGAATGGGCAATGTCCCAGGGCAAAAATGAAGTGTGGAAAGGAACATTCAATTAGTAACATTCCACGTTTTGCTTCTCACAATCACTCTCTCCATTTCTTTGGTAGTAGGATTGACAAATGTCTTGTCAGTTGCTTTACCAGCTCTGACCTTTACGATTAAACAACATGACAAAATTTTCCCTGACTCTAGCATTTTCAAGCTCTGTTACATGCACATAAGTTTTGGGGATTCCTGAATTCTTCTACTTGTCTATTAAAATTTAGAAAGCTTTCTCAAAGAATTTTCTTAATGTCTTTCAAAGGAATATTTGAGATAGGATGATATCATACCACATTTAAAATTATTTACTATATCTGCCAACATCTGTATTTCTTATAGTGTTTCTTTTTTATAGGACTAACAGTTCAGAAAATTTATAATTTCATCCTTGTGTGTAAATAAATTATAATTTGAAAGTAAATAATTAAAATGATTTAATATATGTTAGGCATGTAGAATAATGCCTGACACATGGTAAGCACTATACAAGTGTTTGCTCTTATTCTTTTTTTTTTTTTTTTTTGTGGTACGCAGGCCCCTCACTGCTGTGGCCTCTCCCGTTGCAGAGCACAGGCTCCGGCTGCACAGGCTCAGCGGCCATGGCTCACGGGCCCAGCCGCTCCACGGCATGTGGGATCTTCCCGGACTGGGGCATTAACCTGTGTCCCCTGCATCAGGAGGCGGACTCTCAACCACTGCGCCACCAGGGAAGCCCTGCTCTTATTCTTATATTCATTTATTCATTCTGTGTCTTTTATATGCCAGGAATTATACTAAATGTTGGGGATACAGAGTTGCATAAGGCTCTATCTTTTCTACCTCCAAGGAGTTCAGTTTAAAATAGATGTAGAAACATGGCAATTAAGCTTTTGTAACAAGGGATTTAAGTAAAATACTCCATACTTTATAATTGATGATAGATATATTATTTACAATGTAAGATGTGACTAAGCATTGTAAATTAAGCAAAATTTATCTCTAATATTTCTCACATCATCTTTCTGCTTGCTGCTTTCCTTTCACATCCTTCTTCTCTACTCTCAACACCAAGTGTTTTTTGAGTCCAAATTTGCAACACATGGAAACTGTCTTCAGCCTAGCCCTTCGGGATTTGAACCTTTTCAGAAAGATTCTCTTTTTCCTGTAGATCTTACGTCTCATTTTCTAATTGCCTGGACAAATCACTGGCTAAATAGAAAAAAATATTGTGAATTTTAAAAGGCTGGGGTCCACTGCTGCCTCCCCCATGTATCGGACCTGGCGGTATACAAAGAGAAGGAGAAGAGGGGTCAAAGAGCAGCCGTCTGAGAACAGACGATGTCAGAGAGCGGAAATCAGAAGCCCAAGTGGTGAACTTGAGAGAGGAAAAACTGAGGCACATCAAATTCACGGGCTGGAACAAGGTGGCGAATAGAACACTGTTACAGAGGAGAGCCCACAAGCAGGAGTTCAATATCCTAAACAATTCAAACAAAGACGAATACGGGATGATGTAGGAGAGTGGGATGAGTGCAAGGACTGGATACACGCCCGCACAGCCTGAACTGAAATGCTCCCCATGCTCTTCCTCTTTCCCCTTAAGATGTGGTGATACTTTGCTTACCAAGTGGCTATACTTCCTGAATTTGGATACACAAAAGGACAAGAAGAAGCCTATACTTCAGTCCTTTGCTTAGCAGTGGATGTGACAGTGTGCAAGGCTGATTCCCCTGATTCTGGGAAGGGCAAAAGTTTGTTAATAGGGCAGCTAGAATTGGCTTGTTTCCTAATGCATTAGGAGTTATCTACCTGGAACTTCCAATCCATGATTATTCTTTCAGTGATCTTGTCTCATGATTTGACTAATCCTTCTCCCAACTTTGCCTGTTTTTAGAAAATGCTCATGTTCAGTCTGTTTCTAACTCTATATGCTTTCATTAGAACTTCTCATGACTTACATACCTCCATAAACTGATGATACCTGTATACATATTTCCATCACTGAGCCAATTTTTAAGTTTCAGAGTCCTACATTGACTTGACTGCCTGACATATCTACGTAAATATTCCCCAGGCACCTCAGATATAATATATGTAAAAGTGAATATATTTAATCCCTTTCAGACCTTCCACTTTCAGCCACATCTCAGTCAACTAACCAACCAAATATCAAAAGTCGGAAGAGACTGGCGCCGTGGGAGGGAGCTGTAAAAGGGGAAAGGTGCCCTCACCCTGGGAACTCCCTTCGCCAGCTGAGAGGTCCACCAGGACAGATAGAGGAGCTGGAGGGGCCTGAACTCTGTCCATGAGGAGTGCACCTATGCTGGCTTGCTAGCCATCAGGGCAGAGGGGGGGACAGCAGCGCTGACCGCTGCCATGCCGCAGTACTCCCCAGGCTGGGAAGGGCTGCTTCTTGCACACAGCGGCAGGGCACTACAACTCAGGCTCCAGCAGGTGGACCCCCGAGATGACTCAGTCTAGCTGCACAGAGACAGCTGGAAGGATCACACTCCAGGCCGCCACTGTTAGCATGTGCAGGGTGGGGCGTGGGCCCACAAGAGCCCCATTGGCAGCCTGGCTACGTCAGGGCCAGGGCTTTGTGAGCACGCACATGGTGGGGGCCAGGGCTGACATTAGAGCCCATTATCAGCACTCCCACAGCAGGCGCAGGCCGGAAGGCAGTTCTAGCAGCTGCAGACTTTGTTGGCGTGCACACGGGGTGGCATCACAGGATCACACGGCCTGGGCAGGCAGCCCCTGGGGAGAAGTACTCAGTGGTTCCTTTCCTGGCAGGAGTACTCCATTCCACCTACCTCACACCACAACTTGGAGCCAGATTTGGGGCAGACAGGCCCTGGGAGAGCCCTCCCATGTAAGCAGCCCAGGTCTCAGGTGGCAGCACAACCACTTCGATTCTCGAAGCCACAACACCCTGGCCCCCAGTGTCATCCTAGTACTAGGTCTGGGACAAACACAACAGAGAAAGGGTCACAACCTTGGGCTGCTTCTCGGCAGAACCTCGGATGCCTGCACGGGTGGCGCATAGGTTTGCTGTGACCACACAGCCCTCACTCGCTTCAGCGCTCATTTCCTTGATGCACTCCAGAGCACACGTTGAAGGGCAACAGAGCCGTATCAAACCCAACCCTCAAGACTTCCACTCCAACAGCTAGGGAGCAGACCCTGCCTCTAACAGAACTGTGACAGCACAGAGCAAAGGGGAGGCCCCACCCAACATCCAGCATAGGCTCTGGTCACAACACCAATCACAACCCCATCAGGGGGATAATGGCCAGCACACTCTGAGGAAAGACATGGCAGGCATCCATACCAAAAACAGCCCTCACACCAAAAATACTGGACTCACACAGTCTCCCCATGGGTGTTCCCACATAAAAACAGTGCTTCTAGACCACAGTAGATATTCACAGAAAAAAGAGAAATTTAGGGAAAATGAAAAAGCAGAGGAACCACTCCAAATTAAGAGAAGATAAATCCCCTGAAAGAACCACCAATGAAATAGACATCTCCAGTCTACTACACCCCGAGTTCAAAAAGGAGGTAATAAAAATGCTAAAGGAATTAAGAAAGATTATTGATAGAAATGCAGGTCACTGTAACAAGGAACTAGAAACTATAAAGAGGAACCAATCAAAATTAGACAACTCAATTGCTGAGATAAACACTGATCTAAAAGCAATGAATAGCAGACTAACTAATGCAGAAGAGTGAATAAGTGATATGGAAGACAGAATAACGGAAATCACCCAATCAGAACAGCAGACAGAAAGACAAAAAACATGCAAGTGACATAGCAAAAAGAAAATTACAGGGCAATATCTCTGATGAATATAGATGCAAAAATCCTCACGAAAATATTAGCAAACTGAATCTAACAACACATAAAATGGATTATAACATGTGTGAAATGAAATATATATATATTTGGGTTTTCCATAACATCATATGGAAAAATGAGAATGAACTTTTTGGCCAACCCAAAAAGTTAGTTTACTAACTATTACTTTTATGGCAGTTTACTCAGCCATAAAAAATAATAAAATATTACCATTTTCAGCAACATGGATGGACCTAGAGAATATCATACTGAGCAAAATGGGTCAGACAAAGAAAAACAAACATTATATATCACTTATATGTCGACTCTAAAACAGAGTACAAATGAATATATATACAAAACAGAAACAGACTCACAGACATAGAAAACAAACCTATGGTTACCAAAGGGGAAAGCAGTGGGGGAGGGATAAATTAGGAGTATGGGATTAACAGATAAACACTACTATAGATAAAATAGATAAACAACAAGGATTTACTGTATAACACAGGAACAATATTCAATATCTTTTAATAATCTACAATGGAAAATAATCTGAACATATATATATATATATATATATATATATATATATATATATATATAAAACTGAATCGCTTTTCTGTACACCTGAAACTAACACAATATTGTAACCAACTATACATCAATTAAAAAATAAATAAAATTGCATGTTCATTAAGCTAAGAAATTAACATAACAAATATACTTGTAAGTTCTCTGTGGAATCTTCTCTGATACACCCTTACTCACTGTGCCATCCATTCTCCTATTTCTCCTTGTTACCAATATACTGAATTTTATGTTTATTTCTGTAACTATATTTATTTTAGTAGATTGTATGAGTCACCAAGTCAAACTATAATAGTATTTAGCTTTATTGATAACTGATATCATATGATATATATATATTTTTTGCAACTTGCTTTTCTCCCTTAACATCTTGCTTGTTAGATTTATTCCTGTTGGTACTTATAGCTCTAGTTTACTTCACTTCTGTGCAATAGTTAAATACACTACACTTTATTCATCTGTCCTCCCTTGATAGGCTTTTTACTAACTTTTTACTTTTACAAATAATACCATTAGAAACATTCTCATATACGTTTCCTTGCGTTCTTTTGTAAGAGTTTCTCTAGAGTGCGTGCCTAGGAATGGAATTTCTGGGTTCTGGGGTTTATTATGTATTTTCAACTCTATCAGGTATTGTCAAATTTCCCTCCAAAATTTGTATACCTATTTACCTTCTGACAGCATAGAAGAGTTCCCATTGCTCCACAACCTTTCTGGTTCTTATTATTGTCACATTGTTTGTCAATCTGATGGGTATGAAATGGTGTCTCATTGAGGTTTAACTTTGCATTTTCTTCAGACTGAGCTTCTTTTCATGTATCTATTGACTATTTGAGTTTCTGCTTATGTCTATTTTCTTATTTTTATACTATAACACATACTACTTTCTTAAAAATAGCAGTAAAGGGAAAAATGGAAATGTAATACTGTTAACTTTCTCCACCACCCTCAGACTCTCTCCCCATCACCCCCAAATCCATGGCCTTATCAAAACAGACCTGTCCTGTCTTCTGCCTGACTTTCATTTGGGCCTCTGTGCATGCATTTCCCTCTGCTTGACTGAGCCTCCACAAACTCTCTTGAAGTATCCTTTCCTGGTGCTCCTGCAGTACTGCTCTATTAATATATGAGGCACATTATATTTGAATGACTTATTTTTATGTTTATTCCATTCCTGCCTTTCCCACCTCCCTGCAACTGGACCTTAATCTCCTGAAGACCAGGGGTCAAATATAACTAGTTTTTGCTTTCCCAGAGCTCATCATATTGCCAGATATGAGATGAGTTTAACCTTATGGAGAGTTTACTAAGATCTGGGAAAAAAGTGTGCCAGCCCCACAGCTGCTCCTCGGTGGCCCAACAAGAGATCTGTGAGTAGATGCTATCTAGTTATGCTACTAAAAGGGTGATGCTGAGCAGGCAAGCTATTCACAGAACTAAGACTGTTGTAGAGTAGTGGTTCGCAGCCTTGGCTTCTCATTAAAATCACCTGGGGAGTTTTAAAAAATACTAGTATCTGGCTTCTGCCTCCAGAGATTCACATTTAACTGGTCAAGGATACACACTTAGAACTGGGATAGTTAAGAATGCCAGGTGATTCTAATGTGACCACAGTTTTAAAAAATGCTGTTGTTCTAAGGATGCACTATTAGAATTGGCTACAGGAGGAGCTCTTTGTAGCTTTAATACCAAGAAATGGCCTCCGTGACAGACGAGGGAAACATCTCAGATTGCTTGCAGGTGTGAACTGCTGCCCTTCTCATAATGACCACCATCAGAGCCACTGCTATCATAGGAAGGGGCGGCCGCTAGGTGATTAGAAGATGCTATTCACATAGTATCACCTCTAGTTGCTGCTATAAATATAAGGCTGGGGAGACCTCAATGCACCGAGGTTTCTTTTCCTCCTTTCTATTCTAATGAATAACACATAGCAATGAGGGAAGACCAGAAACCATATGCCTTCTCTGGTGGCAATTTTTCCTGAATAACCCTATCTAAAGGGTTATTTGAAACAGCAGAAAAGACTTTGAATCATAAGTCAACCTTCAGCTTTTCAAAGAAAGTGGATGACTTTGAAAAAAGTGAAGTACATAGAGTGTAGAGTAAATGTAATGTTTAACACAATTCTTCAGTATAGTTATGATAAAATTCTCAAAGAAAAGCTTTGTTATAGGCCCTGCAATAAAGTTAAACATGAACTATCCTATTCTCTAATGTCTACGTCATGTTTTATTTCCTCATTGACTTTTCCCGTTTCTTTACCTAACAGATGGCGCAGGAAAGAGGTGTATTACAGGAGTAAAGTGGCAGGCATATTAAGTTCTGGTTATATATTGCCGCATAGCAAACTACTCCAAACATTTAACGGCTAAAAACAGCAGCTTATTATTATCTCACGGTTCTACGTGTTGACTGAGTTTACCTGGGTGGTTCTCATTTGGTGTCTCCTGGGTTTCAGTCACTTGGAAGCTGAGGCTGGAGTCTCTGAAGGTTGGACTGGGCTGGCTATTTAGACTCACGCACAGAACGGCGCGGCTGCCGCGGACAGCGCGTGCGCGGAACTCAGCGGCGCGGGCTGTTGACAGAAACGCCCACGGCTACGCGGCCCCTCCACGTGACTTGGTGTTCTCACAACATGGCGGCTGAGTTGTGAGAGCCAGTGTCCTTGGAGGGAGCGTTCTAAGAGGCCGGAGATGGAAGCTGCCGCTACTTTTTAGACCTAGGCCTAGAGTTCCCAGAATGTCACTTTTGCCTCAGTATACTGGTCAAAGCAGTCACATTGTCCACGCAGTTTAAAGGGTGTAGAAAATAGTCTTCATCCCTTGATGGGGGGGTGTCAAGGTCACATTGGAAGCAAGCAAGGGACCATCCTAGGAAGCATAATCTATCACCAACAGCTCTGTTTTTAAATTTTTATTGCTGTTAATAATTTGACCAGAGAAATGTCTCAGAGTTACTAAAGAGTTCACTATAAATGGTGAAAACCTATACATCCTTAAGACTACATAAATTGTGACGTGATGAGCTGCCTTCATGTTAAGAAATCAGAAACAGTAACCTCAGAGTTACATCTTGAGATTAGTTTTGATAAGTGAACCTCAAATATGTTTTGTTTATTTAATGAAATAATTTAGAAATGATTTGGTCTTTTCAATAACATTATTAACAAAAGTTATGATTATTAGCCTTTAAGTGTTCAGTATGATATTTAGCACATTATGATGACTGCATTATCTTTTTTGCGGGAAGGGGGAAGTATGGAATGTTTAGTGGAAAATTCAATTTACTACAAATATATTATTTTCAAAGATGAAATAGTAATTGTAAACTAATTTATTCTTATATCTTTAGAATCTTATAAAGTGAAGTTATGGAATGGCCTCAGATATATCTTTTTTTGTATGAAACATGTATACACACATACATTATTGGAGGTTTGTCTTCTTGGTATGTAAGAACAAATTTGTTGGATTTATTAGAACGATAATTGCTCCATGTAGTCAACTGACTAGTGCTTTGGTATTTTGTAATTGATGGGGAGCTACAAAATTCCCACATAACTTTATGCTGTGATAAGACTGTAGAAGGAAATATGTAATTATTCAATGGGCATTCATACTTGCTACATTTTTCTGTCAAAAGAAAAAAAAATAATGTAACTAAACTCTATGCTCTCTTTTTCCCACACCATCTCTATTTTGTTAATCCCTCTGACAAGCTGTGGACATTTTTGTCAGTATATGAAGGGATGGAAATAGCATTTTGGCTATAAACGTGTCAAAACGATTGTGGTTAAAAAATGGCAGTTTATGGGACAAGGGGTTATTTTCTGAAGTAGTATTGAGGATAATCTGGGAATTGGGAATAGATACGTCAAGAAGTCTTTTGATGTATTGCAAAAAGAGAGTCATTTTAAAAATAAATTGATTTGTAAGGTCTAGAAAGTCACTGTGGGAACTGGGGGGCTCAGTCATAAAAACAACAAAATGGGAAATACTTTGGCTTTCACACCCTCTTTTATTCAACTCATATCTCATTTCTTCCTCCAGCATAAACAGGCTTCAAACTTCAATGAAGCACTTTTGTTATCATACCATGCATCAGATTTCCCTTTATGGGACACCCTTGGGAATACCTGAAAGTGAGACGCTGTACAGATGCACAAATTCAAAGGCGCCATTGCTCCATCCTGTTTTCAGAAGAGAAGAGACAGAAACAAACTTATTAGCAATATACGACATCCAAATAGCTAATACAAAAAATTAATGCTGTTAAAAGCTTTGATAAAAAAATTAATGAATTGGCAGAGATGAACATTTCCTAATCAAATTGGGCTAAACTGGTTAGAAAAATATTTACCTTTTTAAATTTCTAACTTTTTCAGGAGAATATCAAGGTGAATTTTGTACCTTATTCAAGAGTATAGAGGTAGTCAGTCCATGATTCATGAAGGAAAATTCTGGAACTGAAATTATTTCTTCTGGCTAAATCTTAACCACATGCATCAGTAGACAGAGTTTTTTCCTTTGGGAGCAGGAGAAAAGTAGGAAGCTTTTATGTCCACACAACTATAGGGCAAATGTCAAGGCTCATTTTAAAAAGCAACTTCATGTATTCATTCGTTCATTCATTCATTCATTTACTCATCTATATATTCTTGAGCACTTATTAATGGTAAGCCCTTTTCTGGGTGATTGGATACATCACTGACCAAAACAGACAAACATTCCTGCCCTTATGGAGTTTACATCCTAGCAGGGACTGAAGTAAGTGTTATAACCTCATTCTTCCAAAATGATAGGTTGGAACAGAAAAACATGGTTTATGCTGATTAAGGTAAAGATATTTGCAGTAAAAACAAACAAACAAGCAAAAAAGCCTCTAACTAAATATTAGTTGTGTATTAAAAACTAAAAGTGTCCCATTCATCTGACCTTCACCTGCTATTCTACTCCATTCCTCAGTGATGTTTGCTTCTGTAAATTTTATATGACTTTATAAGTATGAACCATTTTTCCTTGGTTTTAAGAGGTCACCAATTGTAAGAGGCTCCATTCAAATAAAATATTTTAGCAAAAATATATCAATAAAAAAGACACTACCAATAGTGACTAGACACTACTACTGACTGCAAGACACATTTCAGGGAAAAAAATGAGCTTTAGTTTTAATAAATGCTGTATGTATAACTTGAGTAACGTCATGGTCTTCACCATTATTTTGTGTAGTATAGGGAAGTCCCGTCCCCTTGCTAGAGTCACTCCGAACTCTTTTTCCATATTTCATTGTTAAGTGCCTCAAGCAGTCTTGGCCTCCCCTCTGTTAGTAATGATGTAGTTAAGGCTTCCTGGCTACTTCCTGCCAGAAGCAATGGCTTTCCAACTGTCTTTCAAGGCTGGCAGCTAGGACCTACTAACTTCCTCTAGAAACTTTTTTAATCTCCTTGGTTTTCTGAGTCTCAGCACCCCAGCTCTTGCTACTTTGTAATAGAGTTTAAGACCTTTCCTTGACTCAAATTTATCATATTAGGGCCTAGAAGATGTCCAAATGTAGTTAGCTTTTAAAATATGAATTTTTCTGATTTCCATATATAAAGGATTGTATTAAGAACAAATGGAATCATGTTACATATTCTGTTCTAATGCGCACACATATGTGTATATGTATATGTGTGAATGTATATTTTGTGTAACTAAATATTATAGGCAATTACCTTATTCATTTTACTGGGTTGTATAGTGTTCTACTATATGAATATATAAAACACTAATTAATAAATATGTTGCTTCTCTTTGTTATTACAATATTGCTACAATGAATATCTTTTACACACACTGTATGTGAAGATGTATATGTGTGTGTATATGTGTGTATCTTTGAACACTAATGATATATATATATATATATATATCTTAAATAAATAAATGAATTTATTTGTTAAATTCCTAGAGCTAGATCTTGTGGGTCAATTAATATTGCTATTTGAAATTTTGATATTTTTGCCTAAATTGTCTACCACATAACCTTGATAGCAATTCTAGAGTCCTAAGATGGAAGTTATAGAGGAAGCAAAGCCTCCTGCTTTGCAATATTTGTCATGGACACTGCATAACACGAAGAAAACATTTAAATCTGCTTTTCTTGGAATAGTAGTATATTGATTAAAAATCATACTGAATAGAATAATTTTGGCTTAGTGGTTTGGGACATCAAAAAATTCTATTGGAATAGTTTCCTATATGTCTGTCTTTTAAGACTAAAGGGATGTTACTCTCATTGGAAGTATTTCATAGATGCTGATAAAATCTAAATGGTAATTTGGGGCATGCCAGTAACAAACATGAATAAAGATTTAGAGCCCACTCCCACTTACTGAACCTATTTTTATTGTATTTGCTGTATTGTATGTACTTATACAAATCTTATTATTAATTCTTTTTTTTTTTCAATTTTCAAGTAACTCTCTAAACGTGCAGATAATGGCAGAAAACCAGCTTGACACAGATAACTGTGCTTTTGCAGTGTAGCGTACTCATCAAGCTGACTGGTGAATTATTTCATGATAAGATAATTTTCCTTCAAATCTTAATACCATAGAGGTCACGTGGTCTGGTGATATTCATGAGGAAACTGTCACTTTCAGGCTCCTAATATCAGTCACTCTTCTAACTATATTTGGTCTATGGATTCAGGAAAGTGTGATAGCAGTTATTAGCTGCTCTCAGAAAATCCTCTTCCAAGATTGATTTATTTCCTGATTAATGATGGGAATGATCCCATATTAATTTCAGTTTTTGATATCAACAATTTTATGTTAACATCATTCTTGTTATGTTCACCTTTCAAATTACTATGATCATTCTAATGATTAAAAAGCTATCATTTGACTTAGATTCACTCCATAATTATCGATTGTAGCATTTCTGACATATCTTACTAAATTGGGGTTCAGGAGGTTGTACTCCAACTAAAAAAAGCTTTTCCTAAAGAAACTTTTTTTAAAAAAAATATGCATATTCAGGTAAATTTAAAGCATAGAAAACCAGGGAAGTAGTATTAGTCATACATTCTATCCTGAGTATGATTTTTGATAGATGCAGTGAAATTTGCTTTATTGATTTTTATTCTTGAAATTAGGATACCTTCTGCAATCTTGTGTTTGCAGTCATAGTTTTCTCAACATTTATGTTATAACAACATTGCTTTTTCCATTATTCTATTTTTAAAGTTGCATTCTTAGACCGTTCTAACTATATTCCACGTAATTCACTATGATTAATGAGTTAGGGCTTTTAATTGGAGCATGAGAAAACTACTCTCAGTTAGTACCCAAAGAATACAATAATTACCTTAATACTTCTCCCTTTTGGACATGTTCTTATGAAGTAAATCTATGAAGGCAGCAAACAATTTAAAAACTAGGAAGTACTATACAAAATTTTATATTCCTTTTTGCTTAGTGAATTCTGTAAGTGTGAATGACAAATGTTTGTGAAAATTTTTCAAGTATATACAAATCTTTACTTACTGGATTTCCTGTCGTTTATATCTATTGCCAGTTTTGTTTTGTTTTGTTTTCGAATACCACAATATCTTCTCCAATAAAGTATCCCTTCTTTATTCGTTGTTTTGTTATGGTGGATTCAAGTAAAATATATGTCTCTTTTGTTCTAAAAATCTGAAGACTGCAAATAAAAAGACTACATCTTATTGCTATCCTTTGGTCATTTACACTTACCAATATTTTAATATTGGAGTTACATCTTTTGAATTTTCATACTCTGCTTTTAATGCATTAAATATAACATCTACAGTGGATCTTCATTATGGAAACATCTGTGTAAATTTTAACAGTTACTCTTCTTTACACATTGGACAATCATTGAATTGAGATCTTGAAGGTCAATCAAGTTCCTTTGACATCTGCCTGAGTCTTGTGATTAGATGTCGTTAAAGAAGCAAGAAACTAGATAAGGAATTGCAATGGCACTGAAATTTAAAAGCAGAAAATATATTTTGGGAAGTTTGTTCCTAATGTTATTCTGCACAGCAACAAATGAGTGTGACGTCAATTATTATCCTTGGTTTTACTCAATGGGATCAGAGCCACTGGTTGGTAACCCCTGAAATGTTCTCTGATTATTATTACCATGAGAAATAATTTCTTAAGATGGAAACTGGTCTTCACACCGGATCAAAACTTTATTTTTTAAAAAACTGTTCTACTAAAGAGAATTTTCCATTCAAGAGCAGTAAAGGAAAGACCAAACTTACATTCTGCCTTACTTGGATATACTTTTAATCCCTATATAGATTTAGAAAGAAAGTGAAAATAGTAATTTGGATCACACCATAGAGGACAATTTAGGAAAAATGCTTTTTAGTAAAGACACAATTTAATGGTCAGAATTCTCTTTAGAGCTGATTGATTTCTAAAGTTCAGATCCAGAAGACATTATCCATCCTCTTACATTATACTAAGTTTATTGACTCAAAAGAATGGAACTGGAAATGACTGCAAAAGGGTCATAAACTTTAATAGATGACAAGCTACATAGTGTTAGAGGCAACTCTGAGAATCAGTTTCCAGGTTCTTAGTCAAGTGTTCTATTACAATATGCTGCTTTGACTCCTTGTAACCCATCCCTCACATAAACCTTCCTTGCTTATTTAACATAGTCCCCTGAATATCCCTTTAATTGTATTTTTTAGCCGTTATCATCTGTTAGAAAATACAATTAACATTAAATTCCTCATGATGCAACCTATGCTCATTTTGTTCTTTTTAAAAAAAAACTTTAGACATACTGACAAGTAGCATAAACTTAAATATCTTCTTTTCTTCCTTTAATCTAAGTGATATTCTAGTTTATGATACTAAACTTGCTTCACATTTCTTTTACTTTGTAAGATCTTGAAATCAATATAGAAATGTTATTTAATGATTTTCAGTGTAAAGTATGTGACTCTTTTTCTGTCTTTGTAAAATATATGTAATATAGGTAATAGCATCCCTGTCTGTAATACTTATGGTAACAAATGTTATATATAAAGTATTTTTATCTAATCTCTAGAGTATACTCTGGTTTACAGATTTTCTTTTTAATTTTGCCATTTTCTATTGACAACAATATGTCACAGATTTTTTATTCATTTCAAATAAATCATTTCTTCCCACCAAAATTTTCACTTTTTCTACTTTGTGCTTTTTTAGATTAACATTCTACCTAGAAAGCATTCCATCTACTTTATATATTCCTGGTACATAACTGCAGATTAGTAAAAATTTTTTTGAGTGAAATAAGAAAAAGAGGAAGGGATATAACATTTATTTAGTGTCATTGTATCAGGCACCACCATGCTTTATTACCACGTTGTTACAAACTAGGCAGATTCCCAGGTAAAATAATTTGTACATGACAACAGTTCAGAAGCAGCAGATCCAAGATTTTAACTCCAGTCTTTCTGACTCTAAAGCTGCTTTCTACTTCACCATCCTGCCTTTGTAGAAGTACGTAATCTACAAATCTTTTGCAGTGATTTCTTAATATTAAAATAAATAAAATAGATCTGGTAGTACTATGAATGGTGATTCTATTTCTGTACCAAATCTTGCATTTAACCTATTCTTATCATACCTCCCACTATTTTTCTATTTCAGGCATTTGTTACACCCCATTTAGATTTCCATAATAACCCCTTAATTATTCTCCTCTCTCTCTGGTTCCCTTCTACACCGAAGTAATGTTCCCAAAGCATATCTTTTATCATGTCATTCTTCTGTTTGAAAGTGTTTCAAGGTTTCTAATTATCTACACGACAAACTAGTTTATGCTCTTCATTGACGTGGTCTCACTGTGCTCCCTCAAACACCTTTGCTGAACTCTTTACATCTTTGGGAGCTAATCATCCCTTTTCCAAATTCATACTTTGCTTTCCCTGCTCACTCCACCTGGAATAATCCCTCCTTTTCCCATCATTTATAGAAATGCTTTTCACCCAAAAGTGAAATGCTTCTTATTCAATAAATACAGCTCAGGACCCCACCTGGAAGTATTCTCTCCTGCCTCTGTTTCCATAGAGCTTTGTAGCTAGGTGACAACTAAAGTTATTGAGGATGTTTAGACTCTACAAGAATTTGCTGTGATAACTGTCTTCAGATATTTGAAGAGCACTCAGCTGGAAGAAGGGTAGGCTCTGTAGTTCTAAAAGGAAGAACAAGAACCAGATGGATATATTATGGTGGGATAGGTTGCAGCAACTTTAGTATCTGCTTCAAGAAAGAGTGAATTATTTCTTCAAAGGAAGCATTTCAGCAAAATCTGGATGTTCCCTGAGTGTGGATATTATAGGATTTATGATTCAATCACCATTATTTATCTCATAGTAGTTTGTGTTCATGGTATTTTCCCTACTAGACTTGAGCTCTTTAAGAATAAGGACTTAAAAAAAAAAGAATAAGGACTTTTGATTATAGGTGTGTCTCTCATCGTGTTTATTGGTTTGGCTTTGTTACGCCAAGAAAATATGAGCACATACCTCTAGTACCACATGGTGTAAATATAAAATAGATTTTATTAGGAGGAAAACTTTCAAGCAAAGAAATAGCAAGGTGTACCATCTTTAAAGTCTCACAATCCCCAGTAGAAGTAGAATTATATTGTGCCTAGCTTGGCTGTGTGCACCTTGCAAAGTGCTCAGCTGAAGGGGCTTCAGTGGTAAGATACACCTAGGCAAGCATTATTTCCCTGCTGGAGGAACTGGCCTTGTTAGAAAGGAGGAGGCTCTGGATCACAGCCTCTAATATCAATCTGTTCTTCTCTTGAGCTAAGACCTGCTGAGCTATTTTCTCACTAAATTATCCAAAGTGAGGTAATGAGTCACCCAGGTCTGTTTCTTCATATACTTGCAATGCCTTTGCATGAAAACAAGTACTCCTTAACAGCAGTACTGAAAGAGAAAGAAGGTAAATAGATCTCTATCATGTTCATATTTTTATTTGACATAAGAGAGTAGAAAATGGAAATAAACCTTTGGACTTTTGTATCCATTTAGAAACTAATAATTAGTGTGCCCAGTAAGGAAGTGTGCCAATTCATCATTGGTTGTAAGAAACAGAAACCAGTTTGCAGATGACATGATACTATACATAGAGAATCCTAAAGATGCTACCAGAAAACTACTAGAGCTAATCAATGAATTTGGTAAAGTAGCAGGATACAAAATTAATGCACAGAAATCTCTGGCATTCCTATACACTAATGATGAAAAATCTGAAAGTGAAATTAAGAAAACACTCCCATTTACCACTGCAACAAATAGAATAAAATATCTAGAAATAAACCTACCTAAGGAGACAAAAGACCCATATGCAGAAAATTGTAAGACATTGATGAAAGAAATTAAAGATGATACAAATAGATGGAGAGATATACCATGTTCTTGGATTGGAAGAATCAACATTGTGAAAATGACTCTACTACCCAAAGCAATCTACAGATTCAATGCAATCCCTATCAAACTACCAATGGCATTCTTCACAGAACTAGAACAAAAAATTTCACAATTTGCATGGAAACACAAAAGACCCCTAATAGCCAAAGCAATCTTGAGAAAGAAAAATGGAGCTGGAGGAATCAGGCTCCCCAACGTCAAACTATACTACAAAGCTACAGTAATCAAGACAGTATGGTACTGGCACAAAAATAGAAATATAGATCTATGGTACAGGATAGAAAGCCCAGAGACAAACCCATGCACATATGGTCACCTAATTTATGACAAAGGAGGCAAGAGCATACAATGGAGAAAAGGCAGTCTCTTCAATAAGTGGTGCTGGGAAAACTGGACAGCTACATATAGAAGAATGAAATTAGAACACTCCCTAACACCATACACAAAAATAAACTCAAAATGGATTAGAGACCTAAATGTAAGACAGGACACTATAAAACTCTTAGAGGAAAATATAGGAAAAACACTCTTTGACATAAACCACAGCAAGATCTTTTTTGACCCACCTCCTAGAGTAATGAAAATAAAAACAAAAATAAACAAATGGGACCTATTGAAACTTAAAACATTTTGAAGAGCAAAGGAAACCATAAACAAGACAAAAAGACAACCCTCAGAATGGGAGAAAATATTTGCAAATGAAGCAACGGACAAAGGATTAATCTCCAAAATATATAAACAGCTCATGGAGCTCAGTATCAAAAAAAAACAAACAACCCAACTAAAAAAATGGATGGAAGAACTAAATAGACATTTCACCAAAGAAGACATACAGATGGCCAAGAGGCACATGAAAAGATGCTCAACATCACTAATTATTAGAGAAATGCAAGTCAAAACTACAATGATGTATCACCTCACACCAGTTAGAATGGTGATCATCAAAAAGCTACAAACAATAAATGCTGGAGAGGGTGTGGAGAAAAGGGAACCCGCTTACACTGTTGGTGGGAACGTAAATTGATACAGCCACTATGGAGAACAGTACGGAGGCTCCTTAAAAAACTAAAAATAGAACTACCATATGACCCAGCAATCCCACTACTGGGCATATACCCTGAGAAAACCATAATTCAAAAAGAGCCATGTACCACAATGTTCATTGCAGCACTATTTACAATAGCCAGGACATGGATACAACCTAAATGTCCAATGATAGATGAATGGATAAAGAAGATGTGGTGCACATATATACAATGGAATATTACTCAGCCATAAAAAGTAACAAAATTGGGTCATTTGTAGAGATGTGGATGGACCTAGAGTCTGTCATACAGAATGAAGTAAGTCAGAAAGAGAAAAACAAATATTGTATATTAACACATATATGTGAAATCTAGAAAAATGGTAGAGATGAACCTATTTGTAGGGCAGGAATAGAGACGCAGACGTAGAGAATGGACATGTGGACATGGCGGGGAGGGGAGGGTGGGATGAATTGGGAGATTAAATTTGACATAAATACACTACCATGTGTAAAATAGATAGCTAGTGGGAACCTGCTGTGTAGCACAGGAAGCTCAGCTCTGTGACGACCTAGAGGGGTGGGGTAGGGGTGTGTGTGAGAGGGAGGTCCAAGGGGGAGGGGATATATGTATACATAGAGCTGATTCACTTCATTGTACAGCAGAAACTTACACAACATTTTAAAGCAGTTTTACTCCAATAAAAAAAACAAAAAGACCTGGGTTTGAGAGTTGAATGTGACTTTCTTTGCAAACTGAGGCAGGTCGTCTGAATTTTCTGTAACTTAGTTTCCTGCCTCACAGTGATATTGTGCAGAGACTCATACAAGTATGTTATGATATACTTTCTGTTTTTTGTTTTATGGAATCCTCCTCAAGAGACAACTCTATTTTCTCAAAATACTGCTCATGGTTTTAATGTTGTTTGAGGTAAAATAAGAAAATATAGAAGCCAGTTAGTGCCACAAGTTACCTATTCTAAGAACAAGCTTATTCTGCAAATTGCTGTCCTTCCATTGGCAAATCACACATTTGCTTCTGTTGTGGGGTTGAGGTTAATCCAAGAACCAGTAAATTTCGACTGTGGCTGCCACTTACTGCCAGCCTTCATCTCTTACTGCCTCCTAAACACGTGCTTCACTCACAGTAAGGTTATTTAACACCGGTTCTTAGTTCTGCCAAGTGATCTTCAGTGACACAACTCCTGACAATAAAATAAAATAGAAGCCAAAAGACAAAACCAGCATGAAATCTGTAGGTAGCACGACACAACATTAGGACAATGGGAATGGGACTGGTAAAGGTCATTCTCTGGCTACACTATCAGTTGAAAACATATGGGAACAGTAATAGTAAATAACAGCTGGAGAGGAGTTGGCCTTCCCTTATTCTATGTCATGGTGGGAAATGGGGTGGGAATTGACAGGTGAGTAGTAGAGGGAGGAGAAGAACAGTAAAGGAGACTAGAGAGACTGGGCAGAACATGAGGAATGGGAGGACAAACAGTATCGGCATCCAAGCGCAACTGAGTTTTAATTAGATTCTATTTTAGATTATGTCAAATAACACTTTTACCCATGTAGCAATTGGGAACTGACATTTAATTAGTGAATGACAAACAAGATATAGCGAGGTGACATGGAACCACTAAAGAATAAAGCCATCATTATTTCTCTTGCAGTTTATACTTGCAAAAGTTTTGTATTGTCCTTTATTAAACCTTTGAAATATTACTGTGAGAAAGATGGATAACGAGAACTAGCTATTGAGTCTCCCTTGTGGACTAAACAAAAGGAAATTGGCTTAAATTGTAGTCAAGTAAAAATGTCTTGGCTAAAAAGCCCATATCTGTGCTAAAAAGTATTCCTAAATGAATTGCCCTTTCAGTAAACAGCTATTGAACCTACTAATTTTTATCTTTACAATACATCAGCTTTAAGCCACGGTGATTACATTGAAGACCCAGAGTTGAACACAGACGTAGAAGGCAAAGGCAGCTTTCTACACTCTATGTTTAACACTCGCTTGTCCTCAAATTTTTCCCAAAAGACTGCCACATTTCCTGAAATTTTCACATCTTTGACTCTTTGGGATGAGTCACTGAGGACTCCCACAGTAGAAAACTGTATCTGGATTACACTGTACTTAATTTTAGCCATCTGCATTCACCTAGATAATTTTTTTAAGAATAATTCCCAATCATCTAAAAAAATTCCAAGAGAATGGAACATGGGAGTGGGGAAGTGAATCAATAATCGCTTAAGACAAAAGTTACCCGGTAAAATCCCTGGTGGTGGCTTGTGAGCATGAAAATCCCTAGAGAAGGAGGCCATCCATTTGAGATTACAAAGAACATGTCCAATAATTGAATTATTCACTCAACAAATATTTATTGAGCCCATATAATAATGCAGAAGACACTGTCCTTGGTGCTGGGGCTAGGGTAGTTAATAAAACAGACAAAAATCCCTGTCTTCATGGACCTTGAATTCTAATGGGGAAGACAGACAACAATGATAAATGAGCCAACTATATATATATATAGAGAGAGAGAGACAGAGAGACACAGAGACAGAGAGAGAATGTGTGTTAAATATTGACATGGGTTAAGGAGAAGAAGAAAGCAGGGAAAGGGGACAAGAAGTTTGTGTGTATGTGTGCTTCCCAGAGAGGAGCTTGTAATTTTAGAGAAGAAAGTTTTTGTTTGTTTGTTTGTTTTTTTTGCGGTACGCGGGCCTCTCACTGTTGTGGCCTCTCGGGCTGCGGAGCACAGGCTCCAGACGCGCAGGCCCAGTGGCCATGGCTCACGGGCCCAGCCGCTCCGCGGCATGTGGGATCTTCCCGGACCAGGGCACGAACCCATGTCCCCTGCATCGGCAGGCGGACTCTCAACCACTGCGCCACCGGGGAAGCCCCAAAAGAAGAAAGTTGTTTTATATTTTAAGGTTAAAGGAAGCCAGGAAATGAGCCATCAGATATCCGGGGAGAAGATCCTTCAAACAGAGGAAACAGCCAAAGGCACTGGATAATCTCACGAGGGTAAAAGGAAAGAGGAATTCCAAAAGGAATCAGGAATGCTGAGTTAGGGCTGGTTCCAGAATATGATACCTATCTGGGTGCAAACCCCTCAAAGGAAGGTAATCTTTCATTTTAAAATTCTCAAGTAATTTTTCCTTAGGTAATGGGCTGCTTGCCTGCTTTACTAAGGATGCTACCCACAGGGACTCCATGGTGGCTTGTCCTCTAAGGGAGGTTCTAGGTAGGAGGACTTGTTCAAGGATACAAAGGTCATTCTCTGGCTACACTATCAGCTGAAAACATATGAGAAACATCCTCATCACCCTCCCACAACGTATCAATTTCATCTCTCCTGGGGTGCCCAGCCTCACAACAGTAAAAAGGAGAATTGTTCTAAATTTTTAAGGAATTTACAGTCTAGTTGAGAAGACTAGGGTTAACTTACCTTAAGGGGAGGAATGCTGTCTTTCTTCGCAGTCTCTTCAACCAAAGTTCTCAATTACTTGCTGAGGCTATTGCCACATAAAGTAAATAAGAGAAGATAATGTATTCAGTTTCAGATTTGTAAAATGTATCAAAGGCCATTCAAGTGGAGACATCCAAATAAATAATGAAGATAAACAAGGCATAGGCGAGCTTTATGACCTGAAATGAGGACTAGAGTGTCATCAATATAGTGATGAGAGGAAAAAAGGAGTAGACTGTTATGCTAAAGGAAGTTAGTTCTAGTTAAAGATTACACTGCAAGAGGTTTCAATATGTAATGATAAACTCTGTTTATTTTCTCCCCTGGCGTTATCTCACTTAAACCTCTCAACAGTCTTATGGGGTAGATGGTATTATAATCCCTGTTTCACAGATGAAGCTCAGAGTATGTAGGTTACTTTTCCAAGACCATACAGCATATGGCAGAGATTAAGCTAGAACCTAAGAATTTGAGCTTCAGAGCTGCACTGAAAAAGACTAATGACTTGATGGCTTCTGCAGTTTTGTATATTGCCATATACTGTGATTTTTTTTGTTTTATATTTATGTGTATGTATGTGTATATGTATGGATGTATAGGTGTTTGCTTGGTTCTGCCTCTGATCCTTAAACTAATCTTGTGTCTAATCAGAGGAAATGTATAAGATCCTAGACTCATAGCACAGAGCCTTAAACTTGTCTTCTATTCTTGACTCCTTCAGGTCTTATACCTAATTTTAGGGATGGAGTTTTTGTCTCGTGATCTACTTCCAGGACTTTCTTGTCCCTTTTTATTTCCATTTTGGCTACATGGGCAGCATTCCAGTTCTGCCTTTTGCATAGTCTTCTGCTATGAAATTAAAGTATTCAAGTGTGTGAACTCAAATCTTAAATATGTGAATCTTCCAAGTATTCAAGTTTACACAAAGCTCAGTTTGATCAACCCCTCTATCATGTGAGAGAATAAATCTAAGAAACTTTTCCGATGGTAAGATCCACCAGCTTTGGTGACTGATTGCATTGGGTGGAGAGAAAGTACTATCTACATTGCTACTATCACTTTCTCTCTAGCTAGATAGATGGGATATTGACATGAGCCTGCTCCACATTTCTGGCCTGAATTGTTGGACGAATGTTGATGCCTCCATCTGAGATACAGAAGGAATAAATAATAGAAGATGAGGCCAAGAAAAGGACTAAGAATGAAGCCAGTCTGCTGACTGGCTGGCTGGTGGTGCCATCAACTAACTAAAATAGAAAATCTGAGAGAAAAATGTTTAGGGAGACTAGTAAATTATGAACATAATTTTGGACATAATAAGTTTGATATGCCTTTGAGAATGAAGGTAAATATATAACTCTTGACTTTAGGAGAGGGTTAGTATTAGAAAGATATGGGAGTTATTCACACATTATTTTATGTGTCTACAGTGGCAGTACCACTGAATGGCTTGAGGAAGGGAGAACATATTAATTCCCAATAATATTTTAAACTATATCTTACATAAAAATATGGTTGACTCTCTGCATCCATGAGACGCACAAACTGTTGATACATAAGGCCGACTCTAGTATGCCATAAGAAACTCCAGTATCGTCGGATTTTGGTATCTTCGAGGTGGTCCTGGAACCAATCCCTTGCAGATATCGAGGGACAACTGTAATGATAATATTTTTCATGTGAAGATTTGTGTTTTCTTAAACTTATGTAAAAGCCAAGTAAAATTTTATAAAATATTGATGTTTTTATCCACTATAATTAACCTAAATAAAAGTAGTGTACCTGCTCTGCAAATGTAACTTCAACACAAGACCCTTAGCTTAACCAGATTTGTCCTAAAGCCCCACTTATGTAGAATTTAGAAGCCACCATTGATTGTGTTACATATAAATTTCTGGGCTTCACTTTCATCAAGATATTCAAGACTTTGCTGGTTACAAATTCAGTATAATTTTTTTTTTCTTATTTTTTTTTTGCGGTGCGCGGGCCTCTCACTGTTGTGGCCTCTCCCGTTGCGGAGCACAGGCTCCGGACGCGCAGGCTCAGCGGCCATGGCTTACTGGCCCAGCCGCTCCGCGGCATGTGGGATCTTCCCGGACCGGGGCACGAACCCATGTCCCCTGCATCGGCAGGCAGCCTCTCAACCACTCTGCCACCAGGGAAGCCCCAAATTCAATATATTTTAAGAGGAGGTTTTACTTTTATTTGCTGTTGAACAGTATATGAGATAATTCATGAGGACAATAAGTAATTTCTTCCTAAAAGTATGGAGTCAATACAAGCAGAATACAAGTACAGCATTATTTGTTTCTGAAACCCAATCTTGTCCCCACCAGTTGCAGTAATGATGAAAGTTATAGAATGTCATTGATTTAAAAATACTTATAGATGATAATTTTAATACTTTATTGGTTGGTTAATCAGACAATATTTGTTTTCAGTCATAACACTATTACTCTATAAGCTAGTTTTTCTACCTGCCTCATTTCCATTTATATCCTGTTACTTTGTATTCAATAAATTTTACATAAAAAATAATATAATAGGTTAAGAGAAAGAATTTTTACTCAATAAATGGAAAATGATTATTTACATATTATACCTTCAGAATTGTATTTTGTGAACTTTTCTTACAATGTTATGAAATTAAAGAATAATGAGTGTAAACTTATAAACTTAAAAATACCTATTGGACAGGTGATTAAAAGTCTTAGTGATTATTGTAAATAGAATTTCAATAATAAACATATGTGCCAAAATATACTCTATTCTACCTATAATCTTTCAATAAACTTTCCTATACTGGTCATAATCTTTCAGCATGTTTCTTCTCATGGAATGCAAGGGAGGTGCCATCTGTGACTCTCTGAACAACTGGATAGGTGGGACTCTGATAAAAGGATTAGTCCTGATTTTACTATGAAATACTTGACTTTCATCATTTGGAAAATTATTTTTTAACCCTGCTCAGTGATTACAACTCTTCTTCCCTTCTAAAATGTGTGTGCTGCACTGCAAGCTAAGCATTTTCAATAGTATGCTTGTATGTTGCCTGATAATAGGGAGTGTGTCTTTTCCATTTTTGGTAACACCTGGCACAATTCATAGCATGTAATAGGTGCCTTATAGTGTCTGTCAACTAATGGAAGAGTTTTTTTATTCAGATTTATTGAGTTTGATCCATAATTGTCAAGTGTTCTTGTTGCTGTTGCTGCCTATTCTCTGGTGATATAAAAATGTGCCCAGTTTAGACAAAACCCATGGCTGTGCATTTTTAAACTGAGCCGATCCTAAAAATATTTTAACAAATATTTCTTTCTTCCTTCTAGATTCAGCGCAAAGGTTATCTCTTCTGGGAAGCATTTTTAAGTCAGAATCAATCATTCACCTCTAGCTACTCAGCAAGAGTATAATAGGATCTATATGTTGAACATTATTTACGTGGCTTACTCTTTTGCCTTTCTGAACTATTTTCCATCAAAGAGATCCTTCTGCTTTGATTTGGTTAAGGTTTCTTCCAAAAGGAATGAAAAGATAAAGTTTGAGGTAGTAATTAGTATTCAAGAATAGAATTTGTAGCAAGGCCATAGTCTGGAGCTCAGTGATTGAGAACTGGACTTTCCAAATTTTATTATTTAATATTAGCATAGACTTAGGAACTTAGTCCATAGATATTTACATAAGCATTCTACACAGGAAGAGGATGGAAAAGAAGGCTGTCCCTTTCAAATCTTGGAGAAATGTGTCAAGAAAAGAGAGATGTGGGAGAATATGATGAACAGATCTATCCTTTCTATGAATAAATATCACTGGGAGCAGAGTGAGGCCTCGCCCCCGTGCCCATTTGGGACTTTGGGTGGAGGCCCCCTCATACTTTTCTTTGTACCATCCTGTCTGGGACTCAGCCATAACAGAATTATTTTAAAGTCACAACTTGATATTTTATCTTTCCAATTCAATCTTACTCTTTCCTGTGTAGCACAGGCTCTTGGGTGGCTAAGAGAAGTGTGGTGTACTTCTTGTGAGTGGACCACCTAGGCTTGTATTGAATGGGACATTCAGCTTACTGTTTATATCAGCAATATGGGCAAAACTGAGGCTGAACCCACTAGGGGAGCAATCTGTACATTGTAGAGGCCAAAAGAATGGTTCACAATTTTCTTGCTCACATTTTAGCACTGGAGGCTCATAGAGCATCCAGAAACTGGGCACTCAAGGAACACCACCAGGAGGCTGGAAGAGCCAGACTACTTCACAGAAAGAAGTTCCCACCCCTGCCACCCTTATGCCACACCCAGATGCCCTGTTGGAGATGAACCTGAGAGGCAGAACAAGGAGTAATAAGTCTGAGAGACTGATAACAGTTTCTTGGAGTTCCTGAATAGTACCCCACTATATTACTTCAATTGTTGGATTAAGTTTTAGACTGGATTAAACAATTAGTTAACACTCCTCTCAGTAAACCAGAGGGGGGCCTCTTGAAGAAGACCATATCAGCTATAGACAAAAGTAAAAAACTGCATGCTCTCTAAGGATTAAATTTTGTAACCCATCTTCATATTTTTATCAGAAAAAAATTAAATTTATTCTTTCCAGATATTTGATTTATACATCTATTCTTTTCATATTCTTTTATAGAAAATGATATATGTATCTGTCTTTGTACTAGTCTTCAAAGCTGCCCTAAAGAATACCACAGACTGGGTGCCTTCGACAACAGAAATTTACTTTTGCACAGTTCTGGAGCCTGGTAATCCAAGATCAAGGTGTTAGCAGAATTGGTTTCTGGTGAGACCTCTCTCCTTGGTTCCTTCTCACTGCATTCTCAGATGACCTTTTCTCCATGCATGGACACTCCTGGTGTCTCTTCCTTTTCTAATAACGACACCAGTTGTATTGGATGAGGGCCCCACCCTTATGATCTCATTTAACCTTAATTACCTCCTTAAAGACCCTATCTCCAATACTGTCACACTGAAGAATAGGGCTTCAGCATAGGAATTTGGCAGGGGGTGGGGGGAACACATTCAGTCCATAGCAGTCTCCATTACTATATTAGTTATCTGAAGACAGGAACCTTATCATTATATCCCTAATCCTTAGCTGACACTTTTTAAGTGCTTAATAAATAATGAATAGACACAAAGGAAAGTAATACATGCAAAATGCAGTATAATGTGGTGATAAAGGACACAGACTTTTGAGGCTTTTCTTCAAGTTCCAGCTATACCTCTTACACAAACCCAGTTTTTAAATCTGTAAAATAGGCATATATAATGCCTCTCTTTTTTAATTGTTAGAAGATTAAAGGAGTGTGTCTGGTAAATTACAAATGCTCAATAAATGTTAGTTGTGATTGTTATCATTTAACTGTGCTTCATTTGATCAGCCTATTTTTATTTGCATGTCAGCTAAAACCAACATCGTTCTTGTCTGAAAAGCAGGATCAGAGCACCCTAGGTTGTAATCAAGGGCTGCAGACAGGAGAGTAGAGTGAGCATGTCACAGAGCCATCATCCTGGGCAGTCATTCTCCAGGGATTGTTTCTGTCTGCTTGGGGGCGATACTTCAGCTCTTGTGATGGGTAATATTCTTAGTGTTTTCAGGCAAAGTTAGGCTGCATTAATTTTAGAACTGACCCACTTACATATTTTTAAACTTTGGGCTACGGCAGCTGAACAGCTAAGTTGGACAATTTACAAACTGTATTATGGTTTATATGGGGCAGGCCACTCTCAAAATAGGACCAAGGGGCTCGGGAGTCCAAGTGAGTGTGGTTCTTGACCAATTCAAAATATCAATTAAATACTTAACCCTTAGTTGTCTGCTGGAAATCTAACACTTTGGAGGAGAAAGAAAACATGCTATAGGCTGTTTGAGGAATAAAAACCAAAAACAAAAAAAATCAAATCTAGAACGTCACAGATTGTTATCAAATAAATATAAATTTGGGCAAGTTTCAATTACACTGAACTATGTTCACTTGCCAAATTTTGATTTTAAAATTTGAATTAACTTTGTAAACCTGCAGGCTCTTCAAGTGTTCAGGGAATGATATAAGACTGATTGTCAATGTGAAAATAGTACTATTTCTTCAAAGAGCTGAGACTTATATAGAAAGTTTTATCCATTTTTCTTAGAAGATATATTACAAAACACATAACCATACAAACTTTACATGTCTAATATCACAAAGGACTACTATATTTAGAAAGAAATTTAAAGATATTAGAATTTTATCTCATCAATCAAACTAAAGAATAAATTTACCTCATATGCTAGGATTTATTTAATGGCAAATAGTTTCTTTCTGTCAAAATTCTATTAGGGTCTGATTTTCTCAGGCTATTAAAAATAATAGGTAAATCAATAATAATTTAGTGAACAACTTCCACTTCAACATTCTTCACATAAAATGAATAAGAACATTCCATTTGACAACTTATTGAAAGAGGAATAAAATCATAACCTATTGACATAGAATCAATGTCTCCTTGGCCTTGCTATTTTACCTAAAGCAAGGAGATATTACCTTGTGAAAATATTTTGGTTTAAGTGCATGCATTTTTTAATTAATTGGTAAGCCTTTCTAGTCAACTAAAGAAAGTCATAAAAGGGACACTTTAATGATGCCAACATTTTGCTAATAGTGAATACTGTTGTCAAAATTCCTGAAGTTCTCGGTGTTTATCAATGGCATTGGATTAATATCTGATTATGGATCACATTTTGATAGTATGTTACTAGTAACAGCTGTACATAGTTCTTCTAATACAGAGAAAGAATAAATTGCTTCAAAGACATGTTCATAGTTATTGGAATTTATTGATAGGTATTATCTATATCGTGTGAGAAACACTTCCAAAATACTTACCAATATAGACTAAAAACTATTAATCACTAATGACTGATGGAGCAGATTGCCTAAAAGCACTTTTCAGTGACAATACAAAAAGTCTATAATTAATAAATGGAAGTATAAATGCCATTCAAATTTAAAATTACTGACAAAGTAATACAAACCCTTCTGCATGTGGAGGCTGTTTTCATTCTTAATGGAGAAATCATGGGATAATAATTCACTTCTTCATTAAAATATCAGTATACCCACAACTTTTATCTCCTTTAGAAAAATAACTTTGAAAACTAAAATCGCATCGGTTCTCAACTTTGTGTTTTTATTACTGTTAAAAAGGAAAAGTGCTATATTACTCGGAAGCTTGATGAAAATTTTAATCTATACCAGCTGTAAAGTTGTGGATGATATTTTTATATTTTTTTAGGTAAATGAATTAAGTGTTTAAAAGACAGAAAGATACCAAAGGACTCTAGAACATCAACATTCAACTCTCCTCTGCCTTGAGCCCTGCCTTGTTTTTAGTCCCAAATCTGTTTTCAGTTCTTTCTTTGCTCTTAGGACATATTTTGAACTCCATATGAAGACCTTACAGGGAGTCCAGGCATGGATCATGACTGCCACATGCTGGGCAAATAGAACCCACTGTAATTATCTCTATTTTATAACGGATGAAACTGAGATGCAGAAAGGTTAAGCCATTTGTGAGAAACCACATATAAGTAAGCATTCTTTGAGATGGAGATAGAAACTTTTAATCAAGAAGAGGTTAAAATGTCACGATTCCAAATCTGAAATAGATGGTCTGAAATGGCAGATTCTTAAGAGAGAATAATTAAAGGAGTTGATGCCTCATTGTCTTTAACGATATTCCTTGCTGTTGCATCAAACCATTGAACAGATAAGAGGTGAGCAATAAGTTTCAAGCTGATCTTTTGTGTCGCTAGATAATTTAGGCAAAAGCTCATAGGGATGGTGTAGAAAGTAAATTCACCTGCCTGGCCTCCAAACTCCTCAACTTTCAGTAGAGGGTGAATGAGTGACACCTGGACACACAGAGTAGACTAAAATGACTCTAGATTTTTATTTCCTTTTTGGTATTTGCACTGTCAGGCCACAGACCATGTATGCTGATTGTAGTAATTTGAATCTTGGAAACCGAGATTGCTATGCCACTTCTGAATTTTAGACTGGGAAAATGAACTTTATTCATATTCTATTTTCACTTCACCTATGCTCAGAAGACTTAACCTATAATTATATAAGATGGTTAATCCTTATTCTTTGCTGCAGTAATTATAATTTCTGGTGTTTAAGGATGGAAAAAAATATTGCCTTCCAAGTAAGCTAGGACTTTTTTTTTTTACCCTTCATGTCTGGGAAAGTTCTGGATCAGAAACCTTGTAAACCTTCCCACCTCCAATTTAAGTTTTGATTAGTCTCCTGGGGAAAGGAAATGGGCCAGACCTAAACTTAAAACTTTTACAATCAGGTGGAAGTAGTGACAGTATGTATTTATCACATCTCTAACGATTCTAATTCCTTAATATCAGTTTTTAATGGATCATTTCCCTCACATCTTTATATTTTATTTAAAACTATACTTGAAAATGATCTAATGTTAGTCTGCTTGTCCATGTATTCATAACTCTGTTTTCTTTTCTACTCTATTGCTCTTTAAAGTTTCTTTTATCTTTTGTGAAGTCTATATAATACATGATGCAAATTTATCCCATAGGGCTTCTTATATAAATGAGTATGGTAAATAGCTTCATATTACATTAACACATGCTTATTGTTCTTTTAAAAGGATTTCTTCAGAAAGATAAAAAGCACTCTCCTTTAGACTCCAGATAGGCAGTGGAGAAATCGCCGCCAAGTGGGGATAAGCAGAAAAATGATGACATATCAGTGTTGTAGGAATCCTTTATCAATTGAGGAATCATCTTTGTACTTTCTCACTGCAATGGAATATGATAATTATCCCAGTGTGGTTTACTTCGATTAAGAGGATAGATACCACTTCCATTAAGGGGACTTGATTGATTCTCAGAGTTGCATTTTATAGACCATCCCTGTCTTAAGTATGGATACAATAAAAATATCTAGAAAAGAAGGGTTCAGCTGCTACTGATCTGGACAGGAAAGGCACAGGGACACATTTCAAGCAGTCCTCTTAATTATTAAAAAAGATCTGCTTAATGAGTTTGAGGGAAAGACCATTGAATTGTGAGCCAGCTGACGAAGTGATTGCTTTGCCTATGCTGCCAGTGCACTCATAATAGGAGGGGGGAAATTTCCTTCTCTCCTATAGTCCTGCTTCTTTTCACAATAAAATGAAGCAGAGGATCAAAATGCTCTCTAGAATCCCTTCCAGTTTAAACATGTTCTAGTACACAAACATCTTCTAGTAAGGCTGTGTACTTGGAGCCGTGGGAGACATGATATCATACAAATGCTTTTCCAGCCCTTCAATAGCTAGCTTTCACTTCATCATATGTGAAAATGATGGAGATGAACTGAAATTTTGAGCCAATCCTATAATACTATGCAAGTAATGGAAAAGAGCTCATAATGTTGTCTGTTCTGAACCTAGTAACAACTATGATACTATCTTCATGGTCTGTTTCTTGGATATGCAGATTTCCTAAGAATAAAACACCATTCACCACAGCAATCCAGTGTGCTTCAACCTGATGCATATTTGATGTAGGCAACTTACCTAAATAACATGTGGAAAGCTATGCACTAACATTTTAAAAATTAAAAGAAAGTCACAGGTTGATCAACTTTTAAGGAAGTAAAAGCATGAACTCTAATCATTGCATACAAAAATATTTGTCTAATTCACAATGGAGAAGTTATTTAAGTTACATTTTCTGTGATAAATTGTGGTGCCCTTGAAGGCAAGGGCATGTTCTTATTCATCCTTTCACGAGGTTAGAGTCTCAATAAATATTTACTGAAGTGAATCTTATAAAATGGAAGTTCTGGGGGTCAATCAATAGTGCCTGTCCCAGCACATACATGTACACACACAATGAACAAATTGGCAAAATTCAATATACAAGTTTAAGCACATTGCAATAAATTTCATGGGGCACAGAGTCAGAATCAGAAAATTAAAAAGGACCTTGGAGATCAACTAATTGTTTTATGATAGTGAAATTTTGTTTTAATGAGAGAACATGACGAGGAATCACATTCTCTTTCTGTGGGAGCTGGGGATGAGAAAGAATTTATATTTATCCTTTCTGGGGGAATTATCAAATTGAAATAAGTTTAAATTCCAGAAGCATAAAAAGGGTAGTATCAGAGCCTTCCTATCTCCACCTCTTTACACTTTAGGCCTGTAGGAAGTTCTTGTGTTCTGTTAGGCTATTTTGGTGTGGTTTGGGAGTATAGGTGGGTGTTTTTCAGATGGGCTGATGGGATTTGGGGGTGGAGATAGGAAGATTGGGACTTAACATCTTCAATGAAACAAGATACAATAATTAGGACTCTTCTTCTATGGTTGTTCAAGTGCAAACTAAGCACTACAAGTTGCTGTCTTTAAACGAAAGCTACACAGAAACAATAAAATGTTATAACAGTGATAATATCTAATGAATATTGTGCTTTAAAAAATGTAATATTTTTACACGAGTTTAAGGCAAATAAACTACCTTATTTTTAACTTCCTGTACGTTATTGCTAACTGAACACCTGCTATGTGCTAGGCACTGTGCTTGACCTTAAAAAAAAATCACCTCATTTAACATTCATAACAGCATAGTTACCATCTTTGTTTCACATATGTAAAGAAAATGAGAATCTTTAGAAAAGTTAAATACTTGCCCAAGTTCACATGACTGGTAATATATGAACCATAGTTTGAACAGAACTTTCCAGACTCTAATGCTCTTTTCATAATATTTGCTCTCTCCCCAGTGGATTTCAGCTGAATTGAATTTAATGTAAAGCAGTGAGCAGATAAAAAGTACTAGCTCTGGGACTAATGCCATCCTTTTACTAACTACCTGTGATGGGGTCAAGATATGCCGTGTACCTGCCCTTTAATATCTACATCTCTAAAAAAGAAGGGTTTTAGCTAAAGTTCTTTATTGCTCTAGAAATATATTCTATTTAATTTTTTTCGAAGACTTTCTTGCTGGAGACCATCTAAAAAACATGGAAATAGCTTTTAAGTTTTTCTTTTTATCAGAACAATCTCATAGATCATCATTACTAGTTTACTGGAAGTTTGTACTTGTATGGGTGAGGAAATTTGGAAATACTGCACCTATAAATCTATCGAGAATATAGATGTTAGAAAATTATATCCTACCTAGGAATGCTTGTTGTAACAAAGCTGAATGCTATAACTAATATGAAAGCTGGATGCTACAGCAGACGAAAGAAGCTGACAAGAATAATATTATCTTACATTTAGGTTCATAAAATCAATTACACTAATACACATTGAGGGAGAATTGGTATATTTAAAAGACAGAAAAATTAATTTGCCTTTCTGTTACGATGCCATATATCTTGTGGCAGACTAATTATCCTGCCAAGACCAATGAGAAAGAAAGAAAAATGGTTATCAGACATGGATTTTAAAATCGCTGTGAAAATAGTGTGAGAAAACAGGGCAAGATGGAGAATTTCACCAGAGAATTTTGTCTTTAAAAATTGAGACATAATTAACATATCTTAAAATTCACTCTTTAAAGTATACAGTTTAGCGAGTTTTTAGTATTTTCACAGATATGTGCAACATCAGTATTATATAATATTTTCATCACTGAAAAAAGAAACCCAGTGCCCATGAACGGTTACTTCCCATTCCCCTTACCCTCAGCCTCCAACAACCACTAATCTACTTTCTCTCTCAACGGATTTGCCTATTCTGGACATTTCATGTAAATGGAATTATGCAATATGTGGCCTTTTCTGTCTGGCTTCTTTCACTTAGCATGACGTTTTCAAGGTTCATCCATGTTGTAACATGAACTTCATTATTTTCTATTGCCAAATGGCATTTCATTGTACACACCACAGTTTCATTGTTTATACCACATTTCATTGATACACCCCAGTTTGTTTATCCATTCATCTGCTGATGAACATTTGGGTTGTTTTTTTTTTTCACTTTTGGGCTATCATTTATGAGTTTTTGTGTACATAGATGTTTTCATTTCTCTTGGGCATATACCTAGGAGTGAAATTGCTGGTTCATATGGCAACTCATATTTAACCATGTGAGAAACTGCCAAGCTGTTTTCCAAAATGCCTATAGCATTTTACATTCCCACTAGAAATGCATGAGACTTCGTATTTCTCCAAATCCTCAACAACACTTGTTATTGTCTGCTTTCTGATTATAGCCATGCTTGTGGGTATGGAGTGGAATCACATCGTGGTTTTGATCCATATTTCCTCAATTACTAAGGAGGTTAAGCATATTTTCATGTGCTTATTGGCCATTCATAAATCTTCTTTGGATAAATGCCTATTCAAATCCTTTGCCCATTTTTGAATGGGGTTATTTGTCTTTTTATTGTTGAGTTGTAAGGGCTCTTTATATATTTTGCATATGAGATCTTTATCATATATTATATGCAAATATTTTTCTCTCATTCTGTAGGTAGTCTTTGAATTTTCTTGATAGTGTCTTTTGGACACAAAAGTCTTTAATTTTGATGAAGTCCAATTTATTTTTTTCTTTTATCATTTGTGCTTTTGGTATCATGTCTAAGAAACTATTGTCTAATCCAAGCTCATAAATATTTATGCCTATGCTTTTGTGTAAAAGTTTTCTAGTCTAAGCTCTTAAAATGTAAGTCTTTTTGAATTAATTTTTGTTTATCAGGAGGTGGGGTCCAACTTAATTCTTCTGCATGTGGATATCTAGTTTAACCAAGGTTAACTTTCATACTTGATGGTGAAATATTGTAATCTTTATAATATAGATGAGACTTACACAAGGATGCTAGTTACAGCCACTACTGTTGAACATTGTACTAGATTTTTCTTTTTTCCTAGTGCAATAAATCAAGAAAGTAAAGCAACAGATAAAAATATAAGGAACTAAGAAATAAACTTCCAGTATTCACAGATGATGTGACACTGTACACATAAAACACAAAATAAACTAAATAAACTACTACAATTAATAAATGAATTTAGTGAGGTCACTAGCTACAAGGTCAGCTTACCAAAGTCAATTGCATTTCTATATACCAACAAAAGGGAAAATAGAAATGGAAAAGTAGAAAATTAGATGTTTAGAATGACAGTATATACACTAGCACAGCAAATTAAATGCCAAGAAATGAATCTAATGATACATGTGAAAGGACTCCTCACTGAAAACTATAAAGTATTATTAAGAGAAATTTTAAAAGAGCTAAAAACATAGGCCATACAATGTTTACAGTTTGGAAAACTCAGTATTGTAAAAGTGTCATTTCTCTTCAAATTCTCTTCAAGTAACCTAAAGGCTCAACGCATTCCAAATAAAATCCTAGCAGAATTTTTTGTAGAAATTAACAAACTGATTTTAAAGTTTAAATGGAGTTACAAAGGGTCAAGAAAATTTGGAAAAAGAACAAGTTTGGATTCACTTTAGAGAATATGAAGACATCATGAAGCTACAATAATTAAAATGTGATATCAGCACAAAAATAGTAAGATAGAACAGTTTTCTTTTTTTTAAAGATTTATTTATTATTTATTTAATTTATTTTTGGCTGCATCAGGTCTTAGCTGCGGCACTCAGGATCTTCGTTGAGGTATACGGGCTCTTCTCTGCGGCGTGCGGGCTTCTCTCTAGTTGTGGCGTGTGGGTTTTCTCTTTCTAGTTGCGGTGCACAGGCTCCAGGGCACATGGGCTCTGTAGCTGTAGCACGCGGGGTCCAGAGGCAGTGGGCTCTGTAGTTTGTGGCACACGGGCTCTAGTTGAGGCACGCAAGCTTAGTAGTTGTGGTGCACGGGCTTAGTTGCCCATGGCATATGGGATCTTAGTTCTCTGACCAGGGATGGAACCCTCGTCCCCTGCATTGGAAGGTGGATTCCTTACCACTGGACCACCAGGGAAGTCCCTAGAACAATTTTCTAGATTAGAAAGTATAGAAACAGACTCTCACACATATGGTCACTAATTTTATTACAAAAGTGACACCATGGTGTAGGGAGAAAGAACAATCTTTTCAGTAAGTTATGCTGCACACACTGGATATTTTTATGCAACAAAAATAAATCTTGATTCTCCTACCTCATATTGTATCCATAAATCAATTCCAGATGGACTGTAGATTTAAATGTGAAAGGTAAATCATAAAGAATTCACCTCAAGGGCTGGCAGATGCATTCTACTTAAAATAAATTTAATGTATCAAAAGACACCATTAGGGCTTCCCTGGTGGCACAGTGGTTGAGAGTCCGCCTGCCGATGCAGGAGCCACAGGTTCGTGCCCCGGTCCGGGAAGATCCCACATGCCGTGTAGCGGCTGGGCCCGTGAGCCATGGCCGCTGAGCCTGCGCGTCCGGACCCTGTGCTCCACAACGGGAGAGGCCACAATAGTGAGAGGCCCGCGTACCGCAAAAAAAGAAAAAAGAAAAGACACCATTAAGAGTGAAAAGACAGGTCACATAATGGGAGAAATAATACACATATAGACATACACACATGTATTTATGACAAAAAAATTAATATCTATCGATCAATCAATCTATTTATCTGACTTGAACAGTCACTTCACAAAAGAAGACATCCAAATATTCAAAAAATGAAAAGATGCTTTACTTCATTAGACATCAGGGAACAACAGTAAGATACCATTTTATAACTACCAGGGTGACAAAGAAAACTGTTGACAATACCAAGGGCTTGCAAGGACTTCAAGTAACTCAAACCCTCATACATTGCTGTTGGGAATGTATACTTGTCCCACCGTTTTGATAAATTGCTTGGTATTAGCTATGAAAGGTAAATGTACACATACCTTAAGATCCAGCAAATGCACTCCTGGGTATACACCTAACAGGGATGCATACACCTGTGCACCAAATGATGTATACAAGAATGTTTACAGGATAACTGTCTTTAGTGGTTCATCTATTAACAAACCCATGTCTTTCAACAGTAGAATGAATAATAAGTTATGATCTATTCATAAAATACAAGAGTATATAACAGAGACAATGGATGAATCTCAAACATATAATATTAAGCAAAAGACACTAGGCCAAAGAGTTTGGTTCCAGAAAAATTAAGCTTAAAAACAAGAAAAACTCATCAGTGGTGACTGGAAGTCAAGATAGTGGTTACCTTTAGAGGCAGCTATTGGGAGTAAATATGAGATGGATTTCTTGCTGGAGCTGGTAATCTATTTTTCAAACTAGTTGGCTAAATGGCTAAGATCACTTTAGGAAAAATTCAGTGGGCTGCACACTAATGATCTGTGAAGTTTTAGAATAAATGTAGTACTTTTAAAAGTTCTGCTTCAGTTGACACAAATTTTTATGAAGACTTTGGTTAAGGCAGTAAGTTCTTATGAAGATATCAAATCCTGCTTCTGAGACAAAAATAAAAATAAAACACAAAACCTAATATAAATTAAACTGTAGCACAAAGTAATAGAACTTTTATTAATTTTTTAAAGTAGAATGTGATGCCTCATGAAGCAGTGAGTTTGTTATCACTGGATTTATACAAGGTAAATATAAAAGCATTCCTATTAAATAATCTTAAAAGGGAGTCTTTAAAGGGTAGACTTTGGATAAAATGATTTCCAAGGAGCTTTTCAACTCTAAGACAAAATAATGTCAACCTTACAATGAACAAACACAACCTCCCAAGTGGGTCATACCAAACAATTTGCCAAACACTGTTCATCAGTGAGCAAATCATTTAAACTATCAAGCTGATTCCACTTAAAAGAAAATATATTTCTCACTTCCTTATATGTTTGACAACTTTTAGTTACATAATTTAAAATATATATATTATTAAACTACTGAGTTAAGCAATACATTAGATTATGCCTAGATTTTTTTATATTCTTAACAAAAACCTAAAATAATCTAGTGACAGTTGACTGCTCTGTTGGTCAAAGATGTTTTGCCATGGGAAAATTTAGAATGATGCTAACTACATCTATTCACTGTACCAGGACTGCCTTATGAAAAATTAAGCAAGTTCTATTTATTGCTCACCTAAATAGTCAGATTAGATATGCATAATGTGTGTATGTATTGATATAAACACCATCGTGTATTTTTCATACTACATAGCAAAGAGATTTTTATAATGGATACTGATTCAGTTTGGGCTGAACTTTAGGTGCATGAAAGGCAGAGACTGGCACATATTCTACTTTTAATTCATAGGACCAACTCCTCCTGGTTGTCAAATAATTGTTTGCAGATATCAATAATTCTTAAATTTTTTGGTTCAGGACCTAGAATAAAAATTATGTATGGTCAACACAGTAAAATGTAGACATGAATAAATATAAAATATAATTTTAGAGACTTTTCAGACCCTTTGTTTTCTACCCACATATCTGGCACTATCCTGTACACATATATCACAGGTCCTGGCCTGGTTAACTAAAATAATGTATAGTTGACACAAACACTGACAATGTTGCTGGCTTTGTTATAATATTAAACACTATTAGGCATCCTACCCTGCATGGTAAATTCAGTTTGAGATTCTTTAAGTTGTTGTGGAAGCATTAAGTATTTATCATCACCCAAAATTGTGCCAAGCATTGAATAAAGCATTTACCTGTCTTTGAAATTTTGAGAGAAATCCACAGTTAATGCTGAATTTTTGCCTATATTAACCAACTCAAATGACATAAGACATAAAAAAGTAAGTCACATATATTACAGTACTACCCTGTAAGTAGATTGGAAAAAAATGTAGTTACCTACATGCTTACTTCTGTAGGCTCCCATAGTAAAATCCCAGAAACTCTTAATTTCCTTCCATGCCCTATGTTGTTTCATTATATCTTAAACAATTTATTGAATTCAGTGACTACAAGGAAGGACGAGTATGAAGTGGAGAAGAAGGCAAAAGTCTTCTAGTGGTTTGAACCTATGGTGACTCAGTGGAAAGAAAATATATACCTCTAAAATACTGTAGTAGAAAATGAATCTGAAACAACTAATGGAATTCTTTCTTCTGCTTTTATCTGGATGTGCACATAATAAAAGGTCACCAACCGCATGCATTGGTATTTACATTCTGTTTACTATGGGAAGTATCCAGCCTGCACAAAGAATAGAGTACTCTGCTTAAGAAATTATTTTGGCAGATGGAGAATTGCCACATATGAATAATTATTTTTAATAATTTAGAAGTTACTTCAGGATCTTACATTATAAACATTGATTTTTACTATATTGCAGAAGTACAGAAATAGTAATAAAAGGTATACTTGAATTCCAGGAAGACGATGGCTTATGTTGAAGTCATTCATTCTGCCTACCACTCATCCACCCATCCATCCAGCTACCCATCTATCTTTCTATCCATCCATGCATACACCCACTCATCCATTTTACATAATATGGGATATATGGAAATACAGTGGTACACAAAATGGATAATTTTTCTCATGAAACTGTCATGAAGAAAAATGTAAGAAAAATACACAATGACTATACTAGATGATTGGATTTTTAAAAATTTAGTGAGATATAATTGACATTAACATTGTTCAAGTTTAAGGTGTACAACATGTTGATTTGATAAATTTATATTTTGCAATGTGATTACCACCGTAGCGTTAGCTAACACTTATATCATGTCACATAATTTAGATGATGAGATTTCAAGTGATCTTTTTCCTTGTAAAGTTTAACCACCATAATTGTATATTTTTTATTGCTTCATAAGCTTTCCATTCATTAACTATTTGATCCTTGTAACAACTCTTGGAGGTAGGAACTATTAGTATTACTTATTGCACAGATGCAGAAATAAAAGCACAGAAAGGTAAATAATTACCTAAAGTCACTCAGCTAATAAATAGAAGCAGGATTTGAACATATGCAGTGCACCTCCATACACTGTGTTCTCAAATCCCACAGTTGTATTATCTCTCAAGAATGGAGGTATGTTAATATGATCAACAATATTGCAATATTAGCATCAGCAAGAATAACAATAATGATATATACAATTTTTATTGTTTATATAGACTTGTCACTGTTGACAACTGCTTATACACAAGTTCTAGTTTAATCTTTACAACAACCCAATGACTTAAGCATTATTGTGCTCCATTCATAGAATGAAAAATGAGGCACAAAGTAGTTAAACATCCTGCCCCAAAGCAAAAAACTTATAAGAAAAACAGCAGGCATTTGAACCAGGTTTGTTTGACTCCAAAACTTACTCTTAACCACTTTATTAAACTTCCACCATTAAGTATTTTTAATGAAATAAACATTTGTGTCTGAAAAATATGACAAATGTGTCAGAATGAATCTAGATAAACATTATCTAAAATTTAACTATTAGAATTTATAACTTTAAGTATTAGGTTAATATTTAAAATAATTTTTTGATAATTCACATTAATATAATTAGGGGAAAAAAACCCTTGAATTTGCTTTTCTTAATTGTGTAAAGCAGCAATTTTAGGTAGGGCTATCTATATCATACCAAGGGATATTGCACTCTTAGGTGGACCCCTAAGTATTTCTTAGCTGATTCCCTCACCTACAGGAAAAATGTGGGGTGAAAATTGAGCAGAGCAGTTTTGGTTAACATTCTAACACTAGAGTCTCTGAAAAAATAGTCAATAAAATTAACAAAGTAAATAGCAGCCACAAGAATCAGTATTTTGTAGGATGTGGAGTCTGAACTTCTTTTAAAAAAGGGATAGATCGGTCCTGGCTGCAGATAAAAGAATTTAAAAACCTGTTTACGAGACAAGAGTCCAATTCTAACACAATATACTTCTAACACAATAAAGAGAAGAATATTGTAAACCAAGTTCCCCAAATTTTCCAATCAATGACTAAGGATGTTAGGGCAAGAAAGTGAGCTATATTATGGTGAAGGGTATCTATTGTTGCCTATCTCTCCACTAGATGCTAGGCTATTGAGAAAAGATTGCATATTTTATATTTAACTTTGTAGCCTTAGGTTCTAGCACAGGATGTGGCACAGAGAAGGAAGTCAGTGTATGCTTGCTTCACATACAAATGGCAACTTGCAAAATAAAAGGCTCAAGGGTTTGCAGATTCCCAAGTTTTGAGGAGATCTTAAATAAATATCTGGGTATTTATACAAAGCAGGTAAATAATTTCCAATGTTATACAATTTCCTAGTGATAAACGTGACTCCAGAATTCAGGCCTACTTACTCCTAGTGCAGTGTGCTTAGCTGTACTTTTTAATATCAAAACACATACACTATGAGCATGCTTTTTATGGGTCAATCAACAATTTACTAAGATATTATCAGATGGTATCTGTCTTTCAGAAGTTTACAATATGATTTCCTCCTAAGGTTAATGCTGAAATCACCCACAACCCAAGGTAAGAATCCAGTTGACCACTTAGATTTCAATTTTCTTGTATGTAAAATGAAGGGAGTAGCCCTGATGCTTGCTTGCTAACTGTCCTTAAAACTCTAGATTTCTATAACTACTCTATACTTACATGCCTTTATTTTGATCAAAGGAGATTAAAGCATATTATACAATACATATAAAATAAGCACTTGGTGCTTGAGTATATTACTAGTTTTTCTTTTATAAATTAAGCTAAAGAATCTAGATGATGCCTTTGGTGGCAAACCCTTCTGTTATAACATGATCAATTACCTATACTGAATTATTCATCTCTCCATGGAATAAATGACACATCCCTTTAAACATTTACCTTCATATGGCAAAGTTTTCATTTTCTGCTGACTTATCTAGGTATGCTTTATTGGTAGATGTGAACATTTTCAAAGGAATTTTTTTCCAGTGATTGGGATCTGATAAACAAGTCTGCGTCTCAAGCTATGTTTGAAGTAGGACCATTTAACAGTCCTTTAAAATAATAAATATCAATATTAGTTCTAAAGAGATCATATAATTCATTTTTATAATTGAGACCAGTAATTCCCAAATAGGAGTATAGCAAAGTCTCTGAGGAAGCAAGAGAAAACAGTGTAAGATATTATATTTACCAAAGGAACATAGGTTAAAAAAGGTTGAGAGACTCTGCCACAAATAAAAACTATCTGGACACCTCTGGAGATATTTCAACAAATGGAAAAAAGAAAGTTCACAAAAGTTAATTGATTAAAAAAATAAACTAGATCTAGACAAAACAAATTTTAATGACTATTTTTCAAAGAATGATTAATTTGTTAATTATGAATTGGTGTATGGATGGTATAATATGGAGAATACAGGACTGAAAGCAAGAGAGAGCTGAGTTCAAGTCCCAGCTCTGTTATCAAATGATGGGGTCCTTCATTGCTCTGGATTTCAGTTTCCTTATGTGAAAATGAAGGGACTAGACTAGATGATTGCTAAATGCCTTAAAGTTCTGATACTCTGAAACTCAACTAAATTTTTATGTCATTTTTTTGGTAAAAGTATTTTATAGCCTCTGTATAAAAAAAGCATGTGGTACTTGAGGTATGATAGCTACATCTCTTTCTAACTAGAACCTAAGTCCTGGACCTTATGGGGATCATGCCTTGTAACCAGTCTGTATACCAGAATCACTTGCGGGGCATCATCAATCTGGAAGCTCACATTCAGTAGACCTGATAGTGCACCTGAGCCTGTGGAGTCTGAACATCTCACTCAGTGATTTTTACTATGTATCTCTTGTTAAGAATCACTGTTCCAGGTTCTCTTTTGAAAAAATTTTCTTGAGTTTAGGTTGCAGACAAAGACATGCTAACAAGGGAAACAAATGCAACGTTATAATTAATCTCAAAAAGATCATTTCTTTCTTAGTCATCCATGGATAAGCTCAATATTTCTTATGTGGCTTCCACTGGATCAGAGCTTAAAGATCTTAGATATTTGAACATTTTTGCTAGGATAATAAAAGATCAGGTAATAGAAACTCAGTCGGCATTGAGATGGAATATGTACGAAGAAAGAGCAACACATACATGTGCTTAAATATAGCGCATAAGCACATAAAGATAAGTAAATACAAAATCTTAATCTCCAATATCTTTTGTTTGCTCTTCCAAACCCACTCACCACTTTTTTCACCCTTTTCCACCCTGCTCTCGGCTCTGGGACTGACCTGAATGAACTGTAATAGAACCCATAGCCTCTGGCCAATGGGTAGCCCAGGCAGGATAGTGTAGGAAAGAAGAGTGAATTCAGTGTATTTTTGCCCATGGATCACTCCTGGCAAGGTCATCTTCAGCTGGCTGTGTCCCTTGACCAAAGATCACTGATCCCCTTCAGGCCGGTATATAGTTTATGGCACTCTGTGCTTTCAAGTTTTGATGATTGTCCCCTTTCCTCTTCCCTTGAGGAATGTAACAGCTCTGATGCGATTGGCCCCAGTTTACTGCACTAACCCTTGTGGCTTTTCTGCATTTACACATTATAAATAGACCCTTGTAAATAAGCCCTCCTGGAATTATCTTATTTTGAGCATGACATCTACTTCCTATTTACAGGGATCCTGATTGAAAGAGCCTTTTATGTTAAAGGTAATGTTGAGAATGTTTGATTAATACAAAGGAAGTGGAGTGTGTGGAAACTTGAGCTGCCGTTTGGTAAATGAACAAATAAATAAAAATTTTAAAAAGTCATAACTCTGATAAAACCGGTATACCTAAGGTATTGAGGAAGAGTGTGGTAAAAGTCACGTTAAAACTGAGGTAGTAGTGAGTATGAGAAAATGAGACGTTGGTTTGATCTATGATATGGAAAAAAAGCAAGGAGATGTGAATTTTAACTGATACAAACACCAAGTCACAAGGCTGAAATTGGCAGAGTTTCTTTACATGCCCCAGAGACACTTGATCTGTGCTACTGCATTCATCTGGGGGCAGCTCATTAACAGAATAATATAGGCAAGCTGGAAGGAGTTCACAGAGGAGTAACAAAACGATAACAAGTGCCAAAGGACTGACATGTGAGAAGAGACTGAAAAGATGAAATCACTCTGCTTTAGCTAAGTGGTGACTAAGGGGGAACATGTCAACCGTCTACAATTACACAAAGGTTATACACTCCAAAATATAGGCAGTGATTATTACAAATCAAGGGAGTATTGCTCTGTGGGAAGAGAAATTAAGAACAGGAAAGTTAAGCTCAAATACAGGACCATTTTCTAATGTAGAGCTATTTTATGTCTTGTAAAGCTAAATGTTATATACTATAGCCTTTAAAAAAAAGACAAAAATGATGCAAATTATAAACCATTACTTAATATTGTATAGGTAGATTCTCTATGTCTGTCCGTCTATCTATCTATATATCTATCTGATCTACCAGTGTATCTTAAAATCAACCTTTCACAAACATACATAGAAATAAAAATAATGATTGCTTCTATAAGTTTTGTGCTAAACATTTTAGCAGGCATCTCATTTAATTGTTAACATTGCATTTTAGCAATCAGGGAAACTTAGGGTAAGAAAATTTGAGCAACGTTCTGAAGGTCACCCAGCTAGTAAGTGTCACAGCCAGTGTACAAACCCAGGGGTCTTTACCTCCATGTCTCTGCTTATAATCCCTGGATGTACTACTTTAGTACATTATTATATCTGCAAATTTTCATTATTCTATCTGCAAATTTTCATTATCCTATTGTTTATATGACTGTATGGATTATTTACAAATTCTATGGAGTACTTTGTTATGAATTTCCTTGACTAGCTAATGACATATTTTAGGTACCTTGGAATATGGCTACTCATGGCTCATGGTCATTACATTTGCAAGGGATAGTCATTTCCACGGCCATTTTCCATTCTTGAACAATCCATGTGGTCATCACCCATTCTAGCTATGTGGTAAAGCCTAAATAATTTTATTCCCTTATCCTAGACACTATTTATTTTTAATTTCAAAAATAATTTCTTGATCCACTACTGTATGCAATTCAAATTATTCAGTAAGTTATAATGTATTTATAAAGCTGTAATTTTAAAGAAATTATGCTATTGAGTTCTCTTTAAAAAAAAAATCACCTCACACTTATTAATTTGAGTTGAAGATATATTGAAAGAAAACCTTTCTCATGGCAAATATTTCAAACAGTACAGAGACCATAAACTGAAATGAATGAGTCCTTTTCCCTTAGAAACTTCAACCTCTGTGGTTAGAGATAACCACTGCTAATAGTTTCTTTTGTGTCTTTCCAGAAATTTTCTATGCACATATTTGTGCACACTTTCCTTTCTTCACTTAGCCATTTATTTTGGTTGCCTTTCCATATCAACACATAAAGTGGTAGGTACTTTATCCTTTGTAATGACTATAAAACATTCTACTGAATGGGTGTAACATTATTTGTCCATTTCCCTGTTGATGGATATTTAGATAGTTTCTAGAATTTTAAAAATAATCCAATCCTATTATGAATATATATCTACATTTATTTTTGCATACTTATCCCTACTGATAGGGCAAATTCATAGCTGGAGCATTTTCTGGGTCAAAGCATATGTATGTTTAAATTTTTTAAGGTTTTTCCCAACTGCCAATTCCAAAGTGGGTTTTACATTAATACAAAAAAATATGAGAGTGTAAACAGGCTGCTCACACTTTAAAACTCACATAGAACCCCAACATGTCATGGTATTAACTTCTGCTCTGTGGGCATAAAATGGCAATTTGTCAAAGATGAACATTTTATTCTACATAAATATTTTACTCCTGGGCCAGGTTTACCATTGCCCACTTATATTTTCAAGTTAATTAAACATTACTTGTTTGTATTTTTCCATGGCTTAACTGAAAGAAACAATAATGTTTAAAATAACAGATTCGACTAATTATTTGTTCTAGGCCTTGGGTTAGGCTATTTCTTCCACCTGGAAAATCCACCTCATTCCAACCCTGGATGTATATATTCTACCTACCCTTCATGGTTTATTTCAAATGATACCTTTTCCATCTAAATCATGTTTCTTTCCTCAGAACTCCCAGCACCTCTATTTAACCCTTTAGAGTTCACATTATATATAAGTCCATGATAAATGGTAGCTATCATTATTATTATACACTGGATCTTTCCAGTTCTATAAATGTCCCCATTCTCTCCTGTCTTCCCTTGCCTCCTCCAATGGATGGATTTAGCTCAAACTACATATTTAGTATTGTGATAACTAATTTTACTGTCTTTTAAAGTAAATGGTTCAAGTTTTCATTTTTAACATCAACTGGTTAAAATAATATTTTTATTCTAAAGTTTCAGATTGTTGAACACAGCAGAAAATGATTTAAGATGTCTCTTTGGAACTCATAAACATATGCAACTTTAAAAACTGAGAGTTAAACCTGAAACATGCTGGTGAGAGTAACATGGATGCTATCATATTAAAGGCCTTTGGAGGCAAGCGAGCATAGTTTACACGGCATCGGACCTATTTATAGAGCTGACTCCTTTCTGCAATGTCAACTGTAACCTTATACTTATTTTAAGCCTCAGTGTCTCAAGTATCAGCCTCTACTAGTTGTACAGTTCTCTCTTATTTGATATCAGAGAGCCCAATGGAGCCTTCTGAAGAACCTAGTCAGATTAGCAAAGATAACTTTTTAGAAGTTCCTAATTTATCTGATTCTCTTTCTGAAGATGAAGAAGTTAAAGCTACCTTCAGACCTGGTTTCTCCCCTCAACCTAGCAGACGAGGTTCTGATTCATCTGAAGACATTTACACGGACACTCCACCTTCAGGTGCAAGAAGAGTTTCATTTGCTGACAACTTTGGGTTCAATCTTGTGTCTGTTAAAGAATTTGATTCCTGGGAACTTCCGAGTGGTTCAACTGATTTTGACTTAATGAAGGACATTTTCCACACAGAAGAATATGTTTTATCTCCACTATTTGACTTGCCTTCTTCAAAAGAAGACCTTATGCAACAACTTCAAGTACAGAAAGCAATACTAGAATCAACTGAGTATCTTCCTGGATCTACAAGTATGAAGGGCACTATTCGAGTTTTGAATATTTCTTTTGAGAAGTTAGTATATGTGAGAATGTCCTTAGATGACTGGCAGACGTATTATGACATATTAGCAGAATATGTCCCAAATTCATGTGATGGTGAAACTGACCAATTCTCCTTTAAGATTTTATTGGTTCCTCCTTATCAAAAAGATGGCAGTAAAGTTGAGTTTTGTATACGTTATGAAACTTCTGTTGGTACATTTTGGTCAAATAATAATGGCACAAATTATATACTGGTTTGTCAAAAGAAAGAACAAGAGCTGGAGCCTGGAAAACTACAGGAAGAAGTTTCTAACAGACAAATAAAAGGCTGCTTAAAGGTAAAATCAAGGTGAGGATATATCTTACATTCCTTGCTTTTTAATAATCTTAAGGTTATTTAAGGTCATTCTTTATTTCACTGGTTGTAAGAAATAGCCATTCTGTTTAAAAATATATTTTAGTTATGTATAAAACAATGGTGCTAGGCTTTAATAAGGTCAGTGCTATTCAGATAAAAGCACTATCTATCCTCCAAATGTAAGGAAAATATGGGTATAATGTAACAGATGGCAGGGGGACTGCAATGTGTATATTGCCAACCTAGCGAGTTATAAATTGCTTAAATTCAAACCACAGAATCTAGATTCTTAACATATAAAACTATTTATTTTGTCATTTAATGTATATTTACTTTCAGTGGTTTTTAAATACTTTTGCTGTACTTCAAAACATTTCTGATTAACATAAAACTGTATTTCAATATGTATCTAGTGCTCAGAAATTCATAGACTTCCCCCCAAAGCTGTAACGAACTTTTTAATGACTGATTGAGTCATACAGGGATGTTTGGAGTGATATATATTAAGTTAAATCGGAAGAGCTATGACTTTAATGATAAGCTAAGAGAAAGACAGAAGTATATGAGTGATGCATGAATTACACATAAAAATTTATAATTATAACCAAATGTAACATTATAGAACACAAAGTAGTATAATTTAGTAAAAGTAAATGGAGCAGAATAAAAAAATGACCCAAATAGAAATAAGGATATTAGCTTTATAGATTAGAGATTTGGGATATGACCCCTCATTAGTAACCTTGCTCTCCTGTTAATGTAAAAAATAAAGAAAACTGAGTCTTCAATTCTATCTCTTGTAGAGTTGGCTAATTTCCATGACAATAGGCGAGTCGATAAAACATCCAAGAGGAGATGGATGTCTCCTGTTCCTCCGAGTGTCCCAAGGGAGAAATCCACATGCTCTACCAGCCATAGGCAAATGTTTGATTATCCTCTAGATGGTCCACCATAACTGTCACTGGACCCAAGGATTCTAGTAACTGCACCAGAAATAGTGTAAGATGATGAAAAGGGAACTGTATTAAGAATCAAGACACCCAATTAAATAAAAATATAAAGAATTACATTGGGAAGTTTCTAACCTCTTACGCTTTAATGCCTTGATCTCTTATACAGCAATAAATAATAACTACTAAATGTGTTATTCTAATGCATTAATGAACTAAATATAATGTAGGTGAAGCAATTCAATCATATAAAATATTCTGTTTTCATTATCCTTTAAAGTCATTTGAAAGATTGGTTTATCTGACTTTGTGAGATGTGCTACATTTCTTTGTCCAAACAAAAGTTTCTCAGGTTTTAACTGATGCTACAGAAAGATAATATAATCATAATCTCTATGTGCTAAAGTAATAGTTTATTAGTTTATGAAATTACTCAGCAACATGTTAGCTATACAGATAAAATAAGTTCAACACTATTTAATAAACTATTTATATACATAAACATACACATATTAAATACTTTACAAATAAGATAATCATCTGTGAATATCTAATATACATGCTGCAAGTTGCCCTATATATTAGAGAAAAGTGAAACTTAAAAAAGGCATAGCCTTTTTGTCAAAGACCTCATAAAAGAAGCAGCGTTTAACTCTGGATTTTTCTGCAAGTTAAGAAATGCAGCTTTAAAATTACAAGCATTACATGCTGAACTATGGTAAAGATAGAGGATTCCTTTGATAGAGCAAACTTGACTTGATAGCAAGAACAAAAAAGGATAACTGTTAGGCCTAATCTATCCCAGTCATGATATTATTGAAACTTCTCCTAGTCTAAGATATGTATAACTGGATATATATCAATACCCACATTTGTATTCAGAACAGTAACCATTGGATTCATAGCGGACACCATTCAAGTTTTAATATTGCTTTGGGGAAAAACTTGAGAAGAGCTAAACCACAAAATGGTCGAAAGGCCTGTAAAGTTTCCTAATGAGTTATAAAAATGGAAAAAATCTCTCTCCTTCAAAACCACAAATACATTTTCTGCACTTCTATAACTTAAAAATGACCAACATAATTCAAACCACATTTTGAAAACAAGCATTTGCCTCTGGAGGAGGCCTTTTGTGCTGAATTTCAGTCCAACATGAATTTTTACATCTGATTTATATACCACTCAAAATGGAGTGTATAAAGGAAATCCTGACAGATCCTTAGAACAGCATGTGCCATAATAGAATATTTATACAGCTTTTCCATGATATAATTTATATGCAATGGGGTTTCAAATATTCCTAAAACTCACACAAGAGAACATTATCAAATTTCTAAATGAATATTGCAGTTGGATTTCATTGTGAAGAATTTGGTTAGGGAAAAACAGCACACCTTATTAGTGTTCTTTTACAAAATGTGTACTTGGCTAAAGCAAAAATGGACTAATACTTATTTGATCAAAAAAGTTACAGCTTCTAAAATACCTTCCTCCCTTCAAGTTACAGAATCTAAATGGGTCTGTTTTGAGCATTTCCACACTTCCTATGTAACTTAATTTGGAGGTCAATTCTTTGAGAAGGTAAATGCAGAAGAGAAATGTATGTGAATTTTTACTTCATACATGCAAGTAGATTAATAATAGTGTGTAACAAAAGTCAGAGTTAAACTGAGAATAAGTCTGTCTTAATGTAGAGAGTAACAACTAACTTGAATTCCTCTTGATACCAAAGTTAATTTGCTATCAGGGTCTCAGAGATTGTATCTTCTAGAAGTGTCAATAATCCCTTCTAATAAGTACAGAATGAACTGTGGGAACACATTGAGTGAGGTAGGATTTCTATTATGTTTTCTCTATGGAGATTTTTTTCAGGTCAGAGTTTGCAAGCCTCCACATCGATGTGGTTGTCTGTTTTCTTTGATTCTTATTAATCTATCCACTTTGGACAGAAAGAAATATCTAGAGGGAGAGGGAAACAGAGTTTGTAACTCATAGGCATATGACTGAGAGTGACCCAAAGGTATTTAATTGCACTGAAAGGCATGCATCATGAAATACTTGGTAAGTGTCACCACATATGTGGCACTGGTGTATGTGTTAGCAAACAAACTAAGCAGATTTCTGATCTACATCTCAGGGGCATTATTTCAAAATAAATGACCAAAAGAATTAAACAACATTGACATAAATAATATTAAATGTACATAGATAAATAAACTAAAAATAGCATGCATAAGTAGTATAACTTCAAAGTTAAAATTTGGGGCTTCAGAGTTAAACATATCTGGGTTTGAGTCCAAGCTGCACCACACGCTAGCTGTGTGACCTTATACAAGTTAAACTTGGTACCCCTTCTGTTAATTGTGAATAACAATAGTACTATCTCATAGACATTGTTAGAGATTTCCATAAAATAATACATATAAAGTTTTGGCATAGTGTCTGGAACATAGTAAGTTATCAGTAAATAATAACTCCTGTAAAAAGACAAGGCTAACTCTAGCTTTAGGTGGATCTGAAAAACCCTAGAAAAGCCCAAATTGCCCAAAAGTTCCTTTTCTCTTTCCTTTCACGAGTTCTAAATTTTTAGCTTTAGAGAGCCATTTCTTTGTGTTTTGCAGGATTTTTTTTTTTTTTTTTTTTGCGGTACGCGGGCCTCTCACTGTTGTGGCCTCTCCCGTTGCGGAGCGCAGGCTCCGGACGCACAGGCTCAGCGGCCATGGCTCACGGGCCCAGCCGCTCCACGGCATGTGGGATCCTCCCGGACCGGGGCACGAACCCGTGTCCCCTGCATCAGCAGGCGGACTCTCAACCACTGCACCACCAGGGAAGCCCTGTCTTATGCAGGAATTTAATCAACAAGGGAAACTCATCGAATTCTAAATTTTCTTGAGATTTAGTCACCTGATATCTAGAACATCTTAAAGTTGGAAGAGATCTTAATGACTATTAAAATTTCCATGTTTAATAGATGAAAAAATGGAGGACCAGATCAAAAGGGTTAAAACAGGCATTGATTTTGGCATTGAACAGACACACATATTAATCCCAGTTAATATACATTTAACTATGTGGCCATGGACATATTACTTTACGTCTCAAAGCCTCAGTTTATTCATCTGTAAATAGGGGTAATAGTGCCTGCCTAATGTTGTGATGATTAAGCTAAAATAAAATGAGATTATATTTTAAAAACTTCTAGTAAAGTGTTGGGCACATATAAAGTAGTCATTAAAACCCAAATATAATTGCCGTCATTATTATCAAATTGTGTTCAGCTAACTAATTTCTTGGTTCTTGGACTTGTGTTTTTTCTCCTGACATCATAGTCTTCCTTGTTCAGGTTTCAAAATTCATTCCACAGGTGTTTATTAAGGGCCTGTGTGTCAGGTACTGTGTTGTTAGGCATATGGCTGGAAACATGACCCCGTGTAGACCAGAGGCCCCAAGGGAACAGGCCTCACAGGGGCTGAGAGCAGTTGGGGTGGGGGGGAAAGAACACCAAAACAAAGCTCAGATTCTTTGGGTATACCAGGGAAGCCATGGATGAAAAAGAACTACTTACATTACATTTCAGGTTTTCTCGGATCTGTGATCTATAACTGATCTTGTGTTCTGGACAGCGGACTGACCTTTTCAGCATCTCTTTTTTCCTCCCAACAGCTGCTAAATGTTCCTAACCATTGGGTACACAGACTGGCTTCATATGGTTTTGTATTTTGTTAAGTGAAACCAATTTATTATTTTAAGTAATGAAATGGCATGATATAGGTGTTGGATGGTATTTATAACTTGGCCAAGTGAATGCAAATAAATTCCCAAAAGATTTCAATGCCAAAGGAAAAAAATTGATCAGTCTTCAATTTTTGTCCCTGAGGAACAGAACCAGGTACATTCAAGAATGGGAAAGCGAGAGATACTTTCTAAAGCATGACTTTAAGATTAGAGAGAGTTTATCTTTCAGGGTGGGAAAATCATTAAAATGAAGCCAAGAAAAGCACTGGAAAATGGTGCCTAAGATATGGTCATGTTGCATGTTCCAGTCAGAGCTTTAGGATTGTGAGACTTGCTTACTTTTCACTTACAGTATAACCTGGGGTCCTGGAAGTAGTGCAAAGAAGTGTCAGTAGCCTCATGAGGCCTTTAGGACTTAATGTATTCCATAACTAACCTGTTTTGAGTGCACGCTAATTGTGGAAGCCAGGTCTGTTTAAGGGAGGGACCTCTGGCAGGGCCATATGGAAACCCAGAACACAGCTGCACAGGACCCATCAGGAGGACTGTTTGGAAGCTGCCAGCTGGTTGACAGCAATGAACCAACTAGTTTAGAGTTTCCTTGGAGATCTACTAGGGCTTTGTGACTTCCTGGTCTTGTGGGAAATCCATACCCCTATAAGCCTAGACTTCCCCGAGAGTAGTTTTGAATCTTTTCTGAGAGAAGAGGAAGAAGAGGGTCTCACCACTCAGGGTTTCTCTCAAGCCCTAGCTGAAGGGAATCACTATGGATGCCAGGCCTCACATGGATCCTCTGGGATCTCTACGAGCCTAACTTCCCACCTGAAGCCCATCTGCAGCCTGTAAAAATGGAGCAGGGCCCAAGAACTCTGAGCCAATAAGGCTCCAGGCAAAAGATGATTGTGAAGTGGGACACTTAAGTTTTTCACCTTCTTCCAATTCTGCTCACTGTGACTATTGTCCTTGTTCCAAGGTTTTACCCCAGCACCCCAACAGGAATAGTATAAGAGAAGTAACCTCAGGGGCAGTCACCTGAAGTGGGCCTGATTGTCCACTGCATTGTCAGACTTAAAAGATCATACATATGTAAGTGTGTGTGTGTGTGTGTGTGTGTTTATATGTGTAAGCACACATTTATATAATACACACACACATAAAAATTCCTTTCCTTAAATGCAGACCTCTAGGCTGGCAGGGACTATCTCTATCTTACAGCCAATTAAGGTCAGCTGCACAAATGGGCTTTGAGTTTGGATTGAGACAGTGGAAATGGATAATTTTAGAGCAGGGAGCACTATGGGGTACAAGGCAGATTTCAATACAGAGTTTTGGTAGGGGATCCACAGAAGCAGGAGGACCCTGGGGGTCTGGAGTGTGTGTGTGTATTTGGGAGGGAAGGAGGATTCCAAAAACAACAAGGCATATTGGAAACAGCATGGGCTTTAAAGTAGGGCAGATTTGGGCTTTCATTCTAACTAATTAGTAGCTGTATGAACTTGGATAAATTATGCTTTGTATCCATTTTATTCAGGTATAAAATAGGGATAATAATCTCCACTTGGAAGAGTTGCTATGACAAATACATTAGCTAACATATATAAATATCCATCCCAGTTGCTGACACTTTGTAGATACTCAAAATGGCATTGGTGATAAAATCAATATTTTAAAATCTTGTACATGGCTAGTCCTATGCCCAAGATTAACGGAGAGATGATTTTTCCCCTCAGTATCATTCCTGCTGCCTGGATCCAGGTTAGTACAAATACATAGTTTCAAAATTATGGGTTCAATAAGCTTTTGGGCACTAACCAGGAAGCTAATATTTTATGGCATTGCTACTATGGGGAAAAATGATTCCTAAATTCCAGCAACTTCTGGGTTACAAAAAAATTTTGGAACATCGACTGGATTTTTTAGGTATTTTTTTTAATGAAGTACAACATGTTTTTTCTTAAGGTAGCTCTTAAGATTGTTCTTTTGGACTAAAAAACTGAGTTGGCTATACACAGTTTCACCTTATCATCCCTGTATACATATGAATAGAAACTGAATTTTTTTATTATATCTTTATTGGAGTATAATTGCTGTACAATGTTGTGTTAGTTGCTGCTGTATAACAAAGTGAATCAGCTATAAGTATACATATATCCCCATATCCCCTCCCTCTTGAGCCTTCCTCCCACCCTCCATATCCCACCCCTCTAGGTCGTCACAAAGCACCGAGCTGATCTCCCTGTGCTATGCAGCAACTTCCCACTAGCCATCCATTTTACATTTGGTAGTGCATATATGTCAATGCTACACTCTTACTTCGTCTCAGCTTCCCCTTCCCCTTCTGTGTCCTCAAGTCCGTTCTCTATGTCTGTGTCTTTATTCCTGCCCCACCCCTAGGTTCATCAGTACTGTTTTTTTAGATTCCATATATGTGTGTTAGCTTTCTGACTTACTTCACTCTGTATGACAGACTCTAGCTAGGTCCATCTACCTCATTACAAATAACTCAGTTAATGAAACTGAATTTGATATAATTTTTTCCTCTAAGAAGATCTATTATACACCATTGAATTTTGGTCATTTCTCTGCTTTTGAAGCATTTTCTGTACCCCACCACTATATAAAAAGAAAAAGCTCCTCAGGGCATAACTCTCAAATCTTTTCTGGTTTTTATTCTGCTTCCCTAATAGCTTTACTTGGGTAACTGGCATGGTAGTGTTATTATCTATTATATAAATAATAACTGGTTTTGAAACCTCAGTCATACTATCCTGCTGTTTAAAGATTTTATGACAAATAGAAATAGATTGCCAAATTGGACTGTTATAAAGCATTGTTTATTGACAGAGACCAATTGTACATTAAACAAACCCATTTTAGGAAATTTTACTGTTCCCTCCCCCTCTAGTTATTCTGAAAATGGTCTGACTGTGTTGTACATCAGTGTTATTCAATTCACAACTATAAATGGGATTCTAACAACATAAGACAATGATTGTCCTGGGTGTGGTTGTAGATTTGAATTTCATTCACCCCTTTTGAAGTTTGCAGTAGTAAAAAAGATCAAAATATCCCCCAAATTTAAATCTGTAAAGCATGCCAAATTGTAGATGCTTTTCCTAATTATGTGAAACAGATTTTATACCCATTTAGCACTGATGGTACTCTGCTTGTTTTACAGAATTAAACCATGATACAAAGCTAACCTATTGACTCTAAAGCTGTGATAAAAACCCTAAGCTGATTTTCATTCTTAAAAATTACTGTGGATGTATTCACACAATTACAAATTACATAGAACTGCTCAGGTAACTTTCAGCTTCATAAGCCACATATGATATAAAGCTGAGTATTTTCACATTTTACTAATATCTCCTCTTGAGGATTAATGTTTATAAATAATTTTATAATAATATATTGTTACAACTTAAATCTCTTGAGTATTTGCCAATGGAAAAATCTCACCGAATTTTAAAATCACATTCAGGTACAAGCAGAAGAAAATATGATCTTCACATATAATCTTGAGTAAGTGTATAAGACTACTGTGCTTAGTGTAAATAAAGTTATAATCATTTTTTTCCAATGTTAATACAGCACCTGATTTCTGAACAGCCTTCCTTGAATTATATTGTAGGAGAGACCATCTAATTCTATCCTTTGCTTTCAGGCAGAATTATTCAGAAAACTACCCAAGCCAAATGCTTATAATATTCTCTTTTTAAACATCTCCTGGGAAGACTGTGTTCTTTAGTAAAGTATTCGATCAGGAAATTCTATGTTTTTCATGTAGCCATTCATGTTATTCTATACCTTTAATCTTGTCATTTGTTTACTCTGATTCTCAAGTGAATTAAATGTTGGAGTTCCTATACTTATACTTTAAAATTAAAGTACTTAATTTCTATTTTCCATGTCAAATAAGCTCAACAACATTAGATTTCCCCCCTGAGTTCCTAATGATCAAACTAATAAACTAGTTTGTAGTATTTCAATGCAAAAGTCAGAGAAGAAAAAAATCATCACCAGCCAGTGAATGATAGCACTGTTACAAGGACTGTGCACTGCCGGAACCAAGGTATCGGGGCAGCTGGATAGGTTAATAGGCTAGCTAAGAAGCTTTCCCAAACTTGCCCTCTTTAGCTCTGAGTCCTGAGTATTGGACTCCTGTGGGAGTCAGAGAAGGGAAAGAGGCTTTATTTTACTAAATCACAAAATTAAAAGTACTTCAGAAGATCATGTCATTTATTTCTCAATCCTACCTAAAAAGATAGCTGCATTAGAATTGTTGAAACTCTCTTAGACAAATAATGAATAATTTTGAATAATGGCTACACCCTTTTCTAGAAATCTCATTTTTAATACAATTTCATTCAATAATATAATTTTGTAAGTACATTGAAAAGAAATTTTGAATAGATTTGTAAAAACCAAATGTAACACTGACCAGCTGAAATTTAAACTGTTGTAAGTGTACCTTTTTGTAGAAAGGTTAATACTATGTTCACAAGCAGAAGTCATTTGAATATATGTTAAAATTATTGATTCTGTGTGTGTGTGTCTATGTGTGTGTACAATTTTAACTAAAAGCCATTGTTCGAAGCAATGAATATGTACAGAGGACTGGTACAGTCAATCCAGCTGATAATTTATTTAGTAAACTGAACATAGGGAGCAGTGTAAGTAATATCGCCCACCTCCATTCAAGTTATCCTTGATGCATTGCTTTTTTGTGTGGAAAGCACACACGCATATGTATATATGAGCTTTTCATTTTTCACAAAGATAGTTCATAATTTTCTAGTATTTTATATTGTTTGTATTAATATTACCTCATTCAAAGTTACCTTTGGCAAACCAAGTTAAGCTTTAGACAATGGCAGTTATATGGACATTCAAGGCATTTGTTTACAAATCTCATAAAACTCGTGTAGTTCACCAGGGCTACTCCTACTGTCGATTTATCCATGTTATGGAACTTGCTTTTACCCTTTCATAGCTTTACTATACTGCTTTAAAATTACCAGCGTTTCCGGAAATATTTTCCCATGGAGTAGCTACTCCTACGATGCAAAATAAAACAACTTTCCTTAAATGAAAGGGTTGTTGTTTGCCATGTTTGCATCTGATGCAATTAATAGGCAAAGAAATTAACATTCAGTGAAACTTACTGTTTATCAGATATTTTTATTTGGAAGAAGAGGACTTTTGTCATATGTCCCTCTATATCTGTTTAGCCAGAATTCTTCCAATGGTGGCCTTTCAAACGGTGGCCTTTTCCTGCGCTTTTAAAAACTTTTATGTGTGTGCCATCTTCTCAAATGGATTGCAAGATCCTTGAGGTCAGCAGTGGTATATTAGTTTAAGCATTATTCCCCACTGTGACTAACAAAGGGTTTTGTGTGGAAAAGCTCTGAAAAAATATTGATTAAACCTGATAACTGTAGAGCCTGGTAAAATCCTAAAGTATCCATTCTGAATACTTAAAGAATGAATTATGCTTTTTATAATTTTAATGATAAGTGCTTTTATTGTTTTCATAATCTTTAAAAACCAGGGTCCTACTGGTCATCTCCATCTGGATATCCATGTGGCAAATTAATTCCCTTACGTCCCAAACCAAAGCTACATTTCCCTTTCAATCCTAATCCTTCTTCCTCTATCCTATACTTTGTTTAAAGTCATAGTCATCATTCCAGTCATGCAAATAAGAAATGTCAATATAAGAACTGATTTCTCTTTTGCCAACTCCTATTAATTCTACACTCATATTCAGTTCCATTGCCACATAAGTAATGATTGTTCATTTGAATAAAAATAAACATTGTTGTAGATAGTGGGAAGCAGCCGCAGAGCACAGGGAGATCAGCTCGGTGCTTTGTGACTGCCTGGAGGGGTGGGATGGGGTGGGTGGGAGGGAGGGAGATGCATGAGGGAAGGGATGTGGGAACAGATGTATATGTATGACTGATTCACTTTGTTATAAAGCAGAAACTAATAAAAAAATAAAAATAAAAAATGTGGTGCTAAAAAAAAAAAAATAAAATAAAATAAAAATAAACATTGTTTCTGGGGCTTCCCTGCCGGCGCAGTGGTTAAGAATCCACCTGCCAATGCAGGGGACATGGCTTCGAGCCCTGGTCCAGGAAGATCCCACATGCCACAGAGCAACTGAGCCCTTGCACCACAACTACTGAGCCTGCGGCGTACTAGAGCCCTCGAGCCACAACGACTGAGCCCGCATGCCACAACTACTGAAGCCCGCGTGCCTAGAGCCCATGTCCTGCAACAAGAGAAGCCACCACAATGAGAAGTCCATGCACCGCAACGAAGAGTAGCCCCTGCTCGCTGCAACTAGAGAAAGCCCGCACGTAGCAAGGAAGACCCAACGCAGCCAAAAATAAATAAATTAAATAAATAAATTTATTTTTTAAAACACATTATTTATTTATTTATTTATTTATTTATTTATTTTTTGCTGTACGCGGGCCTCTCACTGTTGTGGCCTCTCCCATTGCGGAGCACAGGCTCCGGACACCAGGCTCAGTGGCCATGGCTCACGGGCCCAGCCGCTCTGCGGCATGTGGGATCTTCCCGGACCGGGGCACAAACCCATGTCCCCTGCATCGGCAGGCGGACTCTCAACCACTGCGCCACCAGGGAAGCCCAAAACACATTATTTAAAAAATAAAGAACAGAGTATACAAAAACCATACTTACACATTATAAAAACAACAGCTAAGAGGGAAATTTATTTCTTCAATAACCACGTATTTGTTGTCTAAATTGACTCAAAATTAAATATAGAATTGAACATATTAACCATATTAACATCTTGTAGTAGTCTAAATTTACTTTCAGTTACCAGGGTATCAAAGAAAGATCAAATTGAGAAATAAGTTAATATAGTTTACTATAGGACACTTTATTTAGTCTTTCCTTCTTTCCTGTCTTCTAAAGAGCTGATTCATTGAGTCAGTACAATGTTACTATTCTGTAATGTCAAGTAATCTTAACATCCCAAATAAAAGAAATACTCATTGGTCAGCTTTTGGCTTCCTTCATATCACAATCCAGACCAGTGGGACAAGAGAAAAATCCAACAGGCTGAAAAATAAAAGACCAAAGGCAAATATTGAATGTCCACTGATCAGAACTGAGTCATTCATTCTTTCTCTTTGCCAGGGCCAGGACCAGGGCCAGTACTCATGTTAGTTCTGCTGCTGCTGCTTGTGGCACTCACTGATTCTGACACCTGTGGATTCTGGGTCTGGCTGTTGTTCTGTCTGCTTTTCTCTACCTTAATGACTTCCTTTGACTGGGCCTTTTGCCTCTACCAGATTCCTCCCCTGTACCTAAACCTAAACACCTAAACCACGTCCTCTCTGTCTTGAGATTGCAGATTCTTGGTCTTTGCTTATATGAAACCATAAAAACAAAAACAAAGAGAAATAATGCAGTGCATGTAAATGTTTAACCTTAAAACCCACAAAAAGGTAGTATGATAAATCTGCTACATTCTGTTGAGTACTTTTTTAAAAAAAAATTTATTTATTTAGCTGTGCTGGGTCTTAGTTGTGGCATGTGGGATCTAGTTCCCTGACCAGGGATTGAACCTGGGCCCCCTGCATTGGGAGTGCAGAGTCCTAGCCACTGCAGGGAAGTCCCTATTGAGTAATATTTTAAAAAATTACTTTGATATAATTTTAGATTTAAAAAATATTTATAGGAATAATATGAAGACTTCCCATATCCTTGTATATAAATGTTTTAAAACTATATAAGAGGAGTCCAGTTACATTGATTCTTATAGGCAAAAGCTTTTACCTTTGAAAACCATAAGCAATGGTAACTTTCTAGTTTGTAGCTAATTGCTGATTTTTGCAGAATATAAACTACAATTAAAATGTTTTGTGAAAATATTAACAAACTCAGATGGAAATAGTACTGTTATTATATTATAATGCTTTAAATTTTAAAATTATATTATTTTTCTTTTTATGATATAAGAATTGGGAAACAAATATGTGTTTTTAGGAAATTAGCATAAATAATTACATATTTTATATGGCAAAATAATAATATACCCCATCTATAATGACACATCAATTAACTCTTACATCACTACCCTCAACTATCATCTCATAGTTTTCATTAAGAGTTTTACTATAATTTTCCTAATATCCTAAAAAGTTTTATTGTATAAAACCTGAAGTTTCCACCCAAAGTATAAATGTATTATTGAGGTAGGTAAGGCATAGCATTTGTAAATAGTTATGTTTCACTTTCTCAGAAGAAGTGTTTTAATGAAACTTGCTGAAAATTAAAGTTTTATCATTTACATTTGTTGTTGTCCAATTAACTTTTAGTATACAAATATGGATGGGTTCCTACTGAAAATGGCATTTGTGAGACTGAGTTAAACAATTTCTGGGGAAAGCTTAGCTATTGACTGAGCATCCTGGAGGGGTATTCTTATTAGTACAACAGAATACTCCTGTCTGTGACTAATTGTAAATTCTGAGGCAATTAATTTTTTTGAAAACCCTCAAAATTATGTTGGTGTGATTATAAGAGTCTTCTTTTTCTGTGTTATTCTTCAATTCCTGGGGAATTCCTTGACCACTTATGGTAATTTTGGACCAGTTTGCTTTCATTCTTTTAATTTTTATCTGAGCATCTGTAACATTTATTAGAACTTGTCTACAAAACCAGGTGGGACTCTCATCTTGTGCATGGATTGTAATCCATCGACAACTTTAAATTTATGATATTTTACTACTTTAACAAGTTAGCTTGTTCTTTGGTTTAGAAATTTCTAATTATATAAACTTAATACATACTTTAAATGTCTCTATCATTATTTCTTAAGTGATATAAAATTATCTCCTACTAGATCACTTTTATACATTGTAGTCAACAGGCCAGTCCCATTTACATGAGAAGAAATTTAGGCAAAAGGGATTTATTTGATCAAGATCAGGAAATATATGAGGAAAAGCTCTTTTTGTGATTTAAGGTCTCTAATTCCCTGTGGCTTTGAACCACAGTGCCCCAATCAGCCAATTAACCATAAAGAAATTACAGAGTCCTTAATTTATGTAGGATTCTTCTAGTTAGCTTCTATTTTCAAGCATTAATTTGATAAATGGATAATATTTATGCACATGAGAAGTCAGTTATCAACACAAAAGAAATGACACAGACTTAGAGGAGAGCATAGGAGATGCAGAGCAACAGGCTTTAGAGAAATGATTTACTGCAGGCGGACCTGATCAGAAACAGCATCACAGAGGAATTGAACTTGATCAGGAAATGGTAAAACTTGGGTAGGTGGAGAAGAGTTAGGAGACTGTTTACATAGAATAAAAAATACTTGTGGACACGGCAGCAAAAAAGATAAGTCGGAGGTTTTGTTAGTCAATTTGACTGCCTGGAATGGAAAGAATTGTGAGAGTCAAACTTGAAGAAAAAGGTTGAAAAAGAATTGCACAGTCTTGTTAGACCAAGGATTTTGAACTTTAGTTCCTGTGCTCAAGGATAAAGTATTATTTTAGTTATATCAATCCAGAAAGCGTATGCAGAATAGAGTGAAAAGTATGAACTAGGTCACTGCCCATAAGAATGGATATTGATTTTCTATGTTCATAACTGTTTTTTACTTACTGTTTCTGTATGTTAGAATGTTTAAAACATAGGTTTTATCCTTTTCTCATTATCAATATTAACTGAATTCTGCTATAGGTCATCTTTAACATATAAAAACACATATATAAATTATGGCACTAATTTTTAGGTATTTCTATACTATTTCATTCATGGGTGATTTATTTTACTACTCTGGTGACACTTAGGGGAAATTTATTTCTATAATTGTTTTTCACCCAAATTCTTCCTTCAAAATCTAAGGTTTACGTTTTAATTTAGTGAAAAAGATTAGTCCAGGCATCTCAGACTTTATCCTCTTGGATGGATATATGGAAATTACACTAGTATATTTTTTTCTATAGTACCAATGACCTCAAGATTAAGAGGGTATGAATCTTGGTTCACATGAAAAAAAATAATCAAAATACTAGTATCAAAGTTCTAACTATGCTTTTCAGCTTGTGTATTAAAAGAGAGAAAAAAAAGATCTACGACTAGAAGAAATGAATACAGGATCTTCATACATTCAACAAATCTTTGTTGAACACATACTATGTGTCAGGTACTGTTCTCAGTACTAGAGATACATCATGAAAGAAATAACAATCCCTGTCCTCATGTAGCTTACATTCTAATGGAAGGAAAACTAATAAGTAATAAACATAAAGAATAAGTAAGTTATTTTAGAAGATGACATAAGCAATTGAGAATATAAAAAACAGAGCAGCATAAGAAAAATAAGGAATAAAGACTACTTCATTGAGAAGATGACAATTGTTCAGAGACTTGAAGAAAGTCAGTCATGAAGAAATCTGGGGGAAGAGAGTTCCATGCAGAGCAAAGCAACCAGTGCAAATATTCTAAGCAAGTTCAAGTGATGGATCTCCCCTTCTGTTTACATTAGGTTCTCATGCTCTTTAGGTCGCCTATACATTCTTGGGCTTATTTCCCACAGGACCCATCACTACCCACAGGGTCTCTGAGAGAAAGGGGCAGGGTAGCAAAGGTACAGATGAAAATATATCATCAGCAGTTTGTCTTTGACTCTAAAGTCTTTTAGGGTCCCTTTCTGCTTTCTCTGGCTGCCCAAATCCCTATATCCAGTCTTTTAGATTCATCTTTGCAACTGAAGAACTGAGTTGCAATTTTGTCTTGGTGAAGGTGCAGTTGTGTTACAGATAATCTAATCAAAGAAGAAATTCCACATTTGAGTTATCTTAAAAAGCACTGAAAAATTCTATCTATTATTATTTTATTTCAAAATTTTTCAATTATCCTGACAATAGACTATAAGTACTGTAGATACTGGATAAGTTTATGTAAATTGATACCTGTAAGAAGAAAATATTTTTCATAAATTAACACTGTATACGTATAATAAATCAAGCAAACCATTGTAAAATGATGATTTGGAAAGATAGCAAGTGTAATCTTGCAAGTGCCTTTACTTATGTAGCAAATGAGGAAAAAAAAAGACCGAAATATAAGCAGTTTTGATCTTTTTATATGAAACATTATTTTACATATTATAAACTCCAAACACATTAAACTATCAGCATTATCCACAACTTACATTTAAGCCACTACATTGCATGTCCTGCTTTTTTAATAACTGTCACCTCATCTCTACCATTTTCATCTCAAGACTAATTGTCTCTTTTATGGGATCTAACCAACTAGTGTCCTTGGCAATACACTTTGCAGTGTTTGCATTTACAATAACTGTTTGGGCAATTTTCCACAGTACAACTGGAAAACATTTTACCATCCCAGGTCTAAATCTTAACGAACATGATCAGTGTTAGGGTAGAAAAGATTAATGTCTCTTACCCTAAACAGCATCTAGATTTCCTTTCAGTTAAAAAAATCAGTAAATTTAAATTCACTGATGTATGGATTGGTAATCTCCATGATGAATAAAAATTAATTGTTGGCTTCCCTGGTGGCGCAGTGGTTGAGAGTCCACCTGCCGATGCAGGGGACATGGGTTCGTGCCCCAGATCCCACATGCCGCGGAGCGGCTGGGCCCGTGAGCCATGGCCGCTGAGCCTGCGCGTCCGGAGCCTGTGTTCCGCAACGCGAGAGGCCACAAGAGTGAGAGGCATGCGTACCGCAAAAAAAAAAAAAAAAAAAAAATTAATTGTTTAATCGACCTAACAGTAGCAGAAGTAAAATCCCTATAAAATTTACATTTTTGCTAACCTGCTTGATTATGTATACCCTCTCCTCCCACCCCATAGAAAACCTTAAGAGCAGAGTATTTTCACTGAAGGATTTATTTTCCCACTAACCATACTTTGATATAGTAAAAGCCAGGATAGAATAGTAGTGTAAACCAGTGTTTCTTAAACTTGGGTGTGCATAGAAAGGGGAAAAATAAGGCACCCACACCTAGATCCTCCTATAAGACCCCAATTTCATTGGTTGGGGGCAGGTTGCAGGCACTGGTATTTTTAAAAAGCTCCCCAGCTGATTCTGATATGCACCAGGGTTGAGAATGATATAAACAAAAGACTAAACACATGTGTTTTGAGTTGTAACTTTTTTTTTTAATTTGAAACTCAATTAGTCTCAGTATCCACCAAAAGAATAATGCTATTAAACAAAGAAAATTAGCAAATAAAATAATGCTTTTGCAAATATGGCCTGAGGGATTTTTAAGCATTAATAGCAACATTAAGTACTCTGGGAATTACGATACAAAAGATAAGCTTTTTAAATAAGGCATCTATTGAAGAAATTTTGCCCCATCATTTGTGATGACTTGGGGAAGGTGAAAAAGACATTTTAAATAGCATGGTAAAGTTAATTTCCATTTAGAATGAAGTAAACTTTCAGAAAGTATTTACTTTTCTTTTTGAAAAGCATATATTTTACAGTTCAGAAAAATCAAACTTTTAAATATGATTTGTAATCATATTAAAGGATATGATCTTCCTTCAGTCTGCTCTCTTTACAAGCCCATGTATATACAGTTGCTACTGACTTCCCTGAGTTTGACTTATGGATCTTATTACAGTTGACCCTGTATGGACCCTGTATGGACCCTGTTATGGATCTTATTACAACGGGGATATCAGGGGTGCTGACCCTCTTTATAGTTGAAAATCTGAGTATAACTTATAGTTGGTCCTCCATATACTCAGTTCCTCTGTATCCATGGTTCTGCATCGTCAGATTTAACCAACTTCAGGCCACGTAGTACTGTAGTATTTACTATTGAAAAAAAATCTGCATATAAGTGGACCCACGCAGTTCAAACCTGTGTTTTTCAAGAGTCGACTGTATTTTCTTCTATAGCACTCCATGCTTCCCCAATCGTGAAATGTACAGCTGTGATTTTATACTGCCAGTTTTCATTTATCATTCTTTAGACTGTAAGCTCTATGAAGTCAGAGTTGGTTCAATCTCAGCTTGTGCTAGTAGTTTAACGTCTAGCATGATGCCAAGTACAAATTAACTACTTGCTGATTGAATACACATTAAATTTTGTCCAACATTATTCTGACTTAGCATGATGTCCAGTAGAAGGACTGAATCCTTTTAAAGCCACTTGATAGCTGTATTCTTCAGAATGTTGACTGTAAAGTTTTGTGCTGCCTTGTTAAAAGTGTGGCAGAGATCCCCATCTTTGGCAACATAACTGCATCCCTTCAGGATTCAGCCCTTGCATTTGACTCCTTCAGCAATCCCAGCCTGTGGCCCAACTTCTTCAGTCACCTGCTCCTTGCCTTTTAGTTCATACTGGTTCTCAACTTGTCCTTCCCAAGCACCATATTGCTCTTCTATTAATCTCTAACCATAGTCTGTCTTAGTGAGACCTTCACACTTCATCTTCTTAGGTTTGCTGGCAATGAATTTTGCTTTACTTAATCAGGGATCCAAAAGCCTTCAACTGGGAGAGCCATCTTGGCAGTGATGAGCTCCTCCTGCCTATTCCATCTCTTCCAGTGAAAGGCACCAACCAGAGGAGAAAGGTGGTGTTTGTACTGTAAGCTTCTTAAATCAGTTGGACTTCTTTTCTTGACTCTATAGGTTCATTTGCATCATCCCTGAATCTGCTTACATCTACTCCAGTCTAGAACTTGGCTAGGACCAATAACTGGTGGACATTTTCTAGCATTTTAGTATTGAAATTAACATGAGCAAGAATATGAAACGTAGTTGGTTGCATGTGATAACTACCCTAATAAAGATTATTTATGTTAAAAATAATATTGCCTCTTATTTAAAGAATTTTAAATAGATTCTATGAAGGGTCTCTGCAAGTTAGCAAAGACCTTAAAGCTAATTTAAAAATTCTATTACTTGGGCATCATCCAGATTAAGAACTCTTGCACTCAAAGACACACTCAAGACAGTGAAAATGGGAGAAGACATTTACAAACATATCTAATAAGTGACTTATCCAGAAGAAGTCTTACAACTGAATAATAAAAAGACAGCCTAATTTTAAAATGAGCAAAGGATTTAAATAGATATTTCTCCAGAGAAGATATATTAATGACCAATAAGCACATGAAAAACTATTCAATATCACTAGTCACTATGAAAATGCTAATCAAAACCACAATGAGATGTCACTTCACGCCCACTATAATGACAACAATCAATAAGACAGATAATAACAAGTTGGTGAGGATGTGAAGAAACAAATTATAGAATTATCATAAACCCAGCAATTTCACTTCTAGGTATCTACCCAGGGGAAATGAAAACATATGTCCATGCAAACACTGGTATGTAAATGTTCATAGAAGCACTGTCCACAAGAGCCAAAAGGTGGAAACAACTCAAATACCCATCAACTGGTAAATGCGTAAAGTGAGTGTATCTATACAATGGAATACTATTCATCAATAAAAATGAAATATTGATACATCCTACAACACAGATGAACCTCAGAAACATTCTCCTCCATGAAAGAGGCCAGACACAAAGAACGCATATTGTATGATTCTCCTAATATGAAATATCTAGAATAGGCAAATATCTCAAAACAGAAAGAAGATTAGTGGTTGCCTAGGACTGGGGATGGGAGTAAAGAGTGACTCTAACAGGCTTACTCTTTTGGGGGTGCTGGAAATGTTCTAAAATTAGATTTTGTGATAATTGCACAACTCTGTAAATATATTAAATATACTAAATGCACTGAATTGAACACTTAAAATGGGTGGATTTTGTGGTATGTAAATGATACATCAGTAAAGCTGTTAACTTAAAAAATTATTTTACTAATTTTGTATGGGGATACTAATATTTTATGATAAACAGATATAGATTTCTATAAATGGACTGTAGAATTTAGGGTTTATAAGTTTAGAAATAAGGGTCTGTTTCTCCTGAAATTTAGTAGAGAAATAGTAGTAAAAGATTGTATTATATTTTAGATGAGGCTAGAATAAAATGGCAAGAAAATGAATATAGGTTACCTACATAGTCCCAGAAGAAAAATTATATTTCCCATACGTGGTATGTGTATAAGCTTTGAAAGATACTTGAGTACCTTTCCATGAATTCTGTAGATAATTCTGTTGCAGGAATAAGGACTATAAGTTTGATCCCCTTCTTCAGAGTATGTTAATTCAAGGACTGAACAACTTTCACTCCATAACATTTTTCTTATTGTCTCAACAGGGAATGTGGATATTAATTTTATCTTTTTGCAAAGTGTCGATGTAATAATAATAGCTAATGTTTATTAATTGCTTGCTGTATGCCAGACACTGAGCAGTTTAAATCCATTTCCTCATTTACATTGGTACGAACACTTACTCTTCTTAGTTTAATTGCACTTTTCTTTCTCGTGTCCTCTTTCATGGCCTTTCTCTGCTCTCTTTTTCTTTTTTCTATTCCACTACTCTTTCCCTACCCACCTTCAGAGCAAATTATTCAACTGCTGGTTACACTATTCATGTTTCAGAATCTCATTTTTTAAAAACAAGTGATTCGTTCACATTGTTCTGCCTTTAGCCAAAAAGCAATTTGGCATTGCAGAAAAATATCAAATCAGATTTTGTGCTGAATTTTGACTGATTTAGTCAAAATGTTCAAGTGGTTTGTATATATAAACCTGCCTTAAATCAAAGAAATGTGGGCTGAAGGGGAGGAGGTCTTTGAATATGAAGTGGTAGATTCCACAGGAGTGCAGAATCTTTTGTGAAGAAATCCACAAGAGGACAGAAAGAAAATACTAATTCACAAAAGGTGTGGGTGAAGGGCTGGCAAAGAAAACCTGTAACACAAGATGTGGACATTTGTGAGTATGCCTCAGTGCATTGCATTAATATTTTGCATATTAAGAAGTCACGAGTCTTCACGTTAATGAATCCCTAACTAGTCTCTGACACAATAGAATGAGTGTCCCTGGAGGAGTCATTATGGCCTATCATGTCAATGATCCGCATATTAATAACTCTCTTACAGGCTCATCAACAGGTAGCCTAATAGGTTTCCATTGAGTTCTTTTTCATTTGCTTTTTAAATGTATCCTCTCCTCCCTTCCTTTTGTAATCCTATTGTGAAGATTTGACAAAAAGGTGCATTAAGATGATTTTAATGTGTGACGTAAGTTCACAAAAGCATTACATTTAGAAATAATGCTTTAAGACTTCCTGAGTCTGCCTAGAAAACTTTTCAAATGCATTTAAATACAAATCCAGTTTGATAATAGGGTTCTTATTTGGAATTTAACACAAACCATCTAACCCAATTTACCATATTTCTCTTTTCCCTGATATGTCAATTTATGCTGTGATTAGCATAAGTAGAGTAGGTAGTTTAAAAATGTTTGTGAAACTGAATTTCTTGAAAATGGAAATGAATTCCAATGGATTTCATATGATAGAGGTTACTAAACACTTATTAAAACTAAAAAGCAGTAGCTGATAATATAAAAAAATTTTAAATATAAAATAATTTTAAATTTAGAGAAAATACAAGACGTTTATTAATTGCATAGCCATAAATAAAAGGTCCTAGGATTTTAAAAAAATGATTTCATAACTTTTAAATTTAACATTTAATTAAAAGCAATAACAGGAAGGCAGTACTTTAACATTTCTAACTTGATTTGGCATGCCCTGACTTTTGTTGGCCCTAATTATTATATTTAAGATACTTGGTGATTTTTCTTATGAACATAAAACCTACCATCTCCTATACGAAATACTGAAGAACTGCTTTACCAATATTTTACTGAATTATACATCATTTCACCTGATTTACTCTCCAGATAAAGGGAAGAGTATTGATACATGCTTGAAATTCTCTGTCAAGAGCCAGGAATAGGAGAAAAGCTGGGGAAAGAGTTGGAGAAGTTTGGCACTTTGTTCCCCATTAAATTAAAAACAAAACGAACAACCCCATGTAAATTTTACTATCTTGGGGAAGAGTAGAGGGCACAGATGCTCAGGGGAGTGGCTGCCACCCTCAGCTGGGCAACAGATCCTTTTGAGAAGTGTCACTTCCGAATGATTTGATTTCAGTCTGGAAGTCTCATGCTCCTTTGTTTTCCTTCCCGCTCCTAGCCCTTCCAAATACAACCTTTCCACACATACACTGGGAATATCAATTTACATTTTAAATTACCTTTTTAAAAACAGTTTTCAAAACAATATTTAATACAAATTCTGTAGAGCTTGGATGTCAAATCTCAGTATTTAACAGACCAAATATCTTAGGTGATACTTATATGTAGATTTCACAGAGAAACATGTTTAATCAGGATTTCCTTAATTGCAGTTAGTTAGCTCATAGTCATGATTTTGTGATAATGACTTTTTACACAAACACAAACAAATCAATATCTTTATGAAGGAAATAATGCCTGAAAATTAGTATCCTTAGGAAAAAATAGATATTAACAATACTCTGATAATTTTCAAAAGATGGATGCTGTATAAAGTTCTTAGAAATCACTTTGTAGGGGAATTGTGGAGAATCAGAATGTCAGAATTCTGAAGTAGTAAGAGTCTCAGCTGGACAATGACTAATTTTTTTGTCACCCACATGCTCCACGGATAACAATTACTTCCATTAAGAACTCAGGTAAAATAAGGACTTTAGACCAATAAAGTTCAAGAATTTTTTTCTGATATCTGTCTGATGTATATTCTTTAGTTTTTCCAGTATCCATCACTTAAAAACATTTACATTTCTCTCTTGGTAGAACATAATTGGCAGATTGTGGCAGAGAAGTCCCTTGGGCCAGGTTTACCTATAACTCTTCTTCCACTGAAAATTCATGGATTCTGCTTGTAATTACATCTCTCCCAAAGCAACCTACAATTTTTGTTGTTGTTCATACGTGAACCTCCAAGGTTTGACTTAATTAAGCACTAGATTCTCGCAATTTAGTACTCCTTTACAAGACACTCTAAGGAGATCCCATCTCTACAAAATTGCACATGATGCCCAGATTCAATCACAGAATTAAATCCGAATAATTTTTTCTCCCTGATTTCTGTGGGGTGGGTGAGCAAGAAAAAATAGCACCCACTGCTTTGACATGACAAAGCAGATTTGAAAACAGCAATCCTTGGCAGAAGACAAAGAGCTAGGAAATGAAGCAACTTTGGAAAAGAAACTTACCAAAGAATTCTTCAACAAGGCAATGCTTTTTAGTTGCTTCTTTCTCTGCTATTGAAATTTCCTGCATCAAGAAGGCATCATACCATCGTTTTCAATATATTTTCAAGATCAAGCACTGAGGCAACAGGCAATGTTCTAATTTAGTAAAAGAAACAGAAGATTTTTAGGAACATAGTAATTCAGGTTTGTGGAAAACAGGAAAGTGACTCAATAAAACCATCTGGTCACTAATGTGGTGATATGTTCTTAGTTACTTGAATACTTGAGCAGTTCACTAGACTTTACTCAAGGGGCTTGTGGTTTGCCGTGGTTTATGCTTACATTTTAAAAGTAATAAATTAGCTTGTATCATATGTATTATCCAATATATTCATTTATCCAAATCATTTGTAGATACTGATAATGTTCCACTATTTGAAAAGTTTTACCTGGACATAGTAAAATAATTTGGGAATAAATCATTGTATAATCTGCATTATAAATAATGTAAGTCTAGCTCACAAACTGTGTGGGTAGGATTTCTGTAGGTATTAAATTTGAAATGCTGACCATAAGATTTAATTGAGAATTTATCTTTGTATTGCAAAGTTAATGGTTATTTCTATTGATCCTACTAGCATTTATATCTTTTGAAAACAAATTTAAGAAATTTCCAAATTACATTTCAAAATTATATTTATGGAATACTATTAGTTACATAAATATGGAACTCCTAAAACTGGAAAGCATGTTATTTAATGTCAAAATTGAGAAAGGCAAATTGTTTCCATTTTGAGCAATAAAGGGGTTGAGAAATAAAGGGGTAGTGGCTGCCTGGTTGTATAGAGAAGGATCACGGGGCTCAATCTGGTCTCAGCTAGGAAGTCCCTTGATCTGTTATCAGTGCTTGCCATGGGTGCGAGAGAAAGAGGCCAGCATGAGAGTATTCTATTTGATATCCCTAATCTAATCCAGAGCTTTCACTTTGAAGATGAGGAATCCCACAAAAACCATGTTCTTTACCATATTATTAGTCTCCAGATTCAGCATCTAAAGGAAATAGAAGCCATTTAAAATTTTTGATGTTTTTTCTTTGAGATTATTTCTTGCTTCTTTCAATCCCTGTTATTAATGAACTGTCTTCATTTTGTTTTCCTCTGTGGAATTATCGTCAAGGAACTGAATTTTAATTCATCTTTTCATCCTAAATTCCTTCTTGCATTATGCCTTTAAACTTTTTTCCTTAGACACTTCTGTTCACAATTAGACATTTATTGCTCTAATTGTCTCTCTTTTGATCAAATATTTCTCTTCTGTTCTGGTTTTATTCCTGATCAAAAGAAGACTATCAGTACTGTAACACCAAAGGAATAGATACTAAGCCCTAGTAGTTGGTTAATGTATTATGAACTTTACCTCTCATTAAGTACAAGTTTCTGCTTTCCTCCCTCCTCCAATTCATGGCTATAAATGTCAGAATACTAGAAAGTCCATTTTTAGAGAAATATCACCATAAAATTATGAAAATAAACAGTACACAATATGTAATTATTTATTCCAGGAAAACCTTTTCAGTAGTTCTGTAAGTATCCACTTAGCAATGCCAATCCTGATATATTCTTCTTAAGTGTCTTTAAAAAAAATTCAAGTGAGGTACATAATATTTCTAACTTAAAATCTCTCCATTCATTTAGGGAGAGTGGGTAGAGGAAATCAAATGAGAGCACAAGCTTCGAACAAAGAAGGCACACTTAACGTCTTCTTGAAGAGTTCAATATTGACTTTTTAGCTGTTTATCAGAGTGAGAGGTGATGCCTAAGAATTCCAAGTTGGTTTTCTTTAGGAAGTGCTGAGTACTTTCAAGCAGAGTGTTAAAGAGACACAAATGCAATATTCATGACTCATTTTGGAAATGATCCTTTTTTTATGCCAACTTTTTGATTCCTCTTGGAACAGAGTTACATTTCTACTACCTACAACCTAATCCTCACATTTATCCTGACTGGTTGGGTAATTCCATCACTTCAGACTTAGACTGGGTGGAACAGGTTTTACTCATATTTTAAGAGACATATGGGCTTTTAGCACAATAGCATTACAGAAACCCAGGAAAAATGATATTATTACTTATACTAAAACTACTACATTTTGACAGTGTTAAAATTAACCATAATTCCAAAAGCGTAAGTGCCACATACCCAGAAACTGCAGGAATATTAACAGGGTGCCTAAATTCTGACAGTGAATAAATCAATTGGGTAATAGCAGAAAGTGTGAATTAGCATTCACATGCACACTGTATTTGTATTTTAAATAAAAAGTTACTTTCACTGATGATCTAGTGATCTTTCTTTGGAGGGTGGTCCTCTGATAATAAGACTATACTTTAGAAAGACTAAGCTAGTATGTCATCATGGGCTACATATTTTACTCTTGAAAGTAACTTGTGGAAAAATAAGTAACTTGTGAATTAAAGATATGAGAGAATGGAGTAAACTTTGAAAAATATACATAATTCCAAGTAAAAGGAGAAGCACGGGAATCAGGTGCTGTGGCAGTATAGAACTAATGATCAGCACGGTATTTACTACATGTCACTAATAATAATGGTAATAACAGTAGTGATAATACATTTATTAAACACTTCCGCATATTGAGAATTATGATAAATAATTGCCCTGTGTAAGGACTAGGCAATATTTTGGAGAAAAATGAGATACAGAGAGATTAAGTATCTTGTTGGAGGTCGCATGGCTAGTAAGTGACTTAGTAAGGTAAATAACAGGAAAGACTGTGATTTGAATCCAGGTCTTTCTGCTCTTTTTCGCTACGAATTGACTAGAATAAAAGCCAGGAAACTAGGTATAACTTGTTGATGCACTGTCCAGGCACACGTACCAGAGATTAGAGAAAAAGGCTGAAAGGTGTCTACATGGGCACCTGAGAAGCAGATTACCCAGTGTGCAAGACATCAGAAACCAGCCAGCAGACTAATTCAAGACCTTACCGACTTAACAGTGAAGGAGCCCCGGTTAACCACCAGACTTAACTCTCTCTTGCTTAGGTCTTGGAAAGGGCAATACTTGATTTCTAAATCTCATGAACACAGCCAAGGTCAGGCAGAAAGAAGGCATTTTTAAAATCTACCTTCAGGGAATTGATCAACAAATCGCATTGATGCTACATCAAAAGTTTAACTCAAATTTGACTCCTTTTCTCTTTCCTCATTGCCATCACCTTTAACAGAGTCATTATTTGTGCCTGAAATATTGAAGGAGCCTCCTGACTTGTCTTCCTGCTTCACTATGGCTCATCCCATCCAGGCTTTCCTAAGATAGATGCTTAAATGTACTTCCAGAGATTGGTCCCTAAATGTAAATCTGATGGTGTCTCTCTCCCATTTAACTCCTCCACTCCCCTCCCCCACAACCGGAGCACTGGTTTAAAAGTACAGAAAGAATTCAGTCCCGCATTTCCTGGCATGCTAAGCCGTTTAAATCTGGCTCAAACCAACCCCAGTTCTATTCCTTGGCATTCTTTCCTCAAAACACAGTCCAAACCCTCTGAACATCTCATTGTTCCTGGATGGTTCTCTTTTTTTTGTGCTTTCTTACCTGTACTTCTTTGACCACTTCTTATTCTCTCTGCCTGAAATGACCTTACCATTTTGCTCTATTTGAGGAACTCCTATTTCCCCTAAAACCTAATTAGAATGTTACTTCCTTTGTGAAAAATTCCCTGATTCTTCCAACTGAGTGCTCTCCTCATTTCTGTTATTTTTTCTCTAGAGAATATCATATTCCATTATTTATTATAATATTTATCACATTATAATAATTGCCTGTTGATGTGTTTATTTCCATCGTTACATTATAGCTTCCTTGAGGTAAGAGACTACATATATATTATTCATCTTTGATTTCCCAGTGTTTATTAGAACTTATGGCATATAGTGGATATTCAAAATATCTCTTAGAAGAATGAATGACCCCTCTTATGATTAAATAATACTAGTGACTATATTATATGATTTAAGGTGCACTAGAAATGAACTATCCCTCCACAAACTACATACCTTTTTGACTTTTGAATTTCTAAATTTATATTAGAAGATTTTAAAATTTTTGTTTAGCTATTTAAACCCATAATTAAAAGCATTGTTTTTAGCTTTGGAGTGGGAGGTAAACATTATAAGACACACAAAAATATGCACGTTTTAATTTATTAGAATCTTTTATGAAAATAAATTTTAATGAGGAAAGAAAAGAAGAATAATGTTATGATAATTTTGACAGGAGGTGGACAGAAGGGAAGAGTAGAAAGGACACTGTGCATTTATTCAGCATCATTTATTATGCCACTATTATGTGTCAGGTAATGTATTAGCCACTGGGAATACAGATCAATAAGAAACTGCCCTGCTCCAAAAGGAGTCAGGGAATATAAAGGGGAGACTAGAAATATTCACTAACATATTTCACTTATACCACAATTGTATATAGTTGTAGGTCCTATCTTCATCAACCATCAAGTTCTTTGCCTTTCTCCTCAAATTTTCTGAAGTGGTTTTAATTAAACCCTTTAAATGTAATTGGTCATATAACAGACACTTTGGATTTTGGAGTGGGATTTTATCTACAAACATCCTGTAATTTTGGCCAGACAGCAACCCATTTGTCTTAATAAATTATCTAAAACTAGAATTTAACCATTTAGATATTTTAAATAATAAACACCTGCAAAACTACCACTCAAAACAATCGACTTCTCACCATTTCCTTTACTCATTCCTTTCCTCTGACTCAACCCACTTGATGTAACCATAATCTTGAAAATCAACCTTCCTTGTTATATTCTACGTATTATATGTATTCCTTGATAAATATATTTAAATTATTTTAGGTTTCAGCTCAATAAAAAAGAACCTCCTCTGATGTAATGTTTTAGCACTGTTCATTCAATATTATGTTGCTAAGATTTATCCATATTGTTGTATGTTTCTGTAGTTTATTAATTTTGAGTGCTTTATAATATTTCTTTTGTGGTATTCCAAGTTTTGTATCTACTCTTCTGTTGACAGGCATTTGGATTGGTTCAATTTATGCAGCTGACAGCAATTTTTACCAATTAAATAAGTATAAAATAGCATCTCCTTGTGGTCTTGATTTGCAATTCTCTGTTTTCTAATAATGCTGACCATCCTTTATGTGCTTATGGGCCATATGTATTTTCTCTTCTGTGAAATGTCTGCTCCTCTCCCCTGATTCTATTGAAATGTTTGTGCTTTCTTATTGATTTGTAAAAGTTCTTTATATATTCTTGATATTTATTTTGTGTTGATTTTGTATAACATAAGCATCTTCTCCAAGTTTATTTATATTTTTCTATTATAAAGATGTCTTTCAATGAACAAAAATTTTTAATTTTAATAGAGCTAAACTGACAATCATTTTTTATAGTCACTTTTTTTTTTCTTATTTAAGAAAACATTTTCTACTCTGAGGTCTGAAAGATATTTACATATTCTACTAAGAATTTCAAGGTTTTTGACGTTTAAGATCTTAATCCATGTGGAATTGATTATCGGATATATGTTTTGCCTATTTCATCTTTTTTCCATGAGGGTAGCCACTTTCCCCATCTCCATTTACTGAAAAGTCCCTTATTTCCCTGCTTGGTGACATGCTATATTTGTCATATACCAAAGTTCTATATAAGTAGGGATCTGTTACTAAGCTCTCAATACTTGCCTGTCTCTGTACCAATATAACTGTCTTAATAACTATATCCTCATAAGAACTATTGAAACTAGGTAGAGCAGGTTCCTCTACCCTGCTATTTCTCAGTAGTCTAGCTATTTTCAGTCCTTTATTCTTCTCTTTAGAATCATATTTTCAAATTTTGTGAAAACCTGTTTTGAAATTTTGACTAGAATTGAATTGGATCTGTAGATCAAATTGGGAGATAATATCTTCACAATCTTCTTCCTATCTATGAACATGGTATATCTCTCAATAATTTCTAGGTCTTTAATATTTATTAATACAATTTTATTCTTTTCCCTGTAGAAGTCTTACACATTTTCTATTCTTTTTTTTTTTTTTTTTTTGTGGTACGCGGGCCTCTCACTGTTGTGGCCTCTCCCACCATGGAGCACAGGCTCCAGATGTGCAGGCCCAGCGGCCACGGCCCATGGGCCCAGCCGCCCCGCGGCACGCAGGACCCTCCCGGACCGGGGCACGAACCCGCGTCCCCCGCATCGGCAGGTGGACCTCCAACCACTGCGCCACCAGGGAAGCCCTCTATTCGTTTTTTAATAGATATTTGATATAACATTTAAATTTCATCTATTTCAGGTTCTCTTTCTTGTATTTACCCCTGAATCTAAGATTTCCTTCCTATATTTCTGTATTTATATGTTTTTGTAAGAAGTCAATATAATAATACATCGTTTGATACCTAATTATTTGTCCCCAAAGTGAGCTAAAAGCAGGTTTCTTTCCTTTTGATGCAATCATTTTAAAAAGTAAAGCATTTTAGAGAATTTAATAAGAAAAAATGATTAACAGCATTTTGCTTAGGCAAAACCAAAAAGCTTTAAATGGTTATGATCTTTCCCTCTACAAATGAGATTTTCAGCATTGCTATGGGACTAAAGATAAAGAAGGGATAATTAAATGCTGTTTAATGGTTTATATATTTTTAAGAGTACACAGATTTTCTATGTACTCTATGAAAGAAAAATGTGTCAGCTTGCAGTTGGATTCCACAAAAATTGCATAATTATAGGTCTCATAAACAATATAGATTTATGGATTAAAGCAGTATCACTTATTGGAAACACAATATTTTTCTAATAAAATTATACTTAGGTAAAAACATTATTTTCATTTCTGGGCCCACTTCAAGGTACCAAATAGTTTAGGTAAAGCTAAAATTAAGCATCATAAAATGTATACAAAGCTGAATTACTTCTTACATGGTCAAGATGGAAGAATTTGCAATTTTCTTGTGATTTGTTGAAACAAGATTAGCCTTCCGGGGATTTGAATCAACATTGTCCACGCAACGAAAATTAGGCTCTATTACACAAATTTATCAGCCATTGTGAACTCTCTGTATTTCTTTTATTGCAGAAAAAAGTCATTGAGAAAAGTCACTAGGAGAAACTCAGCTAAGACAGTACGAGAAAATGTGGAGACTGGGCCAATCATTTCTGATAGACTGACTTGTGACATAACTATACACAAAGTGAACTCTTCACTAACTCTTTTCTTGCTGAGTGTCATGGACAAATCTAAATTCTTATAATTCCACAAATACGCCTACAAACAGATTACATTTGAAAGAAAAAAGTATTTAGCTTTCTCAATAAGCATGCAGAGTATGAGAGAAAAGCTAGTATAACCTGAATTATTTTAAAGAAAGAAAATGTATGCTTCCATATGAATGATCTAAAGCCTTGGTTGTAAAATTGGCCTTTGGCAAGACACACATGAAGTCTTTAAACTGGGTATAAATTTAGCTGCCTTTCAGTTTCTAGTAAGTTTGTTTTTTTTCTCCTTTTCTAGAGAGAGAGAGTTAATAATATGTCAGTTCAACTGGAAGAATTTTGAGTAAAATGGAACACAAAAAAATAATTGGAATGTTAGAAAGTAATTTCAATGACCACAAATGGACTGTCAGTTCATAAAACTTCATCATTTAAAAGAAGAGAAAAATGTTTTCACTTGCAAAGATTAAATTCATGAATGATGGAATAATCTACACTTACATATATTTTTCCTTTGGTTATGTGTTTTAATATGAGTAAAATAATTTTATTTAGAATTATGGAATTGTGTAAATAATTTTTACATTTTTCTACAACTAATATATATCATTGCATCATTCTAAGAGATCAAGTTAATTTAAAAATATACAAAGTAATGCAAGAAAATGTGAAAGGTTATATAATATTTGTTTGGCTTGTAATTGCTTTGAATTTCCTCCTCTATAAAAATACTTAGAAATATAGTCCCAGAAAAAAGTATAACATTTTGTTTTAAACTTAACAGTAAAGAAGAATCATTGGTAACATCAGATGAGAATAACTCTGAGAATTCAAAGATTACAGGTAATATTTCTTTAATTTTTAAACAGAATATATTTATTTTGTTAAAGCCTTCAATTATAACAATCTTACATAGGTGCAATTATCTTAACCTTTCAGATACCTATATCCCAACAATTGTTTATTCTCATGAGGACAAGGAAAACTTGGAAACCAGTAATCAGAATGTAAAAGATGTAAACACAGAACATGATGAACATAATGAAAAAGAATTAGATTTGATGGTAAGTGCTCTGTTTGCCTCGGTATTAGAGAAGATGAATCCATTTATGCTTCAAAGATGCTGCAATGCCTGCCTTTCAATAGCTTCAACTAATAAATAATTTGCAAATGTGAAAGTGCAGCCTATTCTGTCCTTGCATCTCTAGCTTGATCAACAAGGCACTTTGATTTCAGTATGTTGCTTCTGGTCTCTGCAATGGTAAATTAATGACATTCATTTCTTACCTATTTATCAGTCGCTCTGAGTAATAGTTTGTAGGAATTACAGAAGAGGTAGTACTATCCTAATGTGCATTTCTAATCTTTGTGACAAGTGTACACTTATCATAATCTCGTCTGTAAAATGAGAGGGCTGGACTAGATGATTGTTAGGGTTCTGCCCAGCTCTACAAGTCTGATTCTTGCATTTAGCAGCATTTTTTTTTTTTACTTACATCTGTGAGAATCTCTAAGTTCTATATCATTGGAAAGTATTAAATTACCAAATGAGGATAAAATAGCCTGTGCCATATTTTTCAAACAGGAAACAAATTCAGAATGGTACAATTTAGTATTAAATTTGTTATCATAAATTTCACACTTGGTGAACATTCAATCTATTTGGGATTTTTAGGGGGATGGTTTAGATAGCATTTTTATCACAAAGGAAGAAATAGGAGTAAATGAGTCACATAATGCAATTTATCCTTTACTGTATTTGGTTGGAGCTCATATCATTAGGATACATGGATTCATAATCATCTAAGATTAAAATGACATTTGCCTCTTCAAGTGTCAGTGCTGAAACAGAAAAGAAATGGAGCTCACCGCTTTCCCCACACATTCCACCCTTTCTATAGTGATATGGAAGCTGCATCACTAAAGTATGCAATTTACTTTGCTCCAACTTTAAGAAACTACAAAGTTGTCACCCATTGTGAGAATTCTCACCAGCTGAAAGTTAACATCGCCACCTTTTTCAAACCACAGAATATAATGAAAGGGCCCTGAAAAATCACATACTTCACCAATATACCTCATTACAATCAGCAGGCTCAAATATAAAAGTTTGTTTAGAAGTTACTGAGATTGTACATCCAATAAATGAATAGGGAGCTGTAATTTAGATGCTAATTTGCTCCATGCTGATGTTAATGCATAAAACAATGAAGCTCTATAATAGATGGAAATACAACCAAATCTGTGGAACCCACAGGCATTGGCTTACAAGACAGCTGTGCAGTTGACAAGTAACATGAGCCTTATGTGAGAAGAAGGGGAAAACGCAAGATTTGCATATAATTATTGAGATCATGCAAATGTCAGTTATGAGAAAAAAAAAAAAAACACAGGCATCTCACTGTTAAATCCTGACAGTTGGCATCACTGAAGAGCTCAAATACATTTGAGCACCAGTTGGCAGAGGGTCATTAAAACAGAATTTGCAGAGACATTAACTCCCTCACTTTTCTTTGAGTGACGTTTTGCTATTAATAGTTTGCAGAGGCTTTGCAGAAAACATATTAATAAGAGAAACTGTAATAGGGGCACCTACAGCAAGTGTAAATGCAGAAAGGGGCATCTAGGAAGCTGCTCTCTAATTGATTAGCATGGAGCTATCAATGTGTATATCCTAAGTGAGGAGAAAGTGCAATGACAAGCAAGAATAGTTGAATAATACAATGTGATATTTGGAAGCTAGGAAAGAGAGTGATTAATTTTGGCCCCTTTTCTGATTAATCTCATTCCCAAGTCATAGCCTACATGGATACCCCCAAAACATCCAGCTTCCACAATTTGTGCAAAATCCACAAATGAAGTGAATCAAGGAAATATACCAGATAATTACTAGCCAAGTTAATGAAACCTATCTAATTTGCTTTGTATATTTAAAATCATTTGATCATTATTTTTTGTGTTTTTATCCCTTAAGATAAATCAACATTTAATAAGAAGTACTGCTTCCAGAGATGAAAAGAATACAGTCAATTTTCCAAATAAAGCTGAAGGGTTACAGAAGAAGCAAATCCATGACGAAGTATACACTGACTTGTTTAAAAGGCCTTTGTCTTCAAGTTCATCAGCAGAAAGATCCTTAAAGGGAGAGTTTTACCACAATGAAAAATATTCCTCAGGAAATAAGTGTAGTTATCAACCTTCAGAGGAAATTACTTCAGATATGGGAGAAATCAAGCCATCACTGGGAAATACTAGTAGTGACGAAATAGTGCAAGTACATATTGGTAGCAAAGAAGTACTGGATAATAATGCTAATCCAGCCCAAGGGAGAGGCAGAGTGCAAATATCTTGTCCCTCTGCAGATCAACTAATGGCAGACAACCTTAATCAAAACCTTGAAGGAGAAGCTAAACAAACTGAAGTAAAAGATTGGGGATGTTTAAGAGGTGATTTCCGTTTGGATTTCCATTCAGAAGAGTCTGTAGAAAAAGGATCTTCCAAGAAAGCTTATGGCAATGGTAAGAATGAGGAGGGGCAAGGAATATGTTTAGGTGTTAATGAAGAACACAGCAAAAATTTTCAGTCAATCTTACATGAACAAGAAAGGAAGATGAGCCACTCTGAAATAAGTGTGGAAGGGATGGGAGCCAGTAACAGAGACCTAACTGCTCTGCCGAGTAAGGATACCCCAATTCATGACCAGTCAATCAGAGCAGATACATTTAATTCACCAAGGACAAATCGAAGCTGGGAGGAAGCTGTGTTAACAACCTCAGACCTCGATCTCTCGACTAGTGAGGGCGCTATTTTAGGAGGGATGCCTGGTCAAGCTTGTTTACCAAGAAATAGAAATGTTTTGAGGAATGAGTATCTTTTCCAAGTTGAAGAAGAAAAATCAGCCTGGATTAATCCCGAAGATCAAAATAAGAACACCCAGCATAAACAAAGTTGGAATGTTCTGGAAAGTCTGGGAAGAGCAAGAGAGAGTAAGACAAATATAACAGAGCAGACCAAAGAACAAGCAGATTGTGGAGACATGTGGGAAAAAAGAGATAATACAAGGAGTTTGAAAGCTAATCCTACAGAAGAATTGTTTACCTGCCAAGAAACAGCGAGCTGTGAACTGTCTTCTCTAGCTGATCATGGTATTACTGAGAAAGCAGAAGCAGGTACAGCTTATATAATTAAGACAACATCAGAAAGTCCTCTAGAAAGCATGTCTGCTAGAGAAAAAGCAATAATTGCTAAGCTACCTCAAGAGACAGCACGAAGTGACAGGCCCATTGAGGTAAAGGAAACAGCGTTTGATCCACATGAAGGGAGAAATGATGATTCACATGATACCCTTTGTCAACGAGATACAGTAGGTGTAATCTATGACAAAGATTTTGAAAAGGAATCATGTTTAGGTATTTGTAATGTACATGTAGATGAAATGGAGAAGGAAGAAACCATATCTATTTACAATCCTGGTAAGACACATGACAGGAAGAAATGTGTCATTGGAAATACAACATCTGTAGAAGAATCCTCACAGGTCATTACAGGCTATCAAAAAGCAGCCTCAAAACTAGATTTACATTTGGGAATGTTACCAACAGATAAAAAAATATTTCCAGAAAATAGAGATCACGGGCAGATCCAAGAATTATCAAAGAAAACGAATACAGATGCCGTTATTCATTCTGCTTTAAACTCAGACACTAATAGAGCTTCTCAGAATGGCTCTCACATTTCTAATCACCAAGTTAAAACTTCACTGCCATCTCATGAACAGGCCACTGCTATAGAGAATGCAATTACTAACATGACTCTCCAATCTATTTCTTCTAAATCAAAATATAATTGTAATCCAACAAGTGAAATCCAGGGTGCTGAGAATCACCATCCTCCTGCGTCTACACCTGAAGAAGTTTCCAAAAGTTCAAGAATAGTGACATCAGATAGTACGAGGGAAAGATGTATAGGCCAGATTGTCCAACAAGGAGAATGCAGTGTGGAGAAATCTCTAGGGCCAACAATTTTAATCAGTGAAGCTTCTGAGAACATGGAAGAGGCAAGGAATGAAAAAGAAGGATTAATAAACTCTGGACAATCACTGTGCTCTTCAGGAGACAAGGAATCTGAGAGCCCTGCTTCTGACAATCTCCCTGCCCAGGGAAGTCAAGCTCAAAGGGAATCTCTGCTTTCGAAATACACCAACTCTAAAATACCTTATTTCCTTTTGTTTCTGATATTTCTTGTAACCATCTATCAGTATGACTTAATGACCGGCTTGGCATTCTACATTTTTTCATTGTACTGGCTGTGCTGGGAAGGGGGAAGACAAAAAGAGTCTGTCAAAAAGAAGTAACCTCAGCACTATTATTATTCTCTCTTAAAAGATAAGCTATTTAGCCCCAAACATTTGGATTGGTGAAAGAGACTATTCGTTGTTCAAAGAGCCAGCACAGTTTTTCTCTTGAAGGATCATTTAGAAAGGAATGCGTATGAAGTTTGCTCCTTCATATAAGTAATTATTCTATATAGGACCATTATGTTTGGATCATTAAATACCTATATGAATATGAGATCTGAAGCACGTCAAGTTGAAATTAGGTACAGCTGTTGCTCCTTAGCAGGCAATGAAGTTTCAATGCTTCATGTCTCTTCACTACTTAAAGTGCCATTTCTTGCATTCATTTCTTTTGCAGTAAAGCTTCATTTTTTTTCGAGTGTATTTTTCCCTCTACTTTTTTAAAAAATAGATAAAACATGGACAATGGCAGAAGACTTTTTTTTTTGTCTTTTAATACTGACCATGAAATTTGCATTTACCACTGTATCATTTATTAGCACATTTTGATAAATCGAATCTTTCAACTTTGATTATATATTTTTAAGAACAACACTCATGCATATTGAAATGTGATTTAACCTGAAGAAACACATTGTGTACTTGAATAACACTTAATACACATACACGTTTTATATCCTGCATACCTACAAAGTCAGGGCATTCGTAACCCAAATATGACAAAGACTGAAACAATCAAGAGATGATCTTTCAGTTCTGCAAAATTTGGGGGATGGCCTGTCTTTAAGCAATATTTTTCTCTTTTAAAGGGAGATTGTATAACACAGCTGAACAATTTTGACGTCAACTATTATTCAGAGTTGGAAATTTAAATTAAAAGTTCCAGAAGCATTGCTTCAGAATGAATTTGTACCTATAAAGCATAAAGCATTAAATGATAACAATAATTAAAAAAGATTTCCTAATGAACTATTTTACTTGGTACTATTTTTTGTCTTCAAACAAATTTTTAACTTTTCTCATTATAAAACAATAAATTATTCCCCAAGGTGCATTTAGAGAACAAACAACTAATCATTGGTGATATTTATTATATAGTTATCAGGTTGTTAAATGATAACTCAAATTTTTAAGGAGACAAATAGGTAGATATGGAGATCTACTGAGAGAGAAATGAATATCCAGTATAGCAGTGACTTCAGTTACTGTTATCATCTATGGCTAAGTATGTGAAATAATGGAACTAGTCATTTTAGTCACATAGTGGTAATGCAAATAATCGTATACAATTGATTTCAACAACTATTTATTGAATGACTAATATATGCAAAACCTTGTGCTCTGTTCTATGGCAGAGCACTTCCTTTGATACCCTGAATGGCTAGTCCTCAGGGAGGAGGCATCGATATGTATTTTGATGTTTTTGACTTGGCCAGAAATATGGAAGAAAGTCATATTGAGGGAGCCCACTTGGGTGATTTCTTTTTAACGGGAACTTCTTTTATGGAGAATATAACATTGATCTTCAGAGAGAAAAAGTAATCTGTTTATTAACCTGTAAAGGTAAATTCAATGACTAACACTTGTATATATTATCTTACACTCCTAAGAAACATGCATGCATGGGAAGACAACATGAGAATGAAGCATTTAAACTGACTTTCATGTGGTAGTAAATGATTTCCTTAATTTTCATTAGGTACACAACTATTTCCAAATCCCCTAATTGCATGCTTGTCTTAAGTCCCATTGAAATTGAATGCTTGACTTTAACTTTTTAGTTGAACAAATACAAACATCCTGAAGTAGAACTTAGGGCAAATATTTGATTGTTTGAGAGAGCATATTTTCATTAAATACAAGTGGGATACTGTAGGCTCTACCTAGAATATTATCTCTAAAATTGCTATCTTGATAATTTTGTTGACAGGTCTAGATTACAACGAAGTTAGGGTTAGCATTTCTTCAGTTCCTAATGGCTTGGTTTTTGCATTCTACCTTTAAGAGTTTCAGTCAATATGCCATATCTTATTAATGCAAAGAACACTATATTACTTTATGAACACAGGTGTCCAAACTGTAATTGTTCCCTTATACATAAAAGAATGTAACTTTTTTTTTATCTCTTTTATTTGACTTTTGGTAACATTAACTTACTATACCTTCTCATGCATATTTGTAATGTGACGAGAAGTTTCAAAGGATTTAAAATACTCCATTGTGTACTTTTCTGCAGGCAAAGAAGAAATAATTGGTGATTTAACTGACTTTCCAAACATTACTTATGAAGAATTAGAAATAAAGTCATAAGAACTATGAAACTATTGCCAGGTGGAGAGGTAGATTTTTGCAACCTGTTTTGGCCACATCACTATGTTGAACAAGAAAAGTGGATCTCAGGAAGAACTGGCAGCCCCTGGTTAATAAAGATTTGACTGTGAATCATCATGACAAGGGTCAACTTTATAAGCATAGCTGCCTTCATCGTGTCCCCTCAAGTATTGGTTAAGGGCCAAAAGGGTGTGGCATGAGAATAAACAAAAAGAAGTATATTGTACATCTGCTTCTATAGTGGGTAAGAAATGTGATGTAATAACCATCACCTTTTTATCTTGCTGGGCTTCTGACTATTAGAAACAAAGTTCTAAAAATTAATTTGCGAGTCAAGCAAGTGTAGGTAGTAAAATCAACTATCTCAAAAAATCACATCTGTATAAGCCACCAATATCTCAATAGATTTTTCAATGTAAGAGTAAATAGGTAAATGAGATGACATTCACCTCTCAATATTCACGAACATTGGCTTAATGCAATTGTGTTTCCCTGCTGAGTTCCAATATTTTGATAGTGAATTTTTTCAAAGAATATATATATATATTCTGCACCATTTTGTGAGAGAAACAGGATCATCTTTTGTCCTCTTAAACCAGTCTTCTGGTTAAATGGAAAACTTAAAAATATCCACACCAAATTTGGGGAAATAAGTATTTTTCCCAAATACCATTCATGATACTCTCTTAATAATTTTTTTCAGTCATGAATATTATTTGATCTCACTAGACCTGTTGTCTTCTTTATGAGTCTCAATTTTTGCATATAAATTTTTGCAAAAAAGCAAACAAAGAAAAACAAAAAACTAGCAGGAAAACTAGTAAAGATGTAGACAGGAAAGCTGTCATCCCCAGAGCCAGTACATCTACTGATTTCTGATGTCATGATCTCTGACTTTTAAAAATTTCACTGAGTGAATACAGAAATTGAATGATGCAATAAAGATCGTGGTTTGTTAATTTAAGTCTTGTCTTAGCCAATTCCGTGGAACTGAGGAAAAGGACTGACTCTGATTCTGCAGCAAGGTGTGAAAGGACTATGACAGGCCATGCTCCTCCAGCATCTCCACAGTTGTACTCCTACATAAAGAGAACAACTAAAAAAGTTACTTTTATTTATTGGATTAAATTAATTTGCTTAATTTTTTTCTACTTTATTTTTTTCTACTTTCAGAAATAATTCATAATAAAACTCATGGCAACATAAGTTACTTTTCATCTTTTAAAAATAGATTCAGTCATTAATACATTTCCATAATTTTACCCAAACCTCTTTAAATAGCTAATCAAATTTTCACTAGACTTTCAGCCTAGTTTGAACATGTTTTACAAGAAATATTATTACAGTGTGTTAAAACCTTATTAAACAAACAACTCTTTAAAAAGTTCAGCATTTTTATTTTGTGTCATTTCTATATTTGTTAGATGCATACATACTACCTTCATTCGTCAAATATGAAGCAAAGTAGTATGTGAAAATTTAAGGAAAAATTCCCTAAGTCTTTTCCTAATATATTCAGCTCTTTATATTCATAATAATAAAGTAAAGAGTATCATGGGTGAATCAATAGTGGATCACCAAGAAATCACTTTTATTTGTCTGAGACGATGCAAAGATCTGATTTTGCAGCATATTTCAATGCCTAATTAAGTTACTGGTCTTGGTTGGAATCAGTGCATCATCCTTCTTATCACCCCATCTGAACCACGCAGCCCTAATTCCCACTGCTCTTTGCTTCAAGTCTTCTGTCAGTCAAGCAAGTCACACTGTCCCTAGAACGTGCCATGCTCATCCATTCCTCTGTGACTGCTCGTGTATGCCCCTCTGTCTAGAAATCGCTTTCAGTTATCTTTCCTCCTCTCTTCCTACCCCACTCTGTACATTTTTCTATGTACTGTTTTAGTCCCCATCCTTTTGAAGTCTCCTAATATTTCTGTTGGTGGGATCTCTTCGTTTTCAGGTCTCTTATGACACTAACCGTCTTGCATGCGCTAGGTATTTGACTGATTATACTAACTGGACCATCTGCTTGTTCAAGACAGGAATGTGGCTTCTTCCCTCCAATCACCTCACAAGGTCTAGTTTATAGGAATCCTCAGTCAATACTTGTGGATAGAATTGAATTGCAGTGATGTCTCCTTCCTATGCTGTCCCTGAAATGTGGACAGGATACTTTGAGGTCTGATTTTAAAATGAATAAACAATCAAAGCAAAGCTGGAATGTTTTCATAAACTACCAAAGACAATGTAGAAAAAGGCAAAGAGAATGTAGCTACAAGACAGAGTGGTGCAGTGGATCTGGGATGTGGGAAAGAAAGACAAAAATCCTTCCTCTCCATTCTTCTTAACAATTAAATTAGTTTTCTATATTTATTAATTATTCCTAGCACAAGAAACATTCCCTTCATTCTATTTCATGGGAAATACTATACAGATTATATATTAAAAGAATAATAACGCATAACTTAATTTGCTGGCTAATGTGAAAATTAAGAGAACAAGGCATGTCTTCAGATAAAGAAGCTTAGTAGATTAAAAACCAACAAACATCACAAGATATGAAGTGTAAGAAACTCAATCTTCCTAACTGCTGCCATGCCCTTTGAAAATGGCTGATCTCTGAATTTCACACCTGTTCTGCATGTCAACTTTTAGGATAAGCAAACAGAACAACTAGCAAAGATAGTAAGTGGATTTTTAAAAAGGAAACATTTGCCTGATTAGCCTATGAGAGTATCTATATATACTGAAACACACACACATATACATGCACACATACACACAAAGGCACACACATACATACATGTATTCCAAGATCTGATAAATGACAATATGGCAGTAAACAGTCTACTAATACTATGCATAGTGAATATATATAATGTAATATATAAAGGGTTTATCCTTTCTTTGAAGAGATTCACTCTATCATATTTAGATATGAAACTAAAATGATAACACAAAGATACGCCTGTTTGGGGGGCAGAGTCTAAACGAAAGCAGTATATGGCCTAGAAATGTAGTAGCATGCCATATAACAGCTTAAGACCATTAGCAATTAGTCTCTTAAGACTTAAAGAAAAGCCAGATACATATCTAGTCTATTGTAGAATTCATCAGTATCATGCATCGGTTGAGTTGGTTCTGAGTGGAAACACTTAAAATTTCCTAAAGACACACTCTATAAAGCATAATAGCAGAGAGAGAGTTTAAAAATCACTATACGAGGTTAGAAATTCTCTTTGTAAACACTTAAATAACCCATAACCTACTTTTAATAATTCTATGTAGGTTTTAATGAACAGCTTATAAAATTTTTTAGTGTGGGGTATTTATGAATATATCACACATGTAAATCATTTTTACACATACATTCTACAAATGATATTGATATTTTGTTACTACACATTAAGTGACTCTTCCCAGTTAATCCATAAATCTTTGGGAAAATTCAATTGTCATTTTTTATTATGCACATAAACTTTCCCTGTGTTTCTCACTTCTCAGTCCTGCCTAAGAAAGAGAATAAAGGTTAAAGAAAGGATAATTTATTTCCTACCTTCACAGATATGAGTGGGTATATTTTAAATACATTTCTACACTTTGAAAGTTGGAAAGGAAAATGAGATAAGAGATTATAAATGTCCTTCATATTTATTTCATAGTCTTTAATATTTGGGATCAGGCATATAGACTTCAATTTAAGTCAGTTGTCTTCTCCCATATAAATTCTTTGGCCTACATGATCTTACTCCCATGCTTAAATTAATATTTAAGTGCAACATGTTGATTTTTCATTATATGAATAAGTAAGGACAACAGTTGCAGCCTGAATCTTTGAGTATAACAGCTACATCTGTATCTTTATTGACCTATGCATGTGAGGTTCAACCTTTAATCATAATAATAGTAGTAATAATTATTATTGTTATAATAACACAATAGCCAACTTTTGAGTGTTTACAATAATTGGGCACTGTTTTAAACTCTTCATGTGAAAAACTCATTTATGTTTTATGACTTCATGAGAGAAGTGTTATTACTTTCCCATTTTACAGATAGATGCACAAAGGCTGGTTTTCCCAAGGTCACATGCTAGTCTAGATTCAGACTCCACCAGTCTTCCCCCAGAGCTGATCCTCTTAAACATTGTACCATGTTGTTCCTTCAGTTCAGATATACTAAGTTATCTTACAAATTGCAGTTATATGTTAGCATGCTGCATGGTGCTATACTAATATATAAGTACATTACATACTATGAGATATGAGTATACCATATATCTTGCAGAGATAATCCTATCTGAGGGAGTCCGGGATAAACTCTGGACCTGCCAAAAAGGCAGGAGACCATTGTTTTGTGGTGTGTGAGGAGAGGGGATTCCTTCCCTGTCTGCCCGCAGAAGGCAGAGCACTGCCTGAATGAGTTCCAGAGATATATGCGAGCAGTGGCTATCAGCTAGTACACTGTAAAGGAAATGTTTGTAGGTTCTCGAAGGGTAGGTGGGAATATGGAATTTGTAATGTGTATCTCTTAACATGCCAATTGTCATATATTTATGGATATATTTCTGCTTCTCTTTTTCCTTTTGTAGATCTACATGGCCCAAATTTCTATAGGTTTATAGTAGATCTTGATATTAGGTGAGGCAAGTTCCTATACATTGTTCTTTAAAACTCTGTAACTCTTGGCCCCTTGCTGTTCCATATGAATTGTAGGATCAGCTTACCAAGTTTCATGAAAAACTTGATTTTTAATGGAATTTTACTGAATGTGTACATTAATTTGAGGAGAATTGACATTTAAAAATATTGAGTCTTTCCACCCATGGGAATAGTATATTTCTTATTCATTTTTTGTTCCTTCAATTATGATTTATAACATTCTCCATGAATACACTGCATATTTACTATCAGATATACTCCTAAGTACCTCATGGATTTTGTTACTATTTTGAATGAATCACTTTCTCCTATTATATTTTCTTTAGGGAAATTACTGATATTTCATAACACTTGATTTTTATTTGTCACTTATTCAACTATTTTGCCAAAGTTTCTCATTAGTCCTACTAGTTATTAGTTTGATATTTTGGTCATTATGCCAATAATGTATAAGAACACTATTGATTTTTTATGTTCTTTTATGCAGCTTTCAAATTCTATCATTAATACAACTAGTTGGTATTATTTTTAATTCACTTGCTTTTATTTTCTTTTTCTTGTCTTCTTGAGGTAAATGTATGTCTTATTTATTTTTAATCCTTTCCCTTAAAAAAGTTCATATAATACTATAAAATAAACCAAATATTTTTAGCTGCATTGAAGTGATTTTGAGATAATTACCTATAACTCAAAAATATATGTGTTAATACATATATATAACATTTTAAACATTTTTATTCCCTTTTATTTCCTGTTTCCCTCTATAATTCCCACTGTAATTTAACACGAGTTATTTAATAGGACGTTTAATTTTTTTATGATCTTTAATAATTGGTACAAATTACATTAGACTATTGTCATAGAATGTGGTTGACTGACAATTATTTGAAATGTGATAATACTTCCTTTGTGATCTACTGCATTGTCAATGTAATTATTATTCTATGTACACATTCTTTTGGGGGGTACAGAGTTCTTTATATATTTATTAGGTCATGCTTCATAAGTTTGTTGTTCAAAACTATCTTCTAAGTCCAGAGATAATCCCACGCACCTGTGGTCACCTACTCTACAACAAAGGAGGCAAGAATATACAATGGAGGAAAGACATTCTCTTCAATAAGTGGTGCTGGGAAAACTAGACAAGCTACATGTAAAAGAATGAAATTAGAACACTCCCTAACACAATACACAAAAATAAACTCAAAATGGATTAAAGACCTAAATGTAAGACTGGACACTATAAAACTCTTAGAGGAAAATGAAGGAAGAACACTCTTTGACATAAATCACAGCAAGATCCTTTCTGACCCACCTCCTAGAGAAATGGAAATAAAAACAAAAATAAACAAATGGGACCTAACCAAAAGTAAAAGCTTTCGCACAGCAAAGGAAACCATAAACAGAATGAAAAGACAACCCACAGAATGGGAGAAAATATTTTCAAAAGAAGCAACCGACAAGGGGTTAATCTCCAAAATATACAAACAGCTCATGCAGCTCAATATCAAAAAAACAAACAACCCAATCCAAAAATGGGCAGAAGACCTAAATAGACATTTCTCCAAAAAGGACATATAGATGGACAACAGGCACATGAAAAGCTACTCAACATCACTAATTATTAAAGAAATGCACATCAAAACTACAATGAGATATCACCTCACATCAGTCAGAATGGCCATCATCAAAATATCTACAAACAATAAATGCTGGAGAGGGTGTGGAGAAAGGGAACCCTCCTGCACTGTTGGTGGGAATGTAAATTGGTACAGCCACTATGGAGAACAGTATGGAGTTTCCTCAAAAACCTAAAAATAGAGCTACCATATAATCCAACAATCCCACTCCTGGGCATATATCCAGAGAAAACCATAATTTGAAAAGATACATGTACCCCAATGTGCATTGTAGCATTATTTACAATAGCCAGGACATGGAAGCAAACTAAATGTCCATCGACAGAGGAATGGATAAAGAAGATGTGGTATATATATATGATGGAATATTACTCAGCCATAAAAAGAATGAAATAATGTCATTTGCAGCGACATGGATGAACCTAGAAATTGTCATACTGAGTGAAGTAAGTTAGACAGAGAGAGACAAATATCATATGATATTGCTTACATGTGGAATCTAAAAAAATACGTTCATTTAACCTATTTACAAAACAGAAATAGAGTCAGATGTAGAAAACAAACTTATGGTTACCAAGGGGGAAAAGGGAGGGAGGGATAAATTGGGAGATTGGGATTGACATATACACACTACTATATATATAAAATAGATAACTAATAAGAACCTACTTTATAGCACAGGGAATTCTACTCAATATTCTGTAACGATCTAAATGGGCATAGAATCTAAAAAAGAGTTGATATACGTATATGTATAACAGATTCACTTTGCTGTTCAACAGAAACTAACACAACACTGTAAATCAACTATACTCCAATAAAAATTAATTAATTAAAAAACCAGTATTCTAGCTAATATTTAGTGTGCTTTGACTACCATTACTTGAAATTTCCTAATATTATGAAAGTATCCATTTCTTCTTGTAATTGTGTCAGTGTTGCTTTAAATATTTAAGGCTGTTAATTCTTAGTTGCAAATAAGCTCATTATTGTTACCATTTCTTAGTGAATTTATCCTTTATTATTGTACATGATATTCTTATTAATATTCACCTTAAATTATATGCCATCAGATATTAATATTGCTGCACTAGTTTTCTTATGATTAATATTGACATAACAGAGCTTTCCTCATAACTTTATCATACCTCTTGCCAGAAACTTATAGCTATATTTAAAAAAATTCAACCTATAATCTGTCCTTTAATAGAGGAGTTTGAGCCATTCATGGTATTTCAATAAGCTAATACATTTGGACTTATTTTTACCATGTTATTTTGAGTTTCTATTTTATATTTTTCTCTCCTTGTTCTCTGTCCTTCATTCCTAATTTCTTGAATTATCTTTCCAATTTACTAGTTGTCTCTTCTACTTGGTCTAATATAGAATTATTTTTCATTTCAATAACCATGACTTTTATTTAAATATATAGGATTTGTTCTTTTTCATACATAGCCATTTTTTTCTTCTTTAAAAAAATAATTCTGCACACCTGAAGCTAACACAATATTGTAAATCAAGGATACTTCAATAAAAAAGTAATTCTTTCCCATTTAAAAAATAAAAGTTATTCCTCCATTTATCACTTTGAGTATCTCAAATGTAGATATTTAAAATCTGTAGTGGAATATCCCATTAGTTTGAAGTGAATGTGCCAATTCTTGATTTGGTTTTAGCTGTATTTGGCATTTGATTCCTTCACATGTTTTAGAATTTTTGTTTATAAATTCATTGTCTCTCTCCTTCTCTGAGTTTATTTCTCCCTGTCTCAACTCTGTTCATCATTGTCTTCACCTGGCTTCTTGATCCTCACATGTGGAGCCTAATAATATTACCAGAAGTGGGGGCTTCTGTACTATGGGGAAAATAGAAATACTGCAAATTCTGTCAATTGCAAAGTCAGCTGGTTGTTTTGTGCTATTCTTAGTAGGGAGGATATGATACATCTGTATTCTCCTTAGGCCTGGAGCTTGTTAAAGTTACATTTTAGGTTTTAGTTTGTGTTTATTCATGAAAAGGAGCGACCACTTCAATCCATGGTTTCAAATTGAACGTGCCTTCCATACAGCAGAAACTAACACAACACTGTAAAGCAAATATACTCCAATAAAAACCAATTAAAAAAATTAACATGCCTTGAGTCACATTGTTAAACGTTGTTTTTAGCTATTGTAATTTTGTATGTGTCATATCCTAGGAAATGGCAGGAGTGAGAATTAGGAAGGAGAAAATTTCAGCCCTGTGTATAAGCTAAAAAGGATATGAAGACATTAGGTGCACTGGCTGTCTCTGTTTCAATACTGTATAGCTCAGTTTACTCCAAAGAAAGAATCTGTTTAGAAGGCTTAATTGATCAATGCCAATTTTAACAGTAGTAAGAGATAGTGGTTGAGTGTGTTGTCTCTTATTCTCTTTGACAGGTGCTAAGAGTATCCTAAAATTAATATGAATTTAGAATTAGATCAAAGATGATAATGTGAAATTAATTTCTCAAATATTTATGATGTATCCATAAATCATACCACTACATGTCCTTTTATGGATTTCAAAACATGTAGAGCTTATATTTGAAAATCATTATGTTTGAAAGAGAAGGAAATGACCTATTATTAGGGGCTCTTAGACACTTGATAAAATGCTTGTTTCATTGTGATCCAAGGATTCTCTAGGGCTTGAAAGGTATATGTCTGAATTACTGTTGGAATCAAACACCCTTTTGTCATGAAATCCAGGTACATGAATTTGAACTGACATTATTTTTCTCATATTCCTCACACTTGTAGCAGGGAAACTGAAAGTGGCCTGTGCAAGAGAAAACAATTTCATTGAGAAACCTGAGAGAAAACTCAGCTTTTGGATTCTTAGGCTTTATCTTTTCCACTTTCATTTTACATCCAACTCTCCTCTTTTTTCTTTCTATCTTTGCCACTATGAGTATTTTACAAGTCAAGATGATCTCAGACATTAAATATATATATGTGTATATGTATACACACATATATATATATATACACACATGCAATCTCACAAGATTTAGGACTGGGTCAAGGCAGATTTGTGTTTGCTATTGTGCAACTAAAGTATGATCTCACTAAAATATGAAATAATACCTAATATTATATAGATTATTCTCATTAAATAACTAGAGAAAAGAGATGAAAAATTATTTCAGTGCTAAAAGCCACATTAGCCAATGATTGACTTAGATTACTCTTATGTTTCAGTTTCAAAAGGCATCACCAAATCCGGCAACATCAAAATACTTCATTGCAACCTCACTGCTGATTATTTGTGCCACTCTCCTGAACCACATCATGGAGTATGGCTGAGCTAATAAGCTATCAAGTCCTGACAATTGTAAAATCCCTTTCATCTTATTCAGGGAAAATGCCTGGTATATATTTACTTTTCATTATAGGAAAATACATTTTTATGGATTACCTCATCAAAAACATGCCTTAATATTACCTAGAAAATTGAGTATGGTTCCTCAGATACCAAAACAATTCCTGAATGGGAAAAGATTGAATTAAATTGGGATTTTACTAGAGTATTGAGTAAACACTTCATCTTTGATATGTTAATGCTACCTGGGTACCTTGAGAGATTTTTTTCCTTCCAATTTATAAATTAAAATTCTGCTGTAGTTGTGACCAAGTATAGAGTTTTGTATATTCCCACTCAGGTTTTTCAGAGTATCCTACCTACCACAAGAACAATTTTTAGAATAACTTAGGCAAGTCAGTAGAAAAATTGAATTCAAAACACAAGAGTTTAGACAATCATGTTTTTATCATGAGAAAAAGTTGATAACTCTATAGCAATTTCTTACATTACTGCAACTATAGTTGACCATAACTATTTCCTGAAGTAACTTTTTTTTTTTTTTTGCAGTACGCAGGCCTCTCACTGTTGTGGCCTCTCCCATTGCGGAGCACAGGCTCCGGATGCGCAGGCTCAGCGGCCATGGGTCACGGGCCTAGCCGCTCCGTGGCATGTGGGATCTTCCTGGACCGGGGCACGAACCCGTGTCCCCTGCATCGGCAGGCGGACTCTCAACCACTGCGCCACCAGGGAAGCCCAACCCCCTGAAGTAACTTTATAGTCAGCTGCTATATAAGGTTACAAGTGTACAACTCTGTGAAAATAATAATCCTGGTGGCATTGGGAATAATTTCACAGAGGAGTTAGCTCACAGGCAGGCTCTTAAATCTAGAATAGGATTTTGAAAGGAGGTGAGAAAGTAAGAAGTGTTTTACCCAAGAGGGTTGAATTAATTTAACTCAACAAATACTTAGAACAAACTATAATAAATATAGTTAACTCCTAATCAGCACTGCTATGTGCTTGGCACTACTCTAAATATTTAACATGAATTATCTAATTTAATCTATTAAAAAACCCATGAGTTAGATGTTATCAATATTTTCATTTTATAGATAAATCCCTGAGGCACAGAGAGATCACTCAGCTGTTAAGTGGTAGAATCAGGATTCAATCCCGAGCAGCTGACCCCAGAGCCCACACTGCTAAAAACAAGGATCAACTACCTGCCTTCAAATTCTGACTTCATCTATAACCCTTAGGTTAGTGCCTACCACCACTGGGTAAGTGCCTAATAAATGTTAACTATTTTAAATATGTTTATTGTTATTACTAATGAACTGCTCTGTCATTGCTACTTCTCTGTGGCTATGTGTAAGTTATTCAATGTATTGTAGATGATGCAAATGTGCTAGATTGGAGGTCTCAGTCTTCAATGAACTTTCAGTTTTTTGGGAGCAATAGATATATACCCCAGAGGTATAATAGGCTAAATATGGGGGAGATTAATTTCAACTGGAAGAGATTAAGGAAAACCCCAGAGGTGGTTTTTGAACTGAACATAGAATGGATATGCTTGCAGTTGAAGAGATAAGAGGGAAGGCTTACAGGGTGAAAGGACCATGTACACAAAGGCACAATGTTCAGAATGTGTTTGGAGAATAGGTTAGCTTATATTTACTTTGTATAAGAGAGGGAAGAGCAGTGAGAGGAAAGGCAGGAAGGCAGCCTTAAGTTCATATCTCATGGAGCCTTGAAGAGGTCTTTAAACAAATCAGTGACAGTTCAAAGGCATTTTTGGAACACATTTTAGTAACAAGGCACAGAGTGGAGGAAAGGAGGGCAGGGCTATCACTACAGACATGAAAACTAATTCAGGTTTGCTGCCACCGTTTTCTTCCACCTTCATAATTCTAACAGCACACTATTATTAATTTTTTGTGTGTGCTGGACAAGTCACTTACTATTTCAGTCCTCTGTTTCCTCACTTACAGAATAAGGGAGCTGAATTGATAAGTATATGATCAACAGCTTTGAGAAGTCATGGACTCTCTGTGGCTTGACTGTGGGCCTAAATATTTTCAAATGTAATTTTTGTTCATGATGGTGGTCACAGATATGAATATCTTCCCTCTCTTAGTAAATACCTATTTTTATTTAATATTTCTATTCATTTAGCACATACTGTATTATTACTTTTGCCTTATGTTCATTTCTTCTCAACTGCTAGTTCATTGAGAAAAAGACCATATTTTATACTTTTATATATGCTTTATGTTCCTTTACCAGTGAGGTGAAAAATTTACCAAATCCAGCTTTTAGAACAAATTTTATATGTGAAATTAAAAGGATAATTTATTTTGCCATCACTGCTTATGTAAACTAAAAAATTGATATTAATTTCCATTGTGTGTATTTTTATATCTCATATCCAAAACCAGAAGACATACTACAAAAAAGAGTGGAAGAGGATATATTTTCTTTTTCTCAAAATAAATACACAAATCCATAGAGTAAGAAACATTTATACAAAGATTACTCTTAAGATTATGAAAAGTCTAAATATATTATCTATTCCAAGTAAGGAGAACTAACCTCAAGTTAAATGGCTTCTATTTGGGAACTTTTTCTATGATTTTTACAGTATGACCATATTTTCACATAGCTTTTTGGACTAGAGTAAGACATAATATCCCTTGATATTTGAAGCCTGAATGTCCCCTAGATACTTTAAGATGTTATAGCAAACAAAGTCCTCTTGGTCTGAGAAGCCGCTAGAAGTAAATCTTAAAACTAATTATGGTTCTCCTGCTGAGAGTTTCTTCAAGAGCCACTTTCCAATTTCTGTCAAACATTTGCAGTTCTAGTACAAATACATTTATTTTTTTTTCAGAATTATTCACTTGCATTTCAACTTCAAGATAGTGTTTGCCTTTCATTGTGAAACAGAGAAAGGTTAGGAAGAAATTTCCAAGGAGTTAAAAAATTAACTCTTAAAATCCTATTTTAATTTTGCAAAAACCTAATAGGCCCAGTCCTAACCATAATAGAGTTACATAATTATCTGATAGATTTAGAATGGTCTCATTGCCAATTTGGGCTTTGAAGAAAACAAAATCAGGTTCATAAAAAATTCTCTGAACTGACTGTATTTCCAATCTAAACTTTAGTGGAAAATTACTAAACATCCTTTATTCTTTTGGTTACATTTATTATTTTTCCCCACAGAAGACAAACATAGCAGCAATGGATTCCCTGTACTGTTCTCTGACCAACACAGCTGATATAGAATTGCCTGTGAATGACATATCTCATCAGTCAGGAGTTGGGTGGAGACTTTCTACATTTAAGGTGTCTCTGGCTGACATCATTTTTTTGTTCTAGAAAAGGAAGAAAATTGGACTTAGTTCAATTTGTCTCTAACGTCGGTATCTTAACATTTGGTCAAAGAGAAGAAGCAGAATCAATAATAAGTCTAATTAGGCCATTTTCACCAACTAGAAACTTGTTATTCAAAAATCAACATTTGATACTTAGGTAAATACCATATATATAAGAATTATATGAATACAAAAATTGAGTTTGTGTTAGACTGTGAAATGCAAAGGTTTATTGTCACCATCTCAACTAAATAATTCATGGAAAGCATCTCTTGTGGCCTCTAATATATTAACTACCTGAATGAAATGAAGGCTACTACTTAGAATTTACTAACATATCCAGTAAAATGTGTAAAGTTAGTTCTATTAACTAGGTTTACATAATGTATTTTTCTTATGACAATCATACCTCTTATGACATTCAAAGATACATGTGTTTAATAAATTTTAAATGAATGCCATTTTTTCTTGGTTCATTGTCATTTGACTGAACCCCACAGTTATATCCAATAAGAACTAAGTTAAAAATGAAGTTTCTGTCAACTATTTTCCACTAGCAAACATAGTGACTCACCTTCCAAATAAAAGCATATCAACATGAAAGTTTCCCAAGGGTATATTCTAGGTCATAATCTTTATGTTAATGAATTCCTTACTGAATAGTAAATTGTAAGAATATATTACCTTATTCCTCTAACACATTACCTGTCAGCAGGTAATTACCCATCAAAACCTAAACAGAGAGGAAGATTGCCCTGTGACACCAGTGACCCCTACAGGTAAAATTAAGGAAAAAAAGTACACTGTAATTGGACAAAAGATACCACTGCATATCTGAATGTAGCTAGATAATGCCAAAGCATAACATTTATCAGTAACTCCCCATAAGACTTATTATTATTTTCTAATTGCCATTGGAGATTTTGTAAACTGTGAAATAAACCAAGCATACCTTTTTGGATTTTATTAGCTATTATTGAACTCATTTACATTTTGCATATCACTAGAGTTTCTAGAGAACCTTGTCCGGATAGGGCCTTTAAAAAGCTGTTTAGAGTTACTTGATTAAGGTTTTGGAAGAGATCACAAATGGACATCTGGTTTATCGGCATGCCTGATAATTAGTTTCAGTAACCAGCTAACTGGGTGCTTATGATACGAAGTATTGCATATGCAGTCTGAAGAATTCCCAGTGAGATAAATAATATTATTCACACATTATAGAAAAAGATGGCTAAGTGGCAATAAGTTGCAAAGCTGGAAAACATCCCCAAAGTATCTGCTCCTGAGCATAATACTACAGGGACAGGGTGAAGGTGAGGTTTAGGAAAGGTCACACAGCCACTACGTATACTTCAATTCTCAACTTAATAGCATACATTCAATGGCCACTCATTTATTTAACATGTAGGAAATGCTTACTTAATATGTCATTATGGGCTGTGTCCTGAAGAGATATGAAAAATAGCCAAAATTAAGCATGGGGGATTTTTTTAAAACAATAATCTATCACATTCATAGTTTAAATAAATGCAGTTTGATACTCTAACTGATGGTAATAAAGAGAGTAGACACCAATCCAACCATTTTGTATATATAATTGAGTCATTATTTGTAGTACTTATATCAACATTAAAATTCCCCAGCAACTTATGAAAGGTATGAACAATTTTTATAGCTACACAGTTTTTTCACCTGATTTCTTGTATTATTTTCAGAAAATATAAAGAGTTATCTTTTTTTAAAAATATGTGCTTTGGAGTTTACTATTAAGTATATTTTTCTCTTTTATGTTCCCAATTACTTCATGTAAAATGTAATGCACACACAGAAGAATGATGATTTTTGTTACTTTTAGAATATAATGATGGAGGGGTGTGGTCAAATATTGTTTTTAAAAGAGCTATCAATCAACTATAAAACTCCTAAAATCTTAATGTTGTTACTTAACCACATAACAAGAAATAAATCAGAACATTCAGTATCTTGGTATTTCTTTGACTTCTGTCACACAGTAGTAAGCAGACTGACAAAAACATAAATAGTATTAAAAATGCACCAGGGTTTCACAAGGAAACGAAGTATTATGTCTATTTATTTTTTCCACAAATATTTAATAAACACCTAATATATGCCAGCCAATGACTTAGAAACTGGGTGTATTGTGGTCCAAAAAAACCAGACATATTCTCTGTATTCACAGAGCTTACAGTCTAAAGGGGGAACTGATAATAACAGGTAAACAAATAAATAATAAAAGGTGTTAAGTGTTCTTAAGGAAGTAAACAGTGCAAAATGTTAGAGAATGACACGGCTGGAATCTATATACAAAGAGTAAGCCAGGAGGGCATCCGTGAAGAAGTGTTGCAATTTGAGCTGAGGCCTGTAAATAGAAGGAACAGCCCTGGAAGAGCAGAGGGAACAGCGTGAGTGGATGATCCAGGAAGGAAAACAACTTGCTCTTGTTGAGGAACTAACTACAGGGTGGCTGGTGTGGCAGTATGGTGTGTGCTGGACAGCAGGACAAAAGAATTGAGTTAAGACGAGGCAGTATCTAATGAACCATGATGGGGAGTTTGAATCTCATTTAATGTGTAATGGGCTTCAGCTAGAGACTAACAGAACCTTCCCTTGCTGCTGTGTAGTAATAATTCATGGATGGAGATGATTGGAATAGGGAGAGAAGAAAGAGGATAATACAGTAGACAAAAGCTAAATCTTACCATTACAACAAATAATTTATTCAGGTTCCTGTAAATGGACCAGATCTAGGGATATTGTCTTAAAAATATCAGATTGCCATATTAATTCTAAAAGCAAAGGTTTGTATAGCTTGAATTGAATTCGATATTGGTTATACCAGGTAAACAAATGCATTGTCATATTATAATGGTTTTAAATGCTGAGTGTGTGCTCTACAATCAAGTAAAATAAAATTATATCCCTTTTTATCTTTAAAAAAAGCAGAAAAATATTTTACCAGTCTTCTGAAAGGCTAGTGGAGAAATAAATCTTCCAAAAGGTAAATTAAGGATGAATTTTTCCCTCTATAATAAACATAGCCCAAGCATAAAACAGTAATGAGTCAGTCTGTACATAATGCCAAACAACCACTCAAGTCAGTGAGGAAAAATTAGGGAAGCCACTTATTTAGCTTCAGGGAGAATTCAAAAGGGTGGGTTTTCTGCATTTAACACTTTATAAGAAGCAGTTGGCCTCATGTAACTATAATTACTTTGTTCAATTATATGTAAGATGGATAGAATAATGCCCGTATAATGGGATTTTAGGGAGAACTGTATGAAAAGCTTCTTGCCCAGAGCCTGGCACATAGTAGGCATTTGGTTAATAACTAGAGTTACAGGCCCATCTAAAGAGAATCTGAATGACAGATAGAATTAGAGGTTATAGAAGCTCAGCTGATTCATTAATATTCCAATATAAAATAAAAGTTTAAAAATATATATAAATAAAATTTAAAAAATTAAAAACCTACTTTGTATGATATTAATATAACTACCAGCTTACTTTTGGCTAATCTTTTCTGTTATATCTACTTATACCTTTTTATATTCAATCTTTGTGTCTTTATCTCTTTTAAGCAGTACAGAATTAAGTTTGTGGGCTTTCTTTTGTTTTGTTTTTTCATTGAAGTATAATTGTCATACAATGTTAAAAAAATTTCAGGTTATTTAAAAAATTCCATCAAACAAATCATAAACTAAGAAACTCTGTGCTTCAAATATTCTACAATTTTTAAAATATAACAATGTGAGAAGAATGCTGTAATTAGATTGAGAAGGTAAGAGAGGTGGTGAAAGTCAAACATAACTTCAAGTACTCCTACAATTTTTTTCCTTCCTGAAATGTACTTCCCATCTAAATATATGATTCAAAATGTATCAGGTTTAGGAGGAAAATAATTGAGAATTGTATGGCTTAAACTGTGTCCTTCAAAAAGATATGTAATTCAGAATGTGAACTTATTTGGAAATAGGGTCTTTGCAGATGTAGCTAAGATGAGTTCATTCTGGAATAGAATGGGCCTTTAGTACAATATTACTGGTATCCTTATAAGAAGTGGAGAACACAGAAACAGAGACACTTAGGGAAAAGATGGCCATGTGACAACAGAGATAGAGACTGGAGTAATATGTCTACAAGCCAAGGAATGCCAAGGCCCGCTGGCAAATAGCAGCAGCTGGAATAGGCAAGGATGGATTCTCCCCTATAGATTTCAGGGGAAGGATGGCCCTGCCGGCACCTTGATTTCAGACTTCTAGTTTCCAGAACTGCAGGGCAATAAATTTCATTTATTTTAAGCCACACAGTTCGCGGTACTTTGTCACCGCTGCCCTAGGAAACTAACACAAGAGTAGAGCCACACAGAGACCTAGCTAACTGTAATCTTCAATGTGCAGTTTTTTGCTCCATCAAACAAGATAAGCTAAAAACCACGTGGAATGAGAGGGTACCAATACCATTTCATTCTTTTTTTTTTTTTTTTTTTTTTGCGGTATGCGGGCCCCTCACTGCCGCGGCCTCTCCTGCTGCGGAGCACAGGCTCCGCACGCGCAGGCTCAGCGGCCATGGCTCACGGGCCCTCCGCAGCATGTGGGATCCTCCCAGATCGGGGCACAAACCCACGTCCCCTGCATCAGCAGGCGGACTCTCAACCACTGCGCCACCAGGGAAGCCCACGATTTCATTCTTAACCTTGATTTTGGTCTGGCCAACAGCATGCCTTAGCAAAATCAAAACAAATCCTAGCAATAAAGCAAGGCAAACAAACACCCCTCCACACACACATTAATTGTATCTTCCCTGCTGAGTCATTTATGCCTCATTTAAGCGACAAATGTTTATCACTGCTAGACCTCGAGAGCCTCCCCAGCTGTAGAGAAATAAGGTCTATTCCACTGACTTCATGCATCTTTAACAAAGGTGCCATTGCGGTCGAACCCCAGAATCTCTTTTATTGGTGATGATGTACGCAAGTAAAAGAACACAATCTGATTTTTTTTCAGACCCAGGTACATGAAATTGAGCTTACAGTGCTGCAAGTTAGGAGAACCTTGTTTTTAAGGCTGTAAACTGCATATAACTTTGTGAATGTATTCATAAGCATGATATTAAAATAGCTTATCTGTGCCTAAAATCCTAGATTATAAAAATAGCATCTAGCTAATAACTGGATTTTTTTAGTTGATACTCTTTCTGTGACCATTATAGTTTTCTGTGTCCTGTCTTTCCTGCACAGTCTTATTTGCCATCAGTCTTAATTCATTTTCACAAACAAATTAAGGCAGAGAGCCAGATGAGGTATGCAACTCTACTCTCTATCACCCACTTCCCCATGCTTCTGTCAGAATCAATAAATACTCATTCAAAGGAAGGGGACTAAGCAACTCATTAATCCTCCTGCTCACTGCTTCCAAAATATGGGTGGCTTGTTAGGTGCCCTCTGAAATCCACAGTGCAAAGTGCAACTCTTGAGTTCTGTTAAAGAGCCAGCAATACAGGCGCAGAGCATGAGGAGAGGGACTTAGCAGTGATAATTAGACTGCTGCATGTGTGTTCTGTGATTTACTCACTCACAGCATTTTCCAAATAATACTTTTTTCTTCATAAAAGATATAGGTTGTCTTTGTTTTCAAAGACTCTTCCAAGCCTGATGTCACCTCATTGTTTAAATCTGTCCTTGAACATAAACAACATCCTGGAAATTTCCAATTTTATACAACACTTTTCAAAGCACATAAAAAGAAAGTTCTTCAGACTTAACAGAGTGAATAGTGATTGCTGACTTGTTTGCAGTGAATGCTGAAGGAGAGATGCTGTGTAGAAACTCCTTTAGCATCCGTGTGAGGAATGTGGCTATCCAACACCACAGAAATTCACAGGTAATACTGGGGGTTAAAGGAAGCCAGACAAATAAGACTTTGAATGGATATACATCCTTAGGTTTCTCTCTCTCCTTGACCTTAAAAGTTAGAAGTGTGATATCTTGGGTTTACTCTTCTAATTCTTTTGTTGCCTCCAGTTTGGGGGATTTTATTGTTATTCCTCATGGATTTTTGAACTCTAAGAGAAGTGATGTGAAAAACAACATCAGTCTGAACTCAGTAACCTCTACTTTATTTTTTTTAGTTTGACTTGGCTAAAAGCCATTGTAGCTGCTGTTTATTATTTCAAAACACCATGAATACTTACTATGTGATTCACTTCCATGTAAATTTTTCTTTTAGAGATCTTTGATTTAGAGCAATGTATGCATTAGCAGGAAAACATCATATAATTATTTACTCAGAAAACAAGAGAGAGGAGGGTTGAAGAAGGCATATCCCAGGAGATTTAAGACTGACAGGTTAGCAGCAGAAAACCTTTTGTCTGAAAAGTACGAAAATGATCATAAGAGCTAAGAACAATACACCTCTCGTCTTATCAAAACCAAAGGTCCTTTACATGTGCAAAATGTCCAATTCTCTATTCTCAATACACAACTAACTTGGAAATTCATCTGACTTGGAAAATAACCAAGTTGAAAATAAAACCTGCAATCATAAACACAATATTTTTATAGATTAAAAACAAACAACCATTGGATTTTTTCAGAAGTAGGATTTTGCTGCTCTATACCTTTAAATATTTATTCTAGTATATTAACTTATTGGTAAAGTATAACAAGGTAATAGTTTACAGGTAGAGAATATAGAGCAACAAAATTTTAAAGATAGTGAAAATAACAGATCCACCTTCTAATCATTTACAATATTCCAAGCATAATGCTAAACTCTTTATTTAAAAATTTCCCTCTAATCCCCACAATAAGCCTATGGATTTAACAGTATCGTTTCCATTTAATAGATGAGGTTATCTTAGAATCAGCTAGCTTGCCCAAGATCACATAACTGAAAAGTGGTGGAATTGGGGGTCATATGCAGGTTCATCTCCCCTAAAATAGGTTTTCTGTCTACTGTGCCCAAGTAGCTGTGCTGACCAGATGTTAGAGATGACAAGTCTTACCAATTCACTGGATTTTCCAAACTCAAAATGATCCCCCCTTCTTATTTCTCTCCCTTTCTTTTTTCCTCCCTCTCTCTCTCCCTCCCACTTTCTCTCTCTCCTCCCTCCCTCCCTTCCTTCTTTCATTCCTTTCATTCGACTCCAAAAATGATTAGAAGGAACTTACAATGAAATACATGTATAACTGGACCACTGAAAGCTCCCCCAAAGATTATATATCCATAAGTGTGTGTGATAACAAAGATTAAGAAATAGAACTCCTTTTAAAACACAATATTAACAGAGCAGTACTGTTTACTCATTCGACACAATATACTGAGCTGCTCCTATGTTCTAGGGATTGTGATGAGTCCTGGGAATGTGAATATGAATATATGCAGGCCTTCCCTTCATGCTGTGTCCTGTATTATAACAGTACACACAGAGTAATGTAGGAAAGTGGTGGAAATAGAGGACCTAAGTAAAAGTGTTCAGGAGAATTAATAAGGTTCGACAGGAGAGTGAGCATTTCAATGGGTCATAAAGAATAAGGAAAGATTTTCCAGGAGAGAGACAAGAAATAGGTCTTCCTGGAAAAGGATTAGTGAAGGCTTAACCAGCTCTGAAGCTAAAACATGTGGTTATTGCCAGGGAAGTGGTAAGATGCAAGGTAAGATACAAAATTGGAAAGTTTACGGATTCCATGCTAAACAACTTGGATGTTTACTAAGCCTTGTATAATTCAGAAAATCAACATTGATACATTACTGTCATGTGATTTTCAGACTCCATCCAAGTTTTCTCATGGTCTTGATGATGCTCTTTCCAGCAAACACATCCAGTTCAGAATCACATGTTGCAGTTAGCCCTTCTGGTCATCTCCAGTCTGGAACAGTTCTTCAGTCTTTCCTTGACTTTAATGACTTTGACACTATTAAAGATTACAGGCCAGTTATTTTGTAACTGTTCCTTAATTTGGTGTCTGATGCTTCCTCATGATTTGTTTCAAGTTATGCATCTTTTTTTTTTTTTTTTTTTTTCTTTTTGCGGTATGCGGGCCTCTCACTGTTGTGGCCTCCCCCGTTGCGGAGCACAGGCTCCGGATGCGCAGGCCCAGCGGCCATGGCTCACGGGCCCAGCCGCTCCGCGGCATATGGGATCCTCCTAGACCGGGGCACGAACCCGTATCCCCTGCTTCGGCAGGCGGACTCTCAACCACTGCGCCACCAGGGAGGCCCAAGTTATGCATCTTTTGCAGGAACATCACAGGAGAGGGGCTATGTTGTTCTCACTGCATTCTGTCAGATGGTGTGTAATTTTAATTTGTCCCATTAATGATGATGTTCACTTTGATCACTGGATTAAGATAGGGTCTTCCAGGATTCCTATCTGTGAAGTTCCTTTTCTACTTTTGTACATAATAAATATTTGCATGGGGAGGTAATTGGAAAGTGTGTATACATCCCATTTTTCACTAAAAGTTTTATTTATTTATTTAATTCAATGGGTTATAACCAGTTACTTTCATTATTTTGATGTTCAAGTGGTTCCAGAATTGGCCAGCAGAGCTCCTTTAAGCTTTCCCCTGTGTCCTTTTGACAACGCTTATCATTCTTTTATTTCTGTCACAAGTGGTTCTAAAGTCACCTTGTTTTTTCTCTAGCACTTGAATCAGCCATTTCTCCAAGGAGCCCTGGTTCCTTATAATGAAGAGTGATATCTGGAAGTCAAGATCTGGGCACCAGGTGTGCTCATTGCTGTTGAAGTAGAGTGCAGTTGCTGCTCTTGTGCCCTCTCATTGGACTTAGTGAGGGAATGTGCACACAAACACACACACGTATGTGTGTATATATGTATATGTGTGTATACAAGCATACATAATGTGGCAAATTGTATTTTGCAAGCTAGCTATAACAAGATCTCCCATCCCATATAATCCAAATGTTCTTTTTACAATATAACATTAATGCTCCTCCCATCCAGAAGTGAGAGCCATGTTTGTCTCCTACCTTGCACCAGTGGTTGCTAGGGACTGAACTGTATCCCTACAAATTCATATGTTGAAGCCCTAACCATCCAGTGTTATGGTATTTGAAATGGGGCTTTTAGGAGTTAGTTAGGTTTAAATGAGGACATGAGAGTGAGGCCTCATGATGGGATTAGTGACCTTATTTAGAGAGCCACCAGACAGGGCTCTCTCTGTCTCTCTCTCTCTCTCTCTTCCATGTGAGGACACAGTAAGAAGGCAGACCCCCCAATCATGCTGGCACCCTGATCTTGGTCTTCCAGCCTCCAAAGCTGTGAGAAAATAAATTTCTGTCATTTAAGATACCCCATCTTTGGTATTTTGTTATGGCACCCCAAGCTGATTAATACTTGTGACAATAGCGTAAATGAGGCTATGAGACTTCCCTGAGTCTAGCACTTAAAAGATTATACAACTTCTTTCTGGTCCTCTTGGGATGCTTGCTCTTAGAATCCAGTGAGCATCCTGTGAAAAACCAGACAGCTACAAGGAAAGGACAGGTGTACATGCTCTAGTCAACAGCCTCAGTGGAGACCCTAGCTAACAGGCAGCATCAAACTCTAGCCTCTGGATGATTCTAGCTCCCAGCTGCCAAGTCATCCCCAGCTTTCAAGCTTCGCACCTGAGCTCCTGGGGATAAACTGTCCCAGTTCCTGGGACTGGGACAGTTTATTTCCAAGCTCCTGATGCACATAAATCATGAGAAATAACATAATAATTGTAATGTTTTAAATCACTGCATTTGGGGGTAATTTGTGATGTATTCATACATAGACAGAACACGTACCTCCATTATAATGCAACACCACAGGGTTCATTCTAGTTGTCTCCCTTTCCTAATTTGTAGCCCACCCTTTCAAAAATTGGGAAACCTGACTCCCATTTTCCTTAATATCTTTAGTTGTTTGATTCATCCTCCTGTATGTAACCAATCTTTTATAAATTATATTGCCCCTTCTCTTATGTAGATGCTCTCCTGATTCTACTTGGATATTGCTACCCTGAGATGGATCTTCTTTCTTCCTCATGGGACTCAGACACTTGATGCTGGACTGCCCCCCACCTCTGTGTGGATGCCTTACTCGCCCTGTTTGGGCTCTGACTCTCCACTTTGGTCAACCCCTATGCACAGATACCTGCCTTACTCTGTCTCATCCAATAGCATTATCATTGACTAGTTTAGGAAAGAGAAGGAAAGGAAGGAAAGGGAAGGGGAGGAAAAAGAATAGAAAAGAAAAGAAGGGTAAGACATGGAAGAGGAACCATGTGGCCAAAGTGAAAACTTTGGAAATTTTTACACAGATGACTGATAAGATCCAAAATGCATTTTAGAAATATCAGCAAGACTGTTTTCCAACAGTTCACTGCTAATAATTGTTTTCTTATGAAATATTTATCTAATGATTGAATAGAGTAACTGAGGGAAATAAAGATGATCATAGAACAAATAACTAAAACTGTGGTCCCTAGGTCAGAAATTTTCTTCATAGCAAAGAAGTAGGAAATATATTTGTATTTGTTTGTTTGCCTCTATTTCTTTTGGTTTGCTTATTTTGTTCAAAGATACACACATGGGATCAAGTTCAAAATCAAAGAACATTTTGAACCTGCCCCCTACATAACACATACCACATTTCTACTTGTTTTCTTCTGCATCTATCTACATGTAAGGCCAAATTAACTAAAGAAATACAATCAATTTCTCAGTATTAAGTTTATTGCTTCATAGTTTTACTACCTAACCCAGTACCTGGCATATAGTAGGCATTAGATATAAGAAATTGAATGAATGAGACAATACGGTAATAAGGCTGTAGCTCAGCAATTCTTTAAAGTTCCACAAACGGGACTGACCTCAGAAATTCCATAAGGATACATTCCAGTACATACTCAAGTCGTCCACATCAGAAGAAATAGTGGGAAGTGGGAAACAGTCTGGTGATAATAACCAGAGCTGGGATCACTTTTAATGCTCTTAACTATTTCTAACATCTCTATTAATATACGGGCCATTTCTTGATTTATCTTTTTGAAACATGTATTCAATTCCTGAGAAGATAGATGAGAGATTTGGCTGTTATATGACCTCAACACCTTGCCTCACCCATTCTCCTGTATAATTATTTTAATTAAATGAGTGAAGAATATTTTCATAATTAAACCTGCATATATTGTACACTACGAAGACAAGACTTGCAGTTTTATTTCTTCTTATTTATCATTTTACTTTTTGGTTTTCATGGTGTTGCTTCTTGCATTTCTTTTTTCCTACACTGTATGCCTTTGTCATATTTTTTTTTCAAACTCTCTGTCATATCAGAAATTCTATCATATGACCTTTCCCCCCAAGATGTCTTTCCATTTTTCCTGCTTCAGTTAGGACTAGTTGCTTTCCAGGTCTGTTGCTCCTGGGCTGCATCCACTTCTGCTTCCTATGTCTCTCTCTTTCTTGATTTCTGGTGTCACTAAAGCTACTTCCTAGTGTTAGATGTAAGAGAATTAAAATTTCTGAGCTCTTACATGCGTGAAAATTTCTAAAGGATAACGTTTACATAAAGTCTAAAGTAATTGCTAGGCCACTACATTCAAATATATGCATAATAAAATAATTGCCTTCTCTTAGCTCCTTTTCCTTAACCAGTTTGACTGAATTATGGGCAAAATACTAGAGAAATTATTATAACTACTTTTCAAGATCATAAAAATGACTTGGAATCTCATTTATTAATAATCTTGGGATTCAATTTTTAATTAATATTGAAGCTTTTATTGTATATTAGAATTCATTCTCTCTGGAAATGGTTTTTGTACCTATTATGCATAAATATACACTTATATTATATACCTACAACTAATTTGCACTTAAAAATAGTCACCTCTGACTCATCCTCTTGTTCCCATTGGTTCCCTCCTCCCCAATACTGCTGCTGAGAGAATGAATGTAGGAAAAATTTTGGAGCGTTTAAAGTACTATTTAGAAGGTAAGAAAGTCAAGGAACTTGAAAGCAGAATTAATTTAGAAGGCTAACCCTGGGAACACTTGTATATGTGGTGATTCCCAAGTCATCTTATTATATTTCAAGTCACACTTTATTAAAGTTGTGACACTCTACAGATGAAAATTTCATTTGGGTTAACATGAATTCTCCTTTAAAGATGTGATATGGCTTTTAGAGTTTAGTAAGTGGTGTCAGTTTTCCACACTTTAAAGAGAATTACCTCCCAGCTTCACCCCCCTCGATGTTTCTCTAATATCTAGCTGAGGTCAGTAGCACTGGGGCAGAGAAAGTGAAGATAATTTTAGTGAATGGTTCAGCAGACTAAGGGCAATGCCAAGGCACCCAAAATGTGTATCAAGCTAATGTGACTCAGGAGGCAAAATTTGTCAGGTAAACCCATGAGAAATAGAAGTGATTCTAATGGGGTAATTGATAGTTGAGGCAGCCGCTCCATCTCAATAGGATAACAGATAGTGGCTAGCGATAAACATGACCTAAACTGGCTGTGGTAAGACTAAGACTTTTCCACACATTTCCAATGGCCTCCTATGACACTTAAAACCAAACTCTTTCTTTTAAAATATAATTGGCATATTCTATTGTATGTCCAATTTAAAGATTCCATTAGGTGAAATGATGAATATATAAATGTGTATATAAAGAGAAGAGGCACAGAGAAGGTTCTCAATATATAGTAGCCATTATTACCATCAATATTGGGACAAATCAATTTTTGAATGCTCATTGTGTTGACACTGAAGAAGGGAAAGCTTAAGTACTCTCTATTCAATTTTCTTATTCTTCTAAAATATCCCTTTTTATAGGATTTATTATATGTTTATAAAAAGTAACGGTAACTTTAGTGTATTTTGCCTATAAAATAAAATATTCATATAGTCTTGGTTTTCAGGTGCAGCCAAATAATAAATTGGACCATAAAGTATGAATACTGTACCTAGCGATGAAATAGTTGTATACATGAATAGAAGAGACATAATGGTTGGTCATAAAATATGATTAACCTAGTTGAAACAAAAGGCCTCGGTACCTCACAAGTGGTAATCTCATTAGCGGGTTATAGGAGTTCCACATGAGTGAAGAAATCATGTATAATGGTTGCTCATTACACACCCTATTTATTCTTAGGGTACCTTTTTCGAAGCTTGTTTTATTCTACTAAGTTTAAGCAAGAAGAGAGAAAAGTATCATATAAGAATATGCCAATTATATTTTAAAAGAATATTATTATTTTAAGTTGGTTTGTATTAATCAAAAGAAACTTAACCCTTAATAATAAAATGAGTTTGGTGTGTATTCCATGTATGACTAAGCCATTTAACATTGTTTTCAAGTCAAGACTTTTATGAAGCAGAACCTTTTGATGGGCTATTTCTGTTCCCTCTCTCCTTTGTATTATTACCAATATTGCTTCTGTAGCCCCAGTTTCACCATCACTCCTGTGACTTTGGATAGTATAATTAACCATGTTGGGCCTCAGTTTCCACGCTTGTAATATAAGAAGGACATCAATGTGGCCCACCTCATAACTCAAAACATAACAATACTTGTGAATGCTGGAAGCACTTTAAATTACCACATGCAAATAATGTGCTAATACAGAGAACTTAGTGCAGTACCTTTTGTATAATAGGTGTTTAATAAATATTAACTCAATGGACAGAACCATTGTGATAACAAGATCAGCCTTGTTATACAGCAATTGGGAGAATAGGACTCTGACTTACCTTTCTTACATGTATTTTATATCTGTAAGTGCCAGGTAATAAAGATAGTGATAATGTTTACCTCATATTTTCCTCCATTAAAATATTTTGAGGATTAATATTTAGCTATCTTTCATCAATGCTGAGGGATTTTTGTACACAGTAGCAAATGCTTTAAGTTTTTCTTTAATTGAAAATTTTGTATCTTTTAAACTGGTTGTTAATAGGATTTAGTAGTTTAGTAGATTTTTAAATGTATTATAATATTTTAACACACTATAATATCTGCTGAAAATGTTCATATTTGAATAAGATTTTGTATTTCACTGTTAGACAACAATATGGTGTTATCAGAATGCTATGTACTCAAATTGTTGAGTTAAATTTTTGAGCCCTTTTAAAATTATCACAAGAATAATCTATGGTAGTTTATGACTCAAGGGCACAAGTAATAGACTAGGCTAATTAAATTAGTGATCAGTTTTCTTTTAATCCAATGAAGTGGATTAATATAGCCTATCCATCTGATTAATTCAGGTCAAAATATTTTATTTTCTCAAAAACGAAATTTCAATCTGAACCATCCAGTTACCCCAAACCATTCCTTTAACTTGTCAGTGTGTTGCATTGGTCATTCCATCACTTACCTTTTCAACAAATTTTTGACTGTGCGACAGAAAATACATCAGGTTCAGGAGAGTAGAAATAGTTGAGTGGTTCTTATGCTGGAAGAGGTCACAGTCTTACAGGCAGTGCTAATAGAAAATAAAAAATTTTATCTAGTTAATATAGGCAAAAAGACTTTGAAGATTAATTTTCAAAATAACTACCCAAACTCAAAATATCTTTGGGTTGGGCTGTTAGCTTAACTCTCCACACTGATATTTCAAGTGGCCTCATTTAATATAGCTGTTTTGTAAAGGCAATATAAGGTAAGATTTGAGAGCACAGACCCTGGAGCCAGACATGTGGGTTTGAATCCCAGGTCTAATACTTATGAACTGTGCGACCATGATCTTATTACTTAACCTCCCTGTGTCTTAGTTTTCTCATGTGCAAAATGTGGATAATAAGACTACTCACCTCACAGTTGCAAGGTTTAACAGCAAAGCACTTAGAACACTGCCTGATAAAGTGTAAGTTATAGAAGTGTTAACTATTACCAGCAGAAATAAAATATTTATTTAAATATACCATGATCTGTGTAATTATAACATGATACATGATAACTGCATATATTATACAGATATCTATATACCTACACATACATATAGATGACAAATGAAACAATGTTGTAATAGTAGTAAACTATAAGTTATATCTTAGATGAAGAATACACTGCTTATGTTGAGTTGGAAGAATAAAGAATAAATAAAACCTCCTCTCTTGTTTTTCCACTAAAATTTAAAATTTACCTTTTTATAATGCATATGGCTCAAAGTGAAGTTGTGTTGACATGGACTGGCATACTTTAGTAAACATTGTTGCACTTCTTAAATACTGATGATAAGAAGGAAAGATGTGGGCTTCCCTGGTGGTGCAGTGGTTGAGAATCTGCCTGCCGATGCAGGGGACACGGGTTCATACCCGGGTCTGGGAAGATCCCACATGCCGTGGAGCGGCTAGGCCCGTGAGCCATGGCCGCTGAGCCTGTGCGTCCAGAGCCTGTGCTCCGCAACAGGAAAGGCCACAACAGTGAGAGAGGCCTGCATACCGCAAAAAAAAAAAAAAAAAAGGAAAGACGTAAAATCAAATAGAATATTTCCTAGCCATAAACATGAATATGTTTAATAACTTGATTTCATAGGATTTATTATCTAGCACTACAACACTTAGATCTATTTATAGAGCTTAAAAAAATGAGTTCTACAGCTCTGAGTCTAATTTAGGGCATATGAAAATTCTTAATGTTTTTAAAAAACCTCAGAGAAATAGAGCAGCCTCCCTTATCGAAATAAAATACTGAATCTCCCAAGATTTGAGCCAGGTAATGTTTTAATTTTAATGAAATTGGTCTTTGTCCTTGAAAGGGACAAAATAAATGGATCGGCTAGTTCCTGAATGCTGCTACATCCAGAAATATTTCTTAATCCATGAGTAGGCCTTAGGAAAGGAAAGCACCCCTGGCAGCTAGTGGTGATAGTAAGTAAGCAGCTCTAAGTACAACACAAAGGCAAAAGGAAAAGCTCAAAAGGAGAACATCAGGACTGTTCTCACTGACAAATCTCCTTCCTGGTTCATAAGTTCTAAATTCTTATTTAAGCATTGTTTTAATAGAAAGACTGTCCTTAGTAAACTTTTATTTCAATTTTATTTTTAACTACATAGAATCCATAAAAGTATTATTTATTATATTTTCATACCTTGCAGTTTTACAAAGTAGGTAATAATTGATATTCTCTATTGCTATATTCAGCTGTAATTTTTCTGGCTGTGTAATATTCCTTTAGGAGACTATATCATGATTTAGTTATTTTGTGGATAGACATTTATGTTCTAGTTTAATTTTTTTTATTTTTTAAACATCTTTATTGGAGTATAATTGCTTTACAATGGTGTGTTAGTTTCTGCTTTATAACAAAGTGAATCAGCACACATATACATATATCCCCATATCTCCTCCCTCTTGCATCTCCCTTCCATCCTCCGTATCCCACCCCTCTAAATGGTCACAAAGCACCAAGCTGATCTCCCTGGGCTATGTGGCTTCTTCCCACTAGCTATCTATTTTACATTTGTTAGTGCATACATGTCCATGCCACCCTCTCACTTAGTCCCAGCTTACCCTTCACCCTCCCCATGTCCTCAAGTCCATTCTCTAAGTCTGCATCTTTATACCTGTCCTGCTCCTAGGTTCTTAAGAAACATTTTCATTTTTATTTTTTTTTCTTTAGATTCCATATATATGTGTTAGCATACGGTATTTGTTTTTCTCTTTCTGACTTACTTCACTCTGTATGATATTCTAATATCTGCTCAAAATTTGTCTCTTTGAAAAGCCTTCTCTAAACACCCTATCTAAAATAAGATGTCCTGTTACTCTTTTTCTTCCTTCCAGGCTTTTTAACTTCTTCAATGCATTTACCATTATCCTGGCATTATGTTACATATTTGGTTGTTCATTGTCGGTCTCACTCATTCTAGTGTAAACTCTATGAAAATTGTATGTTTTGTTTGCTGCTAAATCCCAGAACCTACAAGTATGTCTTACACATAGTGCTCAATAAATATATTTTAAATGAATGAATGACACTTACACAATAAGCTATAGTCTGTGCAGGTATTACAATCAGAGGGACATGTATCCCTCCATGCCCTTTCCTGCCACATGAATGACAATCTCTGTTTATTTGCCTCTTTTCCCCACTATATTGCCAACGCTAAAGGACAGAAACCATCTTATTCATCTCAATGTTTGGGATGCAGCAGGACTAAACCAGGCTCAATTGTCCCAAGAAAATGCATTGAGTGATCTTTATCAGTCTAGAACTTTTCATGAAATTTGACAGATTTTGTAACCCTCCTGTAGCTAATTCTCTATCACAAGAAGTTGCATTCTTGTTGGGCTATCACACTTATATAGAAGAGACCCCTAGTTCACATGTTTCAGAATCTGCTCATCCATTGCTCACAGTTGCAAACTCTTAAAATAAGATTCACAGAAATTTAATGAACTAAAGATAAAAACAAAATTTAATTCTAGTTCTTCTGAGTATCTAAAATATGAGTATTGTCACATTTTATTCGTATTTCGTTGAAGGGAAAGAGAGATGGAAGAAACTCTCCAGGATGAATCCTAAAATATGGTGTCATCTACTTCTAGGGACACATTCATTCATTTATTCTTTTCCTCCCTTATTCAAACATGTTTTCAAGTGCCTACTTAGTAATCCACAGCTTGTCTTTGTCCCCTGTGATGTTGCCGTTTTCTCTCCTCTTCCTCTGCAAGATGGTAACAAAGATGGACTTTTTAAAAAAATTGGAGTATAGTTGTTTTACAATGTTGTGTTAGTTTCTACTGTACAGCAAAGTGAATCAGCCATATGTATGCATATATCTCCTCTTTTTTGGATTTCCTTCCCATTTAGGTCACCACAGAGCACTAAGTAGAGTTCCCTGTGCTGTACAGCAGGTTCTCATTAGTTACCTATTTTACACATATTAGTGTATATATGTCAATCCCAATCTCCCAATTCATCCCGCCTTCCCTTTCCCCCTTTGGTGTCCATACGTTTGTTTTCTACATCTGTAATGTTCTCCTCAGCTTGATTAACAGCTAGACAGGTTTCTTTCTGTATATAAGCCCCAGACCTCCCTTTTCTTGGAGCACTTACTTAAGAAACTTTGCAATTGTAAATTCTTTCTCTGCCACTTTGAGATGTAAATCTTCTCTTGCCAGTTTTACAACCCCAAAATTGTCTTTCTCAAGGACCTGGGAGCCGTCCCTTTAAAATGTAATCATCGGGGCTTCCCTGGTGGTGCAGTGGTTGAGAGTCCGCCATGGGTTCGTGCCCCACTCTGGGAAGATCCCACATGCCGCGGAGCGGCTGGGCCCGTGGGCCATGGCCGCTGAGCCTGCGCGTCCGGAGCCTGTGCTCCGCAACGGGAGAGGCCACAACAGTGAGAGGCCCGCGTACCACAAAATAAATAAATAAATAAATAAATAAATGTAATCATCAAGGAAGACTGGGACCCTCTCTCCCAGCCTCTGGGAGAGGTAGGAACCTAAATTCAATTAGCACCAATTAGCATGCACAGATGGCCTGATCACACTGACCAACCTCCCTCCTAATGTTCTTCAGCACTTTCTCTTTAGCCCGCCACAGTGCTTAAAAACTCTCCCACCTTTCATTTCACCTAAGTTGAATTCAGTCTCTCTTCTTTATAGCAATAGTCATGACCCCTGTTACAATGGTCTTGAATAAAGCCTTCCTTGCCTCTTTAACTCTTTCCAGTGCAACTTTTCTTTATAGTCTCCATCACGTGCCTTTGCTTTCTCTTCAGTTTCTGCTGCTCTGTGACATAGTAGGAACCAATTTGTTCATTTCCTTTACTAAAGAATGTATCAAACTTGAGTCATGTATAGACCCCTTTTTTTTAAATTAGTTTCTGCTTTATAACAAAGTGAATCAGTTATACATATACATCTGTTCCCATATCCCTTCCCTCTTGCGTCTCCCTTCCTCCCACCCTCCCTATCCCACCCCTCCAGGCGGTCACAAAGCACCGATCTGATCTCCCTGTGCTATGCGGCTGCTTCCCACTAGCTATCTACCTTACGTTTGGTAGTGTATATATGTCCATGCCTCTCTCTCGCTTTGTCACAGCTTACCCTTCCCCCTCCCCATATCCTCAAGTCCATTCTCTAGTAGGTCTGTGTCTTTATTCCTGTTTTACCCCTAGGTTCTTCATGACATTTTTTTTTCTTAAATTCCATATATGTGTGTTAGCATACGGTATTTGTCTTTCTCTTTCTGACTTACTTCACTCTGTATGACAGACTCTACGTCTATCCACCTCAGTACAAATAGCTCAATTTCATTTCTTTTTATGGCTGAGTAATATTCCATTGTATATATGTGCCACATCTTCTTTATCCATTCATCCGATGATGGACACTTAGGTTGTTTCCATCTCCGGGCTATTGTAAATAGAGCTGCAATGAACATTTTGGTACATGTCTCTTTTTGAATTATGGTTTTCTCAGGGTATATGCCCAGTAGTGGGATTGCTGGGTGTACAGACCCTTTTTTAAAGAGGGGGAGAAAACTACTTGAATACATCCAAACCTATAAAAATATCTTTTTTATTTAAAATGTATACCCCAGGAGAGAACTTTTATATTGGTAATTTTTAAAGAGGCTATGATCAAAATGAAAATACAGATTTGAAATATTACTGTGGAAATTTTGACCTTGAAATTGTGTGCCCTGTTTCATTCCAAGTTTTCCAGAGATCCTGGGAAACAAGTTTCCGAAACTATGCCAGACCAATTCTCTTCCTGGTGAGAGAACTATTTTTACACAAAATATGTAGTAATAGTTTACCTTGAATTTGTTTTAACTTTCTATTTTAAAGGAACAATACTTTTAAGAGCCAAATAAATGGAGCCACATAGGGACTTTTCTATTAAAGAAATCCTGACCTTTAACATGTAAAACTATAATTTAGAAAAATTTTAATTAATTTTATCTACTCTCCAATGTACATATTTAAAGCCCTATAATTTTTCCCTCTAAGTATATTCCCTCTAAGTATAAGTATTGCCATTGAGGCAAACTGTCAATCAGCCTCTCTGCTCCCCTTTTAGAAGGACTGTCTACATCAAACGGCCTTGACATGTAACAACTGGCAGATGACAGTCTAGGATTACTGCATACTACTTAAACAAATGATTTGCCCATATTGCACCCAGGAACTCCCGGTTTTAAAGTGAGAACATTTACTTGAATACTAGGGGGAAACTACTAATAAGTTGATTTTGCTTATGATGAATTTTTTAAAAACCTGCTTTTTCCAAAAAGAAAAAAAAAGTGCTATCTCTGTCTTAATTAATGTTAACGTTTGTCAATACTAGGCAGGATTTTGTTGTTGTTGTTGTTTTGCTTATCTGTGTATAATATATAGATAATATATTTCAAAATTTAGTAGGATGAACTGATAACATATCATAGGAATGCATAAAACAAATGATCAAAATCAAATTTCTAATAGACCTTTCCTCCCTCAGATTCATGTTCATTCCTTTACAAAATAATTTACTGAGACTCGTCCTGAGCAACCCAACAGAGGAAGCTATTTAATATTTGCCAGCTGGTGGTAGTAATTTATAATGTAAAAGAACTAAAGTATAATGTATGCACTATTTACAGAAATTTGGACATATGGGAAAAAAAACATGCAGAAGTATATCTGGCACCTAGGGCTTTTGTCAGAGAAGTAGCAGAAGCTGGGAGAGGCATGCAGGTGGGGTAGAAGGAGAATTTTACCACAGAAAAGCCAAAGCAACTAAAATATATATTCTGTTCAGGGTTGTAAATGCCAAGAATGCACAGCTGAAGGAATTCCTGAGACACCAACTCTTGAAAGATTTGTGGATTTCAGATTGTTGATATTAAATCTAAATATGCTGGGATGAAGTTGTTGGATTTTTTTCTTTTTACGCAGTTTGGTTACACTTTCCTGATCCATGCATATAGTATGTGATCCATAAATATGGATTTACTAAAATACAAGAATCTTGTGGCCCTGATTCTATTGGAAAGTACACACATTAGCTTTTCTACTCTGAAGAGAAAGGTAAAATCAGTGTCGTTTAAGGCATCAACGGCTTTAATGAGGGTGAGTCATAGCACTCAGGGAGGCGAACCTATTTATTTTTATTACACAACACTTTTAACTGGGACCATTTTAAAAACGCCAAATGACAGACAGGGACCAAGATTAGATGCATCCTCAGTAGACAGCTGGCATGCCCTGCCAGAAGGAGGATTTAGTGGAGTGTGGCTGGTAAGAAATAGCCAACAATTGGGGGAAGGGGAAGTGAAGAAAAAAATTCCCTGAAGAAAGTAAAAAAACAGGTCACAGTAATTTCCCTCAGGACTTAAATGTGTGACATGAGCTTTTGCATTAAGTCAGAAATTTCAGAGTAAGAGGAACCAGGAAAGAACCAAAACCATGGGGAATAATGTTGCTATTGTATTTGGGAGGGCTCAAATAAAAAGTTACTGAGTCCCTTCTAAACTAACTAGCTAAATGGTGTGCTATTTCTCAAAAAGAACTTGCTTCCAGGAAAAGGGAATTAAACTTGTTTTCCTATTTCAGATTCAATTATAGTAGTGAATTTATTAACTAATCAACTAAGGAACATATAGTTAAAAAAAAAAAACTTCCTCATAGTGCAGCAAAAAATGTATTCTAAGACTTATCAGGTGACAATACCTTATATTGGAGACATGACATCAATGAAGCAAAGTCACTGTTGACCATCCCAGAAAGTTATAATACTGTTTCTAGCTTCTTCTAAAAATGACTGTCCTCTCTATAGCCAGCCTTTCCAAGAACGTTATTCTCCTGCATTTAAATTAAGCAATAGTTCAGTGCATAAGTTTGCATTGGGGATTGGGGATATTTCCTTGAAAACACTGTGTTTTTTTTTCCAGAAGCAATATAAAAATGATTGTCCAAGAAGCCTAAAATAAATGAGTAGCTCCCCAGGAGTAAATAGTGTACTTCTCTGAGATATGTGAATTCCAAAAGAGGCAAGGGTTTCATGCACAAAATAAACGGAGAAAGGAATCAACAGCATTTTCTTGATCCAAACTACAGAAGTTGCAGGGGAAGCTGGAGTTGCATTTTTATAGCTGTGCACCCATGGAAAGAGAAGAGGCTCTGCCAGGAGATCCTTAGGGATACAGGGGAAAGAAGTGATGTTTCGGTATTGTCAGGAACTAATAAGTTGTCTGGAACTCAATAAATGTTTGTTGAAATAATAAGGAATGACTTTTGATATGGCAGTTATGAATAATTCTGCACAGTACAAAAAATTGCTACAGATAAATTTTAACTATAAAGTCATACAAAAGTTTTCTAGTGGGTTGAAATTTGTATAGTTGTAATGTCTCAATAATGATTTTGGGAAAGATTGAGGAAATAAAATGGCGAAAATAATTTAAAGTGATTTTAAAAAAAATAAAACTTATGTGATGATTTTCTAATTCAGAACTACTTAAAGATCATTGTTTCTTTGATGATATACATTTTTTTCTTATATGTATATTTTAAAGTATATCCTATATATTTTAACAGCAGCCAAAATTAATCTTTATAAATTAAAAAATTTAAATAAAAACAATATAATCATTCTTAACAAACTGATTTTCTAATATATGAATGGTATAAGTCAATGTCTATCAAAAGACTAAGATTTTGAGACTATACATCTATTTAATATATAAGGTAATGAATTTGTAGCACAGAGGGTTGATTTAAATTTAGGGGGATATTTCCTTAAAAGAAACAAGTCCGGGCTTCCCTGGTGGCGCAGTGGTTGAGAGTCCGCCTGCCGATGCAGGGGACACGGGTTCGTGCCCCGGTCTGGGAAGATCCCACATGCCACGGAGCGGCTAGGCCCGTGAGCCATGGCCGCTGAGCCTGCGCGTCCGGAGCCCGTGCTCCGCAATGGGAGAGGCCACAACAGTGAGAGGCCCGCGTACCGCAAAAAAAAAAAGAAACAAGTTCATGGTCACTTTGTATGTGGAAACATGGTTCTCAAGGCAGTCCCTCAATTAGTAAGGAGAGAAAATTATTCTGCATTAAAAATTCTTTAGTTTCCTGAGAGAAGTGTTGGTAGGGCCCACAGTAAAGTAAACAGAGAAGAGAAAAGAGTAAAGAGGAGGACGAGAAGAGAGGACTTAGGAAGAGCATTGTCTAAGAAGTGATGGGAAATGTCTAAGGAATGCGAAAGAATAAGGGTCTGATCTTGAGCTAGACAGTGTTTATTACACAATCCTGACAAAATAAACCTTGTCTTTGACTTCAGACTTTCAGAGCTTGATACAGACATTGTCTTTTATATCACAATTTAAAATATTCTATAGTAAAGTGAGCTTCAGACTGACAACTATATTTTTTAACATATATTTGATGTTCTTTTGGAAACATTAATATGGAAAATTTCTATAACATAAAAAGGAGACATTAATTTAATGAAGTTATCGCCTAACATAAACAACGATCAACTCATAGTCAATTTTGTTTTATGTATACCGCCTCATCCTTTGCTGCCAGCCTGCCCTGGATTATTTTGAAGCAAATGCCAAACATCCTATCATTTTATCCATGAATATGTCAGTGTCTTTCCTCAAAATACAAGGACTTAGTTAAAAAAAAAAAAAACACAATATAATTATCACACATAAATTTTACCAAAAATTTATTTTCATAATCATCTAGTCAGTATTGAAATTTTCTGATGGTCTCATGTTTCTACCTCTTTTTCAAATTGAAATCCAAATAAGCTTCAAATTTTTCAGTTGACTGATGTATATCTTTGGATCAATGTATATTGATCCATCTCTCACTCTATTTTTCCTGTCAATTTATATGTGTATGAAAGTGGGATTTTTCCTTTTGAGTCTAGATTTTGCATCGCTAGCAGATAATAACAAAATTTTGAATTTTGCCAATCTATTAGGTGAGAAACTGTATCTCAGTGGATTTTAATTTATCTTACATGTGATATGGAATATCTTTTCATATATTTGAGAGCCACATTCACTTATTTATTTTTCTGTGATCTTGTAATTCATATATTTTGTCCATTATTCTATTGTATCATTGATACATTGTTTTCTTCTCTATCTTTAGAAGTCCTTTATATATTGGTATTAAAGATATTAATTCTTTGTGATGTAATTTGCAAATATTTTTGTACTATTTTGTCATTTATCATTTGACTTTGGTGGTGGTTGTGTGTATGTGTTTGTGTGTGTCTTAATATACCAAATAAAATTTTATTTTATTTTATTGATTTATTTATTTTATTGTTTGCGGTACGCGGGCCTCTCATTCTTGTGGCCTCTCCCGTTACGGAGCACAGGCTCCGGATGCGCAGGCTCAGCAGCCATAGCTCATGGGCCCAGCCGCTCCGTGGCATGTGGGATCTTCCCGGACCGGGGCACGAACCCGTGTCCCCTGCATCGGCAGGCGGACTCTCAACCACTGCACCACCAGGGAAGCCCTAAAATTTTATTTTTATGTTGTCAAATTTATCAATCTTTTTTTTCCCTTTATTTCTTTATTTTTTGCTTCTAGAGTTTGTCACTGTTAGAAATATTGGGTTGGCCAAAAAGTTCATTTGGGATTTTCGTGAGATGTTATGGACAAACCCGAACAAACTTTTTGGCCAGCCCAATATTTTCACCTCTCCCAGGTTATAGAATTCACCCAGGTCACAATGTGTTGCTGGTAGGACTCTCAGAAGTGAGTAATTGCTTTTGTGGAATAATATGATATAAAATAGGAATGGCATGAGCAATAAGTGAGACACAGAGCAGAGACAGAGAAGCTGGGGTAGCTGAATTAAAAGTTAACATTTAAGCCCCCAGAGAATCTCCTTATCTATAGGGACACTGAAGTTTCTTCTCTAGAAAGGGGGATAAAACCACTTTTATCTGAGGGTCACAGCAAAGAGTATTTCCAGAATGCTGGAGGCCTGAGGCTTGGGTACACCCAAGGAGTGGACAACTTGGTCACATTCATCCATGTGCAATATAATTATTCACAGCACTTTTCCATGGCCTAACCATATCACTTCAGAGGTGAAGTGACAAGTAGATGGTTAATTTAACCTGCATCTAAATATCAGCATATTGAAAAGAAAGAAGTATTTGATAAATGAAAAGCCTTGTTTTTAAATAATGAAAGCATTCTCTTTGTAAATTAATATGTCAAATAGACTATTTTAAAATCAGTTAAGCAAGGTAACTCTGTGGTGTTAATCCCATGACTACTGACTTGACTATCTTTTGGTTCCAATCTAATTCAGTGCTAGGTCTGTGGTTATGAAACTATGCTGCCTGAGTGGTCTTAAGTACATTCATTAATAATATAGGCAAAATGCTTTTCACAGATTTCCCCTAGACTGACACATACACAGGCACACATACTCTATAGTTATTACCAAGCATACCTATAATCATACTGTTTATGATGAAGGGATTACAAAATAATCTGAGCTTCAAATTTTCATTTTAAAATAGTGTATCTTCTCACTGATGCACATGAGATACATCACATCTCATCCACATGAGATACATTAAATTATGGGATTCAAAATAGAACCTACTAGAAAATTTACCTTGAAAAAATATGTGAAAGGATAGCTATTATCTCAGCTAACCCTGTGTAACTTCCTCTCTTTCCCTTTGGTCTATTAACTAAAGGACATGTTAACTCTTAATAACAGATTTTGAAGGATTCCAACCATAACTGGTTAATGTCCTCTATGTTGGAGGCTACATACTGTGAAGAGCATGGCCTAAATCTCTCTCTTCCTAAAGCCACGTTGATTCTTCTGAGTTTTTCCTTCTTTCTTTTTAAAATTTTACTTTCTTAGCAAATGTCAATGATGCAATACAGTGTTATCAACCGTATTTCTTTATTTGTTGAATGAATTTGATAAGCTGACACTATATACCTTGTAGGATCTTGGTGACTATGAAGTAAGCCTGTCTGTGTAAAGTTCTTATCACTTGCTGGCTATATAATAGCTGTTCAATAAACACTAGCTCTCTCTCCCCAACACTCTTTTCTATACTGTATATACACAGCCTATAATGTATATTTGAATGAACAATGTATTTGCCTTGATATTCTAGGGAAGAATAGTTTTTCCTAGGGTAAGGTCATTATATGTCAAATATTGTTCCAGGAACCTGAGCTGCATCTCTTAACCTTTTCCAGTTTATAAAAAATCTCCTTGGTTTGCCAAAATGAACAGGGATATTTACTGCCTCTTATGAAGCATGAGTCATCAGTTTAATTTAAGAGCTCAAGTGTTTCAGAGGACCTTTGTCAGTTGAATCAGAAACATCTCTATTAACCAGCAGACCTTACCACAGCATTACCTGGCTCTATAGTTAGACAGTACTAGGAGTTATGGGGGGAAATTAACAAGGTAGCAATAAAAATAACAGTGAAGTTTGCTCTTCTGATGGATGCAAACATTAATGTTCCTTTCAAAGCTGCAGGAAGCTCTGGTTGATTCTGCATCATAATGTCTGTTTGTAAGGAGACACAATACAAATGCCCACGACCCACTGTGTCCTCCAAAGTTATAAATCAGTTATGAAAATTGGATCTGGGTTGATCTGAAGATTTCCTGAACAATATCTATAAAGAAAAAACAACTTTTTGATGAAATAAATTAAAAAGTGAGACGTGTATTTAACTTCAGAGGTTATTTATTTATAGACAGTTATTAGCACATATTTAAAAATGATGGAGCTAATTACAAATGAATCCCTTCTCATTAAATTAGGTTTTGAAGGACCTTTACTTGAAATTCTTTTTTTTTTTTAATCTTTATTGGAGCATAATTGCTTTACAATGGTGTGTTAGTTTCTGCTTTATAACAAAGTGAATCAGTTATACATATACATATGTTCCCATATCTCTTCCCTCTTGCATCTCCCTCCCTCCCACCCTCCCTAACCCACCCTTCTAGGTGGTCACAAAGCACCAAGATGATCTCCCTGTGCAGTGCGGCTGCTTCCTACTAGCTATCTATTTTACGTTTGGTAGTGTATATATGTCCATGCCTCTCTCTCACTTTGTCACAGCTTACCCTACCCCCTCCCCATATCCTCAAGTCCATTCTCTAGTAGGTCTGTGTCTTTATTCCCGTCTTACCCCTAGGTTCTTCATGACGTATTTTTTCTTAGATTCCATACATATGTGTTAGCACACGGTATTTGTCTTTCTCTTTCTGACTTACTTCACTCTGTATGACAGACTCAAGGTCCATCCACCTCACTACAAATAACTCAATTTCGTTTCTTTTTACCACTGAGTAATATTCCATTGTATATATGTGCCACATCTTCTTTATCCATTCATCCGATGATGGACACTTAGGTTGCTTCCATGTCCTGGCTATTGTAAATAGAGCTGCAATGAACATTTTGGTACATGACTCTTTTTGAATTATGGTTTTCTCAGGGTATATGCCCAGTAGTGGGATTGCTGAGTCATATGGTAGTTCTATTTGTAGTTTTTTAAGGAACCTCCATACTGTTCTCCATAGTGGCTCTACCAATTCACATTCCCACCATCAGGGCAAGAGTGTTCCCTTTTCTCCACACCCTCTCCAGCAATTTATTGTTCCTAGATTTTTTGATGATGGCCATTCTGACCGGTGTGAGATGATATCTCATTGTAATTTTGATTTGCATTTCTCTAATGATTAATGATGTTGAGCATTCTTTCATGTGTTTGTTGGCAATCTGTATATCTTCTTTGGAGAAATCTCTATTTAGGTCTTCTGCCCATTTTTGGATTGGGTTGTTTATTTTTTTGTTATTGAGCTGCATGAGCTGCTTGTAAATTTTGGAAATTAATCCTCTATCTGTTGCTTAATTTGCAAATATTTTCTCCCATTCTGAGGGTTGTCTTTTGGTCTTGTTTATGGTTTCCTTTGCTGTGCAAAAGCTTTTAAGTTTCATTAGGTTGCATTTGTTTATTTTTGTTTTTATTTCCATTTCTCTAGGAGGTAGGTCAAAAAGGATCTTGCTGTGATTGATGTCACAGAGTGTTCTGCCTATGTTTTCCTCTAAGAGTTTGATAGTTTCTGGCCTTACATTTAGGTCTTTAATCCATTTTGAGATTATTTTTGTGTATGGTGTTAGAAAGTGTTCTAATCTCATAACTTTTACATGTGCCAGTTTTCCCAGCACCACTTATTTAAGAGGCTGTCCTTTCTCTACTGTACATTCCTGCCTCCTTTATCAAAGATAAGGTGACCATATGTGCATGGGTTTATCTCTGGGCTTTCTATCCTGTTCCATGGATTTATATTTCTGTTTTTGTGCCAGTACCATACTGTCTTGATTACTGTAGCTTTGTAGTGTAGTCTGAAGTCAGGGAGCCTGATTCCTCCAGCTCCGTTTTTCGTTCTCAAGATTGCTTTGGCTATTCAGGGTCTTTTGTGTTTCCATACAAATTGTGAACTTTTTTGTTCTAGTTCTGTGAAAAATGCCAGTGGTAGTTTGATAGGGATTGCATTGAATCTGTAGATTGCTTTGGGTAGTAGAGTCATTTTCACAATGTTGATTCTTCCAATGCAAGAACATGGTATATATCTCTCCATCTATTTGTATCATCTTTAATTTCTTTCATCAGTGTCTTATAATTTTCTGCATACAGGTCTTTTATCTCCTTAGGTAGGTTTATTCCTAGATATTTTATTCTTTTTGTTGCAGTGGTAAATGGGAGTGTTTTCTTGATTTCACTTTCAGATTTTTCATCATTAGTGTACAGGAATACGAGAGATTTCTGTGCATTAATTTTGTATCCTGCTACTTTACCAAATTCATTGATTAGCTCTAGTAGTTTTCTGGTAGCATCTTTAGGATTCCTATGTATAGTATCATGTCATCTGCAAACAATGACAGCTTTACTTCTTCTTTCTGATTTGGATTCCTTTTATTTCCTTTTCTTCTCTGATTGCTGTGGCTAAAACTTCCAAAACTATGTTGAATAAGAGTGGTGAGAGTGGGCAACCTTGTCTTGTTCCTGATCTTAGTGGAAATGGTTTCAGTTTTTCACCATTGAGGATGATGTTGGCTGTGGGTTTGTCATATATGGCCTTTATTATGTTGAGGAAAATTCCCTCTATGCCTACTTTCTGCAGGGTTTTTATCATAAATGGGCGTTGAATTTTAGTCTGTAGTCATCATTTTAGCCATTTCATTGATCACCATGGAATTAACCCCTCAAATTAGTCTGGATCAGTGTGGATTTACATTATAAACTACAAAAGTTGGTTTGTAGGCCTGACAGACATGGCAAAAGAAATTAACACTTCAAAACACTACCAATTTAGTGAACTACTTTAGGGAAGATTAATGTATAGTGAGGATGTGTAACTAAATTAAATTCCAGTTAAATACAAATATTTTTCTTCACATACTGAGTCATCTGATTCAGACCCCGCAGGGTGCAGTGTTACCTTGCTTGGTGAACTGCATAATTATTTATAGATTTCTCTCAACATTAAGCTTACCCCTTATCTAACTTTACACAGGCAGTCTAGCTAGTGATTCTGAGAGAGATAGATACCCTCCTGCATAATATGGTCCCACATGGTAGGTCAGGGCCCAGGTGCCCCTTTTTCCATTCTTTGTTGATGATTTGAAAATATTAGGACAACGACTGCATGCCACATTGGTTTTATAATTCCTAATATAATGTCTCTACAGGGGGCTCTAATTCCACATAATGTGTATGAAACAAAGAGATAAATGTTACTTATTATTGAGAATGGAGGCTCAAGGATCTATTGTGAAGCTTTGTACTTATTGATGGAATTCTAAAACTAGGCTATAAAAAAGTCATTTCTTGATGAAACACTAATGATAAATAGCAAGCCTTCAGGAGGTTAAAATACTTAACACTCAAAGACATTTCCATTTGAAGCATTTTTAAGAATATGAACTAATGGAATGCAAATTGTATTTCTAATAAAGTACAATATTAGTTCTACAATTAAACTCAGTATTAATTGAGTAAAATCTTTAAATTCTTAAAAGTAATAATTTGTGTGTGTGTTTGTGTTTTAAAGAGATTAATTTTTCACTTAGAGGATGCATATGGTTGACTTTAGGCCAACTAGACATGTTTCTCTTGTTTAAGAATAGAGAAAGAGAAAAACTTCATAGAAACATACTGGTGAGAACATTTACTTACTGTTCAATGTAGAAATGAATAAGAAAAGGAAGGAAGTGATAATAGTGTCATCTAAGGGCAGGCCTCCTGGAGCCAGACAGAGTCAGATAAAGTACAGATTACGCTGCTTATTCTTTTTGAAGGCCATAACACTAACTTAAATATAGTCTTAAGAAAATTCCTGAGGATAACTGGCATGCACAATAGTCATGAGGGACAGATACCAGAATGTCAATGTATTAATTTGCAGTTAGAACTAGTGCAATCGCATGGGACTAGAGTACTCTACTAGCCTGATTAGCATATTCTCACTCTATAGTCAAGCTACATAGAGAAAGTAAATCATAATCAGAAAGATGCTATTTGAGAGTAGAATCTGAACAAAAGAAGTTAAACAATATAAATATGGAATTGCCTTATTCTAAGGTGGTTTAACATACCCCTCTCACAAAGTAAAGTGTTTGCCAATAAAACCAGAAATCAGTAAAGCCCACCAGTTATTATCACCTCCATCCGTCTCCATTGGAGGGATAGACTTGCCATATGGATTGAAAATACCTCATGGCTGGAGGCTAAGTCTTTCTCTACCTTATGGTGTTAGAGTAGGCACTGCTAACAGCTGCCTCTCTGACTCTTCTTATTTTTATGCTGACCAATTGCTTTTCTAATAGACATAGTCCTTTTGAATGGGTGTGCATGTATGTGTGTATGCAAGCATATGTGTGTATAACTGGATTAGAATTAAATCCAAATGTATGGCCTATGAGGCATCCTGTCTCTTTCCAGTGATTGCGTATGTCTTCTCTGATCCATTACTTGTTGCTTTTACAATTTACTTCTCCATGGACAAGTTCATTTTACTTATTTCCAAGTTCCTTGAGGGACATCTTTGTGTAAGCTCATACTTATTAAGAAATGTTATCATATACTTTCTCTCATGAAAAAAATAGATAAATGGCCTTGGCATAACAATTTTGACAACTAATAAAACTGTTCTACCTCTTCAAGTAATGAAGTCTTTTTAGTAGTGCTAAGCAAATTTCTATTTGATGGTTGCAAAGATTTAGTTAATGAATAATTTGAATTATCTGTGGTTAACTATCTATTGAATGGTTTATAGCATTTGAGCACTACCTATATAAATCCTGTATTAATCATTATACGAGCTGACTTATGGCATAAGGGAAAACAAATTTGATGTTTGTTCCCAAGTTTAGACTCCTTATTACCACCACTTAGACCTTGTCTTGGTTTGGATACTATGATGTAAGCATTATAACATTATTATAGAAGCAAAAAAATTATTGAACATTAAAAAGTGGAGTTTTAACCAGTAAAAACACACTACTGCATTTAATTTTTCACAAACTGTGCTCCTGGGATTTGTTTGAAAGCATCACTGGATAATGCTGAGTAAGACCACATGTGTACGGCTTGGGGGTAGTACTTTGCATTACCTCCTGATGTTTGCTCTAAGAAGAGTAACTCTGCTTTCTAAATTCTATTAAAAAATCAATTTGGTTTCCAAAAACAGTACTCTAATTTAAAATTTTCTCAAGACAGTCAATCTCTTTGCTGATAACTGATTCCTTATGGGCAAATATCAGCACTTTATATGCTACCTTATTGAAACCACAATGCTGGCTGGCAACAGACAGCTTTCCAGCATCACCTCTAGTATCACAGACAGAGTCCTGGACTAGGGGTTAACAGATCTAGATTTTAATCCTGACTAACTGTGTGATTTCAAATTATTTAATCCTTGGCTACTGGCCTCTGTTGGGTTGGACTGTTTCCCTCTCAAAATTCATATGTGGAAGTCCTAAGCCCCAGGACCTCAAATACAACCTTATTGGATATAGGGTCTTTACAGAGGTAATCGGATTTAAAATGAGGTCAATTAGGGTGGGCCCTAATCTGTTATGACTGGTGTCCTTATAAGAAGGGGAAATTCGGATACAGACATGTACACAGGGAAAATACTATGTGAATATAAAGACAGTCATCTATAAATTCAAGACAGAAGCCTTGATCAGATCTCTCCCTCACAGCCCTCAGAAGGAACAGACCCTGCCAATAACTTGATTTCAGACCTCTAGACTCCAGAACTTTGAGACAATAAGTTTCTGTTGTTTAAGCTACTCAGTTTGTAGTACTTTGTCACAGCAGCCCTAGCAAACTAACACAGCCTCTTAGGCCGAAAGGAGATGATGAAATCCTTCTATAACAGCCCTCTAGACCCTTGTTTTATCTCTTCTGTGTTAATGAAATTATTCTTTTATCTCTGTGCTTTGCAATCATATTTCTGAAATAAAGATCTGATCTTGCCAATGTGCTGCATAAAGCCTTCAAGGGAACACCTCCACATATGGTAGAGAGGGCCTTTCCTGGTCTGTTCCAAAGCCACAATTTCAGGTAGCCTCTCTGCTCCCAAATGCCATTGTTGTCCATTTCCTCCCTGGACAACTCTGCCCTTTCTTTTAGTTTGGGAGATCAAGACCAAGTGCAAGAGAATCATGGCAACACGACCCTGGACAATGTTGGAGCAGATCAAAGGGAGAGCAGATGGGAAATGGGAACAAGAGAGAAAAATGGTAAATTTACACAGTTCTGTGTAAAAACTTGTTGACTAATGTTTTAGGTCAAACAAAATGAATCAGAAGGTTTATATATTCAGATTTTTTGTTTTGTTTGATGTTGCCAAAATTTTTTCAGACTTCTAGTGGCATGAATGTCTGCTTTGTAAACAGTTAAAATTGCAGGTTTTTATACATGGAAGCAGATATCTTAAAGAAGCTTTCTATATATCCAGGAAAGACTAGTCAGCTTTGCTCAGTGTTGACATAGTACACTGTCTAAACCCCTTCTCCATCATGCATTACACGAGGCAGATATAGTTTCTTACCTCACAAGACTGTCAGCTATTTGAGGTCAAGTACTACATCTTAAATATTTCTTTCAATTCACTATATATAGCATAGTACTTGACACTTGGTATATAGGAAAACTAAACAAAACCAAAGAACAAAGTGTATTGAGTTTGAGCTTGGTTTAGGTCTTGATTTCTTCTCTTGAAATTTGCATTGGTTCTCCTCCAGAAATATTTTGGTCCAAGTGTGAAACAACATAAAGCTATCAATTTACACCATTTTGGTAAGAGTATAAATACTATTTTTGAGAAATTAAAGTTACAACATGATATTGTCATATACCAGCTGGACACTCCAGAATCGCTTGGCATAATCAAAGACTATCTTTAAATGTAGAAGTCCTTGCTACTGCTCACTTACGGGAATGTCCACAAGAAAGGCAGCCCAACTGCAAGTCAACCCCTGCCTTTTGGGCTCATATTTGAAACCACTGTCTTCTTTCTGCATAGCAGCCCTAAGGGTCACTTTCAGCTGCAATCTGCAGATGACTGCCCACTCTTGGAGATGCCCTTTATCACTACCGCCGGCCAGGATGCTCCAAAATGAATCTCGTACATACCATACCAAACACACCATCCAAATCCACCCAGCCATTCTCCTGTGACCCAATAACCAATATAGACAGAAACTTGATTTCAATAGATGAAGATGATAACCAGAGTTTACTTAGGAAGAGAAATAGCTTTTTTCACAGCCTATCAAGTCCTTTACATTCAGTATTTTGCGACAACGCATTCAGACTTTAGGAGACCCAGTTAATATATAATTATAACAAAATTGAAAAGATTATCAGCAGCAAAAAGTGACTTAGGGAATAGGTTAAAGGATAGGGTTGGGGAAGACGAGAAAGGTGGAGGCTGTAAATGGAAAAAAGAAAAAAATGGCAAGGCTTACAATTTACGCAGATCCTTTGTATATATTTCTTGACTGCTCAAATGAAAATTGAACTATGGGGGGTTTTACAGTGAAGGAAAAACCCTCCAAACTTTAGCAGCTTAATTGGTAGCTATTTAAAAAATTGTAAAGGGTTTTAAAACTACAATTCTACATTCTATGAAATAGAAACATTTTAGTGCTTTTATACCCTATTATTTTAAGCTTTAATATTTTTTCTGGAACTAAGCGTGGAAGATTAAGATAACATAATTTGGCTTCTGGGTCTGCCTTGGCATTCTTCACCTTGCTCAGATGTATATGATTACATTTTCTATTATGCAAGCCATGGGGACATACGGTATTTTCACCAAAAAGTGATGAAAGAAAACATCTTTAGAAAAGTTGAAAATATTGCCTAACTTAGGAAACAAGCTTCTGAGACTAGGGATATCTTTTTCTGCTTGGCTACCTGGCAGTCTAAGTGTTGCATGTATGTGTAGAGTGTTGAGGGAAGGGGTATAGTTAGAGAACAGGCATACAAACAAATAACCAAAAATATGTAACTCACAACATTTGGTCAAATTCTAGATTGTTCATGATTGAGTGATACATGTAGAAATTGATCAATTTTATTTCTGAAAAACTTTGGCAAATGGTAAAGATGCTTGCTAAAAAGTAAGACTACTTACTCATTCTCCATTGTTTCTGGACTTAACTCTTGATTAACTCAAAAGTAGGCTGAAGACTATGCAGCCATTCTGCCATCTGCACTTTGACTGAACAAAAGTTAGGCTTCAATTCCCTCCTCTGCCTAATATGTTAGGAATAAAAAATGATAGTTACTAGCAGGTCCCACAGTGAAGTTTGAGTTCAGCCTTGACTCCCCATAAGCACTTTATGAGCTGAGCACTCAGCACGTAAATTTTGGTCATACAACGAGTCACTACATCGTTATAAAATGATTGCTACCCTTTTGGAGATTTTGGTATATGCTGGATTTAACACTCATCTCACATTCTAAGAACAACAAAGCATAGGATTTTGTTCATCAAAACATCGAAATAATTAAGTGAATGGGGGACAGTATTAAGAATATTTTCACCACACATTCTTCTTTTTTTTCTGGTCCCTCTACAGCCAGAGCATTTCTTTTTTCCTTAAAGTGAAATGCAACTAAAAGTTCTATCAATGTAGCATCCATTTAACAAAATTGGGACAAAAGATATGATCGCATTTTCTAGGAAATAGTCTTCTTTGAGAACACATTTTAAAGAACTGATACAAAAGCTTTCTTCAAGGTAGAGGTAGGGTTAAGACATTAAGTAACTGGGACGAAGTGAGAGAGTGGCATGGACTAATATATACTACCAAATGTAAAATAGATAGCTAGTGGGAAGCAGCCGCATAGCACAGGGAGATCAACTCGGTGCTTTGTGACCACCTAGAGGGGTGGGATAGGGAGGGTGGGAGGGAGACGCAAGAGGGAGGAGATATGGGGTTGTATGTATATGTATAGCTGATTCACTTTGTTATAAAGCAGAAACTAACACACATTGTAAAGCAATTATACTCCAATAAAGATGTTAAAAAAAACCTATTTCCAGTACTTTGTTATGCAGGAACCATTTCTAAATAGAGCATTGGGTCTTTCAAATGAAAATACTTTTCTCATGTGCAGACCAATTGGTTCCATTGCTCCTGAAATGATAAAGTAATGGGAAACCCAGCCCAATATAAATATTAGAATGTACATCAAAGTACTTACTTCAGATGGATGTGTTCTCAAGAATAATTTTCATCTTTTCCTTTAAATATTTCTTCTTTCCTAAGAAGCAAAATGTTAGAAAATAAATAACTTTGGGTAGAAACATAAATAATGTTCCAAAAAATGTAGAAAGGGTCAAAAATCTTTCAAGAAAAATGCAGATTTAAAGATGATTATAATATTAATAGAGAAAAATGAGGTTCAAGAGTAAATATAAGAAGCATAAGAGAATTTAATAGTAATAAAATTACACTCAAAAAAACAATAGTCATTCTGTGTGTTCATTATGTATTTGTCTTTAATGCATTGAATTTTAGTGACAGTTCCTTCTTTAGTACTTTTGCAATATGCTTTTGCTCTTGCACTCTTAATCTATATGTTTGAGCTAATTTCTTGTTGATAGCAAGTAATGCTTATAAGCATACATGGGTCCTCTGCACTGGTCTTAACAACTCATAGAAACAGTGCATCTGTTTTGATCTAACCATAATTTTGAAACCACTGGTTCATGATTATGGCTCACTTTTCTATTCAAATACCTGTTTTGAACTTTGAGAAAGTTCTCAGTGCTATTCTTTTTGAATAGCTTCTTTCAAGGCACCAAATAATAGTACAAAATATGGAAGGTTAGTAATATCCACTCTTTATATGAAAGTGGCTTGCTTTAAGGGGGAATAGTTACAGATTTGATAGTAACATTAAAGGAATAAATTTCAAAGTACAATAATTTTCTCAGCATAAAGTGAAATGGAAATTTGGTATTTTTCTTGTAAGTTTGACATATATGCAGAATTATTTGCAAATTTCACTTTTTAAAATGTGTACACAGTAACTGGCTTTAGAATGTATTTGAAATTGTTCTTTTTATCTCACTTTACTCACTGGTTAAAGTATTATTCTAGAGATAATTTCACAAGAAGTGTCTTCAGAATATAAATAGTTACAGTACAGAAACCTGATTATTTTCTTGGGAATATTCTGCAAACCCTATGAAGGCAAAACTGCCTTTCATAAATATTAAATTAAATATTTGTATATTAAACATTTATAAAAATAAATATATATTAATTAAATTTATGTATAATTAAATATATAATAAATTAAGTATTTAATATATATTAAATTATATATTACAGGACATTTCCAAAGCAAATAGATCATTAATAAATCTAAAAGCCATTTTTAATGCTTATTATCCTCTCCTTTTTATAGTGTTTGCTTTAATTCGCCAGCTCCGTCTATGTGAAATGCTGGCTTCCGTGACGCTAGAACCCTTCTGTTTTCTTGTCACTGTTCATTGCTCCCTCTCATGAGAAAGACAGTGTACACAGTTCAACTATTCTTTTCCTCTGACAGCTCTGCTCATTCTGTCCCCATTACCTTGGTAGCTTCTTTTCCTCTTCCTTCTTTGACCTGTTTGTGTCTTAAGGGTGCATGCTTCGCCCTCTTCCCTTTCACACAACTCACTCTTCCTTAGTAATCTCATTGCTCACATTACCAGCCCTAAACTGGTAACTGCCAACACATCTTTTATCTAGAGTAAAGGATGCAAACTTTTTCTGTAAAGGCCCAGATAGTATATAATTTAGGCTTTGCAGGCCATACGGTCCCTGTCACAACTACTCAACCCCACTGTTGTAGCACAAAAGCAGCCATAGGCAATGTAAATGAAGGAGCACAGCCATGTTCCAATAAAACACTGAAATTTGAATTTCATGCAATGTGGATGTAGTCCTAACTCCTAATACCTCAGAATATAACTGTATTTGTAAATAGAATCTTTAAAGAGGTAATTAAAATGAGGTCATTATGGTGGGCCCTAATCCATTATGACTTGTGCCCTTATAAGAAGAGGAAATTTAGACAGAACGATATAGAAGGAAGACCATGTGACAACACAAGAAGACAGCCACCTACAAATTCAGGAAAGAGGCCTCAGAAGAAACCAACCCTGACAATACCATGTGGACAACTCAGACTTCCAGCCTCCAGCACTGTGAGGAAATAAATTTCTGTTGTTTAAGCCACCCAGTCTGTGGTACTTTGTTGTGACAGTCCTATAAAACTAATGTAACATATTCTTCTTCTTTTTTTAATTAATTAATTTTTTTTACAGTAGGTCCTTGTTGGTTATCTATTTTAAATATAGCAGTGTGTACATGTCACACTTCTTCTTCATTTTTTTTCAACCATTTAAATTAGGCAAAACTATTTTTACATCACAGGAGGTACACAAACGGGTGATGGGCAGGACCTCATTTGCTGAGCCCTAATCTAGAGGTCCCTTTTCAAGCTTCATTTTATAAAGCAGACAACTACGTCTTCACTTCCTCAGATTTCCTCAAACTCAACCTGTTCCTAGGGCAGGTCATCCTGTGCTTCTCTGTTATCTAATCTGGTTTATACTTTCTCCTCTTTTGTGTTCCCTGCCTTGCTGAGTAGAACCACCATCTACTTTGTCACCCAAACCTTAAACCTGGTAGTTATCCTAGATTTCTCATTTCCTTCATTTCCCACATTTAATATGGAACCAAATCTTACTGATTCTGTTTAATATTTCATTGTCTATGTGGTGTCTCCTATCACTTATTCTTTTGTAATACTGTGCAAATTTGTCCAGATCTTTAGTCTTACTGTCTACATTGCTGCCAGAGAGACTGTCTAAAGTCTAAATCTAATTACATTGGCCTTCCAGTGAAAACCTTTTAAAGCTTCTCTGTTATCTAAATCCTAAGCTTCTGAACATGACATACATTGTTTTCCATGAGGTCTTTCTTCATCAAATTCATTCCCTAACGGACTCCTCTTTCAACAACGGTTCAAATGAAATACTTGCCATTGTCAAGAAGGGGCACAAGGTTACCTACTTCCTGGTCTTTATTTATGCTGTTCTCTTTGCGATACTTTACTTTTCCTTCTTCACTTGATGGACATTTGCTCCTTGACGATGGGAAATATTTTTCATCTTTAGCTCTTACACAAGGCTTAGCAAAAGGTAGACTCTTCAAAAATACATTAATTATTAACTGTGATCAAAAGAGCTGTGTGAGGGCTTCCCTGGTGGTGCAGTGGTTGAGAGTCTGCCTGCTGATGCAGGGGACACGGGTTCGTGCCCTGGTCTGGGAGGATCCCACATGCCGCGGAGCGGCTGGGCCCGTGAGCCATGGCCGCTGAGCCTGTGCGTCCGGAGCCTGTGCTCCTCAATGCGAGAGGCCACAACGGTGAGAGGCCCGCGTACCACAAAAAAAAAAAAAAAAAAAAAAAAAGCTGTGTGAAAGATAATAACATATATATATTTGCACATACGTATGTATGTGATGCTAATGTGTGTGCATATGTGTGTGCTTATGTACATAAATATGTGCACACAAAATCTCTGCTTTCTGGCCTAACTAACAGTGGTGTAACAGGTGCAACAACTTTTAGAGCTGGGTTGAAGGACAAATGGACTCCAAAAAGTTTGGGTCCAGAGCCCCATCAGTTCAGGATGTATCAGGGAAAACATCCCTGTCCATTTCCTGCTCACTCCGTCTGTAGCCCATTCGAAGCATGCATTGTCTTTTGCTTCCATTTACTCAAGCCCTACATGACCTTCAAGGCTCCACTCAGAGCTGTACTCCTTCAGGGATCCAGAAGCCTGTTCCCGCTATTCCAAAGTTTAGTGACTATTCCTTTCTCTCTTGTAATATTTAATAACGGCGTTTAGCACTCGCTTTTAAAATTTCCTTCTGATTTGGAGGCTTGTCTTCCCTTGCTTTGCAAAATACTTTGTTAAATGGTCATCTTAGCACACAGCTTAGTCCTAAGCACCATGTAGGCAGTAGGTAATTGAAGGACCCAGGTCAGAAAGAGTCCTTTGTTTGATCACTCTTATAGCTCTGAGAGTCTACCCTGTATTGCATACATGAATTTTAACATTTGAGGGGTCACTGAACTTTTTGAGAATCCAGCAGATAGTGCCCCTCTTCTCAGAAAAACCACAAATGTATACACACACACACACACACACACACCATCTACGCAAACAATTTTGTATATGATTTTAAGGATTTATCAACTCCAGCTTACCAGACTGCAAGTTCCTTTACCTACAGAAGATGTGTTGTATTTTTTAATACTTCGTACAGTACCTAGCTGTTCAATAAATCTTGTCTAAAATAAACAGTACTGAACTCAAGCCTTTACTAGACAACATTTCCTATATTTGTATTCCATACAGTACTTAGCACAGTGTCTTGGCCATAATAGTAATTTAATAAACATTTGTTGAATCAAATTGAATTCTGCTTTCTTTGTATCTCAGAGAAACACCAATTATAGTGATATAGGTAGGTGGGGCTAAATAAATATTTACAATGACCCTTTTAACACTTAATCTTATTGTTTTAACATTCTACAGACCTGAATCCACTAATTTGAGTATATTAGTGTTAATAGATATACTCTTCTAATCTTTTTTCATGAAGTGTTTAAATTTTAAAGCATTTAGTTAGAAAAAACACAAAGAATTCATCTGTCCTTTTATAAATGTCACTACATTCTATTCTGAGAATAATGTGAATAAGGATCAGGTCTGAGAAGTCTAAAATAAAGCATTTCTACCAGTGAAGGGAAAGTGTGAGGCACCTTTTTCTTCCACAATCAACCCAAATGCCTCACCACTTAAAACAGATTCTCTTCTGCTTGGGTAGCAATCCTGTTCTTAGCAGTTTTTAGAATAATGAACAACCCTCTTCATAATGACAGAAGTTTGAGCCTTAAAAATAAAATAAATAATTAAAAAGGAGAAGGGAGAGCTGACTGATTGGAACGACACCAAATTTTTATTTTCAATGGCACTTGTAGCTGCTAGAAGTGACACAATTTATGTCAGTCTAGGAACTCGAGGTAACCAAACATAAGTTGTAATTGACCAAATTAAAGTCAGAAGAATTGTAATTAGTTCATTAAATAAATGATGTGGAGAATTTCCCAACTTAGCGGTGAGGTACAAAACAACAGATCATCTATACAGTAGAAAACAAGATGAAAAGGGATAAAATGAGAATAAAAACCTAACTTTCTCTTCAAAGAAAGCAAAGAAAAGACAAAGAAAAGAAACATTAAAAAAAGGAAGATTCAATTCGCAAGGAAGGGAGAAAGGAGAGAAATCCAAGTGGGATTCTCTATGAAGGAAAAGAACGTGATGAGAGTTTAGATCATAATCTATAAATAGCCTTTTATTCTATAAATCCTTCATGTGGTGCATAGATTACACAGTGAGCCTCCCGTGTCCTTAAAATGTATAGTCTCACAGCACATCCCTTTTAAGGCAATACCAAGCACAAAGAACTAGGTCTGGAAAATGACTTGTGCTTCTCTTGATGAGGAGGGAATTTGGGAATATGGCACAAATTGTCAGGAGAGCACAGGAGGGATAAGGCTTAGTCGTCTATGAAATATTTCGGAGAAGTAGTATGCCCTGCTTCTAACTTACCAGTGTGAAGGATAATTTTAATTACCATTCTGTAATGAACCTTCCTCCAAATAACACAGAAGACCACTTTACCTGTCATTCTTCACACACGTGTCAGGTCCTGTGTTGTCTCTTCTCATCCTTTTGTTCTGATTTTCAATTCTATAAGATGCTAGGGGTGATGGAAGGGGGCTAAGGATGGAAAAGCAGAGAGTGTGAGAGGGTCGATATTTTACAATTAATTCTTTGATATGTTTTGTTGTATTTTGTTGTATTTTCAAGGACTCCTTTACATAATATTTCCAAACGCTTGAAATAAAGAAGCAGTCTTTCAAATCCTATATCAAACATAATACTCTTTTCCAGTTTTTTAGCAGGGCAAAGAATTGGCAAATTGTAACCACCATCATATTTGGCACTTCTCTAGAATATTCTTTATTACTGGCCTTTATGATTTATTTTTTAAAAGAACTGTTATTTTTAAAGAGGAATTAAAATAGATTCTGACATGCCTGAGCTAGGGATGAGTTGTACACATCTGCATTCTTAGCTCTCTCTTCCCATCTGGCCCAGAGAACCAGAGTGGCTGAGGAAAAAGCACTCATCCGTGGTTGGATGAGCATGGTCAATGGATTTCCCCTCCTGTCAGACAGGTATCAAGACATTTAAAAAGCTATGCCATCTTTTTTTAGGAAGAGAAATATATCACATCTTCCTTCAGTCACTTATCTTGAGAATCACTGTCTTCTGAACATTTCTTCTTGCCAGAAAGATTATAGTTTTATTTTTAGTATTTTCATTACAAAAGAAATGTGTTGTACTTTAACAATTAAAAAATATATATAATCTATACTCCCCACTACATTTTTTTCACTCTAAATATCTAAATATCACTGAGTTTTTCAAAATGTCCATGGAAACAATGATTTAATACAATAAAGTTATGTGTGTCAATAAGAGTTGTACTTCTCCAAGGATTATCTTCCCTCTTCTTTGGAATAAGGAGAGTCATTCATTTTAAGAGTCACTTTCTAGGGCTTCCCTGGTGGCGCAGTGGTTGAGAGTCCGCCTGCCGATGCAGGGGACACAGGTTCGTGCCCCGATCCCGGAAGATCCCACATGCCGCGGAGCGGCTGGGCCCGCGAGCCATGGCCGCGGAGCCTGTGTGTCCGGAGCCTGTGCTCCGCAACGGGAGAGGCCACAGCAGTGAGAGGCCCGCGTACAGCAAAAAAAAAAAAAAAAAAAAAAAAAAAAAGAGTCACTTTCTAAAAGAGTTCTTTCTAAATACAATATCCCTACTTTCATTGTCTAAACTTCTTTTGCTGACCACAAAAAATGTTGCTTTGTACATTTCCATCTTCAGAATTTTTGTTATATTTCATATACTTTCTCTGGGAAATCTCATTCTGTACCATAATTTAAAATCTTTTCTTTGTATCAACAGCTCCCAAATTTACACTTCCAGCCCAGAACTCACTCTTCAGCTCTAAAACTATAGGATATATCCACTTATTTGTTCAACATGTTCTTAAAGAAGGTCATTATTCAGTGGGAACTTAATCCAGGCCCACTCCCTCTCCCAGATTCCACCTCTTAAATAAGATATCACAATTGACCTGGGTATCATCTTTAACATCTTCTTCTCTTTCACAATTTCCTTTCATGCCTGCCTGACATAGTGGCATCCAAATATATATCATATCCTGTTAATGTTCCCTCTGATACGTCTCTCAAAGTCATCCCATCATTGCCACCCCCACTGCTAGGTTCTATTACAGTGTCTTACAATCTCTTGCCTGGGGTTGCTTTTAGAGACAAGAAAAATTCATCATGCCCAGTAATGACCCATACTCCAGAATTATCAAAATAGTTCTATATACCCCTCTCATTTTGCCCTGATCATTATACAGGAAGTGGCCAGAGAAGATGATCCACTTCTGTAGAAAGTCATATTCAGTGACTAAACTGTCTTTCTGAACAGTGTGGACCAGGACAAGGTAAAGGAGAGTCAGAAAGCTTCTTAAGTCAATGTTTTATGAGACTGTTCCAACACTCAGCAATACCAGATGATTGTGAATGGCAGAGTACGTGGAAGACCATCAAAACCTTGAGTATTATCCTCTTGTTCACTGGCTGTTGCATGATTTTCAAACTGCAAATGGACTGGAAAGCTGAAACCTCGATACCTGTTAGTGGCCAGTTGGCTGATTGGACTAGAACAGCAACATCACAATCTGAAAAGGTGTCAGTGATGGTGAGGCACCACTAAAAACCCTGAAAGGGGACCAAAGGCTAGATGTAGCCAATCTGCCAGGAAGATGCTTATAATCTGCTGGATTATAGTTTCCCAAGTTGCAGACTAAACATCTAGGCTACTTGGCAATAGCCCAAGATTCATTAAAACTATAACTAGGTTCAGCAAGGGCCGTAATAGCTAGAGCTATGAGAACTGCCACACTAAAAGGAAAAACCACAGATATCTTTGATTCTGTACAGCAGGTGCTGAGGTTGAAGAGCCACAATACCCCAGTGGACACCACCAGGTTTCTGCTCTGCTGAATTGTTCAAAGAACCAGGCCTAGATATTTAGGGGAAATTCTGTGAATTCAGGGTTCCATTCAGCCAGAAGCTTTGCTTTAGGCTGCAGGGATGAGAGAGAGATGGGTTAAGAAGTATTTTATGTGTCCCCCTAGCACTTCTCCATATGTAGATTTATTTTTCTTTTTTAATTAATTAATTAATTACTTTATGGCTGTGTTGGGTCTTCGTTTCTGTGAGAGGGCTTTCTCTAGTTGTGGCAAGCGGGGGCCACTCTTCATCGTGGTGCGTGGGCCTCTCACTATCGAGGCCTCTCTTGTTGTGGAGCACAGGCTCCAGACATGCAGGCTCAGTAATTGTGGCTCACGGGCCCAGTTGCTCCACGGCATGTGAGATCTTCGCAGACCAGGGCTCGAACCCATGTCCCCTGCTTTGGCAGGCAGATTCTCAACCACTGCGCCACCAGGGAAGCCCCAGATGTAGATCTTTTTGATCAGAAAAGTCCCCCTAGACTTTATGAACATTCTCAGTACCATCATGTGAAACACCAATGTCAATTACACATTCAGCAAGGGAGGTCACGACAATACTACATTAAATTAACTCAAAGCATTCCCCCCCATACAAGATCACTGTTAACTTCTTTTCCCCACTGCAAACCTTGCCCAAAGCCTATCAGTTGAATTTGGGTGTCCCTTCCCCCCATGGGACTGTATAGGATAGTAACTTTCTCCCTATACCAAACAGAGCTATAAAAATTTGAGTCCTTACCCTCTCCAAAGTTCCCCAGATTACTAGGATGGGTATGTATGGACTTCAGTTCCCCTTCAGGACAAGGAAGCTTTAGCCTTTCCCCCTAATTATCTTTCTTTTTAAAGCAGTTGTGTAAGGATAGAGAAGGAGAGAGGGAACAGGGAATGTGCAGGGTGAGAGTGGAACTAGGCTATTAAATAAAGCACATTTACCTTAGGTCTCCAGCAACATCGTGGCTGTTCATGGCTCAACCAAACAAACTTCCAATGTTAATGGCCCACCACAGGCCTATATGGGGCAGCAAAGTCAGCATCGCTGGCATCAATATTACAGATTTGGGGGCCCACTGATTCAGCAGCCATAGACAAATTGCTTTGAGACTGTGACCCTGAGGTTTGTATTCCTTGCTTGACTTGGGCTTAACTCACATAGCAGTCTTCTTTTTAAAAGGAATCTACCTTAATCTACACCATTTGCTATCCCATTATCAAAATAGTATATCTTAAGTGTTTACTCAATTTCAACATAAAGGCTAGGGGAGTTTTCTATGGTGTCAAGGCTGACTGCAACAATTTATCTAAATGTCTTTGGGTGGGTTTCTAATTCTCCAGTGGGTGAACTCCATCACTCCATTGGTATTGTTAAGTCAATCAGGGCAGTAAGAGTCCAAAGTTTAGTCAATGCCTCATCTGGGGTTTCTCAAGGGAGCTTGTCTGTCTCAGGGAAATCTCTGTAAAAGGGCCATATCTCCCTTAAAACAGCCATGAACCACTGCAACAAACAAACAGAAAATGACAACAAAAAGACCTTTGCTGTCAACTCTAATGGATCTAAGTTAGTCATACTAGACTGTGGGTGGGGCTGAGCTATGAGCCTGCCCAGATGTTGCATTCCTCCTTAACAAGCAATTACGTCCCCTGCCTCTCATTTCCTCATGTCTCAAGTAAACCAGCCAACGTTCTAAACTTTGTCTGCATCCTGTCCATACTATTCATTGTTTCCTTCTTTCAGTCAGTGTAGTGTACATTCTTTAGTTATTGTCTGAAATGGATTGGAAACATCTGCCTACTCAGGATGACCCTTAGTGTTAGTTGTCTGGGTGACAATGGGGCAGACCTGAGACTGACTACCAGATTGTCAAGGAATCCTCACCCTCCACCTTAGGAGAAAAATTAACAGCAACCAGGGCACCATTCATGCATCTATCTCTGAACCAACCTCCTGATACTTGGCCTACAACCACCCTACTAACGTTTCATCATTCATAAGTAATAAAACAGAACACCATTTACTGACAGGCTGGCCACAGAATTTGGTCAATATGTTTACTACTGATTCCTAGGGACCTCCCTCAGATACCATTAATTGTCCTGTGGCACTAATTTTTCCTCTTCCAGAAAGCAAGTCTTTGTCAGTATTCCATATTCACCACCAAACTGTCAAGAACTGTGAAGGATCTGAGCTTTACAGGGGATCTATGGATGCTTCTAGTAGATGTGAGACTCCTTTGTCAGAGTCAAAGAACTTCATTACTCATCACACAGAAACCAGCATGAAAGTCAGCATACATTATGCAGAGTCTCTGACCCCAAGTTCTCACAAAGAGGGCCAAATGATACCTGCATGTGCAGTAGGTTGCACTGGAGATGAACTCAGAACCTGGGAACCCAAATCTTTTATAGTGGGCAGTAAGCATACCTGACTATGCCCTGGAGGGAGACATTATCTTTATTACCCCAGACAGTAAGCAAATCTGCCTCTTCCTCTGGAGGGAGATACCATCTCTATCTTCTAAGGCTGCTTTCTATACAAATATCCTTAAAAAGATAATCTGGGGCAAAGCACTCTTCTCCCAAGATATGCAGAAACATGAAAGACCCATGGAGATACTCTCTTACTTTCCTCTCTACACATTCCAACACAGCCCAGGAACCAGGTGCCAGATTCCAAGGTTCAGAATGTTTAGCTCTAACTCATCTCACCATAGTTAACATAGTACTTAGATTGTAAACCTTTCCTTTGAGAGTTCCTGTTATATTGGGACATATGCCAGTTCAAAAATCAAGGCATTCAAGGCAAAGTTATGTTGCACAGCGTAATTCCTTATTCACTTTTCTAGTTTTCTTACTTCCTCTTTTCACCCCTTCTTTTACCCTTTTCATGGGTAGATTATACTTCATGATAGGTTATATTCCTAAAATTTAAATACTGTTTTAATAAATGAAATAGATTTTATTTTATTAAATATTATATTCAGTATGTTTAGAATATGACTAGGGAAAAACCTACTTTATTCTGGACAGCTATTTTAAAACCTAGAAAATTATACCCAGTACTCAAATAAAGATGGAGACAATATGTTAAGTTTATGAGCAAATGAAGAGTTACACTCTGCACAAGATTTAGTTTGCTATTTCCCCTCAAATCTGAGAATTGCATTATAGAATGAAGTTGAGGAGGGAGGACTCTGCCTCATATTTCATTTATCTGATTAAGTTTTTACAGAGGAAATAAGATTTCAATTCACTAACTCTAAGAGACGTTGTTTCAGCCCTTACCTTAATACATTCAGTCAGGTTCTATATAAGATGTTTATATAAAGGGACGATGGAAAACCAGGGTTTTGGTATAAGATCAGAGTAAATGTTAGGACATCTATAGCAGAATATACTAATGGTTCAGATTAATTCATTCCAATGGGATGTACTTAAACTGGGTCTAGCTCAGTCATAGAAAAACATGAGAAGTCCAAAATATATGCGCATATCCAGCAATGCATGATCACAAAAAAATTCTTTATAAATAAAGAATTGAGGGAAAGTTTCCCTTCATCATCCTAAAAGTATATTGTATTGTAATTTAGAGAATTATAAACAAATCCTAATGAGTTAATATCAACCACTTATCTTCTGTCAGACTACCCACGAGTAGGCTGCCCATTTACAGAGTAAAAAGGATCTAGAATAATCTTTGTTGCTGCTTTCCTTTTAATGAAGTGCAACCACTTCTGAGATGCATATATGACTTTAGAAATACTTAACATTTCTTTAATGATGAGAAATCTCAGTGCTTACTGACAGTGAGATGGAAGGTATTACATTTTATACCATAAAACTTGCTTTCTGTTCCAGAATTCAAGTAATATGATAAGTGAGGCCTATGACATGTCCTTTAAAGATACAAGGACAGAAAGGCATGCCATTTCTTTCTAATTTTAATTGTTCTAGTGAGCAATAATTTTCGAGCTCTTGTCAAAGAAGGGAAAATGGTAAATTAAGTTCTTATGTACAAATCCATCCAAGACCAGGATTCTCTAGCCTTCATGTAGAAACCACTGGATCATCATAGGGTTTACCTACATCCCATGGAGAAAACTATTCAAACTCATGTCTGGATTACACAGGTGATCCCATCTGTCAGTCTTTTGAAATCCTTTCTGCTCTCTGGGCTTACTTGTTCTCTATTTTCAGCGAGTCTTCTGGCAAGAGAGCAGTAGTCAAGGCAAGCTGGGAACCAGAGTGTTATCAACTTGTTTGTGATGCTTTCTCACCTGACTTTCTGCAAAGCTCTAATAACAAGAGGAGGTGGTATTGGCCTGTTAATAATTAATAGCACCCAGTGCAAATGAAGCACTTCTGACATAGGGCTTCATCAGTAAGGTCACCGTACAACAGGGGCTGCAGGTTTTGTAAGCGTGAGTGGTATTTGCATATGTCAGAACAGACCGTGCATGCTAACAGCACAAACACTTCACATCTGCTTCTGTTTACTCCCATGCTAACACCCCAAAGAACAGAGGTCCTGTGTTAATTGCTCAGTTACATACTGACTGTTGATGTGTTCTCCACAGAGCTTTTCCTAAGTGCACTGTTGCAAATAAACTGCTAATGACTTTGCTTATTCCAGGCACCCTTTCAAGGAAATCTACAGCACATACGCAGATTAATGATTCCTCTATTTAGCAGTGTGTCTTGTGACTAGGTTTGCATAGAAGCAGCATCAATTAAGTAGCAATTATCTGCAAAGTGGGAAAAAAAGAGGGAAGATATAAATAAATAATGAGCATGACGCTAAAATCTCTGAGAACAACTAAAATTGAAGTCTGAGGCAAGGGCACTGACTAGTGAACATATTTTTCCCCATATTTTCTTACCTGAAACTCACAGAGCCCCTGCGAAATCCAGAACAATTACAAACACTTATGTTCTTAAGTGATATTTTTATATTTGATATTCAAGGTGACCACTATTTTGAAAGAGCAAAGAAACAAGAGAAAACAGAGTTGTATCTAAACACCACTAACAAGACAGTTTAGAAAATGAGGGAGAGAGGGAGAGAGAGGAAGGATTGGCCTATAAATGTTTATTTTGTGAAAGGACTCGACTAAAACATATTTTCTATGGACTAAAACATATTTTCTGTGTGTCTTAGTAACAGAGGTCAGCACCATGTCTCAATTTATCCCTCTATTCTCGTCAAGCAATGGCCTTTATTAGTACCTCATAAGACTTATCTGGAAAACTCTACATTATCTGCCTGTAAAGAAAAAGAACAAATGGGGTTCTGAGGCAATATAAAGTGTTCAAATTAGTAGGCTTGGTAACAAACTTTATAAGATTTATTTTTCCTTACTAACCTTGGCTTATAACAGCCAGATAGGTTCTTTCAGCTCAGGATCCCCTTAGGAGATACTCAGAAAGGCAGAGACCCTGGTGGCATCCATCTGGCCTTGGTCCTTATCAACCAGGATGTTTTTGACCTCAGTCTCTTCCATTAACATGGGCAGAATGTGAATTAGAGCAGTAGGCAAATGTTTTAAGGTTTCTCCAGAAGATCTAGAGCCCAGTAATTCCTTTGATAGCTTTCTCCCCTCAGGGCTCAATGACTATGATAGCTCAAAAGTGTGGGTTTTTTTCTTTTTTCACTTACAATGATCATATTTTCCTGCTCCTAAATGATGACATTTAGTTTGACAAATATACATGAAGAAAGACAATTACAATTGTGTAATGTATTGACTAGAATACCATTAGGCTAATATAACAAAGAGACCCAATAAAACAGGAGTTTACAGAACAAAGAAAATGTTTCATTGTAATATCCCAATCCAAAGGGAAGCAACTGCCTGCTGGGCTGGTCTGCCCCATGTGGTAAGTCATGGACTTTGGTGACCATGGAGATGCACCCCCCAGATTTTCTTAAAGAAAACCTGCTAGAAGACAAGCTGCTGCACCTTCGGATCCTCCAAGACGTTCATGTTGATGCCATACTTGCCCCTCAGGCTACTCCCAGCCAATGACTAAGCATGGCAGGGGTGCCAGAGCCAGGCCTGATTTGCCTGATGCAGGACCTTCTCATGGGAAATTTTGTTCAGGGAGTCCACATTGGCTTGGCTGACATTTCTCAGAGATGCTCTTTAGTTTGGAACATACCCTGCCCATCCTTCTTACCTCCTGCTCTCCTTTCACAGGTGTCAAAACCGCACTCAGGCCAAAAGGCTCTCCCCACCTCTTCTTCTCCCTCTCCCCTTTTAAATACCTTTCACAAATATTCCCTCCAATATTTGTTGTAGGTTCAAGCTCATTTAGATGCACTATTTTCTTGCAACTGAAAAGTCTTTAAACATCTGCAGGTACTCATTCTTTTACCTGAAACCCTTTGAGCCAAAGGGTTTTCTGAATTCGGAATATGGTGCATCTACCTTATATTATATACTGACCCCATTTGGAGTATTATGCAGTAAAATCCAAACACACACACACACAGTAGGATAGACAGAGGCTATACATGATATCACATAATTATAGGTCACTTTTTTGCCCATAAATACATCTAGATCAGGGTGGGAATGGTCTCTAAATAAATCACCAAAAAAAAAAGGTGTTTGGTTTTCAGAATTGTGAACCTATATCTTTTGCACTATTGTTAACAGTTACTGTAGGCTCAGATTCATAATTTCCCCCTCCTTAATTTATTGAGCTGTTAGATCCCAGTCCAATAGTTCTCGCGCTTCAGCATCAATAAGGGGGCAGTCTTCAACTCCTAAATTTTTGTTCAGTAGGTCTAAGGTAACACCTGAGAATCTGCCTTTTTAACAAGCTAGGAAGGCCCATCACCACCTGTGATTCTGATGCAGAAAGCCTTGGGATTCACACTTTGAAAATACTGTCCTAGACTTTATGTTTCACTATGTTAAACTACTAATGTCCTTAGTTCCAGGTTTAATCTGGATTTTGAGGCTTTTTGTTTTTTAAACGCAGAAACAGCTAACTCACTTATTCTCTTGTTCTTCCTCTCTGAGTCTGGCTACTTCTGCAGACAAGTCCTATAGCCATTGACTTCCTAGTATGATATTAACTTCACCAATAACTCTTCAGGGATGTTTATCTTGCAATGGCAGGAGTTAGCTTTTTGAACTGAAATAGAGCTGAATAATTTCCACTTATCTTTGAATATCTGTCTCACCAGAGTATCAGCTTGAGCTTACAGAGTTGTGCAAGGAGGTCCCTGTTCCCCTTGTAGTTGGACTTATAGGTAGAAAAACTTTAGATAAATTCTAATGGGTAAATGAATCCACAACAGGTGTAGCAGAACAACTGGCATGAAATAAATTTGTAAGTGTCCTCTCAACTCAGGACTACTTTTAGCTTGGTTCTCTTGCAGGACCAATTTTCTATTGAAGGAGTAAAACAGTTATATTTCTAAATTTTCCTGTCCCCTTCCAAAGATATTTCTATTTTAAGCTGAGTGCTTCCTGAAACTGGAGACTAATCAGAGACTGGAAGGTGATATGTTAAGAGGAGAGGTTAAGGGAAAAAAAACGTTGTTTGTAAAGGGATCTGGGTATTTATTTGGGCAGTATGTTTTCTGCAAATAAATGTTTGCTCCCCTCGTAATAGGAATTTAAAGTTCTCTGCTAAGCACAGCTTGAATGGTCATTAATATTAATAAGGGAAAACACAAGAAAAACCATGTCCAAAAGCATCCTTTAGAATTACATAAATACCATCATTTCTACAGTTTTACAATTATCTTACAATTATCAAACTGAAGAATATGACATTTTGCCAGGATTTAACTGGAATTAGAGGTTAAATGTGGTGTATATCCCTGGAGAAACAATTTTAAGAAAATGTTAGAAAAAAACTAATAATTTTATGCTAAAATAAACACAGGCTTTATGGTACAGAATACAAAGTTTGTGTGCTTTAATTAGTAAAACACATGCCTGTTAAGAAATATCATAAATAAAAATGCCTCTTTAGTCCAAGACCTCACATCCTATAGAGGTCTGTCTTCTTTCTCAGTGATTCAGGGTAAGCTGGTGGGCAGAAAACACTGCAGTTGATTGTGACATGTGTGGTTAGGTATTTCCTGTAAAGAGTGTAAACGTGCCTACTTTGTTATTCTAGTGCCTGCTCTTGAATTCTCCATCTCAACTGGCAATATATGGAGTTGAAAACTGTATGAAAATTGTGTTTTAGTTATGCAACCAAGGATATGCAACAGGATGTTAAAATTGAACTATTTCTGACTCTGTTTTGGCTAAAGCCCCAAGACAATATTTGCCAACTATTCCACATTCTAAAGCTAGACCACCTATGTAGGACTTGTAAAGAAATGGAGGAAGTGAAGAAGGAATCCACAAAGCCCTTTTCCCCCTTCAGGAGTCAATGGGGGCTGAGGAGAAGCCCTAATTTTAAATGACTGGACATTTTAATTGCTGAAATGAAACTTTCTTTTTGTGACCACATGTGATCAGAAGACTTTTTATTACCTATGAGTGACCCCAAAGTCATAGTATTTCCTTTCAATTTCATCTTCATAGCAGAGAAAATAACCCTACAAAGTGGGTTTTAATGAACATTACAAAATAAATGTTTTTTATTAATACCTGTGACTAGGACATGAATCAGGAAAAAAGAAGCCATATAAGGCAAAATTTAGAGCTTTCTAACAGTTCTTTTCTTTTTGTTTGCTTACATTTATGAACCCTAAGCTTCCACCAAAACAGGACTTTTCCTTTCCACTTTACAATACATTATCTGCTTCCCTCTCCTACAGGTCATGAACTCTTTCCCCATTCAATGCTGTTCTTGGTGTTCGTTTTATCCATATTTCACTTGATTTAAAATATTGGGATGGAATTGTGGTACTACCTTCTACAGCGTCTATATTCTCCCATTTGATGATGCTGGAATGACAGCAAGTGTCTCTCAATTTCCAGAAATACTTAAGCTAAAAACAGAAAATTACACTCTAAAAGATATGGTAAATAAATAACAGTTATAACTTCTTAAAAAAGTGCTTATCACTTGGCCTATAAATTCCTGACCTGCTTACCAGTTTATCTAACCAGGAGGAACAGACTGGGATCCAGGTTATATAAATTGACCTAATCCTATTATTATGAGAACTCTGACTTCCAGATCACAAGACATTTTTTTCCAAGCTGAGCAAAGGAAGAATTCATTTTACCATCAGGGAAAATATTTTTTAAGGAAGTCTTTTTAAGTATATGAGAATTGTTTTAAAAATTCTCTAAAACCAGAGGCATAAATTCATACTGAGATGCTTCCTAAAGGTTACATATCAAATACTGAGAGATGTCAAAAAATGGATCTTAAGAAGACACTAATAATAGATGCAAATATGAAAAGACATTTATGGGGCACCAATTGTTAGGCACTGTGCTGGTTCTGGCCATATAGTGGTAAATAATGGATAGTTCCTGGTCTCTAGGTGTTCACAGGGGTAGAAAAGAAAACATGTGTAAGTAAATTAATACTTAGAATCATGCGTATGATAAGAGGCTATGTGAAAGATAAAATGAGAGATGACCACAGGAAAGGGGTTATCTCTGTTAGGAAGTCAGGGGAACCCTCTGGTCAAAGATCAAGTCAGCACTGGCTTTTGAAGAACAGCTCAGGAGATGATGGGAACTTCCAACTGAGGAGCAGAAAGGGAGGATGCCCAAATGCAAAGCAGCGTGGTGTATTCAGGGACACGACTAGCAGATTGGTAAAGCTGCAACATTAAATGCACCCGGACAGGAGTGACTGAAGCTAGTAAAGGAGGCTAGCACGGCCAAAAGGAGCAGGTGATAAAAGGCCTTTGCTAAGGAACTTCACCTTGAGAGCAATGGGAAGTCAGTCAAGGATTTTATGCCAATGAGAGAGAGAGATGAGGAGATGAGCATTTTAGAAGAATTCATCTGGTGCAAAATAAGACATGAAGTAGAGGGCAGGGGAGTCTATAAATAAGTAAAAAGAAACCAGATTCCTAGTGGCAGAAGAAGTAGAGAGAGGAGAGGCAGCTGTTTCTACTGGAAAGAACCGCCACTTCCAGGATGAGGAGTCATTGCTAGGATGATGCTCAGAGGAACAGGAAGCAGAAAGCAAACAAAGCAGGAGAGAGCTCTTCTTCCTCTTTATCCTAGTAGAATCCCTCCAGTGTCTCCTACTGCACAGCCTAATAGCCTTCACCATGGACGTGAGATGCAGAAATGTGCTTTGCAGAGTTCCAGCACTGGCATCACAAAGCCAAGTATGGAACAGTGAGTTTGGAGCTAACAGACAACAGCTTGATAAGCAGCATAAATGGAAATCAGAAGGTCTCGGGCTGTGTGTGTGGAGGAAGGGGCTTGCTAGAGAGAGGACCTTTCTAATTCTGGTTGTAATTCAGTGACTTGATGAGTCTGCTCACAAGCATAAGTTTCAACTGGACACTGAGCAGTCCTTCCTCATGAGCCAGCTGGTCTGGAAGATAGCTGAGGGGCACAGTCCGGCAGATGGAGAGGTCCATATCCTTAACGCTTCTGTAAATTTTGAAAATAAGTTAAGGATAGGATGCTAAGAAATGCACTCTCTCAAATGCTAAGGAGTGTTCCTAGGAGACAGGAAGCTTACCCAGAGATGCAGAGATTGGAAGAGCTGGACAACTCCTTGGCACAGAGTCGTTTCAGTGGGTGGGATAATTGTACATCTTAATTGTCTCTGGACTCCAGGTCAAGAGATCTTCTCCCAGTTCCTCAAGGCTTCTTTAAGAAATATAGATAGTAGACTCCAAATTTTTTAAGTAGTTGATATGATTAAAGTAGTCTATTGAAAAGATTAATCTAGCAGTGACATGTTAGATGAAAAGGAGGAGTGAGAATCTGGAGACAGGAAGGACAATTAGACAAGTAAGCCTATGGTCTGACTTATGGTTGTGATCGGGGAACTAGGAAGACAAAAACATAAACATCATGCAAGAGGGAAAGGAGAACTGTGTGAAATTATAGCAAATGAAACTTATCACATGATTTTATAGCCTGTTGTTAATATGTCCATCTCCTTTGCTAGACTCTGAGCAATGTGCTTACAAAGACAGTTTCTCATTTATCACTGTTATGGAAGGAGGAGGGAAACAAACTCTAAGGGAAGAGTTGTAACACTGTTAAAACATCAAGAGAGCAATACTCCTCTAAGCAGCTTAGTGAGAAGAGTACCCCTGGTGGAGACTTGGGAGAGGCCGCCAAAATAAATGTGAGTGGCGTTGGTAGTTGCTGGATGGTAAACTGAGAGATAATAGCAGGCTCAACCTGTGGCAACTGGGAAAGTCATGAAGTCCATTGTCATCAGCAACCGTCATGCAATAACAGCTGAGTCTATGAGGCTGTCAAGTAGATGGAGAGGGGCACACATTTCTTCAGTGCTTGTAATGGCTGCCAAAGCAAAGGTATCTAAAAACTCCACAATCCTGTTCATGGAAGGGACAACCTCGAGGATAGGACAATTACAGTGATGACGGTGGTGGTAATGTAGCATCTAAACATTAAGTTCCTTCCATGAGTCAGGAGCCAACACGTATGTTATCTTATTTAATCCTTACAGGTGAGTATAAAGTAGATACCATATTTCACTCTACAAATTATGGAACCTGGATTTAGTAAATTAAATTAGTGAAGATTACACGGAAATAAATAGAAGACCCAAGTTTGCTGTCTCAAAAGACTATGATGTGAACTACTAGGTTTTGTAAAGACGCTCAGGACCAAGAATGATTTTATTACCATAATTACTCCTGCCTTTGCTCACAGTTTCCTCCCAGGCTCAAAAATTAAGAGTTCTCTCTAATAGCTTCTAACGATGGATCAGGCTTAATTAAACCCAAATTTCTAAATATGTTTGGAACTATAGTGAAAAATAGTTTTATAATTTGTCAGAAAAGTTATCATAGGTATTTTAGAACCCAATAAATTATTAGACAAAATGAAAATAAGTTACCGTTGTTTGGTTTTACAATGCAGATATGGGTTACATACAAATTATGAAGTGCAAATACTTGAAAAGAATGACACTTGTATCTTACATAAAAAAGGAATTGGACATAAGTTAGAAAATAGCTTTGGTCCCTTTCTCTTGACTTCATAATCACTTGTGACCCTGGGGTAGCACTAAGCCTTCAAATATAAACTGATTTTCTCTGGTGTCTGATTGCAAGCTGTAGGCGTTCACTATGAATATGGCATTGAACATATCATTTCTTATCATCCTCTGTCAAGGAGAAAAAGCAACGTGAGGATTAAGGAGGTCCTTAATGGATAGGCTTAACACTGATGATAATTTCATTGCCTCAGATTTTCTGTGTACAACATTATACATACTGCAAAGGTGTTGCCATAAGACCCTAAAGAACAGACGTGATAGAACTGGGAAAAATTCTGAGTAGTGATAGGAAACTTATCACTCAATGTAATACATAACTGGCATTTTTTTTTTTTTTTTTTTTTGTTGTTGTACGCAGGCCTCTCACTGTTGTGGCCTCTCCCGTTGTGGAGCACAGGCTCCGGACGCGCAGGCTCAGCGGCCATGGCTCACGCGCCCAGCCGCTCCGCGGCATGTAGGATCTTTCCGGACCGGGGCACGAACCCGTGTCCCCTGTATCGGCAGGCGGACTCTCAACCACTGCGCCACCAGGGAAGCCCCATAACTGGCATTTAAAGTTGAGAACCAACAACACTTTAGCCATCACCTAACAAAGATCAGAATGCCTTTCTTAATTGGGTATCACATTTTTTCTCCCAAGTGGACCTCAGCCTACTTAAGAATTATAGAAATGATTCCCCTATAGTTACAGAAACTTGGTCTGGAATGGTAGAGAGAAGAATAATGAGATAAATTGAGTTCCCTACTAATTTCCGTTCCTTTCTTCTCTCGTTTTTTTTTTTTTTTTTTTAATCTTCTCAGCCCTTGCTCCCTACAAGAGATTGTGTGACCTTGGACAAATTACTCACTCTTGGTTTTAATTTTCTCCTTACTCAAGCTGAGACAGCTGGATTTGTGTTTTATTTCTATGATTTCTACCATTCTATGATTTCCCCTCTTCACCTACCAATCTGCAAAGATGAAACTGGTTAAAAATTTTAAAAACAGTAGAGAAGCAAAAGAGAGAAAATAGAGTAAATATTACTGCTCTTCAGTTCAGGAAAGTATTTGTTATTTGTTAAGCAATATTTGCTTCCAATACAAAATATTTTATATAAAATATAAATACACAGGTATTTGCTTCTGTTTTTTTTTTTAAACATTAAGTGGCTTCTCTCCTTTAACTGTTCCTTTTTTATATTATAGTACTCTCTGAGGATATTAATTTTAGTTATTTTAAAGTCCCATTCCTATTACTATATTAATTCTGTTTTTTCAAGCGTAAATTGAGATTGAAGGTTTTATTGCCCTGTCCTTCATGATGTTGGTGCTTCTTTTTTTTTTTTTTTTAACATCTTTATTGGAGTGTAATTGCTTTACAATGGTGTGTTAGTTTCTGCTTTATAACAAAGTGAATCAGTTACACATATACATATGTTCCCATATCTCTTCCCTCTTGCGTCTCCCTCCCTCCCACCCTCCTTATACCACCCCTCTAGGTGGTCTTAAGTATTTGTGATTTGTGATTCTTAATCATGAGCTCAACTTTCCAACTGCTATTTCCCACTAGATTGTCCATGGTCAACTTAAGTTTGCTGTAGATTTCTGTAGATGCACTTTATCTGGTTAAGAAGCTCTTGTCTATTCTTAGATTGCTAGATATTTTATCATGAATTGCTTTAATCCATCTATTGTGTTTTTAATATCACGTACAATATTTGTTATTTTCAGTTCTATTGATTATCATTTTTCCCATTCTTTCCTTCTTTTTAGCCTTTGTTATACTTCTATTACTTTATTATAATTTCTATTTCTTCATATATTTCTTCAATCATTTTAAAATTCAGCAAGATACTTTACAACTTTCTCTGGCTGTTGTGACTGTGCTTTCAAGGCCCATTCATATGAATGCAGCCGCTTTTGCTGTGAGGTGTTTGCAGGACATGGGGTCCCAACTACTCTCCTTGCACTGGTTTAACGATACTCTCCTGTTTCAGGTGAGCGTTAATAGCTCATTCCCCAGTGCCCTGGGCTGTGTCATGTCCGATACCCTTGTGCCTGGTTATGGTATCAATTGCATACATATGGTTTTGAGTATACTCTTCAGTTTTGGCAGTAAAGAATTTCCCTTTCTTTTATTCTGTTCTTTTCTCTTCTTTAAGCGTGGCTGTGATTTATGTGGTTTTGTTTTATTTTGTCTAGTACATCTATATGTTTCCATGTTGCTGGAAAGCATTATAAGATATTAATTTATAGTAAACATTTCTCTATGTATTCTTTACACACTAGTTTAATTTGTTTTTCTTAGAATAAATTCATACATATGAACCTACTGATAGAAAAAAATGCAATTTGGGCTTCTGATTTTTCTTCCAGTTGTCATGCAGCAAGTTTACCAGTTGACACTGATACCAGTAGTAACTGAGAATACCTGTTTCTCCAGGGACATACTATATCTTGAAGGTTGAATAAAAGGTCACTAAGTGAAGAAGAAGAAAAGACATTCTTTCCAAACAAAAAGAACAGCAGGTGACAGTGCAAAGAAATATTCAAAACATGTATTTGGGGAGTTACAAGAGATTCACTAGGATCTAATGGAAAGGTCATAGGTTCATGAATCATTAAGTATTAAAAATCCTTGCTCTGTTACTTCCCTACACACATCGTGGAAAAGTGGATAAATTAATTAACCTCTTAGATCTGAATTTTGTCCCCTGTGAAATGATAGTCATCCACTTTTTAGGTCTCCAGTATTAAATAAAATTATGTTGGTAGTGTACCTAGTAGGTGATCATTCCATAGTAAGTTATAGCTCATATATTCATGCAGACAACAGTAGAGCCATAATAACATAGAGTTGAGGCAGAGGATGGAAAATAATCCTGACTCCATAGTATGAAGGTCTCTTGAGGTCAGAAAAGGAAAAGGTTTAGATTTATTTTCTGGGCTATGTAAGATAAGATTTTTTGCTTTTGCAGTTTTAAACCAGCCATTCATTCCTCAGATAAACCTCATTTGGTAATGATATATTGTTATTTTTATATATTGCTGTATTTGATTTGCTAATATTTGCTGAGGAGTGTGAATCTATTAACACAAAGGATAGTGGCCGTAATTTTGTTTTTCTTATGAAGTCTTTTTTTTTTTTTAATTTTAGAATCTGTGAAATGCCAAACCCATACAATACATTGGGAATTGCTCTATTCTCTTTAATTTTCTGGAAGGGTTTATTTAGAATTGGTAACATTTTTTCTTCAAATATTTGTTCCCCAGTAAAACCATCTGGACCTGGAGTTTTCTCTATGTAAAGGTTTTAACTACAAATTAAGTTTCTTTAATGGATATGGGGTTATTCAGGTTATATATTTCTTTTTGAATGAGTTTTGCTAGTTTGTGTCTTTTAAGGCTTAAAGATATTCATAATAATTTATTTTTACTGCTTAACTATCTACAGATTCTCCAGTGATGTCACCTCTGTCATTCCTGATATCAGTAATTTGTGATTTCTCTGTTTTATTACTAATCAACTTGGATAGAATTTCAGAGATTTTATCTTCTCAGAGGGCCAGCTTTTGTTTGTGTTGATTTTCTCTATTGTTTTTCTGTTTTATAATCTGTTGATTTCTGCTCTGATATTTATTATTTCCTTTCTTTTACTTCATTTGGTTTTAATTTCCTCTTCTCTTGGTTTCTTAAGATGGAAGCTGAGGTTATTGATTTGAGACCTTTCTTCTTTTATAATCTTTGTGTTTACTGCCACAAACACTGTAGTGCTATAAATTACTGTATTACTGTATCTCACAAATTTTGGCCTGTTTTCATTTTTGTTCAGTTCAAAATACTGTCTAATTTTCTTTTTTCATTTCTTCTTTGTCCAATAGGTTATTTAGAAGTATGTTATTTCTAAATAACGTATCTAGTTCATATCTTTGAGATTATTAGAGATCTGCTAATGACTGTTCTATGATAATTATGACCAGAGAATATACTGTATATGACTTGAACCCTTTTAAATTTATTAAAATTTGTTTTATGATCCATATTATGGCCTATCTTGGTAAATGTTCCATGTGCACTTGAAAAGAATGTATATTCTGTTGTTGGATGGAATGTTCTACAAATATCAAGCAGGTCAAATTAGTTGATGGGGTTGTTCAAGTCTTCTACATCCAGACTGACTTTCTGTCTACTTGTTTTGTCAGTTATTGAGAGTGTGGTATTTAACTATCTGTCCATAATTGTGGATTTGTCTACATCTTGCAGTTCTACCCAGTTTTTTCCCCCATGAATTGTGTAGCTCTGTATTAGATGCATAAGTGTTTAGGATTGTTTTGTGCTCTTAATGAATTGCCTTTTTATTATTATGAAGTAACTTTCTTTATCCTCATTACAATTCTTTGCTCTGAAATCTACTTCGTATGATATTATAGCTATTCTATCATTTTTAAACTAATGTTAGCTTGGTATTATAATATTTCTTATACTTTTATTTTTAATCTATTTGTGTTTTATAGTTAAAACACATTTCTTGTAGGCAGCGTATTGTCGGGTCTTGCTTTTCTACTCAATCTAACAGCTTCTAACTCTGAACTGGGGTGGGTAGGTTATTTTCATTTCATCTGCATACTGATATGGTCAGGTTTAAGTCAATTATCTTGCTATTTGCTTTCTTTGTCCCATCTGTTGTTTGCTCCCCTTTTCTTATTTTTCTGCCTTCTTTTGGATTACAGACTATCTTCCATGACTGCATTTTATCTCCTTTGATGGTCTTTAATTTTTTACTTTGGTTATTGCATTAGGATTTATAGTAAACATCTTTAACTAATTAGAGTAACTTAAAGTGATATTATACTGAATAGGGACCTCATAATTATATACTTTCATTTCTCTCCTGGTCTTGTGCTTTTGTTGCCATATATTTACATATGTTATATACCTCACACAATATTCTTATTGTTTTTAAGCAGTCAATTATCTTTCAAAGAGACTTAAATAATAAGAGGACAGTTCTCTTTTAAACTTTTTAGTGTTATATTTCGATTTGAGAATGTGCTAAAAACTATGAATTGATTCCCTAGAAAAAGTACACATCAGCACAAAGTATACTCTAAATACTGCAGATAATTACATGGGGCTTTCTGAAACCTGAAGCCCATTCATAGACACCTGCTTTAAAAAGCAAAGTTGTCATGTAAGCAGTGGGAGTTCAAAAACACTGGAACTGGCAGTATTAGTCTTAATACGATTTCATTTACAATAACATTTGTGAGCCTTGTGGAAATTCTCATTGTAGTATATTTATAATGTCATGTTATGCAGCCATTAAATAATAATTTTGAGGACTATATTCTTTTTTTTTTTTTTTTTTTTTGTGGTACGCGGGCCTCTCACTGTTGTGGCCTCTCCCGTTGCGGAGCACAGGCTCCGGACGCGCAGGCTCAGCAGCCATGGCTCACAGACCCAGCCGCTCCACGGCATGTGGGATCTTCCCAGACCGGGGCACGAACCCGTGTCCCCTGCATCGGCAGGCGGACTCTCAACCACTGCGCCACCAGGGGAGCCCTTGAGGACTATATTCTAACATAAGAAAATGACAATGAAATATTGTGTGACAAAAATAAGACACAATTTTATACACACTGTGATCATAACTGTATATTTAAGCACGTATGCCATTTATGATGTTTTTGGCTGCAAGTAACAGAATACCTGGCCAAAAGTGGTATAAAAAATAAGTGCTTCTTTTTTCTCACTTCAGTCAGTTGTATACTTCAATAGAGGTATACTGTTTCAATGTTGGCTCCACAGTGTCAGCTTCTGTTGGCCATCATCTCATGATCATTAGGTGGCTGAACATTTCTCACCTCAAATCCTTCTCACACATCTCTAATTTAATGGGAAGCAAGATATTTCCCAGAAGAAATAAGTGCCCTTCCTTATTCAGACTACCCCTCAGCCCTCACTGGCCAGGACTGGGTCACATGCCCTTGCTGCAAAGGAGTCTGGGAAAACAAGCATTGGGTAGTTTTGGCCTCTGTTGTGGAAGGTGGTTTCTTCTAGCAAGAAAGCAAGGTTGGGAGACAACTGAGAGTCTCTGGCATGGTAAACACATGAAAATATTCTGGAGAAAAATTCATCAAGACAATAATACATAGATTATTACTGATTTGGAATATTTGTTCTATATTTTCCAAATTTTCAGAACTATGATCACAATATTTTCATGAATAATTTATTTAACTGAAGAATAATTATCTTAGGTTGAGCTAGACATAATAGTTTATAATAATTCAAATTCTTCTTTTTCCTTTCTTAAGATGATGAGATCACACTGGTTGTCTCCTTTACAATTTGTTAATATTTCTAAATTGACCAAAACATTGATTTCTTACATTAGAACATTTAAATGAGCTAGCCATTAACTTCTCATATCTTGGAACTTCTCTGGTAGTCCTGCAGTTAAGACTCCATGCCTCCACTGCAGGGGGTGCAGGTTCGATCCCTGGTCGGGGAACTAAGATCCCACATGCCGTGTGGTGTGCCCAAAAAGTAAAAAATAAATAAGTACAAGCATTTAAATAAAAAAAAAACCCAAAAACTTCTCGTATCTTTCTTTCCCTTTCTTAGTTTTATTATTGACGGTAATAGTACCTGTTTTATGATGGAAGTATAAAATTATTAGCAAAATAAATATTTTTCTTCAAGTGGAATTATTATTTATTCTACTTCTCATATATTTTTATGAATACCCAGCACATATTAATTTATTAAGTTTTATATTTCTGCCTTAGTGTTAATAAATTAAAATAAACAAATACATAAATCTTATGGTATCATTTATTATGTTTAACTGAAAAGGTATATATAATCTTGTGTACTTTAAACAATGAATCTTTGTTAAAAAATTTATCTCCTGAAAAAGTTGAATGAAAACTTTTCCTTATTTTTGGAACATTCATAGATTTTTTCCCATTCACATATCTTAAAGCATTTTGATGAATCTTAATGAGGGAAGAAGTGCAATAGAGGTGACTTCCTTAGGGTATTTACTTAGAGTGAGAAGAACTTTGGTATCTTTGATAAGTTACTTAGACAAGAAAAGAAAATGAGGAGTTTTGTGGACACGATGTCAATAGATGGATTATTTTTCTTGTCTTCCCCATAGTCCTGTTGTGTTTTGTTTTTCTTTACCATTTCTATGTGAAATCAAAATATAATTTTAATGTTAGCATTTGGAAGATGTTGTTTGAATTTAGTATGTTCTCTAGGGCAGTTATGTGTAAGGCAATTTTAAGTCCATTAATAATATATAATTGTAATTCAAGTTTTAATTTTTTCTGCTTGCCAGTGAAGACTGGATAGGAAAAGAAGGAAACAATAAAAATGTCAACATTAGTGGAAAAGTATTATTCAAAATGTACATTGTGGAGTTAATTCAAACATTTTGTCCATATCCAGTTCTTGAGTCATTTTTTGCAGTTCTACTTCACTATTTTTACTGTGTAATCTTTTAGTGCCACCAATATATTTGGAAATAAAGCTTCATTCAGATAATTGTAAAAATACTTAAATAAAATAAGAAAATACACTGTTAAAAGAAATATTGCCAGCTATTAATAAGCAGTCATGCTACCATACCTAATATTTCTGACAAAAAGGGGGACGGGCATCAAATTAGCTTCCACATTAATTCCCTTTTCAAAATTTTAGTGTGTTTGAGTTTAAAGCAATACTAATATCTTCTATCCAGACTTCTTAAAATGCATTTTTTATACCCTTGTACAGTAGATATTGAAATATATAGTGAAGACTTATATAACATCACCCATTCTACATATCCTGCAAAGTGGAATTTGGCATAAGGCTGGCTTAACTTATACAACATTCAGGTGAATTCATTACTGTCAGGAAGACAAAATAAAAATTTCAGAGCTGTTATTCTTCCTTAATATCAATCCTGAGATCATGCCATAATAGCAAGACCCGGTTATACTATAATCTCCAACTGAATACTGCGCATAGGTAATAAAACATTGGTTATATATTAATCCTAAACTATACATTCCATCTCATAGTAAAATATAGTTTTTTCCCCACTTCCTCAATCTATTGATATTAGAGAATCTACTCTATCCTGAGACTAATGATGGAAATAATCAGGTTACAGGAAATTGGCATGCCACCAAACCTTTCTTAATTCATTTAGGATCCTAGTCTAATCAGGGATTATGCCAGGTATTTGACATTCAAAGTTAAGTAGAATGCAGTTCCTAATTTCAAAGATCTTAAGTGTCTAAAAGAAGGACAACCAAGTAATAATACATGTCCATCATATATTTCTAGCACCGAGTTCAGAACCTGGGATATGGAAGGCATTTTAATAGTAATACTAATAACAGTGGTAACACTACTACTGCTACAACTACTACTGTTACTACTAGTGGCTGACATTTATTGAATGTTTGCTATATACAAGGCACTTTTCTAAGCACTTCATTCATTTCATTGCTCTTAAAAATGCAATAATGTAAATTCATTATTTGCCCATTTTACTGGACGACAAAACAAAAGCCCAGATATCCATTGTCAAGGTATTGATTTGGCACCATGGCCAGCTCTGTCTGGTGATATCATGGAAAGTGTCATAGATGGGGTAAACAGAAAACGGTGTATTTGAAGGCAAGAGGACATCTGTCTCTCTTCCCTTGGCCATGCTACAATTAAGTTGTCCCTAAGTATGAAAATATACAATCATATGGAAAATAATGAACATCTTAGTTTTAACAATTAATGCTTTTTAAAAACTGTGTTCTTGTTTTACCCTAAAAATCATTTCTTTTAACCTAAATCTTATTATTCTGGATTCACTGATGATGGGAAATCTACAATCACTTGAATAGTGCCATTCTCTTAGATAATTTATGTCATTAGATATGGATTGAAATAGGTAGTTTATTATTATTTTTTCTTTCTTATTTCATAATGAAGTATTCTGGAAAGATAAACAGTAGTACATTCAGGAGCTACTGGGCAAGCACAGAGTTTTGTCATAAGCATTGTTTATAATCGCCAGGACATAGAACCAACCTAAATGTCCATCGACAGAGGAATGGATAAAGAAGAGGTAGTACATATATACAATGGAATATTACTCAGCCATAGGAAAGAATGAAATAATGTCGCTTGCAGCAACACGGATGGACCTAGATATTGTCATACTGAGTGAAGTAAGTCAGACAGAGAAAAACAATTATCATATGATATCTCTTATATGTGGAATCTTAAAAAAATGGTACAAATGAGTTTATTTACAAAACAGAAATACAGTCACAGATGTAGAAAACACACTTATGGTTACCAGGGGGCTTGGAAGGCGGGGGGAGATAAATTGGGAGATTGGGATTGACATATACACACTACTATATATAAAATAGATAACTAATAAGGACCTACTGTATAGCACAGGGAACTCTACTCAATATTCTGTAATGGCCCACATGGGAAAAGAATCTAAAAAAGAGTGGATATGTATATACACATATCCACTATATATATATATATATATATATATATATATATATACATATATGTATAACAGATTCACTTTGCTGTACAGCAGAAACTAACACAATATTGTAAACCAACTATACTCCAATAAAATTTTTTAAGAAGTTTGTTGAAGAATTAATAAATGAATTTAAAAAGGGGCTATTACTTTAAGTCCTTTAAGAGTAGTTTGGTCACAACTGGCTTTTTTAATTTTAGAACATCTATTTTAAATCATACCTTAGTTTGGCCTCAGTAGAATAAAATGAATACTTAAAAAAGGAAGCATATTTAAAGCAGAATGGTCCCAATACCTACCTTAGAATGATGCAAATCAACTACCCTGTGTAAGAAAACTTAAATCTCACAATTTCTTTAGAAGTTAGAAAACCTGAAAAAAAGAAGGTATTATATATTTTCTTGTGTGACCATAAAATCACATGCATTTCAAATTTAGATATCTGACAAGAAAGTGTTGCATGTCTGTGGCAGGATTAATTTTTGCTCTGTCAGAACTGACCTGGTGCTATAGTTATTTTAAGCCCTAGAAATAAAGTGTTATGGTTGCCAAATACTAGGTGCCATCTAGTGGCCATTGAGAGTTAAGACAAATGTTCACAAGAATTCCGAAGTATCCTGATTTTTTCCTTTTTTTTCATAGTGAGTTATATTTATCTCTTTCTGAATGATATAATCCATTTTAACCAGGCTTCAACTTCCTCAAATTTATATTTCTACAAGTGAAATTACCTTCAGGGCTATTGGTGTCTGTTTAGAACCTTGATTGGTTTAACATTTCAACTTTGTGTCAAGAGATTTTCTTACTTGATTTTAGAAGAAGGGATATTCTCATCTAGTATATTCTAATTAAAATGAATGTTAGATATTGTATTGTTTTCCAAAAGTCTCAAATCTATGTTTTCATTTTCTTCCCCAAATTAGATCTAAGTTGGGGATGCCCCACAAAGCTAGACAAAGGGTCAAACAGAAGTATTTGACCGCCATTAATAATGCTCATAGTTAGTCATTTTGAATGTAGAAAGTCAATAGCTTTGGATTTATACAGAATATAGATGTAAAGTCTCAAGAAAATCTTTAACATTTTAGAATTCCCGTATTTAGAACTAGAGAGAAATGTGGATGAAAACCAGTTCTGGTGAATGTTAAGAATTCTATTTCCAAGAACTTGTTGGAAATAAAAGATTAATAAATTATAGGGACTTCCCTGGTGGTCCAGTGGTTGGGATTTTGCCTTCCAGTTCAGGGGGTATGGGTTCAATCCCTGGTCGGGGAGCTAAGATCCCACATGCCTCTCAGCCAAAAATCCAAAACATAAAAAACAGAAGCAATATTGTAACAAATTAAAGACTTTAAAAATGGCCCACAGCAAGAAAATCTTAAAAAATAATAAATAAATAAATTATAGTGCATCTAATGTTGTGCCTTTAATAAGCATAATAATGTGATGCATTACTTGATATTGATACTTATTCTGATTATAACAAAAATCTATAAAGAAATGGTAAATGAGTTACTGCTCATTTGATCAAATCAAAGTGAAAATTGAGGAAAATTAACATTAACATCACCTTGACATCTGACGTTTATATACATTTACTATATAGTTTTGATATAACACATTCATTTTATTTTGGTAAGTTATCACTCACTTTTTAAAATAAATTTATTTATTTATTTTTGGCTGCATTGGGTCTTCTTTGCTGTGCACAGGCCTTCTCTAGTTGCAGCGAGCGGGGGCTACTCTTCATTGTGGTGCCCAGGCTTCCCATTGTGGTGGCTTCTCTTGTTGCAGAGCACGGGCTCTAGGCGCGTGGGCTCAGTAGTTGTGATGCAGGGGCTTATTTGCTCTGCGGCTTGTGGGATCTTCCCGGACCAGGGCTCGAACCCGTGTTCCCTAAATTGGCAGGTGGATTCTTAACCACTGTGCCACCAGGGAAGTCCCTATCACTCATTTTTGATCAGTCACTTCCAACTTGGGAAATTCCACATTAACCCCATGATAAAGCAAAGATTTATCAAGATTCTCTAATCTGACCTGAAAGAACATCATTTCTATGTAGCAATCCTGGTGAGTTAATGGGAAATGAAATATTTAGAACTTATGAAATATCATTTGTTTAGTAGAAATTATATACAAAATGCATGGGTGCAAAGGTTACCTTCAATCAACAAATATTTATAGAATATCTACTATAAGCAAGGATGTGGGGATATATCTATGAACAAGATAATACACAATGTTGTCACATTTAAGGAGACAGTATTTTAGGAGGAATATTTAGGAGAGAATATTTGATGGATAAGTGAAAAAACTCATGGTGGACTGGAAAATAGGAGACTATTTAGATGCAAAATAGAAAAATAATTAAGGAGGTTCTTAATTTATTTGGTGATTTGAAAAGTTTGGAAACTACTTAACTAGGCCCTTCTGTAAGCACTTAGAGATTTATATTGAGAGTAATTTGGTGCAATATTCTTTCCTATCATAACTAGTGCCATTATATTGAGTTAACACCTGTCTCTGAGTTTTAAAAATGAAATACTAATGAAAAGAGTAACCCATCACTATAACTGTGTCCCACTATCTAAAGCTTTGAAGAGATTTGTGTAACCAGGATATTGAAATGCTTAACTCAGTAGGACATAACATGAAATTATTTTTTCTACCAATCACTGCCCTAACCAGAGCCATGTTAAATCTTATTTTTCTTGTAGGTATCAGATCTCCTAAGAATATCTGAGCAGATTTCTATAGCTTTCTAGTCATTTCCAGTTATTAAAATCTCAGTTACTCTTAGTCCAATTTGTTTCCTCCCAGCTAGAACCTGAATCAGGGAAAGGGGAGGAAAATTGGTATGCTACTGCACTCTGATTCTAGACTCTTAAATTTGGGATCGGGTAGAAGGATTATGGAGAAAGGGCAAAAATCTTTTTCCTAACTGAGCACATGGTGGAGTGCTGTATTGGGTGATGCTGATTTCTTAGGTATCACTGGTTAACGCTGTATGGAGGGAGTATTGATGCTGGTCCTCTTCTAGGAAATGTGCCTTAGCCTTGTAGCTGCTCCAACTCAGCCTCGTTCAACTGCCTTCTACTTCCAGAATAAAACCCACTCTCAGCTTCTAACGCTGGGGTCCCAACAAGATGATTCAAGTTCAGGTATCCTCAGTTGTGTCCATTTAATCAGTAGGAAACTGATGTATCCTTGGCATGCCAAATAGTGGAAGTGGCAGTTTTGATAGTTAGGAGGATGCGGGGCATAACAAATGCTAAATTTAGAGACTGCGAGGGATGCCTGACTTAAATACTAATGACTCCAAAATTAAGGGGAGAATAGTAGTAGTTAGGTATTGTGATGAAGATTAGGATGTGTGATACATGAAACCATTGCCTAATTTATGAGCAAAGTGACCTCTGATTCCCCAATATTCTTAGGCATTTTTAATACCCAGCATAGCCTAGGGAAGACACTAGAGACTAAGCAGTGTCATTTTAAATTTTTAAGTTGAAGACCCACCATGTTTTCAGGTTCAAGATACCGATTCTAGGGAGGTAAGGAATTGGAAAAGGTTGAATGGAAAAGGGAGACTGTTTAATTCAGTTAAACAACCAGGAAGAGTGTGTCACTAACACTAGTGGCTGGTTATTTTAAACAAAATTGGTTCTACAGATGCTGCTTTAGGTGACATTCCATACCATGTAAAATCATTTCTACAATACCTAACATTTTTGTTGCAAAAATATGATTTTCTTATTAAAGTGGTGATGAATAAATACAACCACTCTTTAAAAGTGTATATGTTTCCCTTTTCCTTCATGTCTTATTGTAACTGTGAAACATGCATATTAAAACCATGTCTAAAAAATCCTTTTGAGTTCCTTAGAGAAAATCATCTATAAATAAAAGGGTTTATTATTATTACATAGTGGGTGTTAGACAATAAAAAAGCCTACATGACTCATTTGTATTTGCATGGCACTTTTATTTATTTATTTTTAGCTCAATTGTCTTGATGCCATTGTAGAAATAATGCTCTACTGAATTAGAGCCCACAAAATCTGTGTGAATAATCTATTAGCACTCAGGATCACACCTGATTAATGCTAATATAAATGTGAATACAGTTTTATTGCTGTTAGAAATGTTAGTTCTACTTATTTACCTTCATTTTTTTTAATGATGGGAGCAAAGAAAAAGAAAGTCAAGTATGCATGAGACTGATTATGGAAATTGTGCTGGTAACATATTTAAATTTCTATTCTCATCAATGCTACACTACTTGTTCAAGTGAGGAAACACATGGGTGCTTTTATTCTGAGAGGTCTTGTCTCATCTGGGAATAGAGAAATGAGGAGCTCACTTACATAATATTTACAAATATGCTATAAAATATTACTCATTTTGTCTTGATGTAAATCCCTCTAAAGTCGATTATACACATTCCAATATTCTTAAAATTAAATACAATAACATTTACTTGAGACAAAAGCAATATAAAGTAAAACTATTAAAGGTAGTTACGGGAAGGGGAAAATATATGCCAAGGAGTAAAAAAGAAATACAACAAAATTATTTAAAACAAAATCAATGTAAATTAAATTTAGTGGAAATAGCTGCTAGGAAGGGAAAGGTATATGCCAGGAAGCAGTAGCAGTAGGGAAAGAAAGACAGGAGATATTGAAGAAAGACTTCTGCTTTAAAAAATTTCCATACTATTGACCTTTACCCTCCTCTTTTATGGAGTCTCAAAAGAAAGGAAATAAAGGCTAGCATTGGGAAGGTTTAAGTTTGTTGATCCTTCCCTTTCAAAAATTAAATTGGGGCATCTGCTTAAACATGAGACACACACAGTCTTCTTGTGTTTATTTCCTACACCTATTCAAATGTCATTAAAATACAAAAAAGAAATAGTAAAATGTTAGAAAAAAAGAAAAAATAAAGTTGGGGGAAGAAGTAAAAAATGAATGAAAGCTTTCAACACAGTTTTTAAAAATGAAAATCAGAAGGATAATTGATAACTAAAGGAGAAATTGAGGCAGTTATAAGATAAATGCCTAAGGAGGGGAGAAAAAGCAAAAAAAAAAAAAAAAAGCAAGAGAATTTTCTCAGGAACTCCTGAACACAGGGATTAGAAGCACCAGCTATGAGAAAAGATGGAGGATGAGATGGATGGTCTTATTCAGAACAATTATGTCCTTGGGTCTCCTCATTCTTCCTGTGAAGCCTGTTATGATCCTCCTCACCCTTAAAGGGCACACTCCTAACACGGTGAATGAAAACAGACCCAGGACAAAGACACCTCATTAAGACATTTCAGAATACCATAAAGATGTTCTGAATAAAGGAATAAAAAGAAGATCCCCAAAGTGACAGACACAGGACAGGTCACAAACAATAATGGGAAATCAGAGGGCAGCTGGAATTCTCTCAAGGATAACACTGGAAATTAGAGAACAATGGAGCAATATTTTCAAATTTCTGAGGACAAATCATTTTCTATTTGATAGAAATACCCAGCCAAACTATCAGTAGCTAGCAAAACTATCAATCAAGTATGAAAGTAGAATAAAGATACTTTCTAATGTGCATGGGCAAAAGAAGTATAATTCCAATACATCTTTTCTTAGGAACCTAATAAAGGATAAGTATCAGCAAAATACAGGAATAAACTAAGAATAGGGAAAACTTAGGATTTAGGAAATGGGTGATCCAACACAGAAAACTGGTGAAGGTAGGTTGTAGAATGACAGTTCTATTTCAGGCTGAGAGAGAATCAGTCCAAACTTGAGAAAAACGAAGATATAAGGAAAAGGTGTTACCCAGGAAAGAAAATGAAACTAAGATGAGTTTGAACATCTAGAACATATTGTTAGGTGTTTGATAGATCTATCAAAATAATCGGCAAAAACAGTGAAAGCTACATCACCCATTACTAAAATTAATGATAAGTACCTAGATAACTAAGCAAACAAAAAATTGAATGTTCTTTGTGAAAAAGAAATTCTAGTTCATTACTTGGGTCAGCTCAGCACTGAAAAGAGTTGCATAGTCTTAACAATGTAAACACTGACTATTGTTTAACTGAGAGCAAGGAGGCAGAAGTGAGTGACAGGAAGTGTATAGTAGTTTAAAAGAGCTAACTAATTAACTAGTCATAAATTAAGAAATTAAGCTGATACTGTATAATATTGATAAATCAAGTATATCTAGTATAAATACATTCTTTAGGGATATTTAAGTTAATACCTGAAGAAACAGCTAAGAAAGTTGAAAGATTCTGCCAGTAAGGTGTAGGACTGGTAAAGGTGGTAAAACGGTTGGGTCGGAAAATGACAACTTTTTAAATATAAGCAATTTAGTCATTGGTAAATTGTTAACTACGCATATGCATCACTTGGATTAAAATAAAACTTACTTTATACAATTAAAATTACTGATTTGAGCATCTCTATTTGGGAGTTATTTCAACCAGAAACTCTATGGAGTATTACCTGCATATGTTAAAGTTTTCAATATCATCCACAGAAAGCAAATCAACAAATACCCAGATGGCAAAGTATTAGGCAATATGTTTAGTAATGTCATGTTGTTGCAATTTTCTCCTTATACCTGGGAAAGTTCCACAAAGTAGAGCCAGCCTATTTTTAGATATGATAACTTTGCCTGAAAATGTAATCACTTTAGAAGACTTCTCAATTGCCTTCTGGGACTTTTAACTATGCCTATTATTACAGTTAAAAACAAAACAAAACAAACAAAAAACACAAAGAAGCTATTGTGAAAGAAAGAAGGTAATGTTTAAAGATATATTACTCCTCAGACCTCCAAGAATTCCTCAAAGCCTACATTCTTGAAGATATTATATGATCTCTCTGATCTCTGATCTCACTGTTTTCTTAGTATAAATGGGCAAAGCCCTCTGCTAGGAGTTAGGCTTAGAATCAGTGACATTAAAGCTTAGTTCAGTTACTTTATGGTCAAGAAATACACTCCAGATATCACACTGTCTTGAAAAGATCTCATTAAAAAATATTAAGGCATTATAAATAATTTTAAAATGACAGAATAAAGATGTTCTTTTTGTTCCAGAGAGCCCTTATGGGCTAATTTCTGTTAAATTAATAAAACAAAGAGGCCATTAGACTGAGGTAGCTCTAATGCCATGGTGACCTATGTAAGGAAACCAAAATCTAAGCCTGTAAATGCCTCAAGGTTACAAAATTGAAACCTAAGGACAACCAATCATGAACAGCCAACTAGGCTTTAAGCTAGAGCCAATCAATAATTTCCTTACTTTGCTTTCATCTTTTTTCTATAAAAGTCTCTCTCTGAGCTCCTGTGGGGTGCAGTGCTCCTAACCACTTCCAGTTTGGCACTGCCCTGTTCGAATCAATTTTTGTTGAAATAAACTCTTAACATTTTTAATATGCCTCCATTTATCTTTCAACATTTCCAATGGACTTGTTTGGTCAATTTTAATTGGAAAATTAAATAGTTTGAATAATAGTTCTTTTGAAACTTTGAAAAAGTAATTGCATTAAATATATCAATCCATACAAAAAGGAAGGTTAGCTCAAAAACTGTGTTCAATAGCTGATGTTATCGTCCTATTACAATTCAGAAGAAGGCCTGACATCATATTTTTGTGTCACTATTCCAGTAATAGAGCTACTTGCTCCTAAAAATATTTCTTGGTTTCCGTGCTCATAAAACAATATTTTTTTTCCTTCTTGCAGATAAGAAAAACAGCTAACCCACTGAAAAACAATCCAGGATACTGTGTAAAGAGGAGTAAGATAAGGCACAGGTTGATTCAGAAGGATTATTCCCAGAACAACCTTGCAAGCAATTTATTGAACCACCTTATTGGGTGGATGCGTTATTTGGGGGCAGCAAAACATAGAGTAGATAATTCAAGAATGTGATTGGGCTTGTCAACTGAAAAAAAAAACACACAAGGTAAGGTGAGTTTTATTCAGTGTCTTACTGAGGACTGTAGCCCAGGAGACAGATAGCTCTGAGGAACTGTTCCGAAGAGGTAAGGGGAGAGGCCAGTATATAAGTGATTTTGGCTAAGAAGTACCTGCAATCCAGCATACATCTCAGTAGGTTATTGCTAGTCATAAAGAACAGATATTTCAGTTAATGATTTTAGTGCTTTTGTAAGTATGGAAAAATGCAATAATCCATGTTCATAAACAATTTTTTTCCCCTGAAATACAACTCTCTAAGGGCCTATATTGCCTGTTTTTCCTAAAGCACAGAGTGCCTCATCCTGTTCTTCATCCTGAATTTCTTTCAGGATGTACTGTAGGTCAGCAGCTGCAATGGCTAATGACTTAATCCTTGCACAACAGGATGGTGGGCAACATTCTTTGTTTCATAGGCTTAAAAATTTTGTCATCTTGACAATTGGCTCAAACACTCCCCTTAGAAATATGTTTTACCTGGCTATTTAGTAGCTTCTCTGAAGTATGTTCAAATGTTTGATTTTAATAAGCGCCCCTGCAGAGTACATATGGGTTGTCATTTTCTGGGGTATTGTATTAATTTCACAATTTCATAACGGGATATGATAGTATTTCAGAAGATGTTAGATTAATTTATCTTTTGTTTTTCTGGTCATTTAGAATTTTTGTTGCTTATATGAAAGACACCAATGGCTATAGCCAACTTGGCTATACTTTCTATTTTATCCCATAGGATGGCAATAAATTCTACCGGTTGTACCTCAAACACTAAAATATCTTTTTTGTCTCAGAGACTAGAATTTCATGTTAGAAGAGAGTGATTCTAACATGCCTGCTCTATTTTAACCCATGTATCCTTGAACATAATTTAAATTAGACACTCTCAGAGTCTCACTGATGGAAGGGGAATTAAAGACCACCTAGTGGAATTCCTATCCCAAACTGAAATCTCCTCAAAGAGTCCAAGGGAACAAAGTGGGACAGCAGACCTCCCATGGAATGCCCGTCCTAGGAAGGGATATTCATTCATCAACTCCTCAATTCACTCATTCACTTATTAAGTATTCAGTCTTAGATTGTCCAAGTCTATTACCTCTTTGGAATTTAAATTTAAAAGAGTTATTAAAAATGATCTTTATTTCACAGGAGATTCCATTCACAGACCATCTTAGATGATGGGATTATGATATTGTATGTTTTAAGGGCAAATACAAATTAAAAATAAGAGGCTTAATTTTCCCTGTTAAAAATTATAAAAGATATGCCCCTTTCCCATTTCTTAGAGCATTTTCTTTTGTAACCTTGCAATTGTAAATTCTTTCTCTGCCCCTTTGAGATGTATGTAAATCTTTTTGAAAGCCTCTTGCTAGTTTTACAACCCAGAAATATCTTTCTCAGTGGCCTGGGATCCATCCCTTTGGAATGTAAACATCAAGGGAGACAGTACCCCTATCTCCCAGTTTCTGTGGGAGGTAGGAGCTTAACTCCAGTTGCAAAACTATCTCGTCATAAAGATATGAGAAATTTGTTTTTCCTTTGTATAAACCTAACTACCAGGTGAATTTAGGATAAACTGAGTGTGATACATGGTGTGTCAAGTTCTCTTACTTGAGGACTTGATATTGTTTATCTTGCAAACATGTATATAATGGGTCATATCTGCTTGGCTATATAAGAAGATGAGATTTCTTTCTGTCTTTGCAATCTCTCAGCAGATTGCTTGTGATGTGCATGACATACTGGTTTAATGATTATTCAAAAATAAAATTGTTTTCTTTCTCATCTACCTTGGTGGAGAGGTTTTCTGGGTTGGGAAGATTTTGCTTTTAACTATATTTCTCAAACAATACTTAAATGCTTTCCAAGAAGAGCTGTTAATATGAGTCACTTGAGGGACTTAATAAACAAATTCCTTCCATAGATCTGCTGAGTTAGAATTTCTCAGGGTCTAAGAATTTGTGTTTAAAAATAAATGCTCCCTGGTGATCCTGATGGATGGGCATTGGGATCCTGGACTAATTTGATTATTTGTATTGACCTATAAAAACATCTACTAAGTTCATGCATGTGAGACATTTCATGTCCAACAGAAAGATAAATTACTCAAGTTCAGGGGCTCTACCTTATTTGAAATTTGACTTTTATATACAATGAGGCCATAACGGTACTTGGTATATAATGGTGACTCAGTGAATCCTGTTTTGTTTGTTGGCATTTTGACAATGTCAAGGTGAAAAAAATTCTACAACCTCTCTCAGAAATCCATTTTAATTTCTCTCTTTTTATCCATCCTTAGCTACTTATCCTCAATTCCTGATACTCCCTTTAAAGTCCCATCATCCCTTGTTAGTATACTATCAATATTTAGCATACTACATTATAAACTGTTTTCAAAATTTACATTCTACCCTGAGTTGTTATTATTTACATCTATTAAGTTTGTTCATATTTAATTACCGTAAGAAAGCAAAGCAAAACAAAACATTTGGATAATTTTTCTTAATTTTCTAGTACTTGTGAAAAGTGATAGTGCTATAAAATATTTTCAGTTATGATGTCTTTTATTTAAAAAAATTTTCTCATTTGTTAATGTAATACCATAATTTATAGGATTCATAGATACTATATTCTATGGATGGGTACATTTATTTTGCATAGTAACTTGTGTTAAGGACATAAATAAGAAAGAAGTAATTTATTTACTTAAATATTTAAACTAATTAAAATTTTGAACTGCCAAATAACGATGTCAATATTCAAGTTTATTTCTAGGTTTTTCTCACTCACTTTATTACAATTCTTATTATGATAATTTCCCAAACTAATGTATATGTTTATACCTGGGTTAATTATTAACAATATGTATTTATTATTCTGCCCCAATTCTTTTTTAAACAATGGGCAACTGAGTCTTACAAGGAGGACTGAAGTGTCACAACCATTTATTGATTGGAAATAAACTACATTATGTAATTTTTGGCGGTTTCTCTCAAAGATTTCCTGGGTCAGCTCATCAGAATTACTCATTGTTGAAGAATCGCCTCAGGGTTTAGTTCTTGGACTCTATTTTATTAATAGTTATTTAAAACTTAGGTTCATTTGGAGGAAATTCTAATTATCCAAATTTTTGCTGATATGTGTATGTATGTATTTTTATAAACTGTGCTTGCTTATGTAACTTCTACAAGAACCTTCAAACACAATATTACCAAGTTGAATATTATCTACTTAACTAACAAGGCCTGACAGACTGGGAGGTTATCAGGAGATAATCACAGCCCTCAGGTGCTGTGAGGCACTGGGTGCAGCCAAGTGCCTCTAATTCCCCAAGGGTGTGATTAGCTCATGATAACAATGCTCCCTTGAGTTGTTTTATTGCTTTTATAAAAAGCCTTTATTGTGGAGAACATATTTATTTTCATCCAGGAGGAGGATGGACAGTTTAGACTGCTGAGTGAATAGCAGTTACTTCTAACTTATGGTACATGCCATGACAAATCTGCTCATTTAGAATACTTCCCAGCCAATCTGGATGTTTTGACTACGTCAGTACTTCTGCAATAAAGCCCAACTTCCACATAATACAGCTGTAAAATTGTGTTTTCAAGTTAATGGTGTGCATTCTCTAAAATTAGAAAGCGACTCATGTTGTAGAACGGCTGCATGTGAAAAACTGACCAATGATTCAGTGCAGAACAATATTTTGTGTACACAAATGAATGGTCTCAAACCATGATTAAAGACATCAGCTGATTTGGGAAATACAAATGAATACAGGTAAAACTGTGACAGACAACAGAAAGCTTTACTTTCCTTTGATGCCTCTGTCTCCTCCTCATAAATCCAACCCCAGTGGTTTTTGAGGTCAAGTAGAATAAAATTGAAACATTTCATTATGACCTGGAAAGTCTGGTTGACTTGAAAAAAAAAACACAAATGCAACTGTAAGAGTTGTGACTTGAGTTTATTCAGTGTCTTATTGAAGACTATGGTCCAGGAGACAAAGCCTCTCAGATCGCTCTGGGAAACTGTTCATAGAGGTAATGGGGGAGGTCAGTATATATATGATTTTTGGTGAAGGGTATGGGTAATCAATCACACATCTCAGCTGTGGATTGCTGCTAGTCATGAGGAACAGATATCTTACAATGGTTTTAGTGCTTTTCTAAGTACCGGAAGATGCAAGAATTTGGGTTCATAACCTTTTCTCCTAAAAATATCTATCTGAAGGTCTGTTCTGCCAGTTTTCACAGAGCACAGAGTGCCTCATTCCTGATCTGACTTCCTTTCAGGGTGTGTTGAAGGTCAGCAACTGCACTGGCTAATGACTCAATCCTTGTCCAACCAGATGGCAAGTGACGTTCTTTCGTTCGTTGGCAGCTTCACATGAGCTGGCCCTGCTGACTTATCTGAAGTCGTCTTTCCTTCTTTCACTTGAAAAGGCCAAGCTTGTGTCAAGATTTTGCACTTGCTATTCTCTCTGAAATGGAACATTCTTTCCCCAGGTCTTCACCTGGCTGCCTTTTCTCATCATTCCAGTCTCAGCTAGGATATCACCAACTCTGAGAGGCCACCTCCCTAAAGCAAGTGTCCACATACATTCTACTCCATTACCCTGTTTCAGTTTCTTCACCACACATATTAATCACTGAAATTATATTATTAACTTGATTGTCTGAATTCACCAAATAGAATGTAAGTTAATGAGGGCAGCAACTGTCTTCCTTATTCACACTTATAACCCCAGCTTCTAGAAGAGTGCCTTACATATAATAAACAGTCATATGAATACATGTTTAATTAATATATATCCAATTTGTTACCATTATATACTTTTTAGTTGCCTATTTATCATCCATTTTCCTTCCTTCCTCCTAACAGAACTCATAGGTTGTACTTTTCATCCTTCCCCCTTCAGCTGATCTGTCAGGGCAAACTGGGCCAATGCCAACTCCAGGCTATGAGTCCCCTTGGACATATGACCCTATTTGAGCCAATGAGACTTGAAGAGGGACTTGACAAGAGTCTTCTGAGAAAGCTCTTCCTCATTTGCTTCAAGAACATCTTTCTCTTTGTTCCTCTGATCATGGTCAACGGGAGTTATGAAATTCACTTGTGATGAGTGGTAAAAAAAAACCCTTTATTTAAGCAAGAGTGTTTACATCATGTGTTGGATATAATTTCTTCACTGTGAGGATAGAGAAATTGGATTTTCATGCGAATATAAATTTATTACAGAGCTATTTTATGAAGCTTGTAGGATCCTCTGATTCAGAGAAGCAAGGAGTGATCTCACCTAGGCCATTTTGCATGCACAAACAAGATCAGACAAGTTAGACCATAAAAAATGATTACACAGTCACTATTATTATTTTATGTAAACAGTGCTTCATATTTCATTCTACAAACTCTTAAGTTTATTTACAATATTTTGATTTCCCATTTTTATCAGCAGAGTAGGTTAGTAAATAAACTATTTAAGAGTACTAAATAAATGGTTTTAACTGCTATAGTGTATCAGAAATGAATATTAAACTCATGAACTCAATCTTAAATAGGAAAGTAAGCATTTAATTTTGAAATATAGAGAAACATATATAATGGATGATATAAAAAAAGGCTAGACAAACTATATGTAAGAGTACTTATATAACACCCCTTTCCCCCTAAAAAGTTATATTCCTTAGTTGTACACACTAAAATGTCATACATAGAATATTTACTAAGAAAGCTTTGTAGGGCTTCCCTGGTGGTGCAGTGGTTGAGAATCTGCCTGCTAATGCAGGGGACACGGGTTTGAGCCCTGGTCTGAACAGATCCCACGTGCCATGGAGCAACTAGGCCCGTGAGCCACAACTAATGAGCCTGCGCGTCTGGAGCCTGGGCTCCGCAACAAGAGAGGCCGCGATAGTGAGAGGCCCGCGCACCGTGGTGAAGAGTGGCCCCCGCTTGCCACAACTAGAGAAAGCCCTCGCACAGAAACGAAGACCCAACACAGCCATAAATAAATAAATAAATAAATAAATAAATAAATTTTAAAATAAATAAATAAATAAATACTCCTGTTCTCTGTTAAAAAAAAAAAAAAGAAAGCCTTGTAGCTTTGAATAATAATGATAGTAGCTAACATGTATTAAGTGTTTATGTGCCAGGCATTGTTGTTCTAGGGATTTATGTGCATTAACTCAACTTAATCTTCTTACCAACCTTAGGAGAAGAGGAAATTATCCAGCAAGGGACAGTGATTTGGCAACTAGAAGAGGAGGGGCAAGATTTTAGCCTAAGTATAGTTTGGCTCCAAAGTTTACCTGTGGAACCAAATTATGTGAACCCCGAAGCTGATTTGTAAACAAAAAGTAACAAAGCAGATTTTCAGCCAAGGAAGAAGACTATAAGTGTGTATTTGAACATGATCCTCATCATCTATCAGTCCAACTTCAGCAAATAAGTTAATCATTACCTTTCTCCTGATGCAGAGGCCACTATAGTGAGAATACTCATTGAATTAAGTAGCTTATAACAGAATATGGTGGCCACTGATATTATTCTTAATTGAGATGGAAAAAACCACAGATATCATTTCACCATGGTGCATAAAATGAAAATATCATAAGACAACTCTGGTATTTTTGAAAACAATTTTCAAAATTTCTTAGACCCTGTTAATATTCTATTTGGTCCACAAAATTGTCTTGACCTTTTCCAATATTTTCAGTTACTCTTATAGGCAAGAAAGACCAAGCACATGACTGTAGCTTGCATACCTAGAGATCTGCATCACAAAAATAAGTTTCCCATGAAACCAAATTAAATTACATTTTGAAAGGTGGGATTGACCTCATATGATGCTAAGAGAAGGGTACATTATGTTTGTGATATTCTTCCCCTAAATCCAGTTAGCTCAATCCAATCATGAGAAAACATCAAATTCAAATTGAGGGGCATCCTACAAAATACTGGACAATTCCCCTTCAAAAGCATCAAAGTCATGAAAGATAAAGATGGAGAAATCATCACAGATTAGAGGAGACTAAGGAGATATCATGGCTAAATACAAAGTGGTAACGAACTAGATCTGGCAACAGAAAAAGGACGTCAGTGGAAAAATGGGAGAATTCTGAATAAAATCTACAGATTAGTTAATAGTTTTATGTCAATGTTAATTTCTTAGTTTTAATAAATGTAACTTGGTTATATAAAGTGTCAAGAATAGACAAAGCTGAATGAAGGTTATATGGTAATATTTTTACAATACTTCTATAAATCTAATGTTATTTCAAACAAAAAGTTAAAATAAATACACACACACACACACACACACATATATGTGTACACCCCCACCATCCCTCTCTCAAAAAAGGAGAGGTTGAGACTGTCTCTACATGAAGATTCAAAGTGACTTCTATGATTTGACTCCTTTCACACACAATGGCAATTATTAAAGTAATGTTAAGATGGTCCTTCCCTCCCAAATGATCAAGTCAATATTGGCTCTCCTACATGTTGGGACCAGATTTATTGCCTAGCTTAACTTGGAGATAGTATAGACACTGAGTGTAAATTTTACTACATGATTCTAACAATTGATTTGTTTAGGACCTAAGCACATGTGCAATTGTATATGACTCAATAAATAAAGGTTGCTCTGAGAAACAAAGTTAGAAAATGCTTTTTATTCACTCTTCACATTTGTACTTCATTTAAATGGTGACGATTTGACTATTTTTTTGTTGTTCTTAAGGATCTAATAGTAACACTATGCCTGGATCCTCCATCAAGTGGCCATAAAATCAGATTTTTTCATTTGTATGACTTACACATTGGTAATACTGAAATGCATGCCTGTCTTTTTTCTTCCATCAAAAATATCTCACCACCTAAACTGCATACTTCTGTTAACTTTACCTTATGCTCCATTCCCCAGTCCCACCCCATATCTATGTTCTTTCAGTAAGAAATCACTTGTAAGAGTAAATTAAGAATACAATTTTCACCTTTGATTTGATTTTATTATTCATTTTCCTTACACTTATTTTCTTCTTGTAATACTTAAGAATATATAAAAATATTGCCTAGTCACTTAAGAGCTAAAAACAACCAAATAAAAATATAGTGTTAAACATTTATTATCAGGTAATAATAGTTCCATTTCCAAACCCCATCAAGTTCTTATTTCTGAAATTCTGTTGAGAGAGACTCTTTCCTGCATTATTGTTAAGTGACCCTGTTTGCTTCATAGTTAGTCACAATTTTATATCTCTTCTGAAAATGGTACAAAATAATGTGCATATTCTCTATTGCATTTGCAAGAAAAATATTTTCTTTTAATGACTACTAATGAACCCCGTTTTATGCAGGGTGTGAAAAGTTGCCAAGGTGTGTAACACAATTATGATGATAAAAAGCATGAGTTTTAAAAAGCCATTTCGCTTGTACAATGTGTGTGAAAATCCAGAATAAGTCCTAAGGGAAAAATTAATTTTAATAAGCTTTTAGCCTTGCTTAAAGACTACGTAGATTTAAGGCATGAAGACCTATGTATTAATGTATCAGGAATAATATGAGAGTTTCATCCTGTAGAATAAATCTATTTCATCATCATCTTGTTACTTTACACTTGCACTACAGGGACATTTGGTTATTTACTAGAGAAAATATATGTTATGTGTCCTAGGAGTGAAATGCTGGGTAGAAAGTTTAAAAAGGTGAAATCTTTTTTTTTTTTTTAATTGGGGTATAGTTGTTTTACAATGTTGTGTTAGTTTCTACTGTACAGCGAAGTAGAGTTCCCTGTGCTATACAGCAGGTTCTCATTAGTTATCTATTTTATCTTAAATAATTTTTTGGTGTGAATTTATTTATTATTAGAGAATACTGTTTATCCTATAAGCCCATTGATAACTGAAATCTAATCCTTGGAACTTTTATTTTAATAGATTCAGAGATAATCACATTTTTAAAGTATTTGGATTTTAAACCTTTAAATATGAATAAAGTATCCCATGAACACTTAATGATCTAGTTCCAGGTAAACTTTATTGATTAAAAAAGTCTGAAGATTCTAGGAGCTACAATACATGACTTTCTCATGAAATGGTTATTCCTGAATCAAACATAATAACTAGGAGGAAGTTTTCATATGATTTTAATAGCTGAAAGTCAAGGACATACTCCAGCATTTAAGGTGGAAGAGTCTCCATGAAGATTTCCAGCGTATTTGTTTTTACGGGGCTCATTATTGTTAATAGCTCTCTTCTTCATCTTCGCTTCTACATTTAACTTCCAGAAGAACCAGATTATGGGAGGAATTTTCACAATGAACCCCTGAATGTGAAACAACCGAGGCAAAATAAAGGAACGTGTTTCAATAATACCAGAGATATTATTGGTATCTTTGAGAGAGTGTGAGAATAGACTTGTGGTTAAGAATTTATACTTTAGAATCAGAATAATTTGAACTCTAATCCTGATTTTGCCACTAATTAGCACTGAGACTGTGGCCAAGTAACTTATCTTCAGTTTCCTCAACTCTACATGTGAAATAATTATAAATAGTCCCTGATTCATTGGGTTATTTTGTGATTATATAAAGTACCTTGGCACTTAATTAAAACTGTCTTTATACTGGCTATGAAATAGTTAAGTCTTAAGATCTTAAGAGGCTGGGAGATGGGGATTTTAATGTTGCTATTGAAGGGGAACAGAATATGCCCCCCCAAAACACACTACTTTGGCAGACTAACTTATTTTGAGTTAAAGTTACTTAAAAAACAGATGGTGCAAGGTCATTCTGACCTGCTTTGTCTCCCTGAAAGCAGGAAATAAATCTTCCATGTGAAAGGTACCATCTCTATACCAGGAGAAAAGAAGGCATCTTTATCACCAGAGATAATGAATTTAGGGCTGAGAAGGCTGTATAAACAAACCTTGTTACTTCCTCACTAATTTGCTACCCCAAGCCCCTTTGCTTGTCAATTCCTTCACAAATTTATTGTTTACCTGCCTAAAAGGTATAAAACGGCCACTTTCGTCACTTCTTTGAATCTCATACTTTTATGGACTCCCTTATGCGTGAAATTAAGTTTTTCTCCTGTGACTCTATCTTATGTCAATTTAATTTTAGACCAGCCAAAGAACCTAGAAAGGAAGAAGGGAAAAGTTTCCCTCCCCTATACTATATAATGAGAGAAGCAACACAGCAATCATAAAGCAAGAAAATCTTATCTCATCTTGGATCTCAAATAGAATGTTCTCTTCTTACCAAAACTCATGGAATATAGCTCTTGCCAGTGCAGCAGAGCTTCCGAATGAACATAGGAGTTACCCTTGGGGCAAGTAGGGGCAGTGCCTGGAAAAGGCCATGAGGGACTACCGGAGCTCTCCTAATGTTCTGCTTCTTGGTCTTGATGATGGTTTTATAAGTGTGCTCACACTGAAAGTGCATTTAACTGTGCACTGCTAATTGGTGCACTTTTCTGCATTTATGCTGAAACAGGAAGGGGCAGGGCACAACCTTTAAAAGAATGACACAGCTGTTGAGGACATGACATAAACTGGTTAGAACCAACTAGGTTCAAGATGGTAGATGACTGACTTCCAGCAGGCCTCATTATACGCTCATTGTAATACATCAGCATGCTAAATGACACACCCACAGGTGCCATGACAGCTCCGAGGCTGACCATAAAAGGCCAAAAAGTGGGTGGTGACCCAATTCCTGGAAATCTCTGCCCCTTTCTCAAAATAGTTGGAATAATCCTCCCACTCATTAGCCTATGAAATTACTCAGCCTATAAAAACTAACCATCCCATATTTCAGGGCCTCTCACCTTCTGAAATAGCCCACACTCTTGTCTGTTGAGTGTGCATCTCCCATGGCATCTTGCCTTCTGAGATGACCCACACTCTGTCTATGGAGTGTGTTCCACTTTACTCTGGCTCGCTCTTGAATTCTTTCCTGCACGAAGCCAAGAACCCACACTTGGTGGCCCCACCAGAGGCTCCCCTAAGACTTGGGACATGACCATCCTTTCACGCCTCACTTTCTTTCCTGCAACGATGCTATACTTCAGTAAAATTTACAGTTCACACTCTCCAACTATCCCTGCATACTTTATGTTCCCATAATTTATTTGCCATCTCTTTTTCCCACTAGCATGTAAATTATATGTAATCCCTATTGGATTTTTTGGTCTGTGTTGTCTGTTTTGTTCACTCTTGTGCACCCGAAAAAATCTTTGGCACCTTGCAGGCACTCAAAACATATTTATAAGTAAATAAATGAGACAGAATATTGGCTAGAGGGTGAATGGTGTTATAGAGAAAATGAGAGAGATATAAAGCAGATATTCTGGATAAGAACACTGGTTTAACATTAATTGGTAGAGAATTAAGAGATGTATTTACATAGCTAGTTAATGTTCTGGTCAAGGTGCTTTTTTTTTTTTTTTTGCGGTACGCGGGCCTCTCACTGCTGTGGCCCCTCCCGCTGCGGAGCACAGGCTCCGGACGCGCAGGCTCGGCGGCCACTGCTCACGGGCCCAGCCGCTCCGCGGCACGTGGGACCCTCCTGGACCGGGACACGAACCCGCGTCCCCTGCAACGGCAGGCAGACTCTCAACCACTGTGCCACCAGGGAAGCCCCCAAAGTGCTTTTTAAAGCAATTTCCCTGAGACACAGGATTTTCAGCGATGAACAAATCCAGGTACTAAGTATAATTTAGTTAAGTGGAAAAACCTCCATTTCAGAGCAAGTTTTGGCACCCCGTGGGTAGCATACTTGCTTTCTTAAGATTAAATTCTGCTCCTGCAGAACAATTTACTTGAAAACAGTTCCCCAAGTGGGGCACGGCATTTCTGATTATTTTCAGTGTCTAGCCAATTAGGTAGTAGCAGGGCAAGACCTAGATTAAAAAACCAAACATTGAGTCAAGTGGTTTGGGGGCTCTTTAATTTAGCTAAACCTCTTGTTTAATCACTGATTGTCAAGACTAAAATTTCCAAATTGTTTTGTATTCCAATACTGAAAATTCTTATGAATGTGAACTGCTTACAGGATCACATGAGAAAGTATGAAGGGCTCAGGATTACACATGGGGTGTGTCAAGATAACAAGAGCATAATACAATCAAATACGAACAGAGGAGGATGGACACATAAGAAAATGAATATCCCCTTACTAAGATAAATGTCATGAATCTCTTTACTTTGGCTTGCATTCTTTTTGAGAAATTACTTTATGGAGAACTTTCTTACTAACATAGGGGCAGAAACATTTTCCCCTCTTTCCTTGTAGTTTCTTTGGCTGGATTAAAAATTAAATTGACATAATGCAGATTAACAGGAGAAAAACAATTTTAATTTTGAACAAACTGGAGCCCCAAAGATATGACTCAAAGGCAAGGCAGGCAATTGAGGCTTATATACCATCCTGAGCTAAGGAATGAGATATGGAGGGACCTGGGGCTTCAAAGGGGAGAAAGGTGATTCACAGGACAAAGAGCAGATGTTTGGTAATCAGAAGTTTGCCCCACCATGCAGATAGGCCTTTCAGATAAAAATGTTATCTCTGGTAATAACTTTTTTTCTGGTGCAGGCTCCCTATTTAAATTCTTTTAGGCAGTTAAGAGAGAGGATAGAGTTTTTCAGGAGTCTGCTGGGTCTTCATAGCCTTCAGCTCAAAATAATCCACATGCCAAAGTGACATATTTTGGGTGGCATATTCTGCTCCCTTTCACTAATTAACATTATATTGAAATATGATATAATATTCAAGACAAATTTACTAAGAGCATAAATTAAAATTAGAATATTTTACTAATAAATTTGAAAAGATAACATCACCATCAATATAATCATTCATTATACTTTAAAATAGTGCTGGGGTGCAGGACACACTACCCCAAAACATGGCACTCTGGCATATTGAATATTCTAAGCTGAAGGAGTTTGAAAATCCAGCAGAATCGGGAAGGTTACTTTGACTTCCTCCCCACCCTTGCCCTACTTCCCTGAAACAGGTCATGAAACCCTTAAGTGAGAGATGCCTTCCCTACACTCAGAAGAAAGGAGCATCTTTATCTCAGAAGACAAAGGGATGCCAAGTGTATTCCTAACAAACAAGCCTTGCCAAATTTCCCCAGTTTACTGCAATTACCTATACTCCTTAACCTATCATATTCCTCTACAACGATTCATTCGTCATCAAGCTTGGCATAGAAATACAAAGGTCTGTTTCTTTGGGTCTTCATTTCTGTATGAAGGCTCTTGTGTCATGTAAAACTTATATTAATTTAATTTGTATGATTTTCTCCTGTTAATATGTCTTTGTCAGTTTAATTTTCAGATCCAGCCAGGGACCCTAAGAGGGTTGAGGAAAACTTTTTCGTTCCCTAAAACAGCTAATATCTAGCATTTATCAAGCACCTCCTAGAAGCTGGAAACTATACTAATTTGCCAGTATTTTATTTTATTTCAGCCTTAATTCAACACTGTAGGATGGAAATTATCATATCTATCTGAAAGGATGAAGAGGAGACCCATGCAGAATTAATGGCCAGCTAATGGTCACATAGGAAAAAAAATGGCATGAATAATATCCCAATCTCAGACTACCTAATTATTTGTAAATTTAACTTTCCTTATAATATTGTTCTAAAAGAGCAATAATATACATCAATTCAAAACAAAATTCTACACCTTCAGTGTGGCTTGGGGGTCAACATTTTTTCTTGAATTCAAGAAAGAACAAGAACACAAATTAAAAGTGAAGAATTTGAAGATATGTAGATATTCAGTGTATATCCTTATGCTAATAACTCTGAAAATGTCAATGAAATAGATGATTTGGGGGAAACTACATATTATATAAATATGTATAATATTACCTCATATAGCCCAGATTTGGAGCTTAAGAGGCAGGCAACCTGGAAATGCCAATGGATGCAGACAAAAATAACCCCCCCAAAAGCCTGCTCTCTCTAGCCAATGACTAAGTAAGGGGCAACCTGGCAACAGAGAAAACTTTTAGAAAATAGCTGCTTTACTCCAGCTAAACACCATAGAATAAATGGTGGCCTCATTGCCATCTACATGAGCAAAGGCCATGTAGGAATCCTGGAATTCCACCCATGCCAGGCCTTAATGAGGTGTCCCAACCTTTCCCCCACTTGTATGGTGTCAGAGACAGCAAAGAAGGTAACCAGGAATATGATTTCTGTCAGGGATGAGGTCCCACCCTGTGGAGTCAGTGGAGACCACGTGGGTGAGGAGCCTGGATTTCCAACCTTAGTAGCAATGACTAGGAGCCAGCCCCTCTCATCCTCAGTGGGGTGCTGTCAAAGGAAATCTAGTGGAGACTGAGTTCATCCACCACTGCCCAGAAGCAACAAGGTCCCTCCTCTCCCCTGCAGTGTCAGTGGAGGTCCACCACCTGGCAGTGATGAGGCAGTACCCCCCTCCTCCTGTGGAATAGTGTCAGAGAAGCCAGGCTAAACAATGTTTAAACAATATTCAGTTTCATAACATAATACTCATGCTTCAATTGAAGAACCAGGAATATCTCAAACCACATGAGAAAAGACACTCAATAAATGCCAACACCAACATGACAGAGATGTCAAACCTATCTGACAAATAGGCAGATATCATAAAAATGTTTCCAAAAGCAATTAAGAGTGTACTTGAAAAAAATGAAAAAAATATTAACAGTCTCAGCAGAGAAATTGATAGTTTTGGCAGAGATAGAGAAGGTGTAAAAAAGAAAAAGAAATGGAAATTTTAGAACTAAAAAAAATAACTGAAATAAAACACTCAGTGGATGAACTCATAAACAGAATGGAGGCGAAAGAAAATACAGTCAGTGAACAAGAAATTAGAACAATAGAAGTTATGTCATTAGAAAAACAGAGAGAAAATAGACTAAAACAAACAAACAAACAAAAAACCCCCAGAGCCTCAAGAACCCATGTGACTGTAACAATTGATCTAACATTTGTGTCACTGGAGGGGCTAAAAGTACTTGACGAAATAATGGCTGAAAACATCCCAAATTTGTCAAGAGACATAAAATTTCAAACTCGAGAAAGTGAACAAATCTCTAAGAGGATAAACTCAAAGAAATCCACACCAAGACACATCATCATCAGATTCTGAAAAATAAAGACAAAGAAAAATCTTGAGAGCAGTGAGACAGAAATGACACTGTGCCCCCTAGGGGAGAAATAATATGAACAACAGTGGATTTCTCATCAGACACCTTAGAGGCCAGAAGGAAGTGGCACAACTTTTTTACATGCTGAAAAAAAGAACTGCCAACTCACAATTCTGTACCCAGTAAAAAATGTCCTTCAGGAATATTGGGGAAATCAAAACATTCTGAGGTAAAGAAAAACTAAGAGAATTTGTCACCAGCAGACATACCCTAAAAGAATGGCTAATAAAGGAAGTTCTCTAAACAGAAAGTAAATGATAAAAGAATTAGTTTTGGAATATCAGGAAGGAAGAAAAAAATATAATAAGCAAAAATACTGGTAAACACAAGATTTCTTTTTCCTCTTGGATTTTCTAAATTATGCTTGATTGTTGAAGCAAAAATTATAAAATTGTGTGATGTGGTTCTAAATGAATATACAGGAAATATATAGTACAATTACATTATAGAGAAGGGAGACGTAAGGATGTAAAGGGAGGTAAGATTTCTGCACTTAAACTGATAAAATGATGACACCAAGAGATTGTGATTATATATTATATAATCTATAGATATTATCTATCATCTATCTATCTACAATGACCCCAACCCCCAAAAGCTATATATAAAAAGAGATCCATTCAAAAACACTGTAACTAAATCAGAATGGACTTTAAAAAAAAAGTTTAAACTTAGTAATCCACAGGAAGACAGGAAAAGGAAACAGAAAAAAATAAAAATTAAAAAAAAGAACAATCATGCATACACTAGAAATGGGGAAAAGTTTTAAATCATTAATCTCAGGTGTCACCTAAAGAACCTAGAAATCCAAGAGCAAAATGAACACAAAGCGAACAGATGGAAAAGAAGAATAAAAATAAGAGCAGAAATCAATGACACTGAAAACAGTGAAACGATGAGGAATGTCAATAAAACAAAGATCTTGTTTGTTGAAAAGATCTGTAAAACTGACCATCCTCCTGCAAGAGTGACAAAGATAAAGAGAGCGAAGACATAAGAGAGTAAAATCATATACAATTTTACCAACAAATATGAAAAAATATGTTTAATAAAACATTAGCAAAGTATCATGTATATTCTATGTACACACACATACACACATCATGCATGTATGCATGTATTTGAGTGTATGCATATATATGGATACACATAAACAAAGTTTTGTTTGCACAAAGAAGAATTATTTATCATTGAAAAGTCTAATCATACGATTTAATACATTAATAAATTAAAATTAAAAATAGATCATCTCATTAAGTACAGAACATTTTTGATAAAGTTATACTCCCTTTTCAATCTAAAAAGAAATTCAACAAATTAAAATAAAAGGAAACTCTTAACCAGATAAAGATTATCTAATAAAAATCCAAATTATTATACCTAATGGTGAAATGTAAGAATCATTCCCTTTAAAATAAGAATGAGACAATATCTATTATCACTGTTTCTATTCAATATATTTCTAGCTTCCCACAACAGCAGCTGGAGAGGAAAAAGAAATGAAATTTGTAGGATTTTGAAAGGAAGAAACAAAACTATACTCATTTAAAGATGCTACAGTGAGCTAAATATATAATGCATCTTCATCATATTTATGCGACTGCCCACCTTCTCTTCAACTGCCCTCAAAGTAGAAGGCTGAACTAATATTTTCAGCTTCTCTTATAGCTAAGGCATCATCATATGACAGCTAGACATATACGTGCAAGAATCATATCTGAAAGTGAATTATGTGAGGAAACACATTTTGGAGAGTTTTAATTTATCCTCTTATTGGTAGTGCAGAGGCATCATGAAGATGTCAATTCCACCAAAATTAATCTATAAGCTCAATGTAATTCCAATCAAAATACCCACAGAGATTTTATGGAATTTGACAAATTTATCCTAAAATCTATATTTAAGAGCAAAGGTTTAAGAATAGGTAAGATAATTTTGAAGATGACTAACAAGGTAGAAGGATTTACCCTACTAGCAAGAAAGACACATTAAAGTTACAAAAGTTACTAAAAAAGAGGCAAATAGGCCAATGAAATAGAAGAGAGAGCTACAGAACAGACTAACTTGAAACATGAAAACACAATGCAGAAAGGATGAGTTATTCAATAAATGGTGCTTTAATAATTGGTTATCTCTACAGACCAAAAATCTGTTAGCTTTCTATGTCAAAACCTACAAAAAGTCAGGTCAGGTAGAATAAAAATGCAAATACTAATGGCAAACACTTACTCAATTCTTATTATGTGCCCAGTGTGATTCTAAGCATTTCATATATGCCAACCCACTTAGTCCTCATAACAACCCTGTGAAGTAAGCACTATTAATAACATTCCCATTTCATAGAAAACTGAGATAAAACAGGTTAATTAATTTGTCCCAGGCCACAGAACCCTAAGTAGAAGAGCTGTGATTTGAATTCAGGTAATCTGACTCTTGACTCTCTGTGTAAGCCACTACACTGTACTGCCCCCCTTTCACATGGAAAGAGGAAACAAATTTCTTAAACAAGATTAAAAGAGTGCAAACCATAATAGGAAAGATTGTGAAAGAGGACAAAATTTGCCACCCCAAAATATGTCTCTTGGGCATAAGGATTAGCTTAAGCTGATTATTTATAAGAAATAGCAGATACAGGAAAAGCTCTGAAAACTGAGTATGTAGAAGTTACACTTTTGTAAGAAACATTTACATTTATAAGGGAAATCTCCATTTGTAAGGATTTCTTCCTCTGTACCAGGAAGAGGATGACTAAATCTCTAGAAATTCTTATCAATGGAGAAGACCATGAAATAAACCTGCATAAAAACAGTATCCTATTTACTGTGCTCTTCCTGATATCTTCCCATAACTGGCTCCTGCCCCTAACACCTTCTTTTGTCTTTAGCTGGAAATGCTACTTAAGGTGGTGGTTTGGGTCATTTTTGAGAGTTACTCAGTTTTCCTGGGTCTCTCCCATGTATATAGAAGGTATACCTTGTAAAACAAACAATGTTGCCTGCCATCCAGTTCTATAAGAATCACTAGCCATTGAATTTGCTGACCTTCAGTACACCCTGAAAGGAATTCAGGACAAAAATCAGGGTGAAGCATTCTGTTTTGGATATATGGGACCCAAGGTAGTTGAGATGTATATCTAAGGAAGAATTTCAATGGCCCCAGATTCTTCATTTTCCCATACATGGATAAGCATTACAATCATTAACTTGAGATATCTGGTTTTGTGTGTGTGTGTGTGTGCGTGTGATAAGCAGTAATCTTTTACCAAGATGTATACTTGACTACATGTATTTCCCAGATAAAAAAATAATAATAATTTATCTATAATGGCTTCTCTCCTACCTCTTTGAAGCAGTTCCTTAGAGCTATCTAAGAGGCTGTTTCCTTGGCTATAGCCCTCAGTAAGGTCCTTAAATAAAACTGAAACTCACTGCTCTTACATTGTGTGTGTGTGTGCGTGTGTGCATTTTCAGTTGACACCATACTATTAAACTTCTACTAAATTTGTTTTTCTGATAAACTGTCTTTTATTACAGGTGGCAGGGTCTCAGCCAAGAACCTAGAAGGATAGAGGAAAAGTTATTTTTCCTACCGTACAATTGATAATTGGACTACATTAAATTTAAGATCTTTTCATCAAATGGTCACAAAGTTAGTAAAAACACAAGCTACAAAAGTGAAAACATATATATCTTCACCAAAGAACTCCAATAATTAATAAGAAAAAAGGCAAACAACACAATTGAAAAATAGGCAGGTGACAGAAAGTCATTTCACAAATGAGGAGACTTGAAAGGCCAATAAATGTTTAAATATTTTCAAAGTTGCTACTACTTAGGGAAATGTAAATGACTTGTGTCATACTCATGAGATTGGCAGAAATCATTCCGAGGAGCTGGCCAAAACCTGAAACCAAAAGTACTCTCATATTTTCTAGTAAGAGTATAAACTAAACAACCACTTTGGAAAGCACTTTGGCAATAATTAGCAAAGTTGAAACTCTTCGAACTTTGTGATCTAATAATTTCACTCTGGTATCTGCTCTTTGAGATACGTACTGCATTGTATTTAAAAGTAAGAAAAAAATGGAAACAAATGATTATAAAGAGAAAAATGGACAAATACATCTAGAATATTTCTACAATGGAATATCACATAACAGTTAAAATGAATCAACAAGAACAGAGTTCAAAAAGAAAAGCAAAGAAGCAGATTGCAGAAGGATATGTGCAGTGTTATATACATTTATGTAAAGGTAAAAACAAAATAATGCCACTGTTTATTCAGGAATATACACCACAAGCAGGATGGTGGTTACCTCTGAGGCAAAGAAGAGGAAAGGTGTTTGTTCAGGAAGAAACAGAAGGGAGTTTCAAAGGTATTTTGGATACTTTATTTCTTAAGGTACTTGATTTACTATTTTCCATACTTTTTTGTGTAGATATTAAACATATGACAATGAAAGCAGAAAAGAAAATCTTTCCTTAAAAGTTTCTGCTTGAAAGGTCATGCTTTATTGAAATTTGATTTGGGTAAAATACCTGCAATCTAAGGATGTCAGCTACCTGAGGGATTCCTGTATGATGACAAGATTTCCCAGCTCAAAGGGCTTGAAACAAACTCTTATTCTCCCATAGTCTTATTTCAAAATGTGGCTAGTACAATATCTGAATCTGTGATGAAGGTATTGAATGAGTATTATATACCATTGTTAAAGTTATAGATATCAATAGAGTTTAAGTGGTTTTAAAGCCACACCCTTATTCTATTGCTGAAATAGACGTCCAGCCTCCCAAGCATACTTCACTATATGATTTATTTTTTTTATTTTGGTTATTTCCTTAATTCTCATTATTTGTTTGTATGTTTTGAAATTACCTTGGGGCATGTCTCTATCTTCCATTGTATTGTGAGTTTCTTGAGGGACAGAACTGTGCTTCTGCTGTGTGGAAGAGAGGTGGCATGTGTGGCAATGCTGTCTGTGCAAAACCAAAAGTCCGTGGGTCTCATTATCAAACCTCCTTTCATCATAAAAAGTAATGCCATTTAGTCTGTAATGAACTTCCAGAGATCAAAGAGAGTTATCTTGTTTGGTAATGTGGATTTTGTTATTATCATTAATATTACAGATGCTAAGGGCCAAGATACATGGTTTACATGCCTCTATGTAACGTCACTTTCCACACAAGGGCTAAGCAGCTCTCACCCAGATACGCGAGCTGTGGAAGTTACATTTCTCATGGACTGGCTACGGGGTGGACCTAGAGATATAAAAATAGTACTTGAAACTGCCTGATTGTCACATGTTAGAGACTGAAAGAGGATATTATTTTGGGATCAGGTGCTTCTGAGCTCTCCAGCCCCAAATGCTGCATGAGGAAGCCCTGTCTTAGGAGACAGTGCCAATACTTGAGAACGTTAAAAGAAAAATACTTAGGAGTCGAGAGTATGTGACAGTTTTCCTCATAGTGATTTTTATCTGGTTCCTCTGCTTTTAATATTGAAAAAATCTAATAATCTCTCTGATTTGTTATTAAAAAGACACATACAGTCTAGGACAATATAGATTTAGGGCAGTGGTTCTCAAGCAGGGTTGAAATTGTACCTCTCCCCGCCCAAGAGGAATCTGGTAACAACTGGAGACATTTTGTGCTTGTCACAAATTGGTGATGGGGGAGGTTGTACTGGTATCTATTGGATAGAGACCAGAGACACTACTAAAAACTTATAACGTACAGAGAACCCCCAGCCAAATAATTATCTGCCCCAAACATCATTAGCGCTGATGTTGAGAAACCCTGCTCAGAGGCAGAGCCTACAGTATATTTGAAGGCTCCATGTGTCTGTATGATTTTCACACAGAGTTTGTATACAAACTCTCTGTGAATTGATATCTCCGGTTTTCACCACCCCCCTGTTCACCCTCCCCCACCCCCAGCACACACATATATATATCTTTGGTCTCTTCTTACTATTTGGCCATTGACACAGAGAAGTTCTTTAAAATATTAATTGTATTTGGTTTGTTGTTTTTGCTATTGTTCACATTACAAAGCAATACTTGGTTTTAGCAGAGATATGAAAGATTTACAAATGTATAAAGAATAGTCTTGAATGGTGGGAATCCATATATTTTTATTTTTCAAATTAGAATTTTGGAAATTATTTTCCCAATTAGAAATTATTAGAATTTTCCCAATTAGAAATTAGACTGCTTATACAGTTTTGTATCATTTTTTTATTTTATATTAACCAGTCACATTTTTGACATTATTATTCTTTTAATTTTGATGGCTACATAATAGTCCATTACAGGAGTCATCATAATTTAACAAATATCATATTTTGGACATTTCTGTTGTTTCCAATCTCCCCCCCACCAATAGGGAATAGTGCTATATTTATATCTTTATGTGCCCCTCCTGACATTTCTTGAAAGCAAAGTCCTAAATTTTGAATTTCTGGGTCAAAGATTATGAAAAAAATTGGAAAGCCTCTTGTTACTTATTACCAATTTACTATTTATAAAGATTATACTAATTTAAACTGTCATTGAATTGTATGAAAATGGCAGTTTTCTCTACTACTGGATATTAGTATTATTGTACAACACTCCTGAACTGGTGAAGGAGCTCAAGGAGTAGAAGATGATAAGGACAACTAGATATCTGGATATCACTTTCATCTCATGGAGGTCAGCAGCATTATTTCAAGACAAAGCACACACTGCCTAGGCTCAGAGGTCACCAGCTCAAACTTGTCGGGAGTCAGGTAGGCAATTCACGAGTCGAGTAGGCCTTGGCAGCATGAGTGTACCAGGCACCTCCAGAAGGAGGAAAAAGACAAAGCTGCAAATGGAGATTCATGGGAGTCAAACTACCTTTTCTCAATTCTGTTTAGAACTTTCTCAATCACAGAGCTTTTGAATAGGAGGAAATGTTAGATAACTTAAACCAACCACTTCATGTTACCAACAAGGAAAATGAAATCCAGGAAATTTCAGGGATTATCAGAATACTCAGATGGTAGAATTAAAGCAGCACTCAAGGTTGGCTGACTTGCAGCGCTAAGCACCTTTTACTGGACGATGCTTTGATTTGGCTTTGGGTCAGGATAGTGAAAGTACACAGTCACACACAAACCCAGAACATGAAAAGACTCAGAGAGACCTTACAGGAAATCAAGTTGTTTACTTCAAGTAAATTATTTCTAGTACGCATTTATTTGATTGCCTCAAAAGTATACCATCATGAATTTATTCTCTGGGACTGGGTGAAGAGTCAAGATTGACAAAGATTGAAGACAATGGGAATGGCCACAATAGTGGAGGTGATCACATGGGTAGGTTAAAGCCAATTGACCATACAGTTTAAAATAAAGGCAATACACACATAATTCATCAGACACATAGATCCATTATATAAGATCAAGTTAGAAGGCATCATTCCTCGAGCAGTATCAACTTTAGCCAAGAGACAATGTATGTGAAAAGAAATATATATATATAATATTATATTACATATTATATACATATATAAGCAATACACATACTTTTTTTCTCTTCTTGGAGGCAAGAATAATATAAAAAATAAATACCTGAACAAGATACAGGTAGAACCTAACAGCAAAATAGAAAACTTTTTGGCAAAGTCTCAGTAACTATTACTTTATCCTGTGGGAAAAGCTCTAGGGTATTGCAATGACCTCCAAACTTGTAGGTCAAAGGAATTAACAAGGGGAATGTTAAATTGCTTTGCTTTACCTGCCCTAAATTAATATTCACCACATCCCACAAGAGAAAACAGCTATTAATAATATTTTCCCATCCTTTTCAAAATAGCTTAAACATGTATTAGACTGTTTGTCAAGCTAAATAAAGCTATTTTTGGATGTGTATCAGACACTTAGAAAATGCTTTAACTCTTTCAGTAAAAATTTAATGATCATACAACAGTCACAGTTGTTTTAGATATAAAATGTTCTAAGGATGACATCTAAATGGAAACAGATTTATAATTCAGGAGATAGTTTCTGACTGTAGCACTTATCCTCTCAGTGTTTAAATAATGAAACTATTATTGTCCATTAAATAAATCATCATTAACATCAAAAGTCTCTTATCTGACCGTCTTACAGCTGTATATCATTATTTAAGCAAGCATGTGGCTACAAATTCAGTTAAGCCAGCTGATGAATATTTTGACTAAACATTAAATATTGATTAGGATTGCTAAAATCTAGGTAAATGAAAAATAATCCTTCAGGTAGGACAGATTATTTACATGGGCATAATTGAGGGATAAATCTCAATCTGTTATTTTCATAAGCTGGGACGGAAGTGTTCTGCCATTGATGATAATCAAGGACAGACAGTTTGGGAATAACAGTGCCTGGAGAGGCTAAATTTGGGTTCAGACATATTTAGTATCAGGTGGCAGGAAGATAAATATCAACGGGGGCATAAACTGTGGAAACTAACCTATGGGGAGAGTCAAGGCTAGAGAAAATTTTGATGGTCACCTAAAAAAGTTTTTAAAAAATAATTGTAGATCATCATGAGAACTGTAGAATTGTGTACAATAGGGTAAACGATGACATTTGCAAATGTGGAAGATAAAGTTTTAGATAATCATGAGTATACACAGTTGCACATACTGTTCCTCAGCTAATTGTGAAAAAAATTCAAAGAAGTTGATCAATAATAGCAAACCATAAAGTACAGAGATCATATTTGCTAATAAAATTATTTGAGTACTTTTTTTCTTTTATGGGGGATGCAAATTAACAATGAAATGCCCATTATTCAGAAGTAAAAGGCAAACTGAAAAGACCGAATGATCAACTGAATCTGTGAAAAATAAAAATATGATCAGAGTGGCAAGAATAGTCATTTATCATGTCAGCTCAATTCTAATAGTTATATCTGTGAGTTAGAATGTTAAGGTCACCATTTGATATAGAAGAAATTGGAAACCGCCAGTGAGAGCAAATGTTCAAGAGGTCAGTTCACATTAGATTTAAAGGTCTTTAACAACTGTGTGCAGATCGCATGTAGAAGGTGATGTAATATCTTCCCCTGTGAGGTTATATTAATAAAGTCGTCAACCTCAAGTGGAGAAGCAAAACTTCACAGTAATATGTCAGAAATTGTAATGCCGATTCATCTGTAAAAAATTCACTATGTTATTAGCTACGTTTTTTGGCAACTATTTTTGCTGCTTATTTGTGTTAAAGGTTTTTATGAGATGTGGGCTCTTTCTTTCTGGCTCAGTTGATCTCTTGCATGACACTGAATCTAACCTCACAGGTTTCCAAAGTGGTGCTATTTCAGAAATGAGTACCTATTCTGAATAGGTTGTCTGGAGGGGAAAGCCTATTTCTACTAAACAATCGGTGTAGACTGGAAACCCAACAAAATCTGGGTATATATCCTAATATTTTATAGCACCCCAATGCCTTTAATGAGTTTTCATTTTAAAAATGTCATACTATTTAATATCCTATGCATTTTTAAAGTTGGACATTCACAGCAGAAGGAGTTTTAATTCAATTCTTTTCAACAAATGTTGAATGAGTATTCACCATGGCCAAGGCTCAGAGTAGAAATTTCAGAGATACAAACAGGAATGTGAAAAAAAAAAAAACAAACTTCATTATGCTCACCATCTCTAGAGACAAGAAGATGAGAGGATGGAGAAATAGTTACATGCAGAGTAAAATTGTGATGTTTGCTTTTCCATTACTGTTTTATGTGTTTTATTATTTCCTGTGACTTTTGGGGGGGGGTGTCTTCAGTAAATCCTCCAATCAAAATTACAAAATAAAACACTTAAGCAAACATGAGGATCTATGTCTCTGACTAGAAGATATTATGTAGGAAATTTGAAATAGTGAAGAATTGGAAAACTGTTTATATTTGGTCCCAAAATTGTCTTTGTTCTTATGTATAAATAGTCTTCTCATACTGCCCCCCAGGAATGCATGAACTCCAAACAAGACTTTGAAGCCACATCACAATACACAACCCACAAGCCACTGGATAAGTTGCTCTCTCAACTTGCTCAGTTGCCCTCCATTCTACAACAAAGACAGCAACAATGTCAATATAAATAGTACTGAAAGCAATGGTATGGTCAACTTTGTGATTTAAAAAAATCCTGAGCTGTAAGACACAAATTGAAATAGTGTTTTAGTTTCAACTGCATGGAGTAGTAAAGGAAAGTAAATGCTAGGAAAGAGTGTGAATATATTCATAACTAAATTACAATAATATGAACAGGAAAGTAAGACTTTATCAGACTTTGTATTATGAACAATCTTCTTGAAAATACGTTAGTCATCCCAAATCTAGGAACAATATAATGAACAGGCAGGATTTGGCTAAGCATGTTTTTAAGGCTTGATAATACTTTGCTCCAGGTAGAATGACATATAACCTTAACTTAGCATAAAGAAAAATATTATTCAGTTTTGTGCATTATTTTATTTATGTATGATGAAATTTACACGTTAATTAAAACTTTTTAGGGCCACTATACAACGGGCAAACAAGCTAATGTAGAAAGATCTTATTTTTTATTATTAGACAAAATGATACATGCCTACTTTAACAAAGAAATCTAATTTAAAAAAAACCTTGAATAACAGGTTAATTACTAAAAATTGTTTCAGTTTTTTACTTATTGTTGATGTAATCTCATAAGCATAGATAGATGCTATAATAACTGACTTGATAACTTTGAGATGGAAGATGAGTTGAGGGATTCTTTGAGAGAAGTATACATAAATGATAGAGATCAAGATCCCCAAAAAACAAAGAAATTTAAAAAATGAAGGGGAATTAAACTAACATATTTTAATATTTTTGTGAGATAGATTCCAAATTTTAATCACATTATCCTATTAGAGAAGTGGTCAAAAATAAACAGAATTGGATTCAGTAGAGAAAAATACCAAAAAATTTAAAAAAAAAACATACATTGCAAGAATGAAGATAAAAATTACATTGTAATGCACAAAGTACTAGACAATACTTGTCAAGCATAATCAACCACTAGCCAATAATTTAACCAGCTCAGATGAAAAGGGAAAATTAAAAAAGGAGCAAAGATATTTAAATGAAACTTTCTGTTTATTACTTCCAGGTTGACTGGGGTTCATTCATTCATGCACCGTGCCAGACAATGGGACTCTAACAGTGGATAAGACCAACATGACATCTCTATTCATGGAAGTTATAGTCTACAAAGAGAAACAGTCAATATTTGAGTAATCAAATGAATACTCAGGTAATTAAGAATACTGATGAGTGCTATGGAAGTAACAAACAAGGTATTAAGATGGAGAATAATAAGTGGCTGCTTGCTTTAAACAGGGTAGTAAGGGAAGACCTGTCAGAGGAAGTGAATGTTTAAGTTAATATCTGCATGACAAAAAGGAGCTAGAAATTTGAAGGTATGTAAAAAGGGAGTATTCTAGGTAGAGGGAAGAACAAGAGTCAAAGCCTTGAGACAGAAACTAGATTGGTCCCTGGAAGAAGAAACAGTTGCTGTAGCAGAGAATGTATTTAAGTAGAGGAAAGGGGAAAGTATATTTTTACATAAGAAGCAACTTATAGGGAAAGACATATGAATTGACATATCGATAAATAATTATTAATACAGATAAAACAAATTCTAAAAGTTACCTAGTCTAACCCCTTCCTACTTAATCCAAGTCTCACTTTTCCTATTTGGATAGAACATTCATCTCCTATGACAAGGAAGGAGACTAGACAAGCGAATTCTCAAAAGAGGATATTTGTGTATTTGGTTTTCTTTGGGACTACCATATTTGGAACATTTAGCATTCCTGAAATTTATATTTTGGAGGGTCACTGGAAGACCAGAGGCCTATTTATACAGTTTACATAGGTTACATAAATTTTTTAAATTGTTTTTTGTCTTCAAGTTTCTGGAGATGACTCACCAGTTTGGGTGGTCATAACATATTAGACTTTCAAAGAAGTAGCCCAGGGTCCAGAATCATATTTTTAATTTTTATTAAAATTTCTGCTAAACCATGGTCCAAGTTGTCTTATTTTTCTTAGGTACTGTGCCTGTGGGACTTCACTGATTTGCCAGGATGTCCTACTTCAAGCCGATTTCAGAGACAGAGTAATTTGTTACATTTTTAGAAACTAGGTGAATTTGCAGAATTGGGCCATGACATAGTAATATAAATGACTTTCAAAGTAAAACTAAAATAAATAAAGTTTGTGTGTATGTAAGAGAGATAGAGGTGGAGACAGAAACACAGAGAAAAAGAGGAGACTCCATTATCAAATATAGAAATTTAGATAAATGATTCTCCCCCCTATTTCCTTTGTCCCAATAGTCTCTTATGTAGTAAGAATTTAGTTGCCTCTTTCTTTATACCGAAAAAAAGGAAAGATTTGAAGAGCTGGGGCTTTAATTTCTATGTGGAAGTTGAAATATTGATACCCTGGCCTCTTATTAAGAATTGTAAAGGTAAACCCTCCTCCTTCAAACCAGTTCCTTTCAGTACATCAAAAAAGACACCTCTTTTAGAGGAAGTGTCAGACGGACCTGAATTCTGTTGATATCTATTCTCTGGCAGAGGTTTCAGTATGTTCTTAATAAAAGTAAATGCCACCAAAATTTCCTGGCACTGTGTTTCAAAGGAAAACATTCAGAATCCCAGAGAAGGTTTATGAGATGGTTACGGGTAGTTAAGCCATGCAAGTCCTAAGCCGTGAGGGAGGGTGCCTGTGCTCCCCAGCACTGGGACCCAGAGCATGCAGCCATGGCTGCTGACTGCACAGCTTTCAAAGATAAAATGGAGCATGTGGACATTTAGCTGCTGACTCCAGCTAAACTGGTTAATGACTAGTATCATCTAAATGAGGTAGCAAGCTGGAAGGACTCATAATCTCTCCCTGTGCACAGATTTTAATTAAATAATTATAATGTCCTTGTTGTAATTATTTATCAGTAACTGTGCTCCTGAGTATTGCTTCTTTTGCCTTCATCTGTTCTGTCAGCTCAGCTGAACAATGAAATATTCACTTGGCCAAGATGAGGGGAAACTGAATGATTCTTATTCACCATGAAATAATACTCGAAGAACTGCGGCAGTGAGGCAAGATTCTAGGCTCTCCGTTTATAACTTTGTATTTTTAGGAGAGGAACCTTGGTTTCCTGATCTGGGATGGTTAGGCTTGACATATACTCAGTTTTGACATATACTCAGTTTCAAGAATATGACCAGAAAACATGTTTTCTCAGTATCTAGAACTTAACATTATACATTACAACAATGGCATTTAAAAAAATATGCCATTTCCTATTTTGTGACTGTGGAATCTGTAGCCTACAACATATGTCTCAAATAGTGAAAATTAGGAATGATGCAAAAAAACAAAAATGACTAAGCAACTTTTTGTTGCTAACACCCATAATTATTCAAAATAGCAGTGAGAGAACAGACTCATTAAGCAGTGAAGCTCATTTCTGAGTCAAAAGTGGGGCTGCAGAAAATAGAGGTGGATATAAACCACATAAAAGAAAGCAAGATCTTCGTAGTAGACTTCCCCTAAGAAACTAACCTTAGTAAATAAGTATTACATTTCTCCATTTCTTCTGGGGGTTCAGGAAGAAGAAAAGGAATTTAACTGTAATATGTGAGATTTAACTTTAATAAAAGAAATACATTATGAGTGTGAGCAGGGTAATAGTAAAGCACTGTTATGCAACACTTGTTGTTAAAGGTCTCTCCTTCCTGTAATCTCCCCAGTCTGCACCTCTTCCCATTCTGATTACATGTTCCTATTACATAAGGTATTTGAGAAATGTAGCTTGAGACTTCACCCTCCCAACAGACTTTGCATTTAGTGTGAAAAATCTTAAAAACAAGAATACCTCAAAAGCAAAAAGAATATTGGGGGATAATTTTTTAAAAAATAAGTAGGTTAATGTATTTGTTCAAGGAAGTTCTTTAAGTTTGAATCAAAAAAGTTGTGACCAAAATCCGACAACAGATACTTAAGACAAGTCTGACTTCAAGGGTAACAGACAATAAGGAGGACGCAGGGAAATTTATGAAATTGTATTTCCACACATGTTATGGAAGTGTGTCTGTAAGAGGGCTGAACACAGGAAAATGTAGCTCCTTTAATTTCTCCTAGTAATATCTTGTACTTTTTTGTGTAGAGTCTTGTTTACCTCTTGTTAGAATTATCCCTAGGTCTTCTTATTTTTTAAACTATTATAAGTGATATCTAAACATTTTTACTCTCTAATTGCTTGTTCCTGGCAAATATAAAAACATTCAAGATATATATATATATATACAGATTTTGCATATACAATTATTTTTCTTTATTCACAGTAGTTATGTTCCATAAAGTCACTGAATTAGAGAATATTGAACCATGGAATCCTGGGGGGAATGCAGTTGTCTTCTTGTGAACCTCTGGTCACAACATTTTTGTCAATCAATCAATGCATAACCTTGTTTTATGTATATTTCTACCCAAAAACATCTTTATTTTAATCTATATTGTTGATTCATTAATATTGATTTCATAGTCAACAGCCTTATAATTCACACCTGAATGAAGCTTATCTAACACATATTTTCTCTATAAGGCACAAGACAGCACTTTAGCTCTATCCTTGGGGGCTATTTTAAACAGCAAAACCACCAAAAAAGCACAAAATTGCATAAAATATGTCACAGTAGACTGTGAAAAGGACAAAGTCTATAATATGAGAGCTGAAACAAGAAGGCAGAATGTCACCTTGTTTGATCTCAGCTGGTACATGTGTTAGGCGACTCAAATTTTTCACCCTTCGTGTATGTTTACAAATGACCATGAAATTGCTACCTGTATTGATTTTGCTGCCACAAATAAATTTTAACAAGTAGAAGAATTCACAAATATGGAATTCTCAAATAATGAAGATAACCTGTAGTGATTTTGCTGTACTCCCTTAATTCTAATAATTTTAAAAAATTTAATATACAATAGTGAATACAATTGTGAATGATAGTATTTTGTTTTTTTTTTTTTTTGTCTTTCCAATCTTTATAAGTTTTATTTCCTTATCTTGCCTTACTCCACTAGATAACAACTCTGGTGCAGCGTCAAATATAGGTGGCAAGAGCAGGCATCTTCTTCTTAGTTCTAAACTCAGAGGGAAAGCTTTTAATATTTTAGAGAAAGTATAGCGTTTGCTGTAGGGTTTGTTGTAGACTCTTTTATCAGTTTAGGAAAGTTCCCAAGTTTCCTTTTACTCTTAGTTTACAGCTTTATTATGGATGATTTCTAAATATTCTCAAGTGTTTTTTTTTGCAACTGTTGAATAATTATATATATGCGATTATAGATATGTATATATGCGTATGTGTATATATATATAAACATATATTTTTTATTTCTGGAATAAGCAATTTGGTTGTCATGTATAATTTTTCTTTATAAAACTTTGGATTTTATTTGTTAACAACCTCTTTAGAATTTTTGTATCTATGTTCATGAGACAGATTTGTCTATAATTATTCTTTCCTGCAATGCTTTTGTCAGGTTTTCATATCAAAGTTACTTGCCTTGTAACATGATTTGGGAAGTGTTTTCTCTTTTTCTATGCTCTTGAAGAGTTTCTGTAAGTTTGGTATTACTTCTTAAATGTTAGAAATATTCACTTCTGAAGCCAACATAGCCCAAGGTTTTCTTTTGAGAAAGCCTTCTAATTATATGTTTTTTTAAAGTGGATACAGAACTATTCAGATTTTCTATTTCTTCTAATGTCAATTTTCATAAATTATATTATTCCTTGAGTTCTTCATTTATAAAAAGTCTTAGATTTATTGGCATAAATAAATTCAAGTTATAATTTTAGATGTATTGCACAAATTTTGATAGATGATATTTACATTATCATTTAATCAGAATATTTTTCTAACTTCCACTGTGATTTCTTTTATCCAGGGATTATCCAGAAATAATTGCTTAATATTAAAACATTTGGATTTATTTCCAGTCGCTTGTTATTGATATTCAACTTTATTTCAGTGTGTGATTACAATATTAGTTTGAGAATTGATGTGTTTCAGAATATAAATTTTATCTTATATAAGGATTTTATTATATATAAATTTTTTACTTTATATAAATTTTATTTTATATAAGGTAAGTTTTATTAAGGATTCATATACACTCAAAAATACTCTGTAGTTGTGTTCAGTGTTCTCTGTATTGCTAACTATGGTCAAGTTTATTTATCATGTTCACCCATGTTTTAAATCTACATATTCTTTCAATTACTGAAGATGTTAGAATTTTTCCTAACGTGACTATAGATTTGACTGCTTTCATTTATGTTATTTTATAATTTTACATTTTTTAAAGTACACCCAACTTTACAATTGTTATCCTTTTTGGTAGAAAACAACACTAGGAAATATTTCTTCTTATTTTTAGTAACTCTTGTTGTTTTAAAGTTTACTTTCCCTGATAACAATATAGCTATACCAACTTTCTTAGGTTTAGTGCTTATATAACACAACTTTTCCCACCCGATTATTTTAAATCTTTCTGTGTACTTATGTTTAGGGTGTGTAGTAATTTTTGCATTTCGCATCTAAAATGACAATTTTTGTCTTTTAATTGGAGTACTTATTTGAATTTTTTAATATATTAGACTGCATCATATGTAATTGCCATCTTTACAGAAAAATAGAAGATCTGCAATTTTATGTGATTAAATCTAATAATTAGTAATGTATTTGGGTTTAAATCTACCATCTTACTATTTGTTTCCTATTTTTACAAACTTTTATGTTCTTTAATCTCTAGTCTTGTCTTCTTTTAGATTAATCAATTGTATTTTATGTTTTGTTCTACATGAGTGTGTTACTTACACTGTTTTTTACTTTTCTTTGGGTGGTTAACCCAGAGATTACAAATGTACCCTTGACTTTTAAATGTGTAATATAAATTGATATTTTTACCACTTGTCAGATGGGCAAGGAATTAGGAAAGTTTTACTCCATTTACACACTTCCTCACCATCTTTTATGCTGTTGCCCAAATTTTACATATTTTGAACATTTAATAAACTTTTACTTTAGAATAGTTTTAGATTTACACAAATGTTGCAAGAATATTATAGAGTTCCCATATATACAACTTCCCATTTCACCTTTTGTTACCATCTCACATTATTATGCTACTTTGTTATAATTAATGAACCTATATTGATACCCTATCGTTAAGTAAAGTCCATACTTTATTCAGATTTTCTTGGTTTTTCCCCAATGTTCTCTTTGTGTTCTGGGATCTTATCCAGGATCCACATCATGTTTACTTGCCATATCTCTTTAGGTTCTTGTCTACTGTGACAGTTTCTGAGACCTTCTTTGTTTTGATATTTTGAGGATTTTGAGGAGTACAGGTCAGGTTGTTGTTGTTTTTTTTTCTTTTTTTTAAGAGTGCAGGTATTTTGTATAACGTCCTTCAATTTGGATTTGCCTGATGTTTTCCTTATGGTTTAACAGGGATTGCAAGTTTTGGGGAGGATGGTCACAGAGGTAAAGTGTCATTCTCATCACGTATCAAAGGTATGATTTATCACTGATAATATTAACCTTGATTGCCTTGCTAAAGATAATGTCTGCCACATTTCTCCAGTGTAAATTTTACTCTTTTTTTTCTTGCTTTCCAATACTGTACTTTTTAGAAAGAAGTTACTGCACAGAATCCATACTTAAGGAGTACGGAGTCATGCTCCACTTCCTTGAAGTCAGAGTGTCTGTGTAAATTATTTATAATTCTTCTGTAAGGAAAATCTGTATACTATTCCCTTTTCAACTATTCATTCAACCATTTATTTACATAAGTATGGACTCATTGTATTTATTTTATACTTTGGGTTATAACCCAATATCACATTATTTTGTTACTCAAATCATTACTGCTTTGGCCATTGCGAACTCTTTCAGTTGGTTCCTGTGTCTCTTTGACATATCCCCATTGTATCATTTTTTTGAACAATTCCCTACTTTTTGGCACTACAAGACGATCCAAGCTCTTCTTGTATATTCCCTGTCCCAGCCTAGAAGCAGCCATTTCTTCAAAGACTCCTAGTTTTTTTTATTGGAAGATGGTATTCAGAATCAAGATCTATATTCTGGATATGTTTGTTGCTACTGAGATGTTCTTGATTCCTGTCCTCAGCAGACAGAGCTAGGAAATACATGTGGTGTACTGACAGGTGTATTTATAGATGTCTGTAATTATTTGTATATGTAACCATCTGTTACGTAAGTTAAATATGAGTTTATACTGATGTCCCTGACTCTCATCTAGTACCACATGGTTAATTCTAGTCTTCTCTTACCTGTAACTTCTCACTCCAATCTTAAGAAAACTGGATCCCACTATACATAATCTCTTTGCTTATTTGTTCAATCCCAATATACATGTATAGTGGTGCCAGAATTGTTAATCTATACTCCCATGGGAAACAACTTTATTAACTAGAGTACAGTGCTTATACGTATAGTTTCTTTAATCCTTAGTCTTATAGTCTCTACTTATTTTCTAATTTACTTAGGTTAAAATTTCTCTCACTCCCTTCAATGAAGTTATACCATACATCTGTAACACAGTTAGATTCCTTTGTCACAATATGCATTCCATTCTGAAGCCCACAGCAGCCAAATTGATTTTAATTGCATTCATTAAGGTCTTGCTTTTTGTGCTGCAAGGTTCTATGAGTTTTGACAAGTGTATATTCCCCAGTCTTTTACATGTATTTAAAATCCCATAGATATTAGAATTATTTTGTATATTCAATATTCATTTTCATTTAACCAAGTATTTACACTCTTCTTTCCTAAGCAAATGTACAAATAAAACAACCCCCCGGGTTTTTATGTATAGAAACTGGTCTAATTGTGTAGATTGATAGCTGATTTGAAGCTTGAGGCACAGGCTGGGTCACAAGCATCATAATGTCAGCCTGTCAACTATCACATTTCTCAAACACAGCATCCGGTTACTTTAGACAGGGACTGGCCTGCTGGAACCTGACAGTTCAGTCACTGCCAGCAGTCTTATAATAGCTGACAGAAATTGCAAACAGTAACCTTTTCATTTAACACAGACAAAGATTCTGTCCCAAAACCTAAAGCCTGAGAGACACCAAAAAAGATTTCGCTCAAGTCAAAGTTAAAATTCTGGTTTTATTTTTATCTTATTTTTTAGTCTTTTTTCTTTTTTTTTTAATTAAGGGGTGTTTGCAACCAAGTGGATTGTTTACAAACAACAATACTAAGAACCCTGAAACCATGAGCCCTGTGATTAAAAGTCCCTGTCAACTGCTTTGCCTCCAGCATTAACATCTACATAAGGCCATTCTGATGACACAGGAGTGAAAGGGTACCCTTTTATCACTGGACTACACGAAAGTGACAGAAAGAAATTAGCAGTAAAGGCTTTCAGAAGAATGTTGGCCTCTTGGGTATAACTAAGCAACCTCTGAGAAAGTCAGCGGTATTTCAACACTTGAGTACCATGCTTTGCTAGGTTATTTCAGACATTACAAGTAAAGTATTGTTTAGTTGTACCCATGTACACCATTAAATGCATCACAGTGTGGCATGGATTCAGCAAGTTTGAGTCATAACATGCCAGCTGGAGAATATTAAGGGGGGAAAAATCTGTTTTCAATTTCTGCTTAATGTTCTGGTGAAAATAATGTAAGTCACTTCTGTGAAAGTATTTACCTTCCAAACACTCTAACTACTCTTCAATAATATAGGTACTAAAAGACAGTTTTCAGTAATTCAGTGTTTGCTCACTCCCTCTTCCTTACTCAGCTTTTGCATTCCTTTCTTACTCTTCATTGATGCATATACGTTTCAACATGTTACTTTTACTTCTAGAGTTAACCTTAACACTAGACTGACATTGGCAAGTTTACGGAGCAATAAAAGTGTCTTTGTAGGCAAGAATTATACAAACACTGTGACTGTATTTTGCAATCGTTTTCCTGAACATTTTATGGCTATTTAAGCCTCATGGTGGTCTTTCACAATAAGTACTGTGGACTATGAAAACAATGTGTAATTTTCATTTTTGCCATTAAAAATAATTTTCATTTGCTTTGCTGCCTCAATCATTAAAATCTACCCAGAGGGATTCCTCCTTATCTACTGAGCATGTCTACTAAGTACTGCTCCATATTTAACTCGCTCTTAGATCACACCATGGCTTGAGAATTCTTTTAATCTCTTTTCCATTTATAACTGTACTGCTTGACCTTTTTTCAGCAAGGTGTCTTGTATATAAAATGTCAGTGAGAGGATTACAGACATGGGACAAAGACATAGTTTAATTAAAAAAGGTCCTGTGAGATTGAAAAAGGTTACTGGCCTAGATCACAAATATTTAATGCCAGATGACTATTTATGAGGTTAAAATTAAAAAAAAAAGAAAAGAAAAGATTTACTGGCCATTTGTAATTGATCAACCATTAAATTTACAAAGATTCGATTATACTTCTGATGAAAATGTTTTCTTTGTATTTACAGTAAATTAAAATGTCTAAGCTATGAGCTATGCCAGTTATAAAATAAAAATTAATTCAAATTCCCTATAAGGGAGACAATATAACAGAGGTATATAGACCTGTTTATTTTTATTTTTTATTTTATTTTTTGGGGGGTTCGCGGGCCTCTCACTGTTGTGGCCTCTCCCATTGCGGAGCACAGGCTCCGGATGCGCAGGCTCAGTGGCCATGGCTCACGGGCCCAGCCGCTCCGCGGCATGTGGGATCTTCCCAGACTGGGGCACAAACCCGTGTCCCCTGCATCGGCAGGCGGACTCTCAACCACTGTGCCACCAGGGAAGCCCAGACCTGTTTATTTTTAATGTCGAAGTTTGAACATTTAAAAACTCATTCATTGTTCAGAAGTCACGATATGAAGCTATGTATGGATTGATTAAACCCAATACATCCATGTAACAAATGGCTTTCCCACTCATTTATCTTTCCATCCAACCTCATGTATATGTACATATAAAAGTCAAAATATTGAACACCAAGTTATTTAACCACTGATTTGAAAAGGATGCCAATTATTCAGAAGGGATACCCAAACAATCAAAAAAGCATACTACTATTAAAATCTAGTTTGACTAAAATGTGTGAGACCAGCATAATACACAAACATACAAACACACACACACACCTGTCAACATGAAGCTGAAGCTATGTCAACAACTAGTAATTCAGCAAGGAGGATCTTTCTTTGACTTCAGAATTTGATGCTAAACCTATACTCCTTAATGATTATAATAGTACATGGGGATGTTGAAGAATGCTAGAGAGAGGTACCAGAAGTTTCATTTAAACTCTAGAATTAGCAGTCTTATAATGTTCTGAAAGCAACAATCGAAACTTCTATTCACTACTAAGACTCAAAAGCTTCCAAGCACCAAACATCTCACCTGAGCATTAAGACAGTCCTGGGCTGGGACTTCCCTGGTGGCGCAGTGGTTACGAATCTACCTGCCAATACAGGGGACACAGGTTTGAGCCCCAGTCCTGGAAGATGCCACGGAGCAACTAAGCCTGTGTGCCGCAACTACTGAGCCTGCGCTCTAGAGCCTGCGAGCCACAACTACTGAGCCTGCGTACCACAACTACTGAAGCCCACGTGCCTAGAGCCCGTGCTCCACAACAAGAGAAGCCACCGCAATGAGAAGCCTGCACACCGCAATGAAGAGTAACCCTGCTCACAGCAACTAGAGAAAGCCTACGTGTGGCAACAAAGACCCAACACAGCCAAAAATAAATAAATAAAATAAAAAAGGAAAGTCCTGGGCTGCAGTTGTCCAACTTGAAATAAAGATCAAGTTTCCTTAAACCATGAATTAGGGATCTCATTCTTCTTTGCAACCACCTCACGGTATTAACTCTGATCAAACATTTCTTCAGGTGTATGAGAGTTTGCCATTCTTCTGCTGGAGATACTCAAGTGCTTTGTGGACTTATAGAAGGCAAGTTTTGATGTTTTTACATGACTCCAAATTCAAAAATTTTAAAACTCAGATGAAACTCCATAATTAGCATTATATCTATATTTGGATGTTTCAGGTATTTGAATGTTTTAGCCATAGAAGCACCAAGAAGAGCAGCTGTAGGAGAAAAACAAAACAAAACAAAACAGTTTCAATAAATCTGATCCATTCAGTATCTGCATGAAATATACCCAGGAGGAAATTTCTCATGGTAATCAGGATAAAAGAATGTATTTACTTATTCATTTATTCCTTCAACGGATATTCAATTTAATTGGTAATTACTATGTGTCCAGCACTGTGCCAAGTGCTAGGGATAAAATGGTGAACTAAAACATGTATATTTCCTGTTCTCATGGAGTTAAGAGTTTATTGAGGGTGAAGGAGGGACAGATTATTGTCAGAAAAATCATACTAATAAAAGTGTAATTACAAACTCAGGTACATGATACCAAATAAAAAGTACTCTATGAAATCCTGTAATGAAGGAAGTTGATTTAGATCGTGGGGTGAGGGGAGTACTGGGAGTCAGTGGTCAGAGAAGGCTCAAGGGTGAGACAGTTATCTGAAAACCATGGAAACTCCTAAGACTTCAGGAGAAGTAACCTTTGCACAGACACTTTTACCACTTAAGAATCACAAGTCTTATACAGAAAAATAACCCCACTATGATGAAGCATTAGCAGAGGCAACACACAAGAAACTTAGGTCCCCAAAATCTGGACGGATAAACAACCTTAAATATTATAAACTAAGTATTTTAAAATGATCTAAAAATATCAACACAGGAATGGAAACCATAATGTATGATAGGATACCATAACCATAGACAGGAAAATTTGAAAAAGAAGGACCAATCAAAATTTTAAAATTCATTAAAGAAATAAAATAATTTAATGGAAGAGTTAAACAGATTAGGAACTGCTCAAATGATGTTAGTAAACAGGAAGCTGGATCTGAAGAAAGCACTTAATAGATATAAAAAGCAATTTTGGGAGCTGGTGAGCCCCTAATCTGTAGGGCAGGGTGGCAGGCTGAAGACCCAAGGAAGAGTTGATTTGCAGTCTTGAGTCAGAGGCAGTCTAGAGGCAGAATCTCTTCCTCCTCAAATGATCTCAGTTTTTATTTATTTATTTATTTATTTTTGCATGGTACATGGGCCTCTCACTGTTGTGGTCCCTCCCACTGTGGAGCACAGGCTCCAGATGTGCAGGCTCAGTGGCCATGGCTCTCGGGCCCAGCCACTCCATGGCATGGGGGATCCACCCGGACCAGGGCACAAACCCACATCCCCTGCATCAGCAGGCGGACTCCCAACCACTGTGCCACCAGGGAAGCCCGATCTCAGTTTTTTTCTTAAGGCTTTCAGATGAGTGAATAAGATCTACACAAATTAGGCAGAGTAATCTGTTTTGGTCAAAGTTTACTTAGTTATATGTTAATCACATCTAAAAATTACCTCAGAGCAACATCTAGACTGTTTTTTCACAAAACCACTGGGTGCCTTAGTATAGCTAAGTCGACACATAAAATTAACCATCACAATGAATGAATATTGAAAGATGTGGAGGATAAAGTGAGAAAACCCTATATCCATCTGAAAGGTGGTGTAGAGGAGAGATAGGGAATTAGGAGTGAATCAATATCCAAAGCAATATTGCCTGAAAGTTTGTCAAAATTGAAAGAAAACATGAGATTTTAGATTGAAGTGGCACACGAATTCAGAGCAAGAAAATAAAATGAAATCCATAACTAGTCACGTTGTTATGAAACTGCAGAACATAAAAGATAAAAAGAAAATATTCCAAGGTTTCAGAAGAAAATACCAACCATCTAGTAAAGAAAGGTAATTAGAATGAGAGCAGACTGCTTATTGGCATCAAGAGCTATACAAGGTAATGGAAAGATACTACCAAAGGCTCAGGAGAAATCAGTGAACAATAGCTTTTATACCCAGCTAAATGACTGGTTAAGAAAGAAGGTAAGATAAAAACATTTTTTTCAGACAAAGTCTGAGAGCTTTTTCAACCTGTGGGCTTTGCTGAAAGAAATATTAAATGATGCATTTAAGTACCAAAAAAGAAAGAAAAAAGAATTCTGAAGAAAAAAACTAGGATGCAAGAAACAATTCTCCCAAAGAAATTTTAAATATTTTGGTAAAACTAAATTAGCTTTAACTGAAAAAAACATTTTTTTGAAGATTTTAAAAGCAAGTAGTATCTAAAATACTAGACAACTAACATAAAAGAGGGGAAGGATAAGTTAGAAATTAAAATTTTCTAATCTTTTTGAGAGGATATTATTTAATATTATTTATGATATTATTTATTGCTAAATTTTGTACTGTCAAGAGGGAATGTTAAAAACAAAAGGACAGGGCTTCCCTGGGGGCGCATTGGTTGAGAGTCCGCCTGCTGATGCACGGGACACGGGTTCGTGCCCCGGTCTGGGAAGATCCCATATGCCGCAGAGCGGCTGGGCCCGTGAGCCATGGCCACTGAGCCTGCACGTCCTGAGCCTGTGCTCCACAATGGGAGAGGCCACAACAGTGAAAGGCCCGTATACCGCAAAAACAAACAAACAAACAAAAAACAAAAGGACAACTGCTATAAAAATGAAAATAGAACACATTTCTAAACTAGTAGAGGAATAGAAGAGAAATTAGAAAACTTGAGCAGAAAGAATAAGCAAGAAAGCATGTTAAATAGTAAACAAAATAAGGTGGTGGAAATTAGTCCAGATATATCATAATATCAAAAAATGTACCTAGATTGATAAAATATTAACTTTATTCATCAGATTGAATTTGTTTAATCTAGCTTTGTCTCATGAGAATACCTAAGCATCAAAACACAGCAAGGCCAAAAGTAAAGAGATGGTAAATGATATACTGAAAAATACTAAACAAAGAAAGCTACTGTTGCTATGTTAATTTCAAATAAAACAAATGTGAAGTTTAGCCCATAGAATAACTAGCCCCTTGAATAATCTTAAGTCACCGTATTTATATTCGCTGGAAGAAAATTAGTAATTGAATTTATTAAGCTGCTAACTTCTGGGCACTGTGAGAGGTCCTTAGGAAACTTTCAGGACAGCATCTTAGGAAATGTCATTCTGTTCCTAAACATTTTTATATAATAATATACAGCCAGGTAGAGAGTTGCTCTGGGACAGTATGATATATTTGGATGCCTTCTCCGTCCTTTGAAACTTCTTATTGGCTTACAGGATGCAGTGCTTACTCTCTGGTTTGGAAAAATAAGCTAATATTTAAAATGTATAATTAAAAATAAAAAATAACGGGCCACATACAGGTTTTTGTGTAGAATGAGAGCTATATCCTATGTATCTGAGACATTTGAATTAGTGCCTGGATGATGAGTTTAGCTGTTATGCTGTGGGACTTCTGACTGCAATTCAGGCTACTTACCACTAGATGGCATGTTGCTTATTTGCAAAGAGCAAGTATCTCAGACCCATCCAACAAGTAGCCATAAGAAGGCAAGTTGCTTAATATTATAGATAGAATGGTGATGATCATAAATATACATAGATGATAGACAGATGACAGAGATATTCTACTTGCCAATAGAATAAATATGAATTAAATATTAGTTACATACTTAGAGTTAAAATCAAGTATAATAATATCAATATAGTCTAATTAAAAGAGATTGGAGTAAAAGAATGTAGGCTCTAGATTTTGCATCACTACAAGTGTGATTTTTAGATGAGTCATGTGACCACTCTGGACTTCTATGTCCTATAAAATGAAGAACTAGGTAATTTCTAAGATCCTTTTCCAGTGCTGCAATTCCGTAATACCATTTGAGGCAATATATGAAAAAAAAATTAAACTTATTCAGGCATCTGGTGAAATTTATATTTTCTTTTAAAATTTGTTTCATTTACTGTTTTATAAAAACTGTTTTAATTTTTAGAAATTCCAGATATTTGGCGACCGCAGCCTAGGCTAGTCTCATCTGTGCTTGGATTTTATAAGCTCTTATTTTATCTGCATCTCTGATCCCTCATCTGTAAATCAAAAATAACAGAACTTGCTCCAATGGTTATGTGAGAATTAGAAGATATATGTAAAGCATCAAATACGTGGGCACAGGTTGACATGCACTTTGTAGAATTTGATTTTTTAGTATTTAGAGAAAAAATGTTCAGAGATAAAATGAAATTCCAGTGACACAATCTCAAACAAGCCTGATTAGGTATACAAAAAGGGATGGAGCTACTCAACTTGCTCTCAGAGGAGCCCAGAAATGAAAGGGACAAGGAAAATTTGTTTCCATGATCTTTTTAAAAAAATATTTATTTATTTATTTATTTGGCTGTGCCGGGTCTTAGTTGTGGCATGTGGGATCTTTAGCTGCGGCATGTGAACTCTTAGTTGCAGCATGTGGGATCTAGCTCTTGGACCAGGGATTGAACCTGGGCTCCCTACACTGGGAGTGCGGAGTCTTTAGCCACTGGACCACCAGGAAAGTCCTCCATGATCTTTTAATGTAAAATGATGTAAGTTTTGAAAAGAAAATAAGGAGTAAAATATCATTTAATTGAACATATGAAAAAACAAAATTAATCAGGTGAAAATCAATATTAGTTATGAGTGTGATAAAGCTGCCCAACAGGCTGATGTTACTTTAGACTCTATTAACAGAAGTGAGTCTACAATGAGGGAGGTGTTAGTTCTATCCTGTTCAGCTCAGGTCACTTCTCAAGTAGAATATTGTGCTTGGTTCTAAGTGCAAACACTATCAAAAGTTTATTGGCTGTCATACTTTAGGATATAGATACCCATGACCTGGATGAGGGGGATAAGGGCATTCCAAGGAAATAAACCAATTGTGGGTTTGAGAGAGAAAGTCCACTTTGGTGGTCATGGTTTACTATTTGAAGGTCCTAGACAAGATCAACAGTCAAAACTGGGGGGTAGTTAAGGTTGCCAGATAAAATACAGGGCACCCAGTAAAATTTGAATTTCTGATAAACAATAAATATTTTTGCATGGAACATATACTAAAATTATTTGTTGTGTATCTTAAATTCAAATTTAACTGTATTTTTATCTGCTAACTTTGGCAAACCTAGGGGTGTGATTTAAGAAAAGGCATGTTCAATGAACAGAAAACACAATGACAAGAATTTCAGAAGGGAGATAGTTAAAATCCACATTAGTGAATGCAATACTGTAGCAAAATGACTGTCAGTCTGTCATTATTTAATTGATATCAGTATAAGTATTTTATTGACAATGGTCAGAATTTATAAAATTAAAAATAATTGACATTTAATATAGTTTAAGTACTAAAACTTTTGGAAAAGTTCCTCTGCTGCTACCAGCCTGGTTATGTTCACATGCTTTTCAGTTTTCTGTGCCAGGGGTCTATTCCAGTTGGGTATCTGCAAAGCACAGCTGTTGGGTTCAGCTCCTTCCCACCCTCTTAAGCTCCCTTGAGAGAGCCTTTGGGAACATTGTGCAGGAACAGCCAGTACTCTCTGGCACCTACTCAGCTGCCTGTCTGACAGCCTGTCCTGCCTGGGACCTTACTCCTTCCTTTCCCTAGAGGAGATTGGAGGGACCTCAGAGCTCACATTTGGCAGTTCCTGAGTGCCAAAGAGGGAGGCGGGGTGCTTTGTGCTTAAGGTGCCAATGTTGGAATGAATGCAAGGAGGCAAAGAAGGGGGATTAGAAAGATTAGAGTGAACTACTAAAGGTGAATGAAACTGCTGACTGATGCCTAAAACAAGGATTCATAAAAGTGAGCAATGCACTTTTAAATATAAATGAGTCGTAGGATACCAGAGTACCGAAAACAGGCAGAAATCCAGTGCCAGGAAATTCTGAGAGCAAAGTATAAGACACTAGCAATATCAACTGATAACTGTAATGCTGAGAAATTTTATAGCTTCTAAAGATAAGTGAGATAAGTACACAGATACTTACACGTATCAATTTTAGGTAACTGTGTTATTCAGGGTTCTCCAAATAAACAGAACCAATCTTTATGTAAAGAGATTTATTATAAGCAATTGGCTCATGTGATTATGGATGCTGAGAAGTCCAAAATCTGCAATGTGGGACGGCATGTTCAAGACCCAGGAGAATCAATGGTGTGGATCCAGTCCTAAGGCTGGCAGACTGGAGACTGAGGAGAATCAACGGAGTTGTTCCAGTCTGAAGGCCAACAGGAGGAGACTCAGGAGAACTTATAGTACAGATGAAGACAGAAGGCAGTTTGCTGGAGAATTCCCTCTTGCTCAGGGAGGCCAGTCTTTTTGTTCTATAGTTCCTTCAACTGACTGGATGAGACCCACCCATATTATGGAGGACAATCTGCTTACTCAGAGTTCACCATTTTAAATGTCAGTCTCATCCAAAATCATCCTCCAAGTTGACAGGTTAAGTTAACCATCACAGTGGGTACATACCACATTTTGTTTACCTATTCATCTATGGATGGACATTTGGATTGTTTCCACCTTTTGGCTGGTGAATAATACTGTTATGAACATGTTGTAAAAATACCTGTTTGAGTCCCTGCTTTCAGTTATTTTGGATATACACCCAGAAGTGGATTTGCTGGATCATATGTTTAATTTTCTGAGGAACTGGCAAAACTGTTTTCCACAGTATCTACATCATTTAACATTCCCACCAGCAGGGTACAAGTATTCCAATTTCTCCACATTCTGGCCAACACCTATTATTTTCTGTTTTTGTTTGTTTGTTTTGCTTTTTTTTAGAATAGCCATTTTAATGGGCTTGAAGTGGTATCTTACTGGGGTTTTTATTTTCATTTCCCTATCATTAGTCAATATTGAACATCTTTTCACGTGCTTATTAGCCATTTGTATATCTTCTTTGGAGAAATACTATTTAAGTTCTTTGTCCATTTTATAATCTGGTATTTTTTGTAGGTGAGTTGAAGGAGTTCCTTATATATTTTGAATATTAATTCCTTATCAGATTATGACTTACAAATATTTCCTCCCATTCTGTGAATTGCTTTTTTTGCTCTCTTAATAGTGGCCTTTGATGAACAAAAGTTTTTATTTTTCATTAAGTCCAAATTTATTTAGTTTTCTTGTGCTGCCTGTACTTTAGTATCATATCCAAAAATGTCATGAAGCTTTTCCCCTGTGTTTTCTTCTAAAAGTTTTGTAGTTTTGGGTCTTATGTTTATGTCTTTGATCCATTTTGAGTTAATTTTTGTATATGGTGTAAGGTAAGGGCCCAACTTCATTCCTTTGCATGTGGATATCCAGTTTGCCTAGTGCCACTTGTTGAAAAGACTGTCTTTTCCCAGGGTTGAATTTTATTTATTTTTAATTTTTTTATTTTTAACATCTTTATTGGAGTACAACTGCTTTACAATGTTGTGTTAGCTTCTGCTGTATAAAAAAGTGAATCAGCTATATGTATACATATATCCCCATATCCCCTCCCTCTTGCGTCTCCCTCCCTCCCACCCTCCCTATCCCACTCCTCTAGGTGGTCACAAAGCACCGAGCTGATCTCCCTGTGCTATGCAGCTGCTTCCCACTAGCTATCTATTTTACATTTGGTAGTGTATATGTGTCCATGCTACTCTCTCACTTCATCCCAGCTTACCCTTCCCCCTCACCATGTCCTCAAGTCCATTCTCTATGTCTGTATCTTTATTCCTGTCCTGCCCCTAGGTTCACCAAAACCATTTATTTTTTATTATTTTTTTAGATTCCATATATATGCGTTAGCACACAGTGTTTGTTTTTCTCTTTCTGACTTACTTCTCTGTATGACAGACTCTAGGTTCATCCACCTCACTAAAAATAACTCAATTTCATTTCTTTTTATGGCTGAGTAATATTCCATTGTATATATGTGCTACATCTTTATCCATTCATCTGTCGATGGACACTTAGGTTGCTTCCATGTCCTGGCTATTGTAAATAGTGCTGCAATGAACATTGTGGTACGTCTCTTTTTGAATTATGGTTTTCTCAGGGTATATGCCCAGTAGTGGGATTGCTGGGTCATATGGCAGTTCTATTTTTAGTTTTTTAAGGAACCTCCATACTGTTCTCCATAGTGGCTGTATCAATTTACATTCACAGCAACAGTGCAAGAGGGTTCCCTTTTCTCCACACCCTCTCCAGCATTCACTGTTTGTAGATTTTTTGATGATGGCCATTCTGACTGGTATGAGGTGATACCTCACTGTGGTTTTGATTTGCATTTCTTTAATGATTAGTGATGTTGAGCATCCTTTCATGTGTTTGTTGGCAATCTGTAGCTCTTCTTTGGAGAAATTTCTATTTAGGTCTTCTGCCCATTTTTGGATTGGGTTATTTGTTTTTTTGATATTGAGCTGCATGAGCTGCTTGTATATTTTGGAGATTAATGCTTTGTCAGTTGCTTCGTTTGCAAATATTTTCTCCCATTCTGAGGGTTGTCTTTTCGTCTTGTTTATGGTTTCCTTTGCTGTGCAAAAGCTTTTAAGTTTCAGTAGGTCTCATTTATTAATTTTTGTTTTTATTTCCATTTCTCTAGGAGGTGAGTCAAAAAGGATCTTGCTCTGATTTATGTCAAAGAGTTCTGCCTATGTTTTCCTCTAAGAGTTTTTTACCCCAGGGTTGAATTTTAGAAGTGGAAAAATCAAGAAGAAAACTAACCTGAGGCTAAGTAAGACCAATTTCCAACTGATAAAAGATCCAACTTCTCAATGATATCGGAAAACTTACTAATTGTTAATTGCTTTTCTCAGTCAAAAAACAATCATATATGTAATTTAAATTAGTGTCAATTTTATGCTGGATATTACACTTATACTTTTGTTCTAAAATAGCTATAGGTAATATTCTGCATATATTTTCCTAATTTATTATTGTCTATTTCATACTTAACTGAGTCCTCCTAACTGTTCTGTTTGTTACTTTTCAGAGGATCATATTTTTCAGCTTTTTTTTTTCCTATGAATCTTTTTTTTCTATCAAATCCATTCTTTAATCTTTCAAGGTCAATTAGAATAGTTTTCTCATTTTAACTAACATACACTGAAACTCCTACCTTTAGATCATCTGCAAAAACTCCTACCTTTAGATCATCTGCAAAAATGCATTAGTGGGTTATACTCCCTCTCTAGAGCCATTAATGAAGATGATAAAATCATTAGCTTAAGAGATAATTCCAAAGAGTGACAGATGTGCAACAGCTCTTTACGCTGATCTAGTTCTAGCAGAAGCTTTATAAAGCCACTGATCAAAAGTTGAAGTTGCCCCAGATGTAAAGATTGGAGAGGCATAGAGTGCTTAAGATTAATTAAATAAATTTATTTCTCAGATTTTATATACCAACCTCATTTTGGTTTATGGAGTTCAGCTGGTCTACCAGATTTTTCCTCTCAAAGACACTGGAGTGACTATGTTTGCTCTTATAACCTTGTCCTCAAAGGACGAAATGATCTGCCTTGTTAACAATGGAGTCTCATCTTGTTTAAGAAAATAAATGATAGCATAGCGTTTTGCCTATTGCTAAACTTATTGGTGGTAGTATATTTGAAAGGAGAGTGAAAAAAATGAGAACCTGAAATTGTGTACATTTTTTCAGCTGCTTAGTTTTTTAAATACACATCAGTAAGCCCTTGCAAAGGAAACTTCAAAGTTCAGTTCAGTACAATCCACTTGTGTTTGTTATCAGAGTAACTGTACTTTAAACAGTTAATAAAATGTATATTTAGCCAAGAAGGTTGAGGGACAGATATATGCATGAATGTAACTCTGCAACTGCTCTGAATGTGAAGTTCAGTAGTCATAAGTTCATCTATTCTGGTTTTAAAAACCTATCTAGGGCTTCCCTGGTGGCGCAGTGGTTGAGAGTCTGCCTGCCGATGCAGGGGACACGGGTTCGTGCCCTGGTCTGGTAAGATCCCACGTGCTGCGGAGTGGCTGGGCCCGTGGGCCATGGCCGCTGAGCCTGCGTGTCCGGAGCCTGTGCTCCGCAAAGGGAGAGGCCACAACAGTGAGAGGCCGCATACCACACACACACACAAAAAAAATAAACCCCCAAAAAACAAACAGCGGGTAGGGGTGACAATATTTGCAATATTTCTATTGTAGTGAGAAATCAGCAAATAAGAAATCTTACATGCACATATTCAGAAGTCAACATTATTATATGCCAAGCACATGTTTTAGCAACCTCAAAACTTTTCTTTTAAATTTTATTTTAAAAATCAGCACAGGAAGCCAAAGCCTTAGCCTAAAATTTTAAGCAACAAGAAAACTAAATATGAACATAGATAGGACTGTGAAATATGCTGTAATCCCTCTGGGATCATGAAACAATACAAATAAATCAAATATATAGCTAGATTAATTCATGTTATGGTGTTTAACAGATAAAGTCCATGACTATTAGGTTATAAAATTATCGGCACAAACATTAAAATATTTCAATAGTCAGAGTGGGATTAAAGCTAAGTTACAATTGGTAGTAATGAGTTCAGAATTTGCTTTATCATGAGAAAACTAAAATGCACTAGAAAGGCAATGCAATATAATGAAATAGTGACACAGGGATTCCCTGACTTAATAAATTAATTGAAAGAATCTACAGGCAGAGTGAGCATTTATTATAAAAGGCTTGTAACCAGAAGAAAAGAGATAAACATACTCTAATGGTTTGTTAAATAAATAGGAATTTTATAATATGTAAATAAACCTGAAAAATGAGGTATAATCTTGCATCTGATTCTGATTTATATAAATTTGCTATTTCAGTTGGAATGTTGAAATACTCACACATTTTAGGTAGATATTGACAGTTGAAGTGGAGAAAGGAGCAGTGTATAGAGATTTAAAATCCCATATTTAAAAGCAAGGCATTATCTGTTTTATTCCTATTTAAACTAATCAAGGGGGGCAGTACCATAACTTGCACATAACAGCACTATAATTTGCACATAGCTGACATTTAATAAACAAATATTAATTGAATGGATAAATAAAAAGCAGCACTTATTTCTAACACAATTTTGTAGGCTTAAGGTTGTTAATTTAGAAATTAACTTGTATTCTTAATACCTGACTATCCCAGTAAAAGAAGTACAATTAAAAAGAGTGAACCTCTCCCCTTCAGTTTTTCCCTCACTCCCTTCTTTCTTTTAGATCTCAACGCTGGCATGTAGTGTCATTTGGAAATGGATTCTCATGTTTTGATTAGTTTTTATTAACTGGCCATTTGACATGTACCTATATTATAGTTGAAAAGTAAATAGAAAGTCACCTATTTACTTTTAGATTCTGACACTTGAAATGTGGAGTAGTTTTCAGGTGACAGAAGAAAAACTGCTATGAGAGACAAGTAACATTTACTATTTAGTTCCATTCTTTTTTTTGTTTTGTTTTTTTTGGTCATCCATCCCTATTTGAACTGGCAGCTCAGAAGTGTTAAATAAGAATTTACCCATTTGGGGCTTTAGTTAACAATCTAGGGTCATGCAGATGCTTTTGTTTTGGCTGAAAAATCTAGATAAGAAAAGAAAAGGAAAATAGAAGAAATCCCAAGGATTCCTACTTTCTTTCTCTTTTCATCCTTCATGTGGCAAAATTAGTTTAGTTCTCAGGTCAAAGACCATAGCCCCCCAAAATCTTAGATATCTAGCCTAAAGTAAAAGAGAAAAACACACGAAGTAACTTTTCTTACGCCAACTTCATACAGACCAAATAAAATTAGACAATAATACAGGATAATCATGGACAATACTGTCACCCTGTAATTTTTGACAAATTTTGTCTCGTGAAATTCATCCTGAATTTCACTCTGTGGCAGTCATCTTTTAAAAATAATAATTTTCAAAGTTCGAGAAAGATATTAAAGTCACTTAGATCTGCTTAAAATATTTCCCATCCTTCTTTCTTGTTTTCACTGATTATATCAGTCAATCAAGTTCAACAGATTTATTTTCTAAAGAAATATCTGAATAGCTTATTTTTATAAACCACGCAACCAATTTTCACACACATATCTATTGTGAAGGACTAACTTTTGATTATGTGTGAAAATCTATGGCAAGTGAATAAAAAGACATACATATTCTTTAAATAGTAAAACATATGCACATTCACAATAAAAGGGGCAAACTGATTATCAGGAAAGTATGTTTGATTGACTCAGGATTTAAATATTAATATACTAAAATATAGAAAAATTTAGACTCATTTTAAAAGCCAACCAAGACACGTGCATAATTAAAGATTTTAATTATGCTTGTAATAGAAATTAAAATACTTGGAATAAAAAATACTCAATAATGCCAAATGAAATATCAGCATAAATTATAATTGTTTATTTTCGATTATATTCTGGTGCTATTGTCATGAATCACACATTCTTAAAGCACAATTTGTCCTTATGGAGTATAAGATTTTCCTAAAATTACAATGCATGTGCTATGATGAGTTCTTTCCTCCAGAGGGCAGTGCAATACAAACTCAGAGGGCACAAAGTGCACCAAAAAACCAAACATTAAGTAATTTCATTTTATTCCAGTGGTAAGGACAGTATAGCAAAATTTCTAGGACCTGCTATAACGCCAAAACACCTGACTGAAAGATAGAAAGTGTTGCCAATCATCCAATTAGTTTGACCATGTGTCAATCAATTCAATTTCTTTAATGGAAATTGTTCTTTAAAATAAATTAATTGACTAAGTTGATCCTCTGTTGGTTGAACACAGCATCAGTAGATTTTTTTAAAGAAGATAGTTGAAAAAAATGTTCCTGGGACTCTGAAAGACTTTGATTCACATTGTATGAGCACCTTAAAAAAGAAGTATTCCTCTACTTCCCCTATACAATAGAAGGTACACACTTGATTTTATGAACTAACTTTTTCTTGCTTATGGCTCTCCAAAAACTTTTCCAAAGCTAGAAGTTAAATCTACTTACAGCATATTATAAACCAAATAGAATTTTTATACTCTCAAGAATAGTTCTTACAAAACTCCTAAGACCTTTGCACTACTATTGAGAACTATTCAGCAAATGCCAAGCGATATTAAACTTCAAACTCTAGGCACCCAAGGTGAGGACATTAACCAAGCTCTAACATCATGCTAAAGACTTAAAATACTTGCCAGGTTTTTTATATATATTATCTCATTTAATCCTTATAACAGTCCTATTTTCCTTCCTCATTTTACAGATGAGGGAACTGAGTCATAAAATTAAGCAAATGGCCAATGTTTCACTGCTCTTTGGTGGGAGAATCAGAAAGAAAATTCTGTTTTTCTTCTAATGCCAAGCCTTTAACCATTATGTTATTTTTCTCTCAGTTTTGGAGTGATTAGTATTATGATGTGATTAGCAGTATGCTCTAAACAGTTTTGGTTAAGTCCAGTGTCACGTAAACTTCAAAGAGGATATATCACCATGGAGGTACTGAGTCACATGTGCTATACAAATTTGTGTTAAGAGAAAATTTTTTTTATTAGTTTCTGCTTTATAACAAAGTGAATCAGTTATACATATATATCTGTTCCCATATCCCTTCCCTCTTGCGTCTCCCTCCCTCCCACCCTCCCTATCCCACCCCTCCAGGCGGTCACAAAGCACCGAGCTGATCTCCCTGTGCTATGCGGCTGCTTCCCACTAGCTGTCTACCTTACGTTTGGTAGTGTATATATGTCCATGCCTCTCTCTCGCTTTGTCACAGCTTACCCTTCCCCCTCCCCGTATCCTCAAGTCCATTCTCAAGTAGGTCTGTGTCTTTATTCCTGTTTTACCCCTAGGTTCTTCATGACATTTGGCACATATATACAATGGAATATTACTCAGCCATAAAAAGAAACGAAATTGAGCTATTTGTAACGAGGTGGATAGACCTAGAGTCTGTCATACCGAGTGAAGTAAGTCAGAAAGAGAGACAAATACTGTATGCTAACACATATATATGGAATTTAAGAAAAAAAGAGAAAATTTTAACAGTGGTTCTCAAAGTGCTGTTTCAGATCGCAGCATCCTGGGAACTCACTAGAAAGGCAATTTCCCATGCTTCATCTCAGACCTGCTGATTCAGAAGCTGGAGGTGGGAACTACCTGGCAATTTGTGCTTTAACAAGCCCTGCAGGTGATTCTTATGTTTGCAGAGTTTGAGAACCACTAGTATATACATCATGGTTACGACGGTTTCTTGCCTCCAGCCAGACCATATGGATTTTAACCCTGGTTCTACCACTTTTAGCTATATGACTTAGAGCAAGTATCTTAATGTTTTTGAATCTCAGTCTCCTCATTTGTAAAATGGGGTTAATAATAGTCAATTCATATGGTTGTTAAGAATGTTGTATTAAATGGATAATACAAATAAAGAACTAGTGTCCAGCACACAGAAGTGGTGCCATAAAGGTTAGTTATGGTTATTATTTAAATATATATATACACATAGATCTTGAAAAGATATATACCTATACCTGCCTATATATGTGTACTTACATAGATAGATCTTGAAAAGAAAAACCCCCAAATGTCTTAGTTTCTTCTATTCACTGTATTTTTCAAACATAAAATTAAACAACAAATTTAGTTTGTAGTAAAGAGTTTAACTCTGTTTTTGATATTTGATTTTAAGTTTCCAACCCCCAACGCTGTCTTTTCTCCTCTAGTCCCACATTTGGGAAAGCCCATAAGAAAGCCAGGATGTAGCAAGTTCAAATTACACAAGAGGAATCCTCACTCCATTGTTGCCCCCTAACTACAATGAAATCAAAGTTAGTGTCCTCCCTACTTTTGCAAGCCATTTTCAGACCTACTGGAGAGCCTATCCTGCTGTCCCCAGAAAGCCCCATTTTGTGCATAATAAATCTCTTCATATCCTCTTGGTATGTGTATGTGTGGCATTACCACTCCACATTCAGATCAAATTTTAAGTGGGCCGTTGATCCCATTCCCCATGGAGCAACCACAGACCAAGTTTGAGATCTGTCTTTCTGATGCACTTCTCCAAATTCATTCATGCATTTGCTCCCTTTGAAATAGACAACTCATCTGACGGATATGGAAATTCATTTTTTGTTATTGTTTTAATATAATTTTCTCCCAAATTATGAAAATCCTATAAACTAGAGATAATTAAAAATTCTAGGGCAGGTCTTCTCTTATAGTAAAAATATTTTGAAAAAGTCTCATGGGAACCCATTTTCACATTTAATCCTTCAGTAAGCTTCAAATATTCTTTGAGGACTTCCACTTTGATTTGCCTCCATTTTCAGAGACCTACTTTATGAAGAAGAACTTTCAGGTGTGATGCAATAACAGGACAGAGAAACACAATGCGGAATTCTTGCTAAAAAGGCTTTGAGCTTGAATCTAATAGATCTCTGCATCTGATCACAGATTTATAAGAAACAGAAGATAGAAGTGGAACATGTTAAAGAATACCACAGGAATAGTTAGTCAGATTCAGAATGTAGGAAATTTTACAGCACACATGACCCAATTTCTTCAATAAATACACATAATTAAAAGAGAGAATTGTTATCGATTAAAATGTGGTATATACATACATGGATATATTATTCAACTTTCAAAAAGAAGGAAATCCTACCATATGTGACAACATGGATGAACGTTGAGGACATAATGCTAAATGAAATGAACAGGTCACAGAAGGACAAATACTGCATGATTCCACTGGTTTCAGGTATTTAATGAAAGGTAGCAGAATATTCCACCCCAAAATATGACTCACTGGATATTTTGGATTATCAGCTCATAAGGATTATTTGAGCTGATTATTTTGAGAAACAGCAGACACAGGAGAAGCTCTGAAAACAGAGTAGAAGTTACCCTTTTGTAAGGGAAATTTATATGTGTAAAGGAAATCTCTGTTTGTGAGGATGTCTCTCTCTCTACAATAAGAAGAGAAGGATGACTCTAAATCATAAGAGAATCTTACCAATGGAGGAGGCATCAACTTAGATCTGCATAACAAACATTACCTTCCTTGTTTACTGTGATTTTCCTGGTAACGGTTTCCTGTCCCTACCCCTCAAAGTTGCTCTTTTTTCTATTTAGCTGAAGATAATATTTAAAGTGATGGTTTAGCCTACCTCTGAGAGTTACTTATTCTTCCCTGGGCATCTCCCATGTGTACAAAAAGTATACAGGTTAATAAACTTCTGTTTGTTTTTCCCTTATTAATCTAAAATACAGTAGTCACAGCTAAGAACTCAGAAAGGTAAAAGGAAATTTATTTTTCTTCCCCATACACTAAAATAGTCAAAGACATGGAAGCAGAGAGTACAATGGTGGTTGCCAAGACCTGGAGGGAAGAGGGAAATGGAGAGTTGCTATTCAATTGGTATAAAGTTTCAATTATTCAAGCTGATTAAATTATAGAGATTTGCTCATTGTGCCTATTGTTAACAATACTGTATTGTACACTTAAAATTTTGTTAAAAGGGTAGATCACATGTTAAGTGTCCTTACCACAACTTTGAAAAATATTTTTTAAGAATACAAAACATACATATATTTTAAGAGTCATATTAAATAAATGCAATTTGTACTTTGCTTGGATATGATTCAAAACCAGCCAACTGTACAAAGATCATTTTGAGATAGCTAGGGGAAATTAAAAAAGGACTGAATATTAAATAATAAGAAGAAACTGTTAATGTGATAGTAGTATTGCTGTTCAATTTTTTTTTAATCCTTATGTGTTAGAGATTCATAGTGAAGTGTTTATGGATGAAATAATAGTATGGTGGAATTTGGATTAAAATACTCCATTCAAATAACAAAGAGAGATGAAATAAGGATGTTGATCATTTTTGAAGGTGAGTGATAGGTAGGCGGATTTTTATAATTCTCTACTTTTAAATATGTTTGAAATTTTCCAGAGTAAAAGATTAAAAAAATAAATAAGCAAAGGCCTCTTTTTGCCAGAATTCTTTATAAATATTGGGGACTTATTTTTATTTATTTTATTTTTTTTTTGCGGTACGTGGGCCTCTCACTGTTGTGGCCTCTCCCGTTGCGGAGCACAGGCTCCGGACAGGTAGGCTCAGCAGCCATGGCTCACGGGCCCAGCCGCTCTGCGGCATGTGGGATCTTCCCAGACCGGGGCATGAACCCGTGTCCCTTGAATCGGCAGGCGGACTCTCAACCACTGTGTCACCAGGGAAGCCCAATATTGAGGACTTATTAAAGAATGAACTATGAGTATGAGTATGAAATTCATCAACAAAATAACAGACCATTCCTAATGTCTGGTGAATTCAAATAAAGGTACATACAGATAAGTCTACTTAAAGTAGACTTATCTTTGTTCACAAGACAATGTAAATGAGCAAAGTACAAGGAGTTAGTAAAGTAATAGTTTATTCACAAGCCCCATGATTTGAGAACTGTGATGAGGACTGTTGAGTCCAAAGTCAGAAGCCATTATTGCCACAGGCAGTATGCCCTTTCTCTTAAAAAAAAAAAAAAAAAAAAAAAAGTTGGCATTACACAGCCATCTGCTCACTTCCCAAGCTGTTTACCTGGCTGTTTGCTCTGCTTGTCAGAATAGCATTTGGATATTCCCACCATGGCATGAGGGTCAGGCTACCCACCTGGTGCTAGTGACCCCAGGGTTATTTTTCTTCTGCAGCTAATTTTTTTTTTAGCTCATATCAGCTTGGGACTTGGAGAATTCAGCTGTCCAGTCTCGGCATCTCAGCCAGTCACCCGCTCAGAGAGGCATCCCTTCTGTGTCCCAAGTCCAACTCTAAGGTTCTTGCCAATTTAGAACTGACAGTACAAAATGTTGATTTGCATGTTACTCATAAATAACTTGGCCATGATGTGTAATGTTTACCAACCTGCATCAGCATTTTCCTTACATCAGCCTGACTTGAAAGGACTAAAACTGATTCAGCTATGCAAGATTTTATTGTTGTTATAGTTGTTATTGTTTCTGTTTATTTGACTATTTCTTTTTTGGTGGGATGGACACTAATGGATATTGTCTAAGATAATGTAACATTAAATTTAATCCCATGCTTTTCTAAGTCTTATTAAAATGAATACCCATGGGTTTATTTCTTTGCCAATTCAATTCCATGAAACTGCACTGAATACCTCATACATGCCAAACTTGGGACTTGGTGTATGGGAATACAAAGATCATTAAGACATGATTTCTCTCTTGAGAGGCTTACAGTTCATCTTCTTGGGGTTAGATTGATGGTGGGACATGGTGGATAACAGCCATGTAAACAAATAACTGTGGTAGAAAATGATAAATACATACCAGGAATAGTGTAGGTGATATACAAATAAATAAACAACACTTAGAAGTATCAATGTATTATAAGCCTATGACTTACAAAGGCAAATGATGTAAGAAGAAAAAATGCCCCAAAGTTTCAGGAGTCACATGTTATTCTCATAAATACATCTGAATAAAAAGTTAAAGCTGCAATGTATAATGTGGTAGCCACTGGCCACCTGTGTCTATTTAAATTTGAATTAATTAAAACTACATAAAACAAAAAGATCAGTTCTTTATTGGTCATTAGCCATATTTGAAGTGCTTAATGTGGTTACTGGTTACTGTATTGAATGAATGGCACAGGCACAGGGCATTTCCATCATTACAGAAAGTCCTATTGGACAGTACTTATTTACAGTGCCATGGTCTATAGCAGTCCCCCTCACTTTAATGTGCAAATGAATTCCCTGGGTATCTTGTTTACATGTTAATTCTGGTCGGAAGGTCTGGGGTAGGGTCTGAGATTCTGCACTGTTAATAAGCTCCTGGATGATACTGATGTTGCTGGTACATAGACCATACTTTGTGTAGCAAAGGTCTACACTATTTTATTTATTTATTTATTTATTTATTTATTTATTTATTTATTTATTTATTTTTGTGCGGTACGCGGGCCTCTCACTGCTGTAGCCTCTCCCGTTGCGGAGCACAGGCTCAGGACGCGCAGGCTCGGCGGCCATGGCTCACGGGCCCAGCTGCTCCGTGGCATGTGGGATCCTCCCGGACGAGGGCACGAACCTGTGTCCCCTGCATCGGCAGGCAGACTCTCAACCACTGCGCCACCAGGGAAGCCCTACACTATTTTATTAACACTAATAAAGAAGTAATGTTTCAAAGGGTTTTTCCCCCTAGTTAGCTCTGTTAATTGAAGCAAGGGAAAAGTTAGATGATTACTATATTTTTAATAGAAAGAGTTTTTCCTCTAAAATCTTTGATGTTATATTCTACAATTTAATCATATCCATAATAAGGTCATTTTAAAGACTGTAGCACTGAAACATAAAGTATAACAAAAATATCTTTGTTTTGACTATGCACAATCCATATCCTTCCCCCTCTGATTCTTGGCATTCATGAATCTATAAAAAAAATCAAACAAATCGCAAATCAGTTTTAAATTGAGTTGAAATTCATTTACCCACCTTAAATATAATTCTAATGTATTTAACTACTGCTCTAATAATGCCATATGCAGTTTCCTCCTTTGATTACTTCATTTCAAAGTTTTGCTTTCCTCAATATATTTTTTCCTAGTTATTACAATTATAAGGGATTTCACAAGAAAAAATAATTTCAACTTAAATAAGAGACTCATTCTTGTTCCTAAAAATAGGGCTGTTATTATTATTTAGGAAGGAATGAGAAATGAAAATAGCCCTAATTCCTTGGTACTAACAGAATGTGTGCCACTTCTATTTCTGCTCCCATTCACTGGCTCTTTAAATTCAACGAAGACACACCATTCCAATGTCAGTTCAAAATATCCATTTCCCCAGTATCAGTTCTCTCTTCAGTATTTCAGTTCTGGCATGGCTCTCTGGAAATCTCTTAATTACGTTTTGATGTTGCACATTGCTTATCAGTGTGGCCTCTAATCTCATGCTAAAATCAAACACATCAAAGTAAAACAAAACAAAACAAACAAAAACTGCGTTCTTTTCATGCTTCTTTTATTTGGGGAGTGATTAGAAGACATTTAAGTCTTCCAAAATCTCTTGGAGACATTGCAGTTTCCTGAAATTGTGCCTTAATGACCTATTAATTTAAATAACCCATGTAATAATATGTGCCCAAGGAAAATAGTTTTACCAACCAAAGAGTCACAGGGAACTTATAAAGTCATATAATGTGGTTCCCATCTCTACTGAAAGTATCCAGGTTAAAAAGTTAACAGAAGCAGGAAGCTTGTTCCTACTAACAAACTGAAAATATAATCCATTAGTCACTCTTTTCAAATTGCTACCTGATTACTTAGAATCTTTCCAACTCTATAATTTACTGATTTAGATAGAGTACCATGACGAGGAAAGAGCGAATGTTTACAGGATAGAGCCAATTATGGCTAGACTGGGGAAGGTTAGGGTTAAGCCCTTAAAGAGACAAGAGATGCTTGAGGTGGTACAGAGAGCATTGTTGTTATTTGGTCTTCTTATCTGGTTAAGCTTGAAACCATCCTGCTGTTTGGTTTTCTTTAAGCTATCTACGTTAGAAGAAGCTGTGGACCAAACTTCCTATTTTATATTTGCCCATCTGAAGCCATTCACAAAGAGTTCCATTTCATTTGTTTCTCACTTTCATCAACAGACACAGGCCATTTTAGCATGAAAATAATGATGAAAAGGGATAAAGGGAAGCAAAGGTGTAAAGAAAAATAGAGACCAGAGGTGGCTGGGAAGCAAGCAAGAAAACGAACAAAAACTCTGGAAGAGTTTACCTTTACAAGTGAAAAAAGCCAGAATGAAGGTAAGGGAAAGGTGACCTATTAAATTAGGTTTCCTGAGTAGTCTGCTCTTTGATCTTGGAAATAGGTAGGAGACATGGTCTGAGATAAGTAGGATTCCCTTTTCTAGCTGTGTTTCCTTGCTGTTATTTTAATCTATATTAATCTTTTTGTGGAACAGAAATAATTCCTGAAAGAGTATAATTTTCAAAATGATGGACTGTGATATACGAGGTAGAGAGATGCTCTGTCAAGTTGACTGACTCACTAAAGGAGATAACTGTTCTTTACAATAAATTGTTATCAGAAAACTGAACAGAAGTCAATACAATGTCTATTTCTTCAAGTCCTCAATAAATGCAATAAAATGCTTTCCTTCTCCTTCAGTGAATGACCAGGTTTGACAACCAGATGAAACAGAACAAGTGTGGATCAGAAAGTAGGATTTCCAGTATGACCCAATAATTTTTATATTAAGGGTGCCTGTGAGCTACATTAATATTGATGATTCAGGGATTACAGGTGTCCTTTTTTCTCAAGAGTATGCCAGCTAGTGGGATTCATAGCCGTTTTTCCTTATGCAAGTAGGTATCTGCATACAAACTTTGATTTGAAGGGTTTCTCAGGTTTCCACCTATCCAACAGTAGTTTTCTATTTATCTGTCAAGGTGCTTCTGTACTTCACTACTTTAGGAATTCAATGATTAAAAAAAAACAAAAACAGATTACTTAGAAGGCAAAGGAGAGAGGCTCTTCATAGATAGAATGAGACAGCCAAGATATCTGGCCAAGATCCTAAAGCCAAAATTTGTGTTTTGAGGAAGATAAGGAAAGAGTGGGTGAAAATCTCCCTCTTTATTATTAGCAAAGGCTTTAACCCAAACTCCCATATGAAGATAGCTGGGTTAGATCACTTGAGAGACTTGGTGTAGATTGACTGCTATTTCTTTGTTTTAAAGTCATTAAATTTTCCCTGACAGAACTGGATGGTGATTTATTTTCCTTGGTGACAATCTGAATCCTGTACAGCTTTCTCAAAACAGGAAGCCCCTCCCAAGTGGGAAGTAGCCCTAGTCCAATTTACCTTACCTTACCCAAAGTGTGTAAAACAAATCTAATTAGTAAAGCTGCTATGAACACTCATGTATAAACATTTTTGTGGGCATTTATTTTAACTTATTTAGATAAATACCTAGAAAAGGAGCTGCTGGATCATATAGTAAGCATACATGCAACTTTGTAAAATACTGCCGAACTATATTCTAGAGTGGTCGTACCGTCTAAGTAGCCCCACCAGCAGTGTAGAGAGTTCCAATTGCCCCACACCTTCCACAACATTTGTTATAGTAAGTGATAGTTGGCAACAGATGGTTATTCTATATTAATATAATGAATTAATATAATTTCTATATTAATATAACAAATACTACTCAGCAACAAAAAGGAATAATCCACTGCAACAAAACAACATGAATGTAATCTAAAAAACATCCTGCTAAGTGAGAAAAGTGAGACACAAAAGGATACATAGTACATGACTCTGTATTTTTGAAGTTTTAGATAAAGGCAGAACTAATCTATAGAGACCAGAAGCTTATCAATGGTTGCCTGATGCGGAAGGTATGGGGTGGTGGTGGGGCCATGACTGGGAAGGGCACAAGGGAACTTGTGTTTGGGTTGACAGAAATATTCTAGAGCTTGAATGAGATGATAGTTACATAGGTATACACCTATATCAAAATTTACCAAATTGTATGGTACTTAAATGGGCATATTCATTTTATTATATACATAGTACCTCTCAATAAAGTTTATTAAAAAATGTAAGGAAAATCAATCTAGATTTGAAAGTTAAAGAAGGGGAGGAGCCAAAGAAAGGTGAATCCAAAAAGACCAGTGTCCAAAAAAAAGCTTCACCCTGTAGCAGAGTGGCCCCAAAGACTCTTGAACTCCTCCTGCTCCTGGAATGTGGTGTGGGGAGCGAGGCCAAAGCTCTCACTGGAAGCCAAGTCTGTCAGTATCAGTTGACAAGATAGGTGTCTGGCTACTAAGGTAGGAAAGGCTCTATGAAGAACAGGAGGGAAATCTCTAAAATCCACTTCCTCTGGTTCACACTTTGGCTTTGTCTGAACCTAGTGGTATTAACCTCTCCCATTGGCTTTGTTTCTTTGTTCTTTGGTTTTAAATATTTGAAAAGTTACATACTTGGATTCATATGCTGTTTGTATCCTTTTTTTAAATTTTTTAACTTTTTTTGCGGTACACGGGCCTCTCACTGTTGTAGCCTCTCCGGTTGCGGAGCACAGGCTCCGGAGGTGGAGGCTCATCGGCCATGGCTCACGGGCCTAGCCGCTCCACGGCATGTGGGATCTTCTCGGACCGGGGCATGAACCCGTGTCCCCTGCATCGGCAGGCGGACTCTCAACCACTGCGCCACCAGGGAAGCCCTGTTTGCATCCTTTTGATGGATTTCCTTAACCAGTCTCTCTCCTTGGTCCTGGTTTTTGTGTGCAATTTCCCAACTTTGTCTTTTGGGATATGATAACAGATCTTTGAAAACCTTTCTGCCATTGGTATATTCAAATATCCAATTTACTTGCCTGCCTAATAATGCAAATCTAGTAATATTCTTTTTTACTATGATTCATGACATAAAAATTAAGTCACAGGGATTTTATAGTTATAGTCTTGGAATCATTTTTTTTTGGTATCAGCTAGGAAATACTGAGAAGCAAGTATTTAGTTGTATACTTTTCAGAAATACCCTTTCAGAAATAAATCCTCTTTCAGAAATAAATCTTAATTGACTGTGGTACAAAGACAGAGTTAAACAGATTTATATTTATTTTATCAGAAAATAAATATAAAATATTGGCTGTATATTCATATCTAAAGAATACTGTTTTTCTGTGTCATTTGTGACCTGTTTACTCAAAGCACATGTGTACATGCGTATAAATATTCTTTTTGCATTTGTAAATATTTTTATATGGACATATTTTCAACATAACATTATTTGGACTTGTCATTATTTTCCAATGTAACTGGAAAGTTACTTTAAGAGAAAAATACCGTTGACCTTTGTTTTGCTACTTCAGATTTTTAATTGTTCCTTGCATGATATTCAGGCTTCATAAGTGATGAAGTTAAAGAATTATTTTAGTTTCAAACTTCCTGTATTCAATGAGTTTTAAATATAAAATATCTAATTATAAAAACTCTGTATTTAATGATGCTATGTTCAGACAAAATTGTAAGATTTATAAAAAATACTTTTACCAGTCCTCAGAGTTTCCTTAAATGATATATGAACACCAAGTGATTATATTTTATTATTTATCAATTATTTACTAAATAAGATGGTATTTCTTCCTCCCTCCCTCCCTCTCTCCCTTTCTTCCTTCCTTCCTTTTTTTTTAATTTCAAACCAGTGAGAGTAACACCTAATTTAAATAGTAGGTCGATGTTTTGGAAACTATAAAATAAAGTTTTCTTCTTAGTCTACTTCCTGTTTTCTAATAAATTTAATTTTAGTCCTACCCTGCTGATAAGGCATTTATTATGACACATCTAGACTACCTGACAGAAATACAATTTCTTTCCATGCTCTTTTACATTATTTTTGCTCATCTAAGTAGCCTGAAAAAGACAGTGTAGGGTTTCCCTGGTGGCGCAGTGGTTGAGAGTCCGCCTGCCGATGCAGGGGATGAGGGTTCGTGCGCCGGTCCGGGAGGATCCCACATGCCGCGAAGCGGCTGGGCCCGTGAGCCATGGCCGTTGAGCCTGCGTGTCCAGAGCCTGTGCTCGCAACGGGAGAGGCCACAACAGTGAGAGGCCCGTGTACCGCAAAAAGAAAAAAAAAAAAAAAGTGTAATTTAGAGAAGCTTGCTAAACTTCCTCTTTTGATGGCTTCTCCTTTTATTAGAAAAGTGCTGAATCAACTTAATAGTCATTCTGGAGAAAGGTACCATATACAATGTCAACATCAGCCTGCACAAAGGGAAAAAAGAACTCAATGTTGAGATATTAATTAGAAAATATAGAACTAAAAATGATAGATGTAGTTAAACACTCTTTTTGTTATATCAGTCTAATGCAGGCACTACCAGAGAACAAATGTAAGGACCACCAAATACTTCTCCATTTAAATGTCATGTGTTGTAATCACTGTTAAGCAAACTGATTGACATTGCTGATATTTGTAGCTAAATATCATTATGCAAATGATTTTAAGATTATTAAATGTAATAATAATACTATTTTAAAAGGTATAATCTGAGTTTTTGCCACACTAGCTAGATTATTTAAAGCTAGTGTTGTCCTATGTAGGTTAAAGGAGACCCTCAACTACTCCTCATTATTTTTCCCTTCCAATTGTGCCATGTTTCTTTGATATCTACAAGTTGCACTGAATGTTTTTGTCAGAGCTGGTGTTGACACACTGTCCTACGATCTGTAATGAATCCAGGGCTGGTGCTGGTGGGGCTCAAAGGGTGCTGTATCCGTGGATAAATACCAACAGGGTCAACCTTATCTAAAAATGTAAAGAAGGTATATATAAGATGGAAGGAAAATTACAAATCATGCATTCAAAGCCCTAATTTATGTGAAAATAGATTAAGAAGCTGGTACAGGTCACAGAGCAAATTAGTGGCAGAACTGAGATTGGAGTTGGGGGCTCATGAAGGTCTGCTGCCCTGATGGAAAAGTTTTTTATTTAGCCCTTACTATCTCTCATGCTGTTACTGACTGTCATATGCTCTTTTCAACACCCATTTCTCGATGACCTGCTCCAAATGACTTGTTAGAAGATATCACTTGACTCTAGTAATTTACAAAATTCTAAGGAGGTCTGAGAGCTTCCTGAACACTCCCCAGGAATAGGGAGCTCACTATCTTACACACACCTGGATAAAATCTGAGACAATGTAACAAAGATCTTCTAGTGGACCTTGAATCCACATCCTTATGATTCCCACCTGTCCATTGCCCTTCTCAAAGTCTCCTAGAGTAACACAGCTCAACAGCCCTTCCAATATTTTCAAACTTGGATCATGTTTTTCTCTATTTCAGAATTCATCTCTCCAGATCTATTAAAAGTTATTCATGCAATAGCGTCCATATATCCTTCATCATCCTCACTGCATTCCCCTGGATGTGCTTAATTGCTAATGTTGAACCTCTCGCAATTGATATTATTATAATAATAATAATTTCAAAGACAGACTTTAATCCAATTTGCTTATAAAAGTTTGCATGTGAATAAATATCCCATATAATCTAAATGAGATGATTCTGAGCAGAAATTTTGATGACCCTTTTTTTCTAGTCCTATCAATTTGTTCTCACAAAACCAACCTAGTAGAAGACTTAAAGAAAAAAAGGGGGAAATGGTATATTTTTTTCTTCTCTATACAAATACAACTCAATCCTGATGATTGCTTTCTGCTGAACTTATTTTATGTACATATTATTTAATATTTTGAGCTTTGTGGGGACATTGAAGGAAAAGAAAGAAGAAGAATATAAAAACCTGCAGCCAGAAATGAAGAAAACTCTGTATCAACTGTCTTTGTGTAGGAGATGGAAGTACAAGAACCTACCACCTAGGCATTCTGTTCAGCTACCTTGATCACTATAAATAAGGATATAAGAATTGAGTCAACGTCTTGGAAGTCAGATTTCCTGAAGTTACGTTTTCTTTTTTGGTTCTCAACTACCTTAAGAAAACTTATCTAGATTGTGTACATTAGATTATTTATAATGGATTAGCCAGGCAACAGTTTAGAAGTAGCTGTCATTGTCATCACGTTGTGTGTGGGTTGGCATTCCAGGTGGCAAATCTGGGCGAATGTAATATCTCAATGTTTTGGACAAATCATGTAAAGTATTACTTGTTAAAGAAGTATGTGTGCTCTGAGTGTTATAACTGGACTGTAAAGCACATCTTCATGGTCTCTCCATTTATGAAGTATATATATATATATATATATATATATTTTTTTTTTTTTTTTTCTTTTTGCGGTACGCGGGCTTCTCACTGTTGTGGCCTCTCCCGTTGCGGAGCACAGGCTCCGGACGTGCAGGCTCAGCAGCCATGGCTCACGGGCCTAGCCGCTCCGCGGCATGTGGGATCTTCCCAGACCGGGGCATGAACCCGTGTCCCCTGCATCGGCAGGCGGACTCTCAACCACTGCACCACCAGGGAAGCCCATGAAGTATATTTTAATTTCTGGTTCTAAGTGGAAGAAAATAAATATATCATGATATGATTTTTGCATGTGCTTCAGTATTTAATGTGATTTGAAAATTAAATAGTAGAATATATTGTGTTTTTAAAAGTTTTATTGCCTCCATTTAACCCATACGATTTAGGCATGAGTCATTTAAATTAGTCTTTGCATAATTTTTAATTAGCTCAACTTTCTCTAATTATTACATTAGTTGAAGTTCTCATTAAAGTCTTCCTGCTCCTTATCTCTGAAGGGCAGTGTCATAATGAGGGTGAAGGACACTTAGAGGACTAAGGAGATGGTAATTTATAATTTATAATTTAATGTGACAAGCTGACATTTCATTTATTATGATGAAACCATTTTTGGTAAAGAGGATAGGTCATATTTTAAAAATACATGCATTAGTAAGCACAATTGTAAATGTTGCAATGAATACAATTATAACTTGTGTATATTCCCAAATTCTTTAGCCTTGGGGGAGGGATACTGTTCCTTTAGTATTCAACTAAAACCCTTAAGTCTCCATCCTGTATAATCATGACAGAAGTCCAATGACCTAAGTGCTGTATTTTATGAAGTATGAGGGGCATTGCTGTTCACATTTTGATATCACTGAAGTAGGATGTACCTCATAGTCAATGTAATCTTTCAATCATTGTCAACCAGGCTACAGTTATGAAATAGCTATCACTGTCATCACATGTGTGACTTTGTAGATATTCCTGGTGGCAAAACTGGCTAATGTAACATCTCAACATTCTGAACACTTGAATGTAAGGACAATTTGAGGAAGAAATATGGTATCTATTTGTTGTACAAAATCTTTCTCATGAATCCCACAGCAAGATTAGAAAAGCACTAGCTTCAAAACTAGCATCACTGGCTTGGAAGAAAATATCAGAATCAATAGTAGAGCACTCTTTGAAAATATGTTGCCTCACCAAGAAAGTGTTGGAAAGACCAAGATATCAATGACTGGGTCAAAAAGTGACTCAGAAGAGTCAGAATTAGAAAGCAGAGTCAGATATAAAGAAGGTTTAGAACTATTTTATTCATTTTATTTTCTTATATTTTTATTTTTATGTATGTGCAAGAGTGATATGTAATAAAAGTCTATGTTTAATCTAAAAGGGCTCTTTCCTTAAGTAGAAAATAAAAATGTAAGTTATAAGAAAACATTGTATGATAATTTAATTGGCAGAAATTTTTCTATCATTGTGGCACATAAAATAACAGTGCACCTTAAAATAATGGCACCTTAGAGTCAAAGAACATCATAATTCTAGAAATTTCCAGGGAGTCATTATATGTTGTACCATTTAGTACTGACTGTTGCTTGTCATCTTTCTGATGATATGAGACTTCACACAAATCACAGGGCCACTTCTCAAGGTTTGCGCCTATTGTAATGGCAGTTTGCCTTATGAGGATCCACAAAGCAGAGCTGACATTAAGTTATGGCATTAAGAAATCTTTATTGTAATCTTTTGGATGTGAGGGAAAAAAATGTAATGCCACACAGCAAATTTTAACCTGGAATATTTGATAGCATTGTGTTTAGAGTACTTTTCCCTGATCCTCCACAGAGAGATCCTTTTTATATTTCTACTTGGTCTTGCTTCTCTCTATTGTTGCAAGAAACAGCTTGCCTCGCTAAAAAGGGAATACCCTTAGCCAATATTGAAACCCTACTGATGTCTAAGAAACTTGTCGAGTTTTCTCCCAGTTAAAAATAAAGGTGGGCTTTCACATTATTATGGAGAGTAGCTAATTTTCTCATTGACTCAAATTTCTCCCTTCTAGAATGGCATTTTTGCTTTACTATTTCATGACTAAAAATCCTATTAAGATGTCTCTTTTTAACGTGTGTGCATGTTTTCCAAAACCGAAGAACAGTATACTCTTAAAGATATATTCTGCTTCTATTACTAAAACAATAGAGAAAAACATGAGGCAGCCTGTTAAAATAGCAGCTTGTTCCTGATATATAAAAAATTCACTGGAAGAAAATATAACAACAAAAAAACCTCACTCAAATTTCAGAGACCACCCTGATGATTTGAATTTTGATGCTATATTTGCTCTAAAAGCTTAATAACACAAATGAATGGGTTTTAATAGACACTGATATCCTCTGAAACCACAAGAGAGTGAGACAGATTTACAAATAGGGATTGGTGAGACTTGAGCATAAATTCTACTTCCAAAGTCTCCAGAATGGAATTAACTAAAGTTAGGCAAAGTCACCAGTTTTTCATTGTGATCTATAAATACTGCAAATGAAAAACAAAATACAAGCTACAAAGTAGAGCAGTAGTTTTCAAACTTTAGAGACATAAATTTCACCCAAGGAGCTTGTTAAAAACTGGAGAGTTCTAACTCCTAGCATCTAATTGTTCTGAATTAGTAGGTCTGTGGAAGGTCTAGAAATTTACATTTTTGTCACAAAAACATCAGGTGATTCTGATGCAACAGTTCAAGGCATCACATTAAGGAAGAAAAAAACCACTATAAAGCCTGTATCTCAAATAGGAAAAAAAAAAGAACCCAATAGCACGTTACAATAATATGCCCAAATAGTTTGGACCATTTGCCCGCATATCTGGATACATAGTCCAATAATTAGCAGATTTATGATAAAAATAATTTACAATGATTTCAAGCATCTAATGGACAAATTATTCCTTAATATTTAATGATATTCAGAGAGAAAAAAATCTTAGTATGATAATTTAATTACATTACTTGTAAAAATATCAGTTATTTAAAATATGTACACAGAACATCACAGTCTTGGTCTTGTACACTGTATTTGGTGTTCAGTGGAAACTAAATTTCAATAATTTTTATCATTATACGTTAGCTCCCTCATGCAAGCACATGCCCCAGATAACAGCCCCAGAGTCACAAGCAAATGCAAGTTCTTGAGTGACTTCCCTAACAGCCCTTGTGATCACCAGTCTCCCCTGTGCACCCCTTAGGAAAGACCTCTGTAGCACTTACCAGCACCCTGCTTTTTTGGTTGGAATTGACCAATTCACCAGAAGGCCATGAACCTCAAAGCATTCTACTCTCGGACCCTAAGACATGTGCCCCAGGTTCTACCCTCTGTCTGCACTCTGCTTTGACCTCCCAATGTGGCCCCTTGAAACATGCTGTGTACTTCCTCCAGGACCTGTGAGTAATAAACTGCTCTATTTGAATTTTTCTTGCGGTCTGTTGTTGAACCTCCACTCACCATATGGCACCCTGTGCTCCATTTAACAAGTGTTAATTTAAAAAAGTCAGAAACACAAGGCAAAGGTTTTACCATTTTAGAAATCTTCCAGAATATACTCTTGAATAAGTACAAATTTACCTTAATCTCCTCCACTACATGTATTTATACTGTAATCACTAAACTTCATCTCTCTGAGGGTCAATAAATTTTCCTTAACATATGACTTGAATACTGTGGTCTCTGTTTGATACTGGAAATGTTATATGATTAGGAGTTGAACCAATTGAAAGTATAATGCTCTTGGCAATTAATATTTTATCTTTCCTCAAAAGTATTATTTAATAATATTATTACTTTGGATCAGAATTAAAGCAAACGTAGGCTGCATGACCTTTTAAATTTCCTTCCAAGCTAATGATCCATGAATATTAAAGAAATTTACTATTTTTATGATGCAGTTGAATGTAAATAACTTTATCCTTAAAACATAAATAAGTAAATAAATAAAACAAATATTTTCTCCTTTTTATATTTAGATCCAATTCATGTTTGTTCCATTGCTCCCAAACTCCTTGGGGTTGTTTCAAGGTTGTAAGAGGAGACTTGCTGATGGGTGCACAATGTAATTATACTGTAGCCAAGCACCTGCCCTCCCACTGCCTGAAAAGCAAAGAAGGAGGAAGGCCAAGAATATGCGTAAGAGAATTCAACTCATCACTATTCATGTACCTAGAAATATAAAGTTCCAGATATATAGCATGATAGAGCTCATGCAAATTGATAGCTGTAACAGGGCTACAAAAAAAAGCACCGGAATGCATATCCTTTCTAAGGAAGGTCTCTTCATGCCCACACCCAGCCCCTCAACTCCCACTACTTAATCTTAAGCCTTGATTTTGCTGATTTGATGTATACGGAAGAGAGAACATTGAAAGAACACTAGAGCTGTAATTGCTTTATATTGGGAAAGGCATGGAGGTATCACTGAGGAAGAGAAGGGAGTGAGAAGGTGGGAGGACAGGCATCAAAAAGTGGGTGGAGCAGAAAGAGTACACTTGACTCTAAGCGTGAGAGGAAGAGAGCAAAAAAGAAGAAAATTTGGAGTTGCCAAGTGAAATGGAATTTGAGTGGAGAGAAATGTATAAAGAGTACTTTGTGAAGTTTTGACCTGTATTTTGTAATCCTCCTTTTTGTTTTTTCTTTATTAAGAAATTTCAGTGAAGCCTTCTTACCGAAGAGAGAAATATTTTCCAATATTTTGTAATTTGGTTTGTGATTTTAAAAAATGCAATGAAAAGGGACTTGAAGCAAGATAATAAGACTCAGATATTTTCAAGCTATGTCAGAAACAGGTATTATTTAAGTAAAATTTCAGATAATACAAAACCAAAGTCAGGCAATTGTTCTTCCATCAGAAGTGCAAATGTAATGAATATAATCATTAGGGAGGGGGACTTGCCCTGTAGGTGGATTCTGAGTTCTGGGTAATCAGTTTGTCTGAGATTCCAAACCTACTAATTATTTAGAGACGAACTTAGAAAAGAGGAAGAAGGAAAGAATGAGGAAGGTGTGTGTGTGTGTGTGTGTGCTTACACCTAAAAAGACTTCCTCTCTGGTTAGTCAAGTGTGACTGTTCAGACTGCCAGTAGGTCTCCTCACAGTGCTCAGAATTACTGCCTTGAATCACTGAACTCTTGAGATAGACTGGCATGTAATGAATACGTGGAAACTTACATTTAAGCCTTCACAGGTTATACACATTAAAAGGATGTAAAGTTTGTTTCAGAGTTTCTCCTGCAAGGCATTACTCGTATTTATCAAATTTTATTTCCTTCACACCCCAATCAAAACAAAGAGAAGCACGCAAAACTAAACAGATTGACATGCCCTATTTTCTAAATTTCCTTTAAATATTTCTCAAAACACAAGTAACACATATTCATTGCGCAAAATAAAAAATTCCAAGTAAGAAAAAAATTAACCAAAATATTCATAGTTGCTCTTAATATTTTGATATATACAAACTTACATAAGCATTAATATTTTGTTTCCTTAAAATTTTCCATTTCATATAAGTTATCTAATTTGCAGGCATACAGTTGTTCACAGTATTCCTTTTTAATTCCTTTTATTTCTTAAGGTCAGTAGTGAGGTCCTTTCATTTCTGATTTTATTAATTTAATTAATTTATCTTTTTTTCTTGGTTAGTATAATTTCTATTAATTTCATTTGGTTCACTGAATCTTATTGCTGTAGTGTTCCAAGTGCTACAAAGCCCATCTTGTAATTTTCAACTATTATACTTTTTCACTTCTAGAATTTTCTTTCTGGTTCTTTTGTAGTTTTCATTTATGTGCTCAATTCCATATCTGTTTATCCATCTTTCCTATTAAGTCATTAAACATGTTTATAATAGTAGGCTTTTTAAAACTGAAGTATAGTTGACTTACAATATTATATTAGTTTCAGGTGTACAACACAGTGATTTGATATTTTATAGATTATACACTATACAAAGTTATTACAAAATATCGACTATATTGTCTGTGATGAACATTACATGCCTGTGACTTTATTTATTTTATAACTGGTAGTTTGTACCTTTTAATTCCATTCACATATTTTGCCCCTACTCCTACACCCTCCCCTCTGGCAACTACTAGTTTGTTCTTTGTATCTGTGAGTCTGTTTCTGTTTTGTTATATTTATTCTTTGTTTTTTAGATTCCACATTTAAGTGAAAGCATAAGCACTTGTCTTTCTCTGCCTGACTTAGTTCACTAAGCATAGTACCCTACAGATCCATCCATGTTGCTACAAATGGCAAGACTGCATTCTTTATTATGGCTGAGGAATACTCTACTGTATTTATAATATATACCACATACTCTTTATCCATTCATCTGTTGGTGGGCACTTAGGTTGCTTCCGTATCTTGGCTATTGTACTGCTATGAACACTGGGGTGCATATATCTTTTGAAGTTAGTGTTTTCTTTTTTTTGGATAAACACTGAGGAGTAGAAGTGCTAGATGGTATGGTAATAATATTTTTAATTTTTTGAGAAATCTCCATGTTGTTTTCTATAATGGCTTCACTAATTTACACTCCCAAAAACAGTGCATGAGGGTTTACTTTTCTCCACATCCTTGCCAACACTTGTTATTTCTTGTATTTTGGATGACAGCCATTCTGACAGGTGTGAAGGGATACTTCATTGTGGTTTTGATTTGCATTTTCCTGATGGTTAGTGATGTTGAGCATACTCTCATGTGCCTGTTGACCATCTGTATATCTTGTTTGGGAAAATGCGTATTCCGGTCCTCTGACCATTTTTCATCAGATATTTACCCCGTATCAGACATATCATTTGCAAATATCTTCTCCCATTCAGGAGGCAGGCTTTTCATTTTATTGATGTTTTCCTTCACTGTGCAAAAGGTTTTTTGTTTGGTGTGTTCCCATTTGTTTATTTTTCTCTTGTCCTTATTGAGGAAAAAGATCAAAAAAATATTGTTAAGACTGATGTCAGTGCTTCCCTGGTGGCGCAGTGGTTGAGAATCTGCCTGCCAATGCAGGGGACACAGGTTTGGGCCCTGGTCTGGGAAAATCCCACATGCCGCAGAGCAACTGGGCCCGTGAGCCACAACTACTGAGCCTGCACATCTGGAGTCTGTGCTCCGCAACAAGAGAGGCCACGATAGTGAGAGGCCCGTGCACTGTGATGAAGAATGGCCCCCACTTGCCGCAATGAGAGAAAGCCCTTGCACAGAAACGAAGACCCAACACAGCCATAAATAAATAAATAAATAAATAATTAAAAAAAAAAAAGACTGATGTCAAAGAGCTACTGCTTGTTTTCTTTTAGAAGTTTTAAGTCTTACATTTAAGCCTTTAATCCACTTTGAGTTTATTTTTTCATATGGTGTGAGAAAATGTTCTAGTTTCTTTGTTTTACATGTAGCTGTCCAGTTTTCCCAACACCACTTATTGAAGAGACTGTCATTTCTCCATTGTATATTTTTGCCCCCTTTGTTGTAGAATAATTGACCATATGTGTGTTGGTTTATTTCTGGGCTCTCTATTATGTTTCATTGATGTATGGGTCTGTTTTTGTGCCAGTACCATATTGTTCTGATGAATGTAGTTTTGTAGTATAGTCGAAGTCAGGGAGCATGACACCTCCAGCTCTGTTCTTTCTCAAATAGTTTTGGCTATTTGGGGTCTTTTGTGTTTCCATAAAATTTTTAAAATTATTTGTTCTAGTTTCATGAAAAATGTCTTTGGTATTTTGTATTCTTTTTTTTTTTTTTTTTTTGCAGTACGTGGGCCTCTCACTGTTGTGGCCTCTCCCGTTGTGGAGCACAGGCTCCAGACACGCAGGCTCAGCAGCCATGGTTCACGGGCCCAGCCGCTCCGTGGCATGTGGGATATTCCCTGACTGGGGCACGAACCCATGTCCCCTGCATCAGCAGGCGGACTCTCAACCACTGCGCCACCAGGGAAGCCCTGTCTTTGGTATTTTGATAGGGATTACATTGAATCTGTAGATGACATTGAGAAGTATGGACATTTTAACAATATTAATTCTTCCAATCCATGAACATGAAATACTTTTCCATTTACTTGTGTTGTCTTTAATTTATTTAATCAATGTCTTATATATTTCAGAGTACAGATCTTTGACCTCCTTGATTAAACTTATTCCTAGGGGTTTTTTTTGACTTGATTGTAAATGAGATTATTTTCTTGATTTCTTTGTGATTGTTCATTATTGCTATATAGAAATGTAACTGATTTCTGTCTGTATATTAATTTTGATTCCTGAAAATGTAGTGAATTTATTTATTACTTCCAATAGTGTTTTGAGTGAGTTTTCTATAGATAGTATCATGTCATCTGAAAATAATGACAGTTTACTTCTTTTCTTCCAATTTGGATGCTTCTTATCATTATTTTTTCATCTGATTGCTGTGGCTAGGACTTCTAACACTCTGTTGAATAAAAGTGGTGAGAGTGGTGGCCGTATCTTTTTCCTGATTTTGGAGGTAAAGCTTTCAGTTTTTCACCATTCAGTATGATGTTAATTGTGGCTCTGTCATAAATGGGATTTATTATGTTGAGGTATTGTTCCCTCTGTAACAACTTTGTTGAGAGTTTCCATCATGAATGGATGAACTTTATCAAATGCTTTTTCTGTATCTGTTGAGATAACCATGTGATTTTTATCCTTAGTTTTGTAAATGTGGTGTATCATGTTGATTGATTTGTGGATAGTAAACAACTCTTGCAGCCCTGGAATAAATCCCACTTGATCATGGTATATGATCCTTTTAATGTATTATTGAATTTGGTTTTCTAATATTTTGTTGGGGATTTTTGCATCTATGTTCATCAGGGATATTGGCTTGTAATTTTCTTTTATTGTAGTGTTTTTGTCTGGTTTTAGTATCAGGGTAACGCTGTCCTTGTAGCATCAGTTTGGAAGTGTTCCCTCCTCTTCAATATTTTGGAATAGTTTGAGAAGAACAAGTATTAACTCTTCTCTAAATATTTGGTAGAATTTCCCTGTGAAGCTATCTGGTCCTGGACTTTCGTTTGGTGGGAGATCTTTTTGGTCAGTGATTCAATTAATTACTAGTAATCAGTCTGTTCAGACTTCTTATATCCTCCTGATTCAATCTGAGAAGAATTGTATGTTTCTAGGATTTATCCATTTCTTCTAAATTGTTCAATTTGTTGGCCTATCATTGTTCATAGTATTTTCTTAGAATTGTTTATATTTCTGTGATATCAGAATGAGAAGTTGTAACTTCTTTCATTTCTAATTTTATTTATTTGTCCCCTCTCTCTCTCTCTCCTTTTCCCTTGATGAAATTGGTCAAAGGTTTACCAATTTAATTGATCTTTAAAACAAACAAACAAACAAAAACAGCTCTTAGTTTCATTGATCTTTTCAACTGTTTTTTTAAACCTTTTAGAGCTTTACTGTAGTGACATGGAAAGATGCACAAATATAAAGAGGAGGAAAAAGAAAGTTCAAAACATAGGATGTGGGCTTCCCTGGTGGCGCAGTGGTTGAGAGTCCGTCTGCTGATGCAGGGGACACGGGTTCGTGCCCCGGTCCGGGAAGATCCCACATGCCGCAGAGCAGCTGGGCCCATGAGCCATGGCCGATGAGCCTGCGCATCTGGAGCCTGTGTTCTGCAACAGGAGAGGCCATGACAGCGAGAGGCCCGCGTACCGCAAAAAACAAAAACAAAAACAAAACATACAATGTACACTGAAAAAATATGTGAGACCTTAGCTAACACTTAACATTGATTTTCTCTGAATGGGGGTGTGTGTCAATTTTTTATGTTACCTATTGCTACAATTTATAATTAAAATATATGACCTTTGTAATTAGAAAAAGCATAATATTTTTAAAAGGCAACTTTACAATTTCTTTCTATAGGAGATTACATGCTTTATACAAAGCTAAAAGAAATTTCAGAAATTCAACGTTTAAACTATGAGCAGGTAATAGATACAATTTTTGTTATATTAAAATAGGTCATTTTTACTTATGGATATATTCATTGGTCTCTATCAGTGGCTTTTTTTTGAGTTTTTGAACTTTATTTTTTTATACAGCAGGTTATTATTACTTACCTATTTTATACATATTAGTGTATATATGTCAATCCCAATCTCCCAATTCATCCCACCACCACCACTGGATCAAAAAAGACCTTGCTGTGACTTATGTCAGAGTGTTCTTCCTATGTTTTCCTCTAAGAGTTTTATAGTGTTCAGTCTTACATTTAGGTCTCTAATCCATTTTGATTTTATTTTTGTGTATGGTGTAAGGGAGTGTTCTAATTTCATCCTTTTACATGTAGCTGTCCAGTTTTCCCAGCACCACTTATTGAAGAGGCTGTCTTTTCTCCATTGTATATCCTTGCCTCCTTTGTCATAGATTAGTTGACCACAGGAACATGGGTTTATCTCTGGGATTCTATCCTGTTCCATTGATCTATATTTCTGTTTTTGTGCCAGTACCATATTGTCTTGATTACTGTAGTTTTGTAGTATAGTCCAAAGTCAGGGAGTATGATTCCTGTAGCTCCGTTTTTCCCTCAAGACTGCTTTGGCTATTCAGGGTCTTTTGTGTCTCCATACAAATTTTAAGATTTTTTTGTTCTAGTTCTGTAAAAAATACCACTGGTAATTTGATAGGGATTGCATTGAATCTATACATTGTTTTGTGTAGTACAGTCATTTTCACAATATTGATTCTTCCAATCTAAAGAACATGGTATATCTCTCCATCTATTTGTGTAATCTTTGATTTCTTTCATCAGTGTCTTATAGTTTTCTGAGTACAGGTCTTTTACCTCCTTAGGTAGGTTTATTCCTAGGTATTTTATTCTTTTTGTTGCAATGGTGAATGGGATAGTTTCTTTAATTTCTCTTTCTGACCTTTCATTGTCAGTGTATAGGAATGCAAGAGATTTCTGTGCATTAATTCTGTATCCTGCAAATTTACCAAATTCATTGATTAGCTCTAGTAGTTTTATGGTGGCATCTTTAGGATTCTCTATGTATAGTATCATGTCATGTGCAAACAGTGACAGTTTTACTTCTTCTTTTCCAATTTTTATTTCTTTTATTTCTTTTTCTTCTGATTGCCATGGCTAGGACTTCCAAAACTATGTTGAATAATAGTGGCAAGTGGACATCCTTGTCTGCTTCCTGGTCTTAGAGGAAATGTTTTCAGTTTTTCACCATTGAGAATGATGTTTGTTGTGGGTTTGTCATATACGGCCTTTATTATGTGAGGTAGGTTCCCTCTATGCCCACTTTCTGGAGAGTTTTTATCAAAAATGGGTGTTGAATTTTGTGAAAAGCTTTCCCTGCATCTATTGAGATGATCATATGGTTTTTCTTCTTCAGTTTGTTAATATGGTGTATCATATTGATTGATTTGCATATATTGAAGAATTCTGGCAATACTGGGATAAATCCCACTTGATTATGGTGTATGATCCTTTTAATGTGTTGTTGGATTCTGTTTGCTAGTATTTTGTTGAGGATTTTTGGATCTATATTCATCAGTGATATTGGTCTGTAATTTTCTTTTTTTGTAGTATCTTTGTCTGGTTTTGGTATCAGGGTGATGGCGTCCTTGTAGAATGAGTTTGTGAGTGTTCCTTCCTCTGCAATTTTTTGGAAGAGTTTGAGAAGCATACGTGTTAGCTCTTCTCTAAATGTTTGATAGAATTCACCTGTGAAGCCATCTGGTCCTGGACTTTTTGTTTGTTGGAAGATTTTTAATCACAGTTTCAATTTTATTACTTGTGATTGGTCTGTTCATATTTTCTATTTCTTCCTGGTTCAGTCTTGGAAGGTTATACCTTTCTAAGCATTTGTCCATTTCCTCCAGGTTGTGCATTTTATTGACATAGAGTTGCTTGTAGTAGTCTCTTATGATGCTTTGTATTTCTACAGTGTCCATTGTAACTTCTCCTTTTTCATTTCTAATTTTATTGATTTGAGTCCTCTCCCTCTTTTTCTTGATGAGTCTGGCTAAAGGTTTATCAATTTTGTTTGTCTTCTCAAGGAGCCACCTTTTACTTTTATCGATCTTTGCTACTGTTTTCTTCATTTCTATTTCACTTATTTCTGCTCTTAGCTTTATGATTTCTTTAATTCTATTAACTTTGGGTTTTGTTTGTTCTTCTTTCTCTAGTTCCTTTAGGTGTCAGGTTAGATAGTTTATTTGAGATTTTTCTTGTTTCTTAAGGTAGGATTGTATTGCTATAAACTTCCCTCTTAGAATTGCTTTTGCCACATCCCATAGGTTTTGGATCATCGTGTTTTCATTGTCATTTGTCTCTGGGTATTTTTTGATTTCCCCTTTGATTTCTTCAGTGATCTCTTGGTTATTTAGTAATGTATTGTTTAGCCTCCAGGTATTTGTGTTTTTTACATATTTTCCCCTGTAATTTATTTCTAATCTCATAGCATTGTGGTCGGAAAAGATATGTGATATGATTTCAATTTTCTTAAATTTACTGAGGCTTGATTTGTGATCCAAGATGTGATCAATCCTGGAGAATGTTCCATGTACACCTGAGAAGAAAATGTAAACTGCTGTTTTCGGATGGAATGCCCTATTAATACCAATTAAATCTATCAGGTCTATTGTGTCATTTAAAGTTTGTGTTTCCTTATTGATTTTCTGTCTGGATGATCTGTCCATTGGTGTAAGTGAGGTGTTAAAGTCCCCCACTATTATTGTGTTACTGTCGATTCCCTCTTTTATAGCTGTTAGCATTTGCCCTAGGTATTGAGGTGCTCCTATGTTAGGTGCATATATATTTATAATTGTTATATGTTCTTCTTGGATTGACCTATTGATCATAATGTAGTGTCCTTCCTTGTCTCTTGTTAACATTCTTTATTTTAAAGTCTATTTTATCCTGTATGAGTATTGCTACTCCAGCTTTCTATTGATTTCTATTTGCATTGAATATCTTTGTCAATCCCTTCACTTTCAGTCTGTATGTGTCTTTAGGTCTGAAGTGGGTCTCTTGTAGACAGCATATAGATGGGTCTTGTTTTTGTATCCATTCATCCAGTCTGTGTCTTTTGGTCGGAGCATCTAATCCATTCACATTTACGGTAATTACCGATATGTATGTTACTATTACCATTTTCTTAATTGTTTTGGGTTTGTTTTTGTAGGTCCTTTTCTTCTCTTGTGTTTCCCACTTAGAGAAGTTCCTTTATCATTTGTTGTAGAGCTGGTTTGGTGGTGCTGAACTCTTTAGCTTTTGCTTGTCTGTAAAGCTTTTGATTTCTCCTTAGAATCTTAATGAGATCCTTGCCAGGTAATCGTGGTTGTAGGGTCTTCCCTTTAATCACTTTAAATATATCATGCCACTCCCTTCTGGCCTGTAGAGTTTATGCTGAGAAATCAGCTGTTAACCTTTTGGGAGTTCTCTTGTATGTTATTTGTCGTTTTTTCCTTGCTGTTTTCAATAATTTTTCTTTGTCTTTAATTTTTGCCAATTTGATTACTATGTGTCTCGGCGTGTTTCTCCTTGGGTTTATCCTGTATGGGACTCTGTGCTTCCTGGATTTGGGTGGTTATTTCCTTTCCCATGTTAGGGAAGTTTTTGACTATTATCTCTTCAAATATTTTCTCCGGTCCTTTCTCTCTCTCTTCTCCTTCTGGGATCTCTTCTCCTTCTGGGACCCCTATAATGCGAAAGTTGTTGCATTTAATGTTGTCCCAGAGGTCTCTTAGGCTGTCTTCATTTCTTTTCATTCTTTTTTCTTTAGTCTGCTCCGCAGCAGTGAATTCCACCATTCTGTTTTCCAGGTCACTTATCTGTTCTTCTGCCTCAGTTATTCTGCTATTGATTCCTTCTAGTGTAGTTTTCATTTCAGTTATTTTATTGTTCATCTCTGTTTGTTTGTTCTTTAATTCTTCTAGGTCTTTGTTAAACATTTCTTACATCTTCTCAATCTTTGCCTCCATTCTTTTTCCAAGGTCCTGGATTATCTTCGCTATCATTATTCTGAATTCTTTTTTTGGAAGGTTGCCTATCTCTGCTTCATTTAATTGTTTTTCTGGGGTTTTATCTTGTTCCTTCATCTGGTACATTGCCCTCTGCCTTTTCATTTTGTCTGTCTTTCTGTGAATGTGGTTTTTGTTACACAGGCTGCAGGACTGTAGTTCTTCTTTCTTCTGCTGTCTGCCTTCTCTATCTTGTTCTTTGGTTTGGACCATATTCCTTTGTTTTTTAATTTTGTTTGACTTCCTCTGTCTCTATGAAATTAGGCAAAAGAGTTACCTATCCTGGAGTTGAAGGTGTGTCCTTGTGTAGGAGCATCCCTATGCAGCCTGCATGTTCCTATGGCTTTGACAAGAGAGCTGGAGCTAAAGTGTGAGGGGGCCAGGGCTTTTTCCAGGGCATGCCAATGCTGTCAACTTGGTGGGGGTGAGTTGAAGCTGGGTGGGTGGTTGGGGGCTAGACCAGCATTTGGTTCCAACTGGGGCCTCTCCCAGAGTGTACTGGTGGCTGTGACATTTGGGGGGTATGGGTAGAGCCAGAAGTACTAGAGCTGGAGCCTGGCATGGGTCAGAGATTTTCCCAGGATGTGCTGGCAGCCACCAACTTGGCAGGGGTGGGCTAGATCTGGATTGGGCTTCTCTGAGGGTGCACTGGTGGCTACCATTTTGGTGGTAGGGCTAGAGTTTTAGGGTCTAGATGGGAGCTCAGTGTAAGCTGGGGTTTCTCCTGAGGCACACTGGCAGCTGCTGCCTTGTGGGGGCTGGAGCTGGAGCAAGAGGGGTTGAAGCTAGAGAGGCGAGAGATGGAATCTGACACAAGCTGGGGCTTCTCCCAGGGCACAATGGCATGTGCTCCCTTGATGGGGAGCCTGGGGATGAAGGGAATAGACTGAAAACTGCAGAGTCTGGTCCAGGGGCTTCTCCTGGGGTATGTAAGGGCTGATACCTTTGTTGGAGTGGTAGTTGGAGCTGCAGCCCAATGTGGGCTGGGGCATGTGCTTGGGTGGTCTTGTGAGCCTCTCTAGAAGACCAGGAGCTTTTCCATCAGCTAACTCTGTACTGTTACTGGAAGGAAATAAGTTTGTGTTCATGTCCCTTAAGGGTGGATTCTCAGTTTCCTATAGCTTTCCAGTTCTCCCAGTGGTAAGCCCCACTGGTTTTCAAAACCTGTTAAGGGGGCTGATCTTCCCAGTGCTGGACCCCAGGGCTTGGGTGCCCAATGTGCAACTTGAACCCCTCACTCCTTAGGGAGGATCTTTGAGTTTGTGATATCCCCTTCCCTTTTCGGTCACCAGACTGGGGTGCAGATCTTGACTAGATAACTTCTTTTCCCATCCTACCCATCTCAGTTTGTGTGTGTGTCTGTGGGTTTTTTTCCCCCTTTATATCCTTAGTTATAGAAGACTCATTCTGCTAGTCTTTAGGTCGTTCTCAGAGAGAGTTGTTCTATATGTAGTTGTAGTTTTGCTATGTTTGTGGGAGGAAGTGAGCTCAGTGTCTTCCTGCTCTGCCATCTTGATCCTGCCTTCTTTAATAGCAGTTTTGTTTTGTTTTGTTTTGTTTTTTTGCAGTACGTGGGACTCTCATTGTTGTGGCCTCTCCCATTGCGGAGCATAGGCTCCGGACACGCAGGCTCAGCGGCCATGGATCACGGGCTTAGCCGCTCTGCGGCATGTGGGATCTTCCCAGACCGGGGCACAAACCCGTGTCCCTTGCATCGGCAGGCAGACTCTCAACCACCGCGCCCCCAGGGAAGCCCTATAATAGCAGTTTTAAAGTCCCTGTCTATTCATTCTAAACTCTGACTTTGCTTGTTTGTTTATTTTCCTGTTAACTGCTTTTTATCTTGATTACAAAGCACTATTTCCTGCTTCTTTTTGTGTGTGTGGTAACTTTGCATTCTATTTTATTTTTGAGAGAGTCCCCATTATTTACTATTCTTTTTAAGTGTTTTGAATTTTATTTTGACTTGTAGTAGTTTACCAGTAGATTTTTTTTTTTTTTTCTTTTTTTGCGGTATGCGGGCCTCTCACTGTTGTGGCCTCTCCCGTTGCGGAGCACAGGCTCCGGATGCGCAGGCCCAGCGGCCATGGCTCACGGGCCCAGCCGCTCCGCGGCATATGGGATCCTCCCAGACTGGGGCACGAACCCGTATCCCCTGCATCGGCAGGCGGACTCTCAACGACTGCGCCACCAGGGAGGCCCTACCAGTAGATTTTTAAAAATTCTGTCAAGCTTATTTTATGTTTATTAAGATGGGTTTACTTTGCATTTTTCCTTAATCCTAATGTGTAGTTCTTACTTTAAGCATGGCCTCCTAGGATTTCACTTGAACACATAAAGAGCTCAGTAGTATCTCTCCACTCTAGCTGGGCTGCAGCTCCAACTTCTCTCAGGATTGCATGGCTTATGATATCTCTGATTAGATCTCTATACCCCCATCAGCTGTTCTTTGCTATACTTCATGGTTTCTCATTCTGTATGTGACCCCAGAAGACATTCTTGTGTAGGAACTGTTTTACTTATTTTTGTACATTCAGAAGTGTCTCATAGAGTGCCTGATATATGGTTACACTCAAGAAATATGATTTTAAATGAACTGAGTATTTATTCAAGAATAGATCAAGACTATGCAAAACTCTGTAGAAAAAACAAAGTGAGACCCTTTTTAAGAATTTAAATATGGGAGAGTGGGTGAAATGAGTGAAGGTGGTCAAAAGGTACAATCTTCCAGTTAGAAGATAAGTAAGTCCTGGGGTTGTAATTATAGCATGGTGACTATAGTTCTGTTAACAATACTGTATTGTAAATTTGAAAGTTGCTAAGATAGTACATCTTAAAAGTTCTTATCCCAAGACAAAAAACTGTAACAATGTGTGGTAATGGATTTTAACTAAACTTACCATGGCAATCATTTTGCAATATATCCATATATCAAATCATTATGTTTCAGACCTAAAACTAATACAATGTTATATGTCAATTACTTCTCACTAACAATAAATAAATACTGATAGTATAAAAAAAGAATTTAAATAATATTTTGTCCATGGTACAAAGAAATCAAACATTTCTAAATAATTTGCAAAATTTTGTTCAGTAAAATCATACAATATGAAAAAGAATCATAGAAAAGAAAAATTACATTTACTATTTTGGAATTTGTCTTATTTTAGTATACTGAGCTTAAGTATTAAGTTTATTCATTTCAGTTTATTAATGCCAGTTGTATCCCTTTAAAAGTGTTGAAGATGGAAAGTTAAGGTTTACAAAAATTGCTCACCAGTATAACTGCATTTACAGTTTCATCAAAATATTAAAATTTTGTTTTAGTTATTTACTACAATTTTAGAAAACCATGATATATCAGAAAATGTGGTTCTAGTTCTTACTTTTACTATTTATAGCCATTATACCCCTGTCAACTCATTTAGCTAGACAGGACCTCAGATTTCACATTGCTAAAACTGAAAATCATATTAGTTTCTTAGAGTTGTTTTGGAGGTTAATTGTTCTAACATGCAAAACATTTTTGTAGTGTGATTTCTTACACTACAAAAATGTAGGCACTCAGTAGTATTAACCAATTTGGATTGAAAGTGAATCCCAATCAAAACACTACTTAAACTTGTAATAATGTCATAATCAAACTGATTTGCACATGTAATTATAGAAAAATTGGAGAGTTTATATCAATATTTTCAATTAAACTAAGAAGTTAACATGAAAATATTTTACTTTCTCCAGTTACTATAATTTTCTATGCTAAAAGCACATATATTTTACAGTAATTTTTAAACTAAAAACAAGACACATTTTATCTTTATTTCATTAGTTAGCAACCTATTTCAAAAATGATCAAAGAAGATTCATTTATTTTTAAATTTCAGCTGCATTTCTAAATATCAGCCACAATTTGAAAATATTAACCATTATATTTTCAATGGAAAACTTATTTTTTGAAATGTTTGTGTTCATTTTATTCTAATTTTTCTCTTTTGCTGTATTGATTTGCAATTGAGAATCAGTGGCACTTGGTGCTATAGAAGACTATGTAAATTATTTCCTGGCAAGCCTTGGTAACACATATGCTTCTTTTAAGAATAACTAAGAAGCAATCTGCTGATTAGTATACTTTACATCCTTGCGTCCAAGTCCTTCAAGAACATTCAATATCTGTGTCACCTAAATAGAACAAATACTCTGACTCCAAGGTACTCATTCTCATTTCCCCTGCATGCCATGCCATTCAAAATCTGTAGGGCACAGATATATTTAAAATCAAAATGAAGTAATGATTCCTGTTTATACTGTACTATAACTTAAAACAAGAGTATAAGTGGTTTTTAAACATCCACAGAGAAATTAACAATAAAACTTAACAATGAAACTACTATTTTTTTCTATTGACAGAAATAAAACAAAAATAAATAAAAATGTTCATTCCATAGAAGTGAAACAAAATCAGCTACCATAACCTTCACTGTGAACATCATCTTAATTAATATTCATCAAACAATTAAAATCATAAAGTTAAGGAGAAAATGTTCTATGCATCTCTTAAAACTGATGAAGAAATGCCAATATTTGTTCAGGTGAGTTAAGGTTACTTTATTAAATACACCCAGCACACCTTCTAGATTCTCCATTTGTATTGGTGTAATCAAATTGTCCCTAGCTTCTCCAACACTAGTTACAGATATAATATTACTAGTTCTAATGCTCAGTGCTTCCAGTTGCTTGGCCAATCCTATACAGTGTCCTGCTTTCTTAAATATAGCAAAGGCATGTTTATGTAAGTCTAAGATTCAGTACTAGCTATTGCTCATCTCCTGGTAAACCAATCTGGGACATATTCTAGACCACCAAATGCACATATATACAATAGAATATTTCTCAGCCATAAAAAGGAATGAAACTGAGTTATTTGTAATGAGGTGGATGGACCTAGAGTCTGTCATACAGAGTGAAGTAAGTCAGAAAGAGAAAAACAAATACCGCATGCTAACGCACATATATGGAATCTAAAACAACGGTACTGATGAACCTACTGGCAGGGCAGGAATAAAGACGCAAATGTACAGAACAGACCTGAGGACACAGCAGGGAAAGGAGAAGTTGCTGCATAGCACAGGGAGGTCAGCTCGATGCTTTGTGATGACCTAGAGGGGTGGGATAGGGAGGGTGGGAGGGAGGCTTGGGAGGGAGCTTCAAGAGTGAGAGGACACGGGGATATATGTATACATACAGCTGATTCACTTTGTTCTACAGCAGAAACTAACACAGCATTGTAAAGCAATTATACTCCAATAAAGATTAAAAAAAAAAAAAAAAAAAGAGGCTCTGATCCTTCCAACATTTCTTCCATTACAGAAGGACAAGATAACTGCTGCCCCTAATGTCAGAGCATATCTTGAGCTGCTCGTAAGTTCACTGGCAAAGTGAGAGAGAGAACATTCCTATTTTGATATGATCAACTAAAGGTCTCACAGCAAATTTGAGTGAAATATGTTAAATTGGTTGAGAAACAGCTCTTTCATCTGCTGTGACACACAAATCTAAGGTCTAACAGCTTCAGGTCTCAAAAACTTCACCTGATCACTCTCATCTGAATCACTTCCATAAAGAGGTAAGATAAACAACTTTAATTTTTTTTAACAGCTACAGTTATATGAATTGAAATTTAAGGTAATACCAAAGCTTATCTAAATTCTCTAGTATTTTCAAATTTGAAGACTGACTTGAAAATTTCCTTGATTTTCTGTGTAATACCTGGCACATTCATTCTGAGTTCTAGTGTGAACTGCTGAGAAGGGGAACTTCTCTAATTACATTTTGCTGTCTCCTTTCCAATTTTCCCCTACACCAAGGAGAATAACGTTCAAATAAAATGACCAAAGCACTGAAATGAAAAAAGAATATTTAGATGCTCTCTCAAATCTTAACTCAATTTAGAAATGAAAAATAACCACTGACACAAGGATAAAATTGTTTTCTTATCTGGCCTGGTCTGAAACTAGTAACTAGTGAACCATGTTATAATCAATACCATTAAAGCTAACTTAAAAAAAAATCCTCCTTACTATCCCTCTCTCACATGCAATCCATCTTTACTTCTTGTAGCTTCTATTACTTTATTTCTAAATTATAGTCTCAAATCCAACCATTTATTTCCATTTCCACTGACAGAAAATTAGCCCAAGCCTCTGGCATCCTGCAGAGGGATTATTGCAATTGCTTCTCCAATTAAAATATTTTAAAATGTAACATTAATTCATGCAAAAAAGTATTAGAAAAAGTGTAACAAAATTAAACACAAAATGAGTAACCACAATTCAATTCAATAAATAGAACATTATTTGCTTCTTAGAAGACCCTTCAAAAGTATTTTTGCCATGCTACAGTTGACAGTCATTTGGATTGTCCTTCGTTTGGAATTATAACAAATAATACTGCTTTAAACATTCCGTACAAGTTTTTGTGCATATACATTTCTCTTGTCTAGTAGCTGAGTCAAATGGTAGGAGTGTGTTCATTTTATGGCCGGTTTTTCAAAGTGGCAGCACTTATTTACACTTCCATCCACAGTATCTGAGAATTCTAGCTGCTCCCCTTTCTTGCCAACACTTGGTGTTGCAGACCTTTTGAACTTTAGCCAGTCTCTGAGTATGTAGCAGCATTTTTTTTTTTTTACCAAATTACTAATGATGTTGAGCAACTTTGTATATGCTTATTGGCTATTTGTATATATCATATATCAATTATGAAGTGCCTGTTTATATCACTTACCTATTTTGAGGGGGCACTGTCATTTTTTTATCGTAGCATTTTTTATATATTCTGGATATGAGCCCTTTATAAGTTATTTTGCACTGCAATTTTCTTGTCTTATTCAGTGCTGTGCCTTTTCTTTCTCTTACTGATATTCTTTCAGGATATTTCATTCTTTGATTTTAATGTAATTTAAATTTCAATCTGTCAAACTATCATTTCCTTTATGGGTGATGCTTTTTGAATCCAATTTAAGAAAATTTTGTCTGTACTACAGTGATTAAGATATTCTCCTGTTATCTTCTTGAAGACTTGCTGTTCTGCCTTCCATTTTCATGTCTACAATCAACTAAGAATTGACTTTTGTATATGAGGTGAGGCAGGGGGTCAAGTATTTTCCCCTCACGTCAATACCCAGTTAATACAGTGCCAATAATTGAAAGACTCTGCCCTTTCCTGCAGTGCCACCTTTATTTTAATTAACATCCTTATATGTGTGGTATATTTCTGAGTTCTCTATTCAATTTGATTGATAATGTTTCTATTCTTGCACCAATAGTACATCAATAGTTTTTATTCTGTAGCTTTTTAACAGGTCTTAATATCTAATAGAGTATGCCCTTCTCAAGTTAACTTGGCTATTCTTGGCCCATTGTTTTCCATTGAAATTGTACAATAAGCTTGTCAATTTATACATAAACACATAATCTATTGGGAGTTTTATTGTGATTGCATAAAATCTAAAGATCTCTTTGAGTAGAATTCTTGACATTTTTTACATTACTTAGACTTCCAAACCATAAACATGTTTCATCTATGAATTTATATTTTCTATATGTCAGCAATTAATTTTCTTTAGTTTTCCACGAGGAAATTTTAAACATAACATTAAGCTTATACCTACATATTTGTGATCTTTTGATCTTGTGATACAGGAACCAGTTTTAGAATTTCTTCTTTTTGTTGCTGATATACAGAAATACAATTAATGTATATTGACCTTATATTCAGAAATCTTAATGAAATTACTTATTAATTCAAACAATCTGTAGGAACTTTGGGCTTTCTATGAACATAATGATGCCTGCAAATTGTAATTTATTTGCCCCTATAAAATTCTTGTAAATTTTATATTTTTCAATTGCTTTATTTCACTGGCACAAACCTCCAGGGTAATGTTAAACAGATGGGATGATAGCAGGAAATGCATGTCTTATTTTTGGTTTCAGGGGAATACATTCATCTTTTCATAATTAAGTACTACCCTTTCTGAATTATTTTGTGTAGATATTCTTTAGTTTACTAAGAGTTTATATTGTAAATGGATGATACATTTTCTCCTTTACTGAGTAATTACACTACTTAATTTTCTAATGTTAAACCAACATTTAATTCCTGGAATTAAAACAACCTTGTCATGATACATTATCTTTCTTAATATCTTTGTCATATTTAGATGGTTTGGTATAAGATTATGATAATCTCAGAAGTGAGTTAGGGAGTATTTCTACCATTATCTGAAAATATCTGTTTAAGGCTGGTGTTACTTTGGTGTCCATAAGTATTTAGAAATTTCATTACTAAAGTCAGGTGTGTGCAATATATTGTTTCTTCCCATGACAGGTTTAGTAAGATTTTTATAAATTTCATCTAAAACTTCAAATTTACTATTATGAAGTAGTTCATGTCTTTTTATTAGCATTTAAATACAAGTAGGATCTACAGTGATGTCCTCTTTTTTATTCTTCATATTAAGAATTTGTAACATCTTCTCAGGATTTTTTTCTTCACCTTCTCTGCTAAGTATTTATAAATTGCATCAGTTTCTCTGAGAAAGGACATTTTGGTTTTGTTAACTTTTTATTGCATATTTGTTTCCTATTGTATTTTTATTACAACTGCAATGAGATAACAATTGAAGTACACTGAATTGTATATATTTAAAATGCAAAATTTGATCTGTTTTGGTATATGTATACACCTGTGAAACAATTGCCATATTCAAGATAACCACTTCCCTCATCTCTGCAAGTTTTCTCATGCAAGTTTCCATCCATCTTTTCTTCCCCCTTCATCCCATGCAATTTCTGTTAATACAGATTCATTTGCATTTTCTGGAATTTGTAATGAATAAAATAATAACAGTATGTACTTTTTTGGGGGCTTGGCTTCTTTCACACAGAATGCATTTTGGGATTCATCCATGTTGTTGCATATATCAATATGTTCATTCCTTTCTGTTGCTCAATAGTATTTCATTGCATGGGTGTACCACAGTTTATTCCCTCCATCTGTGTTCTTATATTTAAGATAGTCTCTTATAACTAATACAGAGTTGGGTTTCTTGTATTCCAATATTACAATCTTGTTATTATTACTATTGCTTTGGGGTTTTTTTTGTGTGTGTGTGTGGTACGCGGGCCTCTCACTGTTGTGGACTCTCCTGTTGCGGAGCACAGGCTCCGGACGTACAGGCTCAGCGGCCATGGCTCATGGGCCCAGCCGCTCCGCGGCATGTGGGATCTTCCCGGACCGGGGCACAAACCCGTGTCCCCTGCATCGGCAGGCGGACTCTCAACCACTGCGCCACCAGGGAAGCCCATTTTGGGTTTTTAAAATTTATCATTTTACTATTTGTTTTCTAATTAACCCACGTAGTTTTCTTTTTCCTTTCCTTTCTTTTTTGGTCTGCTTTTGGATAGATTAAGAACGTTTTTATTATTTCATGCATCCCTTCTATTGATTTGCTAGTTTTACATATGAAGAATCTTAATAGTAGGCTCTCAAGAGATTATACAATATATGCTTGATATATTGAAGTCACTATGGTTAATATTTCAAGTATTTAGATACCCTTTCACTGATTACTGAATTTTAGTTAGCAGTTATTTTCTTTCAACCATTAAAGATATCATTCTGTTATCATTGACTTCATTTGTGCTCTTCTATTAATAAATCAGCTGTCAGTCTTATTGCATTCTTACAGGTAATATGATTAATTGCTGCCAGATTTGACTGCTTTATAGATTTTCTCTGTCTTTTATTTTTAGCAGATTCATAGTGATGGGTCTGGGTGTGATATTATTTATATCCACAGGGTTTTGATGCTCTAGTACCTGTGATTTGATGTCTTCAATTGCTTTTACAAAATTCTTTGCCATCATCTCTTCAAATATCGCTTCTTCTCTAAGACTTTTCTTCCCTCTTTTTCTAGACTACACATATATCCAATATGTACCGTTATATCTTTTCCTCTATTTTACATCTTTTTGTCTCTTTGCTTCCACCTGGTTATTTTCTCCTGACCTATCCTTTGTTCCTATCCTATTTCCCTTTGCAACATTGTCTAATCTGCTGGTGAACATTTCCATTGGTCTTTATTTTAATTCCTATATTTTTCAGTTCTAGAATATCCTTCTGGTTGTTTTCTAGTTTCCAATTTTCTCTGAAAACTTCCATCTTGCCTTTTAATCCAGTAAATGGATACACTAACCATATTTATTTTAAATTATGTCTCTTTGCATCATTACTTGTTAAAATCTTTCAGTGTTTTCCTATTACACTTTAAAAAGAATGCCAGGGGCTTCCCTGGTGGTGCAGTGGTTGAGAGTCCGCCTGCCAATACAGGGGACATGGGTTCGTGCCCTGGTCCAGGAAGATGCCACATGTCGTGGAGCAGCTGGGCCTGTGAGCCATAGCCACTGAGCCTGCGAGCCATGGCCACTGAGCCTGTGCGTCTGGAGCCTGTGCTCCGCAACAGGAGAGGCCACAACAGTGAGAGGCCCGCATACCGCAAAAAAAAAAAAAAAAAAAAAAAAAAAAGAATGCCAGGATCCTTCCCTCAGATTAGATGGCCATGTATGGTCTGACTGCAGCTAGATTCTTCAACTGCATCTATTATTATGCTCCCCACTCCCCACTCTTCATGCTGTATTTGACTCTGTGGCTGCCCTATGCTTTTCCTCAAGTCACAGTTTTTCTCTTCCTCAGGATTTCTGGATCTTTTATATATCATCTTATTAGTGACTCCCCTCAAATGACTCTCAGTATTTGCTTTTTCCTCCTTGCCAGCCTATTTCTCACCTATAATGGCAGTGACTATATTTTCTTCCTGTTGTAAATCCAGGTCTTAGCATATTATTGGCACATGATAGGCATCAAATATTTGTGAATGAATGATTCAGTGAATGAAAGCTATAATTCTCCTATTTAACAATTCTCTTAATAGTAAAAAGATGAAAAACATCTAGTTATTATCTTATTCATCTTTTTATCTCTCAGAGCACCTAGAATATATTAGATAATTGTTCAATACCTTTGACAAGTTGAGTTGAATTATAAAATGCTCATGGTTGTGAAATTCATAGATAGTATGAATATAGGTATAATATAGATATGTCTATAATATATATCCCTCCAAATCTATATATCTATATCTATATGAATGATATGACCATAACTATAACTATGACAATACCAATTACTAACATTCTTAAAAACCTGTACAATTTTAATGAAATAGTGAACTTGACCTTTCACAGACTTTCACCAATAATTTTTTCTACAACTCTGAATACCTGTAGTTATAGATACCAAACATAGTTTGGTCATGTTTCAAATATACAAGCAGAGAGGAGATATTTGATTTGTATGAATTATTTTAAAATGCTGTTTTCAGACCACTTTATTTTTAATATATATCAATTATTTTTTAAACACATGCAAAATTACTTGAATACGTAATACTTTCCCTTTGTTGTCTAAGAAGGGGTCAAATTGGCAATCTCTGACTCTGACTCTCCCAACATTTCCTGTGGACTTGTAAAAAAAATAAAAACTAGAATGCTAAAATCCAGAAAGAACTTCTATTTTAACAAAAATACCAAGGAGTTAATTAAAAAGCACAAGTTTGGCTTGCACATTCTCTGAAACACAGCAGTCTGCTAGCCAAGAACTAGGTAGATAGAAATTTTAGCTATTCTATTTTCTCTGGATTTCATCTTAAAATAGATATTTGGCACATATCTAAACAGATGATTGGCTCACTTACTTAAAACTGCATGAATACTGCTTCCATAAAGATTTGGTTTACTCTTGCACTCACCCACACCTCATTATTACTTACATTTCTATAGCTATTCAGATACTCTGTTTGCCAATGAATGGCGTGGAGTTGGCTAGAAATGGCATTTTTGGATGGCTTGTCTCCTTGGGTGAGGGAAGAGCCAGAAACCTGGGGACAACAAGGCATGATGGGAGTGGGAGATTTTCACCTGCTGTACTGGTTCAAAGTGCCCAAGAGCCTTGTCATGTGGACAGAAGAGGATTCCATACGGTCAGTCAGGGTATAGCAGTAAATGCCGGGAGTCATTAGGAAATTTGGGTACTATCTAAAAACAACCACCACTCTCCATTCCATCTCAGGAGTAGAGATCTAGGAGAAAGATGCTAATAGCAACGAAATGGAGACTAAGCAAGGTTAAGAGTATTACTGACATAATACTGCTTACAGGTGTGTTGGGAAACACCAGAGCTGAGATGCAAGGGCTGAGATGAATACAAGACAAAGTTTCAAGGATTACAAAACAAAGTTTCAAGGATACATGAATACAGTCTCAATATTAAAACTTGCTTTGGAGGTAAAAAATAACAATATTGACATAGGGAAATAATAAAGTGATGTGGAACATGAACATGAGAAGCTCAACCAGAAGATGGAGGATAGAAGATAATGAGTTAAAACAGTAATAAAGAATATTGTCCATAGGAAGACAAGAGAATAGAAATCGAACATAAAATTAATTATTTATGGTCTTAAGAAGCCAAAACACTTAAATAAAATAAGTATTTAAAACAATTGAAGTAAACATTCTGGAGATGAAACAGACCAAGCTGCACATATCAAAAAGTTTCACCATGGTTTAGGCAAAATTAATACAGAAACTAATGACAATCCAGGAAAAATTTTTTGAATTGAAAAATAAGAGGACATAGAGTATAAGTTACAGACAGAAAACTAAGAAATTTGACTAAGAAACGAAAATCAGACTGGCTTTTTACTTCTCCGTAACCCTAAATGTCAGTCAACAATGGTCAACATGTATAGCATATTTAAGAGAAAGTATCAACCCATGAATGATATATCTAGCCAAATTATTATTCATGTAAGAAAGTAAGATACTTTCATAAATGCAAGGACTTAGAAAATATACCAACAGTGAATTCTTTCAGAAAATAAAATCATCAAAAAATTCAACAGCCATTCATCAATTATATCAAAATTTAAAACTGATGAATAGAAAACTTGTGGTGCAAAATTGTTAGTGGCATTCACTAAAACCATAGGAACAGTTGTGCAACTGACTGTAAGTATTTTTAAAAGTTTTTGAAAGGAAACCTTAAGCTGTAAAATCATCACTTACTGAGAATAACTGCCATCTAAAACTCAGGATTTAAAACAAAGACTAAAGTTGAAAATGGAGGGAGCGTAGGTAATTTTTTTTTAAATGGCCACTAATTTCATCCTATCATACAGGGAGTTGTTAGAAGATACTGTTTTATTTTTGATTTGGATAATTTAAATTTTTTGTATCAAAGAATTTTAAAACCATTGTAGTAGTATAAACATTCAGAAAATCATAGTGTTATAAAACATCCATGTGCCTACCACCTAGATTAAAGAGATTTTGTTATATTTGCTTCAGATCTCTTCCCCTTAGCTTTATTTTTTTAAATAAAACATTAAAGAAGCAGTTCATGGTTCTTTGTATCCCTCCCCTATCCGTTCACTCACCTCCCTTTCCAGTTTCCATCACAATCCTTAAGTGTAACTTGCCTGTCTGCATTGTTTCTATGGTTACCAAACATGTTTTCATCCTTCACCAAAGTAGAAAACTGATTTATGTGTTTTAAAATTCTACAGAATGTATCATGATTTATGTATCATTTTAAACAATACTGAGTGAAAAATGCAAACTGCAGAATTATGGAAATCCTACAGCAGCTAAAATGAATGAATTTGACTATGTGTACTAACATAAGTAAAGCTTAGAAACATATTACACAGTATAAAAGCTGGCTTTTGTAATAATCTAGTGTTGATACATATAAATCAAATTTAATAACTCTTGCAGCTGTGTGGTTTTCTGCCATATAAATAAACCACAAGTTATTTATCCATTTTTATTTGATTAAAGGATATTTAGCTTGTTTCCAGCTATTTTCTATTACAGGTAATTATATAATGGGCATCTTTGTACATATCTCTTTGTGTGAATACACCTTCAGTGTATATACCTAGTAGAAGATATGTTGGAACATTTTCAATTTTTATGGGTATTTTCAAATTAGGCTTTAAAGGTGCTGTACCAGTTTATACCAGTTATATATAAGAATCCTACGTGTGAGTTTACAAATGTATATTTCCCATATTAAATTGGTGTATTTGGTTGTTGATTTTTTTAAGATATATGTTGCAGGAGTTTTTATATGATCTGGATACTGCAAATTTATCTGTTACGTATTTTGAAAATATCTTTCTGCTATCTGTCTTACATTTTCACCATTTCTTTTGTGTCTGTTTTATTTATATCTCTCAAAGTCTTTTTATAATTGTGTTTTCCTGTGATAACTTTGTACTCCAAAGTCTTAGATATTTTTCTATACTTTCTTCTAGAATTTTTAATTTGTACTTTACATTTAGGTCTTTAATTAGGGAGACAATATGTCCCATTTTGCCAAACAGAGTCTCAAATGTTTTAGAATTTATCCCAGATATTTCATTGCATAGTGAAGTATTCTGATAATAGTTGCCTTCAAATACTTTGGCAGACCTCCTCTTTAGATTTCCAACTTCTGCCGTATGTCTTGTCTGGTAAGTCTTTTCAGGTGTAGTGGTAGAATCCAAACTTTAAGTCATGATTAAAACTAAGAGATGACCAATGATAACTCTCTCTCTTTCCCCAATCTTTTCCAGGTGCAATGATACCAACTTTTCCTTTTCATGGGTAGCATGGCAATGAAGTGCTTTCTGACATGAGGAACCAAGAACAACTGACTCCTTCCAGTGTTTTGTGTTTGTAAAATACTATACTCTATTGTCCTTGCTAGCCACTTGGTGCACCAGCCAGTTGTTTCATGGCCTGTGAGATGCACAGTGTCCTCAGGCTGTCCATCACTGGGTTCAGTGGAGATTCTATAATAGGTGTTTGTAAAATATATGTGTGGAAGATAGAGGCTGAGAAATCCTGCCCTAGTGCATGTAGAGAGTAGTCTGCATTCTCTTGCTTGAGTGGCTTTGTAATTTATTACATGATATAAACCTACAACTTGTTGTTTGGCTTTTTACCCTTTTCGCATCAGTGAGCTCAACATAAAAAGTACATATTTAATAAAAAGTTAGGTATTACATTTCTGTTTCTCAATAAATTTGATGATGAAACATATGATTTGCAGGATAAATGTGTTAACATTTGCCATTCACTATAGAGACCCTAGTAATAACATCAACCACGAGAAGACCAGAAGATGTAAATCTGCTGAAGAAGTATCAAAATCTACTTAAAACTGAGTAGTTTATCAGAAAAGACTAAAGATGGCAATTTAAGATGTGTAGATGCAGAAGGTGGATTATGTATCATTCTACAAATACTGATTTTTCATTTAGATCAAATGACTATTCTTCTAAATCAATAACTCATTAATTAACTCATTCTTAAGCCAAGTTTCTTCATGTATGCGTAAAAAGTGCATCAATATCTGTTAATGTATTTAATTGGCAGAAGTAAAATTTTGCAGGTGTTTTTTCTATCCAGTGTTATCAAATGCATCAAGTAGAGGATCAGTTAATTTAATCTGAATAACATCTTAATTTTTATCGTGTTATTGAAATCGAATTGAAATTTTGGAAATTCATTCTGTCTGAGGCAAAGCATCAGATCTTATTTTTACTACTATTATAAATTCAGTTAAAATAATCAATAGCGAATATAAATAATATTACTCATTTGTGATAATAATCTGAAGACAAATTTTTGTGAAGCACAGAGCAATGTAAACAATGTTCTTACTAAATTAAGCACACTGTTGACGGGAACGTAAAACAGTGCAGTCTCTATACTGGAAAATAGAAGTTCAAAAAAATTAAAAATAGAACTACTATATGATCTAGCAATTCCACTTCTGAGTATTTATCTGAAGAAATGAAAACACTAACTTGAAAAGGTATCCTCATCCCATGTTCAATGCAACACTATTCACAACAATTGAAATATCCATCAACCAATGAATGGATGAAGAAAATATGATACATATATATGACAGAACACTATTCAGCTTTAAAAAGCAAGGAAATCCTACAATATGGGACAACATGAATGAACCTTCAGGGCATTATGCTAAGTGAAATAAGCCATTCACAGAAGGACAAACCCTGCATAATTCCACTTACATGAAGTGCCTAAAATAGTCAAACAAAAAAAAACAAGCAGAATGGTGGTTGCCAGGGATTGAAGGGAAGGGGAAATAAGAGTTGCTGTCCAACTGGTTTAGTTTCAGTTATACAAGATGAGTAAGTTCTAGAGATCTGCTGTACAGCACAGAGCCTATAGTTAACAATTCTGTATTGTACACTTAAAAAGTAATTATATTGTATGCTTACTAGAATAAAGAAGTTTATAAAACATTAAAAGTAGACTACGATTAGTTATAGTGCAAAAATAGCTGAACGACAAAATGTCATGATGCAAATATTGAATAAAACAATACTTCAGACTGTCAGTACATGATTTCTCTGTTAACCATTATTAAATGGATCTTAGAAATATTAAAGCTTTTGAATACCTATTTCAATCAAACTAGATGTCCTAAAAAGATATTTAACTTTAATATGAATTGTCTTGTAAAGTTTGTTGTATTTTATTAAAATCTTTTGGAAATCCTTAATCAAAGTATTCCACAAAGGAACACTTCAGGTTTTGAGGATCTGGGAAAAATGAAACTAGTTAGAGCAGCTTGCAAATAAGCTCATCTTTATAAAATCTATGGTAGACCAGAATAAATGAGGCTTCAGGTAGCATACAAGATTTATTTTTGAATTTATGGAAAGAATATTTTGATAAAGCTCCTTTTTAAAGTTAGATGTACAGTTGTCCTTTGGTATCCACCAGGTATTGGCTCCAGGATCTGCCCCAGATACCAAAATCTGCAGATGCTCAAAGTTCATAGTCAGTCCTTGGTATCCAAGGCTCCGCATCCAAGGGTTTAACCAACCTCAGATAAGTGTAGTACTGTATGTATTTACTGGGAAAAAAAACTGAGTATAATTGGACCCACACAGTTCAAACCTCTGTTATTCAAGGGCCAACTGTATTTATATTATCTGGGAATGAAATAAAACGGATAAAGTCTACAATTTTGCAACTTCTTAATTTCCTGAAAATTTCAAAATATTCATAAGTTGAAACATTTTGTTCCATAATTTAAAAGAATTTGACAAACAAAAATACTCCCAATAAAGGTAAAAGGATAGCATCCAAGAAAATACTCAGGCTAAATTTTTTCTATGTTGTAGTAAAAACAAAAAACAAAAGAAAAAAAATGAGTGAATTTAGTTCTTTCGTTGATCCACTAGGTAAACTGTTGAACATACAAAAATGGGTTTATTAAACATGCTAAGAAAGGGACATCATTTTGACAGAGTTTTAGTCTGACTCAAAAAGGGGGTCAGTTAGGGAAGAATATTTATAGTATTTCAAGAACTGGAGTCAGTCATGGATGGTTTTATGGCAGAAGTTAGTAAGTGTGGTATGGTCTGGGCAGAGATTTGTCAGATTTGTAAACTAGGTGACTTGCTGAACTAGTCAGTGGTCTTTGGAACGTATGGATCTGGGTAGTGTTACTGCTACTATTACCTGAGCTTGATACATAAATTCCAAAATGAGCTACTACATTTTATTTGTGCTTAGATTACTTGTGTTGCAGATAAGTTTGATACAGTTTATCTGTTAGCAAGTCACAGTTGTTGGTTTTTTTTTCCTTTTTCAGGTCGTCATTTTCTGCTTCAACTCTCATTTCTACATCAATGAATATACATCTACAGAAAAGATTTTAATGACAGAATAATATTCCAAATGTTTGAATGAACCACACCTTTTAAACCAATCCACTATTGTTTTGGACATAGATGATTTTCACTTTAATCTTAGGTATTACTTATCCTTCTACATATATCAGTGAGCACTTGCTCAGCTATTTCCTTAAGATAAATTCCTAGAATTGGGGTTTCTAGGTCAAAGAAAAGAAAAATTTTAAAAAGGTCTCTGCTAAAAATCTATCAAAGTACAGTTGGCCCTCCATATCTGTGGATGCAGAATATGTGGATAAGGACTGACTGTACTACAATGTTTTATAAAAGGGATTTGAGCATCCTCGGGATTTTGGTATTCGTGGGAACTGAGGAACAACTGTACTTTCCAGAGACTCTGCACCAGGTGAGCATGAGTTTTTGGTTTACCTCAACTAGGTCAAGGATGATTAATTCATTTATTTATTCAACAAATATTTATTTAATGTCTATTATGTGTCAGGTACTGAGTAATACTAGTGTACATGTTTTATGAATCACGGTGCTAGAGAAGTTGGGAGAGCTTAATATGTGCCCTTAGAGCATGTGGTTCCATCTCAGTCAGTGAAGTGTGAAGGAGTCTGGCTACAGCTACCTACTGAGGCAGGATGAGGAGAGAACCATAAGGGGAGCAGCTGGCACTTCTAATACTGACTAGGACAGGGTGTTTGATATTTTCTGTGAGCCGTATGACGCTGAAGAAGGCCAAGAGCTGTCTTGAAAGCTGAGAGGACCCTAACAAAGAGAGACTGGAGGCAAACTACTGGACGTAGGAACAAAACCGAGAGGGAAGCGGGAGTTGTATGCAGACAGTAGGAGAGTGATTCACGTGTTTCAGGGAACTATGTATACAGTACAAAAGTCTGCAAAGGGAGTCTCAAAAGAACCCATAAAAACACCCCTTGAGTGAGAACTAGCATGTGATGCCTGACATAATAAAGAGTACCACCAGCCAAGTTACAATAGCACCAGTCTCAGAAGTCTCTATCTTTTCTTTCAATTCTTCTTTCTCCAAGGCTGGAAGAACAACAGGAGGAGAAGTGAAAAACTGACCATGCCCCCACTCCTCAGTATGTGTCCCTCAGCTGAAAGTCAGGCCTAAGCCAGGGGAGGGAAACAGCTTTGAATTGGATGGAAGTTTGAAATTTTAATTTAGTTTAGGCTAGAATTTTTGTTACCTGAATTTGAGGTGATACCTATAGCTGGGAATGAATGCCAAGCTACAGGATCTGCCTGAGACATAGCCAAGGGCCAGTTGAAGAGATCTAGCAGAGAGGACCCCTGCAAGCAGTAAATAGGTAGAAATAAAGCTGTTTTATAGTTGTACTTTAACAAGTTTGCTCTGTGCAATGAACTGGCTAAACAGGCACTTACAATAAGATCAACAACTCCTACTGAAGTAAGGTCAGCTATGTCAGTTATACAAGAAGGGTACTAACCTAGTTTTCAAAGCCTATGAAGGCTTCCTGTGAAATGTAATTTTGCAATTTAATTGAAAGTTGAAAATGCAATTGAAGGAACTCTGACTGTAGGAATTGGCCACTTATATCATAGGCAGTGAGCAACCAGCATTTCAGGGGTAAGAAATGTATCCCTTCAATTCATTATTTCACTTCCAAGAATTTCCAGATGTATAACAACTTTGAAAAGTGGCCCAGGTGAAAAAATGGTCAAAACTTTCTGACTGTGGCATACTCAGCAAGAAGTATAGGAATAAAAGAGGCCCATGTCACACTGCTTCTCAATACCCAAAGGTCCAGTTAACAAGAATAGATTAGGTCACCCACCTTCTTTGTCACCCCGACAGTGGTCCTACAGTAAAAAAGAGTAAATGCATCATAGGCCACCTGCTTCTTCAACTCCTTCCTCCTAGTGTGGGAAATAGAATATGAGCAAGGAGTTACCACCCCCCATCCAAAAAAAGAAAAAAAAAAAAGAAGGCTGTAGAAGTGAACAGCAACCCACACCTCCAAAAAAAAAAAAAAAAAAAAAGGCTGCAGAAGTGAACAGCGACTGGATGTTGAAGGGCACTATAGCCCATATTTAAAGAATATAGACTATCTTCAGGGCAACAGGTGCTACTAAAAGATTTTAAGCATGAGAGCTGCTCTGGCTGCAATGAGAAAATTGAATTGGAGGAAATATCAGAGGCAGAATGACCACTTAGGAGGTTGTAGCAGTAATTTAGCTGAGAAATTAGGAGAACCTGATCTAAGGTACTAGGAGTTAGGGACATAAGTAACTGGACACTTAACTGGAAGTAGACTAGCCAGGACGTAAATGGTAAGATGGATAGAGAGAAAGTAAGAGAATGCTTGGTGGCAAGTCGCCAAGGGGGACCTGCTACACCTTACTAAGCCTGTGGCACGTAGTCAACAGAAATCATAAGGAGGAGGGCATACATAAATTTTTAAAATAGTAACTTCTTCCACTTGTAAACACAGCCATATGGTGCCTTGGAATTTGACACAACAAAATACTACCACCCTTCTTCTGTTGAGAGGATTAAGAAGAGAAAAAAGGGAAGATCTCTGAAAGATATAGAGAGGGGATTTTGTTGGGAGTGTAGTTTAGAGAGAGGGGTTGTTTGGGATTATTATTCTCTCTGTAATTCTTTGTTAGTCCTTTAGATTACCTGCTAAAAGGTATATTAAGCTGAAACCAGTGGCTTGTTCCAGGAATCAAGTCATGGCTAATTTTGCATTAAATTCTTTACTAGAATTTCTTGAACGCCGTAAAATAGCTCTGGGAATGGGAGCGGGCAGGGCTCCACACACTGTAGGTGTGGTATGGTTATGCTGCAAGAAGAGACCTCAGAGTAGAGGTCACAGTAGTCTATGGTGTTGATATCTGTCAGCAGTGACCTGTGATGCTCTGAAAGTATGTGATATGGGAGGAAGGAAGATGGTGAAAGGTATTGATAAAGGAAGTTTGTACTCTGATGCAAACACTAGCATCAGGATGAGTGCTATATAACTTTTGACTCTAATACCAATAGTCACTTTATGATTATCTCTTTAGAGACTGCATGAATTAAGCAAAGATGGAGGGGGAGGCAGGGGGGGCTAGTTCAGCTGAGTGCTCTCACTGATGAAAAGCAGGCTCTGGTCCTGTCACCTCAGCTTCAAATGCTTCAGCTCATCTTAGGTTGAAGGGCCAAGGTTAGGCTGGAGATATTTAGGTTATTTCCTTAGTTTGTGGTGAGACTATAAAGAACATCTGAAGAGATGATTGCATGTGTTAGTTGCTCAGGATGCCTGAGAGCACTAACAGGAGATTAATGTTGGTCCTGGGATATGGAAATGCTCTTTTACTTTTTAATCAAATAGTTGATTAGGTTTGATTTGTTCTTTTGATTTTCAGGGGTGAAAAAAAAAGAAAGAGTCAAAACATGTTTATGGCTCATTTTCAATGAATGGGAACAATGAACTTAAATATTTTTCTCCCTACTTTTAAATTAAATTTTAAAATTATAAATTTACACAAACATGGACAAGGTTTTTTTACTGTGCATTTTAAATTAGATAAAAGAGGGAATCAAAATGTTTTTATTCTGCAAGGTGATTATAGGAGCTTAAGATTAAATTTAAAATTTTATTATTTGTGAAGAAGCAGTTCACCCTGAGGCTCCTAATCTTATGTCTTTGCCTAAAAGTGAACAAGCTCTGAAATTACTTTTAGGTACAATTTGCAAATCCTGATAAACACAATGACTAAGCAAAAACATGCATGAACAAGCAAATAACAACAACAAACACACATGAAAAAAGATTTCAATACTCCAGAAGTAAATTATCTTACATGTCTTGGTCTATGACTTTTGTAATCATCACCTCTGTTAATAAAATCTTTTACCATATAGTTACATTACAGCTATATTTATTTGAATATGAATAGTTTTTTGCTTTTTTTCTCTTTTTTTTTTAAGAAGATGTTGGGGGATTTATTTATGTATGTATGTATGTATGTATGTATGTATGTATTTATTGTACGCGGGCCTCTCACTGTTGTGGCCTCTCCCGTTGCGGAGCACAGGCTCCGGACGCGCAGCCTCAGAGGCCATGGCTCACGGGCCCAGCCGCTCTGCAGTATGTGGGATCTTCCTGGACCGGGGCACAAACCCGTGTCCCCTGCATCGGCAGGCGGACACTCAACCACTGCACCACCAGGGAAGCCCAGTAATTTATTTATTTATTTTTGCTGTGTTGGGTCCTCGTTTCTGTGCGAGGGCTTTCTCTAGTTGTGGCAAGCGGGGGCCACTCTTCATCGTGGTGCGCGGGCCTCTCACTATCGTGGCCTCTCTTGTTGCGAGCGCAGGCTCCAGGTGTGCAGGCTCAGTAGTTGTGGCTCATGGGCCTAGTTGCTCCGCGGCATATGGGATCCTCCCAGACCAGGGCTCGAACCCGTGTCCCCTGCATTAGCAGGCAGATTCTCAACCACTGCGCCACCAGGGAAGCCCTGAATATGAATAGTTTTAAAGTCTCTGAACTCTGTCCTTCACACCGTACATATTATTTTCTTTGGGACATCACATTATTTACTTCAAGAAAGAGTCATTTAAAATTTTTTATGAGACACACTGAAATGATCTGTGATTCATGACTCATGATTCAAAATTCTAACATCCTCTGACTACATTGTGTAAAATCTTAAATCACCCAAATATAACATCATATGTTGCCAGTTGGTTGTGGAGCACCACACTTTGATATTTTCATTCCACCTCTCCAGTCTCTATCCACTGCCCTTTGCAATGCTTAAATTTGTTGTTGAAATTGTTTGTAGACACCAATGATAAAAAAATATATAGAAATTGGAAGAGATAGTGATCTAACTGCTAGGCATCTTTTATGATTGATCACATATTCCTATCTGTTTATAAACATTACTGTAGGCTTATTATATTCTCAATTGTTCACCAGGTAATATGTATGTGCATAAGAAATTAAAGGCATGGCATTGATCCTTCAGTTGTTTAACATTTTATTTGTAAAACAGACTAATACACAAAGACAATTGTGTACAGTGCCAGATATTATACCCATATATCAATAACTAGGTTGAAAACTGTGCATTACAGGTGTAGGCACTGAAAAGAGAGAATGATCAATGAGGGCAAGGGAAATGAAAGGTGGCTCCATTGAGAAAGTGAGGCTTCAAATTGACTTTGAGGAATGAATAGAATTTACACAGGGAGAATGACAATGGTTTATAAAGCAAGGAATCAAAGAAGTGCAAGCCATGCTTGTAGACAGGTGAAGAAACATGTCTAACTGAATTTCGGGGAAACCAGTTGTAGGGACAATAGGAAATAAGATGAGAGAGGTAAAATGAGGCCATGTGGTCACATTGTTGCTGACTCTGAAAAACAGAACTCTATTATTTCTATCATTCAACTCAGTAGACATTATGTACCTATGTGGCAGGCAAAGGGAATATTTGAGAGGCAGTGTGGGATAAACAATAAATAGTTTGAAAGAATCAAAATGGTACATAGAACAGTTATTCTAGCATTACTCTGCAGAAAATAGGTGTTTATTAAGAAATAGTCATGTAGAGCAAGTTTTTAGAAGGAACAGAAACATTTTAGGGTCCCAAATAATGCACTGTAGTAATCAGGATGATTTGTCATTTTTAGACCATTTGCAGGTTCTCTAACAATTTATTCTCAGTTCTGAATCATCAATGTTGCTCTCAGACTGCTCTCAGTTGCTTATTTGTATGGTGAGTTATGCTTAGACATATATGCTAGTTTTCTTCTAGGGAAGGCACCCTGGCCAACTATTTCTTTATCTTTGATTGGTCAGCTGCCATATCCTCTCATTTTCTAATTTATTTTCTCAAAAAAAAAATAGAGGAGCATTCTCTTTCTATCACTGAGCTAACTGCAAGTTTCACTTATGTTCAGGAATATTTCTTTTATAATAGTACAAAGCTTCTCAAAAGAAAATATAATGTAAAGAAATGTATTTCCACAGTTGGTGAGGGTCAGGATGAGGGGAGACTGGAAGGCGCTAGGGAATATATTTATGCTGCTAAAGCAGAAGTGTTTGAGATGCTCAAAAGATAGAGACAATTCAATCCTTCTTCAATTATTCTATTTCTTTTCCTATAAATAAAACTAGGAATGCAATCAAAAATTATAAACGTAATGTAGCTACACAATTGCCCATTTTTTAGATGAAAGCAGTTTAAAGTATTATGTCTGAAGAAATTTGCTGTGGCATTCTTCAACAGTGCAAATATATTCTGTATTAGTGATCAATATTTCTTGATATTATAGTGACCAACTGGGCATTTGAGGGTTAATAATAAGAAAATAATTTTTAAATGACTGTATAACATCTCCTGAGATACAGCCTTAGAGGTTAGCAGGTGATGAGTTAATTTCTTACAGGAAAGAATTGCTTTCCATTTTCACTCACCTGGGAAGATGGGTCAGAGTAATTGGACAAGTCTGAAGTCCCTGGGCTTTGCAAGGGGCATAGGTGAAGATATAACTTGTGAAAAATGGAGGCTAATTATCTTTCAGCTATGAAATAGTGACAATATGTTTTCTTCTGCATCAAGCGAGATTTTGAGGACAGCTTAATGGAGTTGATAGTAAATAACACATTTTTAAGAGTTTATAAAAATCCCCAGATTATTCTAATTTGAGTTATAATCTCTGATTTGATTGGGAGATGTTCTTGTAAAATAAAAAACTGGTAAATTGTAATGTCTGAAAACAATGCACTTGCTTTAAAAAGACTCTCCAGCTTTTGGTAATTTAGTAATCTCTGCATGAATAAACTACATAAATTGGTGCCAATTTCATAGGCTAAGTCATAGATTACTCACTACATTGGATACTGCAAAAAGGAAATAATTTTTGCTACCATTCTTCAGGATATACTACAGGCAAGAAGCAAAAGATGAAGCATCATTTTCATTTAATGTTTGGCCAAAGGACCACCAAATGAGGCATTATTATAGATTTTTAAGAACCTGAGTAAGTGAACTTCATAGCATAGTATAATGAGGAACCTTAAAGTAGACTGGAAATTCTGTTTCAAATCATGTTGGTCATCTTAAATGTTCAGAGAACTAATGAAGGTTTTTAAGGATGAGAGTTCCATTTAGGAAGACAGAAAGGGTAGAAAAAGTTGACACACAAAAATAATCCTAAAACTAATCTAAGCTTGAAAATTATATTTGTTTTATAATGAGACAAATAGCTAAATGTACTTTGAGATAATTTGGCTTGGAAGTGACCAACTTGGGTGTAGTTATTATCTTTGTCCTATACCCGTCAAAGCAGTGACATATCATTTAAAAAAGCATAATCTGCTCTTGGAACTATAAAGGTCACCATGTCTATTATTGATTGCTTCTCAAGTTGAAATTATCTTTTCTGCTAACTTCTCTGTGGTATTAGTTGAATTTTTCTGACGTTAACATAATTCAAATATTATCCATAGAGGTAAATATTTTTAAATCATGTTCTTATTACTATGAAACAAAATTTGAGATCTGAAATGATTAATTAGCCAGAGGGTCAGCAACTGAAAAAGTGGAAGCAGTGTTAGGTTTATTCTACCACATTTACATAATCAGATAGCAAGTATTAATAATGTTATTAAGGTAAGTCATATAAATGAGACTCTACCATGAAGGTAAAAGTAAGAATAATGAACTCAAAGATTCTCAGTCTAAAAGACTTATTTTGCATTATGTAAACAAGTCACCTGGTTGTGCCACTTCTTCATTTGGTTTTCTAATGTGTAAAATCTATATAAATGCTATTATCACTATTCTTCACCTATCTGATTGGATGTGATGTGATTAATTTAGGAAGGATTCAGCTTAATCATCAGTTCCCTGGACCCCGTGGGCTCCCAGTCCAAATCTGCCTCAGTCTCTTACCCCTAAGTAGGGGAAATCTAAAGATCTCTGGTTTTATAACTCAGCATTAAATCACAAATCAGCTGCAGGTTTTGTTCTTTCTTTTTAGTTATAATAATAGATTCTCTATTTTATTCATTGTAGATCTGCTCAAAACTCTGGATTCTTGGACTTCCCTGGTGGCACAGTGGTTAAGAATCTGTCTGCCAATGCAGGGGACATGGGTTTGAGCCCTGCTCCAGGAATATCCCACATGCCGCGGAGCAACTAAGCCCGTGTGCCACAACTACTGAGCCTGTGCTCTAGAGCCCGCAAGCCACAGCTACTGAGCCCGTGAGCCACAACTACTGAAGCCTATGCACCTAGAGCCGGTGCTCTGCAACAAGAGAAGCCGCCGCAATGAGAAACCTCCACACCACAACAAAGAGTAGCCCCCGCTCACAGCAAGTTGAGAAAGCCAGCACCCAGCAACAAAGACACAATGAAAACGAAAAGAAAGAACGAAAAAAAACCTCTGGATTCTTAAACTACCCTGCATAATTCTAATTTTACACTATATATCCAATGTCACTTTATATACTGAATTTTTTTAAAGTTCATACAATATTGTCATAAATTATAATCATATTACCATAGCCGTCCTTTTATACTGACTGCTATTGTATGACATTTTCACTATATCTTTGTCTCATTCAGTAAAGAGAACAAAAAGTAAATATGCAAAATCCATAACTTTCCTGTAAGCAACACAGTAGCTAGTTAAAATATTGATGAAAAAGGTTAGAATGTATTCATCCTATTAAATAATAGCTTACTATCATTAGTATAAAAAAGGACACTAATAATTTGAAAAAAGCCCAATTGAAAATAGGCAAAGAATAATAAAAGTAATTGATAACAGAAAACTACAAAACCACTGAAGATATATTCAACTGTGAACGCTTAGTTGGTAAGGGTTTTTTTCTTTTTTTCTTTTTTTTTGTTACCCCTTATTGTTTTTAAACATCTTTATTGGAGTATAATTGCTTTACAATAGTGTGTTAGTTTCTGCTTTATAACAAAGTGAAGCAGTTATACATATACATATGTCCCCATATCTCTTCCCTCCTGCGTTTCCCTCCCTCCCACCCTCCCTATCCCACCCCTCTAGGTGGTCACACAGCACCAAACTGATCTCCCTGTGCTATGAGGCTGCTTCCCACTAGCTATCTACTTTACATTTGGTAGTGTATACATGTCCATGCCACTCTCTCACTTTATCCCAGCTTACCCTTCCCCCTCCCGTATCCTGAAGTCCATTCTCTAGTAGGTCTGTGTCTTTATTCCCATCTTGCCCTAGGTTCTTCATGACCATTTGTTTTAAGATTCCATATATATATGTTAGCATATGGTATTTGTTTTTCTCTTTCTGACTTACTTCACTCTGTATGACAGACTCTAGGCCCATCCACCTCACTACAAATAACTCAATTTCGTTTCTTTTTATGGCTGAGTAATATTCCGTTGTATATATGTGCCACATCTTCTTTATCCATTCATCTGTTGATGGACACTTCAGTTGCTTCCATGTCCTGGCTATTGTAAATAGAGCTGCAATGAACATTTTGGTACATGACTCTTTTTGAATTATAGTTTTCTCAGGTATATGCCCAGTAGTGGGATTGCTGAGTCATATGGCAGCTCTATTTTTAGTTTTTTAAGGAACCTCCTCACTGTTCTCCATAGTGGCTGTATCAATTTACATTCCCACCAACAGTGCAAGAGGGTTCCCTTTTCTCCATACCCTCTCCAGCATTTACTGTTTGTAGATTTTTTGACGATGACCATTCTGACCTGTGTGAGATGATATCTCATTGTAGTTTTGAGATAGAAAAATAATAAGTGGTGCTGCAGTTTTCCCAGCACCACTTACTGAAGAGGCTGTCTTCTCTCCACTGTATATTCTTGCCTCCTTTATGAAAGATAAGGTGACCATATGTGCGTGGGTTTATCTCTGGGCTCTATCCTGTTCCACTGATCTATATTTTTGTTTTTGTGCCAGTACCATACTGTCTTAACCACTGTAGTTTTGTGGTATAGTCTGAAGTCAGGGAGCCTGATTCCTCCAGCTCCATTTTTGGTTCTCAAGATTGCTTTGGCTATTTGGGGTCTTTTGTGTTTCCAAACAAATTGCAAATTTTTTTGTTCTATTTCTGTGAAAAATGTCAGTGGTAGTTTGATAGGGATTGCATTGAATCTATAGATTGCTTTGGGTGGTAGAGTCATTTTCACAATGTTGATTCTTCCAATCCAAGAACATGGTATATCTCTCCATCTATCTGTATCATCTTTAATTTCTTTCATCAGTGTCTTATAATTTTCTGCATACAGGTCTTTTGTCTCCTTAGGTAGGTTTATTCCTAGGTATTTTATTCTTTTGTTGCAATGGTAAATGGGAGTGTTTTCTTAATTTCACTTTCAGATTTTTCATCATTACTGTATAGAAATGCCAGAGATTTCTGTGCATTAATTTTGTATCCTGCTACTTTACCAAATTCATTGATTAGCTCTAGCAGTTTTCTGGTAGCATCTTTAGGATTCTCTATGTATAGTATCATGTCATCTGCAAACAGTGACAGCTTTACTTCTCCTTTTCCAATTTGGATTCCTTTTATTTCTTTTTCTTCCCTGATTGCTGTGGCTAAAACTTCCAAAACTATGTTGAATAATAGTGGTGAGAGTGGGCAACCTTGTCTTGTTCCTGATCTTAGTGGAAATGGTTTCAGTTTTTCACCATTGAGGATGATGTTGGCTGTGGGTTTGTCATATATGGCCTTTATTATGTTGAAGAAAGTTCCCTCTGTGCCTACTTTCTGGGGGGTTTTATCATAAATGGGTGTTGAATTTTGTTGAAAGCTTTCTCTGCATCTATTGAGATGGTCATATAGTTTTCCTCCTTCAATTTGTTAATATGGTGTATCACATTGATTGATGTGCGAATATTGAAGAATCCTTGCATTCCTGGGATAAACCCCACTTGATCATGGTGTATGATCCTTTTAATGTGCTGTTGGATTCTGTTTGCTAATACTTTGTTGAGGATTTTTGCATCTATGTTCATCAGTGATATTGGCCTGTAGTTTTCTTTCTTTGTGACACCTTTGTCTGTTGTTGGTATCAGTGTGATTGTGGCCTTGTAGAATGTGTTTGGGAGTGTTCCTCCCTCTGCTATATTTTGGAAGAGTTTGAGAAGGATAGGTGTTAGTTCTTCTGTAAATGTTTGATAGAATTCGCCTGTGAAGCCATCTGGTCCTGGGCTTTTGTTTGTTGGAAGATTTTAATCACAGTTTCAATTTCAGTGCTTGTGATTGGTCTGTTCATATATTCTATTTCTTCCTGTTTCATTCTCGGAGGGTTGTGCATTTCTAAGAATTTGTCCATTTCTTCCAGGTTGTCCATTTTTCTGGCATATGGTTGCTTGTAGTAATCTCTCATGATCCTTTGTATTTCTGCAGTGTCAGTTGTTACTTCTCCTTTTTCATTTCTAATTCTATTGATTTGAGTCTTCTCCCTTTTTTCTTGATGAGTTTGCCTAATGGTTTATCAATTTTGTTTATCTTCTCAAAGAAAAAGGCTTTAGTTTTATTGATATTTCCTATCATTTCCTTCATTTCTTTTTCATTTATTTCTGATCTCATCTTTATGATTCCTTTCCTTCTGCTAACTTTGGGGTATTTTTGTTATTTCTCTAATTGCTTTAGGTGTAAGGTTAGGTTCTTTATTTGAGATGTTTCTTGTTTCTTAAGGTAGGATTGTAGTGCTATAAACTTCCCTCTTAGAACTTCTTTTGATGCATCCCATAGGTTTTGGGTCATCGTGTTTTCACTGTCATTTGTTTCTAGGTATTTTTTAATTTCCTCTTTGATTTCTTCAGTGAACTCTTGGTTATTAAGTAGTGTATCATGTAGCCTCCATGTGTTTGTAATTTTTACAGATTTTTTTCCTGTAATTGATATCTAGTCTCATAGCATTGTGGTAGGAAAAGTTACTTGATACGATTTAAGTTTTCTTAAATTTGCCAAGGCTTGATCTGTGACCCAAGATATGATCTATCCTGGAGAATGTCCCATGAGCACTTGAGAAGAAAGTGTATTCTGTTGTTTTTGGATGGAATGTCCTATAAATATCAATTAAGTCCATCTGGTTTACTGTATCATTTAAAGCTTGTGTTTCCTTACTTATTTTCATTTTGGATGATCTTCCAATTGGTGAAAGTGGGGTGTTAAAGTCCCCTACTATGATTGTGTTACTTTCGATTTCCCCTTTTATGGCTGTTAGTATTTGCCTTATGTATTGAGGTGCTCCTATGTTGGGTGCATTAATATTTACAATTTTTATATCTTCTTCTTGGATTTATCCCTTGATCATTATGTAGTGTCCTTCTTTGTCTCTTGTAGTACTCTTTGTTTTAAAGTCTATTTTGTCTGATATGAGAATTGCTACTCCAGCTTTCGATTTCCATTGGCATGGAATATCTTTTTCCATTCCCTCACTTTCAGTCTGTATGTGCCCCTATGTCTGAAGTGGGTCTCTTGTAGACAGCATATATATGGGTCTTCTTTCTGTATCCATTCATGCAGTCTCTGTCTTTTGGTTGGAGCACTTAATCCATTTACATTTAAGGTAATTATCGATATGTATGTTCCTATTACCATTTTCTTAATTGTTTTGGGTTTGTTATTGTAGGTCTTTCCCTTCTCTTGTGTTTCTTGCCTAGAGAAGTTCCTTCAGGATTTGTTGTAAAGCTGGTTTGGTGGTGCTGAATTCTCTTAGCTTTTGCTTCTCTGTAAAGGTTTTAATTTGTCTGTCAAATCTGAATGAGATTCTTGCTGGGTAGAGTAATCTTGGTTGTAGGTTTTTCTCCTTCATCACTTTAAATATGTCCAGCCACTCCCTTCTGGCTTGCAGAGTTTCTGCTGAAAGATCAGCTGTTAACCTTATGGGGATTCCCTTGTGTGTTATTTGTTGTTTTCCCCTTGCTGTTTTAATTTTTTCGTTGTATTTAATTTTTGATAGTTTGATTAATATGTGTCTTGGCATGTTTCTCCTTGGATTTATCCTGTATGGCACTCTCTGTGCTTCTTGGACTTGATTAAGTGTTTCCTTTCCCATATTAGGGAAGTTTTCAACTATAATCTCTTCAAATATTTTCTCAGTCCCTTTCTTTTTCTCTTCTTTTTCTGGGACCTCTATAATTCAAATGTTGGTACATTTAATATTGTCCCAGGGCTTCCCTGGTGGCGCAGTGGTTGGGAGTCTGCCTGCTAATGCAGGGGACACGGGTTCGAGCCCTGGTCTGGGAGGATCCCACATGCCGCGGAGCAACTGGGCCCGTGAGCCACGACTGCTGAGCCTGTGCGTCTGGAGCCTGTGCTCCGCAACAAGAGGCCGCGATAGTGAGAGGCCCGCGCACCGCGATGAAGAGTGGCCCCCGCTTGCCACAACTAGAGAAAGCCCTCACACAGAAATGAAGACGCAACACAGCAAAAATAAATAAATAAATTAATAAAAACTCCTACCCCCAACATCTTCTTTAAAAAAAAAAAAAAATATATATATATATATATATATATATTGTCCCAGAGGTATCTGAGACTGTCTTCAATTCTTTTTATTCTTTTTTCTTTATTCTGCTCTGCAGTAGTTATTTCCACTATTTTATCTTCCAGGTCACTTATCCGTTCTTCTGCCTCAGTTATTCTGCTATTGATCCCTTCTGAAGAAATTTTAATTTCATTTATTGTGTTGTTCATCACTGTTTGTTTGCCCTTTAGTACTTCTAGGTCCTTGTTAAAAGTTTCTTGTATTTTCTCCATTCTATTTCCAAGATTTTGGATCATCTTTACTATCATTATTCTGAATTCTTTTTCAGGTAGACTGAGTATTTCTTCTTCATTTGTTTGGTTTGATGGGTTTTTACCTTGCTCCTTCATCTGCTGTGTGTTTCTCTGTCTTCTCATTTTGCTTAACTTACTGTGTTTGGGGTGTCCTTTTCACAGGCTGCAGGTTCATAGTTCCCATTGTTTGTGGTGTCTGTCCCCAGTGGCTAAGGTTGGTTCAGTGGGTTGTGTAGCCTTCCTGGTGGTGGGGACTAGTGCTTGTGTTCTGGTGGATAAGGCAGGATCTTGTCTTTTAGGTGGGCAGGTCCATGTCTGGTGGTGTATTTTAGGGTGTCTTTGGCCTTATTATGATTCTAGGCAGCCTCTCTGCTAATGGATGTGGTTGTGTTCCTGTCTTGCTAGTTGTTTGGCATAGGGTGTCCAGCACTGTAGCTTGCTGGTTGTTGAGTGGAGCTGGGTCTTGGCATTGAGATGGAGTTCTCTGTGAGATTTCCACTGCTTGACATTACATGGAGCTGGGAGGTCTCTTGTGGACCAGTGTCCTGAACTTGGCTCTCCCACCTCAGAGGCACAGCCCTGATGCCTGGCTGGAGCAGCAAGATCTCATGTGGTTGTAGTTAGGAGGTCCCAGCTCCTTGCCACATGGATCTCTCCTTGGGGCTGCTTGAGTGTCCTCATGACATGGCAGCTGGCTTAAACCAGGATAAGTGATCTGGCTCGCGGTCCCCAGGGCTGTCGCGGCTTCAGCTGCTGGGACCCCTCCAGAGTCAGCAGCCTCAGTGAGGCTGCCCTCCCCTCGGGCTCCAGGGCAGTTCAGTGACTTTGGAGGGAAGAGACCCTGAGCCAGGAGTTCCAGCTCTGTGGAAATGCGGGCTCCATTCTGTCCACAGTGGGTGGGGCCCAGTGAGGGTTTTTTTTAATGAACAATCTAATGTAGTGCTTATGGAAATGTAAATTGATAAAAATATTTTCAAAGGTGATTTCCAAAATGTTACTAAAATCTTGAAAAGACCCATAAAATTTGATGAAATAATTAAACTTATGGATATTTTTTGCCAAAGAAAACCAAGAATGTATACAAAGATTTATATACAAAGAAAGTAGAAAAATGTAAAAGTCTAAATATCCAACAAAAGAGTACAGAATGAATAAGTAATATTGTAGTACCAACTAGTGGAAAAGAGGAAAGGTCACTAGAATCAGAATGCTTGAATTTAAATCACAGCTTCTCACCATGAACTGTGCAACTCTGAGTGTTAATCTCTCTTTACCTTAGATTTCTCATGTATGAAATATGGTAATAGGCAATAATAGTACCTATCACAAATATTAAGAGGATTAATGAGATAATATATAATGATTTGGAAGAGTGTCTAGCATGCAGAAGCACTCGGTAAAATTTATCTATTGTTTGATGAAATATTATGAAGCATAAAATCATGCTGTTTATTAGCAATGTGAAAACTGTGATCATGTTAAGTGAATATGTATCATATATTTCAATACAGTGAATTTAATATTTTTGAACTACCTCCTAATATTTTTCCCTTCTCAGTAGTCCAGCTTCTTTCTCTGCAGCCTTTCTACACTTATAGCCTCAGGAAATGGGAGAGTGAATGCTACCCAAGGGAAATATAAACACAGGGAAGTTTTGATATGCAGGAATTCCAGTTACTACAGTTTAGTTAAGTAACACCAGTCCCCCACCAACATGGGTTAAATTTCAATCATGTTATATTAGTTGTGAATATGTACGTAAAATATAAAGTTCACCACTTGTTCTTCAGTCCACAAATCACTACGTAAGTAACAGATGTATACCATGATCAGTGACCACTCACATCACTTCCTTCATGATCAGTGACCACTCACACCACTTCTTTCAAAGTCTGTGGATGATTAATCACTGTGCAACTGTTAGTCAGTTCACACACAGACAGCAAAGCATGTACTTGTGTTGCTTCCTCATCTCCCAGTGATAAAAAGACCTGATGTAACTTACATAAGCTTACTTCTGACCTCAAATGCCACTTTGGAATGGAGGGGAGGGGGAAGCACTTTAAAAATGACTCATACAGAGTTTAAATTTTGGATAGACTGAATACTTAGTAGAGACACTTTAAAATCAGGATTGGGTGGAAGTTTTGTTTGTTTTTTGTGCACATTTTTTTTGTATATCACATTTGTGTAAAATTTGACCTCTCTCAATTACATAAAAGACCCAAAAATTATATAAAAAGAGCCAAAGTGATCTTGAGAAAACAGAACAATGCTGCAAGAATTACACCTACTTATTTCAAAATATATTACCAAGCTACAGTAATTAAAAGTTTGGTACAAAGACATATATAGAACAATGGAACAGATTAGAGAGCCCAGAAATAAACCCATGTATATATAAATCAACTGATCTTTGACAAAGATGCCAAAAATACTAATCGAAAATGAATAGTCTGTTCAACAAATAGTGTTGGAAAAACTGAACATACATATGCAAAAAAAACTGTACCCCTATATTACATCATACACAAAGCAATCAATTCCAAATGGATTAAAGACTTAAACATTAAGACCTGAAAATGTAAAATTCCTAGAAGAAACCTGGTGCAAAAACTTCATGACATTCGTTTTGGCAATGATCTCATGAAAATGATACCAAAATCACAGTCAATAGAAGCAAAAATAAACAAGTAAAACCACACTAAATTAAAAACCTTTTGCAAAGCAAAGGAAAGAACAGAGTGAAAAGGCAACCAAATGGAATGGGAAAAAATATTCGCAAACCATATATCTGGTAAAAAATATTTGCAAACAATATATCTGGGTTAATTTCCAAAATATATAAGGAACTCCTACAACTACACAGCAAAAAAGCAAATATTTCAATTAAAAACTGGGCAAAGGACTTAAATTGACATTTCTCCAAGGAAGACATACAAATGGCCAGCCGCTGATTTGAAAAGATAGTCAACATCACTATTCATCAGGGATATGCAAATTAAAATCACAGTGAGATATCACCTCATACCTTTTAGAATGGTTGTTATTAAAACAAACAAACAAACAAAAAACTCCAAATGATAACAATTGCTGGCCAGGTTGTGGAGAGACTAGAACGCTTACAAAGAACTCTTAAAACTCTACAATAAGAAAAGAACACAATTAAAAATAAATGAGCCAGAGACCTTAACAGATACCTCACCAAAGGAGACACAAGATGGAAAACTAGCATACAAAAAAGATGCTCCACATTATGTCATACGGGAAATGCAATTTAAAGCAACAAGATACCATCACAAACCTATGATGACCATCATCCAGAACATTTGTCAACACCAAATATTGGTGAGGATGTTGAAAATAGGAACACTCATTCACTGCTGGTAGGAATGCAAAACTGTACAGCCCCTTTGGAAGACAGTTTGGTGGTTTCTAACAATACTAAACATACTCTCACTATATGATCCAGCAATCTCTCTCCTAGATATTTACATAAAGGAGTTGAAAACTTATGTCCACATAAAAACCTGCATATGGTTGTTTATAGCAAATTTATTAATAATTGCCAAAACTTGAAAGCAACCAAGATGTCCTTCAGTAGGTGAATGGCTAAATAAGCTGTGGTACTTCCAGACAATGGAATATTTTTCAGTGCTAAAAAGAGATGAGTTATCAAGGATGAAAAGACATAGTAGAACCTAAATGCATATTACTAACTGAGAGAAGCTAATCTGGAAAAGCTACATACTGTATGATTCCAACTATGTGGCATTCTGGTAAAGGCAAAATTACGGAGATAATGAAAATATCAGTGGTTGATGGAGGTTGAGGAAGTGAATAGTCAGAGCACAGAGGATATTTAGGACATTGAAAATGCTCTGGTAAGATGTTATGATGATCTATAATATGTCATTATACATTTGTCCAAACCCATAGAATGTACAACACCAAGAGTGAAACCTAATGTAAACTATGGACTTCAGGTGATTATGATGTGTCAATGTAGGTTCATCCTTGGTAAAAAAATGTACCATTCTGGTCAGTGATGTTAATAATGGTGGAGGCTATGCATGTGTGAGAGCAGGTAATATTGAATATATAGGAAATCTCTGTATATTCCTCTCAATTTTGTTGTAAACCTAAAGCTGCTCTAAAAAATAAAGTGTTTAATAATTTTTTTTAAAACAAGGGAATACATTTCCCTCCCCTGCTTTCTCTTAGAAAATTTACTGTAGAAAACTTATACTGTAAATACTTGCTCCTCTCTTTGAAATGTATATAGGTCCAGGTCCGTTTGAAAGCCAGACAGACCTTCTGTCAACTTTATGAGTAAGAATGTCTTTCTCAATCACCTGGGACTCATCTCTATGAAATGTAAGCATCAAGGGAGATAGTGCCCCTATCTGCTGAATTCTGTGGGAAGGTCGGTGCCTAACTTATGTGGGCACCTTGCTCCAAGTTATAAAACTACCTCCTGTCATAAGCATATGAGAAGTTTGTTTCTTCTCTGAATAAAGCCAATTAGCTAATCTCAATTACCAGCTATATCTGAGATGAACTATGTGTGAGAAATGGTGCTGTCATGTCCTCTTATTTGAGGACTACTTGTTTATTTGACAACATGTATGTAATGGGTTTTATCTGCTGGGTTATATAGAAGGGTGAGATTTCTTCCTGTCTTTGCAATCTTAGTGGATTACCTATGATGTGTACCACATTCTGATTTAAAGCTTACTCAATAATAAAAGTGTTTTCTTTCTCTACTACCTGTATGGACCAGTATTCTGAGTTGAGAAATTTGTTTTTAATTAGATTTCTCCAACACTACAAAACATTCTCCCTCAAAGAGCTACAATTTAATAAATTTTTAATAAAATCTAGGCTACTTTAAAAATTTCACTAATAAAAACACTGTGATGAAATATAATATTATTTATATTTTCTTCAAACAGCTTCATAGAAAGAAACTGAGTCAGACTCAACTTTATTCAGCTCTTTATATATGTACAATAATCTCATTTACTATATGTTTCAGAAAATACATATAGAAATAAAAGACATAAAAATCAAGCAATAGATTTACATGCTATAATGGGGATTCTGTTTTCTAATAATTGAATTTTTTCATAAATGTTTACTTTTTATTCCTAAGAAATAACAAATATATACCTATTTACAAAAATATTGAATAGATTAAGCATTAAATCTAAATAGATCCATTTTTCCAAAATAGTTTACTTTACATTCTAGTTCTTCTAGCTTCCTTGAAGTAACCCTTAATATATAGAGAATTTTTAAAATTTTGTAGTAGTAGGGCAGGCTGATGGAAATTTTTGTAAAGGAATATATAATAGATTACAATGCTGATTTTGATACTATTTTATCAAATTTCCTAAAACTTTTCAAATAAAGATTTAATGAAATGCTTGGTCTTCTCTTGCTAAAAGTGCTGTTGTAACCAGAATTCATATAAAAGCTCTAGGAAACTATGCATTTTCATCTACATTTGGATCACTGAGTGTTATTAATTTTTACCATTTTATTAGGGAAAAGTCAATCATACCCAAAAGTAGAGACAACAGTTTAGAGGATTCTCATGTACTAGGTTTCAGCAATTATCAACTCTTATTTCATCTACACCCCCCTGGTTAACCACCACAACACTCATTTATTCACTAACAAGTATTTCAAAGTATTTCAAGTATTTAAAGATCTCCAAAAGATCTTTAAAAGAAAATGAATCTTTTAACAATATGACCATATTGTCATTTTACCATCTCACTATTTTTATATCCCATTATGTAAAAACTGATTTCTCTCTTTTTTTTTTTTTTTTTTTTTTTTGCGGTACGCGGGCCTCTTACTGTTGTGGCCTTTCCCGTTGCGGAGCACAGGCTCCGGACGCACAGGCTCAGCGGCCATGGCTCACAGGCCCAGCCGCTCCGCGGCACATGGGATCTTCCCAGACCAGGGCACGAACCCGCGTCCTCTGCATCGGCAGGCAGACCCCCCAACCACCGCACCACCAGGGAAGCCCGGTTGGTATGTCTTTTAAATCATTTTTTTGTCTGTAGATTCTCCCCTCCCATTTTTTCCCTTAAAGTTTATTTGTTGCAAAATCTAGTTCATTTTTCTGTAGATTTTTTTCTTTACACCCTGGATTTTGCTGATTGAATCCCTGTGCTATCATTTAACATTTTATTCTGTTCTCTGTATATCCTATAAAATGGTAGACCTAAAGAATTGTTCAGACTCAAGTTGGATATTTTAGACGGTTCTATACTTCTATCAAAAGACATTTGTTCTTTCTTGTTGTTTTCAAATTATTTATGCCTTGTGCCTCTCTCTGCTGTACCATCACTTTATTAATGTTACTAGTAGCATTATTATGTCCTATCTATTTTATAAGATTGTTGTCTATTGCATTACCAAATTTGTTACCAGGCCTCCAACAAATTAACAATGGCTAAACCTCTTGAAGTTATCAATCTTAGGTATAACTCTACATAGAACATTTGTAATAGAGTAACTCTAGTTATGCGAAGAAACAAGGGAAAAAAGATTCAGGGTCTAATAAAAGTAATAACAGAGAAAAAAAGGCACATAATGTTGGATTTGTGTGTGAGTGTATGTGTGAATGTGAGAGTGTGATGTCAGAAGCCACTGGTGATCATTACCTACATCATTTAATCCCCTAGAAGTTAAAAAAATTATAATATTCTATTTCTATAATTTCTGCTTTCATGTCTTAGCTATAGATTTCTGTAAAGAGAAACTTTTATCAACTATTTGACTGTACTAACATACAGTTCATATACGAAAACTAAGCATTGATTCTTTTGCTTTATTTTCCTGCACAATTACTTGATTCTGTACCATGTTCCAACAGTAATCAATGAACTTCTAGTTTTTATTTTATTTTTTGGTATCATTTTAAACTTATATATTGAATTACATTAAAAGGGTTTCAATATATTGTAGTCAATATCCTTACTGATGTTAAATGGTAACCATCTTTGACCAATGGGAGGCTCTTGAAGTAGGTTTCTGAGAACATATGCTTTGCACATGTATGATGTATGTGCCAGGTATCAAACAGGAGTTTCCCATCTGTTTTCATCACAATTCCAAACAATTCCACAAGAAAAATATAATGGTGTAGTTAAAATGGAAATATCTTCTCTCTGTTACCATGTGAACATGTGGGACAGAGTTTTTTGGTTTTAATCTAATTTCTAAGAAGTTAAAGGGGGGGTAATTAATCCCATTTAATTTTATAATTCCCCACTATGATTTAATAAAACACTTGTAATTCACTTATATATATTAAAAAGCAATTTACTCATTTCCCTTGCTGGTGTCAGCTGGAAAAAAAAATTTAAACATTGGGATTAACATTTCTTTTTGTGATGGTTAGTGCTCTACGTATTTGTAGGCTCGCCTCCCTGGTCTGTAAGGTTAGTGGTGAATATCTGAAATAGTATAATCATCCTAATTTAGCTGACCACAAGGTATTCCTGCTGACAGAAGCTGGAGTGGAGATACTACTGTCAAATTTTCCTTTACTGTTACAGACCTATTTTCAACTTCTAAGTTCCTTTTTATGTGTGTTATGATGAAACAGACCCCACTATTTACCACACCAGCAAAGATCTTTTAGCAATGACCAGCAACTGCAGAAATATAGGCAACCATCGTATTGAAACATTGGAAAGTCAATGTACTAATTCCAAGAAACCTTTGTTTTGCTGTAAAATTCCAAGACAACCAGACTCTTGAAAATCATGATAAAATTAAAATAGTTCTTCCTCTTCCTGTCCTTAGATTACACATCTAGTTCCACCTTTTCTTGTTATATTTCTTCAAGTTTACTCAGTTTAACTGTTTGGTCCCAGCCCATCTTCTGTGCTTCTCACCTTTGATTCTTTGGGCCTGATCTTAGTTGTCATTGAAGTTTGGATTATGAAGAAGCCAGCTCCCCTATCCATAATCCAAATAGAGATATGACATATCTCTCCTCTGCCAGCTCTAGCCACTTAAATAGACCCACCAGCCACTCGATTTTGGACTTCTAGCCTCCAGACTGAGAGAGAAATAAAAAAGTCTTTTATTTTAAACCACCCAGTTTGTTTTACTTTGTTATGGTAGCCCTAGGAAACTGATACAATGTCCAAAGCAGAACGTTTAATTCTGTCTCCCACTCCAAACAAGCCAGTGGCTCTCCAGTCTCCCCAACCCCAGTATGTAACCATAATCCACTCAATTATCCTTACTAAACACAAGGAGAATCACCTTTGGTGTTGCTTTCTTTCATTTCCCATATCCATATTTTAACTAAGATCTGTGAGCTCTTCTCAGTCATACAACAAATATTTATTAAGCAACTGAATGTGCCAGACATGATTCTAGGCACAAGGGATACAGCTGAGAATAAGACAAATTGGTCCTTGCATTTACATTCTATAATCAGGAGTAACAGAAACAAATCAAATACAAGTAATTAAAAACACAAATATACAAAAAAATGGCAACAAATGACAACATTTACAACATAGCAATGTGATAAGATAGTATGGGATAGAAGGTAGCATTGAACTATGGTAGGATGAGAATGGCAACTATGTGACATGTTAGGATGAGAGTATCATGGTAAGTCCAAAGATCCTGAGGTGAAAATAATCTTGGCTTTTAAAGAATGGGAAATATTGGTTGGTGGGAATAAAATAGAATAAGCAAACAGAATAGGGTGGCCTGGTGGAGATAAGGGGCCAGACTATAACCTTACAAGATTTTCTTCTAAGTGCACTGGGTTATAGCCCTAATTTATCTTCTTTTCTTATCATTTCTATTATCTAGTCCAAATCATCAACATTCTCTTCTCCCTTCCTTCCTTCCTTCCTTCCTTCCTTTCTTCCTTCCTTTCTTTCTTTCCCACATCACGCAGCTTGTGGGACTTTAGTCCCCCGACCAGGGATCGAACCTGGGTCCACAGCAGTGAAAGCCTGAGTTTTAACCTCTGGACCACCAGGGAGTTCCTTAATTCTCATTGTTGACTACTTTATTTTTTATTTATTTCTTTTTTTAACACCTTTATTGGAGTATAATTGCTTTACAATGGTGTGTTAGTTTCTGCTTTATAACAAAGTGAGTCAGTTATACATACACATATGTTCCCATATCTCTTCCCTCTTGTGTCTCCCTCCCTCCCACCCTCCCTATCCCACCCTTCTAGGTGGTCACAAAGCACAGAGCTGATCTCCTTGTGCTATGCGGCTGCTTCCCACTAGCTATCTATTTTACGTTTGGTAGTGTATATATGTCCATGCCACTCTCTCACCTTGTCACAGCTTACACTTCCCCCTCCCCTTATCCTCAAGTCCATTCTCTAGTAGGTCTGTCTTTATTCCTGTCTTACCCCTAGGTTCTTCATGACCTTTTTTTTTTCCCCCCTTAGATTCCATATATATGTGTTAGCATACAGTATTTGTTTTTCTCTTTCTGACTTAATTCACTCTGTATGACAGACTCTAGGTGCATCCACCTCACTACAAGTAACTCAATTTAGTTTCTGTTGACTACTTTAAAAACTACCTAACTGGCTCTCATTTCCCCTTCCAAGCTCTGCACAGAAACTACAGCTATATTTAAATATGTAAATTGGATTGAGACTGTACTCTACTTAGACATCACTCAGTGACTTCCTATTGTGCTTAGAATACATTCTAACACATTACTGTGACTAGAGTTAAGGTTGTAAAAAATTAATAAACAGAAACTGCAATTAAATAGAGTCAGGAAACCAGAAGGGGGAGCTCTTAGGCCCTGCAATGATAGCAGATCCAACAGGAAGAAGAAAGATTCCGCTTCTTTCCTGGAAAGGACTCAGCCAATGAAAAGCCATGGGCTCTATGTTTACTAGAGACCTCTCAACTTTTTTTTTTTTTTTTGCGGTATGCAGGCCTCTCACTGTTGTGGCCTCTCCCATTGCGGAGCACAGGCTCCGGACGCGCAGGCTCAGCGGCCATGGCTCACCGGCCTAGCCGCTCCGCAGCATGTGGGATCTTCCCGGACTGGGGCACGAACCTGTATCCCCTGCATTGGCAGGCGGATTCTCAACCACTGCGCCACCAGGGAAGCCCTCAACTTTCTTTACTTCTCTATAAAAGTGTTCTTCCCTTGCCATGTGGGAGACTTGCACGTGACTCGCCATGGTTGGAGAACCTGAATTGCAAGTCTCTGCTGATCCCAAATAAACCCTTTTTTGCTACAGAAATATCTGGCAGTCTATCTGCTTCAGGTCAACATTTTGGTGACTCACATGGGGACCAGAGAAGACCCCCAAAGGCTCTGGGTCTGGTGAGCAAACAAGTGCAGGACGCACAATTGAGTCCATTATTGCGCCCTGCTTTTCTCACTGACGCTGGAGTTTGAAGGTACATATTTCTTCTGGATCTGAGCTCACACCCTCTTTGCATTTGAAGCTCTCCAGACTTTATTTAGAATCTACTTTAAGGTTTTGTCTTTCTAGTTAAGGCCTTGTTCTGTATGTGAGTACTCATTTGGCACTTCAATCTGATTTTGAGTTGAGACTGTTTCAACTGGAGCTAGCTGAGAAGCTGTTGGCCCATTCCTTCAGGAACAGGGCTGCTTCACTGAAACTGTGCTGGTTCAACTGTCAGCCCATTCCTTTGGAACAGGAGCTGTTCTCTGGAAACTGGCTGAAAAAGCCTTTGGCCTGGTGCCTCTAGGACCAAGCTGTTTTTCTTAGACTTGGTTAGGATTAGCTTGCAAGCTGTTTGGATTGAGCTGTTTGAGCTGTAAGCTGTTTGAGCTGTTTGAAAATTATTCTTTTACTATAGAGGAAAAACTGAGAAATGGGATCTAAGTTATCTAAATATTTTGAGGACAACACCCCTACAGGGACTTCTAGCAATTTTAATGTTTGAAAACCATGGTCCCTCTGCATGTGCATTCCTAACTAATGGATGACCGGACTAAAGGCAATTTAGACTATCAATGGACATTATGGGGAACTTTTGAAATCCCCAAAGTTAATTTTCTTAAAACTGAATTGGAATACAATAGCTCAGAGATTTCCATAACTGAATGGTATCCCTATTTCAATGGGTATTTTGAGGCTTCCAAGTGTTGTCAGGAGCCTGTAATTGCCTCTCTGCAAAATAACATTAGCAAAAGCAGGATAGATCAAGATGGCAGAGTAAGAAAACGTGGAGTTCACCTCCCTCCATGAACACATCAAAAATACATTTACACGTGGAACAATTATCACTGAAAACTGGCAGAAGGACTCCCATACAACCAAGGCTGTAAGAAAGATACACATGTAATCAGGTAAGAAGGAGAATAAAGCTATCAAATCAAGGCATACGCCCAAGAGAGGACTCAGAGGAAAAAGGGAGAATACACACGTGGACACCTGCCCTGGAGAGTGAGTGGTAAGAGCCACAGAGTGGGCACCCCAGTCCTGGGGTCCTACATGGGGGAGACGAGTCCTCTTGATTGGTTGGAGGACCACTGGGACTAACAAGAGGGCAGTGAGATGCCTGGACTCCATTTGTGAAGAATGTGCACAAGCTGGCTGCCCCCAAGGCAGGACGGAGAGGCCTCTGCTCTAGCAGCTGCCAGTTTCCCACCAACACCTTGGCATGTGCCCCAGCCCAAACAGAGCAAAAGCTCTGGCCTCGCTCACTCCATGTCACAGCATGTCACTGGATCTGGGGTGGCCTCAACCTGGTCTAAGACTGGACCATGGAACACAGAAGAGACCCAGTCCCTGCGTGGAGCCTGGCTGGGGAAGTGACAGCCATTGAACTTCAGTGCTTGAACTTGTCAGAACCTGCCCTGTTAAAATTAAGCCTTCTGAGGATCCAGAGGCTAAACCCTTAATTGTTTTATATTCCCTAGACTAAAGCTGAACTGCAAGCGTAGTCAAAGATTTTCCCAAAATAACCAAAAACTTCTCAGAGATTTGCAGATGAATTTAATATAATCACTCAAACTTATCAACCTGGATTCTCTAACTTATATCAGCTAGTTCATATGTTTTTCATGAAGGCCAGGCCCAGCACTGGATGAAAACCACTAATTGGGAAAATCTGAAAGGTCTCTAGAATTACAACAGGAGACCAGCTTGCTAACTTATTTGATCAGGCTCGAGCAATCGCTAGGTGACTTCATCAAAAAATTCCTAGGGCTTTTCCAAAGACTGTTAATTGGAACAAAATTCAGGCTTGTACAAAAATCTGATGAAACTGTTCATGACTATTACAATCAACTTCAGATTGTATTTTTAAAGAATATTCTGGTCTTCTTTCAGATGTTAGTTCCACCTGGGTAGTTTTTAACTCTATGCTTATTAATGGACTGAAATGAGACATTTCCCTTCTAGTAAAAAGGACCAGGATATAATATAAAACTATGTCCACTCCAGATTTAGTTTATCTGGCAAACCAGCTCTCTCACACTGTAGATAAATCAGCCAAATATTACTGACAAAATTCTTAATCTTCAACTCCAGCAAATGAAGGTTCCTAAACGAAACCAAAACTCTCCTAGTTTCTGCTATTATTGCAAAGAGCCAGAACAATGCAAAACAGATTGTTGCAAATTTAAGTACTTTAGGTGGCTTCAGACCTCTAACCAGCCTTTCCTCCCAATTTTCAATGATGAGGCTCTGAGGAACTACAGGGTCTCTTCCCAATCCTCCCTCTTAATTGGCTTGGAGAAACATTTCTCCAGATTGGGGATGAATCTCTTCTAGTCCTAACTGACACTGAAGCCACATTGCTGGTACTCAACCCCACTCATATAAAAAAGCCCCTGCCTTAGAGTCCTAAAACAGTTTACCTAGCAGGGATCTCTAACGAACCACAAGAGTACCCTATCTCTGAACCTATTCCATTTTGTTTAGGCTCTTTGAAAGATACACACACTTTTCTCCTTAGTTTCTCTGCCCCTATCCATTTATTAGGCCAAGACTTTTTAGAGAAGTATGATGCTGGAATTTCTTTCTCCCATAAGGGGGTAATAATTCTAGAATTTGACAGTAGTCATCAAAGTACAGGTATACTTTGGAGATATGGTGGGTTCAGTTCCAGACCACTGCAATAAAGCAAGTATAACCATAACGTGAGTCACATATTTTTTTGGTTTCCCAGTGCATATAAAAGCTGTATTTACACTATACTATATTATTTCATTATATCTTAAAAAAACAATGTACATACCTTAATTAAAAAATAATTTATTGCTAAAAAATGCTAACCGTCATCTGACAATGCAGAGTTGCCACAAATTTTCAACTTGTAAAAAAACACAGTTTCAGGCCAAAGCCACCTAAAGCACTTAAATTTGCAACATTCTCTTTTGCATTGTTGAAGCACAATAAAGCAAAGTGCAGCAAAATGAGGTATGCCTGCAACCAAGCAGGTGAATTAAAAGACCCTTTGATGTCTTTTATTTGTTCCATCTCTGACAGTATTAAAGCAGATTCTGGAAATACTGATCATTTGTCCCTATTAAATCAGCTACCACTTTCCTTATGGGCAAAATCTCCAACTGATGTTAACCACATCACAATTCACAGGGCACCTCCCATCAAAATTCAAAAAGACTCCCCACAAAACTTCTTCCCAGAATTAATCAACACTCTATAAGTAAAGAAGCTCCTTAAGGCATAAAGCCCATAACAGAATAAGACTCAAGGCCTCATTACCCCTTGTACTAGCCTTGTAACACTCCCATTTTACTGGTGAGAAAACCGAAGGGCCAAGGGTGGAGGTTTGTCCAGGATCTCTGAGCAATAAACAACGTTGTTGGGCTTCCCTGGTGGCGCAGTGGTTGAGAGTCCACCTGCCGATGCGGGGCACACGGGTTCGTGCCTCGGTCCGGGAAGATCCCACATGGCGCAGAGCGGCTGGGCCCGTGAGCCATGGCCGCTGAGCCTGCACATCCGGAGCCTGTGCTCTGCAACGGGAGAGGCCACAACAGTGAGAGGCCCGTGTACCGCAAAAATAAAAAAAATTAAAAATAAACAACATTGTTATCCCTGGACACCCTGTTATTTCTAACCCTCGTATATTACTAACATCTATTCCCACCAGAAGTAAATTCTTTACTGTAATTATTTATGCAATGCATTCTTTAGTATTCCAGTTGATTAAGCTAACCAATATCTTCTTGCCTTCACTTGAGAAGAAAAACAATTCACCTGGACAGTATAGCCTCAGGGGTATACTGAAAGTCTTTCTTATTTCTCATAAACCCTGAAGGCTGATCAGGATGATATAAAGTTTCCTAGACGTTCTACTTTGTTGCATATATGTGGATGATTTGCTTCTTTGCTCTCCTCCAGCATCCTGACAGGAAGAGAGCATCCACTTGCTAAAGCTTTTAGCCTTAAAAGGGCATAAGGTCATCAGAGAAAAATTGCAATCTCCCCATTATTTAGGGCATCTGATATCAGAACAAGGGCTACACCTAGATCCAGATAGACTTTGTGGTGTCCTAACTTTCTCCAAACCCCAACTAAGCACCAATTTCTCAGCCTCGTTGATTATTGCTGAAATTGGATTCCAAATTTATCTCTTATAGCCAAAGCTCTGTATGTTTTATTCAAGAATAATAACCCCAACCCAACTTTACGGGAAGAACCAGACGACAGCCTTTGAGACCTTAAAGGAGAGTTTGATGAACCCACCTGCCCTTGGGCATCCCAGTTATCAGATTCCTTTTTTGTATATGAAAAGGAAGAGAATGCCCCTGGGGTTGTCACCCCAATATACCAGGACTACCACTGAGTATTATAGCCAGCAACTGGACCCTGAGGCATGGGGATACCCCTGTAGCTTTAGACCCATTATGGCCACTGCTCTTTTGGTGAAGACCACTGAGAAAATCATTGTGGGATCCCCCTTTAACCATTTTTGTACCTCATGCAGTAAAAGCTCTCCTAAATTCTCAACATGCTCAACATTTTTCAGTCGCCTCACCTCCTAATGAAGTCCTTTTGTTAACTGCTCCTCACATAACTCTCTTTCATAATAACCTTAACCCTGTACTCTTCTCCCCTCCATCTTTAATGCTGACAGACAACCTCCTGACTGCTCATGATGATTTGCAGGAAATTCCTTTTGGCAACGCTGACTTCCCACGGTTCACAGACAGTTCTTATTTAAAAGGTGACAATGGCAAATATTGTGCTAGGTATGCTTTTGCAAATTCTTTTGATGTTGTTGAGGCAGCATCTTTACTTACGGGTAAAGGCTGAATTATACACTATTACACAGACTTGTACTTTAGCCAAGGACAAAACTGCCTATATTTATACTGATAGTAGATATGCTTTCAGAGTAGCTCATGATTTTGGAATGTTGTAGAAGCAACGTGGTTTCCTTACTTCCATCAGAAATAAAATTTTAAATGGCCCCTATATTCAGGAATTATTGGATGCAATACTTTTACCTGCCTCTCTAGCTATTATTAAGATTCTGGGGCATTCTAAACTTGATTCTATGGAAGTTATGGAAAATCATCTTACTGATATTTCTGCAAGGAATGCTGCCCTTAAAGGGACCAAGAGCAGCCAAACCTCTGTCATGGTCCAAAGGGCATTTCTGCAAATGATAATTTAGAAACACTAACTAGAGACACCCAACAATTGGCCTCAGAAAAGAGAAAACAGGACTAGAAATTCAACAATTCTTGGTTTGATAAAAAGATAAGGCTCAGGTTTGGACCAAATAACAGCCAAGTCCCACTGAAGACTAAAATTCTCACTCCTCTCCACTGTACATGCATTAAACCACTGATCTACTGACAAAATGATAGTCTTCATGAATCAATATTTGGCAGGGGAACATTAATAAGACCACAAAAAATGCCTACCTCATTTGTCTGATGTGTCTGAAGTACAACCCAGGGAAGCCTGTTCATACTACTCTCAGACTTTTTAGACTGCCTAATGGACAATTTGACGTCTGGCAAGTGAATTCAATATAAGTTCCTCTGTCTCATGGATATCAATATGTTTTAGTTATGGTCTGCATGTTTTCACACTGGACTGAAGCTTTCCCTTCACGTTACTGATTCTTCTGTGGCTAATGTCCTTTTGGAAAAAATGATTCCTTCCTAGGGAACTCCTCTCAAACTTCATAGAGATCAAGGAACCCACTTTACTGGCTAGATACTTCAACAAGTCTATACTGTTTGGCTGGTTTTACAACACTTTTACTCTGCTTACCACCCTCAATCCTCTGGTTTAGTCAAACGCACTAAGAACATTATTAAGACTCAGTTGGAAAAATTTGTGGAGACCCTCCAAATACACTGGCCAAAAGCATTGCTGTTGGTCCTTCTAAATCTCGGATCCGCCCTTTTGGAACCCATGAATTCTCACCTTTCGAGATAGTCACAGGATGCCCACTGCACTTGGCTTCTACTTCTTTTGACCCACAACTGACGGATAAAAGGAGAGATACTACGATAGTGCAAAGGCCTAACTGCTTCTATTAAAAGTAACCATGCTTTTGTAGAGCAATCTTTTCATAGTGCACTCTCTGGAGACAAAGACCTTAAGCATCACACCTTGCAACCTAGAAATTTCAGCTATCGGAAAAGACCCTCCAGAGGAACATCCTTCAACCTCCCTGGAGAGGCCCCTATCAGGTACTGCTAACCAACCCTAGTGCCACTAAACTCCAAAAAATAGACTTTTGGATTCATGCGACATACCTAAAGAAAGCACGGAATTCTGACCAGACCTGCACATCATCTGGTGACCTGAAAGTAAAGATTTCCCAGAATTGAACTAATGACATCTGATAAGACAGCTTTCCCAAGATATCTGGACCAGGCCTGTTGAAAGTCTGTCACCAAATCTTTGATGAAGACAACACTTCAGATGATCTCCAGTGTCTATGATCTTGATAACATATGGACTTTAGAAAAAAAGTGCCTGAGAGTTCTCCCTCGTACTCCTCTTTGTTACTCAAATGTGACCTCAGTAGGTTTCCAATCTATGTACTCTCTTTCTGATGTGAGATGCTACACCCAGGAAAGGTCCTTCCTGGCATTAAGGGACAAAAAGCCACTGAAACTAGAAAACCTCACTCTTTTTTTTTTTTTTTTTTGCGGCACGCGGGCCTCTCACTGTTGTGGCCTCTCCCGTCGTGGAGCACAGGCTCCAGACGCGCAGGCTCAGCGGCCATGGCTCACGGGCCTAGCTGCTCCACAGCATGTGGGATCTTCCCGGACGGGGGCACAAACCAGCGTCCCCTGCATCGGCAGGCAGACTCTCAACTGCGCCACCAGGGAAGCCCGAAAACCTCACTCTTGATCGGCTATGCTTTCAGAGAAAGATCTTAGTCAAAAGGGGAAAATGTAAAAAATTAATAAACAGAAACTTCAATTAAATAAAGTCAGGAGACAAGAAAGGGGAGATCTCATGCTCTGTGATTATAGCACAGCCCAACAGAAAAAAGGAAAACTCCTCTTCTTTCCAAGCAAGGACTCAGCCAATGAAAAACCATGAACTCTTTGTTTACGGTATCCCTCCAACTTCCTTTTGCCCTCTATTCATAGGACCTGGAATGGCAATGAAAAGTGAATTAAGTTGGGTCGTAAGGAAAAATACAGGATAGTGAGGACTGGAAAGTTGGGAGAAATATGCAGAATCAAAAGAGGGCTGCTGCTATTTAATTCCAACTGAGTGTTCTCATGTGGGGCTGCTGTCCCATGGTTGACAGATCTTTTGACTTTTTTCCAAGGGAAGTCACAGATCATAATTTTATAAGAAATATCTGAATTTGTAAATATTGGCATTTGATTAAACTGTTTAAAAAGCTGTAGAGGTACAAAAGAATCATCTACACCCCAGATCCAGATGTTAACTGTGGTGTGAGACTTTTAAAAATCTGGAATTGGGGGGAAAGGCTCTGATGAAATGGTACACAAGACCAATAAGTTTTGATGAGGGTAGAAGAAAGAAAGAAATTTGGATTATTTAATTTTATTCAAAGAGAGCAGATCCAAGGTCTTGAGCTTTATACCAAATGATTCTGTTTGGTTTTTCTAAAGTAATAAAAATCACACATCCTCAGTACATACATAGGCTAGACACTGTTCTAAAAACGTTACACATATTTACTTAATATTTAAAACTACCTCAAGAAATGGATACAATTTTTATCTTTTTTTATTGATGAAGGAACTGAAAACCAGATAAGCTATGGATGTGCCCAAGATCCCACTTCTAGAAAGGGATGGAAATGGATTGCAGGGGAGTGTGCTATGAGGCAAAAGAGCACTACAGGAAAGAGGGTATGAGACTGATTAGGCACTGTGTAGTTTTGCCTAGGATCTGACTTACACAGCATTCACTTTTGATTACCAGTCCCAGTAGCCCATTTCTCAGAATTTCAAAGCATCACATAATGGGCCTGTCCTAGCTTTAATAGTAAATAGGCCAGCTTGTATGCTGTCTAGTTCTGCAAATGCTTATATATATTGTCATCTTTCTTCCTTCATTTTCATGTTGTCCACACCAGCCCATCTGTTCCATCACCCACCCCCACTTCTGTATGAGAGTGTTACTCTATCCTCAAGAAGTGTGGCCACCAACACTGAAGCAGAAGAATGCGATGACATAATGGTGATTGTTTTTTTCTTAAATCAAATTTACACAGAAAATGCAATGCCAGCAAGAACTCTGTCAGGTCACAGCTGTTTCATAGTGAGTCATCCATCACTCTGAGGACTAACCCACATGGACCAAAGTAATGAAATCCCACGCACCAAGGGATAAATAAAGTTATACTAACTCAAGAATGCCTCCCATCAAATATTCACATGAAACTTTACACAGGTTAGGTGAAGAGTATGCAGCATTGCTCCATCAACAGACTATGAGGTTTTTTTTAAGGAACTCTGAGAATATGAGAATTTTGAAAATGAATGATTTACCTCTGCATAGAGAGTACTGCATTCTACCAGAGCTTTGGAAAATTATATACTTTCTTTTGCCAGAAAGATAAAAGATTCAATAAATTAAATTGCTTTTAATAGGACCCAGCAACAGACCCTTAATAGGCCCAGTAGGAGAAATAGACAGCTGTCAAACAGTAAAATTCAAATTTGGGCCAAAACTTCTGACATTCCCAGAATGTATCAACAAATTACCTGTCACGGAGCCTGACATATCTATTCTATTGGGATAAGGCATCATGCCCATGAAATAGTAATAAATGGTCATTAAATATATTAACACAGATTGACTTATTCTCCTGCAAAAAGGAAATCTTTGGTTGGGGCACCAAATGGAGATCTTGGGTAGCCCTAGGCATTGGACATATGGCCAAAGGGAGAAAGGATATCACCGAGAGAAAAAGAAGATGCCATATAAAACTTCTCCATTCTGATATATTTGCCCAGGGCTGGTCAGGCTGCCCTACTATTTTCTTGGAAAAATAAAATAAGACAAGCAAAGAAAGAGAAAAGAAAAAGAAAAAGTAATGATCAAAAAAACAAACAAAAAACACTACCAATCAACCAACCAAACAAAATAAAACAAAACTCAAAACATGAATGGCCAGTATGTATTTTAACTCTTGACCTGTAATGCACATGTTAGCAATTTGTCTTGCAAGGTACCTGTGTAGATCGGTTTTGTCCCTGACTTTGAAACTAAGAAACTTACTGGAAAGCTTTCACAAGACAAGCACTTATTTCTCTATCACCTCCCTGTATTTTCTCTATCAACAAGTACTGATTCAAGCTCTTCTTAAAACCATCCCAAAAGAAAGATCCCTTATCTTCTCTGGCACCCTTACATTGTTAGACGATTATCTTTAAAAAGTAGTCCTAATCCCAAAGCTTCTCCATGTTAATTCTTAAGCCACAGAGTAAATAAATGAAGAGGGTGAACTAACACTCTTGGCCTCACTAGACGGAAAGATGCCTTACAACAGCAGCAACCTATGGACCTTCCTATTCATCTGGCATAAAGTTTATGTTTAATAACCTAGAGCAATGCTGCACAGTAGAAATATAATGTGAGCCACATCTGTAATCTAGAATTTTCTAAGGGCCACATTAAAAAAATAAAGCGTCTTTATTCTTAATATTTCAAGTTTTATTTTACATAAAATATTTTATAACTAAAGAAAATATTTTAATTTTTATTTATTCTATCTAAACCAACTTATTATCATTTCAATAGTCAACAAAAATTTATCAAGTTGATATTTCACCTTTTTTCATACTAAATCTTCAAATTCATTGTTTATTTTACAAAAAGCTCATTTCGACTGTACACTAAATTTTCAATGGTTCAAGTGAACTGCAGTCCTATGAAAGCAGTAAAGTTGTGTTTAATGGAAAAATATTTTTAAATAATTCATTTTTAAAATTTAATTATAATTAAATGAAATTGAAAATTCAGTTTCTTGGCTGCACGAAGCACATCACAAGTATTGAACAGCCATTTGTTGGCTACCATAATGCATAGAGATCTAAAGGATTGTCATGTTGAAGTATTCACATGAGGTAAAAACATTAGCACTTCCCATTAGCCTTACTAAAGAAAAACATTGAAGGAAGAACTCTAAACCAAATCCAAACCATAACCAAAATGAAGCACTTCTGTGGGAGAAAATATCTGTCAGGACAAAGATCCTTCTGTATGACCCATCTTGCATAAAGAAATGCAAATTACACTAGCTTTTGATTTAGATTATATGTGAATGTGAGTTCCTCCACGTATTGTCTGGAGAGTCAACATGGGCAATACAAAAGATTTGCTCTTGAAAATCAGACTAGACCTTCATGTTCTCTCTCTGACACTCTGGGTTTGAATCAAAGGAAATTTATCTGTAAATGATAATAAAAATATCAATATGTTTGATATTAAAATAAAGGGGTGGAAAAAGTTACAGTGTCATTTACAATGCCCAAATATTTAGCTTAATCATGTAATAATTTACTTAGATTTTCAAAGATTGAAGATAGCCATGTATATATATCACTGCTTCAGTGACAATAATATTGGTTCTTTCACCACATGGAGAAATAAATATACAAACTTGTGTTCAGCAAATAAAGTTTCATTAGCCTATATACAATACTTTCTCCCCTCTTAAAAGAAAAGCCCTCTTTGACACAAACCCCTCTAGCTATTTCCCTATTTCACTACTTCCCTTTATTGAAAACCTCCTCAAAAAAAGTTCTCTAACACCACTTTCCACAAATCCTCTCCTTCTATTCTCTCTTACTCTCTTGAACCCACCTGAATGATTTTCACCCCATCACTCCTCTGAAACTGGTCTTTCTTTTCAGTAACTTCCATACTGATGAATCCAATGATCAGTTCTTAGTAAGACCAGATCTTATTTAGATTATTTCTCTCTTTCCTGAAACTTTTTTTGTTTCAGAAAAAACACAATCTCCTAGGTATCCTTCTGTCTCACAAATTCCTTTACTGATTCCTCCACTTGCCCCACACATAAACATTAGCACGCATTATTAGGACTGAACACAGGATTCAGTCCTTAGAACTGTTTTATATATACAGTCACTTGCAGGATGATTCCTTCTAATTTCAAGACTTTGAATATTATCTCTTTGTGGGCAACACTAGCCTTTACAGCTCCAGTCTGGAACTTTATCCTAGATCCAGGCTCATATATCCAAAGGGCAGGTTGGCTTCTCACTTGGATGTCGTAAGGCAACTTTTTAAAAAAAAATTTAATAATATATTTTATTTAATATTATCAAATATTATCATTTTAACATGTAATCAGTATAAAATTTATTAACATGATGTTTTTCATTTTTTTAATATTAAGTTCAAAATCGGTTGTGTATTTCACACTTACAGCACATCTCAATTTCTGCTAACCACATTTCAAGTACTCTGTATGTAGCTGGTGGCTCTTGTACTGGACAGCAAATGTCCAGAAATACTGTATGAGCAAATGCATGTGAACTTAAAAGTTTTCTGCAGAAAATGTTTCATTTGATTTTTCTTCAAGAAGTTTATGTCTTTACTGATTCAGTATATGTTGTCTTTTATAGCAGATTCCACAAATGAAATGTGTGGTTGGTCTGTTCCAAATACCTTAAACATTACTCTTTGTTTCAAGTTTCCTCATCTGTAAAATGGAGATATAATAGAAGCTATCCTACTGGGTGTAATGAAGACTGAATGTGTTAAAAATATGTAATATATATATATATATAAATTAAAGCATTTAGTAAAGCACCTGGCATATTGTAAACATGCAATGAATATTGGTTATTATTTCCTTCTTTCCTGATTCTTTGACAGAAGTATACATAATCAGCGTCAGCAGCAGGAATGGAAGCTTGCAGGCTTTGTAATGCCTAAAGTAATTAAAATGAATGTTAGGTGTAAGAATTATTTTGGGACATATTTAAATCTGTATGAACATTAATAATTTTTTAAATCATTGTTTCATTCCATAACTAAAAGTTGTTAATATAGAGTGCTTGAATTCAAACAAACAATTATTTTAATAATACTAAATAAGGTTTGTTTTAAAATTGAGTATTTATTGAATGCTTTTATTGTCTAAGGCACTGTACTGAGAGCTTTTATGTGCAGTATCTCGTTCAATCTTTACCATAACCCTAGTGTAGGGCACTATTATGAAGCTCATTTTAAAGATGTGGAAACTGAAGCTCAGGAAAGCTTTGGCCAAGGTCATAGAGCCCACAAATTGCAGAGGTAAACAGACACCAACAGCACTGGTGGAGTGTTAAGGCATCTTGACTTAAAATCAGGCTTCTCATCTTCCTCCTCAAGGTATTTCCCATGTCATCAATGACCAGTCATTCTTCTAGTTGCTCAGGGCAACAACCTCAGAGTAATCCTTCACCCTTCTTACTCTCCTTCTCCACATCCAAGCTGTTGCTTTATTTTGCATTTATTTGATTATTAAAGAATTAAATGTTTCCAAATGTATGTTTACTCTATATTTTATTTATTAAATAACTGTTCACATCTTTGTGCCAAATGTATAAAATAAGGTATATTCAGAGAAGTTCTCTGTCTCCTCCTCCCGCTTCCCTCCACTCCACTGTAGACAACCATTTTTCTTCCACTTTTTGGCTTATCCCCCTCCTGTTTTTAACTATAAACAAATATGTTAATATACTGTTATTTCTTTCCCTCTTTTCTTAGATGAATGGCAGTATATTATACACACTTTTCTCCAATTTGCATTTTCTTCACCTAAAAAGCTGTCCTGGGTACCACTATATAGTGTGTTGAGCTCTATCTCCTTTTTTTAAAGGAACACAATAATACATTGAGTGCATTTAATGTAGTGTACTTAGTGTATTTAATTAAACTACATTTAAATGTATTCTCATTTAAATTCAGTCATTTCTTTGTTTATGGGCATTTGGCACTTAATGGCCTTGTTCATATGTCTTTTAATATTTTTATAGTGTATCATTGGGATAGATCCCTAGAAATGGGATTGGTAGGTAATTAGGTAAACTCAGGTACAATTTTGCTAGACATTGCATATCACCTTTCTATCAAAAACATGTAAGAATACCTATTTTCCCAGAATCTTAGGAAGTATTTTTTTTAAACATACCGAATTTCTCAATGATGTTTCATTTTCTCATCAGTGAAACTGAACACATTTTAATATGTCCAAGGGCCATTTGTATTTTTTCCCTATGAACTATCTGTTGCCTATTCTTCTATCAGGATGTTGTCTTTATTTTCTTGCCCTCTGCTTCCTCTTACATAGTTATAAATATCACTGGCTTCTTTCTACTCTTGGTGGTTGGACTCCATCCACATATACTTTATAGTTTTGAGGATTTCTTGTCATCTAGTTTGTTTGCTTGTAAACTTTTAATTTGATATAATTTCAGATTTATAAAAAAGTTGCTAAAAGAGCACAAGGAATTCCCATTTGCCCTTTACCTAGATCATCAGTTGGTATATTTGGTCCCACTTATTTTCTCTCTCTCTCTCTCCACATATAAATATATTTACTTACAAACACACATACATACAACTTCAATATATATTTCCTAAGAACAAAGACATTCTTTTGTATAACCACAGTAAAACTATCAAAAATCAGAAAATGTAACACTGATAAAATATTATTATCTAATCCACAGTTCATATTCAAATTTTGTCAATTGTCCTAACATTTACTTTTTCTGCCCAATATAGAATCCCATCCAGGATCATGGATTGCTGCTAGGTGTCATGTCTCTTGCCTCATTTAATCTTGCACAGCTTTTCAGTCTTTGTTTTTCTTGATCTTAACATTTTTCGAAGACTACAGACCAGTTATTTTGTAGAATGTCCCTGCATTTAATATATCTGGCACGTTCTTGTTAGATTAAACTTATGCATTTTTGGCAAGATCACCACAGAAAATATATATACTTTTCAGTGTCAGGAGAAATACGAGGTTGGTTTGTCCTATTACTGGCATCGTTACCTTATATCACTTACTTAAGGAAGTATCCACCAGGTTTCTTCACTGTGAGGTTACTTTTCCCCTGTGTAATTAATGAGTTATTTGGGGGGAAATATCTTGTATTATATAAATATCCTGTTTTTCACCAAGCTTTCACCCACTAGTTTTAGCTACCATTAATAATCTTCTAATTGTATTATTTCTTCTGTTTTTGTTAGTTGCCACTCTACTTAAGGAAGAGCTTTCTTTTATCACTCCTTTATTTACTTATTTGTATTTTCTGATTTATATCAGCTTGGACAAATGGATTATTACTTCATAATCTATTCCTATCATTTTTTCAATTTATCTCAAATTATTCCAGATTTGTCCAAAGGGAGACATTTAAGTTGGTTCCTTTGCCCTTTAATTATATCTCTATCATATTTTGAACACTTTATTAGTTTCTAACACAACAAGATATTCCAGATTCATTTTGTATCTTCCATGATTCAGACCTGGAATCAATTATTTCCCTCCAAAGTGCCCTTTGGTAACCAAAAAGATGTACCTACTTGGTCCAGGACTTCAGAGGAATTCCAGAGCACCTCAGCAGGAACTGTGGACATCTCACAAAGAGGCTCTGTCTGATCTTCAGCCTTCTGAGAATTCCTATGGAAGAGCAAGGGAAAAATATGTCTTGGGAAAGAAAATGGTTTTGCTGTCAAAACTAGGAGATGGTGCTGGTTCTCTTGGCTCTTTAGAAACTTCAAAAAATCTGCTGGATTTTTATTTTATAATTTCACAATTCTTATTTTTCAAAATTACTTTTATTTTTGCATTTCTCATTTTATGATTTGTTTCTAGATTTAAAAAATATTCCATTTTTCCCACTTTTTGCTGTTTAGTTGTTATTCAATTTTTTCCTTTTGATTTTGATCATTTTTTTGGACTAGATTATATTAAGCCAACCCTTCCACCAAGAATGACTGCTAAATCTGTGTAAAACATTTTTTAAAAATCTGTTTGAAGGCATTAGTTAAGAAAGCAGCAAGGACCAGAGGAGTCAATGTTTCCAAAGAAGATGAACATAGATACGTGAATTCAATATTCTACTTTTGAAGCATTTTCCAATCTATAAAACACAGCTGAGAGACTGAGAAGCTGAGCATAAAATAGTAGGTAGGAGGCTGAGAAGCTGAACAGAGCTTTCAGAGGTCATATGAGGCTGGAGGAACAAAAATTAGAGGTTAGAAATCACAAGGAGATGGGATATTGGTTAACAGCCCAGGATTCCACTGAGATCACTGAAGATTTACATCTTGGAAGGAGTAAGGCAAAATAGAAATAAAACCCCCTTCACAAATACTGAAATATGTCTCTGAATTAGGGCAATACCCTATTGATTTAAGATTATCAACTCCTTTATTAATTTTTACCAACGCAAAGAAAATCCTATGTGGAGCATTATAGCATCATCAGAACCTCAAATTATACTTATAAGAATTGATAATCAGTGTTTTTCACTCCAGCAAAAAGTGCTACACTCCAGGAAACAAGACCAAATGACTAAAAGAGAAAGAAAAAAACAATGTAGAAACAGACCATATGATCCTCACATTGGATTTAATTAGACATCAACTCTAAAGTAAATGGTATACTGAAATAACATGATAAACTAGAGAACAAAATTAAGAATTTCAGCTGAGGACTGGAAACTCTGAAATGGAAACAAATGGAAAATTTAGAAATAAGAAAACTAAAATTAAGACTCAGTAAATGAGTTTGACAGAAGATGACCCAAAGTAAGAATTAGTGAACTGGATTAGTGATCAGAAGGGAACAAATATTCATACCAAATCACAGAGAGACAAAAAATTGGAACATACAGGGCTTCCCTGGTGGCGCAGTGGTTGAGAGTCCGCCTGCCGATGCAGGGGACATGGGTTCGTGCCCCGGTCTGGGAAGATCCCACATGCCGCGGAGCGGCTAGGCCTGTGAGCCATGGTCGCTGAGCCTGCGCATCCGGAGCCTGTGCTCCGCAATGGGAGAGGCCACAACAGTGAGAGGCCTGCATACCACAAAAAAACAGAAACAAAAACAAAAAAAAAATTGGAACATACAGAAAAGAGGACAAGAGAATGGGAAGAGAGAACATGTGGTGTTACCACAGATTAGAACCCCAGGATGTCCCTTGAGAGCCACAGCGAGGACCACCTGCTGAGAGTCAGGACATAAGTAGGGAAGTGGTATCTGAGCAGGAGCAGAAGTCACGGATGATCCCCAGAAACTACAAAGATATCATACTGAGGAGACCTGCCCTGGTTTTTGTTCATCTTCCACCCACCAATATTTCAAGTATCCAACACAGAAGCCAATGTGCAGGCAGCATGGGAAATGTAGCTCCCTATGTTACAAAGTGTGTGTATGTGAGGGTGGATGGATATGAAAGAAAATTATCAGTTAGCCTTGCACAGATGCCAACTTTTCAAGTTTCCAGGGATAAAGCTAATTTACCCTGCACCTATTTTCTTACTTACTTTTGACCACTTTAATAGGGAACTGAGAAAAATAGAGTTTGATGCCTATGCTCAGGATGACATTTTATCCAGATTTCCAAGATAGAGTTTATTTTGAGAAAAGCATATTGAGATTAATCCAAAAACTACCAGGGAATCAAACATTTTAACTGAGCTGATGAATTAAAGTACTTTTTTGACTATTTTGGAACTAGTGAGTGAATTTTTTCATCAGCAAAAATATGTAAACTAGTTTGTGTTTCTAGATGCAACATAAGCTCAGATACACCTTTTCTCACCAAAGAAGTTACACTTACCTTTCTTCTTGGTGTTTACTTTGTGAAATAGGATGCATGTGAAAACATAGCTTCTCATAGAAAAATGGTTCATTGTATTCTGATAAAGTGTCTTCAAATGTTTTCTTTCTTTCTTTTTTTTTTTGGTAAATTATATACTATCCTCTGTAGTACTGAATATTGAATTTCAGGTACAAACCGAAATGTCATTAAGAAGTATTTGACTTGAAACAATTTGGAGGAAATTATTTTAAGTGAAACTGCTTTTAAGGCAATGAAAGAAATATTGGAACAACTTTGGAAATTGACTAAATATATTATTTTTTTTCAAGTAATGAGCTCTCTAAAATGAACTGGTAATCAAAAATTATGTTACTCTTGCTTTTTGCATAACTGGCTAGCAGGTAATGAGTGTGATAATGTCCTCTTTGAACTAGGGCCAAGACTCTAAGCTATAACATCAGAGTAAAGGGTAATTATGTTCTTTAATTTTCAAACTGGTTCAATCTCTAGCACCTACCATGTACCAGTCATGGTACTAAGACTTACAAAGATAAGTAAGACAGTATCTAGTCTTGAATTGAAAGCAATCTAGTGGAAGGGTTAAATTATTAATAGATACTAATTTATGAGGTATAATTAGTACAGTATAATCAAAGATACATAAATATGAGGCTTTATAAAAAGCATTCATTGTGTAATGCTAAATAGAAAGAACAAGAATTAAAATTATGTTCATAGTGTATTTCTAATTTGTTGAGCAGATAAATAGAATTCTATAAAATCATCCACTGTTCAAAGCAGTTACTCATGAGTTATGTGATTAAAAGTTGTGTATTCCTTTAAACATTTCTATATTTTTCAAATTATTTTATTTTTTTCTTTCACGGTGAGTATGGGTTAAACTTTAATTAGAAAAAAATAGAACCTGTTAAAAGATGAATCTATCATTCACTAAAAATGGCATTTCTTTGTTCTAAGGCAGGGCTTGGGAAATGAAAACCAGCAGGCCAAATCCAGCCTACAGCCTGTTTTTATTTTATGGCCCGTTATAGATAGAGGTTGTGAAACCTTGCCCTAAAGAACACAACCAATAAATATGTATTGCACCAAGACCCTTTATTTGTCTCTACTTTATGGAGAAGAACTGGGGAAAATCATCAAGATACACTACAAATTATTCAGAGTTCAGAAATTGTCTCAAGGTCATTTATTCAGGCTAGAGCTAACCTTCGTGAGCATCACTTTAAGCCAAGCAGTTTATGTGGATTATTGGATTTAATTCTCAAAACAATATTATGCAGCATACTTTTTATTCAACTTTTAGTGATAATCAAATTTAGGCATGGAGAGATCATAGCCATAGCAAGAAGTGAAGCCAAAATTTAAATCCAGGCAAACTATTCCAGGGCCACAGTACAGCCTTCTCCATCTGAGGGAATTTGAAATGCTACATATCTCCTGAATGGAATGGAAGTTGGCCTTGGATTTAGGCTTTTCAAGGTAGTTATCTAAGGATCCATCACCGAACTTAACTTCTATCTCTAATTGGAAATAAAATGCAGCTGTAATCAGCTCTATGGATCAAAAAAATTCGTCTGCAAGTTGGCTGCATTCTCCTGGTAGATGGACTTGGTAAAGTGCTCTGAATTGACAGAATATACATAAAGATGAGATTTTTTTTTTCACCCTGGAGATTTTCAATTTGAAGAAGTTAATAAATTACAAAGGCTTGCAAATCAAAATCATTAGAAGTATTCTCTCATTAAGAGTTCATGTCTGATTAATGATAAAGAAAAGAAATTAGCATGATATTTTTGTGGCTACTGCAAGGGTTTCCATGGAGATTTCATCACCTTTATTATAATCTAATGTAATAATAATATGACTTTAAAAATCCTTTGCTTGCTATTTCAATGCTCAACTTTTGAATTAAAAGCATGCGAGGTAACTGTAAATCCACTGTGAGGTCTCACATTTCTTTATAAAACCTTTTTTCCTGAGATCCCTCCCAGATATGAGAAACTAAAATTATACCAAAATAGAGACAAACAAAAAAATTCTAGACAAAAGTACAGTATGAAACCATAGTGTGTTACCATGGTATGAACTATCAGCTCTCTGACACAATAGAAATATAAATGGGTTTTAGTTTTGTTTACACAATTTGAATTTTTCTGATTTTATAACCCAACAATGCTAATTATAAAGTAACTAATATGTTTCCTTTTTTTTTTTTTTTTTTTTTCCTGCGGTACGCGGGCCTCTCACTGCTGTGGCCTCTCCCGTTGCGGAGCACAGGCTCCGGACGCGCAGGCCCAGCGGCCATGGCTCACGGGCCCAGCCGCTCTGCGGCATATGGGATCCTCCTGAACCGGGGCACGAACCCGCGTCCCCTGCATGAGCAGGCGGACTCTCAACCACTGCGCCACCAGGGAAGCCCTATGTTTCCATTTGAGTCACAGAAATTTATTTTTATGAAGTGTGACAAAGCATTTGATGGATTTTTCACATTTTTTCTGGCTACACTGGTGTCATATATACAAACTGCATCCTGGTTATTCCTTAAATATGCCAGATGATTCTTTTATGGGTGAGGGATACAGGTTTGCATTATAGTCATGGAAAAGAATTATCTGTCCCAGGGCTTAAGAAATGTCTTTTTGAAGCATTGTTAATACAACATCCTCTTTTTAGTCATTTGAATGATGTAAAAGCCAATAAGACAATATGACAAATTTCTGTGGATAACAAAATAAGTTGTATTAAGAAAGGTTTTCTTCCATATCTGGTTCTAAGAAAACTGTAAATCTTTGTTCAAGGGCTTTCTTTGGAGACTATATCCATGATCATTTCTGGCCTTGTAATCTAAAAATATTTAAGGGTAAAAAAATCATTCAAAGATCTATGTTATTCTAAAATAATTCTCTGGTACCCAAAGCCATTTTTCATAGGTTATTAGTGACCTCACATGAATAACATATGAACACTCACTATTTGCTTGTTTACTTATCTAAGACAAATGATGATTGTTATACCCACTAGTGACATTTTCAGATGATCACTGATTTATTATTATGGAGTGTGAATGAATGGAGCAGAAGGTGAGATTTCAGATGCACTTTACTCAGTTTTTAAAATCCTTTTCTTATCCTAATAATAATTATAGTCCATCTCACATTCTTATTAAATTTTTATCATTACTTAAGGCACAAATATACATACACACACATACACACACATCAGGGTGCTATTATTTTCTGTTACATGTTCATTGAAATATGACTTTTTAAAGCATTTACATTTGATACCTTAGTAACATAAAAATTAAAGAAAACCTAGCAGTCTTAGACTCAGGTAATAAAACTCTAGATCTCAGGAAAAAATAAGACTAAGGAATGATGGTTATTATTTTGGTGAAGGTTTTATTTATTCCATAAGGTATACTTATTTTGTTACCAGAGATTGCTACATTCCTAAAAACACCAGTTTTATAAAATATGAAATTTGCTTTTAATTCTTTAAATGTTCAGGGAGCAACCTGTGTATATGCTGAAGCTGTTTCCCACTCCCTCGAATATTTCAATAAATTTTTATTGACTGTCTCCTTTGTGGAAAGCACTCTGGAGAATACAAAGATAAACAGAACATAGCCCATATCCCCAAGATGCTTAAAGGATAGCAGATGAGATGGATTCATAAAACTAAGCTACAGGAGAGAGTGATGTATAATATGCTGTGGATAAGGGATCAGCAAATTGAAATGCCTACAGATGGTTAATGAAAATATAAATGTGTGACTTAAGCAGGCAAAAGGTAACAGGGAGGAGGGGAGCCTGTGGATGGATTTGGGGAGTCCCTGCACTACTTAAAGCCTTTCAAAGACATTTCTGTAAATACTGTGCCAGCCAAACAAAACATAACTAAAAATTGTTATATTAAGCTACAAAGCTACAAGAGGAGTGTGGGTGATTGTTCTCTTACAGTTTTATCTATATCTGTATCTATATCCATATATATATCACATATGTGTATGTGAACTATAATAGAAAGTAGTATATTTTAAGATATAAATAACTTGTACTTGAATTAATATTTATGGCACTGAGAAAAATGGCCATTATATGTGGGTTGTTAAATATTTTTATGATAGGATAGAAAATATAAATTCAACTCAACTATGACACCATATTTTTCTCTTTTACCAGTATAGTTATTTTATGAAAATGATTTATAACATTATGAAGATAGATAATAAAGGCTTATTTATGGATTGAAAAATATAGAGTGCGATAATTTGTGATGGCGACTTCACTTGTGATGTATAAGTTAAACCCTAGAGATATCCTTCACGTGTTCGACACATCAGTGCACGGCAATCCAAATCACTGGCAAAATTTATAAAGTAACTGACATCGACAGTCTCCACTACTTAAAATACTTTAGGGATTTTACTGATGCTTATAGGAAATGCTATCCCACATTTAAATAGGTACAATATTTGCCACCATAGCAACTGAAATACAACAAAATAAACTTGGAAATATTGTATTTTAATAACTTGCATAGTACTAAAATTGGAATTTCTGGAATATTTTATAGAAAACAACAGATCAACAGTAATATATTTAAAATATTTTTCAAGTATCTTGTTTAAGACACTAACTTGAGTAGTACATGATTAAAGTTTCAAGAACGGTAATATAAAAATCTCAAAAACAAAATAATTCTTCTAAGAAGAAATTGGTGGTATTTTCTAATAAGTTGATTATTTTTAAAGTCTAAATAATACTCTAATATGGTCATCTTCAGGCAAATGAAAAGAAATATCCATTACATCAAAATATTGTTAACTTGCTCTTCTTGGAACAATTCATTCAGTATATGTTATTCCTTCAATATGTGAAAGTATAGAATACATTTATATTGGTTTCTGTCCCCAGTCCCTGGCACGGAGGTTCTAAAACCATTATAATTTCCTAAGTAATAAGAGCATTAGGAGCATGTTTTACTCTAATATTTTTTCTTTGACCCCGTTTCCAGACTCAAATCTCCTAAATTCCTTGGAATTTCCTGGGTGATAGCGATATCTTTTGTTCTAATGAGGTGACTCTTGTGGGATCCTGGATGGAGGCTGGCTACCAGATAGATCAAGTCATAATTAGAAACTTGGAATTATCAGCCCCAACTTCCATTCTCCAGAGCCGGGAGAAGGGCTGAAAATGGAGTTAGTGATTTGTCATGCCCACATGATGAAGTCTCCATAAAAACCCCCAAAGTGTGGGATTCAAAGAGCTTCCAGGTTAATGAACACATCCACATACAGGGAAGGTGATGCACCCCAACCACCTCCATGGGGACAGAAGCTCCTGTGCTTGAGATCCTCTCAGACCCTGCCCTGAGAGGATCATATGGCTGAACATATGGCTGTTCATCTGTATGCTTCATCACATCCTTTATTATTTAATAATATACAATAAACTGATAAATGTAAGTGTTTCCCTGAGTTCTGTGAGCTGTTCTAGCAAATAACCGAATCTGAGGGGGAGGAGGTCATGGGAACATCCGATTTTTAGCCAACTCAGAATTTGTGGATAACCTGGGGACTACTACTTGCAATTTGCATCTGAAGTAGGGGGCAGTCTCGTGGGACTGAGTCCTTAACCTGTAGGATCTGAGGCTATATTCAGGTAGACAGTGTCGGAATTGAGTTAAGTTGTAGGACACATAGCTGGTGTCACAAAAAATTGCTTGGTGTGGGAAAAACTTGATATCAGAAAAGTTGTGAGTGTGGTAGTGGTATGAGAATAAAGGAAAAACACATAGGACGACTGGATTTTTCCTACTCACAATGCATATACAATTGATGTTTCTCTCAATAATGTCCCTAAAAGAGTAAAATCAATTACTATGAAGAAAGTCAAGGAGTTAAAAAAATTGGGGAAAAAATGTGTAGCAGTTATTTTTAGTTGACCTTGATACCTGAGTGTGTAGATATGGAAGGATGCACAAAAAATGATGAAGTAGAATTTTTCACATTGCTCTGTTTTAATGTTCCCAAACCATCCTAGATGCCTTCCATGCCAATACAAAAATTATCTGTGCTACTCTTAAAGTATGTAGTGATGTATAATTCTACTGTCAACTTGATGAAGCTGGCAACTGCACTTCCCAGAATCCCTTCCCTGTATGGGTATGGGTTCTGATTTGGTCGAGAGAAATCTGCATAAGCTATGGAGGCAGAAGTGAAGCAGCAGGCCCTACTCTCCGAATGTTGTGGTTAGATGTGGTGACAGATAGATGCAAAGGTGCTACCAAGGTTCAGGTATTCCTTGTCTTTTCCACTCCATGGAAAAGATATTCTTCCTGACTAATGGCCTGTTGTTCAACAATGGCCCCAGACCTCTCACTGGACCCTTAGCTACAGACACACAGAGGCAACAACTTCCCACTGACTCCTCCATTATGGTCCCTCTTTAGTGGTTAAACATGCTTGGCTTAGCTTGACTGGTTCATAAGTCCTCTGATATTCAATTGCTATAATCAATTTCTACTCCTGAATTCATAGTGGTTCTGCTTCCTTGACTGAACCCTATTGCAATATTCTTCCATATAAACACTGTATTTCAGTGATCCCTGACCATGCCTTTATGACTGTCCAGATCATCACTCATCACTCACGAATGTCTAACCTTTCCTGGTCACCAATTCAATAATTAGACTGGATATGGACAGGCTCATATAGTTTTGGTCATTTTTCCTTCAGAGTAATTTTCACCTTTGTGACTAGATAATTCTTTTATGTAGACCTCCCCCACTAAAGAATAAGGGGCTGCTGGAATTAGTTTTCTATTGCTGCTGTAACAAATGACCACAAATGTAGTGGCTTAAAGAAATGCAAATTTATTATCTTATAGTTCTGTAGGTCAGAAGTCCAACAGAGGTCTCAGTGGGCAAGATCAAGGTGTTGGCAGGGCTGCATTCCTTTCTGGAAGCTCTTGGGGAAAATCTATTTGTTTCCTTGACTTTTCCAGCTTCTAGAGGCTGCCTGCATCCTTGGCTCATCCTTGGCTCCCTTTCTCCATCTTCAAAACCAGCCACATAGCATCTCTCTGACCATGCTTCTGTCATCACATCTTTTTCTCACCACAACCAGAAAAGGTTCTCCAATTTTAAGGACCCAAAGAATTTGATTGTATAATCCCTCCATCACAAGGCCCTTAATTTAATCACATCTGTAAAGTCACTTTTGCCATGTAAAGTATCATATTCATCTACTCTTAGAAATATGATGTAGATATATATTTGGGCAGCCTTTTTTATTTATTTACTTATTTATTAAGCCTTATTTATTAAGCCACTACTGAAGATATACAACATGTAGTGTTTCCTATTTTAAGGAATATAAAATGTCAGAGTCAGGTCTACGGTGATGTAAGGAAGGAAAAAGTAAAATGTAACAGATAATGCAAAATTTTGAGGATTTTATCCCTTTCCATAAACTAGCCTCAACAATCTTAAAATATGAATAAAGTTACATAAAATGTTTTTTTTTTCTTTTTTTTTTGGCGGTACGCGGGCCTCTCACTGTTGTGGCCTCTCCCGTTGCGGAGCGCAGGCTCCGGACGCGCAGGCTCAGCGGCCATGGCTCACGGGCCCAGCTGCTCTGCAGCATGTGGGATCCTCCCGGACCAGGGCACGAACCCGTGTCCCCTGCATCGGCAGGTGGACTCTCAACCACTGCGCCACCAGGGAAGCCCCCATAAAATGTTTAATTTAAAAACTGACAATATTGATTCTTTGACTCATCCCAGGCTATGAGAGTCCAATTCATGTTTTAATTGAGTGTGGGAACATTTTACTCCCTGGTTGACAGGGATCATTGGGCAGTTCTTATAAAAAACAGGATTGCATTTCAATAGAACTAAGCTGCATACAAGATGCTCAATTTTCTTTCTATATTATAATCACTGAAAATTACCAATTCAATTAACATTTTTTTAATCCTTAACTTCACACAAAACACTGTTCGTTTTATCACAGGGAAGACTACGATAAAAAAAATTCAGCCCCTCTCCTTTAGAATTTTATATTACTAAAATATAAGGGGAGTAAGACAATTAATAACTACATATTTTTAGGTCGATCAAACTATTCTGTATAATACTACAGTGGTGGATACACTGTATACTTGTTAAAACCATTGTATCGTACCACACCAAGAGTGAACCCTAATGTAAACTGTGGACTTTGGATGATAAGGTGTCAATGAAGGTTTACCCTTTGTAACAAACGTAGCATTCTGGTTCAAGAAATTGATAGTAGAGGAGGCTGTGCATGTGTAGGAGCAGGGGCTATATGGGAACTCTCTGTACTTTCTGCTCAAGTTTATGTAAACCTAAAACTGCTTTTAAAAAGTCTATAAAAATACATGTAACAAAATGCTATATAAATGCCACCAGCAAAATTCTATCAGGGTTTAGTCATTTTATGGGAGGAAGAGTTGAGAAGAGTTCATGATGGGTGGATAGGACTAACAGGAATTCTAGTTAGAGGACACAGGATGAGCAAAGTCTTGGCAGAGAGAAATGTGAAGGGCATTTGGGCAAAAACAAGGGTTCTTGATGCCTCTTCCCCTCCATCCTTCTGAGGTAATGGCCTGTGGAATATACAGACAAGGATTTATAGCCAAATGAGAACTAAAGCACACTTTATTAATCTGAGCACTCATCCTAACAACCCAGAAAATTCAGGTTTCCTATGAACTGTGTTGGAAAAAAAGAGGCCAGAGTGGATCTTGTTATTCCTCAACTAAAATTTTTATTGGATTCTTTCAGCAGACTTGGCTCCTACATGGCTGTGAACTAGGAAAGGCATTAGGCACCAAAACCTGAATACTAAGCCTCAGCACACTTCTCCCCAAAATACGCACACACACACACACACACACAATTTTTAAAAAACAGAACAAGTTATGATTTTGTTGAGAAACATAAGCAAACTTAAATACATAAAATAATTTATGGAAATGTAGGCTAGGAGAGCTTAAACAGAGGCTTTCCATGTAAAAGGGAAAAGCAGCAATAAATAACTAAATAGTATTTTGAAATCTGCTGCATACTACACTCTGAAGTCGGACACTCTTCTGCTTAAAACCCTTCAGTGGCTCTCTGGCACCACAAGAATATTTATTTCCTTTAACAAGGCATGATTTCTCATCTTGTGTGAGTATAAGTATTATGGAGCACTTATAATGTACCAAGTAACGTGATAAGAGCTGGGACTGCAATGGTGAATAGATACACAACCTGCTTTTTTAGATTTTAATCTACTGGGAGTGTTAGACATTAATCAAATAGTTAAACAAAGGAATGTGAAAGTACATATGTAGTCAGTTCTTTAAAAGAAAGATACCTGGTACATTTAACATGGAGCATTTAACGTAGTCTAGAGTTTTCAGGTAGAAGAAAAAGCAAAGACAAAAGTCCTGTAGCAGGAAGAAACAGCATACATTTGAAGAACTGCAAAAGTATACTGAAATAAAGAGATGAGGAACGTATAGAAGAGATATAGGTAGGTGCTAAGAGAGGTAGGTAGACAGCAGATCTTGAGAAACCCATGGGTTATGTTTTGGTATTTATCTTTTTTTTTTTTTTTTTTTTTTTTGTGGTACGCGGGCCTCTCACTGTTGTGGCCTCTCCCATTACGGAGCACAGGATCCGGACGTGCAGGCTCAGCGGGCCATGGCTCACGGGCCCAGCCGCTCCACGGCATGTGGGATCTTCCCGGACCAGGGCACGAACCCGTGTCCCCTGCATCGGCAGGCGGACTCTCAACCACTGCGCCACCAGGGAAGCCCGGTATTTATCTTAATAGTACTGGGAAACTGTTTGTTGATGTGCTTTAAGCAAGGGATTCCTTTGATCAGTTTGGTATCCTAAAGCAAGAGTTGGTAAATATGTCCCTGTGGTCTAATCTGCCTGTTTTGTAAATAAAGTTTTATGGGAAGACAGCCATACCCATTTATTTAGCATTCTCTATGGATGCCTCTAACCGATAATGAATGACAGAGTCGGCTAGTTGCAACAGAGACATAGCCCGCAAAGCTGAACACATTTACCATCTGCCCCTTTACAGAAAAACTTCGCCAACCCTCATTCTAAAATATTACTGTGACTTCTGGGTATAGAATGTACTTGAGGGAGCAAGAATGGATATGAAAAGATCAGTTTAAAGAATGTTGTTTTTAGTAGTACAGGCCAGAGATGGAAGCTTAAATTAAGTGGTGCTGATGTCAGAGATATAGAGCTACTGATGAATTTGAGAGATATTTAAGAAGCAAGCTGGACATAAATTAATGATTTACTGGATATGGTTCATGAAGCAGAGGAAAGTTTTAAGGATAAATTTTATGTTTATGTCTTGTACTGCTAGATGGATGGTAGTGTCATTTACTAGGAGTGTACCAGATTTAGGAGAAAGATTATAAGTTTAGTTTTGAACATGTTGGGTTTGAGTTGTCTTTGAAACAACCAAGAAAAGATACAAAGTTCTCAGCTGGGTTAGAGCTCAGATAAGAAATCTCAGGTAGAGATAGAAGTCTGTGACTATATGTGAATAGGAGCCATAGGTGTGGATAAGATTGCCTAGAAAAATATCATTGCCCAGGAAGAGAAATTTATTGCAAACCTTAAGGAGCACCAAAGTTTCTGAGCTAGGTAGAATGGGATGCCCTACAAAGGGAAACAGGAAGGGAATGTATTAAAGAAATACAGAAAGAAAAAGCCTGCTTTCAGAGAAATTTAGTGAAAAGAATGTTTTAAGAAATGCAGAGTCATCAACAGTGGGTGAGCACTGAGCAAAAAGTTCATTGGAAGGAAGACAACAGAAATCATTGGTGGCCCAAGGGAGACCTGCTAAATGCAGCGATGGCAGCTGAAGCAAGACAGGTAAGATCAGAAGTAGAAATTGCAGATGTATAGACAGGTTGTATAGGCAATTTTTTAAATAGTTGTCTATGAAAAGGTAGAGACATTATTTGATAGCTCCATCCCACTGAGGCTAACTGGTAGACTTAGACATCACTTTTCCTGCAAAGATTTCTCTGACACTCCATCTTCAGCCTTGAGACTATATTAAAGCCTTCTTACATAAATTCTCACATTACTCTTATTGTAGCACATATTACCCTTTTGTGCCACTGGTGGTCTCCTCCTATTTAACTGTAACCCATTTGAGCAGTAGAGTTGAGTCTTTTTTACAATTGTACCCTCAGCACTTAGTTCTCAACAAGTATCTGTTGATTTTAAAAGCAGAATAACAAACAATGTAATAGACTTCTTAGAATTATATGATTATGCATGTCTGTATATGCAGACACATATGTGTGTATGTGTAAGTGTGTGTACACAACATTCATACACTGATTTTGAATTAAACTGAAATAAGCTTCTGTGTTATAGGGTTGTAAATAGCCTAAAATTTTTTTATGTCTTAACCCAAACTTTATTAAAGAAACTGTCTTTTTATTGATGCTATAACTTAAAACTTCTAAAATTAACTGAATTTTAACTACTTAAAATTTAAAATACTTAATAACTTACTATAGATGATGATTATACTTAATTATTAATCCTATGTAAAGTATTATCTTTCCCAGTGGAATTAGTTACTAAAAACAGAACTATCTGTTAGGTATGCTTTTATAAGACTATACATTTTTCCCAAATGTGAATATATAAAATAATAATGAACATGAATTCTTCAGACTTTATGAGCTGAAGTCAAGTATATGAAAGAGTATAAGAAAAGTATTTCAAGAAAATCTAGGAGTAACAGCATAGAAAGCAGAATAATTTAGTGAAATTTTACAAATTACCAACCAAGTAATAGTGGAGATGCTGTTATTCTTATGTTATTTCTGAAAGCAAGGTGTTTTATATCAGAGAATAACATTGTTTTTTACTGTAGGAAAAACATTTCCCCAACTATTAGAAGAATGGAGATCACTGACCCATCAGCTGTCACTTTAGATCTGAGGCAAAATAGTAGGCTCCCAGGCAACTGCTGGAAATATCTAATAAATACCTTTTCAGGAGGATGTGGCCTGATGCACACACAATGCAGTGGTATGGCTGCTAATTCAATTTAGGAGTGAATTAGTATTACTCCCACCACAGAACAGCACTAGAGAACAGAACAGCTAGAGAAGCACCTATATCATTCCTTGCCACAGCTCAGCACTCGTAATTGCCTTGGACTTTCTTTTTTCTTGGGTAGTTTTTTGAATTAGTGTTTTTTTTTTTTTACAACTTTATTGGAGTATAATTGCTTCACAATGGTGTGTTAGTTTCTGCTGTATAACAAAGTGAATCAGTTATACATATACATCTGTTCCATATCCCTTCCCTCTTGCGTCTCCCTCCCTCCCACCCTCCCTATCCCACCACTCCACGCAGTCACAAAGCACCGATCTGATCTCCCTGTGCTATGCAGCTGCTTCCCACTAGCTATCTACCTTACGTTTGATAGTGTATATATGTCCATGCCTCTCTCTCGCTTTGTCAGAGCTTACCCTTCCTCCTCCCCATATCCGCAAGTCCATTCTCAAGTAGGTCTGTGTCTTTATTCCTGTTTTACCCTTGTGTTCTTCATGACATTTTTTTTTCTTAAATTCCATATATATGTGTTAGCATACGGTATTTGTCTTTCTCTTTCTGACTTACTTCACTCTGTATGACAGACTCTAGGTCTATTCACCTCAATACAAATAGCTCAGTTTCGTTTCTTTTTATGGCTGAGTAATATTCCATTGTATATATGTGCCACATGTTCTTTATCCATTCATCCGATGATGGACACTTAGGTTGTTTCCATCTCTGGGCTATTGTAAATAGAGCTGCAATGAACATTTTGGTACATGACTCTTTTTGAATTATGGTTTTCTCAGTGTATATGCCCAGTAGTGGGATTGCTGGGTCACATGGTAGTTCTATTTGTAGTTTTTTAAGGAACCTCCATACTGTTCTCCATAGTGGCTGTACCAATTCACATTCCCACCAGCAGGGCAAGAGTGTTCCCTTTTCTCCACACCCTCTCCAGCATTTATTGTTTCTAGATTTTTTTGATGATGGCCATTCTGACTGGTGTGAGATGATATCTCATTGTAGTTTTGATTTGCATTCTCTAATGATTAATGATGTTGAGCATTCTTTCATGTGTTTGTTGGCAGTCTGTATAGCTTCTTTGGAGAAATGTCTATTTATGTCTTCTGCCCATTTTTGGATTGGGTTGTTTGTTTTTTTGTTATTGAGCTGCATGAGCTGCTTATAAATTTTGGAGATTAATCCTTTGTCAGTTGCTTCATTTGCAAATATTTTCTCCCATTCTGAGGGTTGTTTTTTGGTCTTGTTTATGGTTTCCTTTGCTGTGCAAAAGCGTTTAAGTTTCATTAGGTCCCATGTGTTTATTTTTGTTTTTATTTCCATTTCTCTAGGAGGTGGGTCAAAAAGGATCTTGCTGTGATTTATGTCATGGAGTGTTCTGCCTATGTTTTCCTCTCAGAGTTTGATAGTTTCTGGCCTTACATTTAGGTCTTTAATCTGTTTTGAGCTTATTTTTGTGAATGGTGTTAGAGAGTGATCTAATCTCATACTTTTACATGTCCCTGTCCAGTTTTCCCAGCACCACTTATTGAAGAGGCTGTCCTTTCTCTACTGTACATTCCTGCCTCCTTTATCAAAGATAAGATGACCATATGTGCGTGGGTTTATCTCTGGGCTTTCTATCCTGTTCCATTCATCTTTCTGTTTTTGTGCCAGTACCATACTCTCTTGATTACTGTAGCTTTGTAGTATAGTCTGAAGTCAGGGAGACTGATTCCTCCAGCTCCATTTTTCGTTCTCAAGATTGCTTTGGCTATTTGGGGTCTTTTGTGTTTCCAAACAAATTGCGAAATTTTTTGTTCTATTTCTGTGAAAAATGCCAGTGGTAGTTTGATAGGGATTGCATTGAATCTATAGATTGCTTTGGGTAGTAGAGTCATTTTCACAGTGTTGATTCTTCCAATCCAAGAACATGGTATATCTCTCCATCTATTTGTATCATCTTTAATTTCTTTCATCAGTGTCTTATAATTTTCTGCATACAGGTCTTTTGTCTCCTTAGGTAGGTTTATTCCTAGATATTTTATTCTTTTTGTTGCAATGGTAAATGGGAGTGTTTTCTTGATTTCATTTTCAGATTTTTCATCATTAGTGTATAGGAATGCAAGAGATTTCTGTGCATTAATTTTGTATCCTGCTACTTTACCAAATTCATTGATTAGCTCTAATAGTTTTCTGGTAGCATCTTTAGGATTCTCTATGTATAGTATCATGTCATCTGCAAACAGTGACAGCTTTACTTCTTCTTTTCCAATTTGGATTCCTTTTATTTCCTTTTCTTCTCTGATTGCTGTGGCTAAAACTTCCAAAACTATGTTGAATAATAGTGGTGAGAGTGGGCAACCTTGTCTTGTTCCTGATCTTAGTGGAAATGCTTTCAGTTTTTCACCACTGAGGACGATGTTGGCTGTGGGTTTGTCATATGTGGCCTGTATTATGTTGAGGAAAGTTCCCTCTATGCCTACTTTCTGCAGGGATTTTATCATAAATGGGTGTTGAATTTTGTTGAAAGCTTTCTCTGCATCTATTGAGATGATCATATGGTTTTTCTCCTTCTGGACTTTCTTTTTTAAAGCTTTGAAAATACTTCATTTCTATTAAAGACTATTATTTTTTTCAGAGCAGCTTTAGGTTTACAACAAAATTGAGAGGATTTCTTCATTATTAGATGTCGATTGTGAATTTTGGCAGAAATAGCAATATCCGGTTTTGTGTTCTTCCCAGTGCAACTTATGAGGTACAAGCTGTTGATCTGTCACAATATTGTTGATTTTAACTTTGATCAGATGGTACATACCAGGTATACATACAGTAAAGCTACTGTTATCTGCTTTGTAATTAATAATTTATTTGTGGGAGATATTTTGACATGTTATAATTATCCTATTCTTCATCAAACTTTCCTCCACTTCTATTGATGATTTTCTAGCTCCATCATTCCTTGGTCATTCAGTAATATGTTTTCTAATACAAATAGGGGTTTTTACTTCTCCTTGTTTATTTATATCAGTATATATTCATGGATTTCTACTTTACTCACTATAGTCCATTAATCTCATTGTTTATTTTAATGCACAAATGTCCCAGATTTGAGAAGCTGCAGTCCCTTCAAACTGTGTCCTGTATTTTTTTGACATTATCTCCCTTATTCTTTATTTCCTCACATTCTGTCATAATAATTTCCAGATACATTTTGAAACTTCCTTGTCCCTAGCCTTGGAATCAGCTACTTCCCCAAGGGGTCTTGACTCCTTTTAGTGAAGAATAATATTTAGAAATCAAGGTCTGGGCACTTAGTGTGGTCCTTTTGATTGATGTGTGTAGGAAATACACACATAAATTCACTGTAACACATACTCAAACAGGCATTCATACATATGTAATTTCTGTCTTTCTAGCTAGCTAGCTACCTACCTACCTACCATCTATCTGGGCATGTGTTTCTGTTGATACCTTCATTTCTAATCCAACAACATAGTGTATGATTCCTCAACATTTTCTTATTTGTAACTCAGTGGTTTTACCAATTTACCATACCACTAGAATATTTCAGAGTTCCAGTTGCTCTACATCCTTAGCAATATTTGATGTTGCCATTTTTTTCTGATTTTAGCCATTCCAGTGGTTAAATAGGGGTCTTATATGGTTTAATTGGCATTTCCCAATGACTAATAATGTTGAGACCTTTTCATATCCTTGTTGGAGATTTACATGCTACCTTTATGAAATGCCTATTCATGTTTTTCCCCATTTTTATTCAGTTGTTTGTCTTTTTAGTATAGTGTTGTACGAGTCCATTATATATTCTATAATCTGTATAGAATTCTTTGTCAGATGTGTCATGAATACTTTCTTACAGCCTGTGGATGACTCTTCCAATTTCTTAGTAATATCTTTTGATGAGTAAAAGTTATTTTTAAACATTTTTGATGAAGTCTAATTTGTTATCTTTTGTCTTAACCTTGAAGGTTATTGTTTTTTGTGTCCTATTCAAGAAACTTTTGCCTACCTCCCCACCTCGTTTAAACAGATATTTTCCTTTTTTCTTAAGTTTTTGTGTTTAGATTTATGATCCATTTCAAATTAACTTTTTGTATATGAGACAGACATCAAAGTTTTTTTTCTTTCCCATGTGCATCTCCAGTTGTTCCAGAACCATTTATTGAAGAGATTTTCCTTTTCTCCATTGAATTGCTATGAATATTTCAAATCAATTGACTATATATGTATGAATCTACTTCTGAACACTATCCTTGTGTGAACACTACACTGTCTTGACAACTTTATTATAAAGGTTGAAGTAAGGTTACTCAGTTCCTCCAATTGTGTTACTTTTTCAAGATTGCTTGGCTATTCCATATCTATCACATTTCCATAAGAATTTTAGGATCATCTGGTTAATTTCTACTTGAAAAAAAATGCTGATGGAATTTACATTACCTGTTACCTTTCATTTTCTAACAAGATAAACCACAAAAAGTAAAATGAGGACAAATTTTATGTTCACCTAAATTTAGGAAAAACTTTCTTCAATTAGTCCTGAAACCTTTGAATGAAGTCTTCTTTAAGCTTTTCAAATTTATACACTAATAGGGATATATATTGGCTGGAAAATGTGAAGGTACCATAGAATTTCTAAATTTCGTTAACAGCTATCGTAACTTATGATTCCTTAATATAATTTCAGATATAGAGTACTTTCTGCTATGATTGCTTCAAAATTGCATTGTGAGTTTAGATAAAATGTGTTTGAAAAGTATTTACAAAATTGTTTTTATGAAATAATTTTTCAATAGAATTAATATTGAGATGCCATATTAAGAATTCACTCTTTGGAGGGCTTCCCTGGTGGCGCAGTGGTTGGGGATCTGCCTGCCGATGCAGGGGACATGGGTTCAAGCCCTGGTCTGGGAAGATCCCACATGCCGCAGGGCAACTAGGCCCGTGAGCCACAATTACTGAGCCTGCGTGTCTGGAGCCTGTGTTTCGCAACGAGAGGCCGCGAGGCTGCGATAGTGAGAGGCCCGCACATGGCGATGAAGAGTGGCCCCCGCTTGCCACAACTAGAGAAAGCTCTCGCACAGAAATGAAGACCCAACACAGCCAAAAAATAAATTAATTAATTAATTAAAAAAAAAAAAGAATTCACTCTTTGGAATTTCTTAAGAAGCTAATCCAAAAATAAAACAGAAAAGTAGCTAAGAAAGGTAGCATTCTCATATAAATAATCTTGCAATCTCAGTAATTTTTTTGGTTAATACCTAATTCTCAAACCATATGAAAAGCAAGACAAACTACAAACAAAAAATTAATACCAGTTGCTAATTGTTACTTAGCAAGTTTATAAAAGAACAATCTATGGTGTGTTTCACTTGGCATGATCTTTTGTCAAAACCATCCTTATACTGCTAGGGAAAGTGTCTCTTTAAATGAGGGCCTGAAAACTCAGAGGAACACTTCAAAGAGATAGGAATGCTATCACTACAACTATTCATGGTAGCTTTAATCCTAATCCTAACCAGATCTTGCCTTCTCTTTCATCTTGTTACTGTACTGGTAGTTCCAGGATCATAACATCACAGGGATGGAACAATGAAGACCTAAAAGTCTGAAAGCTTGTCTTCAAATGCTGTCTTCAATAACCTCTCCACAATAAACTGTTGGAGCCATAGAGAAAATGAGAAAAATTCTAAAAATGTGGTAAGTGCTTCACAAAGTTAAATTTATTGATCTTTTTATTCTGTGCCCTTCTTGCTTTTATATTACAACATCTACATTATAAAATTATAATGAAAATTTCAAAACACACACACTTACTGGTAAAATAAAAACTTGGTTGTAGGTCACTAAATTCAGGAGAGGAAAGCTCTGAAACTTATTTTAAGACAGTCTTTCTCTTTCTTGGATGAATGCTAGAATGATGTATCATAGACTATGATTACTAACACAAGGAATGCAGCTTTCAAAGAAACTACACTACAGCCTTGTCAAAGTAGAACAGCAGAAGTCAATTTCAATCGTTCTAAGAAACAACTCAGCCTGAGGTCAGTGTTCTAAGAAAAAGTGGTTTTGAAACTAGACAGAGAAATAAGCTGGAATATGGGTGATAATGAAGTAAAGCCAATAATCTAGAAATTGTAGAAATTGACAGGAGAGAGAGAGAGACAGAGACAGAGAAACACAGAGAGAGAGAGAGAGAGGCTGGGGAGAGAGGGGTGGGGTTATAAATTAAATTTCTTCCACTATTCTGCCTTCCAAGCAGCAACATTTTCTTGACAGAAAATTGTTTTATTTAGTAAAGTGTTTTGAATTTTTGAAAGGTGACTTCCCACCCTCAACTCACAGTATGGTTAAGTCTGGAAAGTGATGTCAAAATGAGGAGATGACAACATATCTCTGCTTACAAAAGAAAAGAAAACTTGGAAGAAGAGAAGATGGGGAGCAGCATGAGAAGTGGAGAAGGTATGGAGGTATAAAGAGTAAGGATTTGAGCAACATGATGGCAGATAGGTATCCATTGAAAATTATATGACAGCTATGATAGTCAAACAATTTTAAAAAAACAAGTTCTATTTTAAGTAGGTTAGATTGTGGTTGTATTAAACAACTACCCTCTTTTACCCCAAATCTTCAGTTTGAGGAAAGGTGACTTCAAGGCTAAGTTGCCATAGGCAGAAGGGAAAAAGGACTAAGATTTTTGTCTGCTGTGTGAAAAAGACCTTTCATTAACTCTCTAGCTCTGTTTCCCGTAGTAATCAAAAAAGGAGTAAAATGTCAACCACACAACACTGATTATGATGGAAATGACCCATGTTTGGTGAATTGTATCTAAAAGGAAGAAACTCTAAATGAACTATAATATCTGATAGGAAGCCATAATGAGAGATATGCACTTGGAAGGTTCCCTGTCAACATGGTGACAGTCTCTCCTCTGGAACATCTTCATGAGGAACACCTTTTTTTTTCAGTTGATTGGGGGAGCTAACTTCCTCTGACAGGTACTTTCATGTGACTTTAAATCTCAGGGTTTCTAGGGATTAGAGAAGCCATTCTAAGTGCTGAACATGATTATAGGAGGAGTCATTTAAATGGAGCACAGACTCAAAGTCACAGGCCTGGAAACATAAATTTAATAGGAGATATCACATGCTTGCTTGCAGGGGTCATTCTAATTTTTAATTAGACTAGTGGTAAAGTTCTAGGCCATCTTAACCTAGTAGATTGCTGAATCTTAGCCAAGGAGTCTTTTTCAGAGCTTGATTCATTTGCTCTACTTATTCAGAGGACTGAAGCTTATAGGCATCTGCAAACATTTGCATAGTTCCTAGGCAACGGTAGAAATAAAATGATCTTTTCTATCCTAGTCAATGTGCTCTGTATCCCCCAAATGGGAATTATACATATTAAGAGAGCTTTTACCATTGCCTGAGCATCAACTTTTGAAGAAGGAAAGACTTCAGGCCATCCAGACATCATACACACCAGAAGTAGACAAAAGTCTCTTACTTTTCCCTAGGCCTGAATTCCATAAAAGTCAACTGCTACCTGGTTCCTAGCAAAGTTGGCTGGGGCTTCCTGCACCCACACTGGGAAATAGTACATTTTAAAAAATATGTTTTGAATTATTTCACCTTTTTGGCAGGCATAGTAAGAGTCTAGGGCCTCTAATATCCTTCTTTTACTCAGATAATTTTGTTGATGCCACAATAACACTAACCAAGCAAATCAGACTATGGTATAGGAATTATTTTGTTAGGTAATTCCCATGGTTCCCAAATTTCTTCTAGTCCCTTTTATAATCAAGAATATATTTATTGGTGGTATATATATTATGTATTTATTTCAAATCAAGAACCAAGACTTGCAGTTCTAGTAACTGCTATGAACTTGCCTGCTTGTGCAGACACAATTTCAGACAAAACATAAGCTTCCAGAGTTTTAAAATAAATCACTACAGAGTAGAGAGGCTTAAGTTGGCCATTTTATCTCAAGTATATAACCCATCAGTAAATATTAGCAAGTATTCAATATAAACTGGAATATCAGTAACTTCAGGTTGGACTTTTAAAAATTTTGGTATCCTCAAAGCTGGGGGAGAGGGACTTCCCTGGTGGCTCAGTGGTTAAGAATCCTGCCAATGCAGGGGACATGGGTTCGAGCCCTGGTCCAGGAAGATCCCACATGCCGCGGGGCAACTAAGCCTGGGTGCAACAATTACTGAGCTTGCGCTCTAGAGCCCGTGCACCACAACTACTGAGCCCGTGAGCTGCAACTTCTGGAGCCCGTGTGCCTAGAGCCCGTGCTCTGCAACAAGAGAAGCCACTGCAGTAAGAAGCCTGTACACCAAAACGAAGAGCAGCCCCTGCTTGCCGTAACTAGAGAAAGCCCGCGTGCAGCAATGAAGACCCAATGCAGCCAAAAATAAATAAATAAAATAAATTAAAAAAATAAAAAATAAAAAGCTGGGGGAGAGACCACAGACAATTTCAGTTGTTCAAAAGCTTATTTAGATACTAAGGATCAAACCAGAAGATCAGGGGAATTATCATGTAATTGCTCTGTCGGAGGTTTGGTTCATTTGCAAAAGCAAGACTATTCTGTCTATAATGCTACAATGTTTTACTAGTCCCAAAAATTGTCTAAATCTTTTTTCATAGTAGGCGATTTTGTCCACAAAATGGGCTGATTTCCAGATTGTAACACTGTCGCCTACAGCTGACAACAGATGCCCTAAATATTTTACCTCAGATAATCAAAAGTGCCATTTGTCTATTGAGATCTTATACATCTATAAAGCAAAGAAAATTTCAACAAAGCCAAAGTATTAATTTTGCATTGTTCTTTAGTTTCAGAGGCTACCAGCAAATCATCTACTTTTGAATAGTTATAGATCCCTCTGGTAGGATAAATTCCTCAAAGTTTTCCTATAAATGACTTGAGAAAATGGTAGTCTCAAAACTCGTGAAGAATTTTTTACCATAGTTATTGGGGTGCTTCATAAGTAAAATCAAATAAAAACAGATCGGTCTGCAAGAGGGAGAGAAAAAGAAGTAGAATACAGATCAATCACAGAAAAGACTTTGCAAACAATGGTATCAAAATCAGAATAGCTGCAGGGTTAGAAACTACAGGGGTTAATGAGACAACAAATTTATTTCTTTGAGATCTCATACAAATCTATATAGTGGTCAACCATCTTTGTCAAATTTACCTTCCTTTTTATTGGAAATATGGGACTATTACAGAGTGAATGCCCCTTTTGAAAATTATCTGTTGTCTTTCTAATTCTTTTATAACTGGTTTTATTCTTTCTAATTGAGCTCTTGACAAAGGATGCTGTTTTACACATGGCCATGGCTTATCTTTCTCCCAAGGGAGCTCCACAAACACTACATCCGGAGTACAGAATACGACAGCCTTAAATTTGCATAGCAATTCTCTCCCCAGTAGATTTACAGGAGATTCAGCAGAAAGAATGCCTGTTTCTCAGTCAGAGAACCTATCTGTATGGGAATTGTGGAGGGCAAGGAACAAGTAAAGGATGACCCGAAATAGCAACAACCTGATCTGTCACCAGATGGAAAGCGAGAAATGTCCAAGGAAATTGCATAATAAGCAGCTATCAGAAAAGGCAAAAATAGATTAGCCTGAGGAAAAGTTATTGACTCACATAGTTCATCAGTTCCCACCTCCAAGATTCTCTCAATCTGTCCATTTTGAGCCATTTGTCAAGTATTTCCTAGCTGAGGGTTGTCTTTTTAGGCTCTTTGGACTCTCTTATCCTTACAATTCCTGCGTCCTTCAGAGTCTCTTTCTGCAATTCCTCTTCCAATGTCCTAGTCTCTTGCAATAACAATCTGCCATCTCTTTTCTTGCTTTCTTCCCTTCATAAATTGACCAGGGTAGGGATTATTCCCTATAGTAGAGTTCTAACTGAGCAGCCAAGGCAACAGTCTAATCTCTTCTTTATCTTTCTCTAGATTATACTCAAAATGAGTAGCTACTGCTAAAATTTGAGTAATAGTCTGTCCTTGCCATCCCACCACTTTTTCCTTAACTTGTATTTGGATAATTGGCAATTGAGCCAAGACAAAAGTGGTTTAGGGCCAGAGGGCAATTGTGATTTGCCCTTGGATTTATGCCAAAATTTTTTGAGAAAGTCTCAACAAACCAATGATGGAAATCAGTGGGGATCTCACCCATCTTCTGAGCACACCACTGCAACTTCTCCCAGCTTATCTTTACCAGAAAGATATCAAGTATGGCTGTTAGCAACCACTCTCAAAGGATCTCTAACACTCATAGCTCTTCCATTGGTGCGAGGGTGATGGGGGACAAGGGGAGTGGCAGATAGTTGACTTTGCTTGGTCACCATTCCACTTAATATGGTGATTGTCTGGACCCCAACATTTGCTCTATCAAAGGAAAAATGTCTTCTTGTTGCAGAAACCCAGGCAGTAGTTTGTACACATCTTCCATGTGTCGGGCTGTAAGCTGAAAAGATGCTTCTGAGTACTTCTGCAAACTACTAGGGCATAGGGAAAAGAAGGCTTTTTTTTGGTTTTTTTTTTTGCGGTATGCGGGCCTCTCACTGTTGTGGCCTCTCCCATTGCGGAGCACAGGCTCCGGATGCACAGGCTCAGCGGCCATGGCTCACGGGCCTAGCCGCTCCGCGGCATGTGGGATTTTCCCGGACCAGGGCACAAACCCGTGTCCCCTGCATCGGCAGGCAAACTCTCAACCACTGCACCACCAGGGAAGCCCAAAAGAAGCCTTTAAATAAGTTATATCAGCTGATGAGAAAAGCACATAAATTACCCAGGAGCCCTGGATAGCTTCTAAATGGCATTAGCTTTGCTGGCTGTCCAAATAGGAAAGGCTAATTTTCCTCTCATCGAGATAAGAAAAACATAAACTCCGTGGCACTTTGGTCTTCTTTCTTGGGTTGGCATTCATCAGCTTAACACCTTGTTTGTTTGTTTTTTTCCAAGTGACTAGGGCAGCTAGTCTCCATCCAGTTGCCTTCATAAAGGAACACCGTCTTACATCCAAGTTCATAATCATTCCATGATTCTGTCTCTTTATCATGTCTGCCCTAAGTGGTGCATGAAGGCTAAGGGACTCCTGAAGGTGGAATGTGGTTTATAACATGAAGTGGACCCAGAACTAGGCCCGAGGTATATAATCCTGTGTTCTCAAACAGAGCAGGTCATTCATTAACAGCTTAGAAAGTACATCCTCATCCTTCTTTACAAGGAAATCCACTAATGACAGGAAGCACCCTTTTATAAGATAATCACCTCCCTTTCTGAGGTAGAGGGAGCAGAGGGAGCAGAGACAGCAGAGAAAGGAGGAGGAGGTTTCTATGAAATAGAAAGTGCCTTTAATTCTCATTTCCCCTTCTACTTTTTCCAGTCTCTCTTTCTGTCTATGAAAATCATTTTTATTTTCCTCTTAGAATGATATTCATCCCATAAATATCCAGTTGATTGGGATGAGGCCCTTCCAAGGACTTCTGCCAATGTGTTACTTTATCCAAATCAGAAGAACTGTCTTAAATATTGTTAAAATGACTCTACTACCCAAGGCAATCTACAGATTCAATGCAATTCCTATCAAATTACCACCGGCATTTTTCACAGAACTAGAGCAAAGAATTTTTAAATTTGTATGGAAACACAAAAGACCCTGAGTAGCCAAAGCATCCCTGAGAAAGAAAAACGGAGCTGGAGGAATTTGGCTTCCTGACTTCAGACTATATACAAAGCTGCAGTCATCAAAACAGTATAGTACTTGCACAAAAACAGACACATAGATCAATGGAACAGGATAGAAAGCCCAGAAATAAACCCACACACCTATGGTCAAGTAATCTACAACAAAGGAGGCAAGAATATACAATGGAGAAAAGAGTCTCTTCAGTAAGTGGTGCTGGGAAAACTGGACAGCTACATGTAAAAGAATAAAATTAGAACATTCTCTAACACCATATACAAAAATAAACTCAAAATGGATTAAAGACCTAAATGTAAGACTGGATACTATAAAACCCTGAGAGGAAAACATAGGCAGAACACTGACATAAATCACAGCAATATCTTTTCGGATCTGTCTACTAGAGTAATGGAAGTAAAAAGAAAAATGAACAAATGGGACTTAAAAGCTTTTGCACAGCAAAGAGAACCATAAACAGAATGAAAGACAACACACAGAATGGGAGAAAATATTTGTGAACGATGCGGCTAACCAGGGATTAATTTCCAAAATATACAAACAGCTCATATAGCCCAATATCAAAAAAACAAACAACCCAATCAAAAAATGGGCAGAAGGTCTAAATAGCACATGAAAAAATGCTCAAAATCGATAACCATTAGAGAAATGCAAATCAATAACACAATGAGATATCACCTCACACCTATTCAGAATGGGTATCATCAAAAAGACTACAAATAAATGTTGGTGAGGATGTAGAGAAAAGAGAATCCTTGTACACTGTCGGTGGGAATGTAAATTGGTGCAGCCACTATGGAAAACAGTATGGATGTTTCTCAAAAAACTAAAAATAGGACCACCATATGATTCAGCAATTCCACTCCTGGTATACATCTGAAGAAAATGAAAACACTAATTTGAAAAGATACATGCACCCCAATGTTCATAGCAGCCTGTTATTTACAACAGCCAAGATATGAAAGCAACCTAAGTGTCCACCAACAGATGAATGGATAAAGAAATGTGGTATATATACACACAATGGAATACTACTCAGCCATAAAAATAATAAAATTTTGCCATTTACAGCAACATGGATGGACATCTAGGGTATTATGATTAGTGAAATGTCAGAGAAAGACAAATACTGTATGTTATCACTTATATGAGGAATCTAAAAAATGAAACAAAGGAATGAATATAACAAAACAAACAGAGTCAGATACAGAGAACAAACTAGTGGTTACCAGTGGGGAGAGGGAAGGAGGGAGGGGCAAGATAGGGGTAGGAGATTAAGAGATGCAAACTACTATGTATAAAATAAGTAACCTGCAAGGATATATTGTATAGCACAGGGAGTATAGCCAATATTTACAATAACTTTAAATGAAGTATAATCTAGAAAAATTTTGAATTACTGTGTTGTACACCTGAAACTAATATAAATCAATTATACCTCAATAAGAAAAAAGTCTTACTTCTAGCTCTCCTCTTAAAACAAGTCGGTAATCATTAGTCAGATCCATTTCACCTGCCTTCACTAATCAAGGCCATTTTAAAACTTGTATATCCTCCAAGCAGTATACCCTAAATAATAAGATATTTGCCCTGGTTGTTTTCTAGGAAATTGGTGTCAACTATGTCTAGTTCAAGCCGAGCTGGTTAAGACTTGGTAGGATCACTGACCCTCCAACCGGGCATGAGCAAGTGTCCTCTTGGTGACCTTTTGACATCAGAGGATAGAAAAATCTGTCCTCAGATCTTCCTAAGCACCTCCATTTTTTTAACATGAAGAGGCTTGTAGCCTAGTTACATCTGTGCAGAATGACGATTACTGCACCTTTTTCCAAGCATCTTTCCCCATGCTCTCCACACTCCCTGTGCCTCAGACTGCCCTGCTTCTTTATTCTTTATCCCATAAATATCCTGAGCCTCTTGCCTTGGAAGAGACAGATCTGAGACTCTTTTCCCTTATAGGTTATTACAAAATATTGAGTATAGCTTCCTATGCTATACAGTCAGTCCTTGTTGGTTATCTACTTTATATATAGTAATGTGTATGTGTTAATCCCAATCCCCTAATTTATCCCTCTCCCCTTTGGTAACCATAAATTTGTTTTCTATGTCTGTGAGTTTCCTTCTGTTTTGTAAATAACTTTATTTTTTTTTAAGATTCCAGTATAAGTGATATCATATGATATTTGTCTTCGCCTGGCTTATTCACTTGGTATGATAATCTCTAGGTCCATCCATGTTGCTGCAAATGGCATTATTTCATTTTTTCTAATGGCTGAGTAATATTCCATTGTATATATATAGACCACATCTTCTTTATCCATTCATCTATTGATGGACATCTAGGTTGCTTCCATGTCTTGGCTATTATAAATAGTACTGCAATGAACATTAGGGTGCATGTATCTTTTCAAATTATAGTTTTCTCCATATATATGCCCAGGAGTGGGATTGCAGGATCATATGCTAATTCTATTTTTATTTTTTTAAGGAACCTCCGTACTGTTCTCCATAGTGGCTGAACCAATTTACATTCCCACCAACAGTGTAGGAGGGTTCCTTTTTCTCCACAACCTCTCCAGCATTTATTATTACTAGACTTTTTAACGATGGCCATTCTGACTGGTGTGATGTGATACCTCATTATAGTGTTGATTTGCATTTCTCTAATAATTAGCGATGATAAGCATCTTTTCATGTGCCTGTTGGCCATCTGTATGTCTTCTTTGGAAAGATGTCTAATCAGGTCTTGTGCCCATTTTTTGATTGGGTTGTTTGTTTTGTTTTGTTTTGTTTTGATATTGAATTGTATGAGCAGTTTATATAACCCTTTATCGATCATATCATTTGCAAATATTTTCTACCATTCAATAGGTTGTCTTTTTATTTTGTTGATGGTTTCCATTGCTGTGCTAAAGCTTTTAGGTTTAATTAGGTCCCATTTATTTATTTTTGCTTTTATTCCCTTTACCTTAGACAGATCTGTCTCTTCAATAAGCAATGCTGGGCAAACTGACCATTCTCTTACTACATGTAAAATAATGAAATTAGAACATTTTCTCACACTATATACAAAAACAAACTCAAAATGGATTAAAGACCTAAATGAAAGACTGGAAACCATAAAACTCCTAGAGGAAAACACAGTTAGAATACTCTTCAACATAAATCATAACAGTATTTTTTTTGGATCTGTCTCCTATGTCAAAGGAAGGAAGACTTTTTATAATTCAGAGTCTCTTCCCTCACTGTTATGTAGCCACAGGGCTTCAATTGTTCACTCAATTTAGGAACTGCCAGACTCATCCTGCCCTTGTTGCCAAAATTGTTGGGGAATATAATTAACAATAAACTCTCTCTCAAACCCAGAAATCCTCTCCACAGAGGTAGTAAAGAAAAGAGACACTTTTATTATTGAATGAGCATTCAACCAGAATGCGGTTTCGTCACAGGCAATCTGCTAAGAGATTGCAAAGACAGAAAGGAATCTCATCCTTGTATATAACCAAGCAGATACTACAATTACACATTTCCAAGATAAACAATAACTAGTCCTCAAGTAAGCAGACCATTTGTCACACAGAGTTCATCCTAACTTTATTTGGTAATTGGTGTATTCAGCCAGAAGAAAACAAACTTTTCATGTCTTTATGATAGGAGGTAGTTTGGCAAACTCGAGCAAGGCACCCATTGAAGTTAGGCTCCTACTCTACCACAGAAGCTGTATATAGAAATACAACCTCCCTTGATGTTTACATTTCACAGATATGTTTCTCTGATCCTTGTGAAAAACACAGCTGGGGAAGAAAGCCAACAAAAGACCTATCTAGTTGAAAAAAGGATTCATATACATTTTAAAGGAAGGAGAAGGTGCTTATAATTACCAGTTTTCTAAAATAAATGCTCTAAGAAAAAATTGGGATAGGTGTCTTACCTTCTTTTCAACAGGGAGAATTAGGCTTCTTATTTTTAATTTATTTGCATTTAGTGTATGCCAGGTTATTATTTTTACCATAAAATATAATTTCCCCATAACATGTAAATAAATAGGAAAATTAACAAAGAACATCCAAATAGTGAAGTTATTAATTATTGATTTATGCTGTATAACTCTTTTTCTCATCTTTGGGAAAGCAAAAGCCACAAACTTGCTTGTCTATGTTAACAATTTTACTCCCTTATGCATAGATAAAACTGATAATCTACTTAATAGACTTAATAGAAATAACCTCCATGGTTTATAATCACTCTCCCTAGTTATTAAATTCTTATTCTAAATAGCTGAAAACTAATATAAGTATTGGTAACAGCTCTCTTTCCGCTCTGCTGATCATTATTCTCATCATCACTGCATGGATTTTAACATGCATTCAAGCTTTACAGACTGTACTATTCCTATCCACAGCCATCCAACTAATGGATTATTTTCAATCTTAACATTACTCATACAAGCAACATATTTCACTGATTATAGAGGTTAACTCAGCTAACGATTCAATTAAAGCTACTAAGGGAATATTTAATTTTTGAAAAGAGATCCTCCATACAGCATATAAGAAATATCAGAAGTACTTATATCTGTATGATATTCTCCGGTGTGTTTTAACTTTGGAAAGCTTTCTTGGACTTCATAGCACATTAAGAAGAATGAATATGACATAAGGGAAAATTACCACAAGTTTCAATGTTTTCTAAGATGTAATGACATATTTTATGGTAATGTTAAGATTACTGTATTCACTAAAGGGAAGTTATAATACAGTCACACATTTTTTGATAGATTGAAATAAACTGCATTAGATAACCAACATTTCTTTTTCTTTCTCTTTTTAAGAAAAGAGTAAATTGACTTAATTCCAATATTTCTTTCAGACTTATCTCTCATTCCTAAAAATTAAGTTTGAGTATATATGTTTTTTTAATAACAGACTTGTCATAACACCAATATAGTTGGTCAGCACAGTCAACAGTCTAATATTTTAGTAATATGTTCATTCATTCTCACTTGATCGACTTTCAGATTACCCATTTAGTGATGCACAGAACACATGGCCTCTACTGAAACCACAGGGTGAGATGAGGGGTTGTCCTCATTAGTGCTGAGGTGTGGTGAAAGTTCTGAGTCTCCACTAGGCTTCCTCTGCACAGCCACAGCAAGGAGTGGAAAGGGTACCTCCTTACTGCTAGGTGGAGGTGAAAGTCCGTAGTTTGGACTTGGTCTCCACTGACCCTGAGAGTGAGGTTTTATACTAGCTGGTGGGGTTGGAAGTCCTGGTCCCATACTTGCTTTCTTTGACACCACCCAGCAGAAGGTGTCCCCACTTGTCCTTGCTGGCATGGATGGGGGTCAGGCCACAGCCTTTTTCTTTTTTTTGCGGTACGCGGGCCTCTCACTGTTGTGACCTCTCCTGTTGCGGAGCACAGGCTCTGGACGTGCAGGCTCAGAGGCCATGGCTCACAGGCCTAGCCGTTCCGCGGCACGTGGGATCTTCCCGGACCAGGGCACGAACCCGCGTCCCCTGCATCGGCAGGCAGACTCTCAACCACTGCGCCACCAGGGAAGCCCAGGCCACAGCCTTTTTTGCGGTGTTTTGTCTGAGTAGAGTGGTCATTATCTACATGTTTTGTCTTGCTAGTTTCTCCTTTCCTGGTCCTTCGGTTAGAGAGAGCAGGCTTTGCTGTTTTTTCGGTTTTGGTCTGTGTCCATTGGCATTTCCAAGTTACCTGCATCTTCAGCTCCAATCGTGGAATATATGAGAGAGAAAGAAAACCCAGGGACTCTTTATCATATTGGTCCAAAAATTTTTGTTTGGTCAAAAAGCATTAAATTTTGGATTATCTTGAAGGAAATATCTTCTTTAAAATGTTGAATTTCTCCATTTAAGAAAAAGATATATTAGGTTAAATATATAAAATATTTAATATTTAATATGTTGACCTATTAAAAACTTCAATTTCACTTATTTAGTTCCCAAGGTTAGTTACTTTTTTTTTTTTTAACAGCACACCCATTGGGAAACTTAGTGGTTAATCCTTACCAGAGCAATTTTTTTTTCTCTCCTGGAAGGTGGCATGCTTAATATATTTAAATAATATTGTCTTAACATTTCTCAACATTTAATACTCATATGAACAGCTTTATATGTTCTAAAACCAAAATAAACTCTAACATATATAACAGTGGGATCTGGACCAACCTTACGTTATGCTACAACTCAAGAAGGGAATATGAACAGAAATGTCTGCTGGTGAGAAACTCTCCACCCTTAGATGACTTTGCTAAGAACCCAAGTGGTATTATTAAGCTTCTCAATACACTTTCAAAGGATGGGAAAAGTGGAGGAGACAGTTATTATTTTTAGTGCAAATAAGGTGACTTGGTCTAGAAACTGTACAGGCTACTGTTTCAGGAACTGGCTTGAATATATCACTGCATAGATGAGATGATACCAGCTTGCTAGTTTCAGTTCAAACTTCTGAAACAGCTACTGAATTTTAGCTGGTGCCAAGCCACATGAAAACGCCATGAAAATTCTGTTTGGCTTCTTTCAGATTTAGTAAATCCACCATACTGCCCCTCCAATTACTAAGATTCCTCATCTGGAACATGTCTGGATAATGTCTGAAAGAGAAAAGGTTTCTCTTTTTTTAATATTAATGACTACTTACTCATGTCTTAAAAATCATATTTGAGTTTTAAATCTATTTATTTCTCCAGCTAAAAGTTAAAAATAAGGCTTCATGTAGGTAAAGGAAGAATGGGCACTCTGATTTCTATCAAACTTACCCAAATAGCCACTTGTCACCTATAAAAGGTGTATGTCCCTCCAGCTCTTGTTTGTTGGGTTGAAAACTGGCCCCTGTACAGATAGGGCAAGGGGAGACCAAAGAAAGAAGCAGACTACTCCAGATTGGTAGGTGGCAATTTCAATACGGGAATTTACTTACAAGGCTTGTCTTGGGCTGCAGCAAGATGAGAAGATCTCCTCACCCACTTACCAGAACCTTAAAGTTTATATAGAGGTCTTAAGTGGGTTCAGTCACTTATACAGTCCAGATGGTCTCAACACCACATCACTATCTCAAGACTGTGTCCTTGTGCAGCTTCTAACATGTGTAAGACAAGTGGAGGGCACATTCCAAGGATGGGGCAGGGGTGAGGAGCCCGATTCCCTGGGTCCAGATTTCAGGTCAACGGGCAGTCACATCCTCTCAATGAACTCTTCCAACACTGATAAACCTGTACCATTATATCATTGTATCATAACGTGCTCAGCGTTGTCATGCTTCGATTGGATACTCTTGACTAGGTGGAAAATTATCATTTTCTGTTATCTCTTTCTAAAAAACAGGGGGAGGGCCTCCCTGGTGGCATAGTGGTTGAGAGTCCGCCTGCCAATGCAGGGGACACGGGTTCGTGCCCCGGTCCAGGAAGATCCCACATGCCACAGAGCGGTTGGGCCCGTGAGCCATGGCCGCTGAGCCTGCGCGTCCGGAGCCTGTGCTCCGCAACGGGAGAGGCCACAACAGTGACAGGCCTGCGTACCACAAAAAAATAAAAAATAAAAAACAGGGGGAAAAAACATGCTGATGGTACACTTTTATTGTCAAATATAAAAGTAGTTTCAATAAAACTGCTCTGCCAGCTAACTACTGTCAGAAAGAATACTTTTAAAACTCAAATCATCATTTTTGGCAGCTATCCTCTAACATTTAACTGGTATATATTTATGAGTCCTAGAGAGTAGGTAAAATCATTTAGATACTTGGAGATGCATTTTGAAACCTGTTCCTCTTAGACTGTTTCTCTACTTGACATTTTGCAACCCTTGGGTATGACGTTAAGAATTTTTAATGATTGCACTGAATGTTGGAAATGCTTTTGACATTTCAAGGCTAAAATGTTCATGTAATACCATAGAGCCCCAAACTCTGAGGTTTTGATTGACACATAGTCCAGGATTCGAGCAGCTTCAGAGTTATGTTTTTGAGGAAATATTGGCCCTGCTCATAAACACAGCCTTGTCTTATCTTGTACCATATGTGAGATGGCCCTCTACTCAGGCATGTATCCTGATTAGGGCATCTTATTTTCATAATATTTCATTCCAAACTTCAATAAATCATTGTTTGCCAAAACAAATGTGTATGACCTAAATTGTCAGCTTAGATGATCTGTAATTGTTTCATGGAAACTTGCCTAAAGGAAAAGCAGTCCATTAATTCTAGGCATTTTAACTTTTATCTTTGAATCAAATTGATCCATCAACAAGCTACAATCCTGAACCACGCAATTCTGATGGTTTATAGAATTTTTTATAGAGCAAGGACTTGAGGACACGGGGAGGGGGAAGTGTAAGCTGGGATGAAGTGAGAGAGTGGCATGGACATATATACACTACCAAATGTAAAACCGATAGCTAGCGGGAAGCAGCCGCATAGCACAGGGAGATCAGCTCGGTGCTTTGTGTCCACCTAGAGGGGTGGGATAGGGAGGGTGGGAGGGAGGGAGACGCAAGAGGGAAGAGATATGGGGATATATGTATATGTATAGCTGACTCACTTTGTTATAAAGCAGAAACTAACACCCCATTGTAAAGCAATTATACTCCAATTAAGATGTTAAAAAATTTAAAAAATAATAAAATTAAATTAAAAAATAAAAAAAGAATTTTTTATTTGACTTTTGATTAGGTGTTGTTTAAACTTCCACTGAGATACATCATATGTGTAATCCAAGTGTCACCAGTTCCTACAGAGCCTATCATAAGTTGACATAAATTTCAAATTTGGCCAGCTAGTTTGGCTGGCTTGACCAGCACAGCAACAGGCTGTCTAGCCCCCTGCAAGTGTTACATCCTCTTACACCAGGTATATCTCAGAGTCCAGAGAAGGTGTCCTATCTATGTCCTACTTCCACAGTAGCTGTGAGGCTGCGCCAGGAGCTATCACTTATCAGAACCGGCCTCAGGATGTCTTAGCCCTTCTGCCTCCTCCACCAAGCACAGTATTTCTTGTGGTCTGTGCCATCAGGGCCTCTGTTTTACCCCTTCTTTCATTTCACATTAGGATGCCAAACCTGACGGGTAGTCTATAATAGTACTAGAGAACATGAGCCTCCTTTTTATGTCTTACGTTAGAGGAATTTCAAAGCAGTATTGCTTGAATCGCAACAAATTACATAAATAGCTATTTCAGTTTTATTTACAAGCTTCTGTATCCTTAGGACCTGAACACTTACTAATGTGAACAGGAACATTATTATTAGTGCTTTTCTGCTTTAGTAATCTTGACAGTAGTGATGGCTGGCTATTTTCAGAGTCATGTCTGGCTCTTCTGTAGCACTTTCCTATATACCCAACAGAAACTATTCTTGCTTCTCCTCCGGACACGACACCATGGCAGCAAAGCTTCCCTACAGGGTGATGTGCAACGCAGGGAGGGGGAGGAGCCGATGGCTCTCTCCTCAAGCACTTGTCCTGAAACTTCAAAGTACTAATGCTTGTTCGCATAGTCATTTATGAACACAGCTCATGTTTATGATGCTAATTCATCTCCCAATTGAGTCCCCCAAACCAACTCAAGAATGAAACAGTGTCTGTAATGATAGCCTTTTCATTCTCTCTGTTGGTTTTGCTGGCTGATGTTCTGCACCAAAACAAATCTCTTTCCAACCTCACAAAATCTAAAGCATCCAAGCAGAACGCCACATGCAAACGAACACCAGTAAGGTCACAGGCCCACAGGCTCCAGAAACAGTAATTCATTTTCAGCTCAATTAGAAGTCCAGTCTCTGGCCAGAAAACATAAATTGCTAAAGTAATGAATAAAGAAGCTAGAATCTGGTGTCTGCAGCTCTGCCTTCCCAGCTTCTCTCTACATCAACTGGGTTTGTCTTTCTGACCTCCTATTTGTTGTACTCCCATGCTTAGTTGCAGAACCAACTGCTTTAATTTATTCTTTCTGGTTTAACATTTCTCAGACAATGCTCTGATTCTGAATAGGCTTTAAGGCCCTTCTTCCTGAACTGTCCCCCAGAGGCCACAGGCTGGCATTGCTGTGCATGTCCAGCCTTGGAAGTTTAGTGACCAAACATGTAATGGCAGGCACAGTGGCAGGTACACAGTAGGTGCCTAATGAAGGTTTGCTGATGATTCTGACGTCAGTACCAATAACAAATTACTTTATTTTATTACAGAATTGCACTGTTCTGCAGCTGTTTCTCATCGATTTCTGTCACACTCTATCTTTGAGTCACATTCCCCAAGGCTTTGGCTGAGCTACAAGCTGATTGAAAATTGGAAATCTCTGGAAAATGTGCTAAACTTTTTTATGACAATAGTTTTTTTGGTGGGGGAATAAAGGAGGACAGTTGTTGTGTCACTGGTGTTGTGTGAAAATGAATACAGCTTTGCCAATAGAAATCTGTTAGATAGCTCAAAATGCCATATTCACTGGGTAGTAAAGGCTGAGACAGCGTTACACATAGCCAAAGGCTTTCCTAGATCTAGCTAAGTACATTAACCAAAAAGCAGCCTACTTGGAAGAGTTGTACAAATGTGCATTAGATCTGTTCTAGTTATAATCAAACACATAGGAAGTAAATCTGTTTATATCTTTAAATATGAATGACATTCCTATGCACTGATACTTTGAAGAAATATCAATTACCTCAGAGTTACTGAAATTGCTTTACTAAGGATATGCCTTACATTTTGAATCCCAGTTGAAGACCTCACTAAGCATCAGTATAGCTCTTAGGAGACCTGAAAAATGACTACATTAATGCCATGTCATTAACAAGCTCTACTGCTTACAGGACAGTGGCAACTGACCATTTCTCCTATTTAAGCTTAGACATTGCACAACCTTTGGAAATCCCCCACCCCACAATTTAAAATGGACCTAAATCATTTCCAAATGTTATTCAATGTCAGCATGTGCTACATCTCTATTTAATTGTTAGCTCCTCAAGGGTAAAGACATCGTTTCCTACCGCTCTGTTCTGTTCACTGTGTTACCTACAACAGGATTATTTCTTCAGCAGCCTCCTGATAAACACTGGTGACTGTATTCCTCCTGAAACACAGCACTTTCCCAGGTTATCTTTGAGTTGATTTGTCAAACTCCATAAATCAGGAGTTCTTAAACTGAGGCTCATGAACAGAATTCAGGAAGGTATATATTCTGATATGGAAAAGGCTTTTTATTTTCATAAATCTCTACTGAAATTTAGCATTTACTTCAACTATGAAGGTAGGTAACAGCACAGAGTAGTATTAATGGTATCTATACCTTTGTAATCAATAGAAATCAGAGGTTATTTTACATCACTTTATAGTAACTTCTGATCTTTAAGTTTCCTTCATACTCAACTATTTGAAATGACATGAATGACTGGGGCTGCCACTAAATCACACATGATCAGAGTTGTCCATTTACAGATGCTAGCATAACCTAACTGCCAAACTGTGGGCAACTCTGGGCCTGGTGATCATTCAAGCAACTAACAATAAAGTTGGCTTAATTTCACACTTAAGAGACAATGCAAATTTGGAAATCACACTTACACGTAACACAGAGTTTAAATGTCATGCTTATGTTTTTGTTAGTTTGCTTTCTTTCCAAAACTCCTGGCAATTAGTAAACAGTGGACAAAGTGTATAGTTTAAAAATAGAGCACACCAAATTGCCTAATAGGCTATACAAGGATGTAAGAGAAAGTGTGGAGTCCAGATAACTTCACATTTTGGGTCTGAAAAAACTGGATTTACAATAATGAAGATTCAGGAAGGAGGAGATTCAGAAGTAGAGTTAACAACCCAGTTTTGGATATCTCAAATTTAGATGCCTATTAGCTATCTAAGTAGAGATGGTAAGAAGGAATTTGGTTTTAACAGTCAAGAGACGGGTTAAAAACTGGAGATACACATTGGAAGCCCACAGCACATAGATGCAAAACTTAAAGCCATAATCAATGGATAGGGTCTCTTAGAGAATGAATGGTTAGACAGAAGAGAGTAGGTTCCAGGCCTAAGACAGAGACCACTCTAAAACTTAAGAACTGTAAAGGTGAGAAGGTTCCAGCAAGACACTGGGAGGAGTGGTCATTGTGTTAAAAAAAAATCTGGAGAATGTGGTGTGAAGAAATGTTTAAGGAAGAAAGATGAAACCAGAAGTTTCAAATGCTACAGACAGATCAAGTGAAATGCAAACTAAGATTTGCCCTTCGAATGTGGCAACAAGCGTATCACCAGTAACCTTGATAAGAATGGTTTCAGTGGAGTAATGGAAAACAGAGCCTGTTTGGAATGATTCAATACAGATTAGAAAGTAAGGAATTGGAGTGTGAATATACACAGCTCTGTCTAGGAGTACTAGTACAAAGGGAAACAGAGAAAGGAGAAGCCTGTGGGAAGAGGATAAAGTTTCAGGATTTGCACTTGTTACAGTTGTTTTAAAATGGGAGATATATACTATGTTTCCATTGTGATGGAAATGATCCGGTATAGTGAGAAACACTGATGATTTAATGAATGGGAGGATAATTGAAGTATAAAAGTCTTAAGTAGGTGATGAGGGATAGAATCCAGTACACAAATAGAGTGACTTTGGACTGGGCGTTGTGGCGGGGGAGGCTGGGTGAAGAGAGTACATTCGTTGTAATGTAAGAAAAGGAAGTATATACAGTGTATTATACATACAGGTCACTTTCAGGAAGATGTACAGGTTCTTTGATGATTACTTTAATTATTTTGTTGATTTAATAAGATAGGTCATCATCTGAGAGTAGAGAGGCAGGAGGGATAAAAGATTGAAAGAGAGTAGACAAGATATGAAATAGTATCCTTAGAGAATGGGGATGTAAATTGTTTACAAAAATGTCATAGAAGTATTAGACAGCATTGCGGGTTGAACTTGAATTCTGTGATTTAGAACCTGAAGTGGGACAAGTCAGCTTGGCTGTATTTTCTCCAGCTATACTGCTCTGATGTATACCTGAAATAGGCAGAGAGTTTTGACTTTAACAAGCTTTGGAGTTTTGTCAAGAGGAAAGGAGAAATTTAAAAAAGAATTACGGATATATGCAAAAGAGTGATTATAATAGTGAATCATGAAATCTAATTCTGTAAAACAAAGGAAATGAGGTTATAACATGGGTGACAGTGAAAAGCTAATGAGAATATATTGGAGTAGTGAGTCCAAAGAGTAGTCAGAATTGAGGTGCTACAAAAAGATGGAAAGATGAAGTTAGTTGTCCAAGACAGGGATACTTGAAGTTAAGATTTTAGATGGGTTGTAGCTATTGCATACAATAAGACCTGTAATTCATTCGATTATTTTGCTGTGGTAAGTGGAGGGAAAAAATCATAGAAGTGAACAGGTCAAGAAATTAATAAGTCAGAGTATTGAATTTATTATAGATGATGGACATGAAATTGAAATTACTCAGGTTGAGAATGGGAATAATGGTGAAGAAAATGATCTTGAGACATTTGCTATTATCATCAATAAATGAGGATAAAGGGCCATTTAGGAATGAAGACGACTGGAAAAAGGAGGTGTAATAACATGAGAATCAACCCTAGGTTTTTTATAGAGGATGAAGGAACAGGAGAAATGAGGAAAGGTGGATTTAACACACCTCTAGTAATCAGTAGAATGCTACCACCTGAGAAGGCTGCAGAGAAAACTAGCTTTCAATTAGAGCAAAACCAAGGATCCATTTATGGAATATGCAGAGCCAGGTGGTAAAAAGATTCTGAGTAACGAGAGATGCCTATGAGCCTTGGACTTCTTAAGCCTGAACAGAAATGGGGGACATCATGAAGTAATTCTCTTAGAGAGAAGCTCCCATTTTAGCGTCTATCTTGGGACAGTTAGTTCTCCAGCTGTTTGTAGTGGTAAGTCAGCAAGCATAAGTGATGGTGGTAAAACTGATCTTACCAAGAACGTGGAGTACTCTATGCCCTACTCCAGTTCTGTAGAGAGAGACTGTTTAGAGTAGGGGGACAGCCTCGCTAGGAGCATAAAAAAAAAAATCAAAGGTTATAAAATGTAGCATTTATATCTCAAAACACATCAGATCCTATAGGGCTTTGCAATTACAATGAAGTGCATTAGTAGAATATGGTGAAGATCTGTTATTGCATTTTCCAAGAAATTCTGAGTTGTTAAATGGAAGTTTGCTCTTTTATGGAAAATAGCAGACTTTTGCAGAAAAAAAATGTTAAAAAATCTTTTGTTAGTAAAAGTCATGTTTTTTCATTACTGTATTCTGAGGTATAACTAAATATTTAGTGGAGGTGGTAAGAAGGAAACAGGTGACCCTGGAGGGCAGTGGAAAGGCAATGAAGAATTCATTACTACAGAAAAAAAAATGATCTGTATGCAAACAAATCAGTTTCTGCAAAAAATTCAAGACTAAAATAAAAGTAATTTCATTATTTCAAAACCTAATAATATGTGACTTTAAAAATGTTATCAAGAATAATTTCTGACAGCCCTCTACACAGTCTACCTCTCTGAACTGAATGACAAACTATGAGTCTAAAAACATGCCCAATGTTCTGTACCAATCTGCAGAAAGATTGTCTAACATTGGATAGATCACTATAGATGAGGTGTGACTATCAATCAAGTGGATTTGTTGTTCCAAAAAAACATCTGAGCCCATTATTCAAGAGATAAGATTTCCATTTCCATTACTGTCTTTCTGCCTACAGGTCTGTGCTGCTCAGAATACAATATGTGCATTAGAGAGAAATGCCCAGTTTAGAGAAACAGCATCATCTTCTTTCTAACTCTCCAGGAATAGGATGGCAAATTATCAGTAAAACATAGACAGGATTTAGAATGAAGTCTTACAAGCTTTATTTCTACCATCCATATGAAGAAATCCTGTAATTTCTTTAATTCTTTAATATGATTCTTTAATTAGGAAATAATTTTTCTAAATGTAATTATGAATTTATTCATTGACTCCTTTATAATTATTTTATTAGCATCCACTCTTACCACACACACACTGTGCTAGGAACTGCAAATATAATGGTTAACAAAATAGACACAATTCATTCAGATAGACAGCCACAACAAACAGACACAATGAATAAATAATTGGAAATTATAATTAATATATAGACAAATACCAGGTTGTCTCAAAAATTACAATATCATAGGGACACAGTTTAGAATGTGAAGCCAAGAAAGTTAAATTTAAGCTTATATCCCCACAAGTTACTTGTTATTTACTTTTATTTACTAAATATACACCTGATGGATGGAAGAATGGATATTACCTGTATGGAGATTACTATAGGCAAAGAGAAGAGGATGTGCCAAGGTCCTGAGGTATGAAAGAGAGAAGAAAATGTCATGCAACTAAACTAACTAAAGAGGACTTAGGCCTTCCCTGAGTTGAGAGATTTTTCTGATGGTGTTGAAGAAGCAAGACACCATAAATTCTACAGCTGCAAGTAAATGCATTCTGATAATAAATATATGATGTTGAAAGAGGATCCCAAGCCTAGGATTATACTGAGCCTGCACTGACATCTTGACTGCAGCCTTGTGAGAGCCTGAGCAGAGCACATAGATAAGCCATGCCTGGACTCCTGACTCACAGAAACTATGAGATAATAAATGGCATTATTTAAGTTGCTAAGTATGTGGTAATCTGTCACAGAGCAAGAGAAAACTAATACACTACACAAATGAGTTAAAACAATCTTGGAAAAGTTGGATGACTCTACCTGATTTCAAGACTTAGTATAAAGCTTCAGTAATCAAGATACTGTGGTTTTGGTGCAAATATACACAAATAGATCAATGAAACAAAATAGAGAAAGTAGAAATAATCACCAAAATACATAGTCAACTGATTTTTGACAGTCACCTAGGCAATGCAATAGGAGAAAAAGTATTTTCAGGAAACAATACCAGATAGAGAGCTTCAAGATGGTGGAAGAGTAAGACGTGGAGATCACCTTCCTCCCCACAGATACATCAGAAATACATCTATATGTGGAACAACTCCTACAGAACACCCAGTGAACGCTGGCAGAAGACCTCAGACTTCCCAAAATGCAAGAAACTCCCCACGTACCTGGGTAGGGCAAAAGAAAAAAGAAAAAACAGAGACAAAAGAACAGGGACCGGACCTGCACCTCTGGGAAGGAGCTGTGAAGGAGGAAAGGTCTCCACACATTAGGAAGCCCCTTTGCAGGAGGAGACTGCGGGTGGCGGAGGTGGGGAGCTTCCGAGCCACGGAGGAGAGCGCAGCAACAGGGGTGTGGAGGGCAAAGCAGAGAGATTCCCGCACACAGGATCGGTGCCGACCAGCACTCACCGGCCCCAGAGGCTTGTCTGCCCACCCGCCGGGGCGGGCGGGGGCTGGGAGCTGAGGCTCAGGCTGCGGAGGTTGGATCCCAGGGAGAGGACTGGGGTTGGCTGCGTGAACACAGCCTAAAGGGGGCGAGTGCGCCACATCTAGCCGGGAGGGAGTCCAGGAAAAAGTCTGGAGCTGCCAAAGAGGCAAGAGACGTTTTCTTGCCTCTTTGTTTCCTGGTGCGCGAGGAGAGGGGATTAAGAGCGCTGCTTAAAGGAGCTCCAGAGATGGGCGCGAGCCGCGGCCATCAGCGCGGACTCCAGAGACGGGCATGAGACGCTAAGGCTGCTGCTGCCGCCACCAAGAAACCTTTGTGCGAGCACAGGTCACTATCCACACCTCCCCGCCCGCCGGGGAGTTGCGCCTCAGGCTGGTGCAATTTCACGCTGGCCTCTGTGTACCAGGTTCGCCCCACATCCGTACCCCTCCCTCTCCCTGGCCTGAGTGAGCCAGACCCCCGAATCAGCTGCTACTTTAACCCCGTCCTGTCTGAGCCGGAACAGACGCCCTCAGGCGACCTACACGCAGAGGCGGGGCCAAATCCAAAGCTGAACCACGGGATCTGTGCGAACAAAGAAGAAAAAGGGAAATCTCTCCCAGCAACCTCGGGAGCAGCAGATTAAATCTCCACAATCAACTTGATGTACCCTGCATCTGTGGAATACCTGAATAGACAACGAATCATCCGAAAGTGAGGAGGTGGGCTTTGGTAACAACGATATATATATATTTTTCCCTTTTTCTCTTTTTCTGAGAGTGTATGTGTATGCTTCTGTGTGTGATTTTGTCTGTATAGCTTTGTTTTTACCATTTGTCCTAGGGTTCTGTCTGTCCATTTTTTCTTTTTTCATTACTGAAAATTTTTTTTTTCTTAATAATTATTTTTTATTTTAATAACTTTATTTTATATTACTTACTTTATTTTATCTTCTTCTTTCTTTCTTTCTTTTTTTCCTCCCTTTTATTCTGAGCCATGTGGAGGACAGGCTCTTGGTGCTCCAGCCAGGTCACTGAGGTAGGAGAGCCGAGTTCAGGACACTGGTCCACAAGAGACCTCCCAGCTCCATGTAATATCAAATGGTGAAAATCTCCAGAGATCTCCAGCTCAACGCCAAGACCCAGCTCCACTCAAAAACCAGCAAGCTACACTGCTGGCTACCCTATGCCAAACAACTAGCAAGACAGGAACAAAACCCCATCCATTAGCACAGAGGCTGCCTAAAATCACAATAAGGCCACAGACACCCAAAAACACAGCACCAGAAGTGGGCTGCCCAACAGAAAGACAAGATCCAGCCTCATCCACCATTACACAGGCACTAGTCCCCTCCACCAGGAAGGATACACAACCCACTGAACCAACTTTAGCCACTGGGAACAGACACCAAAAACAACAGGAACGACGAAACTGCAGCTTGTGAAAAGGAGACCCCAAACAGAGGAAGTTAAGCAAAATGAAAAGACAGAGAAACACACAGCAGATGAAGGAGCAAGGCAAAAACCCACCAGACCTAACAAATGAAGAGGAAATTGGCAGTCTACGTGAAAAAGATTTCAAAGTAATGATAGCAAAGATGATCCAAAATCTTGGAAATAGAATGGAGAAAATACAAGAAACGTTTAACAAGGACCTAGAAGAACTAAACAGCAAACAAACAGTGATGAACAACACAATAAATGAAATTAAAAATTCTCCAGAAGGGATCAACAGCAGAATAACTGAGGCAGAAGAACGGATAAGTGACCTGAAATATAAAATAGTGGAAATAACTACTGCAGAACAAAATAAAGAAAAAAGAATGAAAAGAATTAAGGACAGTCTCAGAGACATCTGCGACAATCTTAAATGCACCAACATTTTAATTATAGGGGTCCCAGAAGAAGAAGAGTAAAAGAAAGGGACTGAGAAAACATTTCAAGAGATTATAGTTGAAAACTTCCCTAATATGGGAAAGGAAACAGTTAATCAAGTGCATGAGGCACAGAGGGTCGCATACAGGATAAATCCAAGGAGAAACACGCCAAGACAAATACTAATAAAACAATCAATAATTAAATACAAACAAAAAATATTAAAAGCAGCAAGGGAAAAACAACAAATAACACACAAGGGAATCCCCATAAGGTTAACAGCTGATCTTTCAGCAGAAACTCTGCAAGCCAGAAGGGAGTGGCAGGACATATTTAAAGTGATGAAGGAGAAAAACCTACAACCAAGATTACTCTCTCTACCCAGCAATGATCTCATTCAGATTTGACAGAGAAATTAAAATCTCTACAGACAAGCAAAAGCTAAGAGAATTCAGCACCAACAAACCAGCTTTATAACCAGTGCTAAAGGAACTTCTCTAGGCAGGAAACACAAGAGAAGGAAAAGACCTACATAATAAACCCAAAACAATTACGAAAAGGGTAATAAGAACATACATATTGATAATTACCTTAAATGTAAATGGATTAAATGCCCCAACAAAAGACGCAGAATGGCTGAATGGATATAAAAACAAGACCCGTATATATGCTGTCTACAAGAGACCCACTTCAGACCTAGGGACACATACAGATTGAAACTGAGGGGATGGAAAAAGATGTTCCATGCAAATGGAATTCAAAAGAAAGCTGGAATAGCAATTCTCATATCAGACAAAATAGACTTTAAAACAAAGAATATTAGACTTATTAACAGACAAAGAAGGACACTACATAATGATCAAGGGATCAATCCAAGAAAAAGATGTAACAATTGTAAATATTTATGCACCCAACATAGGAGCACCTCAATACATAAGGCAAATACTAACAGCCACAAAAGGGGAAATCGAAAGTAACACAATCATAGTAGGGGACTTTAACACCCCACTTTCACCAATGGACAGATCATTCAAAATGAAAATAAATAATGAAACACAAGCTTTAAATGATACACTAAACAAGATGGACTTAATTGATATTTATAGGACATGCCATCCAAAACCCAACAGAATACACATTCTTCTCAAGTGCTCATGGAACATTCTCCAGGATAGATCATATCGTGGGTTACAAATCAAGCCTTGGTAAATTTAAGAAAACTGAAATCGTATCAAGTACCTTTTCTGACCACAATATTATGAGACTAGATATCAATTACAGGAAAAAATCTGTAAGAAACACAAACACATGGAGGCTAAACAACACATTACTTAAACCAAGAGATCACTGAAGAACTCAAAGAAGGACATCAAAAAATACCTAGAAACAAATGACAATGGAAACACGATGACCCAATACCTATGGGATGCAGCAAAAGCAGTTCTAAGAGTGAAGTTTATAGCAATACAACCCTACCTTAAGAAACAAGAAACATCTCAAATAAAGAACCTAACCTTACACCTAAAGCAATTAGAGAAAGAAGAAAAAAAAGACCCAAAGTTAGCAGAAGGAAAGAAACCATAAAGATCAGAACAGAATTAAATGAAAAAGAAATGAAGGAAACAATAGCAAAGATCAATAAAACTAAAAGCTGGTTCTTTGAGACGATAAACAAAATTGATAAACCATTAGCCAGACTTATCAAGAAAAAAAGGGAGAAGACTCAAATCAATAGAATTAGAAATGAAAAAGGAGAAGTAACAACTGACACTGCAGAAATACAAAGGATAATGAGAGATTACTACAAGCAACTGTATGCCAATAAAATGGACAACCTGGAAGAAATGGACAAATTCTTAGAAATGCACAACCTTCCGAGACTGAACCAGGAAGAAATAGAAAATATGAACAGACCAATCACAAACACTGAAATTGAAACTGTGATTAAAAATCTTCGAACAAACAAAAGCTCAGGACCAGATAGCTTCACAGGAGAATTCTAGCAAACATTTAGAGAAGAGCTAACACCTATCCTTCTCAAACTCTTCCAAAATATAGCAGAGGGAGGAACACTCCCAAACTCATTCTACAAGGCCACCATCACTCTGATACCAAAACCAGACAAAGATGTCACCAAGAAAGAAAACTACAGGCCACTATCACTGATGAACATAGACACAAAAATCCTCACAAAAATAGTAGCAAACAGAATCCAACAGCACATTAAAAGTATCATACACTATGATCAAATGGGGTTTATCCCAGGAATGCAAGGATTCTTCAATATACGCAAATCAAACAATGTGATACAGCATATTAACAAATTGAAGGAGAAAAACCGTATGATCATCTCAATAGATGCAGAGAAAGCTTTCTAAAAAATTCAACACCCATTTATGATAAAAATCCTCCAGAGGGCTTCCCTGATGGCGCAGTGGTTGAGAGTCCGCCTGCCGATGCAGGGGACGTGGGTTTGTGCACGGGTCCGGGAAAATCCCACATGCTGCGGAGTGGCTGGGCCCGTGAGCCATGGCCACTGAGCCTGCACGTCCAGAGCCTGTGCTCCGCAACGGGAGAGGCCAAAACAATGAGGGGCCCACGTGCCGTAAAAAAAAAAAAAAAAAAATCTCCGGAAATTAGGCATAGAGGGAACTTTCATCAACATAATAAAGGCCATATATGACAAACCCACAGCCAACATCGTCCTCAATGGTGAAAAACTGAAACCATTTCCAATAAGATCAGGAACAAGATAAGGTTGCCCACTCTCACCACTATTATTCAACATAGTTTTGGAAGTTTTAGCCACAGCAATCAGAGAAGAAAAAGAAATAAAAAGAATCCAAATTGGAAAAGAAGAAGTAAAGCTGTCACTGTTTGCAGATGACAAGATACATACATAGAGAATCCTAAAGATGCTACCAAAAAACTACTAGAGCTAATCAATGAATTTGGTAAAGCAGCAGAATACAAAATTAATGCACAGAAATCTCTTGCATTCCTATACACTAATGATGTAAAATCTGAAAGTGAAATTAAGAAAACACTCCCATTTACCACTGCAACAAAAAGAATAAAATATCTAGGAATAAACCTACCTAAGGAGACAAAAGACCTGTATGCAGAAAATTATAAGACACTGATGAAAGAAATTAAGGATGATACAAATAGATGAAGAGATATACCATGTCCTTGGACTGGAAGAAGCAACATTGTTAAAATGACACTACTACCCAAAGCAATCTATAGATTCAATGCAATCCCTATCAAACTACCACTGGCATTTTCACAGAACTAGAACAAAAAAATTCACAATTTGTATGGAAACACAAAAGACCCCGAATAGCCAAAGCAATCTTGAGAAAGAAAAACGGAGTGGGAGGAATCAGGCTCCCTGACTTCAGACTATACTACAAAGCTACAGTAATCAAGACAGTATGGTACTGGCACAAAAACAGAAAGATAGATCAATGGAACAGGATAGAGCCCAGAGATAAACCCACACATATGGTCACCTTAACTTTGATAAAGGAGGCAAGAATATACAGTAGAGAGAAGACAGCCTCTTCAATAAGTGGTGCTGGGAGAACTGGACAGCTACATGTAAAAGAATGAAATTAGAACACTCCCTAACACCATATACAAATTAAACTCAAAATGGATTAAAGACCTAAATGTAAGGTCAGACACTATCAAACTCTTAGAGGAAAACAGAGGCAGAACACTCTATGACATAACTCACAGCAAGATCCTTTTTGACCCACCTCCTAAAGAAATGGAAATAAAAACAAAAATTAATAAATGGGACCTAATGAAACTTAAAAGGCTTTGCACAGCAAACGAAACCATTAACAAGACGAAAAGACACCCTCAGAATGGGAGAAAATATTTGCAAATGAAGCAACTGACAAAGGATTAATCTCCAAAATATACAAGCAGCTCATGCAGCTCAATATCAGAAAAACAAACAACCCAATCCAAAAATGGGCAGAAGACCTAAATAGACATTTCTCCAAAGACGATATACAGATTACCAACAGATACATGAAAGATTGCTCAACATCATTAATCATTAGAGAAAGGCAAATCAAAACTACAATGAAGTATCATCTCACACTGGTCAGAATGGCCATATCAAAAAATTTGCAAACAATAAATGCTGGAGAAGGTGTGGAGAAAAGGGATCCCTCTTGCACTGTTGGTAGGAATGTAAATTGATACAGCCAATATGGAGAAGAATATGGAGGTTCCTTAAAAAACTAAAAATAGAACTGCCATACGACCCCACAGTCCCACTACTGGGCATATACTCTGAGAAAACCATAATTCAAAATGATTTATGTACCAAAAAGTTCATTCCAGCTCTATTTACAATAGCCAGGACATGGAAGCAACCGAAGTGTCCATCAACAGATGAATGGATAAAGAAAATGTAGCACATATATACAATGGAATATTACTCAGCCATAAAAGGAACGAAACTGAGCTATTTGTAGTGAGGTGGATGGACCTAGAGACTGTCATACAGAGTGAAGTAAGTCAGAAAGAGAAAAACAAATACCATATGCTAACACATATATATGGAATCTAAAAAAAAGGAAAAAATGGTCATGAAGTACCTAAGAGCAAGATGGGAATAAAGATTCAGACCTACTAGAGAATGGACTTGAGGATACGGGGAGGGGGAAGGGTAAGGTGGAACAAAGTGAGAGAGTGGCATGGACATATATACACTACCAAACGTAAAACAGATAGCTAGTGGGAAGCAGCCGCATAGCACAGGGAGATCAGCTCGGTGCTTTGTGACCACCTAGAGGGGTGGGATAGGGAGTGTGGGAGGGAGGGAGATGCAGGAGGTAAGAGATATGGGGACATATGTATATGTATAACTGATTCACCTTGTTATAAAGCAGAAACTAACACACCATTGTAAAGCAATTATACTCCAATAAAGATGTTAAAAGAAAAGGAACAATACCAGAATAACTGAATAAGGAAATTGGAAAAAAAATCAGCTTCAACCTTATCTCACACTAGCCACAAAAATTAAATCAAGATAGATTATAGCCCTGGGCTTCCCTGGTGGCGCAGTGGTTGAGAATCTGCCTGCCAAGGCAGGAGACACAGGTTCGAGCCCTGGTCCGGGAAGATCCCACATGCCATGGAGCAACTAAGCCCGTGTGCCACAGCTACTGAGCCTGCGTTCTAGAACCCGCAAGCCAAAACTTCTGAGCCCATGTACCACAACTACTGAAGCCCATGTGCCTAGAGCCCATGCTCCACAACAAGAGAAGCCACCGCAGTGAGAAGTCCGTGCATCACAATGAAGAGTAGCTCCTGCTCGCCACAACTAGAGAAAGTCCGTGTGCAGCAACTAAGACTTGATGCAGCCAAAAATAAAATAAAATAATAAACAAATAAACTTTAAAAAAAAGACAGATTACAGTCCTATTTTGAGAGCTAAATCTGTAAAGCTCTGGGAGAAAACACAAGACAGTATCTTCAAGATCTTAAGACAGGCAAGGACTTCTTAGATACAATGTATGATGCACTGAAAATAAAAAGTTAATAAATTGGGCTTTATCAAATGAAATCTTCTGCCTATTAAAAGATTTCATTAAGAAACTAAAAAGGCAAATTGCAGTCTGAGAGAAAATATCTCAATACATATATCTAACCAATATATAAATAATCACAAAACAATACTAAAAAGACAAAAACCCAATTCATAAATTGGACAAATGTCATACATGTCCCCAGAAAATGTATGTTAATGCCAATAAGCTTATGAAAAGGTGTTCAACTTCATTATTCATTAAGGAAATGCAATCCCACCAATTAGAAAGGCTAAAATTATAAAGACTGATATCACTAAAGGTTAGCAAGGATCTAGAATAATAATATGCACTTCTCAGTAAACATTCACTATAGAATTATTTTAAATAGTGAGTTAACTTTAAATCTTTATGTAAGTTTTATTTTTTAAAAATGTTTTCAGGAGTCTAACCCTAATATAAAAGAAGGTACATAAAAATACATGCACAGGTAGAATTCTTTAGGTTTGATTCCAAAAGAATGTTGATCACTTTTCTGCACAGGTTCAGTGTGGAACACGAGAAACATTTTATACCAAATTTGGGAAGCAAAAATGAAGCATCAGCCATATTCTTTTCACACTCAGAAGGCTAATGCTAAACACCAAGAGTCATAGCAGCTCACACATGCTGCCATTTATCTGCTGGGTCAACCTGGTATGTTGGTGAAGCAACTAAGTCAGTAACTCTTCCAGCTTATCTTATCCAATAGATCTCATCTTTATCTGACTCTTGGGTCAGCTCTGTGTTTAGTTTTTTGATGAAAGGCACGATGTTCTCTAATAGGTCACCCCCAGCGTTGAAGTTGGAGGCTTGAATTCCAGTCCATCCTCATGGGTTTCTGCTTGTACTTGTATATTCCTGTTTGTTCTTGATCATTGCCCTTACCCGTTTCTCATTCATCTTTCCTTCCCAACTTCTTGCCCTGCTTCATGGCCCAGAATCAGAAACATGAGCAACAGCATCATAGAAAGTGTTTAGCCAAGCTTCCAAAGCTCCGTAAGGTCAAATTCCTATAGAAAATAACTTATTATACATCATTCCTATGATTTTGCTTGTCTGACTGCATCTTGACTGATGCATTCACCTCCCTATGACCCAACAATTCTAGTTCTAGATATGTGCTCAAGAGAAATGAAAATATATGTCCACAAAAGTTTCGTACAAAATGTTCTAGCATCTCTACTCATAAAAACCAAAAACTGTAATTAGATAAATGTTCTTCAACAGGAAAATAGGCAATATAGTACTTAAACACACAAAAACAAGCATGGGTCTCAAAAACATTATGTTGCACGAAAAAAGCCAGGAAAAATGACCACATACTCTATGATTCCATTTATATAAAATCCAAGCACAGGCAAAAACTAACATCACAACAGAAATCAAAATATCTCCACCCTCAGGGAGCACTGAAAGGGGCACAAGACAGCTTTCTGTGTTATGGAAATGTTTTGTATCTTGAGTGGAGAGTCAGTTTCACAGGGATGTATTTGTCAAAACTCACCAATGACCTATTCATTTTACTGAATGTGCATTTTACCTGATAAAAATGTAATAATAAAAGTTATAGAATATTATATATTCTATAATTTAGGTATTAAAAAAGTGATAAAAAACTATGAAGAAGAAACTAATTCTGCTTGAGGAGATTAGGGAAACTTAATGGAAGGAGGGGCTTTTGTGCTTGTGCTTTAGGAATGAATAAGAATTTCCCTGGCAAGCAAAGTTGAGGAGGAAATCAGAGGGATTATCATGAGGAAAGGCCAAGTGTCACACAAGTACATGAGAGAGTGGGAACTCCACAGAACAGCAGAGAGTTCATATAGTTAAAATGTACAACAAGATAGGGACCAGACTAAAGCAAGGAATTTGGGCAGAAGCAGGTTGTAAAGGGAAGTTTAGATTATGCTAATAAATTTTATTTTTATTTTTATTTAACATCTTTATTGGAGTATAATTGCTTTACAATGGTGTGTTAGTTTCTGCTGTCTAACAAAGTGAATCAGTTATACATATACATATGTTCCCATCTCTTCCCTCTTGCGTCTCCCTCCCTCCCACCCTCCCTATCCCACCCCTCTAGGTGGTCACAAACCACTGAGCTGATCTCCCTGTGCTATGTGGCTGCTTCCCACTAGCTATCTATTTTACGTTTGGTAGTGTATATATGTTCATGCCACTCTCTCACTTTGTCACATCTTACCCTTCCCCCTCCCTGTATCCTGAAGTCCATTCTCTAGTAGGTCTGTGTCTTTATTCCCATCTTACCCCTAGGTCCTTCATGACCTTTTTTTTTTTTTCTTAGATTCCATATATACGTGTTAGCATACGGTATTTGTTTTTCTCTTTCTGACTTACTTCACTCTGTATGACAGACTCTAGGTCCATCCACCTCACTACAAGTAACTCAATTTCGTTTCTTTTTTATGGCTGAGTAATATTCCATTGTATATATGTGCAGTTTTATTCTATCATGAATGAATTACTATCAGTGGCTTGTGTGTAGGAGAATTGCTTGGTGGTGTGGAAAGAAAACACACATGGTAACTGGGAGCAGAATTATAGCATATATAGTCACATCCAGATTTTATGTACCTGGGACCTACCACACCTACTTTTCTCAATATTTTTTGACAATAATATTTACTTATGCATAAGACTATAAACTTCACCACAGAAAAGTCTATGATTACTTTACTCAAAAATGCTTCCTGGGGCTTCTCTGGTGGCACAGTGGTTGAGAGTCCGCCTGCCGACGCAGGGGACACGGGCTCGTGCCCCGGTCCGGGAAGATCCCACATGCCGCGGAGTGGCTAGGCCCATGAGCCATGGCCGCTGAGCCTGCGTGTCCGGAGCCTGTGCTCCGCAACGGGAGAGGCCACAACAGTGAGAGGCCCACGTACCGCAAAAAAAAAAAAAAAAAAAAAAATGCTTCCTGGGACTTGGTAGAATGTCTGGCACATAGTAAACCCTCAGTAAGTATTTGTTGAATGAACGATTTATAAGTAAGAAGAAATGGAAATACAGAATTAACAACAAATAATTATTGAAAAAATTCCAGGCTGGTACACTGGGTTGTTTCCCAAATGTGCTGGTCTATCAATGAAGAGAAAATGCAGGACAAACTATTAGGCATATAGCAGTTATACAAGAAGCTGAATTTGAATGATTACTCTTCTTGGATAGAATCTTTAAAATAATGGCCCCAAGAACTGTATGAACACATGCCAGAGTACCTGACACTTAGTTTTGGTAATTTTTCCAGGCTTGTTGCCTTCTCTAGGCTTCAGATCTATGTGTTAGCTAACTCTCCCCAGCCTGTGTCAATTCTCCTCAGAAATGTATCTCATTTCAATCATACACTGATAATTTGCCAAACCTTCTTTTACATTGGCAACCCAAAATTATACTGTTGGCCTATATGTTACCTTGTGATGTTATAGAACAATACATCCAGATCTGAGTGCCACAGTAAAGGGCACCATGTCATATATTTGAAACAATGCCTTGAGCTGGCCCATGGTAGTTCTCAAATTTTGATTACTAGGGAAGGGGGGCCAGATGGTACCAGGAAGTATGGTATATGGCAAAAACAGTAAGCCAAAGAATGAGCAGTTAAGACAGAAAATCAAATTTAACCTATACTATAAACAGCAAGGACAATAGAAGGTGCCATAAAAAGAACAGAGTAATGATCACCACAGATTTGTCAAGGCCTCAGATGCCAAGCCATCTGGTCTATTCTGTCATTTGAGTACAACATATTATCTGTATCTTCAAAACTCACAGAGCTCTGACTAAAGTTTTGATTGATTTTCCTGAATTTCTGACCAAAATTGCAGGATGTTTCTGGACTCCTATGTACGTGCCCTGAAAGAACAAAAGACTAGGAATAAAATAGGAAGTTCGAAAATAAAAAAACAATCACACCCCAGTAGGGATTAGCAATAATGAGTCAACATCCTTAGTTAAATGATGTGTTGAGACAATCTAAAACCAGTGAGGTGAGAATAGCCGGTAGGTTTGATCAAAGCTCACATACCTAGAATGTCAGTAGAGAAAAATGTCATGAACAAATGCCCTGAAAATGGCTCAAGGAAGGAGCAGGAAGGATGAAAGAAGAATTCAAAACAAAAGTTAGAAAAAACAGTACTGTTTAAAAGCAAAGAAAGAAAAGACATTAGGATATGTTTAATATTTGATTGCAGTGAGGATCTCATGTATATGTTAAACATATATGTGTGTGTTAAAACATCAGACTGTACACTTTAAATCTATTCAATTTATTGTTTGTAGTTATACCTCAATAAAACTGTTAAAATCAATATAGCTGTGTCTTCTTTTATCTCAGAGACTTAGCTTGTGAAACATTTGGCCTAAGTTCCTTATCTGCTCTGCTAAGAAAGCCAATACTTTAGAAATTATTGGTTCTAATGAGGTAAAAATCTATACCTTTTGGAGTGAGAACTCTCATGTTAGCTGTAGGATTCATAACCTGAAAAGTTGCAGAGTTGCAGAAAAATATCCTTTCCCCAAACACAATCTTAAGAAAGTCATGTAAAAGAAAAAATAGAAATGTAGTTCAAGAAGTTACCTAAGAAAAATGTGTTTAAAGATAATATCACAGGCAACATTTCAGATGACAATTATGGAGTTTTAATTGGTCTGCAAGCTTGCAAAATTCTCTGTAGGTAAAATGTAGTAGCAACAGGTGGCAGAAAATTTTGAAATCACAGTAGCAGGCACAGCATCTTAAAATGTACATATATACCTAGAAAAAATTTCGACAAAGCCTTATATGGAACACTGTTACCCAATGCACATATTTAAAGTAGGTTATTTTTCACTGATAAAGTAACTTTAATGTGGATTTCCCCAAGAGAAGCCTGTATCAACATTCTTTCTGATTCTAAAGAAAAAAAAAACTGTCTTTGTAGATTTGGTGTCTTTCATGATGATACTCATTTGTTGATGTGGAAATTTTCTTTTTCTTGGTTTATCACTTAATCAGAAACATTGAAAGAATTTAAAATTCCTAAACTAGACCTATATCACTCACACACTTATCATTGACCCAATGAGTAATTAAATTGCCTGACTTCTTTCTATAAGAAATTAGAGACAGTTAGACTGAAGCTCATTGATTTGGTTGATTCATTCATTCATATATTCCTACAATACTGTTGAACATTTAATATATATGAAACACTAGAATAGACAATGAGGATTTAAAGACAAGTAAGACCCAGAAAAGTCCTGCGGCCAATAAATCTGCTATCTATTCTGAAGTTAGAAACTAAATAGAAAACATGATTTGATAAGCACCGTGATAGAATTCATGCACTTGATATTGGGTAAACACATGCACCTACCCTGGGAGAGTGGACTGGGGTGAGCTCAGTAAAGTTTGTACAAAGAAGTAATGGAACTAATCAGGCAAAGAAGGAGTGGTAGAGGATACAGAACATACAAAGTCAGGAACTTAGTGAGCACTTTTTCTCTCTTTACAACAAAATGTGACTGCCCTTATACTAATTTTTCTATATTGCTTACAGATAAACCAGTGAATAAGTTGGACTGAACTTCCAATAAAGCAGTTGAGACATCTGCCCAGACCACTTGGCCAAAGCTTCATTGACAAAGCAATATAAGATATGATGTGTCTAAATGATTAAATACATATTCAATTAAAGCTCAGTGAAAAGGATATTCTGAAACTTCTTTATCTGCTATTCCATTCAATAAATTCCCAATTTGATCTCATAATATTTCCTTCACTGAAGTCTGTCTTCGACGTGGGCTTTGGAGTCCGAAAGACCTGGATTTATCTCCCAATACTGACATCATTACTTGCTTGAATTTGGGTTTAATCTCAGCCTTGGTGCGTTGCAATGTGGGTATAGTACTATCCACTTCATGTAGTTGTCAGTTGTTGTAAGAACCAGATGAGGTTAAGTGTGTTAAGTACAGTAGCAGTTACTTTTAAGAGCTCAGTGAACAGCAGTAAGAGGATACACTCTATAAAATGCACAGCTAAGAAGCAAGAACTACAATCCTGCAGCCTGTGGAACAAAAACCACATTCACAGAAAGACAGACAAGATGAAAAGGCAGAGGGCTATCTACCAGATGAAGGAACAAGATAAATCCCCCAAAAAACAACTAAATGAAGTGGAGATAGGCAACCTTCCAGAAAAATTCAGAATAATGATAGTGAAGATGATCCAGGACCTCGGAAAAAGAATGGAGGCAAAGATCGAGAGGATGCAAGAAATGTTTAACCAAGATCTAGAAGAATTAAGGAACAAACAGAGATGAACAATACAATAAGTGAAATGAAAACTACACTAGAAAGAATCAATAACAGAATAACTGAGGAAGAAGAATGGATAAGTGACCTAGAAGACAGAATGGTGCAATTCACTGCCACGGAACAGAATAAAGAATAAAAGAATGAAACGAAATGAAGACAGCCTAAGAGACCTCTGGGACAACATTAAATGCAACAACATTCGCATTATAGGGGTCCCAGAAGGAGAAGAGAGAGAGAGAAAGGACCCGAGATAATATTTGAAGAGATTATAGTCGAAAACTTCCTTAACATGGGAAAGGAAATAGCCACCCAAGTCCAGGAAGCGCACAGAGTCCCATACAGGATAAACCCAAGGAGAAACACACCAAGACACACAGTAATCAAACTGGCAAAAATTAAAGACAAAGAAAAATTATTGAAAGTAGCAAGGGAAAAACGACAACATACAAGGGAATTCCCATAAGGTTAACAGCTGATTTCTCAGCGGAAACTCTACAAGCCAGAAAGAGGTGGCATGATATACTTAAAGTGATGAAAGGGAAGCACCTACAACCAAGATTACCTGGCAAGGATCTCATTCAGATTCTAAGGAGAAATCAAAAGCTTTACAGACAAGCAAAAGCTAAAGAGTTCAGCACCACCAAACCAGCTTTACAGCAAATGCTTGTAAAACATTTGTTGTAAAGGAACTTCTCTAAGTGGGAAACACAAGAGAAGAAAAGACCTACAAAAACAAACCCAAAAAATTAAGAAAAGGGTAATAGGAACATACATATTGATAATTATCTTAAATTGCTCCAACCAAAAGACACAGGCTTGCTGAATGGATACAAAAACAAGACTCATATATATGCTATCTACAAGAGACCCACTTCAGACCTAGGGACACATACAGACTGAAAGTGAAGGGATGGAAAAAGATATTCCATGCAAATGGAAATCAAAAGAAAGCTGGAGTAGCAATACTCATAACGGATAAAATAGACTTTAAAATAAAGAATGTTACAAGAGACAAGGAAGGACAGTACATAATGATGAAGGGATCAATCCAAGAAGATATAACTATAAATATATATGCACCCAACATAGGAGCACATCAATACATAAGGCAACTGCTAACAGCTATAAAAGAAGAAATTGACAGTAACACAATAGTGGGGGACTTTAACACCTCACTTACACCAATGGACAGATCATCCAAAATGAAAATAAATAAGGAAACACAAGCTTTAAATGACACAACAGACCAGATGGATTTAATTGATATTTATAGGACATTCCATCCCAAAACAGCAGATTACACTTTCTTCTCAAGTGCACACAGAACATTCTCCAGAATAGATCACATCTTGGGTCACAAATCCAGCCTCAGTAAATTTAAGAAAATTGAAATCATATCAAGCATCTTTTCTGACCACAATGCCATGAGATTAGAAATCAATTACAGGGGGCTTCCCTGGTGGTGCAGTGGTTCGTGCCGATGCAGGGGACGCGGGTTCGTGCCCTGGTCTGGGAAGATCCCACATGCCGCGGAGCGGCTGGGCCCGTGAGCCATGGCCGTTGAGCCTGCGCGTCCGGAGCCTGTGCTCGGCAACGGGAGAGGCCACAACAGTGAGAGGCCCACATGCCGCAAAAAAAAAAAAAAAAAAGAAATCAATTACAGGGAGAAAAATGTAAAAATCACAAACACATGGAGGCTAAACAATACGTTACCAAATAATGAAGAGATCACTGAAGAAATCAAAGAGGAAATCAAAAAATACTTAGAGACAAATGACAATGAAAACACGACGATCCCAAACCTATGGGATACAGCAAAAGCAGTTCTAAGATGGAAGTTTATAGCTATACATTCTTACCTCAAGAAACAAGAAAAATCTCAAATAAACATCTAAACTTACACCTAAAGGGACTAGAGAAAGAAGATTAAACAAAACCCAAAGTTAGCAGAAGGAAAGAAATCATAAAGATCAGATCAGAAATACATGAAATAGAAACAAAGAAAACAATAGCAAGGATAAAAAAAACTAAAAGCTGGTTCTTTGAGAAGATAAACAAAATTGATAAATCATTAGCCAGACTCATCAAGAAAAACAGGGAGAGCACATGGTGTTTTAGAATCCAGATAAATTAGAAATAGGCTTGAGAATCTTTTCCCTAAGATGGAAAGTACAGATATGTTGAACATGTGATGCAGCAGCCTAACGACTTTGCTGTTTCACAAGGACATTTAGATTCTTATCTGAAATATCTGAAGCTCCATAATGTTTGTGCCAACATAGAAAAACTGCATTAACTAGACTCTGGGCATATGCTGAAGATCAGTAGTGCAGGTTATTAAGAATTAATTTATCATGTGGTTCTAACCATCATGGAGTGCCAAAAGGAAGGTAGTGTCATACCAGATGTAGTCATTTCTAGGTTCATCCTTCCACCCTGCTCAATGCCTTTTCCTATGGTATGAGTGTCCACCTGGTAACTACATTTCATCAAGAGAAATGATCTATGAAAGAAAGGAAGTTTCCACAACCAGAGTAATTTTTCTATAGTGTAGAGTGAGGTTACAAATTTAACTCATACTACAATCTGGTTATTTAGAGAAAAAACAAACCCCTTTTTCTTTTTTTATAGATTATCTATATACTTCTACACAAGTCCCCACCCACCGTTTAGCAGGGAAAAATTAACTAAAATTAACTAAATATCCAATATCATTTACATTTATCATAATTTAAATAATAATTAAGCTAAGGTAATGTTAGACTTCCTAGGATTAGCACAGTTCCTTGGAAGGTCTTCTTCTTTCCTCGAGTCTTCCCCTAAGTTAGTATCTCAGAACATGAAGAGAGGGATGTGAGCTTCATGAGATCTCTGAAGAGTGTTATCTGGGGTCTTTTTGCATGGTGTTCTCTGGTGTTTTATGTGATGCTCAGACATGCTCTCTGAGCTCAAGATTTGTATATCAAGGTGCTTACTTGACATTTTATGTGACTATCTAATAAGCATCACAATCTAAAATGTCCAGAACAGAACTCAAGTTTTATTCCTCTCTGAACCTTCCTCATTCATATGAATGGCCCCATTATCACCCAGTTTCTCAAGCCCAAACCCCAGGAGTCATTCCCTTTCCCTCACCTCTCCCATCTAATCATCAGAAGAGCCTATCAGCTCTGCTAAAAACATACCTGGGATCTATCATTTTCCTTTCATCATCCTTGCCATTATTCTGGTCCAGGCCTCACGTTGTCTTGACTAGACTCCTGAAGTAACTTTTTGTGTCATTTCAACTTTGTTCTTCTCTTGGCAGCCAGACTGACATTGAAAATATCAATCAAATTCTCAATCTCCTTCAAAACCTGTTGATGGCTCCCATGCATGTAGAATGAAATCTTGTTCAGTAACATCAAAACTGAGGTTAAACTGCTCTACAAGCCATGTATGATCCAGCTCCTGCTACATCTCCAATGTTATCACTCTCACTCTCAGCCACAATGATCTCTTTTCTGTTCCCTGAGCAAGACAAGGTCTTATGTGCCTTTGAGCCTCTGCAATTCACTATTTTGTGTACTTAGGCTGTTAGCAAGCTAAAATGTCACTTCATCAGAGAGGATTCTGATCACATTGTCAAGAGTGGCAAGAACTCAGTTCTCTGCTTTCTATCACATCACCTTTTTTTATCTTGCATCATTTATCACAATTTGCAATTATATCATTAATTAATGTGCTTATTGATTTTACTAGTTTATTGTGTCTTCCCCTTTGTTATATGCTCCATAGATGGGGACCTTATCTGTGCTGTTACTATTGTATCTTTCTCACTTAATATTTACTGAGTGGAATGGAAGAATGAATCACACTATATGTTGTAGTTTAATATACAGTCAGTTATGCTTAAAACTTATTTTCAAATTATACAATGCCTTCCACAGTTGGCATAATGTGGTTTTAGTCATTTAAAACTTCTATTGCTACTAATACTACAATTATTTTTATCACTATAATGTTGTCTTTTAAACATTCCATAATAAAGTAACATCTCTGCCAACAGATATTTGGAACAAGAGCATGGTGCTTCGACTGGGCAGACATGGTAAGAATTACTGGAGTGTTGGTCATATCTGCTACTCTAACTTAGGACTCTGCCAGGAGCATTTTAGGAGCTAGCGATAATGATTGCCTTGAAGCTTCAGTCATTCAGAAAGTTGATATAACCTACATTCACTTGGAAGAAATGTATAGCTCCTATACATAAATCGGTAACTACTTTGGAATGTGCACTTTGTCTGTAAACCATGCAGATCTAAATTTTATGCCCAAAGCTCTGATAAAACAGTCCAGATATCCTTTGCATTTCTATGGTGCTGGGCCATGAAGCATGATATTGCATGAGACCAGTATCATCCAGAATTTTCACTTGTCCTGAGGCCTAAAAAGAACTAATGAAATTTAATTTGTTTTGCTGGGAGTACTATTGGCTCAAGCATATTGAATTCAGCCAGAAGCTTATCTCCGGATGAAAGCCTAGAAATAGCTGCTTTGACATTCACTTCTTCATCCTGTTTTGTATCATTGTGAATACTGTGAATATCTTCAGATTACTCAAAATTGTACCTGTGGTGGTTGAAATTTTACACTAGACTTTTCAAACATGTGAACTTTACTCAAATTTATGCACAGAAAGAGAATTCAAGAGTCTTCCTCCCAAAAAGATTTCTTAGGAAATAATTTGAAGTTAACCAATGGAGTGCTTGTCTTCTCTCTTTTTAAAGATTCCTCAGAATTAATTTTCACAGACACTTCTCACCTTTACACCTTTTGCTGAAACTTTGTTCAGGTCTGATACATGTGTTAAGTAGCTCAAACTGGCTGATATTAGTGTGGAAATTGACATCCATCAGCCTTCACTCCTACATTTATTGTGTGCTATGTGCCTTTAGCCAAGTTTTTTAACCTTGGTAAGCCTCTGTTTTTCCCATTGTAAAATAAGAATTCTAATAATTGCTATGGTATATGATTCTCCAGGATTAACTGAGATTAATGCAAGTAAAGGCCTTAACTTGGGGGCTTGGCACTACATGTCCAATATATGGTAACTACTATCATTAGCAATATTGATGCCTAGTTCCGTTACTTATTTAATTATTTGTGTCTAACATATATGTTTGGCTGTAAATTAATTATAAATTTCTGCAGAAAGTTTGTTGTGTTTTCAATGCTTAAATGCCATAATTACCCCTTTTTACTCACATTTTTCCTATTTTTCTTAACTATATTGTGTATTACCTCTTAAACAGGTAAAATCTAATACGGACAGTTTTTTTTTTATGCTGAGCCTAATTTTTAAGACAACTCTCACTATGCTTCATTGGGTACAGTTGTGTAACAGGAATCATTCTTCCCTTTTGCTCAGGTTTCAGCCTTAAGAATACAAAGTGGCTCTGTCTATAGTGAGAAGGGACTTTTGGCACCTTTTTTCCCACCTAGGGGAGTATCAGAGAGCCTTCCTTCAACACTATATCCATTTCCTTACTAACTCCTCACCAAAGGAGGGCTGATAATGCAATTCGTTAGAGCTTATAACAATCACTATGCTTTCCAAGTGGGGAATGTTACTGCATCTTTTTTTTTTTTTTTTTTTTTTTTTGCGGTACGCAGGCCTCTCACTGTTGTGGCCTCTCCCGTTGCAGAGCACAGGCTCTGGACACGCAGGCTCAGTGGCCATTGCTCACAGGCCCAGCCGCTCCGCGGCATGTGGGATCTTCCTGGACCGGGGCACGAACCCGTCTCCCCCGCATCGGCAGGCGGACTCTCAACCACTGCGCCACCAGGGAAGCCCGTTACTGCATCTTAATGGCAACCATATGGGAACCTCTCTTCCCCTTCATTCTATTGTCTGCTAAGATTTAGATCTTATTTCGTGCCATTTATCTTGATTTTTAATCCCCCTGATGGGAAGCAGCCATGAAAGTGTAGATGCAAGGCTGCCTACACAGGTCCTCCCTGTTCCAGTGTCTCTGCCTGTGAACGGGTGGGTACCCCTAACTCCATGAGACTGATTGAGCAATGGGATTTGGAGTCTGTTTGAAAGACCTATGTGTTCTAAATCCATGGGGTAGGGAGTGGGAAGTTTCTGTGTTTAACTTATCAGAGAAGTCTTGCTCTGAGAAAGTTCTAGCTTGCCTAGGAATTAAGAAATGAATTTGGGGGCTTCCCTGGTGGCGCAGTGGTTGAGAGTCCTTCTGCCGATGCAGGGGACACAGGTTCGTGCCCCGGTCCGGGAGGATCCCACATGCCACAGAGCGGCTGGGCCCGTGAGCCATGGCCGCTGAGCCTGAGAATCCGGAGCCTGTGCTCTGCAACGGGAGAGGCCACAACAGTCAGAGGCCCATGTACCGCAAAAAAAAAAAAAGAAAGAAAGAAATGAATTTGGCTATCATTTCTTATGTAAAGCATGGCTTCAAAGGATACCCACGAGAAAAGAGGTGCATGAAAGCTTTAAGTCATCTGCAACACCTAGCATCATGCTCTTTCTTTCAGAACAACTCCAAGAATGTACTTTCAGAACAACTCCAAGAATGTTTTCATACACACAACATAAAGATTTATAAAAAAGGAGAGTCTATTTGTATTCACAGATTTTCACTGAATATTTTCATTTTTCACCATACATTATTTTCCTTAACTTCCACTTAGAAAAGGTTTTCGCAGCACAAAATTATATTTTAAAAAAGATTCCTAACAGTGAAATAAACACCAGTTCTAAATATAACCTTCATGCTCTGCAGAAAAAGGCAGCCATAATCTCCTGAAGAACCCAGCCGTGTAATCTGACCACTGTTTAATGTCACAAAGACTTGCAGGCTCTATTTATATAAATTGGCAGACACTGATATGGTTTCAGATACATTTCTAAACACCACGTCATGCCTCACTTATGTGCTATAACTTCACAATCTGATGAGGAAAAAGAAAATCAATTTTAATTTTGAAATTAAATTTGAAGAAAACAAGAAACTACAATAACCAAATAACAATAGCCAAATTGTATGACTTGGTGTTCCCAGAGCTGTTAGTGACATACTACTAAAAAAGCTAATTTTTAGGGCTTCCCTGGTGGAGCAGTGGTTGAGAGTCCGCCTGCCGATGCAGGGGACATGGGTTCACGCCCCGGTCTGGGAAGATCCCACCTGCCGCGGAGTGGCTAGGCCCGTGAGCCATGGCCGCTGAGCCAGCGCGTCCGGAGCCTGTGCACCGCAACGGGAGAGGCCAGAACGGTGAGAGGCCCGCGTACCGCAAAAAAAAAAAAAAGCTAATTTTTAATATGAATTGCTGGAGAACAAATTACCACTTAAATGAAATCTAACGGTAAAGTGCTTAAGAGCAAATGCACAGGGTCTGGAGTGAAACAGAATTGTGTTTGAGTCCTTAGCTGTGTGAACGCAGATGGGTTACATAATTATTTATAGACCTAAATTTCCTTCTGAGTAGAAAAGAGGTAAAAATTCCTTCCTCATAGGGTTATGATAAGTATCAATGATAAAGTTGTCAAGCACACAGGACAGTGCCTGGCACAAAGCAAGAGCTGACAAACAGCAGTGATCCATTAGATTAAGCAGCTGGCTAGAAGGTACTAATCAATAAAGAAGCTCACAAAAAATGAGACAGTACAAGAAAATTTATTCTCATTTTAACATATATTTCATAGCTCCCTGCAATGTCTTTTTAAAATATCTTCATTTTTATAAAAGAAGACAGTAATAATGTAACCAGGTATTTATTTGAACACATAGTGGTATTAAAAGGAATTAACATTCTCATTTACTTCCCAACTTTTGTGTCTTCTCTCTCTGATTTAGCTTCTGCCAGATTAATCTTCCCAACGAACAATAACCATCTTGTTATTCTCTTGTTCAAAAATCTTCACGGATTCCCAGCTGCCCATTGAATAAAGTCTGAACTTATCTTGCTTTTCAGTGTCTTCCACAAATTTGGCCCTAACTCATCCTTCAAACACTATCCCTTACTCTTCCCTTTATGAATCTTATGCTTCAGACAAACTGAACTAGATTTTAAACTTCTCAAAGTCAGAGGTCTTCATTTACTTGTTTTTGTAACCTTAATATCTACTACACTGTAACGATTCATGTCCTTCCCAGTCAATATCAGTATGGGCAGTTTCTAGGCTTGCTGATTTTGTTCTTGCCCCTTCCAAAATTTGTATTGTGATTTGTCATCATTTTCAATGTTGTTTTAGTCTTCCGAAATGTTAGTGATTCCCAAACAACTCTAGTGCACACCATTTCAACTGCATCATCAAATAGTTAATCATAAAAAAAGTCCCAGAGGAAACATTCCAATATCACCTCTAATAAATGTTGATGCCTTCTTCATTTAAGACTTAGATAATACAGACTTAACCCATGCTTTCCCTGAAAATACGGCTATCAGAGACACTAAAATCTTTCACTTAGAATAGATGTTGATATATTATTTTTTGAACAAAGGAATGAGTTAAAGCCCTCAATGAAGTGCAGGATATAGGCTGGGTTTTTTTTCACTATAGTATATCACTATTGCAAAGAAAGAAACATATTCAATATAAATATCGTCCTAAAGGCCATAATATTTTCTACCCAGTACTTTGTGATTTTTATATGATTACACATTAGTTTTTCATAGACTTGTTATAGCTTCTTACCAGGAATGGAATATCTATGATTGTCTTTTTTTTCTTTAAAACATTGAGAGCTACAATTTTCTGTTATTCGAGCACTTATAGTGTTAGTAGCAACTGATAAATACTATTTAGAATCTCATACATGTAGAGCACCTTGTTAGATACTATAACAAATAGTTAAAGCAATTGCTTTCAAAAAATGTATTATTACTTGCTGCCTATGCTCCCTTACTTCCATTCTCTTCTTTACCCAATATAATTGGACCTTGGTCCTAACCACTCTGCTAAAATCACTCTTGTCAAGGTCAATCACCTCCCTCTCGCAAAACCTAACCCTTATATCTCTCTTCTCAGCTTAGCAGCATTGCCACAACATAAAAAGGGGTCTCTTGATTTCCCCTGTGCCCACTACACACTTCTCTAAACATCTCCCCAATTCTTCTCCAGCTCAGTAAAAATCACTGCCCAATTATTCAAGCCCCAAACTTAGAAGTTATCCTTATTTTTTCCTTCCTTCACTTCCTGCATTTAAACCACAGAACCAAGTTATGTTACTTCTTCCTACAAAATGCATTCTGAGTCTATTTCCCCTCATCTCGACTGCAACCATATTAATGACAGTCACTTAAAACTACTAAACTACTACTACTACAATACCTCCTAATTGGTCTCCTGCCTACATGTCTCTCCCCCGTCTGTTATCCATTTTAAGGTAATCAGAACTTCTCACTTCCCTCCTTAAAACATTCTAGCAATTTTCTATTGGATGTAGAGTAGAGCCCCAAATCTTTACCATGGCCTGTGAAGAAGGCCTCCCTGAGGTCCCCCCAACACCAGAAACCTCTTTTAGCTCTTCTCTTACAAGTTCCTTAAATAAACCAGTCTCCTTCACCGTACAAGCCTTTGACTTGTTTCTGCCTCTGTTTGGATATACCTTCCTCAGAGTCTGTACATTATTTAGGTTTCAGTTCAAATATCACCTCCTCAGAGAATCTTTCCTTGTCATGCAGTCTAAAGAGAATTCTTAGTCCTTTGCTGTCATATCATCCAATTCACTGGCTTCACAACATTTACTATAGCAATGAAATGAGTCATAAACTTGGTCATTTATTTACTTGCTTCTTTATGTTTTGTCTCCTTATTTGTCTAAATTAGAAGTTATTTGAGGTCCAGGAATTGTCCCCTTGTAAACTGGTCTAGACCAGGGGATGACAAACTATTACTTCAGGGCCAACCCAGCCCACCACCTTTTTTGTAAACAAAGTTTTATTGGAACACAACCATACCCATTCATTTAAGAATTGTTTATTTCTGCTTTTACACTGTAAGGACAGAGTCGAGTAGTTACAACAGAGACTATATGGCCCTCAAGTCAAAAATATTTACTATGTGGGCACTTACAGAAAAAATTTGCCATCCATGTGCTAGACTTATGGGATGCCAAGGTAACTGAATCTGTTACAAAAAATAAATAAAACAAAAAACAAAATAAAAACCACTTATCTAGTCAAGGATGTAACACATTTTAGAGCCTGAATTGCAGTAGGCTATGAAAGAAGTAGAGAAATAATCCAGAGACAGAATATATAGTATTTGACAACTGCCTAGGTATAAGGAATAAATGAAGAGAATGAAATGACTCCAGGGTTTTAAGTCTGGGTACCTTAGAGAATGTTGGTACCGTTAGTGAAAACTGGGGTGTAAGGAGAAGGATGTGATCTGGAGAAAGGACAATGAACATGATATTGGACATACATACTAAGCACAAAGTCCCAGCGATACACTGTTGGAGAGGTGGCAAGTTAGTGGTCTAAAGCTCAGAAGAGTGATCGAGGCTAGAGAATTATACCTCAGACTCAGATATGCCCAAGCAATAACAATATAAAAATTGTGTAGTAGATAAGGATTCAGGAAGAGAATTTTTTTTAAATAAGAAGGTATTCAAGGACAGGACTTTAAGAAATACATGTATTTAAGGATAAGAAAAGAAGAGACAAGACAAAAAAGTCATCTTAGAAGAAAAATTATAATAGTTTCCAGAAGAAATAGTTTTCAGTCTTAACTGCTGAAAAAATTTTAAATGTAAAAGGAAAAGGACAAAATGGAGAAAAATTTTTCACATTTACAATAAAAAATGATTCAAACACTTTATGTACATATAAAATTATATATACATATACACATAACAATTCTAAGCCTCACAGATATTTGTACACCATATATATATATGAATAAAGGTGTAGCGCCTACTCCAGTTAATCAAACAACAGTGACTTAAGCAACATAAAAATTATTTCCTCCCTCATATGGTAACCTTAGCATGAGCATATACGGGCAAACATGGCAGCTCCATTTGGTGGTGGTAAGCACCAGGCTCCTTCTAGCTTGTGGTTCTGTTATTCTTAACATGCATCTTCTACTTTGTGAGCTACAATGGCTGCTCCAGTTTCTGCCATTATGCCCTATTCCAGCTGGCAAGAAGGAAAAGAGAAGAGTAGAAGTCATCCTTCCCTCTTTCTCTTTTTGGACACTGCCCAGATATTGCATACGTCAATACTGCTCACAACCCACTAGCCAGATAGCAGACATAGGACTACACCAGCTACCAAGGATGCTGGAACTTGTTGTTTTTATCTCGATGACAATGTGCCCAGATAAAATGTGTGGACTTATTCCCAACTGAAAAAGGAGAGAAGATACTGGGTTATAAGCTGGCAGTCTCTGTCAAACACTGCCCCAACTAAACAACAACAACAACAAAACCATGGGATATGAGAAGAATCACAAAGAATACAAATGGCCATTAATAATAATCAAAGAAATGGAAATTATAACAAGACACCAGACAATTCTACAACATTGACAATTAAAAAATGCTAAAAATATTTGCAGGTAAATAGGTCTCACCACACATCCCTACACTTCAACCCAGTGCAGACCAAATCACTGTCACACCTAGACTAGGACAATTGCCTCCTAACCTTCTCCCTGTTTCAATTCTTGTCATTCCCAATCAATCCTCCAAACTGCTCTCATGAGCTCACACTTTTGCTGATTCTGCTCACTGAGCCTGGAATGCTTTCCCCGGCCTCTCTGGCAAATGCCTACTCATCTTTGAACTCAGCTCAAAAATAATTTCTGTAAGTTGTTCCTGATCTCTCTTTTTACCACATACAGAACTGATTTCCTCAGCTGTGCCCCTTCTGTACCTTGTATATGTTTGTATTACTTTATTATGTTTTGTTTTGTTTACTTCGTTCATTAAGAAATTAAGCTTTTGAAACACAGGATTGCACCTTCTCTTTTTTGGATTGCCTTTAAGTACCTTAGTGCCTGCCACAAAATAAGCCTTCACTAAATATACCAGGACTCATCTCTCTAATAACAATGTCTCCTTAAATCCTGGATTAAAAAGGATCAATCTTACCAGAAGGTCCATAGGAAATTTTATGACAAATAAAATGTCCCCATGCCTTGACACTTGAACACTGTCCTGGACTAACCTTTCATGGAAAAAGGCAAAACCAAAAACACAACACCTTTCCTTCTTTAAGTTTTAAGAGGTCCATTATTACAGTATCTTTCAGTCTATTCTCAAATTTCAACCTTTCCATATTCCATCAAGGCAGCATACTCAAAAGAAGAATTAAGAGAGATTCCATGTGTTTATATGCCAGGAATCTGGTCTCCTCTTTTGATATTCTAAATAGATCATGTTCAGACTCCTACATGATCCAGGCTATATACAATTATAAAAGGAACCTACATTAATTTTCCATTTATTGCCTTTACTAATCTGTAGTCTCTGGGGGAGGTAACATGGGAAGATTAAAATTGACTAACTAGGAATATTCTCAAACCTAAGGAGATTTTTTTTTTTTTTCCCGTACGCGGGCCTCTCACTGTTGTGGCCTCTCCCGTTGAGGAGCACAGGCTCAGCGGCCACGGCTCACGGGCCCAGCCGCTCCGCGGCATGTGGGATCCTCCCGGACCAGGGCATGAACCCGTGTCCCCTACATCGGCAGGTGGACTCTCAACCACTGCGCCACCAGGGAAGCCCAGGAGATATTTTTAAATGGTAATGAAATTAAAAGTAGGAGAGCCATTAGGCAATGATCTGATCAGTCATATTTCTTTCCTGAGGATGTAATGTCAGATGCTTAGTAGAGAATCTGGGATGAGGAAGATTCAGAAACCCTCAGAATTATTCTGCCACTCTAAGTTCTCTCTGATTTTATTTGTGTATTCAGCTTCCACATGATTGATATCAGACCTCTGTATCATTAGGCCTCTGGAACCCTATAACTTGTTAACACTTCTCAACAGACTGAAGAATAATTAATGAATTTGTGCGGCAGGGCAGGGGGTAAGAAGGAGGGCATGTCAAGAACAAATGACTAAGATCTCTAGCAGTTTTTTCAACAACAAGCAAATTCAATTAGAAGAATTATTTTATACTTCATTTTCTCATTATTCATCTGTTCACTTTTTTTAAAAGCAATATATTGCTTCTTCATGAAGTCATTAGTTTTCCCTAAATTAAAGAAAATGTGTCTTTCTGTATATTTTGAGATCATGGTTTTCTTTAGGGTGACTTGTAAGCATCACATAAGATTATAAACTAACAAAAGATTATCCCTCGGAATAGAAGCATGATCTGAACATTTATTTTTCTTTGTCAACATTTGCTCTGGCCCAAGGCATTTTTAAGTGTCTAGTAAGAGACCAGGCCTATTCTCTTGTTCTTTGTTTTTTCCTTTGAATATTTCCCACTAGAGTTGAAAGAGAAGCATCTTTCCTCTCCAGTTGCAAAGTTATATAAGGTAAGTATGGAGATCCTGGAGGGCAAATCCTTTACTTTATAGCAAATGCTGATTTAAAACTGAAACAAAAGAGAGAGACGTATAAGGGGGTGTAGAGGAAAGAAGAGAGAGAGAGGGAGAGAGAAAGAGGATAAGAGTGCAAATCTTGAAACACGCAAATCCCTGGTTGCAGTTATTCCCGTGGCTACTTCACTCTTGCCTTCTTTATAATTTTAGAATGGGAACCAATATTTCTGCTTTTCACCCAAAACTACTTTGAATGTGGTTTCTATTCCTTGCAGTTGAGGCTACTGACTAATAAATGCTATTCAGTCTTTGACCATAATAATAAAATAAAAATTTTTTGTTTTCCTCCCAGAATTCAATTAATTAATGCAAAAGCATTAAAGTCAGAAATGAACAAGAATGCCCTTGATTTTGTGAATTCAGAATATGCCAGCCACCTCTGTCTACTGCTGAGGAGAATGATTATAGAGGAAACAAAACCGGGGGGTGGTGGGAGGAATGAAGAACTACCTTCCTTCCACAATTTTTAAAGTTGCTGAAAGTGTTAACATTTCCCATGTCCTTACTTAAAACGTAAAGCTTATAAAATGTCTAACTCTTACTCTTCTGCTTTCTTGTAGGACCTGGCACACAGCAGTACATGCAGAAGCTGTGAGGAGGATATTCATGCCTTTGCTTAATTAATGCGCAGCTTTGCTGGACTTCTATCCAATCCCTGACAATGCCAACAGTGATAAGGGACCATTAAAGTCTAATGAGCTTGGAAAAATCGGAAACCTGAGTCTCTGGTAGAATGTTAAAGCTGATCTACTTCTGTGGAGGAGAAAAGGTCTTAAAGACATTCACTCTATTCATTAAAAATGTCTTTGTGAATTAGTAAAGAAATGTTCTTATCACTTGATAGCTCTGCTATGCAAGTGTATTTTTCATTTTTTAAGCTGCAAGCTGTGTTGACTAACACAGCAGGGAGGAAGAAATAAATTAATCCTTCTTTTCATCAAAAAGCAAAACTAAGTGTGCCTAAATCAAGCTTTTTGTCTTGGTAAGAGGTTCCTGGAGGAAGTGTTGTGTCTGATGTTAGCAACCTGATGTAAAACTTAAATGTACACATTTTTGTGCAATGTAAACATAGGTTAGTTATTGATGTACACTGCTGGTCAGTATTAATTTATAACATGTTTCATTAATACTTAAACCATTACTTTTAGTTGGAGGATTACATAGAAGATACTTAATAAATTTCCTAATTATTCTTCCTTATCCTTGACATTATAACTTGTATTCTTTTATTCTCTGATTGCTGTATACACACATACACACAAACACACATATTACATTAGCACAATAGTACTGTTAATACATGAGTTCATTAGTTAATAAGACAGATACTATCTTTACCTCTACCCCCATACAGGAAAGCCTTTGTGAAAGACTTCTTCTAAAATACTTTTCTATAGAATGAATTCATGCAATAAGTAAGATGGTGTGTTACACGATGTACTCAGTAGTCTAAACCTCCTTGAATAGATCAAAAGTGTACCCTTGCTATGCTGAAGTCTATGACATAATGAATACTGTTATAACGAAACTCCTGTTTATTTCCAGAAAATGAATTACATTTAACTTGGAGAAAACGAAAATGGCTTTCTTGAAAATGACTTCAAGTAAAACACTGTAAATTCACCACCACTTCTCATTCTTCTGGGAGATTTTCCTCAGGAATTGACATGCAAATCATCAGGGTCTACATATAGTTCCCATTACATACAAAGGACAGTGACTATACAAAGTAGCGATTTTGTTCACCAATAAAAAACAGAAAAACACTGCTTGGATATTTGTTAAAAGCTGTGTTTTTTTCCTTTCTGAATCATTTCTCCTGAGCCATTTTCTACTGACAGAATCTGTCTACTCACGTTAGTGACAGAAAGAAATAATTAACTGTAAGTTGTCACTAGTGATTGGATGATCCATGAAGTAAGGCACACTAAGTGGGGCAGATGAAATCCAGGCTATCTTTCTCCACGTCTGCTGGAATAGAACTAAGGAATAATCTCTGAGATATTCCCACTTCTCATTTCTTAAGTTTATGTGGATGAAAAATGGTAATAACCTATATTTTCCAGGATCTTTAAGAGACAATTTTTACCCCTAATCACATCCCCTGGGAAACATCCTACTCTACTCTTAGGATATGCCTGAGATAAGGATAAACCTATGTAATTATAATTAGGGTGAGATCTTAATAATTGGTAAATATTACTATGCTTAATTGTTAAATATGAATTGTTAGTGGATAAATGTGAATTGTTAGTGGATAAAAAAAGAAATAGTTATTTGGCTCCCAATTCATTCACTTAACACATATTTAGCGAGTGCCTTCCATATATCAGTTTTTCAAGTAACAGAGAAAAAAAGATGACTAAAATGTAATTATCCTCCTCAAAGTAATCCCACTCTAGAGGAAGATAAACTTGAAAATTGATGCTTAAGATATAGCATTATCAAGGCTATGGACGCAAAAGGAAGGTCATAGAAGGGTTAGTAGATGTGAGCAAAGGGGGCTCAGAAAAGCTTTCAGGAGAATGTTATGCTTGATCTGAGCCTTGAAGGATACTTTGCAGCTATCTCAGAGACAAAGGGTGAAGGAGTCTCCTGGAGTTATGGCAAAATGTGGCTGCTGACATAGAGATAATTCCAGAAAAGGGCCAGCAACTGCAAAGTCAAGTAGATTTGAAGCATTAGCACCTGTGGGAAGTGGAAAGTAGTGTAGTTTATCTGGAGAGAAGGGTAAGAAACCAGGACTATTGTAGAAGGCAAGTCTAGAGAGAGAGAGGCTAGGGTCAGATCACAGAAGTCCTCAAATGCTTCCAGCAGAAATATGAATTTTATTCTGAAGATCTGTAAGAGGTCACTAAAGATTTTCAAACATAGCTAGTTTTGTATTTTAGAAAGATCACTCTGGTATTAAAAGCTGAGCAAGACCAGAGGCAGAAAACCACTTAGGAAGAGCAGAGAAGGAATGAAAAATGCTCCTTTTATCTCTGTTAGAAAACTGGAAAGATGGCTGTGCTTAAACCTGGAAATGGAAACACTGAGGAGGAGAATTTTCCTTCTTTGAGAGGTGAATAGTGAAGGAAAGGCCAAGTTCAATTTGGATATTCCAGCTTCAATGGCATGTACAACATAGAAATAGAAACAGACAGCGATGAAATAGGGAACAGGAGCTTAGAAAAAGTATCAGAAATAGATCATGGGCATCATGATCTGATGGGTATTAGTTTCACTGGTCCTGGTAACCTCCCCCTTAAGAGGCCCATGCTGCACTGGATGCTCTGTTATAGGTTTGGCCACTTTTGGTGATCATAAGTAACACCTGATGTATTTATTAAAGAAGTCTTTAAAAGAAAAGAAGATATTCCCAGGTCTTTTCCCACACTGAGTGGATCAGAATCTTCAAGGAAAGGCCCGGAGACCTGTTTGTCTAATTTTGTTTTAAAAATACCTTTAAAGGATTCTTACCAGCATGGAATTCAGGGATCTGTTAGTCTAATAGCAACATTTGTTAAGCACCTATTATGTGTTAGGAACTCTAAGCTTTACACACATACAGTCTCTATATCTTACAACAACATAATAAGATGGGTATTTTATCCCCATTCTAATATGAGGAAACTGACATTCATGGTCTTGTTCAAGGTCTCAAAACTAATGAGTGGAAATAGCAACTCCTACTGATTCCAGTGTCTGCATTCCGTTTTTTTTTTTTTGCTGTACGCGGGCCTCTCACTGTTGTGGCCTAACCCATTGCGGAGCACAGGCTCCGGACGCGCAGGCTCAGCGGCCATGGCTCACGGGCCTAGCCGCTCCGCGGCATGTGGGATCTTCCCGGACCGGGGCACGAACCCGTGTCCCCTGCATCAGCAGGCGGACTCTCAACCACTGCGCCACCAGGGAAGCCCTCTGCATTCTTTACATTAAAATATATCTTGCCCTACATTGTGTTGAAGGATGCCTAGCATGACACACGAAAGGTATTTTCTCTTAGTAAAGTACCTGTTATAGAGAAAATTATATTATAGAGAAAATTATATTATAGAGAAAATGAAAAAAATGTCAATAAAATTATCTTTGGTGTTGAAGTTCTCAAAAGTACCTTTCCTCCCTTGCATCAATATTGCTCTGCTATGCAGCAACTGTACCCTCAGGTGCTGAGCTTCACACCCTTTAAACATTTTCTCTACTATTTTTGTGTTTTCCTCCTCATCTCTTTCCTCTTTGTTCTCTTGATGAAAGCTAGAAACCACTATCCACTGAACTCTGGCCAAATTTAAGCCAAGAAGACTGAGCAAAACGGGGATGATAAGAAGACTGTTTACCAAAATTGGAATGGCAAGGTAGAGGAATAGCAGTGATATCTAATATAAATAGAATATAATAGAAAATACAAAATATCTCATTAAGCTATATTTCAACGTCAAATAATTTTTTGCTCCATTTATTTTCTGTTCAGCAAGTACAAACATTTTCCTCACTACAGGTGTTAACAATTAGACTATTCTGAAAATGAATAATCCTAGGGTCCTCATCCAAAATCATGTGCCCTGCAGGTTCTTGTGGTCCTAACAATTGGAAAGGTTAAGTCATGTTCTTAACTTGCTCTTCTTCCTGAGGCTTATAATACAGCAAGTTTTTCTGTGTATGACCATCTATTAACCAATACTTATAAAAGGCCCACAGGGTGCAGCATTATACAGGGTGCAACTGAGTGGTATGCTCAAAAAAGCACAGATAATATCTGACAGGTTTCAAAATAGATGAGATAGGACACATACAAGCAGGGGTTCAGAAGCATAAAGACTCAAGAAGCTGGTGGAGATAAAGTTAAGTAAGCATTTTACGTTCATGTAGAAACAAAATGTCAGACAAGGGGCATCATAAATGGGCAACATCCAAGGCCAAGGAGTTCTGAGCTACAACTATAAGCCTGGGAGTGGAATATCTTGTATTGCAGGACAATAAAGAAGTACCTAAATAATAATGGAAACATGTCAAAAGATCACAAGAGCTAGCTTGAACACATTCCCACTAGTTAAATCTGGGACAAGCTAAGCACCAGAATAATGACCATAACAACTTATAACCCATTAAATAAAATAAGAATCCATGAATGCATGCTGATATCAGTCAATCATTTTACCAATAAGAAAGAAATGTTCCTAGAGTATTATAGAATGTCAGCCATTAAATGTAGAAGGAATGACAGAATTGGAAAATCATCATTTGGCAACCATCAACATAATAAGTGAGTCAGGCAAAAATCATCAATGGAAGCTAAAACCAGAGAGTGAAAATTTAATGAGGAATAAGATTTTTACATAGCCTCAAAGTCTCCCACCATAAGATATTTTTGTTTGTTTATTTATATATTTTTAAATTATACTTTTTAAAGTATAATTGATACAATATTATATTAGTTTCAGGTGTACAATATAATAATTCTATCTTTTTATAGATTGTACTCCATACAAAGTTGTTATAAAATATTAACTATATTCCTTGTGCAGTACATTACATCTTTGTAACTTATTTATTTTATACCTAGTAGTTTTTACCTCTTAATCCTCTTCACCTATTTTGCCCTTCTTCCCACCCCTCTCCCCTCTGGCAACCGAACTACTGTTTTTTCCTCTGTATCTGTATGTTTCTGCTTTGTTGTATTTATTCATTTGTTTTATTTTTTAGATTCCATATATAAGTGAAAACATATGTTATTTGTCTTTCTCTGTGTGACTTATTTCAGTAAGCATAATGCCCTACAGGTTCGTCAATGTTGTTGCAAATAGCAAACTTTCATTCTTTTTATGGATAAATAATATTCCATTGTATATATATACACCACATCTTCTTTATCCATTCATCTGGTGACGAACACCTATGTTGATTCCATATCTTGGCTATTGTAAATAATGCTGCTATGAACACTGGGGTGCATATATATTTTTGAATAGTGCTTTTACTTCTTTGGATAAATACTCAGGTGTAGAACTGCTGGATCATATGGTAGTTCTGTTTTTAATTTTTTGAGGAACCTCCATCCTGTTTTTAATAGTGATTGTAGAAATCTACATTCCCACCAACAGCACACAAGCATTCCCTTTCTCCATATCCTCGTCTCTTTGATGACAGCCATTCTGTGTGTGAGGTGATATCTCATTGTGGTTTTGATTTGTATTTCCCTGATGGCTCGTGATGAGCATCTTTTCATGTGCCTATTGGCCATCTGTACGTCTTCTTTGGAAAAATGCCTATTCAGGTCATCTACCCACCTTTTAATTGGGTTGTTTGTTTTTTTGATATTGAGTTGTATGAGTTCTTTATATATTTCAGATATTACTCCTTATCAAACACATCATTTGCAAACATCTTCTCCCATTCAGTAGGCTGCCTTTTTATTTTTTTGGTGGTTTCCTTTGCTATGCAAAAGCTTTTAAGTTTGGTTAAGTCTCATTTATTTATTTTTACAATTGTTTACCCTGCCTGAGGAGACAGATCCAAAAAAAAATATTGCTAAGACCAATGTCAAAGAGCATACCATCTATGTTTTCTTCTAGAAATTTTATGGTTTCAGGCCTTACATTTAGGTCTTTAAGCCATTTTGAGTTTATTTTCATATATAGTGTGAGAAAATGTTCTAGTTTCACACTTTTAGATATAGCTGCCAAGTTTTCCCAAAACCACTTGATATTAATTACAAACTGAAAATAGTAACTTGAAATGTTTATTATAATTAATAAAAATGATTCTATTCTAATTTTATGTCACAGTTTTGTAAGTTAAAAATTTTTTTTAATTTAGTGTGTATCTGAAGTGAAAATTGATTTGAAGCTGATTTTCCTGATATCAATTCATTTTGTTGTCTTCTGTCTCTAACTCTTCCTAATATTGTGGGAAAAGATTCTATGTAATTGTTTGTTCTAATCAGTTGCATTTTTATTGATCAAGATTTTACTAAATGTATTTTCCTTAATTTCAGTGAATTCATAAAAATGAATCATCATTTACTTAATGGCTAGCATGCACTGTCTTTCAGAATACATCTTTTAAAGATGTATGAGGAAAACAGCACCTGGAAAATCACGCTGTCAGAGCTGTGGAGAAATGGTCTGAATTAACTGTGTGTCTGCTCAGTGAGACAGATGAGAAAATTATTCTCAACCCCACGTGTACCACTATTGGATAAGGTACCCACACTGACCCTGAGCTGGAGGGATTGGTGCTCAAGGAAATGAAGGAAGGAGATCTAGCACTCTGACAAAAAGGCCATTCAACCATAGGACACCTCAAAAGAATTATTTTCATTCTAGCCTTGGTATATTTAAAAGAAAACACTTCTCTCAACTGCTGTACAGTATAGCTGCAGGTGGTTTCCAACACATAGTATTGTGTTTGGCCTGACCCAAGTGAATTCCAAGAAATACAAGTTCTGTAAGATGTCAGTATATGTTCTCCCAAAAAAGGTAGTATATATTGTCAAATAAGTTTGGAAAAAAACTGGGTTAAACTAGGTTAACTATACTTTTTATTGCACAAATATTTTAATACAGTTCTTTATCATTTATCAATGTAAAGTGTGAATTTTCAGAAGCCATGTGATACTCCATGCTTTTGAAATCATTTGTTCATGAAGTTAACCTTTTTCTCCTGCAGAGCCTCTTATAAAACTTGTGTTTTGTAACAAAACACAATACAATCTGTTTGTACAAAAACAATACAACATGAAGGTAATTGTGATTTGAAGTAGAAAGCTCAACAAATTGAACAAAGCACTTAAAGATGTGATACAGACTATTTCCAAGAGCTATATCTTCAGATTTAGGAAAAGCTGACAAAAACAAACAATAGCAAAACATATCCTGGTTAAATAACTGAACTTCAAAGATAAAGAAGAATTCTTTAGAGTATCCTGGAAGAATCAAACAAGTTTTCTAAAGAGAGGAGAAGCAGGCTGGCCTAAGAATTTTCCCCAAATGTTCAATCCCAGAGTACAATGCAGCAAGGTCTAGATATTCTGAAAGAAAGTATGACACAACCGTATTATACTCAGCTCAACCGTCATTTAGCATAATTATGGAATAAATATAACATGGACAACAACATTCATAAGGAACGAATAGGAGGGGGAAGCAAGTGTAAAAGAGTCACCCCTTCATCTTCCACAGAGAGCTACTGGTCTATCCACACTAAGTATAGATGTAGAGTTTAAAAGTCTTCAAACTTATAATATTCTGCCTTAACCTCAAATGGTTTATTCTTTTTTTATAATTGATACTCCTTTGGTAAAAAGAAACATTTATTTCAAGTTTAACAATTTCCCCAGTTTCACTTGTTTCTTGTCCTGCTAGTAGATTCAAGTGGAATTAAATTTAACACTTTTTATTTTTAAAAAGCAATGTGGTCTATCATTCCATTATTATAAAATTATATTTGGCTCACTTTCTCTTTCCCTCTGTGTATACATACAAAGACATATCTGGGGAAATGCTTCCCAAATGTTACCCTGGTCACTTCAGGGTTGTAGAATTTTGGATGAATTGTCTCTTCCTTGTGTTTCTCTATATAGTTGGATCTATGTTTAAGATGAGCACATATCATTTTATCTAGAAAAAAAGTCATTATCTTTAAAAAAATACAGTTACAAAGGAGAAAAGAACCAGAATTAACCTTTTTCCTACTTTTCCATGCCCCCAAAAGGAAAAAAAAAGTGAAATGAGCATGAGGAAAGGGAGTTTACAATCTGGTCTGAGATTAGAAGGGCAGCTCTCTTCCAGAGGAAGAATTTGCTAATTGATGAGAGTTGGCTCCGTCTGAGGAAGCCCCACAATGAAGCACTCGCAGTATAAATAAGCAACAGTGAAAAGCACCATATGGACTTGTTATGCCAAAAACAAAAATCAACTTCCTGGGTGACCATGGATGAACTGAGAACAGAAGGTTCTGCACCACCTAGAAACCATCAGAAAAAAGATTAAGAGCAAAACAAAATGAAAGGTGAGCAATAATTGAAAATGAGCAAGTTTAATGGTAAATTGTACTTAAAGTTATCAAGAACTGGCATTTGAAATTTATCGCAGGGAGATTTGTAATTTTTATTAAGAATTCCAGTAAGGCCTAGGCTTCTGGGTAATGTGAATCACTGGGAAGGAATCTGCTAGTTTCAGTCCAAAATTTGGTCTCTTAATGATGTAATAAGGTCAATAGATCATGAAGCCTCCATTAACTTACCTTATATTAACTATTGACCCCTTTAATGACTTTGAAGTGAATGAATCAGGTTCTGTCAAGGACTGGACTAAGATTCCCACAGCTTTTTTTTTTTTTGCATTTAAGGTATATCTGTACACTGTTTTCACCATTCTTATTTCCTCCTTCCTTTCCAACAATCAATTCTCCCCTTGCCTCTCCCTCACAGAACAACTTGCATTCTCTTGACATATAGAGGGAAACATCAGGAGCTGTCCTTAAATAACTACAGGCAATACATTCAAGTAATTGCCTAGTTGAGAAAGTCCATTTTTAATAATCTAAGGATGAGTATTATAGTTCTCACCTAACAAAACTGAATTATTTTTTATTTTTTTATTTTTTATTTTTTTTCCTTTTTGCTGTATGCGGGCCTCTCACTGTTGTGGCCTCCCCCGTTGCGGAGCACAGGCTCCGGATGCGCAGGCCCAGCGGCCATGGCTCACGGGCCCAGCCGCTCCGCGGCATATGGGATCCTCCCAGACCGGGGCACGAACCCGTATCCCCTGCATCGGCAGGCGGACTCTCAACCACTGCGCCACCAGGGAGGCCCCAAAACTGAATTAAATCTCTAATTGAAGGCCATTTTCAGGACTAAAACTAATTCTTCCCAGATCAATCCCACTAGATATTCTGTAAAAGAATGATGGCCAAATAAATCTAGGAAAACTATGCATCCCATATACTTCCCTTGATGGGCCCCAAGGCACTGTAGACTATTACAGGCTTTCAGAAATTCTCAAGAAAGACACAGATGTGATTTTGTCTGGTCCAGTGCTTCTCACACTTGTTTCACCTGGGAGCTCTTTTCCTGCTCCCACTCCCCAATCCAGTTTAGCAGTAGAACACTTTCGAGTTTCTTGGTCTAGGATTTTGCATTTCCACAGTATTATTCTTTGTTGAAATAGGTTTTTAGTTACTGTTCTGGATGCATGGTTTAGGTCTAATATTCTCCTTTCAAAGGGAATCAAATGTCTATGTTGCTAAGCTTTGCCTATGTTCTTTGGACACACTATCAATAAAAAGAGTTGTTGCTTAATCAGGTATATTGTAGTATTCTGCCTTACTTCTTACTCTGTCTGAACCAATGCTCTTCTCATATATAAATTATTAAATAACTTTTTCAGTTTCATATGGATTGTTTATTTCAGAGACAGAGAAAACATTATTTGGATTGTAATGATCAAATAACAATCTTCTCTAAGCTCTAATTCAACAAGAGATCTATTTTCTTGTTAATACTTAACTCATTTCTACATTTTAAAAAAGTTTCTAAGTCACCATTAACCATTTTGATTCAATTCATCCAGTCAACAAAAAATTAATATGCTTCTAAAATATGTCAGATATTCCTTACCACCCAAACATTACTGAAGCATTTGCCACATCGCAGCCACTGTGCAAGGTATTGGGAATACCACAGTGAAAAAAACATGTAAGGTTCCATGTCTTTACTGTCTAATATGGAAGATAAACAGTAGTTATAAATAGGTAAAGTATTATTAAGAAGTGTAGAGAGCTACAGGGCCATATAATAAGTACATCTACCCTGGTTTGAAGGATCATAGGCTTCCTATGGTGGAAGGAATGATGTTTAAGCTGAGAGAGTCATTTATATAACAAATATTTACTAAGTACCTACTCTGGCACCATGTTAGAATTGGAGGTGTAACACAGACATAGTCGCTATCATCATGAAGTCAAAAATTTGGTGGTAAACAAGATAATCATAAGTTAGCAACTATATAAAGTGATAAGTAGTGAATAAACAAAATATAAGGAAAACAGGGCCTGCTAAGGGTGGTCAGAAGAGCACTCTTGAAAGAGCAAAATCCAAGCTGTGATCTGAAGAATAAGGACCTAAACATCTTTGGGTTTGGAGAAGGGGAGTTCCTGGCAATAGGAGTAGCAAGGGCAAAGGCCCTGAGGCAAGAAAGAGCTGGGCCTCCTCTAGGAACTGAGAGAACACTGGCATTTTCAGTCTAATGAGCAAGAGATGGGGAAAGTGGCATTAGATGAACTGGAGAGGTCATGCCCCTACACAGGTTGTGGTAAGAAGTGCATATTTTACTCTAATTGAGAAACTATTGATAGATTTTAAGTGGAGTGGTTATTATATGATTTGGGTTTTAATAAGGTCACTTTGGTTTCTGCACAGAGAATGAATAGATGGGAGCCATGAGAACAGGGAGGCCAGTATAGGGGATGTTAAAGATGTAAGAGGAAAAGACCACAGTAAATGAGATGGAGAGAAGTAGATGAATTTGAAATATGTTTGTCATTAGAATAATGAAATTTCCAAGCTTCTGCTTTAGTAACTGGATGGATAGCAGTGCCATGTGTTGAGTGAAGAGAGTGGAGGATATCAGGATTTTTGAAACTTGATGAAATCTCCCAGGGAGATGCCATAGCAAGAGAAGAAAAGGGGACCACGGACTCAATCCTGAGAAAATCCAGCAAGTAGCTTTTAGGTAGCAAATAGAGAACCAGAAAAAGAAGTCAATGAGGTAGGAGGGAAAAAAGAGTATATACTTCTGCAGGAAAGGAAAAAGGAGAGTGCTTTTAAAATACTGGGATTGCATATTTTATTAGATATTGCTAAGAGGTCATGTTGTGATGAGAGCAGAAAAGCTTCCACTTGATTTGGTCACATGAAGGTCTTTGCTTTTCGTGACAGAGGCACACACCTGAAAAATGAGTGTGAATAGTTTAGGTGAAAAAGAAGGGCAAAAGAACATTCCAGTCAAGAGAAATAGCATATGTGATGGTCCTACATGGGAAGGGAAGAGGCCAAGGCACCAGAGATCCTGTATGGGGGAAACATGGACACAAAAGGGAGTGACAGGAAAGGAGGCTAGACAGGGAGGAAGAAATTTTATTAAAAGTACTGAGGATACAAAGGTCAGGAGACAAAGTGCTTATTAGTACAAATAATATTTGAACAAAGAATTAAACATTCATGATGTATAACTGGGGTGGTAGAGGAACTGGGCAGGATATTCCAGAGAAAAGATATTCATGTACAAAAGCCCAGAGCCAAGGAGCAGTAGAGTGCCCTTGGAACACTGAAGTACTGAAGTACTTAACCAGGCTGGAATAGAGGGTGTTGTGGGATACGGAGGAAAACATTCTACAGAGTAGTTAGGGATCAGTTAATCATGAGGGACTATGTATGGCGTGCCAAAATACGGGCTCTATCCTGTACACAGTGGGAAGACTAAAGAGTTCTAATCAGACGAATGATACAATATGATTCGTGATGATTCATGTTTTGAAAAAATAACTCTGGTAACAGTATGGGAAAGAACTGGTGAGGACAATTCTTGAAGTAAGGGGCTCAATTAGGGGACTACTCTAATAGTATAGGCAAGAAGTGTTGAGGGTCTGAACTAAGGTGATGGCTGTGGAAATAAAGAAGATGGAAAAGACAAATTCTCAAGATTGTAGAAATGGAAATGAAATAATTTAATGACAGTCAGAGGTAGAGGACTATGGAAAGAGACATTTAAGATTGTTCCCAGGTCACAGGCTTGAGTGACCAGATGGATCTTGATGCCATTTTACCAAAATGGGAAGTAAGTCTATCAAATAGAAAATAAATAAAATGAAGGGTTTCATGAGGACAAAGAGTGGATGTAATGATAGATGAAGTGGTGGAAGTGGTGGAAGTATAGAAGCTTGTAGTCTGAAAGCAGGATATTAGAATTTGGTGTTATAAAGTGGGAGTTTTCCTAAACAATGAAATGGATCACAACATATTACAGAAGAATAAAAAGGTAGAAAAAAATAAATGCAGCCAGATAAAAGACTAGAATGAAAAATATTAGATGCCCAATGGTTCCGAACATATGTTCAAGACATATGTTCTTGACAATTTTACCTGAAACTTTCCAGAGAATAACACAATAAACGTAGAAACAGAATCAGTTACAATGTTCACAGTATCCATAAGATACAAACCAAAGAGTTGTTCATCAGGAGCCCAGATTTCCATCATTATAGGATATAAAAAATTTTCTCTAATGGTTCTCAAAAGAGGACACTGATTTTGCTTTTTAAACTGGGGTATGTTTACCTCTACGAGTCATGCCAAGTACCTGGTGCTACCTAGACCAGATAAGCACAGTTCACCTTTGTGGAATTTTAACTTTATTTGAAAATTTAGATGAAAATACAAATCATTATTTGTAAAATCAACACTGATAGGTATGTAGTAGCAGAAAAAACATGGTAAGCATTTAAGACAAAATGTGAGTCTACAATTAATTTCTACATGTGCAGTTAGGTCCGGTAACTGAGAGATACCGACACATTCTCCTCTATCTCTTGAAGGTTTTAGGTACTCTGCTTTTCAAATTTTTCCATTAATTTAAAGACTGGATATATAAGATCGTAATAATAACTATCATTATGATTTTATATAGATTTTTGTTCTCTCAATGGAGACTGGTGGTCTAATGCTAATAAAAGCAATGTGCTAGGGACCAAAACAATGCAGAATACTACTCAATTCTCTGCTGGTCTGACTTGATTCAAGAATCAATTTTGTTAAGGGTTGGAATGCATATATTTTACATAATCCGTCAAGAGTAATATTTATTTCAACAGAAGTTTTATAAATATTCGACAGCAGAGAGTTCAAGGTTATATCATTTAATAAGTATCTACAGTATATTTTATATTACCAGTTAGTGGTTGATTTATATACATTGATGATTAAAATTTTAGGTAGAAATTTAGGTTAACAGAACCAAAGACATAAAGCATCTGTTCCTAAAAACAAGGATACACTAGCTCTTCAAGGAAATGAGCTGAAACTTAAGAGAAAGCTCCCTTTAGTGTAAATGATTCTATGGGTAACCATGAGAGACAAAATATCCTTGGAAAACAACTTTGCATCCATTCCAACTTATATAAAAATGGATAATCAAGTTTCCAAAGGATACATCAAGAGCATGGCCATGATAAATTTAAAATGAAAAAAAAAGAACATTTAAGTAAGTGCCACTAAACACCTGCTATAGATATGAAATTTTTTTTCAAAAATCCTTCTAAAGATTATTTATATTTAAATCATGTGACTTCCTGATGGCCCTCTAATGTAAGTTGATTATACAATGTATCTTTAAATAATGAGCAAGCTGGCTTGCTGAATACAGTAGTTACAAAACCTGGCTTTGCCCTGGCATCACTTGAGAAGATTTTCTAAATCACAATTCCTCAGGCCCCACTCCAACACATCCAGTAACCAAGAATCTCTGTGGGTGGGTCCCAAGAGACTGTATGCCTAAAATGCTTCCTAAGTGATTCTGATGCATCCAGATTCAGGGAATGCTGCAAGCCTGTTCACTATAAACTAGATGAAAGCTGGATGCTCATTACCAAAAATGATAACTCTCTTCTTGCAATAGTTGATGATTAGCCATTCTATCTGACATTAATTAGATAGCACTGCTAACACCACTCCTAATTTGTGACAGTAATACTATGTTCCCAAAACACACAAAAGAGATTATTTTCCTGTTCTCTCTAGTTGGAGAGCCAGCAGGTGTTTATGCCAAACTCACTCAAAAAAAAGTATGGAGTTATTAAATAACCAGTTGAAGAGAGGGAAGCCAGTACACAGCCATGTTTTATCTGCTGGAAATGATCTGACTCATCAGGAGACTTTCTAAGTGCAGGTTATACCTTAAGCTACTGGCCCATACTGAATTCATTTGGTTAGACCTTTAACTGATTCATGTAATTAGAGTCAAAGGCCACAAAAGGATCAATAAAAGCTACATACAATCCTATGCTGTTCCTGACAAATTTGTCCCAGAGATGACAAAAACAATAACAGAGCCTAAATCATCATCTACCCCTCTCATAAAATACTGATCTCAATAACTTCAGCTTGATCATTTATCAAGAAGGAAAGTCTTGCAAGATTAAAAAAAAACATAAAATTTGCAGACAGTAGAAGTTGCCCACTATTTTTTGCCCACTATTTATTGGGTTGGCCAAAAAGTTCATTCGGGTTTTCATATGTTCTTACAGAAAACCCAAACAAACTTTTTGGCTAACCCAGTATTATGATGACACTCTATACTAAGGGGAAGACCAAAACAGAGTCAATTGTGGTTAATAAATTGACACAGGATTTAAATACATTTACAAAACAGAACATTAATGTTTTCAGCCATAGATCTGTGGAAGTAAAGGTATAGCTGATAGAAATTGAGAGGTATGATGGAAAGGTGAAGTGGAGAGAACAGAGGGACATTAATAGTCTCATCAAACAGTTGGGGGGTGAGTGGTCAACAGATGCTCTCTAAAGTTTGAAGAAACAAGAAATAGAGCTTTTCATTTAAGACTACTTTTTACAGCAGTTTTAGGTTCAAAGCAAATTGAGAGGAAGGTACAGGGATATCCCAGAAACCTGTTGCCCCCATACAACCACAGTCTCCTCCATTATCAAGATCCTCCCACCAGAGTGGTACATTTGTTATAACTGACGACCCTACATTGACATTTCATAATCACCCGAAGTCCATAGTTTACATTAAGGTTCACTCTTGGTGTTGCATCCTATGAGTTTGGACAGATGTATAATGACATGCATCCATCATTATGCTATCATACAAAGCATTTTCAATGCCCTAAAAATCCTCCACCCTCTGCATATTCATCCCTCCCCTGCCATCTTCCCCGCATCCCTGGCAACCACTGATCTTTTTACTGTCTCCATAGTTTTGCCTTTTCCAGAATGTTGGAGACATAAAGTATGTAGCCTTTTTAGCTTGGCTTCTTTCACTTAGTAATAAGCATTTAAGGTTCTTCCATGTCTTTTCGTGGTTTGATAGCTCAGTTCTTTTTAGCCCTGAATAATATCGCATTTTCTGGATTTACTACAGTTTATTTATCCATTCACCTACTGAAGGACATTTGGTTGCCTCCAGCTTTCGACATTTATGAATAAAGATGCTGTAATCATCTGCGCGCAGGTTTTTGAGTGGACATAAGTTTTCAGCTCCTTTGGGTAAATACTAAGGTGTGTGACTGCTGGATCATGTGGTGAGAGTATGTTTAGTATTTTAAGAAACTGCCAAACAGTCTTTCAGAGGGGCTGTACCATTTTGCATCATCACCAGCAAGGAGAGAGAGTTCCTGTTGTTCCACATCCTTACCAGCGTTTGTTGTTGACAGTGTTCCAGATTTGGCCATTCTAATAGGTTTGTATTGGTATCTCACTGTTGTTTTAATTTGAATTTTAGGAGCTTTATAGAAGTATATTTTACACTTTGCATTTTACATTTAGGTCTGTGATTCATTTTGAGTTAACTTTTATAAAGGGTGAAGGTCTGTGTAGAGATTAATTTTTCTGCATGTCGATGTTAGTCATTCCAGCACGATTTGTTGAAAAGACTATCTTTGCTCCATTGAATTAATTGCCTTTGTTCTTTTGTCAAACTCATTCTAAAATTTACATGGGGAGGCAAAAGACCCAGAATAGCTGACACAATATTGAAGGAGAACAAAGATGGAGGACTGTCATGATCCAATTTCAAGACTTACTATAAAGCTAAAGTAATCAAGAAAGTGTGGTATCGGCAAAAGAATAACAAATAGATCAATGGAACAGAATAGAGAACCCAGAAACAGACCCCCATAAATACAGTCAACTGATGGTGTTGCTGAGTTTAACCGTGTCCTTACTAATTTTCTATCTGCTGGATCCGTCCATTTCTGAGAAAGGGTTGTTGAAGTCTACAACTATGATAATCTATTTCTCCTTGCAGTTCTATTGGTTTTTGCCTGACATAATTTGATGCTCTGTTGTTAGATGCATGCATGTTCAGGATTGTTATGTTTTCTTGGTGAACTGACCCTTTTATCATTATGTAATGCCTTTCTTTATCCCTGATAATTTTCCTTGCTTTGAAATTTACTGCCTGAAATTAACATACCTACTCCTACTTTCTTTTGATTAGTGCTAGTATGGTGTACATTTCTCCATCCATTTACTTTTAGTCTATATGCATCTTTATATTTAAAGTGGTTTTATTGTAGACAATACATAGTTGGGTCTTGTTTTTTTGGATCCACTTGAACAATCACTGTCTTCTAATTGGTGCATTTAGAACATCGATGTTCAAAGTAATTATTGATATAATTGGATTAATATCTACCATATTTGTTGTCATTTTCTATTTGTGGCCCTTGTTCTTTGCTCCTATTTTTGTCTCCCACTGTTTTTCTGTCTTTTGCGGTTTTAATCAAATATTTTATATAATTCCATTTTCTTTCCTTTCTTAGCATATCAATTATACTTTTTTAAAAAACTTTTTTAGTGGTTGCTCTAGAGTTTGCAATATTCACTTACAACTAATCTAAGGCCACTTTCAAATAATATATTGCTTCACAAGTGTGTGAGTACCTTATAATAACAAAATAATCCTAATTCCTCCTTCCTGGCCTCGTGTCACTGCTGTCATTTATTTCACTGACATATAAGCATACATAAGCATTTTTCTCCAATATCTACCAAAAGAATCTGGTTGAGCTCCAAGAGGTAAAACTCACAAAAGTATAGGACGCCCCCATTAGACTGCGTCCCTTGGGAATTTTTAACTCTCAGAGTTGTCTGCGCTGAGCCTCCAGCAATTCATCAATTACGTTCAAGTTTTCCTACCTTGGCACTGGTTCCCCTGGCAGTTTCCACTCGTGAGTCTCTGCTACGGGAAGCCATGACTCCTTGTGTTGGTCTGTCTATCTCTCCAACCCCAGGGGCAGACGTTTGGCCTTTGTCCTCCCCTCTCTTATGGATCCACAAGAGTAGTTGGTTTTTCAGACTGTTCAGCATTTTACTCGTTGTTAGGATGGAGTGGTAACTTCCAAGAACCTTACATATGGGACCAGAAACTGAAAGTACAGAAATAGAGTTTTAACATTACAAAAGTAGTTAACAGATAAAAGCCTATAATAACTATTAAAATGGAGAGGATTTTATTGAAATAAATCTTCAACTTTCAAAATGCTGAATCAATAGGTAAACAGACTCTTATATTCACATCAATAAATAAATTATGTCTAATATTTAGTTGCTTGGTAATAACTGGCATAAAAAATATCTCTTAAAAAGAGATATTTTTATGGTAGGAAGAACAAGGAGCAGTGTAATTTGGTGAACTGAGTGGGATGGTGGACAGTTACTCTTCATTATAATCTCTTCTGCACTGTTTGATCCTTTTAAACTTTATGCATGCATTACTGTGAAAAAAATATTAAAAGGGGAAAGAGAAAGAGAACTGAATTCTATATATTTTAAGGTTGATTTTGGTTTCTATAGCTGGCAAAATTAAACCTGACATATATCAATTCAAAATCAGGTTTCAATGATCTTTCTTGTAAATTTCAGTAAACTGGGTCCTAAAATATTCCACTCAAGCTGCAATTTCAAAATTGGATTTATTTGTTTGTTTTTGAGAATATAATGTTTGTAATATTTTAGCTTGATGAGCTCCCATATGGCTTTTTTAGAATTTCATTTTCCACATTTCATCTCTAATTACTAGGATTTTCTTTTGATTGTTGATATTCCTGTTCAGAAAAACAGAAAGGCAAAGCTGTGATTTTGTGATGATCCTCCTATACAAGCAGAATCATCTAGACAACAGCAAAAATGAATAACCTAGATGGAAAGGTATGTCCCTACTGGGGAAGAAATTCTTTGATTTGATTCCTGAATTTCCTAAATAGTAATTTAGGAAATTACTAAATTACTGTAATTTTGTAGCACATTATTTTGGATGATGCCTCAGCACCTATTGGAATCCCTTTTAATGAGGTTTTGTGAATAGATGTTATAAAGCCATACTTAGTGGATTTTGTAAAATCCAAGATATTTAATTACATTTTCCCAGATGTGCTCAGTTTCTCTGTGACCAGACTGTTCTTATGAATTCTCTTAAAACTTAAAGGTAACTTATAGCATCAGAAACAAGTGATTCAGGCATATGCTTAATTGCACCCTACTAACCTTACTATTTCATCTCTGAATGATTTTATAACTGTTCTTATTAATTCTCTTAAAACTTAAAGGTAACTTATAGCAACAGAAACAAGTGACTCAGGCATATGCTTAATTGCACCCTACTAACCTTACTCTTTCATCTCTGAATGATTTTATACTTCAGTGACAGTAGAAAAAGAGAGTTGGGGAAAATTATGTTACCAAAACTTAGGGAAAAAAAGAAAAAGAAGAAGAAAACCTGAAGGAACCTTAAATGCATGCTAAGTGAAAGAAGCCAATCTGAAAAGGCTACATATTGTATGACTCCATCTACATGACATTCTGGAAATGGAAAAACTAGCCACAGTAAAAAGATCAGTGGTGGCCAGGGGTTGGCTGGGGGGGAGGGAGGGATGAACAGGGAGAGCACAGAGGATTTTTAGGGGAGTGAATCTATGTACATAGACATGATACTACAATAGTGGATACATGTCATTATATATCAGGCCAAATCCATGGAACATACAACACTAAGAGTGAATCCTAAAGTAAACTATGGACTTTGGGTGATAATGAGTTCTCAGTGTAGGTCCAACAATTGTGATAGATGTACCACCGTCATTCGGGGTGTCCATAGTGGAAGAAGCTGTGCATGTGTGAGGAACATACAGAAACTCTGTACTTTCTGGTCAATTTTGCTGATAACCTAAAATGTTTAAAAAATAAAGCTTACTAATTTAAAAAAAGCAAGTTGTGATGCAAGTTACTGTTAACATTTTAAAATTAAGGTAAAGAGTTGCATGTAAAACATCACAGAAATATTTTTTTCCTTATAAATTTCCAACCACTCTTTCCCTAAATGACACAATTGTAAGATTGTGTAATTGCCACTAGCTGGCCTATAGGATGCATTCTTGATACTCATTCTTCTTACTGAAAATTTAATATTTATTATTTATCATTCTACTTGACTTAACACTACAAGTATTAGTTATGATAGTAAGTAGGTAATTACATGTGCAAATGGAGTGTTTCTCAGTGATCAGAAAAGGAGGAAATGGGATTCTGCTTTAACCATTAAGAGTGAGACCTCTGCTAATACACTGACATGCTGGGGCTTGGTTTCTTTCTTAAGTAGAATCACTGGGATAGACACAAATATTTTATTCCTAAGGTTATTGCTAAGCTAAACTTTAAACCTTCTATAATTTTTTTCACAATTCTCTATACAAAATTCCTCCCTTGAATGAAAAAGGAATTGCTTTTGGGAGCCTATCAACCAATGCTTTACAAATAAGCTGAAGGGCCAGAAACTTGACTGGGGATGGCCCTGCTTCCTTGTTCCAAATACGTTAAAGCTAATGAAAAATGTGGCCATAGCAAGAGTAGGTAGACAGATTTTTCTCCATACATCCCTACTCTGTGAATTCTCAGACTACCAGACTGTGTCTGTGAAGACATAAGCGGTAGAGAAAGTATATCTTGGGTTGTCAAACTGCTAAAAGTGTAGCTGTGGTAATCAAGAGAATCACAAGAAATGGAGAGTTGAAGGTCAGGGTTTTGTACAGAAAAAAAGTTAGGAGTAAGTGTGGACACTGTGGGAAAACAGTCAGGAAGAGGAGAGTTTTTCTCCCTGCCACAAAGTGAAGCAATGTCATTGTGTCTTGCTGCCCCAGGCAGAAAGTCTATGTAGCCAAAGGATCCTGTTACCTTTTAAGTAGAAAAGTATGTCACCGTTGGACAGTTTTACTAATTTAACATGTTATAGCAAAGCCCATATAAAACATTTCTTAAATCTTTATTTTTTTCAAGACTAGTCAAATCTATAAACCTATGTTTTGTATCTCACATAACACACTTTCTTCCTCAAATATTTCCCGTCTTGGTTCTTTGGAAATTACAGTGAGGGGGCTTCATATGAAGTTATTTTGCCTTTACTGAGGAATTAATTTCATGCATGAAGGGGCTATGCAATATCTCAGAAGGACAGGTCATCACTAATAGTGCAGCTCTGAATCCTGTAGCAGTGGAAAAGGATAAGAGACACACTGAAGTTTTCTGGCTTGGGGTTGTTGCTTTCTAACTAGAGACTGAGATGAAAGTAAGGATATTGAGCCCACTGGTGTCACTCATCTTTAAGCTCTCAACTTGTTGATAGAATGTTTTATGGGAAAATGAGTAGGCGTGAGAGTGAACTTGGGTTACCATACTTGTGCATTTCATACCTATATGGTAAAAATGTCTTTGTCATCTCCTTGGAAAGAAAGAAAATTGACAGAGACAGATGGAAGCTTCGCCTTCTTTCTCTGAGGAAGCGAATTAATACAATTAAAATGAGCAATGTGTTTACATGGACTGACTTGCTAATTAGGCTAGCCTTGATATTTTAATTGTAGTATATTTAAAATACAAATATATTTAAAATGCAGATAAATATTTATAGAGGTTCAATATTAAAGGGGAAAAATCAACTGGGTTGATAGTGGGAAGGAAGAGGGTCTTGACTAGGTTTCTAAATATAGTAGACATTCATTTGAAAACACAGCTATAGCTTAATTTAATAAAGGACAAACACTAAAATTTACTAAAACAGAAATACAGAACAAAGAGCCCTAACAACATGAGAGAATTCAATCTATCACATAACAGTAACTGAAATAAAGCACTGTCTGCTTTATATAGACAATGCTTTATGGTCTGCTTTAATATAGAAAATAAGGTTTACTGATCACAATAATAATGAAGTCCTACTTATTAATGAAGAATACAATTTTAATAAATGAATTCTAGCTTCTTAAAGTGGTATCTTAAAGGGTAGCATAAAACAATTCAAGTCTATTTCAAGTGTCAGAAATTTGTGTATAAAATAAAACATGTAAAACGTCCTTCTGCACAAATGGGAACATTAAAGATAAATGTCTTGGGTATTTACATAATCTCTTCAAATTTACAAACTACAGTATTAGGTGTAAACTATGAAGCCTTAAAACATCAAAGTTAGGGCCTCCCTGGTGGCGCAGTGGTTGAGAGTCCGCCTGCCGATGCAGGGGATACGGGTTCGTGCCCCGGTCTGGGAGGATCCCATATGCCGCGGAGCGGCTGGGCCCGTGAGCCATGGCCGCTGGGCCTGCGCGTCCGGAGCCTGTGCTCCGCAACGGGGGAGGCCACGGCAGTGAGAGGCCCGCATACCGCAAAAAACAAACAAACAAACAAAAAAAACAAAACAAAAAAAAAAACATCAAAGTTAGAGGAACTGATTGGCTTTGATTTCTTCTTGAGATTTCTTCTTTTACTTTGCTAAGCTAGATACAGGTATCTGGGTCCTCAATCCCATTGACATCTAGATTTTTTTAAATAGTCATTTACAGCTGAATCTTCTCATTTATTAACTACCTGAATATAGAATAGATATTTGTTTAATATAAGTATATTCCACCATGTCTGATGTTGCAGGGGAAAATACAATACGACTGTGAATTAAAAGTTAAACAAAACTGAAGTGTAATTCCATAAGAACATATTTCCAAATCAGTTTAACTTTCTTCCATTAAGAAATATTAAACCCTCTTCATGAATTTCTAAAAAAGTGGATATTTATGTATTGATAGTTGGATTATATCTTTAATTTGTACATAAAAGAAATTACTTCACTGAAAGTGATGACCATAAATAAGTTTTTAACATACAAAGATGTTGCAATAAGCTCTTTCTCCATTACCTATTTAGTAAGCAATAAAATCATCTAATGCATTTGGGTTTATATATTTGTTTTTCTACTTATGAAGACGAAAGGCACCAGTACCAGTGATTAAATGAGCTTGGTACAAAAAAGTAATTTGTAGGTATATCAAATAAGTAAATATTGTTTACAAAAGTAGTATGGCTGTGAACAGAATTCTTTTCAATAAGCTACTGGTAGAATTTTCTTCCTCTTTTAGGTTCTTAATTTATTATTTCATATGAGGAGTAAAGATGTTCCCAATCCATTTTCCCTCTTATTTTTCACAATCTCCCAAATGAAATGGTTATAAAACAGAACTCAGTATTTCTATTTCTCCTGTAATAGCATTCTTGGAGGAAGTGGATAGATCTTAAATTTATGGTGATAATGAAGGTCTCATATGTCTACAAATACACTAGAAAGCCATTTTTGTGGCACTGCTTTCTTTGTATTTTCCAGGTCACTGAAAACAGGACAGAAGGCTCTGAGCTATGTGCTCTGCTAAGTGGAACTATTTTGTTTACATGCACCAATGCCCCATATGCAGGGAATCACAATGCCAGAGCAAGATACATAAAGGATAGATTTATTTTATAGCCTGGCTTAATAAAGACAAGGCCTCTCGGTTTCAAATGTTTAATTTGTTTGATCAAATGCTAAGAACTGTATTGCTCAATGGTCTTTATCATGTTTAGTGACCATGACGGATAGAATTCAGGTGATGCCTTCCCTTTATTTAATAGAAGTATTCAATATATGACACATAACTTAAATAGACTCTTCAATAATAGTGAGTTTCTTGTAATGATTTTATAAAGATTATATTCTTGAAGAAAATGTTAAAATATGGTAGAAATATGCATCATTAGAATAACAGCTGTTTCAACAAGAAGTATCATCTGGTTGAACTTTGTCTTATGCAAATAAGGAAAATGCCCCTCCAAAAGAGGAATGGATTTATCCAAGTGCATGCAAGCAGCTGTATAAAAAGCTGTCTCATTCTGTGACCGGTGTTCTATCACACTTCATTGCCTCTCTTATACAAGTTAGTTGGCTGACAGTGAAATGCAATGTTTGCTTTCCTGGATCTCTCATCTCCATCCGGAAGTCACATTTTCATGTATACTGATACTTTGTGAAAAAATGAACTAGTAAATAGGGTCAGCATAAGTTAAATGTGCAGTTTTCTATATGGTGCATTTTGAGAGTCACTGAATGAGTTCACAGTCCAAAAATTTATTCTCTGTGTCTGGTGTGTTAAATGAATATACCATCATTATAGTCACTGTTAAATATTAAGGCATTATTGAAAAAAAATCTAGTTAATATGCAAATTTCTTTATCCCCCATTACAGAACATACCTGTGAACATGGTAACTAGATAGGACACAATGCCTAGTGTCAAGAGTGTTGCAGAAAAATTCTGATCGTGGAACATGGTGTCCATGGAACTTAAATACAGGTTGGTAACTACAGTCAGGAACGGTGGTAGATGACTGGGAGGAAGGGGGTAATTCAGTCAACAGAATAAGGCACTGGGTACCCAAGGTTCGTTGGCATGAAAGAAGAATCCAAGGATGCTGAATAAAACTATCTACCTTACTACCTAGAGCCATCAGTGCTAGCCACATGAATTTCAGTCCTCTGTGCCCTACTATATGGACAGATAGTTTTTAATCAAAACCTTTTGATCTGTAACTATCCCCAACTTGCTCATTTTGCAAAGATCTAAAATACAAAGGCTTGGGATCCAAACATTTGTCTTTAGTGTTGTAATTCCTTATTACATATGTGTTAACTATGTTTAAGCTACTCCCAATTTAAGGTCCCTTATCTGTAAGCCTATCTCTCTCCCCCGTAACACCCTGATTTCCATTAATACTTCACTAAGAGGCCAGAGACTATAACAGGACACCAGCACATGGATAAGATAAAGGCAGGTTCTCCTCTTCTGATCCAAAGGTATTAAGGGAAGAACAGAGTAAGAGGAAAGAGAGACAGGAAATAATATATACATGTTCTTATGAAGGAGAACAGGGTTTAGCTTTCCTGTAGTGCTCCTCATTTGCTTGTGTTGAGGGCAGCACCCAGAAGGTCTCTGATCTTAGAAGGAGCAGATGAAAGCAGCTGATCTGTGAGCCAGCAGGCCTGGCATGGGGTTTACTAGGCCACGAGCAGGATGGAAAATGTGGCAGAAGTTCAGTGGGTACAAGGCAACGGTGGGGGCCAAGAGAGATGAGGAAAGGCTGCCAAGCTCCTACCATGCCAAAAGAGGCCAGACCAGATGTGTACACTGATATTCAAGTTCTGTTCGAGTGCTGGTAGGCTGATCAGAGGAGCACAGGCAGATGAAGAACATCCACATGGTCTAGAAAGACCAGGGGATGCCATGGAGATGGCCAGCTCCCCCTGCTACAGCAAGGACACAGTCAGTTTTCCATACTCCCTAGAGATGAATAAGGGGAAGGAAACAGGCTTATGGAAGACTAAGCAAGAGTACAAATGAAACAGAGTGAAAACTAAAGGGACCACTTAAATGACCACCTTGGACTAAACTGTAAACTGAATTAGATTATATGTACTTTGTTTTTGTTTTTTTGCTATCCACATCATTTACATGAGTGGGGTGTGAGTAATTTTGTAAAGTTGCCCCGCATACATGCATAAACTGTCTATGAATTTATAGAACCATATTCTGTCTCTATTGTTTAATAAAGGAAAATAGTTATTGCATTAATTTATATCTTGTAGCCCCTCAATACAACCCTGGAATGACTGTGTTCCTAACAGAAAGTAAGGAACAGATGTAAAGTATATATAATTCTACTTAAATTGTTTTTATTTATATAAACTTTAAAATAGGCATTTGGGATCATATTCTAAATAGAATGCTGTAGTTCAGAGATTCCTAAACTTTCTTAGTTCAAAGCACCTTTAGAGTCTTAGTAATTTTTTAAACAAGTGACCAAAACCAAAGCAAACAAAACAAAACAATTAAAAAAAAAACAACAGTTCCTTTTATTAAGTAGTTAGGGCCAACAACTTAATAATACATTTTTATATCCTAACAAAACCATTGTTATTTGCAAAAGTAATGCAAAAAATTTAAAAAAAATTTTTTTACTTTACCTTTAAATAACTACAATTACCTACTAACAAGATGTGTATGCCTGTTGAGTACTGCACAACTTCTCAAACTGTGCCTTCAGATTGGATATGACCAGTCACCATCTATTTCTGTCCCATATGATTTTTTCATAGTAAGTGCTTTATATCACAGCAACTGATGAAAACCCAACTTTGCGAAGAAAGAATTTAGGGTGATTTAATGTAGAAATTGTGAAGTACCTCAAGCTAGCATTTCATTTGATGTCTGATACTTATTGGGCATCACTGTGTTTCCCATAAAAAGCCAATATGTCCCCAAGTTGCTGCTCTGGGAACCTTGGAGTATAGAAGCTATGTTCTTTTAGCCCATTGATTTAAATTGGATAAGAATAGCTGGAATAATATTATTTATAACATTTTTAGAACAATGTTTGGCACCTAGTGAATACCTAATAACTGTTACCTATTACAGTCAGCTCTCTATTTGTGGGTTCCTCACCCACAGATATAGAGGGCTGACTGTACTATGCCATTTTATATAAGGAACTTGAGCATCCACAGATTTTGGTATCAGGGGTCCTAGGACCAATCCTCCCCACTTCCCATACCAAGAAACAACTATGTAATTATTATTTCTAAGTAAGACTTTCTCTGATGGAAACAAGCCTATTTTAGTGACCAAGCACCTGAACTTTTGCTTCATCTCATTTATTGAAAGGTACCCCTTGCTGCTCCTTATTCAATGATCTCATAGCACTTCGTTCACATATCTACTGTAGCATTTATATATAATTGAAATTTATGTCTGGCTCTACTGGAAAGCAGCTCAAGGGCAAAGAGCACTCCCATTGACATCCCAAAGCCTTGCACTTTGTTTGGCATAAAAAATGTTTAATAAACATGCACTGAATGAATGATCAAATGCAGAACAGCAGTTCCCAGCAGTACTGAGCACTGAGTCATAAAGAACATGACATATTTAATTATCAAACACCACTTGATTTTGTAGAGGACCTTTTCTTGAAGAGTTTTTGATCTTCGAATAGCAGGCCTGGATTATTGAGACTAGTCAATTGAAAGAAGATCATACCCAGAGAAATGACTTAAACTTCCAGATTTATATCATTTGATACTTTTTTTTCTAGAACACTAAAGAAATCAATATGGTTGTCAGAACGATCTTTATGTAGTCATGTTAAGTATTAGATCTTTTTAAATCTGAGTATTAAGAATTTAATAAAAAGTAAACCAAGTGTCAGAGAATGTGATAACTTGGCTAAATTTATTTTTTGAGGTAGAATATATACTTACTATACCATCTACCTGAAAATACTTGGCCAAGCCAGATCAAGGAATTAAACCAAGGATTTTCATTCCATGCATGCTTCAAATTTTTTAAGTTTCCTCAGGCACTTAAATTTTTTTTAATTAGAAAAAATTTTACTGAAATAAAATTGACCTATAACACTGTTAGTTCCAGGTGCACAGTGATTTGCTATGTCTATACATTACAAAATGATCACCATGATAATAAGTCTAGTTACCATCTCTTACCATACAAAGTTATTAAAATATTATTGACCATATTTCCCAATTTACATAATTCATACCTGTGGCTCATTTATTTTGTAACTGAAAGTTTGTACCTCTTAATTTCCCTGACCTATTTCTCTCATCCTTCCAAACCGCCTCCCCTCTGGCAACACCTGTTTGTTCTCTGTATCTATGACTCTATTTCTGTTTTGTTTTGTTTGTTCATTTGTTTTGGTTTTTAGATTCCATATATAAGTGAAATCATATGGTATGTGTCTTTCCCTGTCTTATTTCACTTAGCATAATACTCTCTAGGACCATCCATGTTGTCACAAATGGCAATATTTCATTCTTTCTTATGGCTGAATAATATTCTACTGTATTTATATACCACATCTTCTTTATCCTTTCATCTATAGGCACTTCCATATCTTAGCTATTGTAAATAATGCTGCAATGAACACAGGGGTGCATATATCTTTTAAAATTAGTGTTTTTGTTTTCTTTGGGTAAATACCCAGGAGTTGAATTGCTGTGTCACATGGTAGTTTCATTTTTAATTTTTTGAGGAGCCTCCACACTGTTTTCCATTGTGGCTGCACCAATTTACAGTCCCACCAACAGTTCAGGAGCATTCCCTTTTCCCACACCCTTGTTATTTGTTGTCTTTTGGATAATAAACATTCTGACAGGTCTGAGGTGACAGTTCATTGTGGTTTTGATTTGTATTTCCCTGATGATTAGTGATGCTGAGCATCTTTTCTTTTTTTCTTTTTTTTTTTTTTTTTTTTTTGTGGTACATGGGCCTCTCACTGTTGTGGTCTCTCCTGTTGTGGGGCACAGGCTCCGGACGTGCAGGCTCAGTGGCCATGGCTCACGGGCCCAGCCGCTCCGCGGCATGTGGGATCCTCCCAGACCGGGGCACGAACCCGCGTCCCCCGCATCGGCAGGCGGACTCTCAACCACTGCGCCACCAGGGGAGCCCTGAGCATCTTTTCATGTGCGTATTGGCCATCTGTATACCTTCTTTGGAAAAATGTCTATTCAGGTTCTCTGCCCATTTTGTAATCAAGTTGTTTGTTTTTTTGATGTTGAGTTGTGTGATCTCCCAGGTGCTTTTACGTAGAATATCTTTAATGCTCAACTAAACTGAGTTTGACATAATTGATCATGGATAAATATTTCTTGGTTTATTATTTAATAATAAAAATGTTTGAGCAGTTGAAGAATATAAAGCTAAACATTTTTCAATTTATTTAGTTGTTGAAAATCTGTAACTAAAGCATACCAAAACAAAGTTGTTTTTAATAAATTTTGGCAAGCAAATCTGGCACAATTTTTTTAGATTTTAAGATTATCTTTTAGTGTAAATGTTGATACAGCAAAACATTAAACTAAACCAATTTTCATTTTCAAGTGAAATTATTGTCTGAGCCCTTATACCTGAACCTATTGTCATCAACCTGATCATTAAAACAGTGACTTCATGAAGGGACACAGATGAGGGGCTTGTGGAAATGGGAACTGGCGTTCTTATTACCTAATTTTAGACTTGCACACAGTATGTATTCAGAAAATATGTCAATGAAGGCTATGAAGAAGATCAAGGAACAAAAATAATAGACACTGGAAAATAAATCTTCCCCACTAGAACTAAAGACCCCACAACAGATTGGAATTTAATGGTATATCCTCTGCTTTATATCCCTAATAACATCAATAAGGATCATCATTTACAGAATTCTTATTTTTCAAAGAAAGATTATTTTAATCACAAACTACAGTATATGAATTGCTTTAGAGTTTCCTTTAACCCCCAACTAACAATGCCCAAAGAAAACTAAATAACATCATCATGTATTGTTTCTAAGTATACAGAATTTGCAAATTTTATACTAGTAAATTGGTGTGATTCTCTCCTTAAATTGCTAAGCATTGTTCACATATCCTAGAAAATGAATAAAACAATGAACTCAAAATAATACCTAATATACACTTAAAGTATTACTATGAAAAAAGTATTCTACAGGGTGTGTGTTTATTCTGACTTAATATTAAACTGTTATGAAAATAGTAATTTTATAAATATTTTTAAAATTTAGTTTTTTTTAGTCAAATGCCTCCTAATTTTTTTTTCTTTTTCATTTGTTTTTAAAACATTCTAGTTATTAAAAGGCATGCTTTGCTTTGGACTTCCCTGGTGGTGCAGTGGTTAAGAATCCACCTACCAATGCAAGGGACACAGGTTCGAGCCCTGGTCCAGGAGGATCCCACATACCATGGAGTGGCTAAGCCTGTGTGCCACCACTACTGAGCCTGCGCTCTAGAGCCTGCGAGCCACAACGACTGAAGCCCATGTGACTAGACCCTGTACTCTGCAACAAGAGAAGCAGAAGCCCGCACACCACAAAGAAGAGTGGCCCCTGCTCGCTGCAACTAGAGAAAGCCCACATGCAGAAATGAAGACCCAAAGCAGCCAAAACTAAATAAATAAATAAATTTATATTTAAAAAAGCATGCTTTGCCTTAAATTTTTTTAATGAATATATAGATTTTATGATTCAAAATTTTAATCAATAAATATATGGCTGAAATTGGTAATTTCAATACGATAAATGCCTTTATGCTCACTGGAAAAACACACTATTATTATCATTCATAAGTAATGATATGTTAATACTGTAAATCTAATTATTCATTCATACTGTGGTGAATAATGTCATTAGAAACCCCAAATGTTCATCTGTTTTACTGTCTTGCATTTAAAAAGGCCTAGAATTTCATAAAAACACAATTCTAAATATAATAAACTATCTAAAAAGTCTCTATTAATGATTAGATATTTAGGAATTATTCATTAATACTGAATCATTAGCTTATGAAGTGACTGGACAACAAAAATACACATTATAAAAGAATGATTCCTTGCACTGTCCTTAGAGCTTTTTTCCTTAGATAGCTCACTGCCAGGAATGAGCTGGAGGTGGGACTGAACTAGATCAGTTCTAGAAACACTGAAAATCACAGAGCGCTCTGATATCTACCTACTGAAGAAAGTCCTTAAAACCTCATAATCACACAACCCTTATAAGTCATCTTAGAAAGACATAGAACTGATCTTCCAACATGAGTATACCTTGGATCTGGTAGTGATGTCAGGCTGCCTCCAGTTGTAGAGATCTGCTAACTACAGTTATTCATTTCCAGGACAGAATGAAAAAAATTATTCCTATCGCTGATATAAGGAATGGGGATGTACTTTATCCAACAAACTGTGTGGTTGTTATACTCCCAACACAGTGAGAGTAGTATGAGTAATATTGTTAGCTAGATTTCATGCCAAATCTTCCATCCAAATACCTGTAGAAGAATGGTACATCATATGCATGATAAAGTTTCTGGTCTGCAGCCTTAATTCCAATTTTACCTCAGAAGACAACAATGTCATGTTAGATAGACATCTAGCTGGATTTATTTCTTCTTGCCTTGTTATAAGATATGCATCATAGTGAATTAAAAATGTTTCCTATAGGCTCATAAAAATCACCAGTGTGACAATGTAGAAAATTTTACTAAATGGAAGGAAACTGAGTGTCATGTGGGTCACTGTTCTTGCTTTTGTTGCTTAAGAGTATCACTCATCTAAAGAGATGCTATAAACACTGAGGTCACTGTCATCTACTTCCTATTTAAAAAACTCCACCCTCTCAGTCAAAAATATTTTAAATGCCTTAAAATACCTGAATAATGAGCATCATCTAAAATTAGAGGCAGCTTTGTGGAACAGATGACATGCGATAGTTCCTCGAAGGGTAGAACCATGACAGGTGGAGATACAGGGGGACGATATTTTGGGCTAAGACACTGAACATGAGAAAATGGAATATGTTCAGAAAATGATGAATATACTGTTATGGAAGGAATGTAAGGCATTTAGTGTGAAGGAAGGGAAAAAAATATATATATGATTTTAACATCTTTATTGGAGTGTAATTGATTTATAATGATGTGTTACCTTCTGTTTTATAACAAAGTGAATCAGCTATACATACACATATATTTCTATATCTGCTCTCTCTTGTGTCTCCCTATCCCACCCCTCTAAGTGGTCACAAAGCACTGAGATTATCTCCCTGTGTTATGTTGCTGCTTGACACTAGCTGTTTTATATTCGGTAGTGTATATAAGTCCAGGCCACTCTCTCACTTCATCCCAGCTTACCCTTCCTCCTCCAAGTGTCCTCAAGTCCATTCTCTACATCTGAGTCTTTATTCCTGTCCTGCCCCTAGGTTCTTCAGAACCATTTTTTTTTTCTTTTAGATTCCATATATATGTGTTAGCATACGGTACTTGTTTTTCTCTTTCTGACTTATTTCACTCTGTATGACAGACTCTAGGTCCATCCACATCACTACAAATAACTCAATTTTGTTTCTTTTTATGGCTGAATAATATTCCATTGTATATATGTGCCACATCTTCTTTATCCATTCATCTGTTGATGGACACTTAGGTTGCTTCCATGTCCTGGCAATTGTAAATAGAGCTGCAACAAACATTTTGGTACATGACTCTTTTTGAATTATGGTTTTCTCAGGGAATATGCCCAGTAGTAAGATTGCTGGGTCGTATGGTAGTTCTATTTTTAGTTTTTTTTTTTTTTTTGCGGTACACGGGCCTCTCACTGTTGTGGCCTCTCCCTTGCGGAGCACAGGCTCCGGACGCGCAGGCTCAGCGGCCATGGCTCACAGGCCCAGCCGCTCCGTGGCATGTGGGATCTTCACGGACCGGGGCATGAACTCATGTCCCCTGCATTGGCAGGCGGACTCTCAACCACTGCGCCACCAGGGAAGCCCAGTTTCATTTGTTTTTTAATTTTATGTCAATACAGTAGTTCTCCCTTATTTGTGGGAGATGCATTGTTACAAGATAATGCTTGAAACCTCAGACTGGACCATACTCTATGTATATTGTTTTATCCTATACATTTATACCTATGATAAAGTTTAAGTTATAAATTAGGCACAGTAAGAGATTAACAACAATAACTAATAATAAAATAGAACAATTATAACAATATATTGTGATAAAAGTCATATGAATGTGGTCTCTCTCTCTCAAAATATCTTGTACAAAATCATGTCTTTTCCATCTTAACTAAGTACTTCTCATGCACTGTAGTCATAACTTTTACAGTCTGAGATGTGACAGCAAAACTAGCATGAATTTCTTTTTCCTTTTTCACAATTTCATGGACAGAGGATTCATCCATACTGTAGATCTTAGCAACTTCAGCATATGATTTTTTTCTTTCTTTAGGCTGAAGTCTTTCACCTTTTCACTTAAAGAAAGCACTTTACAGCTTCTCTTTGGCATATCCAAATTGCCAATATCACTATTCTTGCACTTTGGAGCCATTATTAAATAAAATAAAGGTTACTTGAACACAGGTGCTACAATACTCTGATAGTCAATATGATAACCAAGATGGCTACTAAGTGACTAACAGGCAGGAAGGATATGCTGAACAAAGGGATGATTCATGTCCCAAGTGTGATGGAGTAGGATGGAGTGAAATTTCATCATGCTACTCAGAACAGTGCACACTTTAAAACTTATGACTTATTTATTTTTGGAATTTTCCATTTAATATTTTTGGGACCATGGTTGATGGTTGATGGGTAACTGAAACCATGGAAAGCGAAACCACAGATAAGGGGGCACTACTACAGAAGCCTACAGCATATATTCCTCTGAGTCCAGAGTTGTGTGTGTGGCAATAGCATCTTCTCATTACTTTATAGTATAATATATATATAATTTATATATTTATTCATTCTACTATTGATAGACAATTGAGTCATTTCCCAGTTTTCAGCTCTAACAAATAATGCTCCTAAGAACACTCTTGTACTTGTACTTTAATAATCATAGGTAAGCATTTCTGTTGAGTACATAATTGTTTGGGTCACAGAATACATGCATATTAACCTTTAGTATATGCTGTTAAACAGTTTTCTAAAGTGGTTTTACCATTTTCTTCTCCCACCAGCTGTGCATGAGATTTATAGCTGCTCTATACACTCACCAATACTTGATGTTGTCAGTCATTTTCATTTTAGTCCTTCTAGTGGATATTACACTGTGGTCATAATTTCTATATCCTTAATGACTCATAAATGTACACATCTTTTCATGCCTTTTTGGCTTCTTAGGTATCCTCTTTCTTAAGTATTTGTTCAAGTGTTTGCCCATTTTTTCAACTAATGTATCTCTTTTATAAATTTATAGGAGTTCTTTATATATTCTGAATAGAAGTATTTTGTTAAAGGCATGTATTGAAAATATTTTCTTCCATTCTATGGCTGCACTTTCCTTCTCTTAATAATGTCTTTTGATGTGCATACATTCATAATTTTAATATATATAATGTAATTAATGGAGAAATATTTAAAGCTTTCCCCTGGAATTGGAAACATGACAAAGATGCCTACTATCACCCTTTCTATTAAACATTGAAATGAAGTTTGTAACCAGTCCAATAAGGTAAAAAGGAGGAGGAGGAAATGGAAAGAGGAGAAAAGGGAGAGCAAGAGGGATGGGGAGGAGGAGAAGGGAAAAAAAAACTGAAAGAATTATAAAGATTGGAAAGAAATATTAAAGTTGTTATCATTCATAGACAAAAAGAATATGTTAGAAGGTCCAAAAGAACCTGCAAGCTATGAGACAATGGGGTGAATTTAACCAGATCACCAGAATGCAAGGTTAATATTTTTAAAGTTATTTGTTTTCTCTATATCAAGCAATAAGCAAATATAAAATGAAATTTTAAAATAATACTATTTATAAGAGCATGAAAAACATTAAATAACTAGAAATAAATCTAACAAAAGATATGTAAGGCTCCTAATACTGAAAACTACAAAATATTATGGAGAGAATTTAAAGTCTTAAATAAATGGAGGAATATACCATATTCATATATTTAAAGACATACTGTAGCGAGGTCAGTTATCTCCAAACTGATTGCATTTAATCTATAGATTAAATTCCAAACACACCCAGTGGAAATTGATTTACGAATTCTTTAACTTTTATATTAAAATGCAAAAGGCCAAAAATAACCAAGGTAATGTTAAAGAAGAACAAAGTTGGAGGTCTTTAAATTCAACTTTTTTAGTAGGGCAGAATTATTTCACTTTCATATTTATTTTATCAGTGTATTCTACTTAGCTGAGATAAACTGATGCTTGGCCTAAAGTCCTCCAGTGGTTTGAACTCAGCGGTCCTGTACTATATTACTATAGATCTCTGAAGAACTGTGTAGCAGAGTAGTTAATACCATAGTTACAATAGGGGACCCAACCCTTCAGGAAACCTGATTCACCCTGAGCTTTTTCTTGGGCACAAATACCTTACCTGCTTTTAGTGAATTTTCCTTTTGCCTTTTTATTTTCTCTTATAATCTCTAATTTTCTTGCCTTTACTTCAGTCTTTCATCTTAATCTTTTAACTTTCACTTTAATGTTTGTAATCTCATTGTTGCTACCCCTTTTTTCTTCATTTTGAAGCCCAGCTATTTTGTCCCATGATTATTTTCAACCCAAGATGGGGACTGAGAAGTTTGTTTCCCTGTGGGTTATTCCTTCAGTTATTAGTTCCCACAAACTTATTTGTGAACAGAGCCATGTGGAGCTGGATGGTAAACAGTTTGAGATGTCATATTCATTAAGGTGTAAAAATTGAGCAGTTTATTTTTTTAATATCTGCAGCCTACAGTTCTCTATCTAACCCCCTCCCTGCTGGGTAATGAGAATTCTAATTATTCCTATATTTCTCTGGTTAATATTTAATCAATCAATTTAAAATATTAGCTACCTCATATGAACTGTTTGATGTTCCAATTCTTTTCCTTATTTCCCTTATTTGACAGATGAGGAAGCTTGGGCTAAGAAACTTGCCTAAGATCACGCAGGTAGTAACTGACATGGTTTGAACCCCAGCAGTCTGGCTTTAGAGCCAATAATCCTAATATAAAGCTCATTGAGAGAAAAATTACTTCTGCAAGATAGCTCTGAATAGACTCACTACATCCATTCTTCATCAAGGGCTCTTATCCAACATACACAAAGAGGCCTCAGTACCTCATAAAACCCCCAAATCTGAAGGCAAATTTTGGGTATATACAGTCATTCTTGATATCTGCAGTAGTTATGTTTTATGATGTTACCTCAAAACACAGAATTAGTGAATACTCAATCATTGCTTCTAGGGGAAATAAAGGGTTGCTTTTCCTGGGAAAATACAGACTTCTGCAAACTTGTGGTCACAATATTTTTTTCAACTGATTAATACATAACCTTGTTTTATGTGTGTTTCTGTTTAAAGACATCTCATTTAATATATACTGTTAATTCATTAACATTGAACTAATGGCCAACATCACTCTGACTCACACTTGAGTAAAGCGAATAAAGAGTACCTGACACACATTTTTTCCATGAGGCATATCACAATGTCCTTGTGCTTAGGGGGCATTTTAACCAGTGAAAATAACAAGAAAAAGTGCAAAAATCTGAAAAACATGGCACTAAATATATTGTAAAAATGACACTTGTTTACAGTCTGAGAGATGAAACAAGAAGGCAGAGCATTGCCTGGTTCCACTGCAACTGGAGTATTGACTTTGGGGTTACAAATACATTTTAGCAAGGAAGCAAATTCACACATTCAGAATTTGTGACTAATGATGATCTGTGTATTACTTTCTAGGAAGAAGATGCTTAGTTATCACCAGATCCTCAAAAAGGTCTATCATCTCTCACCCCCTAAGAACCAAGACCCAGAATGACATAAAGTTCATCTCTGCTCAAGAGCAGCAAATTGAGAATGTCAAAGCTGAACACTATCATATTTGTCCATTGTTTAACTGTTTCTGCTGTATTTTGAGGGACATCAATAATTTACACTGAGGACTGAGGAACCACCTAGATAAATATACTCTGAAACTCATTTAAGAAAATAAACTCCAAATAACCTAGTGACCAAATGACCTAGTATTTTAAAATTATAATTAAACTTTGATCAACAGAACACCTGCATTCACTGTAACAATCATGGTGAAAGAAGATGGTATTACCGATGTTGTACAGATTTATCTTTGAAAGTAAACATAGAGGAAATTTTCCTCTGATGTCAGGACAGTGATGTGTTTTTTATCTGAAGCACCTGGCTTGTTTTCATCTCAGGAGCACTATAAATTTTGCTGTGATTTTCCTTCCCTGTTTAATGTTCACTGCTGAAAGTTTAGCCAAATTTATGGTCCAACATCACATATGTACATATGTACATTACCCTTTTAATTTTGTCTTTCCAGACATTTTACTTATGTTCTAATTTTCTCACCTTCTTTCTATTTTTTATATTTTATTTTAATGTACTTTATATCTTAAATAAGAATGAGTATACTTAATAATAAATTTTGCATTTGTAATATTAAATTTACAATATTTTTGAAATTCAAATGGGGAAATGAAAAGTATCAGTATAAATGTGGATGCTGATAACTTCTCACCAAATAAAAGGACTAGAGTTACTTTCCTCCAGGAGTCCTTTCAATACCCTATTACATTTCCTCTCCAAGTGTGGCCCCTGGATCAGTAACTTTAGTAGAAATCATGCTCCACACTGCTCTACTGGAAAGTAAGTGTCACATGGATTTCACTCATGTTCTCTTTTGCCGTAAAGACAGGTTTATAACTTAACAGTGCTCAATTTTGATTGCATTATAATCATCCAGAAAGATTTTAAAAATCATGATGCACAGGCTGTACTCCAGAACAATTACATGAGAAGCTGGGATCCAGTTATCAATATTTTTTAACTCTCTCCAAGTGTTCTGATAGGCAGTCAAAGTTGACAACCACTACTCTAACTCTAAAGACACGTTCACCAGTCCCATCATGAAATTAGTGATTATTCCTGGCATCTTGGAATACTTCAGGCAAAATATCCCTCCAAGAAATCCAAACCACTAGGTTGCTATAGTGTCATTTTGGGAATTAGTAAACTGGATTCCTATCTTGCTCTGTACACCAAAATAAATACAAGATAAGTCCAAGATTTAAATGTTTAAAATGTTAGTCTATAAAAGTATTAGAAGTATATACGGATGAAATTTTGCAAAATCATGAAATAAAAGACCTTAGAATTACTGTGACATAAGCCCAGAAGCAAAAGCAGAAGATGGATACATTTCACTGCATAAAAATGAACACAGGATGACACCTTTAAATTCAAGCCGGTGGATTATTTCCTATGCTACCTTTGACTTCATTGCAATGTTAATCTAAGCATCAGAACTGAACACAAGGTCTTCATTAACACAAAGAGGGAAGATAACCTCATGGTAGGCAAAGAGAATTGTGTCAATTTCTCAGCCTTTCTGTGGTCCACTTTCAAGGCAGAAAAATATAGGAGAACAATGTTGAGCCAGTTTTTGTCTATCCAAAAGGAAATTAAAATTCTCTCAAGGGTAGGAGAAGAAGGTTTGGAATCTAAGAGCAGAGAAGACGGGTACCTTGCTTCCTGTCTGGAACACTGAGGAAAAGGGGTCTTCACAGGAGTCTCCACTGGTGTCATCACAAGAGAATGAGAACAATTGGAATGCCTGAATGAAGGAGCTGAGGCAATCCCGCTGACTTTCTGTAGCCCCCGAGAGTAATAAGAGAGAAGATGAAATTACCCTGAAAAATATACAGCTATGATATAAATTTCAGAAGCCATCTTGGGCATCTGAGGAGGTCTCACAGTAGTAACAAGAGGAAACACCAGCAGATGGCAGCATGGACTACTGTACTGTTGGGGACCTCAACCATTTTAGTGAGGCCAACATCAGTGGGTGTTAATAGTCACATCAGCAGCAGCAAACACAAACAAAACCCAGCTGAAGGACCAATCCCACTCCCCCAACACCATAACCCTCTAAAAGGCCCCCAGAACTTACATGACTCCAGGTAGATGCAGAGGTAAGGGAATGAGGGAATCCTGAATTGCCAGAGTTTAAACTTGAAATGATTGGAGTTACATTGAAGTGAATTAAAATCACCTGTTATCAGGTGGAATAGGAGGTGGGGTTGAAAGGGTGCTGAAAATAGAAATGAAATTGAGGTATTCAATAATGAAGGAAAATATTATTATTTTTAATTTTTTTGCACACATGAGTATAGCTTAAGAAAATGATACATTAGAAATTTCTGGCAAAAAATTATAAAGAAGGTCAGAAGATAAATTATCAAGTGAGAGCAAAATATATGAGCAACACATTTGCCAAACAAAAGGCTAATTTCCTTCAAATATAAAAGAACTCTTAGCACCAAGAAAAAGATTATATTTTATTAGACAAAGAGAACTCTACAATAAGAAATGTACAATTCCTTCACCTGGAATGTGTCCTCATTATTAGAATTCTACAATGGGCTTAAGAGGAAAAATAAAGCTGTCAAATATTCAACCTTATATAAAGAAAAACTTTTACCTGACATATTCATTATTGAAAAACTGGCTTACCGGAAAATCTAAATCTACAGTATATTGGTTAAAACCTAGATAGTAAATCATTCCTCCTTTTACCATATTATGGCATCACAGAATCCACATATCGGCTGTCCTTTCTCATTCCACAGGTCGCCAGGAATTCTGCATACAGATCACTCCCTGGTTTCAGGTTTTTCCTCTCTAGTAAGGCTGACTACAAAGCCAGACCCATTCTATGTAGCTTTCCTTCTTTTTTTTTCTCCCCATGAATAATCAATATTGGCCAATTCAATTTTAATTTTTAGGGATTACCTTTGAATTACTTTTGGGAAGCAGATAAAACTAACATGGAGAGAACACAGCTCTCCAAGCCACTACGCTGTACTCCAGGCTTTAGGGCATATTTTCTAAATGGCATCACAGAAATCTAGATATTTTGAACTTAATTGTGTAGTGGTTTTCTCATGTATAGTAAATTTATAAATTATAGAGAGGTAGAAGGAGGAAAAAGTATCATTTGTAGTTCTCCCATCTGATATCACCATGGTCAACATCTTGCTGAATTTCCTCCAGTCTATAGCACCTCATTAAAAAAATGTTTCTCATTTTTATATTTTATTTTTTTATATCACAGCAAAAGTCTTCCCTAAGAACTTTAAACTTTCCTTAAGTATCTTTTATAATGATACAGAGTGGATAATCTACTTCAATATTTTTCACTGTTATGACATGCTATTTCTACTTCTGACTGATTGTAAGTATTGAGGAAATTGGCATTTTTTGCACACAGATTTGGGCATTTATTTTCCTGTAACTAAAAACCATTCTTCAGGAGAATAACAAAACAGAAGAATTATTAGATTAGCACATGTATATTTTTAAATCTCTTCATTTATTTTTCAAAACTCTCTCTTCAAGTGTTCAACTTAGCTGCCACTGGAAATGCACAAAAGTGTTGGCAGTTCAATGTCACTGTCAACCACACTGGGTGTTTCTTTTTTTTTTTAATGTTTCTAATTTGGTAAATTAAATGCTATCCTGTTACTATTTTAATTGATATGTTATTCTTGAATTTGCTAGTCATTTTTGTGAAATATTTGCCACCTCCTTTCCCCCAACCCTGACTCTATGCCTAGTCAAATTCATTCAGTTTGCTATTTACTGGGCAAGTATTGTATATCAGGCACTGTGGTGAGTAATGAGAACACATCAATGAAACTAATTTAAGTTCCCTCGGCATGTAATGCTTTTATTTGTTCTGGGCCTTTGCACATGCTATTGTTGCTACCTGGGATGTTCCTTCTTCTCTGGGTAACTCCTGATTGCCTGTTGGGCTTCTGCTTAGAAGTTACTACTATTAGACACGCAGTTCTCTATGGAACCTATCTTTTCTGTGCCATAGGCATTATCACTTTGAGTTATAATTTCATGTTTACTTCTCTGTCTCCTCCATACATTGGAACAGACACTGTTCTATAATCACACTTGCATATATACTATCGAAAAATGTTTGGTACACAGTAACCACCAAATAAATAGGTATATGCTTTGATGTTGAATGAGTTACTACTATTATTGCAATTTATTCATTTTAACTATAAGGGTGTGGCAGGGGTAGGATAGTTTCTGGTTCATTTTCCCTTCTACTTTATTTTTTGGGAAACTAATTTTATTTATATGCGTAGAATCTGTCACTATATCCCTTTTTGATTTGTTTGACATATTTTAACATTAAATTCAACAGATGCTTCTATTAAAAATTTCAAGTAGCACAGAACGATCCAAAGTAAAGTACAGACATTCTCTCACACTATCCCATGGACCATTTGTAAGTTTGTTGTGTATTTTTCCAAATATTTTCTGTGAATATACACAAAAATGGCATATGCATTCCTTGTTTCTTTTAAATAAGATAGAACTATGAATACAGTGTTCTAAAATTTGCCTTTTTGTTCCTTAATCTTGGTTATGTATATTTAGGAATGGTGTGCATATTTGTACACATTAATTAAAAAGTAATGTATTTGTATGCATTATCTGTATGCATTATTTAAAATATTTAAAGTAAGAGATTTGTATGGTTTATTTATTTATTTGTTTACTTATTTAACTTCACAAGGCATTTTATTTTTACACCCCCCCCCTTTTTTAACATCTTTACTAGAGGGTAATTGCTTTATGTTGTTGTGTTAGTTGCTGCTGTATAACAAAGTTAATCTGCTATACTTATACATATATCCCCATATCCCCTCCCTCTTGTATCTCCCTCCCTCCATCCCTATCTGACTCCTCTAGGTGAACACAAAGCACCGAGCTGATCTCCCAGCGCTATGCAGCTACTTCCCACTAGCTATCTATTTTACATTTGGTAGTGTATATATGTCAATGCCACTCTCTCACTTCGTCCCAGCTTACACTTCCCCCTCCCCGTGTCCTCAAGTCCATTCTCTATGTCTGCATCTTTAATCCTGTCCTGCCCCTGGGGTCTTCAGAACCATTTTTTTTAGGTTCCATATACATGTGACAGCATACGGTATTAGATTTTCTCTTTCTGACTTACTTCACCCTGTATGACAGAATCTAGGTCCATCCACCTCACTACAAGTAACTCAATTTCGTTTATTTTAATGGCTGAGTAATAGTCCATTGTATATATGTGCCACATCTTCTTTATCCATTCATTGGTCAATGGACACTTAGGTTGCTTCCAGGTCCTGGTTACTGTAAATGGAGCTGCAATGAACATTGTGGTACGTGACTCTTTTTGAATTACGGTATTCTCAGGGTATGTGCCCAGTAGTGGGATTGATAGGTCATACAGTAGTTCTATTTTTAGTTTCTTAAGGCACATGCATCCTGTTCTCCATAGTGGCTGTATCAATTTACATTCCCACCAACAGTGTAAGAGGGTTCCCTTTATTCCACACCCTCTCCAGCATTTATTGTAGATTTTTTGATGATGGCCATTCTGACCTGTGTGAGGTGATACCTCATTGTAGTTTTGATTAGCATTTCTCTAATAATTAGTGATATTGAGCATCCTTTCACCTGTTTGTTGGCAATCTGTATATCTTCTTTGGAGAAATGTCTATTTAATTATTCTGCCCATTTTTGGATTGGGTTGTTTGTTTTATTCAAATTGAGCTGCATAAGCTGCTTGTATATTTTGGAGATTAATCCTCTGTCAGTTGCTTCGTTTGCAAATATTTTCTCCCATTCTGAGGGTTGTCTTTCTGTCTTGTTTATGGTTTCCTTTGCTGTGCAAAAGCTTTTAAGTTTCATTAAGTCCCATTTGTTTATTTGTGTTTTTATTTCCATTTCTATAGGAGGTGGGTCAAAAAGGATCTTGAGGTGATTTATGTCATAGAGTGTTCTGCCTATGTTTTCCTCTAAGAGTTTTAAAGTGTCTGGCCTTACATTTAGGTCTTTAATCCATTGAGTTTATTTTTGTGTATGGTGTTAGGGAGTGTTCTAATTTCATTCTTCTACATGTAGCTTTATCCAGTTTTCCCAGCACGACTTATTGAAGAGGCTGTCTTTTCTCCATTGTATATTCGTGCCTCCTTAATCAAAAATAAGGTGACCATATGTGCATGGGTTTATCTCTGGGCTTTCTATCCTGTTCCATTGATCTATATTTCTGTTTTTGTGCCAGTACCATACTGTCTTGACTACTGCAGCTTTGTAGTATAGTCTGAAGTCAGGGAGCCTGGTTCCTCCAGCTCTGTTTTTCTTTCTCAGGATTGCTCTGGCTATTCGGGGTCTTTTGTGTTTCATACAAATTGTGCAGTTTTTTGTTCTACTCCTGTGAAAAATGTCTTTGGTAGTTTGATAGGGATTGCACTAAATCTGTAGATTGCTTGGGTAGTAGAGTCATTTTCACAATGTTGATTCTTCCAAACCAAGAGCATGGTATATCTCTCCATCTGTTTGTATCATCTTTACTTTGTTTCATCAGTGTCTTATAGTTTTCTGCATACAAGTATTTTGTCTCCTTAGGTAGGTTTATTCCTAGGTATTTTATTTTTTGTTGCAATGGTAAATGGGAGTGCTTCCTTAATTTCACTTTCAGATTTTTCATCATTAGTGTATAGGAATACAAGAGATTTCTGTGCATTAATTTTGTATCCTGCTACTTTACCAAATTCATTGATTAGCTGTAATAGTTTACTGGTAGCCTCTTTAGGATTTTCTATGTATAGTATCATGTCATCTGCAAACAGTAACGCTTTTACTTCTTCTTTCCCAATTTGTATACCTTTTATTTCTTTTTTGTCTCTGATTGCTGGGGCTAAAACTTCCAAAACTATGTTGAATAATATTGGTGAGAGTGGCAACCTTGTCTTGGTCCTGATCTTTGTGGAAATGGTTTCAGTTTTTCACCAATAAGAATGATGTTGGCAGTGGGTTTGTCATATATGGCCTTATTATGTTGAGGTAAGTTCCATCTATGCCTACTTTCTGCAGAGTTTTTATCAAAAATGGGTGTTGAATTTTGTCAAAAGCTTTTTCTGCATCTATTGAGATTATCATATGGTATTTATTCTTTAGTTTGTTAATATGGTGTATGACATTGATTGATTTGTGTATATTGAAGAATCCTTGCATTCCTGGGATAAACCCAACTTGAGCATGGTATATGATCCTTTTAATGTGATGCTGGATTCTGTTTGCTAGTATTTTATTGAGGATTTTTGCATCTATGTTCATCAGTGGTATTGGTCTGTATTTTTCTTTCTTTATGACATCTTTGTCTGGTTTTGGTATCAGGGTGATGGTGGCCTCATAGAATGAGTTTGGGAATGTTCCTCCCTCTGCTATATTTTGGAAGAGTTTGAGAAGGGTAGGTGTTAGGTCATCTCTAAATGTTTAATAGAAGTCGTCTTTGAATCCATCTGGTCTTGGGCTTTTATTTGTTGGAAGATTTTTAATCACAGTTTCAATTTCAGTGCTTGTGATTGGTCTGTTTATATTTTCTATTTCTTCCTGGTTCAGTCTCGGAAGGTTGTTCTTTTCTAAGAATTGTCCATTTCTTCCAGGTTGTCCATTTTAATGGCACATAGTTGCTTCTGGTAATCTCTCATGATCATGAATTTAATATAGTTCTACTTTTGCCTAGCATCCCAACCACCCTAAGCATGTTCAAAGACTTTGCTCCTGTAATTATCCTTTTTCTCTTTTGTACCATTAATTTTTCCTTCTCTACTGGATCATTCACGTCAGCGCAAAAAACATGCTGTAATAATTCCTTTCTTGAAAAAAAAAGTAAGGTAGAAATCTCTCCACCACCCATTTGTTGCTCCTTTTTATTGCAAACTACTCAAAATAGTTGTCTATACTCATTTTCCACATTTTCATCTTCCATTCTCTCTTGAACCCACACGATAAGACGTTCATTCATACTGCACTAAATGTACTCTGGTCAAAGCCACCCATCACCTCTAGATTATCAAATCTAATTCTCTGTATTCATTTACTTGAAAGTCAGTCAATCACCCTTTTAAAAAATTTTTCCTTTACTTAACTTCTAGGTCATCACACTCTTCTGGTTTTCTTTGTACCTTACTCTCTGCTCCTTCTCAATCTTTTGCCAGATCCACTTTCTCATCCCACATAAATTGTGGATCACTCTTCCATTTTATTTACACTAAATGCCTAGATAATACTATTTTAAATGTAGTCTATAAACTGCTGAGTTGTCCTCTGTTCTCCAGAATTTATATACTACAATCAGAATGTCTTCCTTACATGTCTAGTAGGCATCACAAGTTAAGATACCCAAAAAAGAGCTACTGATACCTCCCTAGCCATCCCCAACTACCTCCGACTTGCTCTTCCTCCAGTGTGTCCTCTTGCAAATAGCACCATCATTGGCTCAGGACAAAACCTTGGTGTTGTCCTTGAATACTTTTCTCTCACAGTACACATCCAATCCACCAGTAAATTCACCTGGCCCTACTTTCAAAATTCAGAATCTGACCATTTAGCATGATCTTCACCACTCTCAACATTATCCAAGCCACAAGCATTTGTCTTCAGGACTTTCACCATAGTCTCCCAACTGATTTTCCTCTTTCACTCCAGCCCACTACCACCTCCCCCCATTCCATGCCCTATGGTTTATCATCCATACAAAAGCTAGAGTAATCATTTTCAAATGAGCTGCTTACTCTCTTTCTCCAATGGCTTCTTATCATACTTAGAATAACACCCAAATCCCACATAGTATGGCATACAATACTCTACATGATCTGACCCCTGAAAAATTGCCAATTTCATTTTCAACTCACTCTCTCTCTTTCTCTTTGTGGCAGCACACTGGTCTTCCTGTTGCTCCTATATCATCACCTGCATATTCCCAATTCCAGGTCTCATCTCTTGCTATTCTACCAAGAATGGCCTTCTCTCAGATATCTTAATGGCTTGCTCCTTTGCTGTATTCAGATCTCTGTGCAAACGTCCCCTTCCCTTAGAAAGTGTCACTACTCCCTACCCCTATATCTGACATAGAATCTCCATTAGCTTCTATTGTCTTCTCTGGCTTTATTTTTCTTCTTGATACTTACAACTACATGGTATTATACTTCAGATGTATTTGCGTGTTTATTTTCTTTCTCCTCCACCGATCGTGAGAGAAGTTTTTTTCTACTTTGTTTAATCCTTTAGCCAAGTGACAAGAACACAGCCTAAGATATAATAGGTACTCAATAAATAGCTCTCTAGTCTAACTGGAATTTATTTTAGTATATGGTGTAATATAAGAACTTAAACATTGTTATTCTAATATAACTAATTAACTTTATAAAATCTGTTTATTGTGTGCTGCTTCCCTTTATAGTGATTTATTACACATCCTATATCACATATTAAATTATTTTATAGGTTATATTTGGGGGTTCTCTAATATATTTCATTGGTTCCTCTACTGTAGAACTTTTAAAAATAGTTCTATGATACACTTTGATATTTTATAGGAATAATCCTTCCCTGTTACTCTGATTTATAGAAAGTTCTCCATTATAATAACTTTTTATTCTTTCAAAATACCTTTAGAAGTACTTTGTCACATGGAAATCTATCACTGGAATTTTTATCAAAACTATAATTGATTTGGGAATGACTGATACTTTAAAATACTTATTCTTCCTAATATGATAAGCATCTCTTTATTAAAAGCCATTTAGGTAGACTGTTATAGTTTTCTTCATGTAAATGTCGCATATTTTCTAATATTAAGGTCATTCTTTTGTCAGTTATCTTTTTACTGGGATTGAAAATGAGATTTCCAAATTATACATTTTCACTTATTGTTGTTTTAATTATTTGTATTGTTGAAATGTAAAAAGGCTATTGATTTTTACATTTTTCAAAAGATTTTCAGGAGGGAGATTAAGATGGCAGAGTAGGAAAATGTGGAGCTCACCTCCCGCCATGAACACATCAAAAACACATCTACATGTCGAAAAATTCTCACTGAAAACAAACTGGAGGCTCTCAGAAAGACTCTTATACAACCAAAGCTGTAAGAAACATCCATACAGAATTGGGTAGGAAGGGAAAAGAAGAAATCAGGTGGGGACATGTGCCCCTGGGAGAGGACACAGAAGAGGAGGAGGATTACACAGGCTTGGAGATCCTCCCTGGGGAGTGAGTGGTTCAAAACACATATTAAGTGCCCCAGCCTGGAGTCCAACTCTGGGAGGACAAGTCTCCTGAGCTCTGAGTGCAGGCCTTTAAGAAACTTAGACTACACTCTTTGAGTGCACACACACTTGCTTACTCCTGAAACAAGGTGGAGGAGGAAGACGGAAACTGCCTAGGACTCTGGCCAGTTTTCTGTAACCACCCTACAACGTGCCCCAGCCTCAGCTGAGCGCCTGTTCCAACCCTGCTTGCTCCACAGGACAGCTCCACACTAGGGCGAGTATTGCTGTGGTTGAGGGGAGTACAGTTGTGAGGGACAGAGCTGGCTTGGACCCGGCACAGCATCTGAACATGGCGAGGGCGGATATTGTTGGTGCTTGTGGAAGCAGCAGATTGGAAGTGGTCTGGAATTCTGACTGGTGCCAGGACCACAAAAGCCCATGCCCCAACCCATGCTGAGTGCCCACTCCAGCCTATTTTCTCCAGCACTGATGCTGGTGGGGTGGAGGGAGAGGGGGAGAAGCAATTAGAGGGAACAGAGCTAACTTGGACCCATGCCTCAGGGTTTCTGCTCCAGCAACCTAGAATGCAAACAGGCTCCAACAGAGTGTTGGCCATTGGGCAGAGGAGAAGTCCTGGCTCACACCTGGCTCTGGCTCTAGCTCCTCCATCTCAAGCCCCACCTCCTACCAGGTTGATAGCTGCTAGCACACCCTGGGAAAAGATGTTACCCATGCTCACTTCAGATCCAGCCCTCCCACCAAAGCTACTGGGCACATGTAGACTGCACAGGGATGCTCCAACACAAGGACACCCCTTCAAGACTGGAATAAGTAACTGTTTAACCTAATTTCATAGAGAGAGAGAGAAAGTTAAGCAAAATGAGGAGACAGAGGAATTTGTTTCAAATGAAGAACAAGAAAAAAGCCTTGCAAAAACAACTAATGAAACAGAAATAATTTACCAGATAAAGAGTTCAAAGCATTAGTAATGAGAATGCTAACTGAAGTAGGAAAAAGAATAGATGAACACAGTGAGAATTTTAACAAGGAACTAGAAAATACTTTTAAAAAACCCAGTCAGAACTGAAAAATATAATAATTGAAATAAAAAGCACACTAGAAGAATTAATAGCAGACTTGGTGATACAGAAGAACTCATAAGTGATCTGGAAGACAGAATAATGAAAATCACCCAATCAGAACAACAAAAAGAAAAAAAAATAAATGAAAACAGTTTAAGGGACCTCTGAGACAATATCAAGTACACCAACATTTGAATTATAGGGGTCCCAGAAGGAGAAGAGAAAGAAAAGGGTTGAAAATATATTTGATAAAATTATGGTTGGAAACTTCTGAACCTGGAAAATGATACAGATATCTAGGTACAGAAAGCACAGAGGGTCCCAAACAAGGTGAACCCAAATAGACTCACAACAAGACATATCATAATTAAAATGGCAAAAGTTAAAGAGAGAATTCTAAAGGCAGCAAGAGTAAAACAAAGCGTCATATACAAGGGAACCCCTCATAAGGCTAACAGCTGATTTTTCTTGAGGCCAGAAGGGAGTGGCATGATATATATAAAGTGCTGAAAGGGAAAAACCTGCAACCTAGGATACTCTACCCAGAAAGATTATCATTTAGAATTGGAGAAATAAAAAACTTCTCAGACAAGCAATAACTAAAAGAATTCATCAATCCTAAACTGACCTTAAAAGAAATGTTAAAGAGCCTTCTCTAAGTGAAAAAGAAAAGGCAATAGCAAGAAGTAAGAATCAAGAGGGAAGGAAAAATCCCACTAGTAAAACCAAATATATAGTAAAAAAAAAAAAAAAAAAAGAAAGAAAAAAAGTGGTTCAACCACTTAAAAGAAGCTAATATGAAGACTGAAAGACAAAAAAATTGTAAAATCAACTATAACTACAATAAACAGTAAAGGGATAAACATGAAGATGTAAAATAAGGTATCAAAAAACAAAGCATGAATGGTGCTGGGAAAACTGGACAGCTACATGTAAAAGAATGAAATTAGAACACTCCCTAACACCATATACAAAAATAAACTCAAAATGGATTAAAGACCTAAATGTAAGGCCAGACACTATCAAACTCTTAGAGGAAAACATAGGCAGAACACTCTATGACATAAATCACAGCAAGATCCTTTTTGACCCACCTCCTAGAGAAATGGAAATAAAAACAAAAATAAACAAATGGGACCTAATTAAACTTAAAAGCTTTTGCAAAGCAAAGGAAAAGACGAAAAGACAACCCTCAGAATGGGATAAAATATTTGCAAACGAATCAATGGACAAAGGATTAATCTCCAAAATATATAAACAGCTCATGCAGCTCAATATTAAAAAAACAAACAACCCAGTCAAAAAATGGGCAGAAGACCTAAATAGACATTTCTCCAAAGAAGACATACAGATGGCCAAGAAGCACATGAAAAGCTGCTCAACATCACTAATTATTAGAGAAATGCAAATCAAAACTGCAATGAGGTATCACCTCACACCAGTTAGAATGGACATCATCAGAAAATCTACAAACAATAAATGCTGGAGAGGGTGTGGAGAAAAGGGAACGCTCTTGCACTGTGGGTGGGAATGTAAATTGATACAGCCACTATGGAGAACAGTATGGAGGTTTCTTAAAAAACTAAAAATAGAACTACCATATGACCCAGCAATCCCACTACTGGGCATATACCCAGAGAAAACCATAATTCAAAAAGACACATGCACCCCAATGTTCACTGCAGCACTATTTACAATAGCCAGGTCATGGAAGCAACCTAAATGCCCATCACCATATGAATGGATAAAGAAGATGTGGTACATATATACAATGGAATATTACTCAGCCATAAAAAGGAACAAAATTGGGTCATTTGTAGAGATGTGGATGGTTCTAGAGACTGTCATACAGAGTGAAGTCAGTCAGAAAGAGAAAAACAAATATCATATATTAATGCATATATGTGGAACCTAGAAAAATGGTACAGATGAACCGGTTTGCAGGGCAGAAATAGAGACAGATGTAGAAAACAATTGTATGGACACCAAGGGGGGAAAGTGGCAGGAGGGCTGGTGGTGGTGGGATGAATTGGGAGATTGGGATTGACATATATACACTAATATGTATAAAATAGATAACTAATAAGAACCAGCTGTATAAAGAATAAATAAAATAAATTTTAAAAAAATAATGAAATAAAATAAATTAATTAAAATAAAACAAGAAAACAAAGCATGGGGAGGGGAGTTAAAAAATGTAGATCTTTAAAATGTGGTTGAATTTAAATGACAACCAATTTAAAACAAGTAATATAGGTCAACATATATGAACCTCATGGTAACCACAAATCAAAAACCTACAATAGATACACAAAAGCTAAAGAGAAAGGAACACAAGCATAACACTAAAGAAAATGATCAAACCACATGGGAAGAAACTAAGAGAAAAAGAAAAGAAGAGAGAAAAACTATAAATATAACCATAAAACAAACAATAAAATGGCAATAAATACACACCTGTCAATAATCACTTTAAATGTCAATAGACTAAATACTCTAATAAAAAGACATAAAGTGGCTGACTGGGTGAAAAAACAAGACCCATCTCTATGCTGCTTACACTATATTCACCACACTAAGATATACACACACTGAAAGTGAGATAATAGAAAAAGATACTCCACACAAATGGAAATGGAAAGAAAGCTGGGGTAGCAGCACCCATATCAGACAAAATGGACTTTAAAACAAAGTCTATAACAAAAGATAAAGAAGGACATTATATAATGATACATAAAGATGAGAACATAATAACACTCGTTAACATATGCACCTAATGTAGGAGCACCTACATACATAAAGCAAATATTAACAGACATCAAGGGAGAAATTGACAATAATACAATAAGAGTAGGGAATTTTAACAACCCACTTACATCAGTGGACAGATTATCCAGACATAAAATCAATAAGGAAACAGTGGTCGTAAATGACACATTAGACCAGCTGGACTTACCAGGTATCTACAGGACATTCAATCTAGAAACAGCAGAGCACACATTATTGTAGAGTGCACATGGAACATTCTCCAGGATAGGTCACATGCTAGGTCAAAAAACAAGTCTCAACAAATTTAAGAGAACAAAAATTATATCAAACATTTTTTGTGACCACAATGGTATGACATTAGAAATCAATTATAGGAAGAAAAATGGGAAAAACACAAACACACAGAGACTAAACAACATGCTACTAAAAATTAACAGGTCAATGAAGAAATAAAAGAGGAAGTCAGAAAATACCTTGAGATATATAAAAGTTTAAAAGAAAACCCAACTTCCCAAAATCTATGGGATGCAGCAAAAGCAGTTCTAAAAGGGAATTTTATAGCAATACAAGTGTCCCTCAAGAAACAAGAAAAATATAAACAACCTAACCTATCATCTAAAGGAATTATAAAAAGAAGAAAAACAAAGCTGAAAGTCAGTAGAAAGAATAAAATAATAAAGATCAGAGAGGAAATTAATAAAATAGACACAAGCAAAAACCACAATAGAAAACAGCAATAGGGCTTCCCTGGTGGTGCAGTGGTTGGGAGTCCGCCTGCCGATGCAGGGGACACGGGTTCGTGCCCCAGTCCGGGAGGATCCTACATGGCGCAGAACGGCTGGGCCCGTGAGCCATGGCTGCTGGGCCTGCACATCCGGAGCCTGTGCTCCGCAATGGGAGAGGCCACAACCTTGAGAGGCCCGTGTATCGCAAAAAAAATAAAAATAAAAATAAAACCAAGAGCTATTTTTTAAAGATAAACAAAATTGATAAACCTTTAACCAAACTCATCAAGAGAAGAAGGGGACCCAAATAAGCAAAATAAGACATGAAAGAGGAAAGATAACAATCAATATCACAGAGATACAAAAAATCGTAAGAGAATACTACAAACAGTTATATGCCCACAAATTGGACAACCTAGAAGAAATGGACAAATTTGTAGAAACATATTAACACCCAAGACTAAATCAGGAAGAAATAGACAATCTGAAGAGATAGATCATTAGTAATGAAAAAACTCCCAACAAACAGAAGTCTAGGACCAGATGGCTTCACAGGGGAATTCTACCAAACACATAAAGAAGAACTAATACCCCTCCTTCTCAAATTATTCCCCAAAATTGAAGGGGAGGGAACACGTCCAAATTCATTATATGAGACCACCATTTCCCTGATACCAAAAGCAAAGACACTACAAAAAAAAATTAAGGCCAATATCTTTAATGAATATAGATTTAAAAATCCTCAACAAAACATTAGCAAAAGAAATTAAACAATATACGAAAAGGATCATAAATGAAGATCAAGTAGAATTTATTCCAGGGATGCAAGGATGGTTCAATATCCACAAATTAATCAATGAGACACCACAGTAGCAAAATGAAAGATAAAAATCATATGATCATCTCAATAGACTCAGAAAAAGCACCTGACAAAATTCACCATCCATTCATGATAAAAATTCTCACCAATATTGGTGTAGAGCAGGGCCGTGGACCAGTACCAGTCTACAGCCTGTTTGGAATGGGGCTGCACAGCAGGAGGTGAGTGGTGGGCGAGCGAGCGAAGCTTCATCTGTATTTACAGCTGCTTCCCCTCACTTGCATTACCACCTGAGCTCCACCTCCTGTCAGCATTATGGTGAGTTGTATAATCATTTCATTATATATTACAATGTAATAATAGTAGAAATAAAGTGCACAATAAGTGTCATGTGCTTGAATCATCCCAAAACCATTCCTCCCCCACCCCCACCATGGCTGTGGAAAAACTGTCTTCCATGAAACTGGTCCCTGGTGCCAAAAAGGTTGAGGGCCGCTGGTATGGAGGAAAGATATCTCAACATAATAAAGGCCATTTATGACAAATCCACAGCTAACGTTATACTCAACAGTGAAAAGCTGAAAGCATTTCCCCTAAAATCAGGAACAAGACAAGACTCTCACCACTTCTATTTAACATAGTATCCGAGGTCTTAGCCACACCAATCAGACAAAAAAAAGAAGTAAAGGGTCTGGTGGTCCAGTGGTAAAGAATCTGCCTTCCAATGCAGGGGATGCAGGTTCAGTCCCTGGTCGGGGATTGAATATAGCATGGTCCCACATGCTACAGGGCAACTAAGACTGCACACCACAAGTATTGAGCTCGCATGCCTCAACGAGAGAGCCCACGTGCTGCAAACTACAGAGGCCATGCACTCTGAAGCCTGTGCACCACAACTAGAGAGAAGCCCAAGTGCTGCAACTAGAGAGAAGCCTAAGCACTGCAATGAAGAGACCACACACCATAATGAAAGATCCCACATGCTTCAACAAAGATCCCATACGCCCCGACTAAGACCAGACGCACCCCCCCCAAAAAATAAATAAATAGAGAAAATAAATAAATAAATATAAAAAAGAAAAAGAAGTAAAAGGTATCCAAACTGGAAGGGAAGAAGTAAAACTCACTATTTGTTGATGACATGGTATTATATATCAAAAACCTTAAAGCCTCCACCAAAAATACTATTAAAACTAATATGTGAATTCAGTAAAATTGTAGGATACAAGATTAATATACAGAAATCTGTTGCTTTTCTCTAATAATGAACAACTAGAAAGAGAAATTAAGAAAACAATTCCATTTACAATTGCATCAAAAAGAATAAAATAACTAGGGATAGATTTAACTAAGGAGGTGAAAGACCTATATTCTGAAAACTCTAAGACATTGATGAAGGAAATTAAAGATGATACAAATAAATGGAAAGATATCCCATGTTCAATACTACCCAAAGCAATCTACAGATTTAATGTAATCCCAATCAAAACACCCAAGACATTTTTCACAGAACTATAACAAACGGTTCTAAAATTTATAACCCAAATAGTCAAAGCAATCTTGAGAAAAAACAACAAAGCTAGAGGTATCATGCTCCCTGACTTCACACTATACTACAGAGCTACAGTCAGCAAAACAGTATGGTACTGTCACAAAAGCAGACACGTGGATCAATGGAACAGAACAGAGAGCCCAGAAATACACCTATGCATCTCTGGTCAATTAATCTATGACAAAGGAGGCAAGAATATACAATGGAGAAAAGATAGCCTCTTCAGTAAATGGTGGTGGGGAAACTGGACAGCTATACATAAAAGAATGAGATTAGAACATTTCCTCAAACCTTATACAAAAATAAACTCAAAATGGATTAAAGATCTAAATGTAAACCTGGACACCATAAAACTCATAGAAAAAATATAGACAAAATACACTTTGACATAAATTGTAGCAATATGTTTTTTGATCTGTCTCCTGAGGCAAAGGAAATAAAAGTAAAAATAAACAAATAGGACCTAATTAAACTTAAAAGCTTTTGCACAGCAAAGGAAACCACTGACAAAACGAAAAGGCAACCTACTGAATGGGAGAAAATACTTGCAAATAATATGAGTGATAAGGACTTAATACCAAAAATATATAAACTGCTCATGCAACTCAATATCAAAAAACCAAACAACTCAATTAAAAAATGGGCAGAAGACCTGAATAGACCTTTTTTCAAAGAAGATATATAAATGGCCTACAGGCACATGAAAACATTCTCAACATCGACAATCATCAGAGAATTGAAAATCAAAATGAGATATCACCTCACACCTGTCAGAATGGCTATCAGGAAAAAGTCTACAAATAACAAATGCTGGAAATGATGTGGAGAAAAGGGAACCCTAGTACACTGTCGCTGGGAAAGTAAATTGGTGCAGCCTCTATGGGAAACAATATGGAGGTTTCTCAAAAAACTGAAGATAGAAATATCATATGATCTAGAAATTCCACTCCTGGGTATATATCTGAAGAAAATGAAAACACTAATTCAAAAAGGTATGTGCACCCCAATGTTCATACCAGCATTATTTATAATAGCCAAGATATGGAAGCAACCTAAGGGTCCATCAGCAGATGAATGGATAAAGAACATGTGATATATATACACAATGGAATACTACTCAGACATAAAATTAATGAAATTTTGCAGTTGTGACAACATGGATGGACCTGGAGGGTATTATACTTAATGAAATAAGTCAACAAGGAAAGAAACACTGTATGTTAACACTTATATGTGAAATCTAAAAAAATTAAACCAAAGAATGTATATAACAAAACAGAAACAGACTCACATGTATAGAGAACAAACTAGTGGTTACCAGTGGGGAGAGGGAGGGGGACGGGCAAGATAAGGGTAGTGGATTAAGCAATACAAAGTACTATGTATAAAATAAATAAGCTACAAGGATATATTGTACAGCACAGGGAATATAGCCAATATTTTATAATAACTTTAAATAGAGTATAATCTATAAAAACATATAATCACAATGCTATACACCTGAAACTAATATAATATTGTAAATCAACTGTACTTCAATAAGAAATAGTAAAATAAAATTAAAAAGATTTTTCAGTAGTGTTATTTTCATACCCTCAGCTGAAGTCAATCAAAGAAAATAAGTTAATTCATTAAGTAATATATCTCTTTCTCACCGAAAGGCCTATTCTAAAATCAAGTTTCTGATGACAAAGTAATAATAATAATGACAAAGTAATAACAATAACAATAATAACCACTCCCATTTAGCAAATGTTTCAAAATGGAAGAACTCAATTTTGGAGCTTTATTTCATTTTTTTTCTATCTTAAGATGCTACATAATTAAACAGAATTGCTTTAGTTTTATAGCATAAAAAAATTCATAGTCAAATTTTCAATTACTGCTTCTCAGATTCCTCTTCCTTTCTTCTACCACCCAAAGCTGGTTAACCTCTCTCCTAACCATTCTGCAGCCTGATTCATGCTTCCTGATTCAAAACTAAAGCCCATCTGAGAAAGATCAGAACTGGAGGATAAGTATGCTAGAAGTCTGAGTGGTGGTGAGGATTTGTGGAAAAATAATATGTGCTGCTTGTTAGGATCAGCCTCTTACTGTTTCTTTTCCATCAAAAGGAAAATCTAGAGTTGACTGTTGCTACTGAAAATGTCCCTGCCTATGATACATGTTATTTACACAGAAAAACATTTCCTTACAGCTGTTTTTGAACATTTAAATACATCACACCTCCCACAATAATGTAGAGATAAGGGGCCAGCAGAGCTCTCAGCTGGCAATGCTCAGCTTAACCCACTTACATTCATTAGGACACAGGAGTTTAGGGCACAGCATTTATTATAATCCGTGACTATAAGAAAATGTGAGATGAAAAACATTAAATAAATTAAACATGCATTAAAACATCTCTGAATCACAGTTCAATTTCACTAAGTGAACCAACAGTAAATTATTGATAGTTTGGTCCCCTTTAAGAGAACAAAGCAGTGACTGATTTCAATGTACTGGGTAAATTAGTCACTATATGCATTTCATTCATGACTTGCACATCTCACATCTCACATTGCCACAATACAATTATTTTTTACTTCAAAGTCTGTTCATTGGTCCCATGAAACTGATGGCTTGGAAAAATCGAAGACATGGGAAAGAAACCTCTGAAGTTAATGAACAGTGTAGTGGATTCCTCTACGGACATGATCACATTGTGATGGGGATATCATGATGGACTCCAGTTCCCAAGGTCAGCATCACCAATAAAAGTAAGAATGCCTTGGTAATCCAGCAAAGTGTACCAAGGTCTACAAATGGTTAAAATTACCTTTACAGTATTCCATTGTGGTATTATTTACAGTTCCCTTTGTTATTTAATAAAGAACATTCACCTCCCGCTGACCAAATAATTTACTGCACATTTTAAACTATCTAAAGGATTATGGTGTGTGTGTGTGTCTGTGTGTGTGTGTATATGTGCACAGGGAGGGGTAATTTTTAAGGCAAGACCTGTGAGATATCATCATTCATTAATGCCTTTTTAAATATGGCTAAGATAAATTTAAACCTCAACATATAGTAGATTCCTTAATCCAGTGTTACGTTCTCTGCATGCTACCTCTACAAGGTGATTTTCTTTATAATACACCAATAGTAAAGAAAGAAACTGTTAGAGCAAGGAGCTGTGACTAAAGCAGAAGCTGAGTTATTGCGCTGCACTGTTTTCCTCATGTGAAGCTATTATGGACTTGAATTGTGTCCCCACCATACCAAATTCATATATTGAAAACCTCACCCCCAGGGCAACTGTGTTTGGAGATAGGGTCTTTAGAGAGATAATTAAGGTTAAATGAGGTTACGTGGGTAAGGCCCTTATAGGATTGGTGTCCTCATAAGCAGAGGAAGAGACACCAGAGATTCTCTCTCTACACACGAGCACAAAGGAAAGGCCATGTGCGCACACATCAAGAAGGTAGCCATCCACAAGCCAGGAAGAGAGCCTTCACCAGAAAGCAAATTTGCTGGCACCATGATCATGGACTTCTAGCTCTACAACTTTTAGAAAATAACTGTCTGTTGTTTAAGCTCCCCACTCTGTTGCATTTTGTTACGGCAGCCTGGGCTGACTAATACGGAAGGTCATCTTTTAATTGTTTGCTCTCCTCTTGTAGCCTCTGAACTTCACCTGCAACTTCCTACCTTCATCCATCTCTTAACTTCAGTGTCCTCCCAAGTTGAGGAAATCAGAGATTTAGACATTGTGGTGTCTCTGTCTTTAATGCAGTTGTGGATTTCTTTTATTTCTGCAACATGTAATTTATTATTTTCTGCTAACCATTCAACACACCTAAGTTTTGGATCCATGTCTTCTGGTTTTGCCTCTGGTCATGTTGCTTCTATTGCTATCAGAAGTGTCAGTGGGAGCAGACACAGATTGGACCCTAAATATGTGTTTACTTTTCTCACTGGGATCCTAACTGGATGGATGTAACATCACAGATGCATCAAACCCTCTTCTGTACCAATGTGGTGCCAAGATCTTTACTTTAAAACATGCTTTCAATCTGTCAGATTGCCAAGTTTTAGGATGATGGTGACAACTTTGATGAAGGGCCTCAGAATTTGAGCTTGTGCCTGTGCCTTGATGCTCAGGACATGCTCCACCTTCATCATGTTCATCAAAAGCAGGGGCATCACTGCAAGGGAATTCCTGAGAGTTCACCTTTAATAATAATAATAATAATAATAGTAGTAGTAGTAAAAAGCCTGTCTTGGTGGGTCGTTTATGGGATGAGGGGGCTGTGTATTCTTCTTGCATCAGTGCATTTATTTTAGTTTCCTATTAATTCTTATAGTTTTTCAGTTCATTCTTTTTTTTCTTAGTATATAATTATACCATCTGCAAATGAGGATAATTTTGCATTTCCTTTCTAATAATTACACCTCTTATTTCAGTTTCATACCTTATGGCTTTGATTAGTGCTTTCAGAACAATTAGATAACAATAATAATAGGCATTTTTGTTTTCCACCTGATTTTAATTGGATATTATTAAAAATGAAGTCCACCATTGATATGAGATGAATATTGTTACAGAAACAACATATGTTAGTGAAATTTTATATGTGAGTTCAAAAAGATAGTTAAAAATAAGATGAGTGTAAATTTTTTCGATTTTTTCTGATTTTACTGAAATTAACAAATTGTTTTTTTCCTTTCTGACCTATTGTAGGAAGTAGGACACTAATTGTTTTCCTAATAATCAACTAATTTTGTATAATGCACATGATTTTGAATACAAAATGGATAAACTAGACCACACTCTAAGGAATGTTTAATCACTAAACATGTTGAACACATTTCTGCCCTGTAAAAGATTTATATTCAACTATGATCCCAATCAGCAAGCTTCTCTTCCCACTAAAGGGAACAAATTATAACCCTTTCAACTGCTGCAGTAAATAGAAAACAGACTGCTGATTATACAGAAAGAGGAAAAAGAGACATAGGACAGAGCATGCAGATTAGAAAGGAGCCATTCCCCCCTTAATACTAAGTAAATAGAAGCAGGCATTTTGCAAAGTGCATTAAAGGGAACAGACTGCTGTAGAAATTAATTGATAAAGACTTGTCAACTAAAGCAAACTTTGAGCAAATACATTAGCAAATAATTAGAATAATGTGTAAATAGTAGTAAGGACCCTGCAACAAAGGAACCACACGGACCCGTGTCTCTTCCTTTTGTGCCCATAGCATTCTGGGTTTATCTCTATTATTCAGTAGTATATCTAGTATCGGAAAGGATACTACTGAACAATAGGACTTATGATTGCAGTTATAAGAAATAATTTAATGGCATTAAGCAGGAAGTGCCCTGACACTTTGCAGTGGGAGAAAATTTGTCTGCAGCTGAGACTCCAGCAAGTAGACAATGATTCCTGTCCAGAGGAAATCTATTTAACTGTCCCTGTATTAAAAGTGTAAAAGAAATTCATGCACAGAAAGAACTCTCATCATGGCCAAAATGCAGCAGGCAGAGCCACTGAGTGGAAGATGACTTATCATACATCATAGTTACTGGAAGTTTCCATACAGAGCTGGCACCCTATATAATACATTGAAAAGCCAATCCCATAAGAAACAAGTGATAAAGATTTGCAAAGAAGTATCCTGTAGTGAAAAGATGGTGGGAGTTAACATCAGGGAGCTGAATCTTGGTTGAGATATTTCTACATGTCCATGAGCAGTTACATAAAATCTGAGACTATTTTTCTTCATCTGTAAAAAGGATATAATAATATTCACCTTGAGAAGATATCAGAACTATTTGAAATGTATATGTTTAGCACAGGGCCACATATGGTAAGTATTCATAAGACATGGTTTGTTACTTTATTATTATTGAAGCAAACCTAGAGAAATATAACAGATACTTTAAAATATATTTAGATAGAAATGAAGACCCTGACACAAAGAAGTGACATTTTCAGGACAGAACACTGTGGGGCAAGAAGGTGGAATACAGAAAACTATGAATAAAACTTGGGAAAGAGGACCTCAGTATGCATGAGGGTGGGGAGGGAAGGCTCTCCCCTAAGCTCTTAGTCAAAATTAGTCCCTCAGGGAGGAAAATGGGAAATTTGTGTCTGAGTACACAATATATACTTTACAGGTATTTGAATTTATGTTCATGTTAAGGTATAATAACATATGCATTGTTTCATTCTGAAGTATGGGATCCACAATTCTCAAGGAATCTTCTCTTGATCTCCATAAAATTCCATGTTAGATAACCACATACAGAGATAGCCTCAAAAGAGACCCCAGAAATTCTGGAGTCGAGCATGAGCAGAATGAGAAAGCAGTACCTTTTACAGAATCATGTTTTTTTTTTTTTTTTTGCGGTACACAGGCCTCTCACCGTTGTGGCCTCTCTCGCTGCGGAGCACAGGCTCCGGACGCGCAGGCTCAGCAGCCATGGCTCACGGGCCCAGCCGCTCCGCGGCATGTGGGATCCTCCCGGACCGGGGCAGGAACCCGTGTCCCCTGCATCGGCAGGCGGACTCTCAACCACTGCGCCACCAGGCAAGCCCCAGAATCATGTTTTAATAACACTCATTTTTGCCTGGCCAGATTATGTATCTTAACACATCACCTTGTATTTTACATGTTTGTTTCAGTGCCTGTGACTACTCATTTAACTGTGAGTTCCCTGAAAGCAGGTACAGTTTTGCTCACCCTTGTGTTTCTTAACACCATGCATGACAAGCAGAGCTGCCTTAGGGCCACTGTAGGACTTAGACACATTTTAGAAGCACCGCTCCACATCATGTGTAACATGTTAAATTTTAAGAGCCATATTATGGCTCATTAAAATGATTATTTTTACTATAAAATTTTAAAGATATTTATAATTCTGGTTTTGGAATTTGGCTATAAGCCAAATACTTTATGATTGGTGCTAAATTCTCCACAGTGTCATAATGCACACCCAGGAATTCTTGCAAAGTGAAATAATCTAAATAACATTGTTTTCAGTGGTCATGAAATTTTAATGGAAATGAACCTTAACAATTAATGAGCTTGGAACAATGTTAATATTGGTAGACATTTAAACATTTATTATTTTTAATTTTTCTGGGCTATTTTCTTTTTAATATTTTGGAATCAATGATTTTTTTTTTCAGTTCTTAAATACTGTCAATGACCTTTGAAGAGTAAGAAGGCATATTGGTACACCATGGAGTAACTAGCACTGATGGCATAAAGTAGTTGGCCAATTAGTATTTCTGGATTAGATTGGTAATTTGAGAATATACACATGCCATTGGGTATTAGCCAAAGCCACAGCATGGTGCAGTTTTATTTAGTGCTGTCGCTACTAAGCCATTTTACACATAGCAGTGGTTGGCTATGTCAGTAATAACGTTGGCAAGTTGAGAAAGCAGCATTTCTAGAACAAGAGGGTTAAATTCTCTGTCAGAACAGGCCAGAGGCTGAAGTCATCCTGTAGATGTCAGCAGGGGGCAACCCACGTGAAAGCAGACGAACAGAAGTCAAACACCCTCAGATTTTGGAGAGAGAAGTTGGGCCTCACACATATTGGCAATATTAGAGCCAGGCCTTGTGGCTGATACTCATTAAAGGAGAGAGAGCTTCCAGGTGGACTCACAACATTTCTCTGAGTCCACCTTCTCTAGGGAGACCTGCCTTGACAAACCCTGTTCCCCAGACTGAGTGTGAATGACTGCAATGAACAGATGCTCCTGAGCACAGGAGGCCATCTTATTCCTCAGATGTACTGTAACAGAAAGAAAACAACAACTTGAAATAGTTGAGGGAGACATTCAAGAGAGCAGTTGGATCGATCCTAGGGTGAGATGGCTTGTGTTTGCTTAGTCACCATCACCCTGGTGGCAATTCTGTCACTCTTAAAGAGGCTTTACCTGTCCACACTGGACCTCTAGGTCTCAACTGGGTCACTATCTGCCCAGGAAACAGTACTGTATTCAAGACTGCACTGTCATCTCTAGGCAGGCTGGAAATAGATTTGAGAGTTTTAAAGCCTATCTGGATGGATATGATTCGTAAAACCTCTGATTTTTGCACATCGGATTATTCTTTCAGGATTGTTCCAGGGTGAGAATCCTAAACACTAGACTTGGAACAGAGTCTAGGTAGATAGTTATTTACAACTGAAAATTTCATTTGCCTTAATGATTCCCAAGTATACCTGAACCTTAACTGGATATCTAACTAACTCCAAATTATGCTTGAATTGCATCAATTATTCAACATTTTTCTTAAAGTGTGATGAGTACAGAATTACCAGTCATCTGTTGGCAGAGAGTTAAGACCTGTACAAAATACATCTCTGTTGGCAATATGTCTCCAGAAATTTGATAATCATATCCATGGTTTGGATGCTCTCTTACTAAAGGCTTTTGTGAGATACACAAATGGCAAGTATTGTGTTATAGCTGTCATACTTTAGAGAAAATGACCATGTTGCTGGAGCAAAATTAACTAGTCCAAAGATGCTAAGCCTTAGAGAAGAGGGCTAGAAGCTAACATGCACTGAGGATCTACTATGTGTTAATAAGGTCTCTCTCTCCTTCTCACTCTATAGATACAGATACAGATACATCTTTTGTAAGCATTGCATCACAATTGTGTTTGTCCGTAACTCTGACCTCTCTCAAAGCAAAATCTGGTACCATGAATAACACAAACAGGATTCTAGATGATTTTGGAGCACTTTCTTATTTGCTTAATAACCTTCAGTGGCTCCCTATCTCCCACTGGATCAAGTTTGAATAATTCTGCCTGCTTTTCAAGGTCCTCACTGGTCTCCCTACCCAGCCAGTCTTATTTCTTTTTCTTTCCCACATATTCCCTCTGAGCAATGTGTATCAGTATTTGCACTGACCTGTAAACATATACTCATTGCCACCTCCAAGGTTCTTTCTTTCCTCTTCTGTCACCTATGCAAATTGTCACCAATTCTTCAAGGATCCCTTCACAGTTCATCATTCAGCAGAGTTCAGTGAGCAGAAATGCTACAGACTTTTGTTGTTGTCATGTTGTAATATCTTACCTATAATACAGTAATTCACAAAGCATGGATTTAAAACAATGATATTGTAATGAAGTCAGTGGACATTTATGGCAAAGGAAGCTTTGAGGCTTTATCTCTTTAGAATAAAGCAAAACGCATAGCTGAAGCTGAACTGCAAATTACAACTCTAAGTCCTTTGGAATTTAAGGGGTAGCATTTTTCATGAGACCTTAGGTCAACAATGTGGCATTTAATCCTCCACTGAATACTTGAACATAAGCTTGACAAACTCCATTTTTAAAGTTATCAAGTTCTGAAATACAGTCAGTACACAGTATTTGAATCTACGGTGCTACCACCTCCATAATAAATAAAACTTGAGGGGTAAGTAAAACGTCCACCTTCTTTTTCTTTTCATGAAGGGAGACTGCTCTCCAAAACTGCTCTATAATTCAGAATAAAACTCATAGAGACTAAGCATAATAGTTCATATTTTCTTTATAGGCATTACAAGTAAGCATAACTATCAGTCATACAACTTTTTAGTTTTGAATGACATTCATTGTTCAGCAAAGGTTTTCCACACTATGGTTTTATGAAATCAGGCAGTTGTCAGAATTATTTATGGAAAGTTTCTTATATTTAAGGATTTTAAGCATAATTTTTTTTTTTTTTTTTTTTTTTGCATTACGCGGGCCTCTCACTGTTGTGGCCTCTCCCGTTGCAGAGCACAGGCTCCGGACGCGCAGGCTCAGTGGCCATGGCTCACGGGTCCAGCCGCTCCGCGGCATGTGGGATCCTCCTGGACCGGGGCACGAACCCGTGTTCCCTGCATCGGCAGGCGGACTCTCAACCACCGCGCCACCAGGGAAGCCCAAGGATAAATTTTTAAAATATCATTTTATGAAGATTTAAGATAATGAACACCAAGTGAAATGGCCCATTCTTAGGTAAATAGAAAAATACAGTGCAATTATACATGTCAGATGATCAGGTTTGAATCTGCTACTTTTAATCTAAGGTTGTTGATCTGATAAGAATTTCCTTCTACATAATCTAAAGTTACTTTTCAGTAAAAAAAAAAAAAAAATCCAACAAGGAAACACAGGCCCTGTGCTAGGTGCCAAGTGGTCAAAATCAGACACAGTTTCTGTCCTAGAGTTTTCAGGTTTGTGGAGAAGATAGATATGATGTACCAGGAAAGTAATAGCAAAATTAGACATGTTTCTACCCTCAAGGAACTAGGCTACTGTTAGGGAGGGGCAGTATTGTGTAAGTAAACAAACAAATACATCATTCCAAATCACAGTTGATCTTACAGAGAAAACATAGTACACAGTGATGAAGAACAAGGAGAGGGACTAATTTAGACAGAGTTAAGAGGTGCTTTTCTTAGGAGAGACACGTGTGCTGAGGGCTAAAGTGTGAGAAGGATCCAGCCATTTAAAGAGATGTTAGGGAGACGCAAGAGCATGTATAAAGGTCCTAAAACAAACAAACAAAAAGGTCTGTTTGTTCAAAGATCAGAGTGTATGCCACAGTAGCTAGAACAGAGGATGGAAGAGAAAAGAGACATGAAATAAGTTTATAAAAGATAGATTGCAGTCAGATCATCAGAACCATATAAGAAGTATCAAGGAATTTGAACTAGATCCTATGTACAATGGGAGAGCATAAAGGGGGACAAGAATGATTTAAAGTTTAAATTGTTCCTCTTGGCAAATAAACAGACTAAGAAGGAAGTCCAGTTGGACACTATTGCTGCCCTCCAAGGAAGAAGAGAGGGTATATTGTACTAGAGAGAAAGATAGAGAAATAGAGACCTGAGGTAGATTTCGAACGTAGACTCAAAGAATCTGTTGCTAGATTGGCTGGGGCAATGCAGAGGATTAAGAAAAGTAAATTAAGGATGACGCCCAGGTTTCTGGCTTAAGCAAATAAGTGGATACTACTGACATCTACTGAGTTGAGGAAGTTTGAAAGTAGAATGAAATTTAAAGCAAGGTGGGGTGGGATAGAGAGGAATTCAGCTGTAGTCACAGAGATTTTGAGATGCCTGTGAGATATTCTTTTTGAAATGTCAGGTGGGCAGTTAAATAGGTATATGAGGATACATTTGAAATGGGCATAATTGAGGGGTCCTCAGTCTGTAAATGATGAATAAAGTGATAGTAATAAGCAGTATCACCAGAAGAGAAAGGGTAAAGAGAGAAGAGAAGGGGATCCAAGCCCAAGTTCCAGGGCAAAAAGTAAAACTAAGCAAGAGACTTGAGAAGAAGTGGCCAGTGAAATCTGGGACACCAGACATCATGCAAATTAAAAGAAGAGAGTGTTTCAGGATATGTGTTGTATTACTGAGAAGTCAAGTACTCTTGGCTTTTACCCATTTATTGATTAACACCTGGGGGTTTATTTTAAAAGGTAAATAATGTTATCAAAATAAGATCATGTAACAGTAATAATAATTCAGATAGAGTTGGTAAGCTACTTCCACATACATTATCTGACTTGATCCCAACAATAAGTATAATTTATTACTGACTGCATTATACACTTAAAGACACTGGGGCTCTTGCAAGCAACTAATATTTAATAATAAATTCAACAAGTATTGTGAACTCCTGTTGTGAGAGGCAAGTTCTAGACTCTGCAGATATATCTGTGAACAAAAGAAATCACTTCCCAGTACTCACAGGGACAGTATCCTTTGCAATGATTATAGAGTACCACACAAGGCTAATAATTATTAAGAAGTGCAGAGTTTTGACTGCAGAGGTTCACTTTTTAAAATCTTAATTACATTTTATTAACAGTTCAGTAGTGGTAGGTATATTCTAATTGTTGTGCAAGAGGTTCACTTTTTTGAATTCTTGTTACTGTGCTGAATACAAAAATAATACAAGTTTTATGTATTTGAAGACATACTACATTTAGTAAACTAAATATATATGGTTACTCTATGTCAATATATGACATATTGGGGGAGCGTCTATCTGCATCTTAAACCTTTCAAAAATCATACCTATACTCAGAGTTCTTAATAATAGCAATGTTTGCCAAGATAAAAGCATGAAAATCTGTCCTGTTTGTGTCTGATGAAGTCCTTATCCATTTGGGCATTGTCCTGATAGTCTATCAATGCAGTCATTGGAACATATGGGTTTCCTGATATCCCATACATATTCTCTATTTTGTTTTCATGGATAAAGTAAGTTTTAGAATTACTTTGACAAAATGCAAGGTTGCTAAGTTTGTGCTTTTTCAAACAATGAAGAAAATAGAAATATCAACATATTTAATAGCATATACTTTATCTTCATTTTCTTATCCTCTTTTCCTTTAGGAACTTATTCCTGTCTAAAATAATATATGATGCCACAAAAAATGTGACATCTTACCTGTAAAAGAGTCAGATAACATTAGTGCTTGGTGGATTTATCAATATGTCTGGCACTTAAGAGATTTATGTGTGGGTCATTATGACAGGACATATGTAACATTGATTTTTGTGACTGGATTCATGCTATCTGGACTTGACTGTATAATCTTGTGTAAGAGCCGCTGACCCTCTGAAAAACTGCTTTGCATTTGTGCTTCTGTTTTGGATAAAATCCATAGTTCAGATTTCTTTGCCCTTCAAAATGACCATGATGGTTTCTGTGTCTTTTTTTTTTTTTCCCCTTCTGGAATTTATTTTGACTGAAGAACACTTTTTTTTTTTGTTTTTTTTTTTTTTTTTGCGGTACGCGGGCCTCTCACTGCTGTGACCTCTCCCGTTGTAGAGCACAGGCTCCGGACACGCAGGCCCAGCGGCCATGGCTCATGGGCCCAGCCGCTCCGCAGCATGCGGGATCCTCCCGGACCGGGACATGAACCTGTGTCCCCTGCATCGGCAGGCGGACTCTCAACCACTGCGCCACCAGGGAAGCCCGAACACTTTCTTTTTAAGAAATGAATTTCACTCTTGCCATGACTGAATCATTCTTAAAGCAACTTCAGTTTAACAGAGAGATTTCTGTTTTCCTTCCTTGGCATTTCATAAGGTTAAAGAAGACCTTAACGATAACCTTTGTGTGCAGTACCTACAGTCTACATGAGAATAGATGAATAACTATGTTATTTCCACTAAAAAAAAAAAAAGACAAATTCTATTGAAGCAAGTGTGAGCCAGACCAATGTTTCTCAAGGTGGTGGCACTACCCTACAGGGGGAATTTTTTTAAAGCATGGGCTATTTTGGGTTGTCATAACAAGATTGGGCACCACTTGTTTTTCAAGAGAGAGAGCCAAAAATGCTGTGTGTTCCATAGTACACCAACCAAGTGCAGTGCAGTACACCAACCAAGAATTGTTCTACGTCCCACATGACTTTCAAATGTCCTGCTGGTCACTTACATAGACAAAAATCTGTTTATAATCTGAGCCTAGAATCTAAGTAAATTTTACAGTAAGCGCAGTGTATTTTACATGGTTTTCCCTATAGAGATTTTTCCAGGAATGCCAGTACTAAGCAAATTGTGGAAGTATTTTATTTTGCTTTATCTGGACTTTAACAAAGAATTGGTTATAATTTCACAAAATCATATCCCTGACAGCAATGTCACTTGTGACTTTTGAGTCACCAATATAACCAATTCAACACACCTGCATCAACCTGTATTTCGAACAGTCACATGTCTGGAATTCCATGTATAGATGCAAGCATCCTACAACTTCATTTTATTTTCTTGTGTAGTCATGTCTATTTTCATATTAAAATGCATATTATTTCACTTAAATTTATTTCATTTTTCTTTTATAATAAAAACAGATCATTATATTGGTTTTTTAATATTATACATAGGATATAGTATCTACAATTTAATCTTGATATTAAAAAGGAACATTACAAAACATTTGTTATACAAAGGGTTATTGGTTGAACACTAGAGAGAACTTTTGACTTCTGAAACTTATGAGATAAGGGGAACTGTATTATCTCCTCTCTAAAGGGTTTTAGATGCTGTTATTCTGGACAAATTACAGCAGCTTCCCCACCAACTATCTGAGAGCACTGACTAGTTATATTGAAGAGATGTACACCAGGAATTCACCCTTTAGCATCTTTGTATATATGATACAATGGTTTGTTTCATGATGGTCCTGAGAATGAGAGCTACTACCCTGATCTCTTGGATCAGAGCATAGCCTGGAAGAAATGTCATTCTAATACAGTGAGTAAACACATCAGAAGCAAAACACTGGCCCCATCTATTCAGTCCTGTGTTGGTCCTTGAACCTATATAGCCTGAGGGACCTGCTGCCTCAGATAGCTTGAACAATGAAGCCTTTCCCCATAGGTACACATCAAACTTCTTCTCTCCAGGAAATTTTATCATTGACTTGTGAAGCTGTAGTCTGCTTGACACTCTCACTGTGGCTCAACCTGGTATTACAGTCCAAGAAAATTCAAGTAGGCTGTGTGCCCTTAGTCCTCCTCTCCTCCACCCTGCCCCCTCCCTCCAAAGGCTTCCAGAACCATATACAAATGTGCCCTCTGATGCCTGATGATCATCTCTTATTGTTTTTTTGACACAGGCTCAGCTTTTCACTGTAGTCATTGAACATTTAATTATATGAAATTCATGTAATAAAAAGTAACTAACTTATAAGGTTGTGATAAAATCTTAGCCAGAGGCAAGGATGATTTTAAAAAATCACCCTAATATATCTACGTACTCTAGTATAATGGTTTTTGTACACAGAATCTGAACCCCAAATTCTCAGGTGCCAATGACAGCTCTGCCTTTTACCAGCTCTGTGACCCTGGTCTAGCTACTTAACCTCTCTGGTTTAGCTCTTCTGCACAATGGTGATAATAATAGTACATATCTACCACATAGGACTGCAATGGGGATTAAATCAGTTAATTTATGCCAAGTGCCTAGAACAACAGCACCTTGCACATAAAAAGCATTCAATAAATATTAGTTATTATCCTTAGGATTGTGTTTCTGTTTCTAGGGATATTCACTAACACTTTCAAAGGCATTTACTTTCCCAGGTTTTTCAAGTGAAAAAGAGATCCAGAAGCTCCTTTGCTCCTCCTTCAATTCCTCTTGTGCTCCAGCAAAAGCATGAGTCCCTCTTTCTCCAAATCACAAGTATGTGAAAATTAAAATACTTTCCCATGACCTCATGTACTTAAAAATGTGTATTATGTCTTCCTTCTTGTAAATGTGAACCAAGAGGTGCTTTGGGCATGGGAGGCAGAGGTAGTTCTGTTTAGAGGCTTAGTCATTATGTTTAATTCTGATCCAAGTATGTCCTGGCTTCATCTATTAATCCAGTGATACTACATAGAATTCTTGCAACCTTACAGCACCATCCTTTATACTTTTTTGAATATTTGTTTCTTCTTTTGGAAAATAAGATTTCAACCTTCTATTCACATTGTTATTCCAATATGTCTAATACCTCTTCATTACCGTTCAGAACACCAGTGATTACCACTGCACCCAAACATCAATTAATGCTTGATAATGATTATGATGTTATGTAGCCAAAACAGAGGAGCCCTTGATTATTCTCTGTCTCTGTGTCATATCTTCAGGGTATATCTTTAATAAACAGAACACTAGCTCATCCCTTTGGACTGACTTGCCTAATAATCAGTAAAACTGATTTTGCACCCTGAATTTACTGTAACTTTTTTGTCTCACCTAGGAAGCACAACCTAAAGGTTATGAAGTTCTAGCCTTCTCTCCTCTGTATAAATTAATAATACTAGGATCATGCCCCCTTCTATTGACTTATATTTAAAATACCTGACATAAGAATTAAGGAAATTCAGCCAGATTTAATCCTTGCTTTCAATAGTTTACATCTCTTTATATTTACTTTTCCATTCCTTCTTTTTCTATTTTTTTTTACAGCAATCACTTTGTGGTTTTTATTCCTGGATAATGTTAATAGCTGGATTCTAGTCAACTGGTTAGAACAATGGGGTTGATGACAGGTAAAGATGAGATCTGCTGGGCCTGAAATCCTGTCCTCAGCAATATTTCTTTTGTCTCCTGGGATCCATTATAAGGCAGTACCATTTCATACAGTGTCGTGTAATTGTTAAATAACACCAGAAATATACACCCAAATTTTCAAAGAACTAGAATAAATCTTCCATCCATACAGACATAATTAGAATGATACATTTTTATGTCTACCCAATTCCCTTAGATGTATTTGCTATATTTCCCAAAAGAAAAGGAAACAAATCCTATGAAATCTGTCAGGGGGTCCCCAAAGGACATTCGGTTGCTTGCTTTAAAAGCACCAAATTTCAGAGAAGCTTGTAGCTGTCCATAACTCAAAGGATTCCTCACTCAAAGACTAATGTCTCTGCTGCTGCACATCATTGTGATTTTCCCTCATAACAGAGGATTCAGAGGTATTAAAGAGGTCTCAGTAAATTAGCATTGTTTTATGATAAATTTTAATTAATCATTTGAGTAAGGCAATGTGCCACTACATACATCATATGGAGGAATTCATCACAGTGTCACTTGCTTATTAAAAATTATTATTTAAAAATAAACCTTATCATAAAAGCTCCCTAAAGTGGAGGAGGGAAAGATATAAAATGAGGTAGAATGGAGAAAAAGAAAGAGAGATGGATGGAAAGAAAACAGATGTTAAAGACAGGGATGCATTGTAATATTTAAACACTTACAGTGTGTCTTTGTCACTCATCATGCTTGGCAGTGCAAATGAACAAAAAAGTGGGGAAAAGCACAGTATGTTAAAGTATTATGGGTATGTCAGATAAGCAGTTTGTCTGATGTTTCCACCTCTGCTGGAAAGCTGGCTTAAAACTGTGTGAACTATTCTCCAAATGGCAAAGATAAACTTCAGCGATTGTATAATTCCTCTCACTCTGATAGAGATAAATATGTTCATATTTTTCCCAGCTAATCCTCCTTGTTGGATGATAACATAAGGCTGCATCCATATGACATACAGAGATTCAAGACAGGTGGACAAGCATCCAGCCAACCATAATACTGTCTGCCCACTAGGTCATCTTGTTATCAGGGGTCCTTTCAGATTAAATAAGTTTGCTGCAAGTTAATGCAAAAATAAATCCACGAACCTGAATCCTCTAAGGCAGCGGTACCAGTCCCTTCATGCACAAAAGAATTGCATGGGAAAGTTTTTTAAAATGCTGATATCCAGGCACTATTAAAGACAAATTAAAAAGGTCTCTCTGGGTTTGGGGTCTGGACATCAGTATTGTTTTTTTTAAAGCTTCCCAAGTGATTCTAAAAGTGCAACTAGATTTGAGAACCACTGTTTAAAGCTTTTGAGAATAGTAAGTATGCCCAAATCTTGTCAGATTCCAACCAAATTTGAAAAAAAGACAGGGCATTTTGAGTGGCTCAGAGATTGAAATAAAAATATATGTGTTAAAAAGTGAGACATTAAAACAAAAAGCAAAAGTAAAGAAATTGTAGGAGAAACAACTGTGAACTTGACTTTCAGCAAATGATTATTTGAACACCCACTAAGTAAGAAGGTTCTATTTTGGTTGAATGATAAATGGAGAGGTAAATAAGGTAAATAAAAGATCTTACTAGATAGAATTACTTTACCAAGGATAGTGACCAACATTTACATACACTTCCTGAACAAAGGATGAAATGAGCAGAGTGTATGTCATAGGGAATGTAGGCAAACGTTAGAGAAAACATTTGAGGACTAAGAATCTTCAGCTCTTAAATGAAAAATACTGAAAACTGTGACTCTCTTGCACTGAAATGTTTAAAAATCAAGTAGACTCACATCCGTCTGATGGAGCCATAGTATGCTACAATTTTACTATCCTATGATTTTCGTTTGGTTTCTGCTCCCGAGCTTCTCCAAATTCCCCAAATCCACCAATTATCTACATTATTAAGAAAAGAGGAAATTCTACTAGTTAGTCAAAATCACAATTCTAGGTTATGTCCTTCCCTTTATACTTCATATCATTACACTCAGTACAATTTAGCCCTGAAGTAAAGCTAGTGAGTTTTTTTGGTTGTTGTTCTTCATATTTACCTAGAAGAATGTGCAGAAATATAATGACATAATATTTTTTTAATTGCTTGAAAAACTTAACCTATAGTTTACTTCATCTACAAATTAAAGTAGCTTTCATGATGTATGTTGGTGAAATTTTAATTGCAATTGAGTTTATCTCCTCTTTTCAAGGAATTCAAAGTACCTTGTAGATGAGTTAGGACTTATGATGTCCCCACAGTAAAAAGAATGTAGATGTTCACTTGATCTTATTATGTGCTTTCTTCTCATTAACCACTCATGCAAAAAAAAAAAAAATGGAGCTACTAATACATGCCAAAAACTGTGCTAGGTGCTGAAAATACCACCATGGAAAAAATATTCTAGTGAGAAGAGACAGACTATAAACACATAAATAAATAATGTCACTTGGAAATAATCCCACTTATTAAAATTAAGCAGGGTGCAGGGATAGACTCAAGAGTTGTGATTTGAACTGAGATGAACAAAGAAGGCCTCTATGAAAATACGACTTTGGGGCATTGTCCTAAAGAAGTGAGGAGGCAAACCACTCTTCTACCAGATATTTCAGAGGAATATCTAAAGAAAACAGAAAACATGAAGACCTGTGTATCAGAGAAAGAATGAGAATGTGGGAAGGGCGGAAAGGCATGGGGGTATGCATGGTGAATGGGGCAGAATGATTCTCTTCTCAAACATATTTACTTGTGATAAACTAGTCCTCTCTTCTTCTATACTCTGCACCTTGATCCCTGTCCCTATAAGTGGGCATCTGAGAAAAACTTAAGAGTTCCTAATTTTAGTTTGATATAATAATGAAGAAAAGGAGAATTCACACATTAGCCAGGGGCCCAGCAAAAAACAAGGCACATTCAAGTAGGATTGCTGAGAGTACGTAAGTAAGGGAGTATTTTATACAGGAGTGGGCACCCAGCAGCTAATGTTAGTAAGAAACCATCACCTGCAGGGTAAGGGGAGAAATTATGTTAAGAGTCTAAAAATAGGAGCTGTAGCCGTGCAAGAGGGGTTGCTCACCACGAGTTATGGGTCAGGCAGCCGCTGCCAGATTGGAGACCCAGAGGAAAGGAACCAGGGGAAGTAATGACCAGTCTTCTCTCTTTTTGCACTCTTTTGTCTTCTGTCAGTGCCTCCTATTGGCCCCCTTCACCCAGAACCCTAAAGGCAAGGAGCCCTGGCAACTTACTCTACAGAGTTTGGCATTCTCAGGCACAGAGAAGAGTAGAAAGAGGATTGGGGATAGGGGAGAGAGGCACATAGAGAAAAAACAGCACACACTGTAAGACTGTATTTCATTCATATTTTATCAAGCTTTTAGTCAGAAGCAGTTACAGCAGTAATAGTTAACAAGAATAAAATATGTAAATATGTTATGACTTGTAAGGAGTCAGTTAAGATATTCTTCCACTCACTAAAAATTGAAGTGCCTATGAAGCTTCAAAGGAATTTAGACGTTTTTAATCTACTACCCCAAAGAGGAGTTTGTGTGCATGTACAAACCATGCATCATTTTTAAGTGTATATGCATCTATGTCTATTATATTGCCTTGAGGATTTGAAGAAATTGCTAGTCTGTTCAATTGAGTCATCTCAGACATCACTCGCAGATCTTTATTCTGGACCTCAAGACCGTTTTGGAGGGCCAGATGCATACAACTGTGTCTCATTCTTGTTATCTAACAAGAGGCCATATATTCTGAATACCCTGTGCCAGATAGAGATCTCTGCACATTTCCCACTAGATGTCAAAGTTGTTGTGTTACCAGAGACTGTGCTTGGAGATATCACAATTCCACTCTCAAAACTCTTATTTAGAGGCTATTAAAAATCAGAGAGGATGTCATATGTTGATACATGTTCACATTATTCAATAGAAAGGACTCTGGTTGACAAGGATTTGAACTGAACTGTATTACTGTATCTTATGCCATGATTCTATTTATTATTATTATTTTATTATATAAGTTTCAGGTATACAGCATTGTAGTTCAACATCTGTATACACTACAGTGTGATCACCATCACCAGTCTAGTTACATCCACACAGTTGACCCCCTTCACCCATTTTGTGCACCCTCTTTCACCCCCTTCCCGTCTGGTAACCACTAATCTCTTTTTTGCACCTATGAGATGTTTCTGTTTTATTTTCTTTGTTGGTTGGCTTTATTTTGTTGTTGTTCTTTTTAGATTCCACTATGAGTGGAATCTAAAAAGAGTATGAGTAAAATCATAAGGCATACACATATATCCCCATATTCACTTTGTTATACAGCAGAAACTAACACAACATTGTAAAGCAATTATTCTCCAATAAAGATGTTTAAAAAAATCATAAGGCATTTTTCTTTCTTCATCTGACTTATTTCACTTAGAATAATACCCTCACAGCCATCAAGTTGCTGCAAATGCCAAGATTTCATTCTTTTTATGGCTGAGTAGTATTCCTTTGTATGTATACCACATCTTCTTTATCCATTTATCCATCGATGGTCACTTAAGTTGTTTCCAAATCTTGGCTATTGTAAATAATGCTGCAAAGAACATAGGAGTGCATATATCTTTTCAAATTAGTACTTTTGTTTTCTTCAAATAAATGCCCAGAAGTGAAATACAGTAGTTCTACTCTTAATTTTTTGCAGCATCTCCACACTGTTTTCCATAGTGCTTGCACCAATTTACAGTCCCACCAACAGTGTATATGTTCCCTTTTCTCCACATCCTTCCCAACATTTGTTATTCCTTGTCTTTTTGGTAAGCCATTCTAACAGCTATGAGGTGATACCTCATTGTGGTTTTGATTTACATTTCCCTGATAATTAGTGATGGTGAACGTCTTTTCATGTGCCTTTTGTTCACCTGTATGTCTTCTTTGGAAAAGTGTCTATTTAGAACCTCTGCATGTTTTATAATCAGGTTGTTCATTTTTTTGTTGTTGAGTTGTATGAGTTATCTATATATTTTGGATATTAACCCCTTATCAGATGTTATTTGCAAATATCTTTTCCCATTCCTTAGGTGGCCTTTTCATTTTGATGATGATTTCCTTCACGGTGCAGAGGTTTTAGTTTGATGTAGTCCCATTTGTTTATTTTTGCTTTTGTTTCCCTTGCCTTTGGAGTCAAATCTACAAAAACATCACTAAGACTGATGTGAATGAGGTTATCACTTATGATTTCTTCCACAACTTTTATGGTTTCAGGTCTTACATTCAAGTCTTTAATCCAATTTGAGTTAATTTTTGTGCATGCTGCAAGACAGATGAACACAGATGCTGTGGTCTATGTTCATTCTTTTGCATGTAGCTCTCCAGTTTTCCCAACACCATTTGTTAAAGAGACTGTCCTTTCTCCATTGTATGTTCTTTGTTCCTCTGTCATAGATTAATTGCCCATATATGTGTTGGTTTATTTCTGGGCTCTCAGTTCTGTACCATTGATCAATGTGTCTGTTTTTGTGCCAATACCATACTGTTTTGATTACTATAACTTTGTAGTATAATTTAAAATCAGAGCACATGATACCTCTAGCTTTTTTCTTTCCCAGTATTGTTTTGGTCTTTAAAGGTCTTTTGTGGTTCCATACAAATTATAGAATTGTTTGTTCTAGTTCTGTAAAATATGCCACTGGCATTTTGACAGGAATTGCACTGAACCTATAGATTGTTTTGGGTAGTATGGACATTTTAACAATATTAATTCTTCCAATTATGAGCACAGAATATCTTTCCATTTTTGTATCTTCTTCAGTTTCTTTCAACACCATCTTACAGTTTTCAGTGTAGAGGTCTTTCACCTCCTTGGCTAAATTCATTGCTAGGTATGCTATTCTTTTTGATGAAACTGTAAATGAAATTGTTTTCTCTTCTGATAGCTTATTATTAGTATATAGAAATGCCAGATTTCTATATATTGATTTTATATCTAGAGACTTTACTTAAGTAATTTATTAGTTCTAACAGGTTTTTTGTGGAGTCTTTAGGGTATTCTACATAAAGTATCAACGTCATCTGCAAAGACTGACAGTTTTACTTCTTCTTTTCCAATTTGGATGTCTTTTATTTCTTTTTCTTGCCTGACTGTCATGGCAAGAACTACAAATACTATGTTGAATGAAAATGGTAAGAGTGGATATCCTTGTCTTGTTCCTGATCTTAGAAGAAAAACCATCAGCTTTTTGCCACTGAGTATATTAGCTGTGAATCTGTCATATATGGCCTTTATAATGTTGAGGTACGTTCCCTCTATACCCACTTTGTTGAGAGTTTTTTAAAATCATAAATGGATGCTGAATTTTGTCAAATGCTTTTCTGCATCTATTGAGATATCATCTTTATGCTTTATTTTGCTAATGTTATGTATCATGTTGATTGACTTGTGAATGTTGAACCATCCTTGTATCCCTGGAATAAATCCCACTCGATTATGGTGTATGATCCTTTTAATGTATTGCTGGATTTGCTTTACTCATATTTTGTTAAGGATTTTTTCATCTATGTTCATCAAAGATATTGGCCTATAATTTTCTTTTTTTGTGTGGTGTCTTCGTCTGCTTTTACTATCAGGGTAATGCTGGTTTCCTAAAGTTTGAGAAGGATAGGTATTAAATCTTCTTTGATTGTTTGATAGAATTCACCACTGATGCCATCTGGTCCGGGCTTTTGCTTGTTGCGGTCTTTTTTATTACTATTTCAATCTCCTTATTAGTAATCAGTCTATTCTCATTTTCTATTTCTTCATGATTCAGTCTTGGAAGACTGTATGTTTCTAGAAATTTATCTTTTTCTTCCTGGTAGTCCAATTTGTTGGCATATAATTGTTCATAGTAGATCTTATGATCCTTTGTATTTCTGTGGTATCAGTTTTAAGTTCTCCTTTTTCATTTCTGATTTTTTTTATTTGAGCCCTCTTTTTTCTGCATTAGTCTAGCTAATAGCTTGTTGATTTTGTTTATCTTTTTCAAAGAACCACCTCTTAGTTTCATTGATTTTTTCTATTGTTTTTTTTTTTTTTTTAGTCTCCATTTATTTCCACCCTAATCTTTATTATTTCTTTTCTTCTACTAATTTTGGACTTTGTTTGTCCTTTTTTCCATAGTTCCTTTATGTGTAGATTATTCAGGATTTTCTTTTTTCTTGAGGTAGGCCTGTATTGCTATGAACTTCCCTTTCAGAACCACTTTTGCTACATCCCACAGATTGTGGTATGCCACATTTTTGTTCTCATTTGTCTCTAGGTATATTTTGATTTATCCTATGATTTTTTTTAAATTAATTTATTAATTAATTTATTTTTGGCTGCTTTGGGTCTTCGTTGCTGTGCCCGGGCTTTCTCTAGTTGCAGTGAGCAGGGGTTGCCCTTCGTTGCAGTATGCGGGCTTCTCATTGTGGTGGCTTCTCCTGTTGCGGAGCACAGGCTCTAGGTGCACAGGCTTCAGTAGTTGTGGCACGTGGGCTAAGTAGTTGTGGCTCACGGGCTCTAGAGCACAGGCTCAGTTGTTGTGGCGAACAGGCTTAGTTGCTCTGCGGCATGTGGGATCTTCACGGACCAGGGCTCGAACCTGCGTCCCCTGCATTGGCAGGTGGATTCTTAACCACTGTGCCACCAGGTAAGCCCTATCCTATGATTTCTTTAATGACACATTGATTATTCAGTAGTATGTTGCTTAACCTCCAAATTTTTGTGGGTTTTCCATTTTGTTTCTTGTGATTGGTCTCCATTTTCATACCACTATGGTAGAGGATGCTCGGTATGATTTCAATCTTCTGAATTTATTGAGACTTGTTTTGTGAACTAAAATGTGATATATCCCAGAAATGTTCCATGTACACTTGAGAAGAATGTATACTCTGTTGCTTTGGGATGGAATGTTCTGTACATATCTATTAAGTTCATTTTGTCTTATGTGTCATTTAAGTCTGCTCCTTCCTTGTTGATTTTCTGTCTGGGTGATCTATCCATTGATGTAAGTTGGATGTTTAAGTCCCCTATAGTATTGTGTTGCTGTTAATTTCTCCCTTTAGGTTCACTAATATTTGCTCGGTATATCTTACTGTGCCTATGTTGGGTGCATATACATTTATAAATCTTGTATCTTCTTGCTGGATTGACCCCTTTATCACTATGTAATTCCCTTATTTGTCTTTTATTACAGCCTTTGTTTTAAAGTTGATTTTGCCTGATAGAAGTTTAACCCCAGCTTTCTTTTAATTTCCATCTACGTGGACGTTGATTTTGCCTGATACAAGTTTAACCCCAGCTTTTAATTTCCATTTGCGTGGACTATCTTTTTCCATCCCTTCACCTTCAGTTTGTGTGTGTTCTTACTACTGAAGTGAGTCTCTTGTCAGCAGCATAGAGATGGGTCTTGTTTTTTATCCACTCAGCCACTCTATTTCTTTTGAGTGTCAAATTTAGTCCACTTACATTTAAAGTAGTTATTAAGAGGTATGTTGCCATTTTGTTAATTGTTTTCTGGCTGTTTTTGTGGTTCCTCTCCATTCCTTTCTCCTTCTCTTTCTCTCTTCCCTTGCATTTTGGTAGCTTTCTTTAGTGTTATGTTTAGATTCATTTCTCATTATCTTTTGTATATTTGCTATGATTTTTTCCTTGTGGTTACCATGAGGTTCACCTATAACATCTTACATAAACAGCAGTCTGTTTTAAGTTGGTAGCAACTTAAATTTGAACACATTCCAAAGATTTATCCTTATACTTTTGATAACACATTACATCTTTTTTTGTATCCCTTTAATTATTGTAATTTTTACTATCTTTTAACCTTAATACTTCCTTTATAAGTGATTGATCCACTCCCTTTATTATATAGTTATCTTTTCCAGTGAGATTTTTTACTTTTGCATGTTTTCTTATTACTAATTAGTGCCACTTCTTTCAGCTTAAAAAAGTCCTTTTAACTTTTCTTGTAGGGCCAGTTTAGTGGTAGTGAACTCTTTTAGCTTTTGCTTAACTCCTAATCTGTCCTTCAATTCTGAATGATAACCATTCTGGGCAAAAAATTATTGGTTGGAAGTTTTGTGCTTTCAGCACTCTGATTATGTCATGCCACTCCCTTCTGGCCTGTAAGGTTTCTGCTGAAAAATCTGCTAATAGCCTTATTGGGTTTCCCTTGTATGTAACTAGTTGTTTCTCTTCTATTGCTTTTAGAATTCTCTCTTTATCCTTAGCTTTTATCATTTTAATTATAATGTATCTTGGTGTATGTCTCTTTGGGTTCATATTATTTGGAACTCTCTGGGCTTCCTGAACCTGGATGTCTGTTTCCCCAGGTTAGGGACGTTTTCAGTCACTGTTTCTTCAAATATTCTTTTCTGGTTTTGTCTTACTCTCTTCTCCTTCTGGGACCCCTATAATGTGAGCGTTATTCTGCTTAACGTTGTCTCAAAGGTTCCTTAAGGTATCTTCACTTATTTTAATTTTTCATTTTGCTGCTCTGTCTGGATGAGTTCAATTTTGCTTTGTCTTCTAGCTGACTGATTTGTTCTACCTCATTCAATCTGCTGTTAAACCCGTCAGTGTTTTTTTTTTTTTTTTTTTTTTTCAGTTCAGTTATAACTTCTGTTTGGAATTTTCTTATATTTTCTCTTTGTTGAAGTTCTTACTGTGTTTGTCCATTCTTTTCTCAAGTTTGGTGAGCACCTTTATGATCACTTTGGACTCTTCATCAGTAACTTGATTATCTCTGTTTTGTTTAGGTCTTTTCTGAGGTTTTGTCTTTTTCTTTTGATTGGAACACATTCTTCTGCCTCCTCACTTTGCCTAAGTCTCTGTGTTTGTTTCTATGTATTAGGTAAATCACCTACCTCTCCCTGTCTTGAATGAGTGGTCTTACATAGGAGGTATCCTGTGGGGCTCAGAAACACAATCCCTCCTGGCCACTAGAGCCAGGTTCTCAATGGGTTTCCCCCCCATGTGGGCTGTGTGTACCCCATGCTGTGATGGGGCCATGGCTCCTGCTGTGGTATGCTGGTGGGCAGGGTTAGCCCCCAGAATGGCTGCAGGCCCAGCCATAGTGGCTGCAGTGCACTTGGGTTTGGGATTGGGGCCCGGTCACAGTAACTTCTGGGTATTGATGGGCAGAACTGGCTCCTGGAGTGGTAGTGGGGTCTGGCCACAGTGGCTGCCAGGTGCTAGTTGGTACGGCTGGACCCCCAAAATGGTTGTGGGGCTTTGCCACAGGGGTCACTCAGTGTTGGTGGGCAGAGTTATCATCTGGCTGGCTGTGTGCCCTAGCCAAGGTGCAGGAGTGGGTGGGTCTCTCAGTGGGGCACACCTACTGGTGTAAACAAGTTAGACAGAAATTTCCAAAATGGTACCCACCAGTGCTATTAGCTAGGTGGACTGAGATCACAAAAATTGTTCCCACCTGTGTCTCAGTCCCCAGAGAGAGTGTCAACTTGTTCCTGCCTCTCTGCCAGATCCTTCAGTATTAGTAAGTGGGTCTTCTTCACCTATGATCCATGAGCTTTTCAATCTGGTGTTTTTGAGCTAGCTTTCACATCAAGTGAGTTTGTGTGTAAGCCCTTTAAGAGAAAGTTTTCCGTTCCCTATAGTTCTATAGTTTTCCTATACATATTCCCCATTGATTTTCAAAGCTGGGTGTTTGGGGGACTCATCTGTCCTATGCCAGATGCAAGGGTTGGAGTACCTGACGTGGAGCTCAAATCCCTCACTCGTTGGGGATAATAACTGTACCTTTATGATCCTTCCCATTTGTGGATTGCTACAGCTGGGGTGTGTTTTTTTTCCTTGGCGTGGTCATACCTCTGTTTCTCCTACCCATCTTGATACTATCCTTTTACCCTTCATTGCTGAAATTCCATTCATCCAGTTTTCAGGTCCCATTCAGAGAATTATTCCATATGTAGTTGTAGATTCATTGTGCATGTAGGAGGAGGCAAGTTCAAGATCTTCCTATGCCACCATCTTGAACCCTCTCCTCTTGCACTGTGATTTTAACTAGACTGCATAAAACTTGGCAAGAAAGCATACAGAGGGGTATCTGTTCTTCTAATTCTAAGAATATTCTTATAATATTTTATGATCCTCTGTGTGGATGCTAATTCAGATCATTTGGTGGACTGCTTTCCATCATTAGAGTTTCCATTTGTGCATTATTTAACAATTGTGCTGGATTTTTTAAAAAGTGAATTGTTTCTTCAGTAACTTTCCAGAGCTAAGGAACAGCTGAGATGAGATCCCTTATTATTGGGCCAATATTACTGACAAACTCCAGGAGTCAGGAATCATCAATACATTCATGGCCACACTGCTTTTAAGAAATAGGCCTCTCCACTCCAGAGTGTGTACATTCAAAGGCAGAAGAAAAAACTAAAGAAGAAAATTGGATTAAATGACAACTTAGTTATTATCAATTTGCTTCAAGTATCAAATATGCTCAGCATTTAAGAATCCATAGAACATCTGGATCAGAAAGAACTTGCTGAGAGAAAAGACCCAGTGGTTTTGCTTCCCCTGAAAAGAGAGTTTTACAGCTGGAAGGAAACAAAGATTATCATTAATCCTCTCATTTCATTAGTGAGAACACTGAGGCTAGTAGGGATTGGGTAGCTGGTTATATACTCCAAAGCTAATTGGTTATCAAGCTAAACTCATGTTGGCCTTCCTAGGAGCAGAGCCTTAGACAAAGATTCAGATGAATGAAATTTACTGAGGGACTGATCTCAGGAGACAACAGAAACTGAATGAGGGATGCAGGTAGGGGAAAGAGCTCATTGAGAATATATCACAGGTAAGTCGAACCTTCACCTGATCCATGCAGGTGCTAGCGCAGTAGGCACTTTGCAGAATTGATGCCAACTCAGGCAAAGCAGCTGGACTTTTGTATTCATTAGTCTTTGGATGTGGGCTGTTTAGAAGTGGGAAATAGGCATAACTTCCCAGGTGAGCCATGTCTTAGAGGCCTGCTGTGAGCCATTTGCAGCCAATGCTGAAACTGACGGGTAGTGTACCAGTCCAGTAATAGGATTCTGGGCAGGGCACCAACAGCATCTTCTATGGAATCAAAATCCTAATTCAGGTCTCCAGACTGCTACATACCTTCTTTTGAGCAAATATATATATAATGTTGCCCATAGCTTACTTTTTTTCCTACTCAGTGTACCATAACTCAATCTTTTATACTTTCTTCCCTCTCATTCTAATGGTAAGCAAGGTAAGACAATAAATTACTAAATTTATTTCCTCCTATCCCTTTGTTTCTTCAGGTGCTCAGAGTTGTGAGAACTGGTGTTGTGTCCCTGACAGTATCAGGCTACTGTTTTGGCATGCTGCACACTATTTTGTGTCCTTCAATTAGTATGGATTTTGGTATTGTGTCAATAGTGATAATCTAAAATTTACTTTCTCAGCCGAGGTACCCACTCTACTACTTCTTCCTTAATAGAAGGTATTGAACAAAGTATTTAGACCAAATAAATCCACCTAAAAAGAACACACTGAAAATGTAAGGAAAATGTAAATAAAAAGCTAGACCACAGGAGAAGATTCAAGTCATTGCACACCTTAAATAATAGAAGTCTATGAATTCATGCTGGCAGACCTAAGTAGGTCACCTAATCAGTTGTTTACTGTGCTGTTGGATATGAAGCATGATAAAGGAAGCAGGGAAGAAACTGCATGTGCTCCATCTCCATAACGACAGAGAAGAGAACAATTACAAGAGACCCTGGCCAACCACCTCCACAAAAGCAGTTTTAACCTCAGAGCAATGAGGAGTGACATAGCAAACTACTCCTGATGTCTGAATAACATAGGGCATTGAGCCAGGTAAAAACTTTCCTTTTTTAGAGTACTGAAGACTTCAATCCTTGGACAGATTTGCTGAACCAGCTAAAACCTTGAAAGGACTGAGCTAACTACTGCAAGAATAACATACAATAGCAGAATGAGAGTTTCAAAGTAATTTAATTGCAGTATGTACTGTATTAAAGATCAGACAGCAACATATACTAGTAAATATTAAGAGATTGGTACACTGTCAAAACTTAGCTGTACTATCAAGGATGCATCTTGTCTTAGATATGGTACTGTAAATGATAACTTGTTATTAAGGTCTAAATAACATTTTAAAATAACATTTTCTTCCTTTTCTCTACCTTATATTAAAACTGAAATTAAACCTTCAACTACACTTTTTCAAGACATGATTGGTTCTCCCTATTTTTTTTTTTTTTTTTTTTTTTTTTTTGCGGTACGCGGGCCTCTCACTGTTGTGGCGTCTCCCGCTGTGGAGCACAGGCTCCGGACAGGCAGGCTCAACGGCCATGGCTCACGACCCCAGCCGCTCCGCCGCACGTGGGATCTTCCCGGACCGGGGCACGTACCCGTGTCCCCTGTATTGGCAGGCGGACTCTCAACCACTGCGCCACCAGGGAAGCCCTCCCTAAGTATTTTTAACATTCTCTTCAAAAACTTTGCAAAGCAATCTAGACAGTTTTCTTATATTTATTTTTTTTAATGTAAGGTGAACTTATTTGGGAGATTTGTTTACTGAGGTTTTTGCCAGTTAGGAATTTTATCTTTCAGTATAAAATCACTCATTGCACCCAACTGATCTCCTTTTTAGAAAATATAACTCCGAGACATTTGGACTTGATCTTTGATTTTACATTTCTGGACATTCTCCAGAGAGCTTGGTAATTCTCTGCAAATTTTTCAGTCTGAATTTTTTTTTTGCCAATGAAGAATATATTCGAAAGGATTACTAATAACAAATCCAATATATCAGTCATTATACCTCAGCCCCTAATAAATCCTTCCCAGTGGAATTCAAATTTCTGAGAATCCCTTTCCCCCTTCCCTCCAACACCAGTCCTTTATCCCATGAATTTTTGTAAACAGAAACGTTTAGGGGCTAAATGTCTTAGACTGTAGCCAAATCCTACAGAGTATCAATAAACCAGTTTGTAAAGAAGTGGGAAAATATCATTCAAGAAAACTTCGCTGTCTTGAGTGGACATAGCAGATTTGGATGCCTGTCTTTGCAAGTCAAAATTTATGCTCTAATGAAAACTGCACTACTCAACAAATCTATTTATAAATTCATTCTAAATACTGAATGAATTCATTCCCAATGCTTAGAACATTATTCATTTCCTTCTATTCTTTGCAACGTACATAATTAATAAATTATAATTTAGGTTGGCCTACTGTAAAGAGATTTGATTTAACATGATCAGTCTTTAGAAGAGACCTCTTCCTAGTAACCTGTGTTGTCCTTTCAAGAACATCAAACCAGTATCTGAATGGGTTAGAGCACAGCCTGTGACACCAGATTGAAAGTCCAGCCCAACCCCCACCTATCACTAGTCATGTGTGAACTTGGATGAGTTGCTGAACCTCTCAAAGCACTGATTTTCCTACCTCTAAAAGGGAGTCATAACAATAGTTACCTCAGTGGGCATTAGTGAGTACTGATGAATTAATGTGAGCAATGCCCTCTGCCCCATACCTGATAGAGTAGGTGCTCAACAAATGACTGCTTATTAACATGTTTGAAAAGGGAGCCATACAATATTTTTACTATACACTACTCTATTACCGAAATGTAACTGTATAATTTAAGTTGAATGGAAATGCTCCTATCGATGAAGACTTTTGACATTTCTAGAATATAAAGCTGATTCTACTTCCTGGCATAAGATCCTTCAGTGATTCCCCACAATCTGGATGACAATATGCAAACGCTTTGTCATGATACATAAGTTCTTTCATCACATCTCTCTCCTTGCCCCACATCTCCTCAGCTTTATCTACTACTACTCCTGACTTGAATAAATGCAACTGTCATACAGCCCCTGAATATGTCATGCTATCCATGTCTCTGTACCTCTGTCTATGCTGTTCCCTTTGTGTGGAAGGCCTTCTCTTTTGCCTTCCTTTAATCTCCTGCCAAACTTGTGCTCCTCCTTCATTACCTCCCTCATGAATCTTTTCTTCTGGATAGTCTTTGCTGATGCTTCCCATTCTCTAAGCAAAAGTAATAGCTCTTTCCTTTCTACTAGGTTCAATTATCATACCAGGCAGTAAAAACATGTGTTTACCTGTCTGGCTATATTAAGCTATGAGTTTACTGATGGCAGGCATGGACTTTGCTCTCTTTGCTATCTCTCTGGTATAGACCATGCTCCTTGACTAGTGTACCTGCACTAATATTTCTTCTGATGAATGAATTAATGACCAAATGTATTTATCAAGATTTTTTACCAGTTCTTACCACCTCCATTGCTCCACCCTGATCCAAATCAATCTCTAAGTTGGTTTCTTGGCACACATCTGCCTTCCACAGTCTATTCCCAGCAAAATAGCCAGATTGCTACTCAGTACCCTCCCATCGTTTCTCATCCCTTTTAAAGTAAAGCCTAAGTCCTTACAATTACCTCAGGATATGAGTGATCAGGACCCTATTGCCTCACGAACCTCATTTACTCTGACTCTCATTCTCTGCCACATCACTCTATTCACACTGGCCCCCTTTTCATTCCTCGAACATACTAAGCATGCACTTTGCCACAGGGTCTTTGCAGTTAACAGTTCTCTCTGCTTGGCAAACTCTTCACTCACTTACCAGCACAGCTCCTTCCCTCACTTTGTTTGAGTCTCTGCTCCAATATCAATTTATTTTAGAGCCCTCTCTGGTCAATCCATATAAAATAACCTCAACAACAACAACCATGCCCCAATTCTCCCAACTCCCTTATCCTCCTATATTTTTCTTCCTAGCACTGATCTCCATCTTATTTGTATTCACTATATTTACTTCTGTATTTGTCTATTGCTTGTCTTTCCCACTTGTATATAAGCAACTGATAAATGTGCATTTAATAAGTTAATATATTTAACATTATGCTCATTATAGAATATTCTCTTCTTTCTGGCTAATAGTTTTGCTTTAACTTCTGCTTACGCCTATTGCTTTTCCCTTCTTTCCTTAACAGAGAAAACTTGGAATGGGACAAAACTGAGAAACATTTGTAAGTTGAGGAGCCATACTTAGGAGGTTATTCTTTTTATAGCATGAAGGTAGAGGGCTTTACGAAACTTTATATAGTGTGGAATTGGTCTTTGAGCCTCAGAGTTTTTTATTCCTACATACATCACCTTTCCCACTCATACCATTTTCCTTTCTCATTTCAAGCAGTCAGTACTTTGTACTCTTTCTCCCCAGTTTGGAATTCTTAGTGATTCCCTCCAACCCCATTCTGATCACTGGTCCCTTTCTTCTATATTAGACACTCTCAAGAAAGAGCTTCTGTCTTTCTTCCTACTTTAGAGACTTTTCTCAGGAAGCATCAGAAACTCATGCATGCTAAATCTTGAGAAGATTTGAATTTTGCCAGAGATTAAAGTCTTAAAATAGAAAACTGAAATTCTACTGTGGATTATGAAACACCAGCAGGAAAAAGCAGGAGCTGACATTTTTTATGTTAGTCTTGTCAACCCTGAAATTACACTTCTAGGAGATCATTTCCCCAGTGCTAGGTACTAGGTAAAACAGAAAACTAATTAACCATCTCAAGAATTGAGATCTAGCTTTTGTTAAATATCTAGAACTAGAAGAGTGTCAAGAATATAGTGGATACTATGAAGTCATGTATTATTTCTTTAATTAAAGATTTTTGTGGCTCAACAGAAATCTAACAAACTTTAAAGGAGAATTTTACAAGGTTTCTAGGTCTCTACAATTATGTTTTCACTGAGTTTCCTTGCTTTACAGCTTCCTTGCTATTCTTCCCATGTTTTTCATGTCTTTTCCTGGTCTAGAATTCCTAGAAACTTTCTATGTATGTAGGCCATAATAAACTGACACTTTTTCTATAGGCAGTGGGAGCATTTTTATAGAACTTTTGAAAGTACTTTCATATGGTTAACCAAGTTTCTTTGGGCCCTCATATAGGGAAGTTGAGTGAGTCAACCACAGAACTGGGTCACTGAACTGTTTAGTGACAAAAGGTAGATGAATCACACCCAATGATCATGAGGGAGGGCTCTTGGTGCTGTATTATCCTCATATGCAGGAATGACATTACTGACCTACCAGTGTCAGGATTCACACTTTGAGCTGCTATTCCAATAACAATGATGGATTTGCTTTGATCCACCCACAAATTCCTAGCTCTATTCATGACCCACAGAATACGTTTTCTTTAATATTCAATTAATTATGTAAGGTCCAGAAATTACATAAGATCCAGAAGTGGCCAAGTGTTTTAAATCTGTACAATAGGATTCTCTAACCAACTAATTTAAATTGAGACCTGGCATTCTGGGCAGCAATCAGCAGAGCACCAAGCAATTAGTTCCAGGAATACCTATCCAATTAGGCCTGGGCCTACAGCCATAATAGGTGTTTCATCTTTGTTTTTGTAATGCTGTTTGTTGTTGCTAAAATATTTAAATGTTTTAATGTATTTTTATCACAAAAAGGTTTCTTGGTGAAGGTCATGGATTTTTAAAAGCAATTAATAAATCAAGAAAATTTCTTATAAATATTTTATGATGACTGGGGTAATCAAGCCAAACCTGCATTTATGCATCATATGTTTTTAAAGACAACAGTTTATTTCATTATTTTTGACTCCTAATCCAGTCAAGACTCTAAGAAAATAGTTAGCGGCTAAAGAAATAGAGGAACCAAGGCAGAAAAACTAAATCAGTGTTAAAAGACTCCAGACTGAATCACTAAACAAGCCAGAGACAAAGCATCTTTTCCCTTTCCTAATCCTCCCTTTACACTTGCCATTTGTTAACATGGGTCACTGCTGTCACATTGACTACTGTGGATTATGAGTGCTATCAGCAGGTTGAATTAAATTCCTATTAAACCTTCATTTGGAGATTTGGGCCATGTCTTCATTTCTCTGGAGTTGTGGTTAGATGTGTTGCCATGTAATTTGGGGAGGTAGGGATCAAAATGGTCCCAAAATGTGTCTTTATTTTAGGCAGTGATCTGCAGACAGGATACGTTGTGTTTTCAAGAAATACATTATAACCAAAGCATAACTTTCTTATTTAACATTATCTTACAAGATCCTTTTTGACCTACCTCCTAGAGTAATGAAAATAAAAACAAAGATAAACAAATTGGACCTAATGAAACTTAAAAGCTTTTGCACAGCAAAGGAAACCATAACCAAGACTAAAAGTCAAACCTCAGAATTGGAGCAAATATTTGCAAAAAAAGCAACTGACAAAGGATTAAGCTCCAAAATATACAAGCAGCTCATGCAGCTCAATATCAAAAAACAAACAACCCAATCCAAAAATGGGCAGAAGACCTAAATAGACATTTCTCCAAAGACATACAGATGGCCAACAAACACATGAAAAGATGCTCAACATCACTAATCATTAGAGAAAAGTAAATCAAAACCACAATGAGGTATCATCTCACACCAGTCAGAATGGCCATCATCAAAAAATCTAGAAACAATAAACGCTGGAGAGGGTATGGAGAAAAGGGAACCCTCCTGCACTGTTAGTGGGAATGTAAATTGATATAGCCACTATGGAGAACAGTATGGAGATTATTTAAAATGAACTAAGAATAGAACTACCATATGACCCAGCAATCCCACTACTGGACACATACGCTGAGAAAACCTTAATTCAAAAAGATACATGTACCACAATGTTCATCGCAGCACTATTTACAATAGCCAGGACATGGAAACAACCTAAATGTCCATCGACAGATGAATGGATAAAGAAGATGTGGCACATATATACAATAGAATATTACTCAGCCATAAAAAGAAATGAAATTGAGTTATTTGTAGTGAGGTGGATGGACCTACAGTCTGTCATACAAAGTGAAGTAAGTCAGAAAGAGAAAAACAAATATTGTATGCTAACACATATATATGGAATCTAGGAAAATGGTACAGATTAACTGGTTTGCAGGGGAGAAATTGAGACACAGGTGTAGAGAACAAACGTATGGACACCAATGGTGGAAAGCGGCGGGGGGATGGGGGGTGTGTGTGATGAATTTGGAGATTGGGATTGACATATATACACTAATATGTATAAAATGGATAACTAATAAGAACCTGCTGTATAAATAAATAAATTAAATTAAATTTATAAAAAGATACATGTACAACAATGTTTATCCCAGCACTATTTACAATAGCCAGGACATGGAAACAAAACAACCTAAATGTCCATTGACAGATGAATGGATAAAGAAGATGTGGCACATATATACAATGGAATATTACTCAGCCATAAAAAGGAACAAAATTCAGTTATTTGTAGTGAGGTGGATGGATCTAGAGTCTGTCATACAAAGTGAAGTAAGTCAGAAAAAAACAAATACCGTATGCTAACACATATATATGGGATCTAGGAAAATGGTACTGATGAACCTAGTGGTAGGGCAGGAGTAAAGATGAAGACGTTGAGAATGGACTTGAGGACCCAGTGGAGGAAGAGGAGGCTGGGACATAGTGAGAGAGTAGCACTGACATATATACACTACCAACTGTAAAACAGATAGCTAGTGGGAAGCCACTGCATAGCACAGGGAGATCAGCTCGGTGCTTTGTGACAACGTAGAGGGGTGGGAGAGGGAGGGTGGGAGAGGGAGGCTCCCAAGGGAGGGGATGTAGGGATATATGTATACATACAGCTGATTCACTTTGTTGTACAGCAAAAACTAACACAACATTGTAAAGAAATTATACTCCAATAAAGATGCTAAAAAATAAACAAATAAATAATCAAAGTGTAAAAATCACATAGAATATTTGAAGGGAGACTATTAATACCAATACTCAAAAGAAGAGACACTTTTCTCTTAACTACTCTACCTTATCCCTTTACATTCACAGATCAGGGAAGATAAAAGCCTACAGATGTAGTCTTTTATTTTTAAAATTTTTATACAATTTTTATAGGTTACTTTCCATTTATAGTTATTACAAAATATTGGCTGTATTCACTGTGCTGTACAATACATCCTTGTAGCCTATCTTACACCCAATAGTTTGTACCTCCCACTCCCCCACTCCTATATTGCCTATCCCACCCCAGAACCACTAGTTCTGTTCTCTGTATCTGTGAGTCTGTTCTTTTGTTGTTATATTCACTAGTTTGCTGTATTTTTTAGATTCCACATGTAAGTGATATCATATAGTATTTGTCCTTCTCTGTCTGGCTTACTTAACTTAGCACAATGCCCTCCAAGTCCAACCACGTTGCTGCAAATGGCAAAATTTCATTCTTTTTCTTATTACTGAAACATAGTCGATTTACAATGTTGTGTTAGTTTCAGGTGTACAGTAAAGTGATTCAGTTATACAGATATATAAATATTTTTTACATTCTCTTCCATTACAGGTTATTACAAGATATTGAGTGTAGTTCCCTGTGCTATACTGTAGGTCCTGTTGGTTATCTATTTTATATATAATCCCAAACTCCTAATTTATCCCTCTCCCCTCTTCCCTTTGGTAACCATAAGTTTGTTTTCTATGTCTGTGAGTCTATTTCTGTTTTGTAAATGAGTTCATTTGTAACCTTTTTATACATTCCACATATAAGCAATATCATCTGATATTTGTCTTTCTGTGTGGGTTACTTCACTTAGTATGATAATCTCTAGGTCCATCCATGTTGCTGCAAATGGTATGTTCTTATTCTTTTTTATGGCTGAGTAATATTCCATTGTATATATGTACCACATCTTCTTTATCCATTCACCTGTTGATGGATGCTCAGGTTGCTTCCGTATGTTTGCAATTGTAAATATCGCTGCTATGAAAATTGTGGTGCATGTACCTTTTCAAACTTGTGTTGTTGGGTTTTTTCATATATATAACCAGGAATGGAATTCCTGGGTCACATGGTAGTTCTAGTTTTCGTTTTTTGAGGAACCTCCATACTGTTTTCCACAGTGGCTGTACCACTTCAGATGTAGTCATATCTTTTTTTTTTAAATTAATTTATTTATTTTTGGCTGCATTGGGTCTTCATTGCTGTGCACAGGCTTTCTCTAGTTGCAGCAAGCAGGCGCTGCTCGTCGTTGCAGTGCACGGGCTTCTCACTGCAGTGGCTTCTCTTGTTGCAGAGCACAGGCTCTAGGCGTGAGGGCTTCAGTAGTTGTGGCACGCAGACTCAGTAGTTATGGCACACAGGCTTAGCTGCTCCGTGGCATGTGGGATCTTCCCGGACCAGGGCTCGAACCCATGTCCCCTGCACTGGCAGGCAGATTCTTAACCACTGCGCCACCAGGGAAGTCCCTGTAGTCATTTCTTGATCACCAGCAGAAGGTAATCTCAAATTAAGCCTATCTGTTCTTTTCTTACTCCCATGGCTTTAGTGTACATGTCAACTGACATGTCATACACTGGAACCAATTTAGGAAACAATATTGTGGAGGAGACTCAGCACTGAACACTGTGAAACAACATTTTGCAAAGTGTCTTCCATGGAGCAAGTGCATCAGAATCACTGGAGTGGTTATCCAAGTACTACTTGGATAGTGGTATCCGATTTCTGGGTCCCAGACTAAACCACCTGAACCAGATTTTCCAAGGCTGGAACGCAGTAACCTGCATTTTAAACAGGCTCCTGAGTGATTCACATGCTACAGAACTACTGACTTGTTGGAGAGTAATTTATAACTCTCATTCTGCTCACTGCCTTAAAGAAAGTTAAAAAAGGAAAAGATTAAAGTAAAAGAAGTCACTGGAGCTATTTGCAAAAGCACTACATAAACAGTGTTCAGTGTAGCAAGAGCCTAAACAACCTAACTATAGTACAAATATAAAATAAGGCAGGGGCGAACAGTCGCGGCTCGGACTGGACTGTTTCTGCGCCCTCTGCTCGGCTGGCCTCATCCCCGACGGCACCAATGACCCGTGCCTGCCCACTTCTCGCCTTTCTGCAGCACACCAACCTGTGGCCAGACTGGGGATGCGCACCCTGCCGGGCCCTGGGGGTCAGCCGTGTAGCTCACAGGGTCTTGGTGCTCTGAACAGGTGTCAGACCGTGCCTCTGAGGTAGGAGAGCCAAGTTCGGGACATTGGTTCAACAGAGACCTCCCGGCTCCACATAATATCAAACAGAGAAAGCTCTCCCAGAGATCTCCAGCTCAACGATAAGACCCAGGTCCACTCAACGACCCACAAGCTACAGTGCTAGACACCATATACCAAACAACGGGCAAGACAGGAACACAACCCCACCCATTAGCAGAGAGGCTATCTAAAATCATAATAAGGTCAGAGACACACCAAAACACACCACTGGATGCAGTCCTGCCCACCAGAAACACAAGATCCAGCCTCAACCACCAGAACACAGGCACCAGTACCCTCCACCAGGAAGCCTACACAACCCACTGAACCAACCTTAGCCACTAGGGGCAGACACAAAAAACAATGGGAATTACGAACCTGCAGCCTGCGAAAAGGAGACCCCAAATACAGTAAACTAAAAAAAATGAGAAGACAGAGAAACACACAGCAGATGAAGGAGCAAGGTAAAAACCCACCAGAACAAACAAATGAAGAGTAAATAGGCAGTCTACCTGAAAAAGAATTCAGATAGCAAAGATGATCCAAAATCTTGGAAACAGAATGGAGAAAACACAGGAAACATATTACAAGGACATAGAAGAAGTAAAGAGAAAACAAACCATCATGAACAACACAATAAATGAAATTTAAAATTCTCTAGAAGAAATCAATAGCAGAAAAACTGAGGCAGAAGAACAGATAAGTGATCTGGAAGATAAAATAGTGGAAATAAATACTGCAGAGCAGAATAGAGAAAAATGAATGAAAAGAATTGAGGACAGTCTCAGAGATCTCTGGGACAACATTAAATGCACCAACATTCAAATTACAGGGGTCCCTGAAGAAGAAGAGAAAAAGAAAGGGACTGAGAAAATATTTGAAGAGATTATAGTTGAAAACTTCCCTAATATGGGAAGGGTAATAGTCAATCAAGTCCAGAAAGCCCAGAGAGTCCCATACAGGACAAATCCAAGAAGAAACATGCTAGGACACATATTAATCTAACTATCAAAAATTAAATACAAAGAAAAAATATTAAAAGCAGCAAGGGAAAAACAACAAATAACACACAAGGGAATCTCCATAAGGTTAAGAGCTGATCTTTCAGCAGAAACTCTGCACGCCAGAAGTGAGTGGCAGGACATATTTAAAGTGATGAAAGGGAAAAACCTACAACCAGCAAGGATCTCATTCAGATTCAATGAAGAAATTAAAACCTCTACAGACAAGCAAAAGCTAAGAGAATACATCACCACCAAACCCACTCTACAACAAATGCTAAAGGAACTTCCTCTCTAGGCAGGAAACACAAGAGAAGGAAAAGACCTACAATAACAAACCTAAAACAATTAAGAAAATGGTAATAGGAACATACATATTGATAACTACCTTAAATATAAGTGGATTGAATGCTCCAAACAAAAGACACAGACTGGCTGAATGGATACAAAAAGAAGACACGTATATATGCTGTCTACAAGAGACCCACTTCAGACCTATGGACACATACAGACATATAGGGAGGGGATGGAAAAAGATATTCCATGCAAATGGAAATCAAAAGAAAGCTGGAGTAGCAATTCTCATATCAGACAAAATAGACTTGAAAATAAAGACTATTACAAGAGATAAAGAAGGACACTACATAATGATCAAGGGATCAATCCAAGAAGAAAATATAGCAATTGTAAATATTTATGCACCCAACATAGGAGGACCTCAAAACATAAGGTAAATGCTAACAGCCATAAAAGGAGAAATGGACAGTAATACAATCAGAGTAGGGGACTTTAACACCCCACTTCCACCAATGGACAGATCAACCAAAATGAAGATAAATAAGGAAACTCAAGCTTTAAATGATACATTAAACAATATAGACTTAATTGATATTTATAGGACATTCCATCCAAAAACAACAGAAAACACTTTCTTCTCAAGTGCTCACGGAACATTCTCCAGGATAGTTCATACCTTGGATCAGAAATCGAGCCTTGGTAAATTTAAGAAAATTGAAATTGTATCAAGTATCTTTTCTGACCACAATGCTATGACACTAGATATCAATTACAGGAAAAAAACCTGTCAAAAATACAGATACAGGGAGGCTAAAAACACACTACTTAATAACCAAAAGATCACTGAAGAAATCAAAGAGGAAATCAAAAAATACCTAGAAACAAATAACAATGAAAACACAATGACCCCAAACCTATGGCATGCAGCAAAAGCAGTTCAAAGAGGGAAGTTTATAGCAATACAATCCTACCTCAAGAAAAAAGAAACATCTCAAATAAACAACCTAGCCTTACACCTAAAGCAATTAGAGAAAGAAGAACAAAAAAACCCCCAAAGTTAGCAGAAAGGAAGAAAGATCAGATCAGAAATAAATGAAGGAAACAATAGCAGAGATCAATAAAACTAAAAGCTGGTTCTGTGAGAAGATAAACAAAACTGATAAACCATTAGCCAGACTCATGAAGAATAAAGGGAGAAGCCTCAAATCGATAGAATTAGAAATGAAAAAGGAGAAGTAACAACTGACAGTAAGAAATACCAAGGATCATGAGACATTACTACAAGCAACTATGTGCCAATAAAATGGACAACCTGGAAGAAGTGGACAAATTCTTAGAAATGCACAACCTTCTGAGACTGAACTAGGAAGAAATAGAAAATATAAACAGATCAATCACAAGCACTGAAATTGAGACAGTAATTAAAAATCTTCCAACAAACATAAGCCCAGGACCAGCTGGCTTCACAGGCAAATTCTATCAAACATTTAGAGAAGAGCTAACACATAGCCTTCTCAAACTCTTCCAAAATATAGCATAGGAAGAAACACTCCCAAACTCATTCTACGAGGCCACCATCACACTGATACCAAAACAGACAAAGGTGTCACGAAGAAAGAAAACTACAGGCCACTATCACTGATGAACATAGATGCAAAAATCGTCAACAAAGTACTAGCAAACAGAATCCAACAGCACATTAAAAGGATCATACACCATGATCAAGTTGGGTTTATCCCAGGGATACCAGGATTCTTCAATATACACAAATCAATCAATGTGATAAACCATATTAACAAATTGAAGGAGAAAAACCATATGATCATCTCAATAGATGCAGAAAAAGCTTTCGACAAAATTCAACACCCATTTATGATAAAAACTCTCCAGAAAGCAGGCACAGAAGGAACTTACCTCAACATAATACAGGCCATAGATGACAAACCCACACCCAACATCGTTGTCAATAGTGAAAAACTGAAACCATTTCCACTAAGATCAGGAACAAGACAGGTTGTCCACTCTCACCACTATTATTCAATGTAGTTTTGGAAGTTTTAGCCACAGCAATTAGAGAATAAAAATAAATAAAAGGAATCCAAATTGGAAAAGAAGAAGTAAAGCTGTCACTCTTTGCAGATGACATGATACTATACATAGAGAATTCTAAAGATGCTACCAGAAAACTACTAGAGCTAACCCATGAATTTTGTAAAATAGCAGGATACAAAATTAATGCACAGAAATCTCTTGCATTCCTATACACTAATGATGAAAAATCTGAAAGAGAAATTAAGGAAACACTCCCATTTACCATTGCAACAAAAAGAATAAAATACCTAGGAATAAACCTGCCTGAGGAGACAAAAGACCTGTATGCAGAAAACAATAAGACACTTATGAAAGAAATTAAAGATGATACAAAGAGATGGAGAGAGATACCACGGTCTTGGATTGGAAGAATCAGCATTGTGAAAATGACTATACTACCCAAAGCAATGTACAGATTAAATGCATTCCCTATCAAACTACCAATGGCATTTTTCACAGAACTAAAACAAATACTTTCACAATTTGTATGGAAACACAAAAGACCCCAAATAGCCAAAGCAATCTTGAGAAAGAAAAATGGAGCTGGAGGAATCAGGCTCCCAGACTTCAGATTACACTACAAAGCTACAGTAATCAAGTTAGTATGGTACTGGCACAAAAACAGAAATATAGATCAATGGAACAGGATCGAAAGCCCAGAGATGAATGCATGCAGCTATGGTCACCTTACTTTTTTTTTTTTTCTTTTACATATGTTTACTGATCTAGTGGACTTCTTAGTATTTACTGCATATTATTCTTTTTTTAAACATCTTTAATGGAGTATATTTGCTTTACAATGGTGTGTTAGTTTCTGCTTTATAACAATGTGAATCAGTTATACATATACATATGTCCTCATATCTCTTCCCTCTTGCATCTCTTTCCCTCCCACCCTCCCTTTCCCACCCCTCTAAGTGGTCACAAAGCACCGAGCTGATCTCCCTGTGCTATGTGCCTGCTTCCCACTAGCAATCTATTTTACATTTCGTAGTGTATAATGTCCATGCCACTCTCTCACTTTGTCCCAGGTTACCCTTCCCCCTCCCCATATCCTCAAGTCCATTCTCTAGTAGGTCTGCATCTTTATTCCCATCTTGCCCTTAGTTTCTTTATGACCCTTTTTTTTTAGACTCCATGTATATCTGTTAGCATACAGTATTTGTTTTTCCCTTTCTGACTTACTTCACTCTGTATGACAGACTCTAGGTCCATCCACCTCACTACAAATAACTCAATTTCGTTTCTTTTTATGGCTGAGTAATATTCCATTGTATATATGTGCCACATCTTCTTTAACCATTCATCTGTTGATGGACACTTAGGTTGCTTCCATGTCCTGGCTATTGTAAAGAGAGCTGCTATGAACATTTTGGTACGTGACTGTTTTTGAATTATGGTTTTCTCAGGGTATATGCCCAGTAGTGGGATTGCTGGGTCATATGGTAGTTCTATTTTTAGTTTTTTAAGGAACCTCCATACTGTTCTCCATAGTGGCTGTACCAATTTATATTCCCACCAGCAGTGCAAGAGGGTTCCGTTTTCTCCACACCCTCTCCAGCATTTATTGTTTGTAGATTTTTTGATGATGGCTATTCTGCCCGGTGTGAGATGATATCTCATTGTAGTTTTGATTTGCATTTCTCTAGTAATTAATGATGTTGAGCATTCTTTCATGTGTTTGTTGGCAATCTGTATATCTTCTTTGGAGAAATGTATTTTTAGGTCTTCTGCCCATTTTTGGATTGCGTTGTTTGTTTTTTTTTGATATTGAGCTGCATGAGCTGCTTGTAAATTTTGGAGATTAATCCTTTGTCAGTTGCTTCATTTGCAAATATCTTCTCCCATTCTGAGGGTTGTCTTTTCATCTTGTTTATGGTTTCCTTTGCTGTGCAAAATGTTTTAAGTTTCATTAGGTCCCATTTGTTTATTTTTATTTCCATTTCTCTAGGAGGAGGGTCAACAAGGATCTTGCTGTGATTTATGTCATAGAGTGTTCTGCCTATGTTTTCCTCTAAGAGTCTGATAGTGTCTGGCCTTACATTTACGTCTTTAATCCATTTTGAGTTTATTTTTGTGTATGGTGTTAGGGAGTCTTCTAGTTTCATTCTTTTATATGTAGCTGTCCAGTTTTCCCAGCACTGGGAAAAGATAAGGGTCACCTTATCTTATCATCAAAAAATCTACAAACAATAAATGCTGGAGAGGGTGTGGAGAAAAGGGAACCCTCTTACACTGTTAGTGGCAATGTAAATTTATACAGCTACTATAAAGAACAGTATGGAGATTCCTTAAAAAACTAAAAATAGAACTACCATACAACCCAGCAATCCCACTACTGGGCATATACCCTGAGAAAACCGTAATTCAAAAACAGTCATGTACCACAATGGTCATTGCAGCTCTCTTTACAATAGCCAGGACATGGAAGCAATCTAAGTGTCCATCGACAGATGACATGGAAGCAACCTAAGTGTCCATGAACAGATGAATGAATAAAAAAGATGTGGTACACATATACAATGGAATATTACTCAGCTATATAAAGAAACGAAATTGAGTTATTTGTAGTGAGGTGAATGAACATAGAGTCTGTCATACAGAGTGAAGTAAGTCAGAAAGAAAAAAACAAATACCGTATGCTAACACATATATATGGAATCTTGAGGACATGGGGAGGGGGAAGGGTAAGCTGGGGCAAAGTGAGAGAGTGGCATGGAGTTATATATACTACCATATGTAAAATAGATAGCTAGTGGGAAGCAGCCACATAGCACAGGGAGATCAGCTCTGTGCTTTGTGACCACCTAGAGGGGTGGGATATGGAGGGTGGGAGGGAGATGCAAGAGGGACGAGATATGGGGATATACGTATATGTATAGCTGATTTACTTTGTTATAAAGCAGAAACTAACACACCATAGTAAAGCAATTATACTCCAATAAAGATTTTTAAAAAATAAAATAAAGTTAGGCAACCCTTTCTATAAAATATCCTTAAAAACATAGGCCTCCTGGTATAAAAATATCTTTGTGAGAAGTAAACAAAAATTGAGAATGGAAACGTTGGTAAAGAAATTTTAAAAAGCAATTGATCATTGACAACATATACCAGATCACTTCCCCTACACAGTTCTGTAACTTTTGCTCTATGTAAATCAAAAACCCACATGAATGTCTTTTAAAAACTGTTTTTTTTAAAAAGTTTGCTTCCTGACTTTTTAATCCAAAACTCTAGCTGTAAAAGTAACTAACTTTTATTTGGGAAAATTCACCAGGTTACATCTTGAGTTAAGATAACATGAATACTTGGCCTGAGTTAAGATAAACAGAAATATAGTGTATAAATAAAAACAAACAAACAAGGCAATATGAGGGGGAAAGAGAGAGGAGATAGAAAGAGAAATAGATGAAAGTAGAGGAGTAAGTTTACTTGGAAACGTGTTCTTCACATCTACTGGGAAGAGATTGCAGAGTAATATCTTCCAAGGAAAAAGTCTTCCTGAAATATTTTTCCATAGTAGCATTACACAAAGGAAAATAGTACATGTTTGCATTTTGGGTGGGGGTGGCCAGAAAACATTTAAGAAAATGAAACACTTCACTAGCCCTAAGCACTGAAAGCAATAAAATCTTGGCACTTATGGATTTAATATTCATAGTTTTGACTATTGTATATGTCTGTGTCCCTCGCATTGCAGTAATCTGTAGTTTTGATGAGGCACAATTTAAATTACACATGTTGAAAGGGCAGAATGTCAGAGCGAGTCCTGCAGTCCATCAAGGCACCTGTGCAGCAGCTGGGCAGTGGAAACGTGACCATAATTATACATGTGTGATAATGCTTATGAACCATCCCCCACCCCTTACACCAAAAGTTAGCTTTTAGAATTGGTGATAGAAGTAAACAAAAAGTCAAACGGATCTTTGTAGGAAAGCAGAATTTTTAAATTAAGGAATGGCATACCATTGATAAGAAGAAATGTTTATGTTTATGTTCCATACTACTCCTGAGCATAGCATAATTGTTGAACATATAGACTTTGGAACCAGACTTCTTAAGTTTTAATCAAACTGATTCCTGGTAAATTCTCAGCAGTACCTGCCTTAGTTTCCTCATATATAAAGTGAGGGTAATGATACCTCTCAAAGGATTATTATGAGGGTTGAAAGTAGTTAATGTTTATAAAGGGCTTATAGTAGTACTATATAAGAATTTGTTTAAATAAATTCAGATAGAATTACCATGACTGTTTCAGGGCATATTCCAGCCAGGACAGAGCTCATTAAATGTGAGAGAAAGTCTTAGCAACATGTGAAAAGACAACTTGCATAGCAGGCATGTATACCTTGATAGAAATATGACTTTCAGGAAAGCCAGGAGTGGAAAACAATATTGTCTTGTGATTCTGGGAGTTTTCATAAGAAGCATCCTCTCTAAAGAGCAAATATCCACTATATTTTACACTGAGCTGATAAAGACAATCAATGGTTTCAATGGGGAAAGCTTTATGTGCCAAAAAATATGAAAACAATTTCATATAATACTCAACTGATAAAAAAATAATGGCATATATCTGTCTTGAGGATTCATAGAAGCTTTTATTTTTCCTATAGTAACATCACTTATGAGACAGGCATATTGTCTTGATCTTCTTTTCTTTCTTTCTTTTTTTTTTTTTTTTTTGCTTTGTCAAGTGTATTCCTTGGCACTTGACAAATAAATGAGCATAACCATACCATAATCATAACTTGACTGTATATACTCCATTTCCTCAAGTTGCATGAACATAAAGCATACATTCTCCCTTTCCATCCTGCCAGGGTGTCAGTGAGGCTGGCCTTTAAATAGAACTCTGGTGCATTCCAATTTACAGGCAAGCATTACTTATTGTTGGGAACGCTCTCTAAAGATGAAGTATGAAGGTCCTGTGCTCTTAGGAAGAACAAAGCAGCTTTCAAAGAATGGTGACATCACCCAACAAACCTGCTGTCATTAGACTAAAATAAATGGGAGAAGTTCAATTAAACTCACAGTCTGAAAAGTCATTTAAAGGCCTCTTTCTTCTGCTTGGTGTGTATAAATGCTCAATTTTTATTCTTAACTTTGCTAGGATCAGTAACATCAAATACATAATAGGACTGGCAGCTAAATGCTTCATTTGTTCAGGGCAGAATATTTCTATGACTCTACACTCATAAACCACCCAGCCCCCATGTCAAACTGCAATTTCCCTCTTAAGCAATTCATCATAATTATTTCCCTGCAGTTTTGTTTAAATTTCAGTTTTAACAGGTTAATTATTTCCCTGCAGTTTTGTTTAAATTTCAGTTTTAACAGGTCCATGTGGCTTGTTAAAAAAATGTAACTTGAGCTATAAATGATACATCGTGGTTGATCTCATTTATCTTCATAACCAAGGTATCTCATTGCTCTTTACAAAGAAAAGTAAATGTCATATGAGACCAGTCACCCTACATTTCCCTCAGTAGTCATAGGGTACATGCTATTACTGCTCCTTCTCTTCTCTGAGACTGGGACACTTTTAGGAAAATATTCTGAGTGACATAAAATTGGGAAATGATTTAAACTGCGATCCCTGGCTAAATTCCTGTTGTCAACTCTACGCAGTTAAATGATTAGCAGCAGGGCCGGATGGCTACCATCTCCCTGGGCTGCTGGCTGCCTACTTGGTTCCACTACTGCCATTGGTGTGCTGCTTGAAAGACCAAGAAGGCAGCTGAGGTCATTCTGTCTTTGAGGTTTAAGTAAAATTCAAGGTTAAATTTAATGTCTTTCCTATATTTCTGATCATTTCTAGGACCTAAAATTTCATGGCCACTTCTGGCTCTGAATTTCAGTTTTCTGTGGATTCTAAGACTTCTATCTTGTAGCCATTCTCTTCCTTCTGCTCTGTGAAGGCACAGATATGATGGAATTTAGCCCTTTCTCTGATTTTTCCCAGCCCACTCACTCAAGGTTATCATGTCTAGCAGTAAAGGTTTGGAGGACCAGGACTTTTAGTTTACTAAATTTGGCATTTTAATACAGGCCATAAGATACTGCTCAGCTTCTCTCTTCTAGAAGGCTCTTTCACCTTTCAGACCCCTCTATTTATTATGTACATCAATTTGGTTCACCACTCCCTACTCAGTCCAAGATTTGACACTAGATGTCTGCAAATCCTGCTAAAGTAAAGGTCCTCTGCTCTGGGTCTCATTCTTCAGTAGCACCTAAGAACTAGTGGATGGTTTGACGGTTTAGAATTTTCTTTCTCCCATATCAGTCTCTATGCATGCTTCCCTAATCACTCCCCACTCCAATATATATTCAAACTCTACCGTTCACATGAGGGATATTAAGTCATACCCTCTGGGGCCATTTGGACTAACAAAGTGGTTTTACTCCTTTGACTTACCTGTCAAGTCTGTTAAAAAATATTTGAGGTGGTCCAAAACTAATTAAGCTGGTCAACCAAACAACTAACTTAGTCCTCCTTCTTTCCTCCCCACCTCCTTTTCTTCCTTCCTTCTTGCCATAACTAAAACCAGTTTACCAAAAAATCATACTAATTTGTAGGAAAGAAAGAAATCTGGGTCATGTAAATTTATACGCATAATTTTTTAACTCCCAGGGGTCCCTTCAAGAGTGCTAGTTAGCTGATTCACTTTGCTGTACGATAGAAAGTAACACAACATTGTAACTATACTCCAATAAAAATTAATTGAAAAAAAGAGTACTACTGTTAATATTTTTTTATCTAAATGCATAAAGCCTAGATTCAGATGCTGTGTCGTGTATCTTTGTGAACTGAATTTCAATCTCTAACTCCAAAGAGGTAAAACAGAATCTGCATTGTTTATGAATACAAATAAAGTATTCAAAACTGCACATAGGGGCTTCCCTGGTGGCGCAGTGGTTAGGAATCTGCCTGCCAATGCAGGGGACACAGGTTCAAGCCCTGGTTCAGGAAGGTCCCACATGCTGCAGAGCAACTAAGCCCGTGCACCACAACTACTGAGCCTGTGCTCTAGAGCCCGCGCACCTAGAACCAGTGCTACAAGATGAGAGAGGCCACCGCAATGAGGGGCCTGCGCACGGCAATGAAGAGTAGCCCCCGGCAACTAAAAAGAAAGTCCACGCACAGCAGCTTAGACCCAACGCAGCCAAAAATAAATTAATTTTTAAAAAAGAGAGATGTATTTCCAATTTTAAAAAATGCACATAAATTAAACATCTTATGTTTTTTGTTTGCCCAGGCCATGGGTAAAAAAAATAGGGTCACAATAACATTGGCAAAAATAATATTTCTCTAGTGCTGCTCCTATTTGTTTAATTTAAAAACAAAAAATCCAGGCCTCTCAAATCCCTTCTAAGTTCTTCCGGAAGCCACATCTAACCTTTGTTCTCAGCAGCTACCAGACAGGGAATATTTTCATCCCTCTTGCTCAGGCCCTACTTCCTGGAGCAATATCTGCTACTAAAGATCCTGATGCCAAAGCCAAAGGTATCATGATTTGTTCCTCCTTGCTCTGTTCCACTGTCTCTCAATACCAAATGTAGATAAGCACGGCTTCCTGTTCAGACATCTGTCATGTCCTCAAACAGTACCCCGTCTGCCATCCCGAAGTAAACATTTGTGACATAATCAACAAGTAAGGTTTATCGCCCTATGCTTTCTCTATCTTGGTGTGATTTTAGTAAAGTGCCTCTTCTTTTTAAATTCTCAATTGTCATTTCCTCTCTATAAGACACACAGTGTGTTAGGCTGGGATCCAAGTGCAGATGCTGTTCCTACCTCCAACCGGCTCACTCGAAGGATGCTATTTTTAATACTTTCCCTCTCTCCCTCCTTTATCTCTTTATCTCTTTCTTTCTGATTGTCTATGCTTCAGAGTACTGACTTTTACATTCTTCCTCCAAAAAATAGAGGTAGGTCCAAAAATAAACTTGACCAGGAGAAACAGGTACTAAGTAAGGATTAAAACTCTAAACCTTAGCAACAGAGGCTCTTCATAAACAACTTAACTAGTTTCAGTTCATGGTTAACAGCCCTGCAGTTTAAAGAGAGCCTTCCAATAAGAAATCCGTGTGTTTAAAACCATGGGATGGTGATTAGTAACTAATCACTATTTTTGTAATTTTCACATTAGAATCAGTATCTCATAAGAATGTAGGTGAGGGTAAGAGAATAAATAGAAACAAAATATCATCTAGGCAGAATGTTTTTAACCCTTAAAATTACTCCAGAAACGTAAGATGGCGTTTGACTTACACTATTGCTAGGAACTTAGATAATAAGCTAGAGGGGCTAATTGTCCTCCTCATCACTCCTTTGCCTCTCACAGTGAGACTAACTTCTGAGAACAGTGAGCATCTGGCATGCTGCTCTCCTCGAGAATAAAGTGGATCTGGAACTGTCAGTGGCCGACTGGTGGGCTTGAAAGCTAGGTGAGATTTTTGGACAAATTAAAAAGTAATTTGCTGATGCACACTTTTCTCACAGTTTTTTAATTACTTGCTTTTATTCTTTTTCATTTTTTCCCAATCATATGTTTCTTTTGATCTACTTTGAAGAGAGTTTTTCTTCCTAAAGTCTCTTAGCTGTCAACAAGTCCCCCTCAAATGAGCCCAGAGATCAAGCCTTGATTACCTTTAGCATCGTAAGCTTAGAAAAAAATGGTGGGAAGAGGAAGTTGCCTAAAACCAAAGCTTTCAAAATGCTTCACATTACCCCAGCACCACTGTGGAACTGTTTAAACCATGGAAGTTATAAAGGAAGTTACCTGTGTGTTACTGTAATGTATAAATGTTTCTTCTTTATTGTCAAGTGCATTGAAAATGTTTTTAAATAACTAAATGTTAGAATTACAGAAATATTTATACATTTTCCTTCTTTCTGTTTCTATCTTGGCAATCTGACCGGTGTGCCTCTGCACATTTACAATATCCTTGCTTTTCTCTTTACAGTCTCAATAAACTATAACAAGGATCTGTGTCTACATACACCAAAACATGTAATAAATTAAAGACAAATGTTATCAGTTGTTTGGATAGCTTGTTTACCTGTGCCAAAATGAACTGATTAAATGGTTTTGTGTTTAAAAGAGAAAAAAAAGAGCCAAACTTTAAAAAGTTAAGAGAGTAATAAAGGACTCATTTTCCATTTCCTAATATTGCTGTATATAAATAGGCAATGTTGAATGTGTCAAAATCTAAAAGATGATTTCTATGTAATGCATTTAAAATGCTAATCTAGGGATTATCTGCATATTCTATTATTTGTATATTCAGGAGGCAAAGGATATTTTCTCCATATTCTGTGCTATTGTCAATGTCATTGAAATTAATCTCTTCCTATTTACCCAACATGACTAATAATTTAAGGTAGCTCAGACACTTGTTAACACCAAGTGAGTAAGAATGTAGAACAACTGGACTTCTTATACATTACTGATAAGAGTGTCAATTGGAAAATCCATTCTGGAAAATTGTTTGGTACTACCTATTAAAGCTGAGTCTATACCTTATGACCCAGCAATTTCATTCCTAGATATAAATCCAACAGGAATGTCTACATTCATGCACCAAAAGTAATGCATACATAATAGCAATGTACATTAAAGCCAAAACTGGAAACAACTCAAATCTCCATCAACAGTAGAGTGGATAAATAATTATGACCTATTCATCAATGAAAACAGATGAACTACTATATGGTAAGACATATTGAGCAAAAGAAGCCAGGCTCAAGAGACTACATACTGTATGATCCCACTTATACAAAGTTCAAAAACAGGGGAAAAAAACTAACTTATGTAATAACCAGGATAATGGTTACCTGTGAGGTGAGGGAGTAGTAACTGGCACAGGGGGTGCTTCTAGGGTTCTAGTAATGTTCTATTTCTTGATCTAGGTGGAGGTTACATTAGTAATGAAAATGTATTGATTTGTTCATGATAATATATGCACTTTTTTGTATATATGTTATTCTCAATAAACCACTAAAAAACCTTAAAAATGTTTAAGGTACCTTGATAATAATTACTGTATCCTATATGTAACTCCTGTATAAAAGATACAGAGAGTTTAAAGTAGATGGGTAACAACTTTAAGTGGAGAAAACTGGCACACATCCAGTTAACAAAGTAATAAGTCATTTTGATAGCATACGCCCCCAATATGGTGTGACAAGAGCACATCACCTCTGTGGTATTCTCCAAACTCTAAAACTTCAATCTATTCATGAGAAAACATCAGGCAAACCCAAACTGAGAGGCATTCTACAAAATACTTGACCAGTACTCTTCAAAGGTATCGAAGTTATGAAAGATAAGGAAAGATCAAGAAATAATCACAGGTCAGAAGAGAATAAGGAAACATAATGCCTAAATGCAATGTGGTATCCTGGGTATCCAGAAAAAGAATGGTAGAAGAACAGTGGAAATTTGAATGAAGACTACAGTTTAGTTAATAGTATTATACCAATATTCATTTCTTAGTTTTGATAAATGTAGAGATTACGTAAGAAGTTAACATTAGAGGAAGCTGAGTGAAGGGTATACAGAAACATTCTGTGCTATCTTTGCAACTCTTCTATAAAGCTAAAATTATTTTGAAATAAAAGAGGTTATTTAAAAATGAACTTGTAACTATGAGAGCTTATATATATTTGTTAATTTAAGATATTTAAATAAAATATCTAGAGTGATGCAAGTTCAGTTCTGGTATCTATCTATCTGCATCTAGATATAAACACACACAAACATTCACACATACACATAAGCACACATACATGTTAGCTTCCTCGGTATGCACGAGATAGCAGGGATGAGAAGTGTGTTCTGCTTTAGTGTGGACAACAAGATGCACACATATAAACTGAAAACTCCTGATGAAATCTAAGATTTCTGTTTAATATTCATGATATTTCGCTCTTTCCTAAGCCCATTAGCTCACTTCTCCATAATGTATTGTGACATCTGTAAAAGTGTCTTTGGTCAGTTTGTTCCCTCTAAAATTTTTACTCCTTATCCCATCTGGCTTTGCAAATACATAAAATATCTGTGTTGCATCACATTTTTTAAAGCAGCGTCCAATGACATTCACTGATTTCAAGCGTGGCTTAACCGTTCCTACATCTGATGCAAATGGCTTCTTTAATTCTCTTCAGATCAGGCCACCCATCTTTGAGTATAACTGTTGCTTATTATCAATCTGTGTAGCAGTCTGCTCTACTTTCCTTCCGTCTGTTCAGGCTTAGGCAAGCTTACTGTTGAGCAATCGCATTCTTTACTGTTGCCAAAACCAGTTTTATTTTATGTAATTTTACACAGCCGAACCGCTCCCCTGACAGTAGCCATCCCGCTAGATCCAAGCTCATCAACCTCACTGGTAATAGCAGTGGAGGAAATTTAGCCAAGAATCTTTAAAGTGTTCATGTCAGAACACAAAGAAGCAAACTCTCAGGGTACATGTTTCTGCTTGTTTATCATCCAGGACTGGATGACCAATTCAGAAAAATGGAGGTATTATCTCATCTTCTATGATATTTATTCAGTGGAATTTAAAATGTTATTAGGAAGGTGACCTTAACCATAAGTGCCATATATCTGGCCATGCATTGGGACTATAAAGTCATAATGTTTTTCAGGAAGACACAGAAATATCTTTATATTTCAAATATCAAGTTAAGATTAGCTTGTGTCCATTTTTTTTTGGGGGGTGGGCAGAGGATGGAAGTGACTGCTCACTTTTTACATTACACTTTGCAGTTTTCAAAATGATTTGGTAATATATATGCATGCAAAGAATTTGGGAATAAAATATTTTAGGAATTTAGCAAATGACTAGCAGCTTTGAAAGAACATATTGATGTAAGGATATTCTGTTGCACTAATGATATTTAAAGGAAGAAGAGTGGAGCAATCTCATCCTCTTCTCTGAGATTGGGAAAGAGACTCTGCATTATTCCTTTTTTTTTTTCTTTTAACAAAATAAGAAGTCTGAGACCGAAAAATATAATGCCATTTGTGAAATACTATTCTTTCCCTTTGTCTATACCACGTCTGAAAATCATGATGCTGCAAATGTCATTTGTCTTATATTTGGTCTTGCATTTTATACTTAAATTCTCATATAAAATCATGAGATTTTATACTTAAAATTTCATTAGATTTGGTGTAATACAAATATAATTTAAAAAATCAATAAAACACATTTCATCAAAATAAACATGTGATACTTGAATTGATTCAATAACTTTCTAGGAAACCACAGAAAGACGTAATAATTCCATGGGTACAGACTCACATACTTTGGGTAAATACTCCTGTAACTGGAATGCAGTGCCAAGAAACACTGCAGGGGCATTCTTTCAGAAAAAAATGTCACAAAAGTGTGTTCTATTACCCTGTTGGCCTATTTTACCTAGGGGAAGTGAGCTAAAATGTGTCTGATGTACCCAATGCATTATTCATTAACAGTGAGCACTTCATCTCTGTGCCAAAAGCAGAACCAATCTGCTTACCATTCCTTGCCATGATGCCTTTAAAAGAGAATAAAAGCAAAGTACTCATCAATCCTGTAAAGAAATGATAAATAAGAGATAAATAAGACATAAAGTTATTGGGGAACTGGTAATAAGATCAGTTATTTACATTAAATGAAAGAAATTTACTATGGATAATTTTGTTATGCAGAGATCAGATTGGAGTAAGGAAGTGAATATTTCTATTATCCTATTGGTCAATGTGGCTAGTATCCAACAAAATGTTATACTTCCCTCACATATGGAAGATTCAGTGCTAGGAGCTAGTAACTCACCCAGAAACTATACATTTCCCAGACATCCCTTGCATCCAAGAACGATTTGTTTACCTCTTATCAGTGGATGTGGGCAGATATAATGTTTGTCACCTTCATGCTTGAGTTTTTAAAAAACAAATGTTAATTCTCCACTAACGCTTTTTCTTTTGACCTAAGAGCCCCTGTGGGATGTCAAAGCCACAAGATGGAAGGAGTTTGGGTCCCCGAACTGCCACATGGAGGAAATGTGCCCACTGGGAACATTCATATATAACCATTAAGTTTGTGAAAAATAAAATGTGTTTCATCACATCACATTAAAACTCTAAATTTAGGGTTTAGTTGTTACAGCAACCAGCTTTACCCTATCTTACACAGTCAGGTATTGGCTCATCAACAGATGAAGATATGTGAAAAGAAGTCAACATCATCGATAATTATGCCCTACAAAGGCATCAGAGTAAGGGAGACACAACAAATAGAAGACAAACTCTCTCAGCAGAGATTGTTTGAATTTTTATGCCTGATATTCTAAGCAGAAGAAAAATATGAGTCCACAATTACTGGATCTGAAAAAAGCTTGAAAGAATGTTCTTTCTGAGACAGGAAGGATAACCATACACGAAGTTTTTAAAGGGAAAAAACTAATTAAATTAGAAATAATGGCTGCCCACACATTAGGAAAGTTTCTAAAGACAGAGAGGATTAGAAAAAAATTATAGAAGAGATATCTAACCTGCAGTGACTTGCCTGGGTGTCCCTCCCTATAGATTTCATTTCCTACACATATATATTTCCAGGACCATGGGAAGAGCAGACAGAGGGGTCGGGCAGAGAATCACTCATATTCTTTCTAAAGACTGAATCTTAGTCACAGAAAAATTACTTCTCTGTTAAAATATCAGTTAATCAGTGAAATGTTCCTAATTTCTGCATATTTCTCCATATGCCCCCTCCCTCTGTACACTTTGAGTTCCTTTAGCATTCAGAGAACTTTGTGTAAGCCTGTATTCAGCACTAATGAGGTATGGGTGGGCTGTTTCTCTATGATTACTCTCTCACCCAGCAGTGATGGCTTTAGTACAGGGGCCTTGTCTTATTCTTCTGTGTATCCCCAAGAGTTGTTTATTCATAAAATATTCATGAAGCATCTACTATGTGCCAGACCCTATGCTAGGCACTGGAGATTGAAGGGTGAACAAGACCAACAAAGTCTCTGACTTTTGGAGATTACATTCTACAGGGGATTAAAAAAAGGGAATTACTTCAAGTTACAATAATTTCTATGATTAAAAAAGAGGCAGAAATAGGGAATAGTAGAGGAGGGCCTTCTTTACGTAGGATAATCAAGCAAGTCTCTCTCTGAGAGGTGAAATTAAAAGATGAGATCTGAAGGAAGAGAAATATCTATGTAAAAAGTGTGTGTGCATTTGTGGTGGGGGAACATCTCAACAGAATAGAGAGTATGTGCAGAGCCTCTGAATCAGGAAATGGTGTATTTACATAATTTTAAAAGGCCAGTGAGTATGAATGGAGTATGTGAGGGGAGCATGGCCTAGAATGAGGTAGGGAGGTAGATTGTTTTAGAAACTGTAGTAAGAAATTCAGATTTTATTCTAAGTACAACAGAAGACCATTGCAGTGTTATAAGCAAGTAAATGACATTACCCAATTTAGATTTTGAGAAGAGCACTTTTTATGGGTAATGGATTGGTATGTGGGAAAGATTTAGCAGGTTATTTAAATGATCCCAAATGAGAGATGTTGAAGACCTGGACCAAGATGAAGGCAACAGAGATGGAGAGAAGAAGGCAGATCCAAGATGGATTTTAGCATGTATTTCACAGAATGTACTGAAGACCTGAATGTAAGCATTGACAGAGTAAGGAATCCAGGATAAATCTCAGGCTTGAGAAACTATTTAGAATGTGTAGATGGGGAAGATGTGCTGTAGTAGTGGGAGGAACAGATGGATACAAGTTGGGGAGGGTGGAGTGGGAAGAAGTCAAGAATTCCATTACCATGATTTGACAAGTGTATGAGATATCCAACAGCAGATGTCAAGTAGACAGTTGCATAGGCTAGTCTAGAGCAGAGAAGATCTGAGTTAAGTCAGACATCTGGGATGACCAGCATAAAATATAATTGAACCTATGAGAATTACTCATAGGTAATTGAGTAATTGAGGGGTAGAGAATATGAAGATAACTCAGTGCCTTTCACAGTGCTTCATACATATTTTCTGAATGAGGACAAGAATCCTGACCTCATTGCCAGTGCCCATGAATAGGTCCCTGACTCTACACCCTGCCTGCTGCACCCCACACCCACCACTTTTCCTTTTTGTGTGCCAACTGCCTACTTTGATTTTCACATAGTGTCTGCTGCCTAACTTCCCAGATATTCCATCCATTCAGCTCAACTCCCTACCTAACGAAACCCTGCAGAACAAGTAGCTTTACTCCCTAGCACCAGAATTCCTATCCTTCATATTTTGATCTGATTTGCTCTGACTTGCTAATGATGTGATTTTTTTATTCTGATAAGGATGTAAACAAAAAATAGATGCCCAGATGGATCCCAAACTAAGGGAGAGGTGAGATCTACTAGCAAGATTGTATAAAGAAAGAAAAAAGATAAAAAGAATAGAGTCTAGAATAACCAGGGCACTAGTATGTATTTGAGTATTTAGGGGAAAAAATCTTTACAGGTTGAAAACATGATTGAAAATATCTCAAAATTCTGTATGCTTTTCCATTAGAAATAAATCACTTTGTATATTCTTAAGCAATTATGTGACTCTAACTTTTTTTTAATTAAAGATTTTAAGATCTTGGGCCTCCCTGGTGGCGCAGTGGTTGAGAGTCCGCCTGCCGATGCAGGGGATGCGGGTTCGTGCCCCGGTCTGGGAGGATCCCATATGCCGCGGAGCGGCTGGGCCCGTGAGCCATGGCCGCTGGGCCTGCGCGTCCGGAGCCTGTGCTCCGCAACGGGAGAGGCCACAACAGTGAGAGGCCCGCATACCGCAAAAAGAAAAAAAAAAAAAAAAAAAAAAAAAAAAAAAGATTTTAAGATCTTAAAGGTTGTGCTCCACTTCTCAATCAAACATACTACATGTTTAAGGAAAAAAATGTATGATGCATGAAAGTTATTTAGTTTAAAAGAACATATTATTCTTTACGGCATTACACTTCTTGTTAAAAACTTCACTGTAAGTGATCTGAATTTTTGACATTAGCTTTACCTCATTATCATAAAATCATGATCTTTCAAAGGCAATTGAGAGTACAATTAACCTTAAGAAAAGGATGTCATCATTTTCTGATTATCTCAGCTTTCAAAAGCCAGTCATCCAGAACCAGTGTTTCTAATAAAATAAAATTTTCAGAAATGAGATCTGATCTATATTTTCTTGGCTCTGTGAATACAAAACAGACTTTGTGGGATGCATGCCTAATGAGTCATCCTTGTTTTTTCATGAAAAACATGATTTTCCAGTACTGTAGCATTTTGCTCTTTACTGATGCATTTGCATCAAATGAATATATTACAACTTGGATGTTGTGATTTAGTTAATTATGACAGTCACATTGATGCCTTGGTGATTTCATGAAACTGGAATGGACCTGAGTTTTTTAGGGGTCTTACCTCTAATATTAAAAAAAAATCTTGTAAAGTGAATCTTTCTTAATTGTATTTGATTATGTTAATATTCTCTGAGTCCTGAAATGGACATGTTTACCATGGATATAAAAAGTACAAGGTCTCACTTCAGCAGCATAGCTGCCATGGACGAATATGGAGCAGCACACAAAGGAATGATATGAACTAATTAAATGTACTGTTGTATTATTTTTCCCACTCAGTGTGGTTTAATACTTATTCATTAAACGAATAAGAAGGAAACTCTGCCATCTACTTTAAGTAGAGTGAAGGAAAGGCATCCATGAAGGGATGGCATTTAAGCTCTGACCTAAATAATGAAAGCAGCAGCAATGTGTAGAATCAGGGAAGAGAACTTCAGGCAGATGCAGCCAGAAGCATTAAAGCCCTGAGGCTGGAAAGAGCTCGCCATGTTCTCAGAAGACCAGGGTGACAGTGACATGGGAGTGAAGAGAGAGTGGTGTAAGACTGATGGGCAGGCAGGGACCAGGTCACACTGCACCTTACAGGCCAAGGTTGAAAGCTTAGATTTATTGCAAGAGTATTGGGAAACCACTGAAAAGTTTTAAGCAAAGGAAAAATATGACCTAGTTTGGGTCAAAAAAAAAAAAAAAAGAAGAAGAAAGAAAGTCCAGCAGCTCTAAGGAAGGTAAACTGGATGGGGTTAAGAGTGGTCCACAGTCATGGAGTCAATCTTTCAATCTTCACTTTGGAAAATATAAGTGTTTTCAAAGAGTTCAGATCTAAGAAATATAGATTAGGTGACTGGGAGTTTAGAGAACTGGGAATAAATGTAAGATAGGAATTTTTTCCCTAATGAAAAGTTACTTTGCATTTGGTCTTCTAAGATAAAAGTATAGAAACTTTAATTAAAGTTAAAAGTTTACTTGACTATATTAAACCAAATGCAATGGTAAACTATTCTAGTCACACCCAGGAGCACTAAACATGTGTCAAATGATTTTCTGTGTTGATGGGGTTCTGTCAGAGCCTTTATGGACCTGACTCACATAACTGTGCTCTACTAGAGATTCAGTTTGTTTGAATCGTAGATCCTCTTTGTTTCCAATTTCTCCCTACCCCTACCTCTAATTTAGCCAATGAAAAATGAAGGAGCAAGCATCATTAGCATAATGGATCTACGTAACTTATTCATGAATTCAGGAACTGTAGACAAACTAAGTCAAACTTATGGTCCATCCTGTCTAATGCTGACTTTCACAGTCCCATTTAGAATAATTTGCAAAGGGAATATTTTCCTTTATGACACTGACCTCTAAAATTTAAGACTGAATTTGACCTTCCTAATTTCTCTAGCTGGGACAATAAGCCATAATTTCATGTAGTAAGCATAAAATGAATATGGAATGATGATTAAATGAATGAATGAGTAAAATAAATATTACCCTCCAGATATTGTAAATAAAAACACCCATCCTCTATAGTAAGAAATTGTGAACCAACATCTAAATGAGGTTAGCCATTCGCAAGAGTAGCCCACTCCAAAAGATGTCTTAATGTATTAAATAAATTTTAATTATCTATTCTGGGGTCAGCAAACTTTTTCCCTAAAGGGCCAGACAGTAGACATCTGGACTTTGCAGAACACATGGTCTCTGTTGCAACTACTCAACTCCACCATAAATGACTGTATTTCAATAAAACTTTATTTATGGACACACAAATTTAAACTTCATATAATTTTCATGTGCTGTGAAATATTCTTCTTTTGCTTTTCTTCAATCATTTAAAAGTATAACAACCATTCTTGGCCCACAGGCTGTACAAAGCAGGCATCTAACCATAGTTTTCTGGTCTCCTAAACGTCAGGCACTGGAGAGACCACAGTGAGGAAGATAGTTTTGTAAAGGTGGTGATGATGGGACTAAGGTATCCACCAAATCCTGTTTACTTGACCAAGGATTAACTTTAGGTAGACCAGTCAGATGTAATCTTGAAAATTTTGCATTATGTTCATTCAAGTTTAGCATGAAGTCATGACAATCTTGATAAGCAACAACGAGAAGTGAAGAATAATCATTTCAGCATATTCAAAGGCTTGTTAAGGGGGAAACACCTTTATAAAGGAATACTTTTTAAGAAAGCAATGACACAGAATGAAGCAAGAGCAAGTCTCCAGCAGTTCAACTTATGACTGAAACATCCCACCATCTATTTAACTATTTTGGCTCTAGCATCATATTCATTAGGAAACTTTCTGATTTCCAATCAGTTTCCCAGGTACTCTGATATTGCAAAGGTAATGCCCTGGGTATCAGATATAATTATTTCTACCACTGGAAATGAAGCACCTCACCATGAATGAATAAACTGGTAAGCTTGGATAGTTTCAATCAAGTCCCCAGAGTCTTCTATATAAAAATAACTTCCTGAACATGGAATGCTGAGAACCAGATCCTGACCCCTTGCTGAGCCCACCAAGGTAGTGGTTTCCCTTGAGTCTCTGCCTACACAGCAAGCACATGGCTCTTAACTGCCAAGTTCTCAGTCAAGCGTTATGTTTCTCTCCTGCAAAACTTTCTTTTAAACACTTTTTATATTTTTCATTTGATCTGTGAATATTTTAGTATGTATATCTAAAAGGGCTCTTTGTAATCATAACCACAATACCATTACTTGTACTTAAAATAAATTAACATTAATTCCATAATATCAATGAATATGCAATTACTGTTTAATTTTCAGTCTCATAAATACTTTAAATTTATATTTTTCTGTTTTATTTACATTAATATATATATTTCTTTTCATTATTCTATGTCTGCATGCATTTACAGAGAAGCAAATGATTACTCTCTATGGTGGAAAATACAGCTTTTTAAAATTTGACCTAAAGCTTTTCTTTCCAGCCTCAACAACAGCCTTTTTCTCTGTAGTAAACAGAGTGCTGGACTGAGAATCAGGAGATCAGTTTTTGGCTTTTTCTCTGCCACTTAATAAATGAGATTAGGAAATCACAGAATCTCTCTAGGGCATATTTCTTCACCCCATGAAATGAGAAGGTGAGTAAGTAGATGCTCTCAAAAGACCCTTTCCTCACTAAAACTCTTGGTTTCTATGATTCTATAAGGGTGCCTTGTCTGAACCCTTTATAAATATTCAGACAGGTGATATCCTCCTCAAGTCTAGGATTTAGTCTAGTGAAGAGTACAAAATGTGTCATCAATCTTTAAAAGGAGGGAGTCAGATTCAGTTGACTATTCACATAGTCTACGTATCTTTTCTAATTTACTAGATAATGATTCCTCCTACTCCCTAGTTTAGACAGCATAGAAAGAGCGACTCTAACCAAAACATCAATGTTAATGGTTAAAATAACTGGACCTTTTCCTTAAAACTAAAGAATCTCTCAGCATGAGAAAGCAAAAACAAAATCAGTGTTGGACAATATGCATATTTAAGGCTTTCCTTTTCTTTAAACTTTAGTCTGCAAAATAAACAGCAGCGAATTGTATAAAACAAGAATGAGATATATGATGCAGCCTCACAACTAACTTTCTGAGTGTGTATTTAATACAGGAACTTCAAAATAAAGTTTCTCTCTTGTAGTTTAATATACTTCTGTATCGCCTTCTTCTTAGAAGGTGAAGAAATTTCTCTTTTAAATGTAAAGGTCAATTATAGTCCAAAGGCTTTAAGAAATCAATGTTCTCGTGACAATTAAGGTTACAATTTAGAAGAAGACTCACATTATAATAAGTTAAAATCTAACAATGAAGATGTAAGAAGCCATCTTAGATAATCGAAGCTAACATTTACAAATATAACTAATAAAAGAACTCTTTCTAAACAACTTATTAAAACATTAACATTTTATTATGATTTAACATTAGATATAAAGCCTTTAAATCTGTTCCAATCACTAACTGAATTGCACAATTATTTAGAAGTGATTTCAGCCAATCGTCCATGCCTGCGTCTGTGTTTCATATAGTATTAAGGAAACAGGCATCCAATCTTACTCTCTATAAAAGTCATATATTTTTTTCTTCTTTTAACATAGTCCTTAAACTTAGAAGATAAGTGCTATAAAAACTTGACTAAAAAGTAATTTGGTCAATTTGGTACAACACAAACAAAACTAAAGAAACATTCTAACATTTGTGGGGAGGAACTGAATATGAGGTATAAGAAAAAGAGAGGAGTCAAGAATGATATCATGACTTTTGGTATGAACAACTGGAAGGACAGAACTTCCATTTACCAGATGGGGAAAAGTGCCAGTGCAGCACATTCCAGGTTGAAACTTGGGAGTTTAATTTTGAAGAATATGAGATGCTTTTTAGATATATACATGTGGAAGTACCAAGTAGGCAGCTGGAAATAAAAGCCTGTGAGTCAGGGAAAATGTCTGGGCAGTAGGTATAATTTGGGGAATTGTGAGCCAATAGATGGTATTTAAATCCATGACAGATGAGATCACCAAGTTAGTGTGTGTAAACACAGAAAAGGACCAAGGATCCAACGTTAGGCATTCTTTGTTTAAAAGCCAGAGACACTGGCAATGGAGACTGAGAAGGAATCACATGTGCGAGAGGAGGACAGCCAAGAGAGTGTGGTGTCTTGGAAGACAAATGAAGGCAATATTTGAGGGAGGAAAGAGTGCTCAACCCTACTGAATGCTGAGAAGTGAAGCAGAATATAGAATTTTGACTTTACCTTCAAAATATATCCAAAATATGACCACATCTCACTATGTCCAAATGATTACTTTGATCCAAGTCATCAGCATCTCAGTGCATTAGCTTCTGAACTGGTCTCTATGTTTCCACCACTGCTCCCAACAATATATCCTCAACACAGCAGCCAGAGTATTCTTTTAAACGAAGTTTGGTCATGTCACTTCTCTACTTAAAACTCTCTAAAGACCTCGCATCTTACTCCAGATAAAAGCCAAAGCTCTTATAATTGCCTTCAAGGTTCTATACCCTCTGGCCCTTCCACCATTTCTTATCTCCCTGGCTCACTCTACTTCAGCTATACTGCCTCTTTGTTGTTCATTGAATACATCATTTATACTCACGCCTCAAAACCTTTGCATTGGCATTCATGGTTCCTTCTACATGAAATGCTTTTCCCCTATATATCTACATGGCTTACTCCTTCACATTCTTCAAGTCTTTGCTTAATTTCACCTTATTCATGAGGTCTTTCTAAAATAAACTACTTAAAAATTTACCCCCTACCATCCCACAGTCCCCCATCCTTCTTCTCTGCCTTATTTTTATTCTTAGTACTTATCACTTATTTATTCATTTGTATTTGTCTGCTTTCCCTCACTATGAGTTCCAGAAGGCAAGGTATTTTTTTTCTCTTGCTCAAGCCATAATGTTGTGCCAAGAACATGCCTAACACGTAGTAGGCATGCTACAAGAAAAAATAGTTGAATAGGCTTATTCAGAGCTTTGAGGGACACTCTATATTATGAATATATCCTATTTTAATCTCCCATAGTCCATATTTTCCTTTGAAATATATTTATTGGCCTTTGGATTGCTGCAGGTGGCTAAAACATAAAAATATTCAAATACTTTTCTGGCTACCAATCCATATGCTCTATTCCTAAGGGTACAGACCAAGCATACACTAGATAGGTCTTGGCTCTAAATATCTACTTTGGCACTGTTCAGAAAAAGAGTTAACACAGTAGGCCTGAGACTTATCTTTAGAAAGGCCTGCTTGCAAGTTTGACACTCAACTGGCATTTGGGAACTGAGATTTTGGGAGACTTCTCACCACCCTAATTGAAAAGAGTGGTTCACTGTGCCTAAATTGGTTGTGCAAACAATATGGTTTATGCAAAATACCTGCTTTCCTTCTGGAAGTCTGGATTGCCAGGCAAAGGCTGACTAAATGACCCATCTCCAAGAAAAACCCTGGAAACTGAATTTCTAATGAGCTTCCCTGGTAGACAACATTTCACATGTGTTAACACAACTCACCCCTGGGGCAATTAAGCTTGTCTTGTGTGACTCCACTGGGAGAGAATTCTGGAACTCGTGCATAGTTTTCTCTACACTTCCCTCCATGCACCTTTTCTGTTTGCTAATTTTGCCTTGCATTCTTTCACTGTAAAAAAAACAAGAGCCAGAAGTATGACTATATGCTAGTCTTATGAGCCCTCTGAGCAAATCATCTAACCTGGGCTGGGAAGGGTCCTGGGGGCCCTTGATCTGGTCACCCATTGAACTCTTACTGCATGCTTATTATGAGCTTCAACCCTAGTGAACTGAGCTAGACCATAAATGAGCTTGTGGGCTTTATTTATTTTGCCCCTCTCCTTTAAGGCCTAGGGTTCTCTCCAACTGAAGAAGCCTGCCCCATGGCTCCTTCTACAGAGGCCTCCTCTTATCAGGAAGTGCTTCAAGGCACAGTCACATGATAGAGATGGTGAAGAAATAAACCCTGTGAAAGAGAAGAATCCCCATGAGCCAAGAGAATCCAGGCTTCAGAGCCAGCTCCACTGTAACTCCTTTACAGCTTTTCAAAGTGAACAAATGGGAGGTTCTTGACACAGATTAGACTTCTTTTTTCTTGAGACATGGAGTAAGAGGTATCTTCTCAAGGTTTCAATACTGGTTTTTAGAATCTGCCATTAATACTAGTCTTTGGATTTGAAATAATTATTCCACAGTCTAATAAAGAAAACTTACATATATAGACCATTTCCTACCAAAAGCACAATAATAAACATAAAAAATATATGTACATGTAAAACACATATGTTTTGTAGTAAATGTAATAATAAATGTGCTTGTTATAGGAAGTGGTATGCCATCTATGTTTTACATAATCTCCTAAACCTCCATTTCTTTCTTTGATTCAGAAAAACCATCCTGCCTTTGTATAGAATCCTGATTTGTCTACCACATGCATTCCTATTAAGGTCTAATCACTGCTCTTCAGGAAAAGTAAAATTTTAAAAGACCAGCAAAATAGAAATTTAAAAGACCAGCAAAAAAAAAAAAAATCCAGGAGATGGATGCACTGATGTACGCAAACAGACTAAAGTGATTAGAATTCTTGGGCTTAGAAATACAAAGTTTTAACAAATATATTAAGTACTATGAATAATTCATTTACCAAATTCCTAAGTCATCAGTGGTAATCACATGAACTGAAAATAAGAGCTAAGTTTTCTATAGTGTGGAGTTAACTTTAAAAAAATCATCACAATAAGCAGCACAGACAGATTTTTCTGTGTTTTTTAAAAAGCTGTATATGTTTTAATTGCTGTGTAACAAATACCACAAACTTGGTAGCTTAGAATAATACTCATTTATTGTTCCTACATCTGTGGGGAGAAGTCCAGGAGCAGCTTGGCTGGGCTTGCTGTTCAGGGACTCACACTCAAGGTATTATCCAGGCTGTGATTTTTATCAGGCTCTGGAGAAGAATCTGCTTCAATGCTCATTCAGGTTCTTGGCAAATGCACTTCCCTGCAGTTGTAAGACTAAGGTTCCTGTCTTCTTGCTATCTGTAGTCTAGAAGTCACTCGCAGCTTCCAGATACCACCCACCATTCCCTGTCATATAGCCCCCTCCATCCTCAAAGCCAGCAACAGAAAACCTTCCTTGCCTCAAATCCTTCTCACACTTCCAATTTCTTTCCAAGAAGAGTCCAGTTCCTTTTAAGGGCTCGTGTGATTACATCCACTAATTATAATCTCCCAATCCTACGAATGTTTTAAGAATTGAGACTTTACTTCTGCAAAATCCCTTCACAGTGGAACCTGGATTCATGTCTAATTGAATAACTGGGAGAATGTGTTTGTACACCAGAGTACAGACAATCTCAGGGGTTATCTTAGAATTCTGCCTACCACAAAATCCTAATGCACCAGGCTCATAAAGTGCCTGTATTAAAGGCAGAACTAGGGCTGGATAAAACATCAGTCTGATCCAAAATGAGAACCGTTTTAAGTTCTAAAATTTCTAAATTTAGTAACTTCACATTTTTCTCATTTGCTTAGTCAGTTTCACCAATAATTGATCTCTTTTCCTTTTGTTATCCTTCTCTCTCCAGGTTTATTTAGTAATCAAAATCAATTGACCAAAATAAATGTGCCATGTCCTCAAGAAGTTCACTATTGAAGAGAAGCAGCAGAACATAATGGAAGAAAGATATACAAAGAAATGTACAGAAAACCCAGTATCAAATGTCATGCACTGAACAGAGCAATTTCTTCACTGGCTATAGGACTAAGGAGCACTGTCTTGAGGCAGCTCTGCGTATGATAAGAGGTCAGCCTCTGGGGGTGACAAACCTGCATCCTTTTGTGCTTATTTAACACTTATCTCACTCACTAACTGTGTGACCTAGGGAAGCTCTTCTGACTTCCTTGAGCCCCCGACTCCTCATCTATAAAAGGGAGGTAGATAGTTTCTAACCCCCAGGTTTTTGTGAGATTTAAATGAAATAATGCACATAAGGCACTTTGGAGAGTATTTTTACCAGGTACCTTTACACATAATAGATATCAATAAATATGTACTATTATTTTTATCATCATCTGCATAAATTACAGAAAGCTTCATGGAGAGCATGTTTTCTCTGTACAACCACAAAACTTTGTGTGCATGGATCTATGTCATGGCTCTTACCCCTCTTATTTGTTATAATTTTCCTTACTCTTGTCTGTCCTTCCTTATACACTGGCTTCTAAAAGACAGAATCTGTGCATTTCCTCTTTCTGTCACCAGCCTGAATATGTGCTTAGTAAATAAATATATACATTTTGGACAAACGGATTAGGATAAGAAGTGATACGTTCTTATCAGTATTTGGAAAAATAGAAATAATTAACCTTGGCAGAAGAAAAGAAAGGGCAGCTGCGGTAAACGGTAAGGAAGATACATCCAGAGATTAGAGGGAACAAATAGTTTGCTTTGGGGAACGTCATCAATGAGGGTAACCCTTGTATAACCCTCAGTTTCAGAAACGAGTTTTAGGTACCAAGTTTTGACAAAATTATAGAGTAATATTAGAGAAATACCCAAATGCTGATTTTCTTAAATCTAATTATTTTGACTAGCATTTCAAAAAAGAAAACAGTTCAATACTTCAAATAGTTCATGATATGCATATTTCCTATTTCTACTTGTGTCAGATGAATTTGTCCCCTTTACTATAAAGCAATATCAAAGGTAAATCAAGAGTTCAATTCTTTAGTCTCTTAAATCCCATTACTTTTAAATATTCAATAAAAATGAAAATATTCAGCACAGTTTGACCCACCAGAAAACCCATTCTTTTTACCTAACTTCAAATTGGTCAGTCAAAAAATAAATTGAGTAGTTTGCCAATGGTTTAACATTTGCTTTGCTATATCATATGTATAAAACTATGAACCCCAAATTACCAATGGCATTTTTCACAGAATTAGAACAAAAAATTTTACAATTTGTATGGAAACACAAAAGACTCCGAATAGCCAAAGCAATCTTGAGAAAGAAAAACGGAACTGGAGGAATCAGGCTCCCTGACTTCAGACCATACTACAAAGCTACAGTAATCGAGACAGTATGATACTGGCACAAAAACAGAAATATAGCTCAATGGAACAGGATAGAAAGTCCAGAGATGAATGCATGCACCTATGGTCACCTAATCTATGACAAACGAGGCAAGAATATACAATGGAGAAAAGACAGTCTCTTCAATAAGTGGTGCTGGGAAAACTGGACAGCTACATGTAAAAGAATGAAATTAGAACACTCCCTAACAACATGCATAAAAATAAACTCAAAATAGATCAAAGACCTAAATGTAAGGCCGGACACTATAAAACTCTTAGAGGAAAATGTAAGCAGAACACTCTTTGACATGAATCGCAGCAAGGTCTTTTTTGATCTACCACCTAGAGTAAAGAAAATTAAAACAAAAATAAAAAAATGGGATCTAATTAAACTTAAAAGTTTTTGCACAGCAAAGGAAACTATAAACCAAACAAAAATACAACCCTCAGAATGACAAAATATTTGCAAATGAAGCAATCAACTAGGGACTAATATCCAAAATATACAAGCAGCTCATGCAGCTCAATATCAAAAAAACCAAAGAACCCAATCAAAACATGGGGGGAAGATCTAAATAGACATTTCTCCAAAGAAGATATACAGATGGCTAATAAACACATGAAAAGATGCTCAACATCACTAATTATTGGAGAAATGCAAATCAAAACTACAGGGGCTTCCCTGGTAGTGCAGTGGTTGAGAGTCCGCCTGCTGATGCAGGGGACATGGGTTCGTGTCCCGGTCTGGGAAGATCCCACATGCCACGGAGTGGCTGGGCCCGTGAGCCATGGCCCCTGAGCCTGAGCATCCGGAGCCTATGCTCCACAACAGGAGAGACCACAACAGTTAGAGGCCCGCGTACTGCAAAAAAAAAAAAAAAAAAAAAAGAAATAACATGGACCTTAGGGGCAGATACTCCTAACACCACTGTGACAGGGGCCAGTTTGCTCCAATTTTACCTGTAAAATGGGTGTCCTGCCATTCAACTTTTCTCACACTACCTATTCTCCCTGAAAATATTCATCGATTCCTGTATATTATCTACATGTTGACATTGTCGGATCCATAGCTAATGTCAACAAAATTTCTATGCACTTCAGACTCCTATATCCCACTTCCTACTGGTCCTGAACCTTCTGATATCCTGCAGACACCTCAAAACCAGCATATCCAAGACTGAATTCTTTATCTCCCTCCTCCCCAATATCACGTCTCTTCCTTTTTCCCTAAGTCAGTGAATAGGATTACTATCCACTCCATTACTCAAACCAGCAACCTGGGTATCATCTGTGAGGGTCCACTCTGGCTGCCATCATAGTCTACGTGAAGAGCAGTCTCTCCGGCTGCACAATACACATTGTTGCCTTCCAGCCCCATATCTACTCACACTGTCTCACTGGTTGTACTCACAAGGTAGCTTCCACTTTCCTTGCATCCCACTATCACTCCTCTAAGATTAGTTCCCACCATTTCTTTGCCTGTATCACAATAAATCCTAATTGGCTACTCACCCTCCTCTCTTATGCCCAACTAGTTCTTTCACCCACTGAAGTTACTTTGAGCTTTCTAAAATATAAGTATAATTATGTTCTCTTCTTAATGCTATTCTCTTATAATGATTCCCTATTTCCATGAAGATACAGTTTGAAATCTGTCAAGACTTAACCCTGTTTTATATACATATATATATATATATATATATATATATGTATGTATGTATATGTCATATATATGTCAATAAGTGAACTGATAAATATGAATCCAAAAAGTGAAACAAAAATAGTAAATGTATTATAATGACAAATATATACTAGCTTCATATAAGAGAATTGGATTCTCCTAGACAAATAAGTTTTCCAAAGTTGGCAGGAATAAATAAATTAATAAATGAATCAATAAGTAAGACGTATTGAGTTCAGCACTAACTGTTGCTGCACACCTGATGATCATCAAAGGCAATGAGGGTGCAGAAAGATCTTTCTCTCCTACAAATCGACTTTCTTAGTTAAAAATGTTTTTCTCTGTTTTTATGTCCTATAAAATGAAATGTTTGTTACATGAATAAATGTATTTAAAAATTTATTCTTTATCTTTAACTACAAATCATATATGTTTATATAATTATAAATTTCCAGAGGGTAATGGAAAATCTTTAACTGGCCCTGTGCAATCATGAAAATTATGACAAATATAGCAGGAACATTAATATGGAAAATATATTTACTGCATTTAAAAATGCTCCCTAGAAACACAGACAATAACAAACAGAGTTGTCTGAGTTCTAAGTTCTAAAGGAAGAGAATAAAATCTTTTTAAAAATGTTTTGAAAGCTGGGGATAAATGTTGGATTAGTCTTGGTCCCATTGTGATAAACAAAATGCCTCTTTCTATATATTCCTAATACTTATATTAAAAACTCAGATATTTTCATAAAGGAAACAATTGGATGAATAGTGATCAGACCTGGAGGCAACAGGAAGGCCTCCTAAAATAATCTTAAAGAACATGATTTTATGCATGTTTAGCAGCAGCTATTCTTATTTCTAGTATATGATTTTAAAAGCACCTTTGCAGTTTTTCCCCTATATGATACTTGTTAGGTACCATTTACTTATGTTAATATGTTCAGAAGATAACACAAGTTAACAATTAACTTGCAAGGATCAAAAACAGTAGACAACTAAGAAAAATAATACTTTCAAGCAGAAAATATTGTCTTTTCTTCTCACTCTCAAAAAAACAGAGTAGATCACCCTACCATCACTACACAAAATTAACACGTTAACAATTCTTCTCCAACACAGGATATCCTGTATCTAAACAAGTGACTTGAACATTTTTATCTTAAAGAGTCAAAATGGCATGCCTTTAGAAACTAAAATTAGTTTAGAGACTAATTTAAACATATGTAATCTTTACAAAGATGTAGAGAATTTTTCACTAGGCCCAATTTTTTGTTCAGTGAAAATAATTAATTTTGCTTTCAGAGAGGCAGTATCTTTGGGGGAGTTAGACAACTGTGTGTTTTAATCATAGCCCCATTACCCTCTCATTTGTTCTGTAGGCAGACACTTTAAGTCTGACCTTGGCAGAGCATAGGCCTACAGATCCTTGGCAAAGGGATGCTGGTATTTACTTCTTCTGGATATTGATGGCTAGAGAAGCAAGAGAAAGTCTGAATATTGATTCTGAAGGACCTTTAGAGGGCAAATTCAGCAATCAGAGAAAAGTGAATGAATCAGAGAACCAGCCAAAATGTTAGAAGACCACTGGGAAGTGTCACAGAAAAACTTCTGAACTTCATCTATGTCACCACAAACATAGAGCAAATTGTGGAAGGCTGTTATTAAGGGTGAAGGGTGCAGAGGATGAAGAGAAGAGCTGATACCAAAAGTTCATGACCCACTAGAAGAACGCATACAATGATTCTGCTTAGGTTGCTGGCTTAATGAACAGCATAGGATATGAGGTCACAATGAAGAGAAACAAATGGGGCAATAGAAAGACATGAGTTTAGTTTCAGTTACATAAAGTCTACGTGTCCTCTAAGACATGCAGGTAAATTCCCAGGGGCCAGTAATATTTTAGGGACAGTAGGAGGAATAAGAAATACTGAAAGTGTTGCCAGAAGTAAAACAGGCAAACTAGATCTCAGCAGAGAAACCATGTAAAAAGTTTTTCACTAATATGTGGAATCTAAAAAAGCTAAACTCATAGAAATAGAGAGTAGAGTTAGGGGCTGGGGTGTTGGGGAATTGGGGAGATGATATTAAAGGATACAAATTTGCATCTAGAAGGTGAATAAGTTCTGGAGATCTAAGGCACAGCATAGTGATTATAGTTAACAATACTGCATTACATACTTCAAAGTCACTAAGAGACTAGATGTTAAATGTTCTCACCACAAAAATAAAGAAATGATAATTACGTGATATAATAGAGATGTTAGCTAACACTGGTGGTAATCATATTGCAATACATAAATGTATCAAATCAACACATTGTAATTACAAAATGTTATATAGATCAATTATATCTCAATTAAAAACAAAAAAGGGGGCTTCCCTGGTGGCGCAGTGGTTGAGAGTCCGCCTGCCGATGCAGGGGACACGGGTTCGTGCCCCGGTCTGGGAAGATCCCACGTGCCGCGGAGCGGCTGGGCCCATGCGCCATGGCCGCTAAGCCTGGGCATCCGGAGCCTGTGCTCTGCAATGGGAGAGGCCACAACAGTGAGAGGCCCGCGTACCACAAAAAAAAAATAATAATAATAAATAAAAACAATTAAAAAAAAAAGTTTGTTCAATGCAGCAGAGAGAATTGGTAGATTTCAGATTATAAGAGACCATCTAATTTGACGTAAGCTGATCTCTGGTAACTTTTAAGAGCAGTGACAGGAGAGTGATTGGGGGGCAATCAATCAAACTGTGGTAAGAAGCAAATGAGAAGTGAGAAAATAGAGGGAAAGGGTGTAGAAGGTCCATTAAAATGGTTGGCCGGTGAGAAAAGAAAGGAGTTGCCTTGGTAGCTTGAGGTATAGACAAAACTAGAGATTACTGAAGTTTGCCAAAAAGTCTTTAGCAGCTTTTGAAGCTGAAAAATAAAAAAGGAAAAAAAGAAATTTAAGGTGCAAGAATATGATGAGAAAGTCTCAGAGAAATATAGAAATTGGTAGCAAGAATCCAGTAGGTGAGGTCAAAACAGAATAGGAATAGAAGAGCTCCTGCCCTCAAAGACAAGATACAAAAATATAACTAAGTTTGTAGAATCAGTCTCTATTTTTCTTTCGAATGATTCAGCAGTAATGAAGAATACCTACAATGTTTAATTGACTTAACTCTTTCATTTGCATTTTTATTAACTTAATGCTATTCATGACATACTATGTTTTATTTCAGTTTAAACAGCAAAAATATTAATAGATTTGAAATTTTATAATGGCTGTCACGAGGTTAATCTTACAAGATAAATTAACCTCCATGGAAACTTTGTAGTCATTTTTATCTCAACAGTTCAAGGCTATTATAAGATTTAACCAACTATCCCTTAAATATAGATGACTTGTTCTGTTAATGTAAAAAGAATTTAAAAGAGAAAAACAGCTTCACTTCCATGAAGACTGCAAAACCAATTTTCTCATTATTTATTGCCATTAAAAACTTTCATTCTCCTATTTCTTAAATTAATATTTTTCCCAATAAAAATACAGATTATGAGCAACACTTTATTACACAGTATAAGTCTCACGAAAACAACCTAAGGCTGAACTCTACTCACTGCTATGTGAATTTATTTAGCCCTGGATAATTAACAGACAGGTTTTCTATATTCAGTGTTTATTATACTATAATGCTTGTTAAAATGAATAGGTATTTTATATGCTATTCCAATTAGAAATATAACCAAAAGGTAAAAATTCACTCAAATGATAGTCTAATTAAAATTCCATATTAACACTCACTTTCTTATATTTAAAATAAATGAGCATTTGAAATCTAAATAGCTTAAGATTAGCATGTTCTCCATACATGTTTTTGCATGTCTGTTTCATAGATAAAATACTACATAAATTTAAAAAAAATGTTTTTAAAGCTTCTATTGCCAGTCACTTTACTTACTAACTCATTTATTCCTCACAACAACTATCTGAAGGGGAATCTGTTATTATCTCTGAAACTGAGTGCCCCTAAACCCAAGTTCCTCTGACAAGTTTATGATTAACTGCTCTGTCTAAAAACTTACTTCTTTTCTTGCCCTGTACCTGTTCCCCCTCAAGGTTGAGGAGTACCAAAGAAAAGAGGGGATTGTAACTGAGCAGGACCCCATAGGGCTTTCCCGGGACAGACCTCCCCCACCTGGTCCTTCACCTGCCTCCTGTTTGTAGAAAAACTTTAGCCTCCTGGGCCTTCCCCAAGTTCAAAAGAACAAATTTAATAAGAGAAGTGAGAAAATGCAGAAGGAAAGGAAAACAAGCAAGGCAAAATAATAATCATATAGCCGTTAAACAAAGTCAAGGACCTTTAGTTCCTCCTCAAGGGTTATAGATAATATTCAGAGCCATATCTTTGAGCTATTTTTCAGATACTGAAACGACTACTAGGTGGAAGAAGTTAACTGTGTGTTGACCACAAGCACATAGACCCCAGATTGTCTGGAACCAAAAGGTTGATGATGTTGACTCAATCACATCACAACAAACCAATCAGAATAATGTCCATGAGATGATCATGCAACCCACAAGCCTCTCCCTCACACTGTCTTAAAAATCTGCCCCTGAAAACTATTGGGGAGTTTGGGACTTTTGAACATTAGCTGTTCATACTCCTTGCTTGGCCTTGCAATAAACTGTACTTTCCTTCACCACCACCTGGTGTCAGTAGATTGGCTTTACTGTGCACAGGCAAGCAGATCCAAGTTTGGTTTGGTAACATCTCCATTTTACAGATGAAAAAGTCAGAGAAAGAGGTTAATTTTCCCAAAGCCAAACAGCTAATGAATGACAGAAGAAGGGTTCAAACCCAGGCTGTCTGGCTCCCAAGTCTGGCATTGTGTCCACTGTGCTATTCTATCTTCACTGGCTTTGACTATGGGTTAAATTTCTGGCTCAGGTTAATCTCAAGTGTCACCAAAACAATGCATTGAAAACTATTCAAATAATCTTTTCCACCTAATTTCAAACAGGCTGTTGAATTGAGTCAAATTACTGCATAATCTGAAACTGTGTAGGCAAGACCTTTTCTAGGCCACAAATGGACAATCACTTGAAAAAAACTTCTCATTTCAATAAGCAGCTATTTGGATTTGAATTCATGTTCCTATGAAGCTTGCATGAACTCCTTCAAGACCTAAGGACTATCACTTAACATGTAAATATACTGAAGAAGTAATTTACTTTACCTCCCCTTGGAAGTATCTGGACAGAGAATCTAATACTTGATTCATTGTGTATCTATACCATGTTAACACCTTTCTGGGGAAAAGCTTGTGAAATTCTCAAATACCAACTTTCTTTTTTTTTTTTTTTTAGCCCATTTTATTTTTTTTTTATTTTTATTTTTATTTTTTTTTATTTTTTTTTTATTTTATTTTATTTTATTTTATTTTTATTTTTTTATTTTGTTGCTTTATAACAAATTTAATCAGTTATACATATACATATGTTTCCATATCCCCTCCCTTTTGCGTCTCCCTCCCACCCTCCCTATCCCACCCCTCCAGGCGGTCACAAAGTACCGAGCTGATCTCCCTGTGCTATGCGGCTGCTTCCCACTAGCTATCTACCTCACGTTTGGTAGTGTATATATGTCCATGCCGCTCTTTCACTTTGTCACAGCTTACCCTTCCCCCTCCCCATATCCTCAAGTCCATTCTCTAGTAGGTCTGTGTCTTTATTCCTGTCTTACCCCTATGTTCTTCATGACATTTTTTTTCTTAAATTCCATATATATGTGTTAGCATACAGTATTTGTCTTTCTCTTTCTGACTTACTTCACTCTGTATGACAGACTCTAGGTCTATCCACCTCATTACAAATAGCTCAATTTCATTTCTTTTTATGGCTGAGTAATATTCCATTGTATATATGTGCCACATGTTCTTTATCCATTCATCCGATGATGGACACTTAGGTTGTTTCCATCTCCGGGCTATTGTAAATAGGGCTGCTATGAACATTTTGGTACATGTCTCTTTTTGAATTATGGTTTTCTCAGGGTATATGCCCAGTAGTGGGATTGCTGGGTCATATGGTAGTTCTATTTGTAGTTTTTTAAGGAACCTCCATACCGTTCTCCATAGCGGCTGTACCAATTCACATTCCCACCAGCAGTGCAAGAGTGTTCCCTTTTCTCCACACCCTCTCCAGCATTTATTGTTTCTAGATTTTTTGATGATGGCCATTCTGACTGGTGTGAGATGATATCTCATTGTAGTTTTGATTTGCATTTCTCTAATGAGTAAAGATGTTGAGCATCCTTTCATGTGTTTGTTGGCAGTCTGTATATCTTCTGTGGAGAAATGTCTATTTAGGTCTTCTGCCCATTTTTGGATTGGGTTGTTTGTTTTTTTGTTATTGAGCTGCATGAGCTGCTTATAAATTTTGGAGATTAATCCTTTGTCAGTTGCTTCATTTGCAAATATTTTCTCCCATTCTGAGGGTTGTCTTTTGGTCTTGTTTATGGTTTCCTTTGCTGTGCAAAAGCTTTTAAGTTTCATTAGGTCCCATGTGTTCATTTTTGTCTTTATTTCCATTTCTCTAGGAGGTGGGTCAAAAAGGATCTTGCTGTGATTTATGTCATAGAGTGTTCTGCCTATGTTTTCCTCTAAGAGTTTGATAGTGTCTGGCCTTATATTTAGGTCTTTAATCCATTTTGAGCTTATTTTTGTGTATGGTGTTAGGGAATGATCTAATCTCATACTTTTACATGTCCCTATCCAGTTTTCCCAGCACCACTTATTGAAGAGACTGTCCTTTCTCCACTGTACATTCCTGCCTCCTTTATCAAAGATAAGGTGACCATATGTCCGTGGGTTTATCTCTGGGCTTTCTATCCTGTTCCATTGATATATATTTCTGTTTTTGTGCCAGTACCATATTGTCTTGATTACTGTAGCTTTGTAGTATAGTCTGAAGTCAGGGAGCCTGATTCCTCCAGCTCCATTTTTCGTTCTCAAGATTGCTTTGGCTATTCGGGGTCTTTTGTGTTTCCATACAAATTGCGAAATTTTTTGCTCTAGTTCTGTGAAAAATGCCAGTGGTAGTTTGATAGGGATTGCATTGAATCTGTAGATTGCTTTGGGTAGTAGAGTCATTTTCACAATGTTGATTCTTCCAATCCAAGAACATGGTACATCTCTCCCTCTATTTGTATCATCTTTAATTTCTTTCATCAGTGTCTTATAATTTTCTGCATACAGGTCTTTTGTCTCCTTAGGTAGGTTTATTCCTAGATATTTTATTCTTTTTGTTGCAATGGTAAATGGGAGTGTTTCCTTGATTTCACTTTCAGATTTTTCATCATCAGTATATAGGAATGCCAGAGATTTCTGTGCATTAATTTTGTATCCTGCAACTTTACCAAATTCATTGATTAACTCTAGTAGTTTTCTGGTAGCACCTTTAGGATTCTCTATGTATAGTATCATGTCATCTGCAAATAGTGACAGCTTTACTTCTTCTTTTCCAATTTGGATTCCTTTTATTTCCTTTTCTTCTCTGATTGCTGTGGCTAAAACTTCCAAAACTAGGTTGAATAAGAGTGGTGAAAGTGGGCAACCTTGTCTAGTTCCTGATCTTAGTGGAAATGGTTTCAGTTTTTCACCATTGAGGACGATGCTGGCTGTGGGTTTGTCATATATGGCCTTTATTATGTTGAGGAAAGTTCCCTCTATGCCTACTTTCTGCAGGGTTTTTATCATAAATGGGTGTTGAATTTTGTCGAAAGCTTTCTCTGCATCTATTGAGATGATCATATGGTTTTTCTCCTTCAATTTGTTAATATGGTGTATCACGTTGATTGATTTGCGTATATTGAAGAATCCTTGCATTCCTGGAATAAACCCCACTTGATCATGGTGTATGATCCTTTTAATGTGCTGTTGGATTCTGTTTGCTAGTATTTTGTTGAGGATTTTTGCATCTATGTTCATCAGTGATATTGGCCTGTAGTTTTCTTTCTTTGTGACATCCTTGCCTGGTTTTGGTATCAAGGTGATGGTGGCCTCGTAGAATGAGTTTGGGAGTGTTCCTCCCTCTGCTATATTTTGGAAGAGTTTCAGAAGGATAGGTGTTAGCTCTTCTCTAAATGCTTGATAGAATTCGCCTGTGAAGCCATCTGGTCCTGGGCTTTTGTTTGTTGGAAGATTTTTAATCACAGTTTCAATTTCAGTGCTTGTGATTGGTCTGTTCATATTTTCTATTTCTTCCTGATTCAGTCTTGGCAGGTTGTGCATTTCTAAGAATTTGTCCATTTCTTCCAGGTTGTCCATTTTATTGGCATAGAGTTGCTTGTAGTAATCTCTCATGATCTTTTGTATTTCTGTAGTGTCAGTTGTTACTTCTCCTTTTTCATTTCTAATTCTATTGATTTGAGTCTTCTCCCTTTTTTTCTTGATGAGTCTGGCTAATGGTTTATCAATTTTATCTTCTCAAAGAACCAGCTTTTAGTTTTATTGATCTTCGCTATCGTTTCCTTCATTTCTTTTTCATTTATTTCTGATCTGATTTTTATGATTTCTTTCCTTCTGCTAACTTTGGGATGTTTTTGTTCTTCTTTCTCTAATTGCTTTAGGTGCAAGGTTAGGTTGTTTATTCGAGATGTTTCCTGTTTCTTAAGGTGGGATTGTATTGCTATAAACTTCCCTCTTAGAACTGCTTTTGCTGCATCCCATAGGTTTTGGGTCGTTGTGTCTCCATTGTCATTTGTTTCTAGGTATTTTTAAATTTCCTCTTTGATTTCTTCAGTGATCACTTCGTTATTAAGTAGTGTATTGTTTAGCCTCCATGTGTTTGTATTTTTTACAGATCTTTTCCTGTAATTGATATCTAGTCTCATAGCATTGTGGTCGGAAAAGATACTTGATACAATTTCAATTTTCTTAAATTTACCAAGGCTTGATTTGTGACCCAAGATATGATCTATCCTGGAGAATGTTCCATGAGCACTTGAGAAAAATGTGTATTCTGTTGTTTTTGGATGGAATGTCCTATAAATGTCAATTAAGTCCATCTTGTTTAATGTATCATTTAAAGCTTGTGTTTCCTTATTTATTTTCATTTTGGATGATCTGTCCATTGGTGAAAGTGGGGTGTTAAAGTCCCCTACTATGAGTGTGTTACTGTCGATTTCTCCTTTTATGGCTGTTAGTATTTGCCTTATGTATTGAGGTGCTCCTATCTTGGGTGCATAAATATTTACAATTGTTATATCTTCTTCTTGGATCGATCCCTTGATCATTATGTAGTGTCCTTCTTTGTCTCTTCTAGTAGTCCTTATTTTAAAGTCTATTTTGTCTGATATGAGAATTGCTACTCCAGCTTTCTTTTGGTTTCCATTTGCATGGAATATCTTTTTCCATCCCCTTACTTTCAGTCTGTATGTGTCTCTAGGTCTGAAGTGGGTCTCTTGTAGACAGCATATAGATGGGTCTTGTTTTTGTATCCATTCAGCCACTCTGTGTCTTTTGGTGGGAGCATTTAGTCCATTTACATTTAAGGTAATTATCGATATGTATGTTCCTATTCCCATTTTCTTAATTGTTTTGGGTTCATTATTGTAGGTCTTTTACTTCTGTTGTGTTTCTTGCCTAGAGAAGTTCCTTTAGCATTTGTTGTAAAGCTGGTTTGGTGGTGCTGAACTCTCTCAGCTTTTGCTTGTCTGTAAACGTTTTAATTTCTCCATCAAATCTGAATGAGATCCTTGCTGGGTAGAGTAATCTTGGTTGCAGGTTTTTCTCCTTCATCACTTTAAGTATGTCCTGCCACTCCCTTCTGGCTTGTAGAGTTTCTGCTGAGAGATCAGCTGTTATCCTGATGGGGATTCCCTTGTGTGTTATTTGTTGTTTTTGCCTTGCTGCTTTTAATATGATTTCTTTGTGTTTAATTTTTGACAGTTTGATTAATATGTGTCTTGGCGTATTTCTCCTTGGATTTATTCTGTATGGGACTCTCTGTGCCTCCTGGACTTGATTAACTATTTCCTTTCCCATATTAGGGAAGTTTTCAACTATAATCTCTTCAAATATTTTCTCAGTCCCTTTCTTTTTCTCTTCTTCTTCTGGAACCCCTATAATTCGAATGTTGGTGCGTTTAATGTTGTCCCAGAGGTCTCTGAGACTGTCCTCTGTTCTTTTCATTCTTTTTTCTTTATTTTGCTCTGCAGCAGTTATTTCCACTATTTTATCTTCCACCTCACTTCTCCGTTCTTCTGCCTCAGTTATTCTGCTATTGATCCCATCTAGAGTATTTTTTATTTCATGTATTGTGTTTTTAATCGATGCTTGATTTATCTTTAGTTCTTCTAGGTCCTTGTTAACTGTTTCTTGCATTTTGTCTATTCTATTTCCAAGATTTTGGATCTGGGAAATAGAATCTTGGATCATCTTTACCATCATTATTCTGAATTCTTTTTCAGGTAGAGTGCCTATTACCTCTTCATTTGTTAGGTCTGGTGGGTTTTTATCTTGCTCCTTCTCCTGCTGTGTGTTTTTCTGTCTTCTCATTTTGCTTATGTTACTGTGTTTGGGGTCTCCTTTTTGCAGGCTGCAGGTTCGTAGTTCCTGTTGTTTTTGGTGTCTGTCCCCAGTGGCTAAGGTTAGTTTAGTGGGTTGTGTAGGCTTCCTGGTGGAGGGGACTAGTGCCTGTGTTCTGGTGGATGAGGCTGGATCTTGTCTTTCTGGTGGGCAGGTCCACGTCTGGTGGTGTGTTTTGGGGTGTCTGTGGACTTTTTATGATTTTAGGCCACCTCTCTGCTAATGGGTGGTGTTGTGTTCCTGTCTTGCTAGTTGTTTGGCTTAGGGTGTCCAGCACTGTAGCCTGCTGGTCGTTGAGTGAAGCTGGGTGCTGGTGTTGAGATGGAGATCTCTGGAAGATTTTCGCCGTTTGATATTATGTGGAGCTGGGAGGTCTCTTGTGGACCAGTGTCCTGAAGTTGGCTCTCCCACCTCAGAGGCACAGCACTGACTCCGGGCTCCTCAATTTGGGATGATGTGTTGTCTATTCATGTATTCCACAGATGCAGGGTACATCAAGTTGATTGTGGAGCTTTAATCCGCTGCTTCTGAGGCTGCTGGGAGAGGTTTCCCTTTCTCTTCTTTGTTCTCACAGCTCCTAGGTCTCAGCTTTGGATTTGGCCCCGCCTCTGCGTGTAGGTCGCCGGAGGGCGTCTGTTCTTCGCTCAGATAGGACAGGGTTAAAGGAGCAGCCTCTTCGGGGACTCTGGCTCACTCAGGCCGGGAGGGAGGGAGGGGCACGGAGTGCGGGGCGAGCCTGCAGCGGCAGAGGTCGGCGTGACGTTGCACCAGCCCGAGGCGCGCCGTGCGTTCTCCCAGGGAAGCCGCCCCTGGATCCCGGGACCCCGGCAGTGGCGGGCTGCACAGGCTCCCGGAAGGGCGGTGTGGGCAGTGACCTGCGCTCGCACACAGGCTTCTTGGCGGCGGCAGCAGCAGCCCCAGCGTCCCACGCCTGTCACTGGGCTCCGCGCTTTCAGTCGCGACTCGCGCCCGTCCGTGGAGCCCCTTTAAGCAGCGCTCTTAATCCCCTCTCCTCGCGCACCAGGAAACCAAGGGGGAAGAAAAAGTCTCTTGCCTCTTCGGCAGCTCCAGAGTTTTCCCGGACTCCCTCCCGGCTAGCTGTGGCACATTAGCCCCCTTCAGGCTGAGTTCTCGCCACCAGCCCCAGTCCTCTCCCTGCGCTCTGACCGAAGCCCGAGCCTCAGCTTCCAGCGCTGCGCGCCCCGGCGGGCGAGCAGACAAGCCTCTCGGGCTGGTGAGTGCCGCTCGGCACCGATCCTCTGTGTGCGGATCTCTCCGCTTTGCCCTACCCAGGTATGTGGGGAGTTTCTTGCCTTTTGGGAGGTCTGGGGTCTTCTGCCAGCGTTCAGTAGGTGTTCTGTAGGAGTTGTTCCACGTGTAGCTGTATTTCTGGTGTATCCGTGGGGAGGAAGGTGATCTCCGCGTCTTACTCTTCCTCCATCTTCTCTTCTGCCTCAAATACCAACTTTCAATGGCAGATGTTTTCATGTACTCAAAGAAAGGTCCCAGCTCATTGCTGCCTTGGTAACAATGGACCCCAAAGCAATGTTTTTGTGAGCATGAAGCTGAGTTTTTGTGGTGTTTCCTTTACTAGCTAGGAGGGAGCTGAGCTCTCTGTACAAGGTGATCATCCTGTTCATATATTTGGAGGAATATGAGCAACCAAGGCTCCTGAGAGTTCCCAGCCAAACAACTCTAACTTGATTCTCTATTAGTCTTATTCTATTATTCAATTTCCCAAGCGTTATGAACAAAATCATTTTTATTTAATCTTTACTCTAAGGAACATGAAAAGAGATGTCGTGTGTCACAAGCTCTAAACCATTTGAATTTCCCAGGCTTTTTTCTTATCTCTACTGGTTATAATCTAACATTGACAGCAGTACCATACCTTCAACTAATATTTTAAATAGTAGACAAGATACAGATAAAAATGTTATTTCAATCCATAAACTGCCTGTAGTGATTCTTTTTGTGGGGCAAAACATAATTCATATCAATGGGAAAACAAGCTCCTTTTTCTTTGGAGAGATGAGTGGGAAAAAGAGAAAAGGTGAGGGCTTCCCTGGTGGCACAGTGGTTGAGAGTCCGCCTGCCGATACAGGGGACACAGGTTCGTACCCCGGTCTGAGAAGGTCCCGCATGCCGCGGAGCGGCTGGACCCGTGAGCCATGGCTGCTGAGCCTGCGCATCTGGAGCCTGTGCTCTGCAATGGGAGAAGCCACAACAGTGAGAAGCTCGTGTACCGCAAAAAAAAAAAAAAAAAAAAAAGAGAGAGAGAAAAGGTGCGATTCAGGGCCAGAGGGCCATTGAGAAGAAGTCCAAAACTGAGTTGGAAGACTGGGCTAAAGGGTTCTGAATTGATCCGACAAGAATTAATGAGGTTAGAGACTAAAGTTGGCAAAAATAACAAAAACACTTTTTTAATAACAGGCACATCTAATATTCAATTACAAGTTCTCTGCCCTGTGATTTTAAATCCTTTCCATAGCTCAAAAACATCAAGGCTCACTCTCTACACCTGAAAACTTGACCTAATGATACTGTGAATGCGTGTGATTTAAGGAAAGGGATAGAGAGCTTGCTGAGCATACCATGGTGCAGAAAAAGGAAAGCATGTGTGAGAATTCAAAGTAGATACAGAAACAGACTAATTTGCTAGGAAAAGAGTTTGTAGCCAAAGACATCTAGGAAAAAGGTAAACAGCCCCCTTGGGATTCAGGTACATTTCATTTGGATTTTAAGGCCCAGAGCCCCTTGATAGTCAGGTACATTTCATTTGGATTTTAAGGCCCAGAGCCCCTTGATAGTCGGGTACATTTCATTTGGATTTTAAGGCCCAGAGCCCCTTGATAGTCAGGTACATTTCATTTGGATTTTAAGGCCCAGAGCCCCTTGATAGTCAGGTGCATTTCATTTGGATTTTAAGGACCAGAGCCCCTTGATAGTCATCTGAGTGACCCCATAACACCCAATATCTGTAGTATTACTGTCTCACCTACTACAGATTTGAATTATACACACACCTGTATACCCAATATCAGGATGACAAGCAGATATAATTCATTTATATTCATCAATTGTGACTATGTCCAATCAGAATATCCAGTAATATTATTTAAAAATAAAAAATAAGTCATACTAAACTTATTTTTAAATCCATCCTTCTCCATCTAGCCTCTAATTTTACCTCTCTTTCATAAAGAGATTTAGAAATTAGAAACAAATGATTTGTCTTAAATAACATAATTTTAGAGGTTTAATCATTTTTAGTCAAATTAAACATGCTCATTCTCATCCTTCAGCTTAATTTACTCATATTTGTGAAAAATAAAATTGAGAGTGACCTAATAAGCACCAGTAATTCTATCCCCTAATTTTATATTCTTTCCTTCTTTTATTTTCAGAAGTGTTTATTAACTGCATCTCATGTGTCAGGAACATTATACACCAGTGGAAAAGAGATTCAGGGTGGGGTGTCACTGTGCATCATCAAGGGAGGGCTAACCTCCTCTGACCACCTTGACCCAACTGCCTCCAGCAAGATGAACTTCACACCCTATACACATCAATCTCATGTTTTTTTTCACTGTGCTTATATTGTCCTAAGTTTCTACAAAAATCTCTCTCAAAAGAATAGTTCAAGAATCTAAAATTCTATCTTTTGTCCCTCCTCTGATCAAAAATTATAATGAAAATCTAACTGGTACATCTATATTTCATCTTTTAGAATGATGATAGGGATATGATCAAATGCTCAGATTTAGGGTTCCAAATATCACTGAATTAGTTCATTCCTTACCAATATCATTTCAAAACTGAACAGTGACAGTAATCACTCTACATGCTTATATGAAACAGATCTAAAACTTTGGACTATGTTCCTTCCAGACAAAAGAAAAAAGTAAAACTCATTAATCATGTTCTTCAGGATGTCGTTATTAGAGGTGCCACAATGAGTTGCCATAGTGGCAGGGTAATACTCAGGTTTTTAAAAATACCAACTATAAGATATAGTTGAATCATCTTAAGAACGCTATTAGAGATATTTTCACAGGACTGAATGTGTGTTTTTATTCATATAATTACCTGAGGCAAATGCTTCCTTAGTGGTCAGTGAGGTGAACACAACCCCGCCCTGTGAAGGGGATGGTTCATGTTCACGCATCTCCATTAAGTCAGAAAAAAGCAATCTTTCACAAAACCCCAATCACGTACATTTTCCTTGCACCTGGAGATTAGATATCCTGTAAAAATGCACTTTGCTACTAGTCATTGTTAAAAGAAGTGACAAATTGTTCTCCTTCTGATTTACAACACCTGGAATAAGCCATGATTATGTCTCTTCTCCCCTAGTTTTAAAAATCAAGATTGATTTAAGTAAAATTGCCTCGGTCTAAACTGGTTACTACAATGGTCTCACAAAAAGGACCAAAAAAATTTTCCCTCTTAGATTTAGTGTTTTTATCTTTTATAAACACATATGTTTAAATTACCATTGTGGTAAACAAAACATGACCCCCAAAGATGTCCACATCCTAATCTCCAGAACCTGTGAATTTGTGACCTTACATGGCAAAAGCAACTTTGCAGATGTGATTAAAGACCTTGATGTACAGAGATTATTCTGCATTATCCCAATAAAATCATAAGGTTCTTATAAGAGGGAGACAAAAGAATAAGTCAGAGAAGGAGATGAGACAATAGCAGCAGAGGTCAGAGTGACGTGGGTCAGTCCACGCCAAGGAATGCAGGCAGCCTCTAGAAGTTGTAAAAGGCAAGGTCACAGATTTTCCCTTAAAGCTTCCAGAAAAAACACAGTCCTGCCAATCCCTTTTAGACCTCTGACCTCCAGAAATGTAAGAGAATAAATGTGTTCCTTTAAGCCACTAAATTTATAGTAATTTGTTACAGCAGCCATAGGAAATTTACCATATTCAGCCTTTTAAAATCTGGATATATTTTTATTTTATTCAGGTCACATTCTACAGGGCCCATCAGCACTTTTTAATAGAAGAATGAATTCTGCCATTACATTTCTAGGAAAATATTATAGCGTTTATATTTGTGGCAAAATAACTAGATATTATGAGAGATAGTTTTACCTAGCTTAATTTCATAAATGCTCGGACCATCTGTATCAGTCATATAAATAAAAGTCCAATCTGTATGTACCATTTTCCCCCATTTTAAAGAAGAAATAATAGCAAACTAAGACACTCTCCAGCTTTCACAAGGGACACACTCCAATGACCTATTCCTCTCTCCACCTCTAATAGTAATAAAGAGTTTTCCTTTAAAATGGGGGTAAAATTTGATTCATTGGGGAAAAAATAAAAGCATTTGTATATGACCTTTTTTTTTAGAATGAGCGTAACAGACTCTCATAAGATTAAGTTCATAAATATGTCTTGACAAAAGTAACTGATATTGGTAGTTCTTCAAAGAAGCTTGCATTCATTGCAGTGACAGTAAAATATTGCATACCCTCTTAAAAGCTAGGGTAATAATGTTTTAAATATGTATGTTAAAGCCCTTTGAACATGCATAGCATGAAAGGGATCACAGTCACAAGAGCAGACAGCATTCAATCCTGAAGTGCTCTGAGTTCAGTCAATGAAAAAGAGAAGAGATTTAAAAATCTTGAATGTATGGGGGCTATTTTTCAGAGCAGAGTTGGAAAATGTTAGAACGTTGACACAAGTGAACAAAGATGAGACAATTCGTTGCCATTGCTAAGAGGGATAAAAGGTACTCTAGGAAGAGAAGCAAACATGTTTCTCAAAATGAGTAACAACTCTAAATTGCATGGTCAAGCTGGGAACCATGACCAGAACTAATTGCAAGGACCAGATAGAAAATCAGTAATATTTTGAAGGGCTACTGCATTTTCTGGTTGCTTCCCCCCACCCCCCACTATTTTAAGTACGTAAATATACTGAACTTTTGTAAATTTTTTTCTTTTGTAGCAGGTTTATTGTTGCCCCACAGGGGAATGCTCTTAGGTTTCTGGAAGGCACTCCTTGATCTTTCGGGTTCTTTCTGGGATCAAATTCTAAGGTACCAGTTAAGTGAAGAGCACCCTCAATTCAACTACTTTATCCTGGTCAAAAAAATACAATTTGGGAGTGGAAGCTTAGGACAGGCTTAGCCATGTGTACTCTGTTGTAAGCATTCACCCTAGAAAACAGTCCCTTCTTTTGTCCCTAATCTTTACCAGAAGTAAACATAGAGATAATCAGCATATTTAGAATAAATGTGGAATTCACATGGAAACCAATTTTCAGAAAGAGGGGGGAAAATTCCAAAATCTTATATCAGTATATTACCATTAGAACAACTGTTTGCAACTCTGACAAATTATAAGTCTATTATTGGGAATTCTCTCAATTTTCCTCAGATGAGCATATGCATGTGAAATGCAGGAGAGTCAACCAAGCTGCTAAACATAATTCTTTACAAAGCACTTTCACATTATTTTAACTGATTCTCAAAACCACCATTCATTCATTCATTCATTCATTCATTTATGGCTGCATTGGGTCTTCTTTGTTGGGTCTTCATTGCCGCATGCGGGCTTTCTCTAGTTGCGGCGAGCGGGGGGCTGCTCTTCATTGTGGTGCGCAGGCTTCTCACTGCGGTGGCTTCTCTTGTTGCGGAGCTCGGCTCTAGGCGCGTGGGCTTCAGTAGTTGTGGCACTCAGGCTCAGTATTGTGGCTTGCAGTCTCTAGCGCACAGGCTCAGTAGTTGTGGCTCATGGGCTTAGTTGCTCCAGGGCATGTGGGATCTTCCTGGACCAGGACTCTAACCCGTGTCCCCTGCATTAGCAGGCAGATTCTTAACCACTGTGCCACCAAGGAGGTCCCAAAACCACCTTCTTAAATGTATATTACTAAACCTAAATAAACTGAGGCCCAACGAACCCAATCCAAAGTCACATATTCAGTAATTGTAAGAATCCAGAGTGAAACGCATGTTTTTGGACTTTAGGACCAGTTTTCAAAGTTCAGGTATTATTCATTTACTAGTAGGTTGTTTTGATCTTGTGGGACATAGCTAATGCCATCAAATTAAAATGCCAAGAATAACCGTAAAATCCCAAAGTTGCTAACACTTACAGAAATACTGTGAGAGAAATTAAACGAAATGGGTGAAAATGCTCTGAAAATAACTGTGCCTAACAATACTAGCCCAATTGTTAGATGGACTCAAGGTTGAAAGCAGAAAATTAGATTGAATAACAAAGACAGGTTGCCTTTTTCTAGGTTACCTGAGAAGAATGCTATATTCTGATATCACAAATAGTTCTGCAGTGTAGCTGTAAGCCACATCCATGACATTGATAATGACACTGAAAAATGATAAACAAAAAAAAAAACTTTATTTTATGGATGGACATATTCTATTGAGTTGGCTTTATGCTCTGTTATTAATATTTCATTGGAAGATGGGATGGATCAATTGTGGAAAATTTTGTTGTGGGCCAATGCCAAAACTGCCAGGTGATGTTTAGGGATCAGGGAGATTAACAGAGGGAATGGAAACTGTGGCGGGGGCTGGGGGAAGACTACATTTTTTTTTAGAAATACAGTTCCTTAATCCATTTGTCTCAATTCATTGTCAGAATCAATAAAAATGAATGTCACAACCAGTTTGACTCAACTAGTTTTAAAATAAACACTCAGGCTTCCCTGGTGGAGCAGTGGTTGAGAGTCCGCCTGCCAATGCAGGGGACACGAGTTTGTGCCCCTGTCCGGGAGGATCCCACATGCCGCGGAGCGGCTGGGCCCGTGAGCCATGGCCGCTGAGCCTGCGCATCCGGAGCCTGTGCTCCGCAACGGGAGAGGCCGCAACAGTGAGAGGCCCGTGTACTGCCCCCCACCAAAAAAAAATAAAATAAATAAACACTCAATTCTAAAAATACAGAAAGAATGCTAATTAGTTTTGAAAGGGGGGGGGAGAGAAATTAAAAGGATCATTTGATAAGAAAGCATTGCAATAACGGTCACAATGCATATCATTACCTTACCTTTTTTATTACTAATCACTGTTCATTCTAGCTGGTTCACTTAACTGGTTATTTTTAATCACAACACTTTTTCAAATTTAATTTAACTAAATGTGGTGATGTCAGTTAAAGGCAGTGAATCAGGGATAAACTAATGATTATAGATAATGCAGCTGTCCTAGTTAGTTGATCTAGGAGAATGTGCTAAAGCTTTAATGAAGAGGAAAGCATGAAGCCAAAAGGAAGTGAAGATGAGTACAGTACTATCATTGTTTTCTTTCAGGTATCCAAATTAAGTACACAGAGTTGACTATCATCTGGTCAGAACATGTAAAATTTCACCAGTAAGGACTTAAATAAAGGCCATAAAGTACCTAAGTCACAGATAGCTCTTGGTCCTGAGATTTCATTTCTAAAAGGAAAAGTATTTTAAAATGTCTGTTGGGAAACAAAAATAAACAAATGGGACCTAATTAAAGTTAAAAGCTTTTGCACAGCAAAGGAAACCATAAACAAGATGAAAAGACAACCCTCAGAATGGAAGAAAATATTTGCAAACAAATCAACGGACAAAGGATTAATCTCCAAAATATACAAACAGCTCATGCAGCTCAATATCAAAAAGACAAGCAACCCAATCAAAAAATGGGTGGAAGACCTAAATAGACATTTCTCCAAAGAAGACATACAGATGACCAAGAAACACATGAAAAGATGCTCAACATCACTAATCATTAGAGAAATGCAAATCAAAACTACCATGAGGTATCACCTCACACAGGTCAGAATGGCCATCATCAAAAAATCTAGAAACAATAAATGCTGGAGAGGGTGTGGAGAAAAGGGAACCCTCTTGCACTGTTGGTGGGAATGTAAATCGGTACAGCCACTGTGGAGAATAGTATGGAAGTTCCTTAAAAAACTAAAAATAGAATTACCATATGATCCAGCAATCCCACTCCTGGGCATATACCCAGAGAAAACTGTAATTCGAAAAGACATGCACCCCAATGTTCACTGTAACACAATTTACAATAGCTAGGACATGGAAGCAACCTAAATGTCCATCAACAGGTGAATGGGTAAAGAAGATGTGGTACACATATATAATGGAATATTACTCAGCCATAAAAAGGAACGAATTTGGGTCAATTTGCAGAGACGTGGATGGACCTAAAGCCTGTCATACAAAGTGAAGTAAGTCAGAAAGAGAAAAATAAATATCATGTATTAACGCATATATGTGGAATCTAAACAAATGATATAGATGATCTTAACTGCAAAACAGAAATAGAGACACAGACATAGAGAACAAACATAAAGAAACCAAGGGGGAAGGGAGGGTGGGATGAACTGGGAGATGGGGATTGACATATATACACTATTGATACTATGTATAAAATAGATAACTAATGAGAACCTACTGTAAGGCACAGAGAACTCTACTCAGTGCTCTACAGTGACCTAAATGGGAAGGAAATCCAAAAAAGAGGGGATGTATGACTACGTACAGCTAATTCACTTTGCTGTACAGCAGAAACTAATACAACATTGTAAAGCAACTCCACTCCAATAAAAAAATTTTTAAATGTCTATTGAGTATGGCCACCATTAGCATAAGGGCATAGGCACCATTAGCACAAGAGTATAAAATATTACTAATTAAAAAGGGGATCTGGTATAGTATTAAGCTGATTTTTTTCTGGTTAAAAAGGAATTCAAACACTGACCTTAGTCACCATAAAGATTCTTTATTCTTCTACTTCAATAACTTGCCTCAAATCTCAATATAATCATTTGATAAATGGGGAAATCCCTGCTCCCTGGCATTCACCCAGTGTTTTGCCAGAGCTAGAAGTGAGGTTAGCTAAGAGTCCTCTCAGTTAGGCTCATGCATATATGCTGGCCCCAATAGAGCCCCCTCAGTTTAGGTCATTAATAATGTTGTGTCCTTTATATACGCAGCTGCAGTTCTGATTATATATCATCAGTGCATGCTCTCTGAATTGATTTTTTCTAGTACAGGCAATACATTCATATTAACCCCAGCTGTACTTTCTCTCCCAAGCAAGACAGCTGACCAGGGTTGGAAAGGCAACTTGCGGTTCACATCAAGCCAGCAAATATGTCTTGACTCAAGTGCCAACTGAAATGTCTCAATATTCAAGCCCAGTTGAAAAACGCTCCAAAACTGATAACCTTTGTCTACCAGAAACTCAGGAGCAAAGAGTAACAGTAAACGCACAGCACAACTTATTTTTCATTCCTGATGACACACCATATCATTATACTGATTTTTATTTTTATATTATTTTAATCAGCTAAACCTATCAGTCACTTCATGAAATAACTAACTAACCAGCAAAAGACAAGAGGGGTCAGTGAAAGATTGAAAAACTAACCATGGAATTTTTGAGATGCTGATTTAACATTCCAAAAAAAAAAAAAAAACCTAGAGATACATAGTCCTACTTTTCTCTTGGAAATAACAGGGAAGAACAACAGTTAATTGTGATCCAGTAGAAAGAACAATCAAATTTAGTCCTAAGGTTACTACTTCATCAACAATACCAGGATTACTAAATTTTTATTCCTACTTGTTTGTGTGTGTGTGTGTGTGTGTGTGTACTTTTTCAAAGTTCAGATCATCACAAGGAACATACAGCACAAAGTATTTTAATCCTATTCTAAATAAAGATTTAGAATTCTTAGGGATAAAAAACTGTCAGTAGTATTACTATGCCTTATAAAATTATACAAATCTGAAATGGAGGAATATAATAGCCACCCGAAGGTAGTTTTTCAAATATAGAATTATTTTCATACCAAAATACAGTTAATAAAAATAATTTTGCATGCTTATTTTAATTTAAATTTGGAAAAGGGAATAAAAATCGTGTTTTAAAAATAAATGGACTCTTATGATTTAAAGCCTTCTCTGCTTTCTTCCTTTGTTGCAACCTGTATAAGGAGTTGCTCTCTGTTTTATTTTCCAGTCATCCTTTTTTTTTCAGCCTCCATAGCTCCATAAAGTTGCTCAAGGCAAACAAGATCTTCATACGTCTAAACAAATGACATTCTCAGATTTCATCTCTAAGGCTATCATACTTAAAATCTGCAGTCTGACGACCTAAAGAATTTGCTGGTACCACAGTTCATTTACGTGAATGATTACATCAAAAAATATAACCTAGTTCCTTCCCCGCCCGCCCGCTTCAGGTCAGTGCCTCCTCCATGCCTGGCTTGCCGCGGGCTCTCGGCAAACGTGGAGCCGATTTGTGCCCGGAGAACTCCTTTCCACACTTCCGTCTCTGGACGTAGCCCATACCCTACAAGAACTAGGCAGGCTAGAGGCTTATCAACTTTATTGGTCTTTTCAAAGATTTTCTCTATTGGTGCAGGGAGAGGACTGGCGGCGTGAACACAGCCTGAAGGGGTTAGTGCGCCACAGCTAGCCGGGAGGGAGTCCGGGAAAAAGTCTGGACCTGCCAAAGAGGCAAGAGACTTTTTCTTCCCTCTTTGTTTCCTGGTGCGTGAGGAGAGGGGATTAAGAGCGCTGCTTAAAGGAGCTCCAGAGACTGGCATGAGCCGCGGCTAACAGCGCGGACCCCAGAGATGGGCATGAGACGCTAAGTCTGCTGCTGCCGCCACCACCAAGAAGCCTGTGTGCGAGCACAGGTCACTCTCCACACCTCCCTTCCGGGGAGGCTGTGCAGCCCGCCACTGCCAGGGTCCAGGGATCCAGGGACAACTTGCCTGGGAGAACGCACGGCGCGCCTCAGGCTGGTGAAACGTCACGCTGGCCTCTGCCACCGCAGGCTCACCCCGCACTCCATACCCCTCCCTCCCCCCGGCCTGAGTGAGCCAGAGCCCCCGAATCAGCGGCTCCTTTAACCCCATCCTGTCTGAGCGAAGAACAGACGCCCTCCGGTGACCTACATGCAGAGGCGGGGCCAAATCCAAAGCTGAACCACGGGAGCTGTGCGAACAAAGAAGAGAAAGGGAAATCTCTCCCAGCAGGCTCAGGAGCAGCGGATTAAATCTCCACAATCAACTTGATGTACCCTGCATCTGTGGAATACCTGAATAGACAACGAATCATCCCAAATTGAGGAGGTGGACTTTGAGAGCAAGATTTATTATTTTTTCCCCTTTTCCTCTTTTTGTGTGTATGTGTATGTTTCTGTGTGAGATTTTGTCTGTATAGCTTTGCTTCCACCATTTGTCCTAGGGTTGTATCCATCCGTTTTTTTTTTTCTTTTTAAAATAATTTTTTTCTTAATAATTATCTTTTTATTTTAATAACTTTACCTTACTTTATTTTATGTTATTTTATCCTCTTTCTTCCTTCCTTTCTTTCTTTCTTTCTTTTCGTTCTTTCTTTCTATTTTTTCTCCCTTTTATTCTGAGCTGTGTGGATGAAAGGCTCTTGGTGCTGCAGCCAGTAGTCAGTGCTGTGCCTCTAAGGTGGCAGAGCCAACTTCAGGACACTGGTCCACAAGAGACCTCCCAGCTCCACATAATATCAAACAGCAAATATCTCCCAGAAATCTCCATCTCAACACCAACACCCAGCTTCACTCAACGACCAGCAAGCTACAATGCTTGGATCGATCCAAGAAGAAGATATAGCAATTGTAAATATTTATGCACCCAACATAGGAGCACCTCAATACATAAGGCAAATACTAACAGCCATAAAAGGGAAAATCGACAGTAACACATTCATAGTAGCGGACTTTAACACCCCACTTTCACCAATGTACAGATCATCAAAAATGAAAATAAATAAGGAAACACAAGCTTTAAATGATACATTAAACAAGATGGACTTAATTGATATTTATAGCACATTCCATCCAAAAACAACAGAATACACATTTTTCTCAAGTGCTCATGGAACATTCTCCAAGATACATCATATCTTGGGTCACAAATCAAGCCTTGGTAAATTTAAGAAAATTGAAATTGTATCAAGTATCTTTTCCGACCACAATTTTATGAGACTAGATATCAATTACAGGAAAAGATCTGTAAAAAATACAAACACATGGAGGCTAAACAATACACTACTTAACGAAGTGATCACTGAAGAAATCAAAGAGAAAATCAAAAAATTCCTAAAAACAAATGACAATGCAGACACAATGACCCAAAACCTATGGGATGCAACAAAAGCAGTTCTAAGAGGGAAGTTTAGAGCACTACAATCCTACCTTAAGAAACAGGAAACATCTCGAATAAACAACTTAAACTTGCACCTAAAGCAATTGGAGAAAGAAGAACAAAAACACCCCAAAGTTACCAGAAGGAAAGAAATCATAAAGATCAGATCAGAAAAAATGAAAAAGAAATGAAGGAAACGATAGCAAAGATCAATACAACTAAAAGCTGGTTCTTTGAGAAGATAAACAAAGTTGATAAACCATTAGCCAGACTCATCAAGAAAAAAAGGGAGAAGACTCAAATGAATAAAATTAGAAATGAAAAAGGAGAAGTAACAACTGACACTGCAGAAATACAAAAGATCATGAGAGATTACTACAAGCAAATCTATGCCAATATAATGGACAACCTGGAAGAAATGGACAAATTTTTAGAAATGCACAACCTGCCAAGACAGAATCAGAAAGAAATAGAAAATATGAACAGACCAATCACAAGCACTGAAATTGAAACTGTGATTAAAAATCTTCCAACAAACAAAAGCCCAGGACCAGATGCCTTCACAGGTGAATTCTATCAAACATTTAGAGAAGAGCTAACACCTATCCTTCTCAAACTCTTCCAAAATATAGCAGAGGGAGGAACACTCCCAAACTCATTATACGAGGCCACCATCACCCTGATACCAAACCCAGACAAGGATGTCACAAAGAAAGAAAACTACAGGCCAATAGCACTGATGAAATTGTTGGAAAAATCCTCAACAAAATACTAGCAAACAGAATCCAACAGCACATTAAGAGGATCATACACCATGATCAAGTGGGGTTTATTTCAGGAATGCAAGGATTCTTCAATACACACAAATCAATCAATGTGATACATCATATTAACAAATTGAAGGAGAAAAACCATATGGTCATCTCAGTAGATGCAGAGAAAGCTTTCGACAAAATTCAACACCCATTTATGATAAAAACCTTCCAGAAAGTAGGCATAGAGGGAACTTTCCTCAACATAATAAAGGCCATATATGACAAACCCACAGCAAACATCATTCTCAATGGTGAAAAACTGAAAGCATTTCCACTAAGATCAGGAACAAGACAAGGTTGCCCACTCTCACCACTCTTATTCAACATAGTTTTGGAAGTTTTAGCCACAGCAATCAGAGAGGAAAAGGAATCCAAATCGGAAAAGAAGAAGTAAAGTTGTCACTGTTTGCACATGACATGATACTATACATAGAAAATCCTAAAGATGCTACCAGAAAACTACTAGAGCTAATCAATGAATTTGGTAAAGTAGCATGATACAAAATTAATGCACAGAAATCTCTTGCATTCCTATACACTAATGATGAAAAATCTGAAAGTGAAATCAAGAAAACACTCTCATTTACCACTGCAACAAAAAGAATAAAATATCTAGGAATAAACCTACCTAAGGAGACAAAAGACCTGTATGCAGAAAACTATAAGACACTGATGAAAGAAATTAAAGATGATACAAATAGATGGAGAGGTATACCATGTTCTTGGATTGGAAGAATCAACATTGTGAAAATGACTCTACTACCCAAAGCAATCTACAGATTCAATGCAATCCCTATCAAAAGGCCACTGGCATTTTTCACAAACTAGAACAAAAAATTTCACAATTTGTATGGAAACACGAAAGACCCCGAATAGCCAAAGCAATCTTGAGAACGAAAAATGGAGCTGGAGGAATCAGTCTCCCTGACTTCAGACTATACTACAAAGCTACAGTAATCAAGACAGTATGGTACTGGCACAAAAACAGAAAGATAGATCAATGGAACAGGATAGAAAGCCCAGAGATAAACCCACACACATATGGTCACCTTATTTTTGATAAAGGAGGCAGGAATGTACAGTGGAGAAAGGACAGCCTTTTCAATAAGTGGTGCTGGGAAAACTGGACAGGTACATAAAAAAGTATGAGATTAGATCACTCCTTAACACCATACACAAAAATAAGCTCAAAATGGATTAAAGACCTAAATGTAATGCCATAAACTATCAAACTCTTAGAGGAAAACATAGGCAGAACACTCTATGACATAAATCACAGCAAGATCCTTTTTGACCCACCTCCTAGAGAAATGGAAATAATAACAAAAATAAACAAATGGGACCTAATGAAATGGCAAAGCTTTTGCACAGCAAAGGAAACCATAAACAAGAAAAGACAGCCCTCAGAATGGGAGAAAATATTTGCAAATGAAGCAACTGACAAAGGATTAATCTCCAAAATTTACAAGCAGCTCATGCAGCTCAATAACAATAAAACAAACAACCCAATCCAAAAATGGGCAGAAGACATAAATAGACATTTCTCCTTTGAGATGTACAGACTGCCAACAAACACATGAAAGAATGCTCAACATCATTAATCATTAGAGAAATGCAAATCAACACTACAATGAGATATCATCTCACACCAGTCAGAATGGCCATCAACAAAAAATCTAGAAACAATAAATCCTGGAGTGGGTGTGGAGAAAAGGGAACACTCTTGCACTGCTGGTGGGAATATAAATTGGTACAGCCACTATTGAGAACAGTATGGAGGTTCCTTAAAAAAGTACAAATAGAACTACCATATGACCCAGCAATCCCACTACTGGGTATATACCCTGAGAAAACCATAATTCAAAAAGAGTCACGTACCAAAATGTTCATTGCAGCTCTATTTACAATAGCCAGGAGATGGAAACAACCTAAGTGTCCATCATCAGATGAATGGATAAAGAAGATGTGGCACATATATACAATGGAATATTACTCAGCCATAAAAAGAAATGAAATTGAGCTATTTGTAATGAGGTGGATGGACCTAGAGTCTGTCATACAGAGTGAAGTCAGAAAGAGAAAGACAAATACCGTATGCTAACACATATATATGGAATTTAAGAAAAAAAATGTCATGAAGAACCTAGGGGTAAGACAGGCATAAAGACACAGACCTACTAGAGAATGGACTTGAGGATATGGGGAGGGGGAAGGGTAAGCTGTCACAAAGTTAGAGAGTGGCATGAACATATATACACTACCAAACGTAAAACAGATAGCTAGGGGGAAGCAGCCGCATAGCACAGGGAGATCAGCTTGGTGCTTTGTGACCGCCTGGAGGGGTGGGATGGGGAGGGTGGGAGGGAGGGAGATGCATGAGGGAAGGGATGTGGGAACAGATGTATATGTATGACTGATTCACTTTGTTATAAAGCAGAAACTAACACACCATTGTAAAGCAATTATACTCCAATAAAGATGTAAAAATTAAAAAATAACCTAAATTTTGTAACTTACTTCTGATGACAAGAAAGCAATAAAAGCATATTCAGTAGGAAAAAAACAGAAAATACACAAATAATGCTAGTTGCACTGTGGTTCCTTTTTTCTTTATTTTCTATTTTTTAACATGGATATATTACATTTATAATGAAAACGTTATGTCTCTAACACAGTGTTTTTTGAAACATTGAAAATGTTACTGTTTCTAAATATTAGTCTTAAAAATGTCATTGGATATGGTTTTACTCTTTTTAAATTATTCTCTCAAAAAGATAAGCTAGTTCTAGCCTGCTACTCCCAAACTGAAGAACCTAAAATACCTTAAAAGGATTTCAAGAAGGAGAGCATGTCAAAATCTATCTGGTGAACCAGAAATGCTCATTAGAAGTGGCAAGGTTAGTTCCTTCTTAAAGGCCACATTTCTCATAATTTTTTACTAAATTTATCTTTATAGTTTCATAATAAGAAAGTTAAAGTTATACATTAAGGTTGAATCACAACAAATTTTTTCTTTTTGTCAATCCTATGATGAATAACATGAAATGAATATTCCCAGAATTTGTTTAGAGATAGATTCTCTCAGATCTCAGGTTGTATCACACATGTCCCAGGCAAGATGGCAAACTTTTCAGCTGAAAAATTTTTGAAATTGGCTGCTGGAAATTGACAACTTCTCAAATGATGTCAGCTATGATAAACCTAGAAACTGGAGGCCTGGAACTCACCAATCTTCTCACTTTTACTGAATATTTTCTGTAAAACTCTGGTAAGTAGACATTTCCTAGGTGCTGCAGACATAAAGAACTATGAGACACAGACCCTGTTCTACTTACTGACAATTTGGTAGTTGTATCATAGAGATATAAGCAGATTTCAATTTTGATCAGGGACCTAGGTTGGCTAATTCTCATGCTGTCTTTTCTCATAGTGGTAAAATGGCTGCAGTGGTTCCAGGTTCATATCTGCACGTCACAAAAAAGAGGGCTTCTACATGTTCAACCATCAAAGTCCTATTTGGACATGATTTGACCAAACCAAAACAATCACTGCAGCTATGAATATTGTGTACTGATCTGCTTAAGCTTCAGTCACTGCCCATCCTTGAACCAATCAATAAGATTATACTGACTGGCAAAAATCAATCAGAGTTAATCACTGAGGCTGGAGATGGAGTTAATATCACCTGTGTCCCATGGATACCATACAAAGGCAGAAGGCTCAAATGTATGCTGCGGAGGAAACTACAAGTTTTTTGAGAGTAGCCAATACAATAACAATGAAAAGTAGTAACAACAGAAGTCAATAAGAGTGATGTAACAAAAATACTATGAACAATTATGGAGGGTAAAGTCTTACATATGTTTTGTTTTTTATGAATATTTGTTGATTTATCATGCATTGATTTTAATTCACAATTAATTGCTGAAATAATGGTAAATAAAATAATTATTTTATAGTTCAGAACAACAGGATATATGGGGGTTGTATTGTTCTGGAAAGGAATCAGAAAAAGGCCCTGAAAGGATGAGCATGAAGATATTTTGGCTTGCATGATTGAGGAGTAAGGCACTCTAGTGGAAGAAATAGTTCAAACAAAGAGAAGTGTGAAACACAGAACATATTTTCTAGAATAGTCTAACCTTAGATGATAAGATGCAGTGCCTTAAACACACCTTATCTCTTTAAAGTAGCTATGTTCATAGCTACTTTAAAGACAGACTCCTATTCTTGCAAGATGCTGCATTAACCATTAACTGAGGCTTGTAGCTTCTGCTGGAATTACACTTTCCTACCAAGATTGAATTGAATTTTAAAATTATACAGAAACTATACACACACATGCATTTTTTATTTTTACAATATTTTCAAAGGAGATTTGACAACATAGTCACATAGGCCATCCCATGTAATAATTTAAACCAGACAGTATAGAAGAGATACTGAATGTTATCTTATTTAAAATCTTCCACTCAAGAAAATCTGGAACTCTCCAGATCAATGACTTGCATATAGATATGACCATCTTATAGTTTATTTTTGTTGTTTTTCTAAAGCAATTTGGTTACCAAAATTGCAAGATTATGTTACCCAACATATTTTAAATTGTAAAATACATTCTAGATAACATTATCTCAGAAAATGTTATCAAGTTGAGTCTATCTCAGTTTCTTTTTCCTATTTATTGACAAATCTCAAGGAAATGACAAAACTGAAGCTACTTTTCTCTCACCATGTCATTTAATATTGTTCCTTCCTACCAAACCACTGTTTAAAAAGTCATCAGCTATCAACTGGAAAATAACTGAGTTAACTGATTCCCCAAATATACTCTTCTGAGAAATTAAGATATATCTATAAGTTTCAGTTAACAGCAGTCTAACTATGAAGAATCCTCAATGAGAGGATCTCCATTTGGTAAAGCCCATTGAGGGAAAGTGAGAATTATAAGGAAACAAATTTTCATAACTGATCAAGAAAGCTATATCACTTTCAAAGTAATGTCCAAGATAATTTATCCAGATCTCCATTCATTTATTTAACAAATTCTTTTTGAAAGTTTACTATGTGCCAGGCATGATGCAAGATATTGGGTGAATAACAAAACTAAGACTGATTATGGTTTCTGTTCCAATACAGGTGAGACTAGTTGGGAGAGACAAACAAATAGGCAATAACAATACCAGCAGTAACATGAAATAATGGGAAAACACAGTATAGGTATCTAACTTGGAATTATAGAATTAAAGAAGCTATCCTAAAAAAAATTTTCAGTGTCAAAGCTGAGAAATAAACAATTATTACAGCTAGCCAACCAAGGAAAAGGGATAATTGTATAGAAAGAAGGAATAGAATATGCAAAGGCCTAGAATCTAAGGAGCATGGTACAATCAGGAAACTTCTAGAACCTAAAAGAATTCACAAGATGGGATCAGCCAGGCTTTTACTATATTTGGTGGATTATGTCCTACTATACTGAAAGAAAAAAAAAAAAAAAAAGAACAAGGCAACCATACCAGGGAGGTAGAGGGAAGTAGAGAAAATTCAACTCTTTCACATCCTACTGGCTACTACAGCTAGGGCTCTTTACTGCTGAAGTAATTCTTCCTTGGTTCAAGAAATAAAATTATTTTCTTATAATTATTTAGGTAAGGGATCAAAGCTTGGGCAAGTACTAAAGGAGGAAAATAAAGCCACATCTGCAATCACCTACTGACCAAAGGAATCAAGTCCTACTGATGTTCATTCAATCTTGATACAGAAATTTGAGAGGTACAGACTAAATATGAACATGTCTGAAGATAATGGGTTGATTCATTTCTTTAAAATTCTGGAACACTTAGAGAATCACTGAGTCAGCCTACCATCAAACAATTAGATTAGTCTAAGGAGCCTTGTTCCAAATCTTGTTATCTCTCAAAAAAGAATGAGTCCTCTTTTCTTCTCCAATATTTTGAATCACAAAATTATATAGAATCTACCAAATTAAAAGATTAAATATAAGTTTCTAAAAAGTTGATCTCTATATTAAAGTCATTTTTAACATAAAATAAGTCCATTGTGAGGAAAAAAAACAAATATATCTCTTTGTCTCTACTGAACAAAAAAATAAGATAATGATAGACTGAGATACAATTTAGGCTTTATTTTGACTTTAAGTTAAAGTTTAAAGATTTAACTTTAAAGATTTATTTTAAAGATCTCATAATACTTCAAATTTATTTTTGATCTACAAACATGTCATTAAAAATAACATTACCAAATAAGATGTCTTCACAGATTTGTATCACCTCATGGAAATAGATAAGTTACACTTAGTGGTGTGCTTAGCTTCTGAGAGCTTACTGATAAATTTTCAGAACTTTTGCAAACTTGTTGATATCAGCCATGGTAAAAGTATTTACACCACAGAAATTGGCAAATTTTACAAATCAAAGTTGCCCCCACCCCAAGAGTCGAATGTTAAATATTTACCAGCACATGACTAGTTACATTCATGGGAAAGCATAAAAGAAAGTGAATCACATCAACATTATACAATTGTTTATAAATCACATATGCTAACGAAGCACAGTAAAAAAAAAAAAAAAATCGTTCTCAGTATCTTCCCAAGGCCACTTTATAAGATTGAATCCAATTATTTTCTTACTGTCTAAGGCTCGCCCTACCCCAATTATTACGCAATATGGAAATCAAATGAGAAAAGTTAAAGTTTAAAAGCTTGATTCCCAGATTTGCTTTTTCAGAAATTAGCTAGTGTGATTATTCCAGAATTTTGTGGTTTCAACCTATGTTTATCTATAATTTTAATTAAGCCACTCAACTATCTATCAAATATGTAAACTTAGGAAAGAACATTGACCTTTTTTGTTAGAATGCAGAGAATATATATATATAAAATCTTCTAAGGCCATAACATTCAAACTTGGCAGGTCTTTAGATCTTAGTGAATAAAGAAAATCAAGCCAACTCTGTAAAGCAGTTAAGTAATTTTTAAGCAACCAAGTCTTGAAATGACAAGATGAGCATATAAAACTTTTCCTCTAAGTTTCAAGGTCAGTTGAGGAGATAAGGATGCTGCCATTGAGGTACACATTATATGTCATAAAAAGCATAGAAAGCCAGCTATGCAGCTCACTTGGGCTCAGGTCAGATAGAAGTGCAACATGGGTGATGAGAGAAACTCAAGGTTTCACTGCTTTACTTGCATTCATTCTTCACAAACTCAAAGCATAGTGTTGAAATCAAGTAATCAAGGTTTAGTCCAATAGAAGTGCACCAATTCTTAGAATTATCAACTTTAGAAATTCTCTGGGAAATGAATTACCCCAGAGTACATGAATAAAAGTTAAGTGCCTTGCTGCTCACAATTTCAAAGGTTCTTTATCCTATATGAAGGACTTTTAAAAAGGGCTTTTAAAAGCATGATGTATTTAAACAGCCACCCTACACTGTAGTTCTGACACTGGATGGAAAGGTCACCTTAAAATATACCAGTGTTGGGCCTCCCTGGTGGCGCAGTGGTTGAGAGTCCGCCTGCCGATGCAGGGGATACGGGTTCGTGCCCCGGTCTGGGAGGATCCCATGTGCCGCGGAGCGGCTGGGCCCGTGAGCCGTGGCCGCTGAGCCTGTGCGTCCGGAGCCTGTGCTCCGCAACGGGAGAGGCCACAACAGTGAGAGGCCCGCGTACAGCAAAAAAAAAAAAAAATATATACCAGTGTTCAAGGATAAGTCCCTCCGAGACACATTTGGCACTCACTACCTCATTCCTCTGGTACATCTTGTCAACAAGGAAATGTCCGAGTCTTTACAGCAGGTCTTTATAAAGACCACATAAACAGAGAAGTAACCCAGTCTATTAATAAGCCCATCAAAGGCATTCTTCTTTACTGTCACAGTGTTTTTGACCCCTAGCATTTCTTTTTGGATTTTTCTTAGGATTTCTATCTCTGTGCTTAAATCACCCATCTGATCTTGTATGCTGTCTACTTTATCCATTAGAGTCCTTAGCATATTAATCAGAGTTGTTTTAAATTCCCAATCTGATAATTCCCATATCCCTGCCATGTCTGGTTTTGATGCTTGCTCTGTCTCATCAAATTATGTTGCTTTTCCTTTTAGTATGCTTTGCAATTTTTTCTTGATAGCTGGACATGATGTACTGGGTAAAAGGAACTGTTGTAAATAGCCCTTTAGAAATGTGGTAGGAAGTTGTGGCAGGAGGGTAATCATTCGATAGTCCCATAATTAGGTCTCAGTCTTTTAGTGAGGTTGTAACCCTAGACCACGAACTTCACAAATGCTTCTCAATCCTCCTTTCCCCCACCCCTCAGGTGGGACAGGAGTGCTGGAGTGGGCTAAAGTTAGATAATTCTCTTCTCTCACATGGAATCTAGGGCTGACTGGAATTGAATTATTTCCCTCCTGCAAAGTAAGTTAGGCTCTGATAAAACCCCAGCAGGACAGGCTCCAGGTGAGGGCAGGCCTTGTTAAGAACAGAGTGCTCTGGTGTTTTTTATAATAGTTCCTTTTCCTCTTTCCCTGCTGAAAGCATATGGGGAATTTTCTCCAGTATTTACTATTGAAAACCGCATCAAGCTCTTGGAGGTAATTCTCACAACAGAATAGAGGCCCCCTATGACTGGGTCCTCTATAGTCTTTAACTCTTAGAGTTGTCTACACTGAGCCTCCAGCAATTTGTCAATTACAGTTCAGGTTTTCCTACCCTGACACTGGTTCCCACACAGTTTCCACTCATGTGTCTATGCTCTGGGAAGCTGTAACTCCTTGTATCACCTGTCTGTCTCTCCAGTCTTGGACACAAGGATTTACCCTTTGTCATCCCCTCTCTTCCAGATCCAAGAAGAGCTGCTGATTTTTGTCTGTTCAGCTTTTTACTTCTTGTTAGGATGAAGTGGCGACTTCAAGCTTCTTACATGCAGAACAGGAAACCAGTGGAGCAACCCAATTTAGAGGTCCTCAGAGACAAAGGGAACACCTACAACTTGGCATTGATTTACTCTTCAGGTATGAATTGCCTTTTAGGGGAAAAGATCCACCTGGCCTTTGCTGAGATAGAATCAGATGGAATTGCAAAGGGAATGAGAAAGGAAGCATCAGAAATAAAAATAAAAATTAATAACAGTGGATATTATATACCTACATTATTTTATTTAATCCTAAGAAGAACCCTAATTTTCAGAGTCTTGGAGTTAATATATCTCCAGTTAGGCATACCTCCCACTTCCTCTTCCCTGTGCCATTACAACCTATTGAAAGAAAGGTAGAAAGGAGGGAATGAGGGGTAAAAGAATAAGAGAAATTACAAAAAGTTACCAAATACCTTCCATATTTCAGATGGTGTGTTTGACATGTCTACGGACTTTAAATTCATTTAATAGTCACAAAGCCCCTAAGACTCCCCTTTCGTAATTTATTTTCCTTTGTCTTCAGAACTGACTGGAGTTATTTCAATCACATATCCCTTGTATAAAAAGTATATTTGGGGTAGCTTCTGGTCAAGATAATATAATAAGTTTATGCTTTGATATTCCCCTATGCTATAATCACATAGCAAGGATGGGCAAATTAGAAAAGGAGAAAACTAAAAGACATAATCGAGATCAAATAAAAGATAAGCAGCTCTGCGGTCAAGATATAGAACAGAAACACTGTGTGAGACAGGACCTGAAAGCCGGTGAGTCTCAGAATTCTGAAACAAGCAGAGTTTGCCAGAAGTTCTACTCCTATCATTGGTACAGATCAACATGCATGAAGCCACAGGCTAAACCCTCAACTATCCACTGGTGGCAAAGAGCAGGGGAATTTAGATATTCCCAGGGAGTACTGAAAACACATATTTGATGCCTTGCCACGTAAACAGGTGCTAATGAGATAGGAAAAAATAAGAAGTCGCTCTGGCCATGTCTAAGACTGTGTAAAAAGTGCCATCAGTCTCTGCAATAGATAAAGTTACAGTCTCAATGTCTAAACACCCAGGGCATTGGGAGATACGACTGAATACTGCTGGCGATAAACCACTATAAGCCTCCAGCTCCTGTTAGTCTTTTTAAGTGGCTGTATTAAGATATGCATTTCTTACTTTCTCTTTGCCTTTAAGTTCTTAATTAACAGAAACACTAATTAAATAAAGGTTTTCCTTTATTCTCATGGGATTCCATATCATTTCTTTTGGACCATGATAGAAGGGACAGGAAGAAAGTTTAGAAAATGATTTAAGTACCAGAATGCCAGTATTTTTGTGCTAATTCCCTGAGCTTAAATTTCCACAGGCAATCAAAGAGGAGCAGATGACACTTACACATACAATGGACTGCATTACAGGAGAGGAACCCTGAGCTTAGGGAACCCAAATTCTTATAGTATGTAGTAAACATTCACTCTAGAGGGAGACATATTACACTGGAAAGAAAACCTGTCCTTTTGCTCCAGAGGGAAATGGTGTCTCTAATACCCAATAATGATCTTTACAAACATTGATTTAAAGTCCTAAATAAAGAGCAGTCAGTGCCTCACTTGCAGGATGTTCAAAAACATAAAAGACCCATGGATAATTGTCTTCCAACAAATATATGAAAAGATTCTCAATCTCATTAGTCAAAGGGAAAATGCAAACTGTGTGATATAATAAACCCATTACATTGGATTAAAAAATAAAAGTCTAAAAATAGGAAGTGTTGACTAAAGTAGAGGGAAATGGAAACACTCATACACTGCTAATGGGAGTGTAAATAGGTCCACTCACTTTGAAGAGTAATCTGGCAACATGTAGTAAAGCTGAAGATGCTCCTATTCCAGGATCCAGGGGTTTCACCTCTTGGTATATGCGTCCATGAAGCTTTTGCAAATGTTGCCAATAAAAAAAAATTTTGTTGGCAGCATTCCTTGTATGCATGACAGAATTGTTTATAAAACAGAAAAGTTGGAATCAGCTTAGTTATCCATCAGAGGTGAGTGGTTAAGAGAAGTTATATAGAAGACTCAACAGAAGCTAAAATGAATGAACAAAAGCTATATGCATAATCATGTATAATCCTCAAAAATACTGAGTTTAGTATGCCATTCATATAATATTTAAACTTGTAAAAATTATCATATATGATTTTTATATAATAATTTATTTAATAAATTTATTTTTAAAGAGAAAATAATCTTGCATGGGAATAATAAATACTGTATTCTTGGTAGTTCTTTCTTTTAGGAAGTGAGGAAATTAGCATCAGGAAAGATTCCCAGAGGCCTTAACTATAGCTATAATATTTTTAGTTTAATGATATAAAACAAATATAGTACAATACTAAAATTTCTTAAGCCTGGGTATGGAAGTGATTGTTAAAATATTCTATATTATTGTTTATGCATTTGAAATATTTTATCCTAAGAATGATTAAAGCGATGTTAGTTTGGGAGGTGTGCTAAATATTCATGTTTCCTGCATACTATCATTTAGTTTTTTGGCCAAGAGAGCCAGTATAGCTTTATGATTAAGAATCTGTACTCCAAACTAAAAACGTCAGAGTTCAAATCCCAGTTCTATAACTAACCATTTTTGTAACATTAAGCAAGTTAACTTAACATTTTTAAGCTTTAGTCTATATGTAAATCTGGGAAAATAATATGTTACATTCTAGGTTTGTTAAAAGTGCTCCAAGAGGCAATAAATGCCTTCTCTTCCTTGGAAAAGAAAGCATTTTAAAATGTTGACTGATATTTGATATTTGATAGGAACAATTTAATATATATTTCATACTTCCCTCTTTTATCTTTGGCCATAGCAATCTAATGTATCATTATAACCTCTTTAGAAAAAAAGATCTCTTTAATCAGAGGTATGGTATATGTTTTCTAACTTCTTCTAACACATTCTTCATACCAGCTGACGATACATCTCGCTGTTGTTCAATCCGCTCAGTTTAGTCTATGAGACTGTGATCATCCTGTTTTCTCTGTCTTTAATATCTTTCCATTCTGAATGGCTTATCCAACTCTTATTTTCCTTTGAAGCCTATGTCAAGACCTATTTCCACAATGAGATTTTCCTAAATCTTACCACTATACTTTGCACCAAATAGCTTTTTCTGGATAAAAACATTATTACTATCAATGACCAACAATAATTTCAGTGTTTTACATTTACGGCACTCTATAGTTTAAAATCATTTACAGATTATGACACTCATATGATATTCAGGTGAAGATAAGTTACTGTGCAGAACTAATTTTATATCTGCTAACTCAAAGTTTAATACTTGGCATCACCTCACATACTAAGCACTAAGATGTTTCAAAGAGTTCACCTTTAAAGGTATACCTCACTATTGTTTTTTAATAAGTACTTTCCTGATACAAGGCTTTTTTAAAGACTGAAAACCACAAGATGTTTTAGTTGCAAACATAAACTCATCAGTGATAATAAAAATGAACCATCAACTATCTTGTAATGTCTTGCCCAAGCAGTGTGTTCAGAGGCCCTGTTCTGTCCAGGTACAATATGATCCAGTTGCCTAATAATGGGTAAATATGTAACAGATTCCACAGAAAAACCTGGAGAGGGTAAAAGATGGACAATTTGTAAAATTATCTGTACTACACAATTCCTTTGACATAAAGAAATGAGCAGTCAAACAGAAAGACCCCATGCAAGCTGATGGGAGGATCCCATATAGAAGGATCCCAATTAGAAGGATTCTATATGGAAGCCTCTGACTTGCCAAGGGAGATCTATTCATGCTTAAATCAACTAAATCTCTCTATATACACAGTGTCCTTATCTGTGGGATTCACATGCCTAAAAGCCATGATCTTGAGGAGTCCTAATGGTCTAGGATCAGGGAGTAGGTGTGAAATAGGACAGGGGAAGATGAGAAGAGCAGAACTGCACTCTTTCTCTTTTACTTCTGAAATCCTATATATAGGCTTGGGTTTTAAAGCCTGAATGGTAAGCCTGCTTAATTTAATCAGTTCCATTTAAGGGAAGACAGATATTAGAAATTTCAGCAAATGAAGAGAACTAAAAATTCCATTATCAAAAAGGACCTACCCGGGCTTCCCTGGTGGCGCAGTGGTTAAGAGTCCGCCTGCCGATGCAGGGGACACGGGTTCGTGCTCCGGTCTGGGAAGATCCCATATGCTGCGGAGCGGCTGGGCCCGTGAGCCATGGCTGCTGAGCCTGCGCGTCCGGAGCCTGTGCTCCGCAATGGGAGAGGCCACAACAGTGAGAGACCCGCGTATCGCAAAAAAAAATAAATAAAGGTCCTACCCAAGAGCCATTTATTAATAATATCCAGTCTTTATTCTGCTTTATGTTACTATTTGTCTATCAGTGTGCTTGCTTCCTTATATTTCTGATTAGTTTGCAAGTTACTGAATGATAAATCATGTACTTTATATTTCTTTAAAATCCCTGATATTGCTATTGTAAAATTAGTTTAAAATGTATGAAGTTTTAAAGTCTTTATTTTCTTTATATGATTTTGGCTGTAGGAAAGACTTGATAATTCTTAATGTCAAAACCTGTCTCTAGTTGCTAACTTGTTCTAATTAAGAGGGTGACTGGGGAAAAGAGAAAATAAGTGGATACCAGATTGTATCCAGGTTCCAGTGAAAGGGATAAAGTAAACAAAAGACAAAAAAGAAGAAGAAGAGATAAATCAGGAAGAATGAAATAAATAAAGAGTTGTTAGCCAACCAGAACTGACTACAAAAATGGATGCAGTCAGGTTAGATGTAAATACAGACTGGAAAACTGAGAAATACTGTGTAGGTAAATTCTTCATCTTGAAACAGGAAAATGGATCCAGTTATGTCCAACATACACATATGTAATTGGATTCTCTCAATAAATTAATAAATTTTTATAAACTATAGATGTCTTTTAAAAAAATGACAGAGATTGCAATGAAGATGAAGACGTTATGTGTGTAAAAGGGATACATTACTGATAGGATTACTTAAAATACAAACAACAAAGAAAAATAGGCCTTCATGACATTCATGGATTAAACTCAAGGTAAAGAGAAGAAAATAAATTGGACTTTTGGGATTCACAAAAGTTCTGGACTGAGATTTCTTAGCCTTGGACAACTGAACAGAGCCATCCAGAAATTTAAAAAATCTAAAACTTACTTCAGAATTTATACAAAGTTTAATTACATAAGTATGTAATTTTACAGTCCCTTCCATGCATTTTTAGTTTGTAACTTATGATTCTTCTTTCTGTGTGATTCAGGGTGTTATGATATTTACAACTGCCTACTGTGGAAAAAGCAGAGAGAAGTGGCAAATGGTTAAAGTTCCAACCTCTCAACGAAGCTTCACCCATTTCCATCCTCATCTCATTTTGAGCCTCTGGTTTAGACATAAGAATGATGAAAAACTATTAAATTAGTTTGGTGTTGTGAAGAGAGTCATTTCTAAAAATTAAGGGACTTGAATCCTAATGTATGACTACACTTATTTCCTGGGGTCCAATAGGGCCCAAAACCTCAGAGAAGAAGACTTCAATGAATGGGAACTCAGGACACCATAGAGTAGACTCATATCCTTCTCAAGAATGTTAACATTATCTATATTCAGTGATAATGACCAATGAGCATCCCTCAGAGTTAGAAGGCTCAGCTTTTTGAAGGGCTTAAAGTTATCAAGACTGACTTTTTATCAAAAGAGGTCAAGGACTTCAACAATACAAAACTATCCATGGTGTTCAAATGCCAGTCTCTACACTTGATTCACCAGGGATGATGAACTGGAGGACCAGGAATGAAGAGACTGAATGTTTGAAGTTAATAAACAAATAAGACTACTTGTGATAATTTATGTAGGAACGTGGTCAAAGTTTAAATAAAAAAGACAAATTGCGGCATATGGTAAAATAAGTTCCTTCAATACAGGGCAACAGTTTTTCTGTAGAATCTTGGGGGTTAGCAATTTTTTTTTTCTGAGCAGAGGTACAGCATGATGAAAGTAGTACTTTAAGAATTTTAATTTGTGTTAATATAGAGTACAAATCGTGGGAATTATTTTTAATTCACAGAATCCATAAGAACATAACCTATTTCCACTAGGACTTTTGTACACATCAATCTTTGTCCCTAATGAATCAGAAATAACCTAAAAGAATTATATATGTTGGAATTTATATATAATAATTTTCAATAGCTTCCATGCAGTAGAATTAGTGTAAACTGAGCCTTCCCTGAAATTCATCTACAAATGTTAAGTTTCCAAATAATTCATTTTAATGATATTACCACCTATGAGTTCTCAGATTACATATAACCAAAGATACTTGTATTTAAAGGTATAGAAATTATTCATGTCACTTTTATGAGATTGTTACAAAATGCTCATGTTGCTTTTATGAGATTGTTACAAAACGTTCAAGGGCGTACTGACTGACACAAAGATTAATACCGATAAAGACAGATAAATAGATACAAATATGGTTGTTTATACAGAATTATCATTATAAATGAAAGAAGTAAACTGTCTCCTAATTTATTTTTTATCTTTGCTTATCTAAATTTGGATAAAAATCAAGAGACTTTTTGGTAAGATTAAGAAATAATGATCATGAATATCTCTTTCTCCGAAGAAAATTCTATTTGTCATCTAATGACATTTTCCCCTTACCTTTGGAAGGCTTTTTAACTAGGTCTTTGGGGGAAAACTCTCAATTTTAAGAAAATTTCCTTTTCTCATTTAAAATTAAACAGTAAGTCAAGTAATCCAGGCACTATAGGGATGATGTGATGTCCTTAATTTTTTCACATAATGATATGTATGTGTGGTAAGAAATTCATCTTTGTTAAATTTCAAGTTTCGTTTCAGAAGATAAAAGTATGATTTGGGCACTGTTCCCAGAAGTTCCTTTGGGGGAAAATGATACATTTCAAAACTGCAGAGTTCCAGTTGTATTTGGTTAAAATAATCATTTTGGAATGGAAGTTTTCTGTGTCTGTGTTTAAAGAACTGTTCTGTGTGTCTGAGTTCAGATTTGAGAGATGTCAAATGACGTGAACTCCAGGCTGTACATAGTTGCAGCTGATAATAAGCACAAAGTGTTGGGTTGTAACACCAACTAAATGTATTCACATGTCCTTATTTGAGTTTAGGACAGTGCTTTCCACACCAAAAATAATTAAAACCAGATACCAAGGTAGCACAGCTGGATTTAGGACAAATATGTCACTAAAAAATATCTACTTCTACCCTGAAACAGAAAGGAATGTCTCCTTAAAAATAAAACTCTCTTATGGCAGCAGGATGTACAATTATATCTTAGTTGTGGTCTTAGTTGCAGTATCCACTTTCACAAGTGAATTAAGAGAGACAGAAAAAAATCGCAGAAGAAATATAATGATTGATTCTGGTAAGGCTGAAAGATGTAACTGTCTTTCTACATGACACTAGCATTTTTCACAGAAAAGGCAATATTGAAATATCTGTCAATGATAAACAATGTTAGTTTAAATTCAGCATTTGACACAATATTGTTTTAAGTTGCATGTGGAGTCAAACATTTTGTAGAAAAAAAGTGGAAGTAGGATGTTAGGAACACCCTTAAAGGACTTTACTCTTCAGATATAAAAACCACTTAGAATGTATTATGAAACTCCAAACTCTTAACAGGTTCCAAATAAAATAAAAATGGCAAGGTATTAGATTAATTTCTATATCCACTTAATCAAAAATTTGGTTAACATTCTATTCTCCATTGCCAAGAGAAAAGTGTTGAGAAAAGGAGTGTATAAGTCATGATGTTTTAATGAACTGCTAGCTTTCGGAAAATAGTTTAAAAAAGAAAACGGCAGCTTGGAGGAAGAGAGTTAGACCAAACTTCATAGTACTAACACTGTTAGGGGGGCTAGCTAGTTCAACATTACTAATGTTGTTTTCAACTGCAAAATAAAAGTATTATTACACTAAAAAGAAAAAATAAAACTAAAAGAGTTCAGCTTTTCTGTTTGAAATAATGGCCAAAATAATTATATTCTATACATTTTTCTCTATTGTACACAAGTAATACAATCAAAATGTCCACTGTAGACCCTCACACCTCATTTAAAAGATTTTTTCCCAAACATAACTTCAGCACCAGTTCTCTCTAAAAATATAGACTACACATGAAGATAAAGTTTTTAATTGTATATCTATTTAATTTTATTACTTTCCAAATATAAAATTTATGCCTTGTTTCAAATGAAATTTGGCTTTCATTATTATTATTATTATTTTTTTTTTTTGCGGTACGCGGGCCTCTCACTGCTGTGGCCTCTACCATTGCGGAGCACAGGCTCCGGACACGCACGCTCAGCAGCCATGGCCCACGGGCCCAGCCGCTCCGCGGCATGTGGGATCCTCCCGGACCAGGTCACGAACCCGCATCCCCTGCATCGGCAGGCGGACTCCCAACCACTGCGCCACCAGGGAAGCCCGGCTTTCATTATTTTATAGCCATCAAAATTAATTTGAGTTGTTTCTTTTCTTTTCCAATCTATACTACAGGTCTTTGAAATGTATTTTTTCAACATTTCTAATAGCTAGTGTATCTGCAAAAGGTCAATAAATATCAGTTTAGAAATCTTGTCAGTACAGACTAAAACTATTCTGTACTTTCATCTTCCCAGTAAGCCCTAACAGTGACAGAAAATCTACTTCATAGTGAAATTCAAAGTGGAGATATTTGATGACTACATTAGAATCTAATTTGAACACATCCTATTTAGAGTAAAACTTGGTATAAGTGAAATATGTTATGAACATTATGATGGTTAAACAAACTTTTACATGCCTTACCCCAAAGGAAACACAAAATAAGAAAAATATAGTCACTGCTCTCAAGATGTTTAGATGAAAATATTCTAAAGATATAAGAGAAGTACAAATAATTTTTTAAAATAACAATGTTAATTTCATTATAGAGTGTTCTTAACTATAATGCCCAAACATTTTAGACATGGCAATAGCAGAGTTTCTTTGTGTTTCTATGAATATTCAGATACATTTCAAACATTCCTAGGAGTGGAATAAAATAGTGGTCATCATTTTTGCATTTTGACATCATTTGCATACTGGAAAAACCAAGGAGAATTTTTATTCAACTTTATTCTTTTCTCTTCATCACCTCTTGCCCCAAAAAGACATTAATTTTAATGGGAGCACTCCACTAAACAGCAATTCATTTATTACATTATCGCTTCTACTCTTTTATTAGCATTTTAGCTTATAAATATAAGCTTTGATTTTTGAAACATTTCTTGAAATACTTAAAACATGCTAAGAGATTTTGGTCTTCAAACAAGATACTCATGACCAGCCAACTGATAATACTAATAAAAACTAACAATGTATCAACTAGATAAGCCTGTTAAAAATGAATACCTTGGGCTTCCCTGGTGGTGCAGTGGTTGAGAATCTGCCTGCTAATGCAGGGGACACGGGTTCGAGCCCTGGTCTGGGAAGGTCCCACATGCCGCGGAGCAACTAGGCCCGTGAGCCACAACTACTGAGCCTGCGTGTCTGGAGCCTGTGCTCCAAAACAAGAGAGGCCGCGATAGTGAGAGGCCTGCGCACTGCGATGAAGAGTGGCCCCCGCTTGCCACAACTAGAGAAAGCCCTCGCACAGAAAGGAAGACTCAACACATCAAAAATAAATTAATTAATTAATAAACTCCTACTCCCAACATCTTAAAAAAAAATGAATACCTTATGAATACTATGTTATCTATATATCCATATTGTGAAACCTGGATTATTGAAAGCTTTTTAATGAAACTTCTTAAAATGGATAAAGGTTAGGTTTTTTTTTTCCTCCTCCTTTTCATCATGAGATGACCTTATAATTGTATATAAATTTGTTACTTTATTCAGAGCAAAATAAGTTCATATATTCCAACTTCACTTTTTTTTTTTTTGGCTGTGTTGGGTCTTCGCTTCTGTACGAGGGCTTTCTCTAGTTGCGGCAAGCGGAGACCACTCTTCATCGCAGTGCGCGGGCCTCTCACTATCACGGCCTCTCTTATTGTGGAGCACAGGCTCCAGACGCGCAGGCTCAGTAGTTGTGGCTCACGGGCCCAGTTGCTCCGCGGCATGTGGGATCTTCCCAGACCAGGGCTCGTACCCATGTCCCCTGCATTGGTAGGCAGATTCTCAACCACTGCGCTACCAGGGAAGCCCGAACTTCACTTCTGATTTTAGCCAGTAAATTATTTTCTTTAGGGAGACTGTGTGTATAGTTTTTGCTAAATAATCATAAATTAAAACACTGAGCAATTAACATATGGCAGAGACTGGCTTATCTTGTTGAACTTTTAAAACTAGCCTATGTATTGGAAGCATTTCTCTCCCTAATCTAAATGTGAAGAAACTGAGACTTAACAAGATTAGGTAACTTGCCTAAAGTTCAAGCTAACAAATGGCTGATGCAGGATTGGAACCCAGTCCATCTGAGACCTGAGTCATCACTCTTAGTCACTAAAACATGACACTTCCCAAAAGACATAAACATCACTTTAATGTAACAAATATCAACTACTTGCCAATATACCACACAGGAGTAGGCCTTGATTGTATGTCATTACGTAAGAGGTGTTGCTTACTTCATGTAATTCTCCACAATTGCTGGAGAATCTAACCAACCCAGGTACATTAGTAAAAGATCACTTGGAATATTACTTAAAAATTTCTAGTTGAGAAGAACAGAACCTACATTATAAAATACATGTTTTATAGTTATATAATATATAACTTTGATAGACATACATACTCATATGTATAATAAAATTTTAAAAATCTCACATGTAATCAGATAAAAAGCAATAGACTGTGGTTTTGTTCTGAATCACAAATCCCCATCACTGGACAGAGGAGATTATGAAATGTCTTTCCTACTCCCTAAGGGAGTCTTCTTTGTGACAGCTGTTTCTCTGCTATGCCCTGACCCACTTCAGTATATCACACCAGTCCGTGGCTCACCATTATCTCTGCCAGTTCACATGGATCTGGTTATTCTGTTATATCAGTCCTCATATGCTAACTACAGTGCAGCATCTTTTTACACCTTTGTAACTGCACAAAATTAAATCTTTAAAATACAGACTTCAAGTATGTCTATTCCTATACAAAGATTCAAACAATGCATTAACTTCCAGAGGTATGGCTATTTTCCAACTCAAGTCTTAAAAAATACAGATTACAAAAATAACTTTTTCTGCATACAACTGCAGTGAAAAAGATTTTATAAATCTTCCTGGATTTGGGAAGTAAGAGAGGAAATTCCAGACTGAATGTCACCTGAGAGTTCCTTAGTGCTTTCAGCTCAAGTGCCATGACAACCTGGTTGCTGTAATCAGTTGTAAGGTTTGTCACTAATAGTATATATGTTGTTTACAGTAATGAAAGTTCTCAGTCTCCTTCCCTGACTGTTCTAAAGCCCTTTCCTTCATTCAGTTTGTATTTCTAAAGGATATATATTTGCTTGATTTTTGTGTATCTCCTCCACTAGACTGTAAGCTCCACTGGCTATCCTTTTTTATTATTACACTCCCAGGGCTTAACACAGCACCCATTCTTTAACACTGTTTGGGGCATAAAGAAAGAATGAATAAATCTTGTCCAAATGCAAATCAAATCCTTTAATTTATCTTAAAACTTTCCAATGGCCTCCTACTTCCTAAAGCAGGAGCATAAAACTCTTTGGAAAATATGCAAAATCTTTGACTACTGGGCCTATCCCTATCTCCAGCCTCCTTTTCTTCCACCCCTGCACTCAATCTCTGCTTCATGAACCCGGAAATACTGGAAGTTACCCAAATGTTTCAAACCTTCACATTACCCCAAATTTTGGACGTGCTGTTTCATACACCTTAAAAGCTCTTCTCTCCACCCAATCATTAGCCCCTGATACGTGATTAGCATATGTCTACTCCTTCTTCAAGGTGCTATTCAAGGGTTCTGTGTAATTTTTCAGTGATGTCTTTCCTAACACTCCCAAATACAATTAGATTCTCCTTTGCCTAAGCTCTCATTGCATTTTGTCCATATTCTCATTACAGCAATTATTACATTGTATTCATTATTTACTTTAGGTTCTACTTCCCTACCAGAGGAGGATTATGACTACATAATCATCTTGTGATCAGGAGTTGTAGGTTTCGTCTATGTGTTATCAGTATTTAAGAGTGCCTATATATTAAAGGAGATCTTCTATAAAGATGTAGTGAATGAATGAAAGAATGGAGGTCTCACTGTTACTTAATTAATGTTCATGCTAGGACAGCTAAAAAACCTTTCTATACTTATTTTTTTCTCTGTAAGATGGCAATAAACTCCACCTAACTCAGAGTATTACCCTAACAAATGGATTTAAACACACTCTCTAAATTGAATGTTGTACAAATGCTTCCTCAAGACATTTACATATTAAAGGCAATTTATAAACATGAATTCAGTTTAGAATTCTAAATCAGAGAGCTTGCAAACAGTATGATTTTAAATTGTTCACCACACTGTACAATAAAGAGATGATTCTCTTTTTTCCAGGAAGTATGCTACAACAGACAGTGAAGCTTTATCATATCTCACTATTCTTGGTTCCATGCTGGGGAACTGTCATATACTGAAACTTAAGTTAGAAAATCTCGGGTGGGGTCTAAGAAAGGTTCACCATTATACTAAGCTCTTTAATTACCGATACTAGATAGTCATTGAATTTTAGAGCTAGAGGGGTTCCATGAGAGAAGAGCAAGTTTCCAGTATATTTTTTTTCTTAAGAAAATCCGGAATTTGAAGAAAAACAAAGATAACGATGTCACCTTTATCTGGTGCAGGAGTGTTCAATGTAAACCACCTGTATGTAGACTATGAGAATTAACTAAGCATTTCAAGGGATTTATCACCATTACCAGCTCATCTACATAAAGATGACTTTGGGGTACTACAGTAACACAATTCTCCATTATTTCCATACAAAATGACCTCAAAGAGGGGAATAACACTGACTACGTTTTTGAGCTGGGTAGCACAAACATGAAAGTGTAATACATTTTCACATCACTTAAAAGATATTTCTGTTAGTACTAAAAGCAAAGGTCAGAAAAGATCTTTCTCCCAGGGGGAAGGGTTGCAGAGGAGAAGTACTGAAAATCCCGCCTTTCAGTAGAATAATCTGTCCCTAATGTTGGATTATTTATTTTTAATAAATGCTCTTGGAGGGCTAATGACGAAAAACAACTCTAATAATAAATAGCCTAATCAAAATGCAAGTCCATTTCTCTAGCATAGACATTAAGAGAAATGAAAAATTCCCATTTGTTTCTTCAGAGAAGATACTTTTATATTGTTTTCTAAAAATTCTGACTTTATAAAATAAATAAATAAAATATAACATGCAGAAAGTTTCCTAATCAAGAGGATTCTCTGAAATAATACATGCAGGACTTTTTTTTCTGATGAAAAGTAGTGTCATTACATACCCTACCTTTAGTTAAATTAGTCAAATTCTGTATTTTTCCCCTTTAATGTGTTAGAAATTATATATGCTAATTATAAAGCTTTAGTGATCATCCTAAACATTTTACTTTCATATTTAAGAGTAGAGTTTTGCTACCAATTTTAAGACTTAATCAGGGGGGACCTTCAAGATGGCAGAGGACTAAGACGCGGAGATCAGCTTCCTCCCCACAAATACATCAAAAATACATCTAAATGTGGAACAGCTCCTACAGAACACCTACTGAACACTGGCAGAAGACCTCAGACTTCCCAAAAGGCAAGAAAATCCCCACGTGCCTGGGTAGGGCAAAAGAAAAAACAGAAAAAAAGAATAGGTACGGGACCTGCACATCTGGGAGGGAGCTGTGAAGGAGGAAAAGTTTCCACACACTAGGAAGCCCCTTCACTGTGAAAACGGGGGGTAGGTGGTGGGGGGAAGCTTCAGAGCCACAGAGGAGAGCGCAGCAACAGGGGCGCAGAGGGCACAGCAGAGAGATTCCTGCACAAAGGATTGGTGCCCACCAGCACTCACCAGCCTGAGAGGCTTGCCTGCTCACCTGCCAGGGCGGGTGAGAGCTGGGAGCTGAGGCTCGGGCTTCAGAGGTCGGATCCCAGGGAGAGGACTGGGGTTGGCTGTGTGATCACAGCCTGAAGGGGGTTAGTGCGCCACAGCTAGCTGGGAGGGAGTCTGGGAAAAACTCTGGACATGCCAAAGAGGCAAGAGACCATTGTTTCAGGGTGTGCGAGGAGAGGGGATTCCTTCCCTGTCTGCCCACAGAAGGCAGAGAACCGCCTAAAAGAGCTCCAGAGACAGGCATGAAATGCTAATGTTGCTGGTGTGGCCCCCAAGAATCCTGTGTGCAAGCACACATCACTATCCACATGCCCCTCCACCACCCCAGGGGCCTGTGCTGCCACCGTCAGGGTCCCGTGATCTAGGGACACTTCCCTGGGAGAAGGCACAGCGTGCCTCAGGCTGTTGCAACATCATGCTGGCCTCTGCCACCGCAAGTTTGCCTCATGCTCCAATTATAACTACCGTACCCCTCCCTTGCCCCGGTCTGAGTGAACCAAATCCCCTAATCAGCAGCCGCTTTAACTCCGTCTTGTCTGCACAGGGAACAGAGGCCTGAGGGTGACCTACATGCAGAGGTGGGGCCAAAGCCAAAGCTGAATGGCAGGAGCTGTGTGAACAAAGAACACAAAGGGAAATGTCTCCATGCAGCCTCAGGGCCAGCAGATTGAATCCCCACAATAAACTTGAGGTACCCTGCATCTATGGAATACCTGAATAGAAAAGAAATTAACCCAAAATTGAGGTGGTGGACTTTGGGAGCAAAGGCAGACTTGGGGTTTGCTGTCTGTGACTGAATTGTTTATGATTTTAATGTTTACCTTAGTATAGTTTTTAGCGCTTGTTATCAACAGTGAATTTGTTTATTGGTTTATGGCTCTCTTCTTTTTTTTCTATTACATTTTAGTTTTTTAATTTTAATAATTTTTTAAAATATTTTGATGTTAATTACTCTATTAAAAACTTTTTTTTTCTTTCCTTTTTTCTCCCTTTACTTCTGAACCGTGTGGCAGACACGGTCTTGGTGCTCCGGCCAGGTGTCAGGTCTGAGTGTCGGAGGTGGGAGAACCAAGTTCAGGACACTGGACCACCAGAGACCTCCTGGCCCCAAGTAATATCAATCAGCAAGAGCTCTCCCAGAGATCTCCGCCTCAATGCTAAGACCCAGCTCCACCCACGGCCAGCAAGCTCCAGTGCTGGATGCCCCATGCCAAACAACTAGCAAGACAGGAACACAACCCCACCCATTAGCAGAGAGGCTGCCTAAACTCATACTAAATTCCCAGACACCCCAAAACACACCACCGGAAGCAGCCCTGTTCACCAGAAAGACAAGATCCAGCCCCACATACCAGAACACAGCCACCAGTCCCCTCAACCAGGAAGCCTACAAAACCCACTGAACCAACCTTACCCACTGGGGGCAGACACCAAAAACAACGGGAACTAAGAACCTACAGCCTGTGAAAAGGAAACCCCAAACACAATAAGTTAAGCAAAATGAGAAGACAGAGAAACACACAGCAGATGAAGGAGAAAGGAAAAAAACCATCAGACCAAACAAATGAAGAAGAAATATGCAGTCTACCCAAAAAAGAATGCAGAGTAATGATAGTAAAGATGATCCTAAATCTTGAAAATAAAATACAGAAAATACAAGAAACATTTAACAAGGACGTAGAAGAACTAAAGAGCAAAGAAACAGTGATGAACAACACAATAAATGAAATTACAAATTTTCTAGAAGGGATCAATAGGAGAATAACCGAGGCAGAAGAACAGGTAAGTGACCTGGAAGATAAAATAGTGGAAATAACTCAATACATAACGCAAATACTAACAGCCATAAAAGGGGAAATCGAGAGTAACACAATCATAGTAGGGGACTTTAACACCCCACTTTCACCAATAGACAGATCATCCAAAATGAAAATAAGTAAAGAAACACAAGCTTTAAATGATACATTAAACAAGATGGACTTAATTGATATTTATAGGGTATTCCATCCAAAAACAACAGAATACACATTCTTCTCAAGTGCTCATGGAACATTCTCAAGATAGATCATATCTTGGGTCACAAATCAAGCCTTGGTGAATTTAAGAAAATTGAACTTATATCAAGTAACTTTTCAAACCACAATGCTATGAGAATAGATATCAATTACAGGAAAAAATCTGTAAAAATTACAAACACATGGAGGCTAAACAATACACTACTTAATAACCAAGAGATCACTGAAGAAATCAAAGAGGAAAGCAAAAAATACCTAGAAACAAATAACAATGAAAACACAATGACCCCAAACCTATGGGATGCAGCAAAAGCTAAGACGCAAGTTTATAGCAATACAATCCTACCTCAAGAAAAAAGAAACATGTCAAATAAACAACCTAACCTTACACCTAAAGCAATTAGAGAAAGAAGAACAAAAAAACCCCAAAGTTAGCAGAAGGAAAGAAATCGTAAAGATGAGAGCAGAAATAAATGAAAAAGAAATGAGGAAACAACAGCAAAGATCAATAAAACTAAAAGCTCATTCTTTAAGATCAACAAAATTGATAAACCATTAGGCAGATTCATCCACAAAACAGGGAGAAGACTCAAATCAATATAATCAGAAATGAAAAAGGAGAAGTAACACCTGACACTGCAGAAATACAAAGGATCATAAGAGATTACTACAAGCAACTATATGCCAATAAAATGGACAACCTGGAAGAAATGGACAAATTCTAGAAATGCACAACCTTCCAAGACTGAACCAGGAAGAAATAGAAAATATGAGCAGACCAATTGCAAGCACTGAAATTGAAACTGTGATTAAAAATCTTCCACAAACAAAAGCCCAGGACTAGATGGCTTCACAGGCGAATTCTATCAAACATTTAGAGAAGAGCTAACACCGATCCTTCTCAAACTCTTCCAAAATATAGCAGAGGGAGTAACACTTCCAAACTCCTTCTACAAGGCCACCATCACCCTGATACCAAAACCAGACAAGGATGTCACACAGAAAGAAAACAATAGGCCAATATCATTGATGAACATAGTTGCAAAAATCCTCAACAAAGTATTAGCAAACAGATTCCAACAGCACATTAAAAGGATCATACACCATGATCAAGTGGGGTTTATCCCAGGAATGCAAGGATTCTTCAATATACGCAAATCAATCAATGTGATACACCATATTAACAAATTGAAGGAGAAAAACCATATGATCATCTCAATAGATGCAGAGAAAGCTTCTGACAAAATTCAACACCCATTTATGATAAACACCCTCCAGAAAGAAGGCATAGAGGGAACTTTCCTCAACATAATAAAGGCTATAGATGAGAAACCCACAGCCAACACCGTCCTCAATGGTGAAAATCTGAAAGCATTTCCACTAAGATGAGGAACAAGACAAGGTTGCCCACTCTCACCACTATTACTCAAAATAGTTTTGGAAGTTTTAGCCACAGCAATCAGAGAATAAAAAGAAATAAAAGGAACCTAAATCAGAAAAGCAGAAGTAAAGCTGTCACTGTTTGCAGATGACATGATACTATACACAGATAATTCTAAAGCTGCTACCAGAAAACTACTAGAGCTAATCAATGAATTTGGTAAAGTAGCAGGATACAAAATTAATGCACAGAAACCTCTTGCATTCCTATACATTAATGGTGAAAAATCTGAAATTGAAATTAAGAAAATACTCCCATTTACCACTGCAACAAAAAGAATAAAATATCTAGGAATAAAACTACCTAAGGAGCCAAAAGACCTGTATGCAGAAAACTATAAGACACTGATGAAAGAAATTAAAGATGATACAAATAGATGGAGAGATATACCATGTTCTTGGATTGGAAGAATCAACATTGTGAAAATGACTCTACTACCCAAAGCAATCTACAGATTCAATGCAATCCCTATCAAAAGGCCACTGGCATTTTTCACAAACTAGAACAAAAAATTTCACAATTTGTGTGGAAACACAAAATACCCCGAATATCCAAAACAATCTTGAGAAAGAAAAATGGAGATGGAGGAATCAGGCTCCCCGACTTCAGGCTATACTACAAAGCTACGGTAATCAAGACAGTATGGTACTGGCATAATAACAGAAATACAGACCAATGGAACAGGAGAGAAAGCCCAGAGATAAACCTACACACATATGGTCACCTTACCTTTGATAAAGGAGGCAAGAATATACAGTGGAGAGAAGGCAGCCTCTTCAAAAAGTGGTGCTGGGAAAACTGGACAGCTACATGTAAAAGAATGAAATTAGAACACTCCCTAACACCATAAACAAAAATAAACTCAAAATGCATTAAAGACCTAAATGTAAGGCCAGACACCATCAAACTCTTAGAGGAAAACATAGGCGGAACACTCTATGACATAAATCACAGCAAGATTCTTTATGACCCACCTCCTAGAGAAATGCAAATACAAACAAAAATAAACAAATGGGACCTAATTAAACTTAAAAGCCTTTGCACAGCAAAGGAAACCATAAACAAGATGAAAAGACAACCCTCAGAATGGGAGTAAATATTTGCAACTGAAGCAACTGACAAAGGATTAATCTCCAAAATTTATAAGCAGCTCATGCAGCTCAACATCAAAAAAACAAACAACCCAATCCAAAAATGGGCAGAAGATCTAAATAGACATTTCTCCAAAGAAAATATACAGATTTCCAACAAACACACACAAGAATGCTCAACATCATTAATCATTAGAGAAATGCAAATCAAAACTAAAATAAGACATCATCTCACACCAGTCAAAATGGCCATCATTAAAAAATCTATGCTGGAGAGGGTGTGAAGGAAAGGGAACCCTCTTGAACTGCTGGTGGGAAGGTAAATTGATACAGCATGGACATTCCTTAAAAACTAAAAATAGAACTACCATACGACCCAGCAATCCCGCTACTGGGCATATACCCCAAGATAACCATAATTCAAAAAGAGTCATGTACCAAAATGTTCATTGCAGCTCTATTTACAATAGCCAGAACATGGAAGCAACCTAAGTGTCCATTAACAGATGAATGGATAAAGAAGATGTGGCACATATATACAATGGAATACTACTCAGCCATAAAAAGAAATGAAACTGATTTACTTATATGAAGTGGATGTAACTAGAGTCTGTCATACAGAGTGAAGTAACTCAGAAAGAGAAAAACAAATACCGTATGCTAACACATATATATGGAATCTAAAAAAAAAAAATTGGTCATGAAGAACCTAGGTGCAAGACGGGAATAAAGATGCAGACCTACTAGAGAACAGACTTGAGGATATGGGGAGGGGGAAGGGTAAGCTGTGACACAGTGAGACAGTGGCATGGACATATATACACTACCAAACGTAAAACAGATAGCTAGTGGGAAGCAGCCGCATAGCACAGGGAGGGCAGCTCGGTGCTTTGTGACCACCTAGAGGGGTGGGATAGGGAGGGTGGGAGGGAGGGAGACGCAAGAGGGAAGAGATATGGGGACATATGTATATGTATAACTGATTCACTTTGTTATAAAGCAATTATACTCCAATAACGATGCTAAAAAAAAAAAATCTTCCAAGAAACAAAAGCCCAGGACGAGATGGATTCACAGGCAAATTCTATCAAACATTTAGAGAAGAGCTAACACCTATCCTTCTCAAACTCTTCCAAAATATAGCAGAGGGAGGAACACTCCCAAACTCATTCTATGAGGCCCCCCTCACCCTGAAACCAAAACCAGACAAAGATGTCACAAAGAAAACTACATGCCAAATCACTGATGAACATAGACGCAAAACTCCTTTACAAAATACTAGCAAACAGAATCCAACAGCACATCAAAAGGATCATACACCATGATCAAGTGGGGTTTATCCTAGGGATGCAAGGATTCCTCACTATACGCAAATCAATCAATGTGATACACCATATTCGCAAACTGAAGGATAAAAACCATATGATCAACTCAATAGATGCAGAAAAAGTTTTCGACAGAACTCAACACCCATTTATGATAAAGACTCTCCAGAAAGTAGGCATAGAGGGAACTTACCCGAAAATAATAAAGGCCATATATGACAAATCCTTAGCCAACATCATTCTCAATGGTGAAAAACTGAAACCATTTCTTCTAAAATCAGGAACAAGAAAAGGATGCCCACTCTCACCACTATTATTCAACATAGTTTAGGAAGTTTTTTTTTTTTTTTTTTTTTTTGCGGTACGCGGGCCTCTCACTGCTGTGGCCTCTCCTGTTGTGGAGCACAGGCCCCAGACGTGCAGGTCTGAGGCCATGGCTCATGGGCCCAGCCACTCCATGGTATGTGAGATCCTCCCGGACAGGGGCACTAACCCGTGTCCCCTGCATCGGCAGGCAGACTCTCAACCACTGCGCCACCAGGGAAGCCCAGTTTTGGAAGTTTTAACCACAGCAAGCAGAGAAGAAAAAGAAATTAAAGGAATCCAAATCAGTAAAGAGAAAGTAAAGCTGTCACTGTTTGCAAGTGACATGATACTATACATATAGAATCCTAAAGATGCTACCAGAAAACTACTAGAAGTAATCAATGCATTTGGTAATGTACCAGGATACAAAATTAGTGCACAAAAATCTCTCGCATTCCTATACACTAATGATGAAAAATCTGAATAAGAAATTAAAGAACCACTCCCATTTACCACTGCAACAAAAATAATAAAATACCTAGTAATAAACATACCTAAGGGGACAAAAGCCTGTATGCAGAAAACTATAACACACTGATGAAAGAAATTAAAGATGATGCAAATAGATGGAGAGAAATACCATGCTCTTGGATTGGAAGAATCAGCATCGTGAAAATGACCAAACTACCCAAAGCAATCTACAGATTCAATGCAATCCCTATCAAACCACCAATGGCATTTTTCACAGAAGTAGAAGAAAAAATTTCACAATTTGTATGGAAACACAAAAGACCCCAAATAGCCAAAGCAATCTTGAGAAAGAAAAAAGGAGCTGGAGGAATCAGGCTCTCTGACGTCAGAATATACTACAAAGCCACAGTAATCAAGACAGTATGGTACTGGCACAAAAACAGAAAGATAGATCAATGGAACAGAATATAAAGCCCGGAGATAAACCCACGCACACATGGTCACCTTATTTTTGATAAAGAAGGCAAGAACATACAATGGAGAAAAGATAGCCTCTTCAATAAGTGGTGCTGGGAAAACTGGACAGCTACATATAAAAGAATGAAATTAGAACACTCCCTAACACCATAAACAAAAATAAACTCAAAATGGATTAAAAACTAAATGTGAGGCCAGACACTATAAAACAGAAAAAGGAAAACATATGAAGTACACTCTTTGACATAAATCACAGCAAGATTCTTTTTGACCCATCTCCTAGAGAAATGGAAATAAAAACAAAAGTAAACAAATGGGACTTAATGAAACTTAAAAGCTTTTTCACAGCAAAGGAAACCATAAATAAGAGAGACGATAACCCTCAGAATGGGAGAAAACATTTGCAAATGAAGCAACTGACAAAGGATTGATCTCCAAAATTTACATGCAGCTCATGCAGCTCAATATCAAAAAAAGGAACAACGCAATCCGAAAATGGGCAGAAGATGTAAACAGACATTTCTCTAAAGTAGATATACCGATTGCCAACAAACACATGAAATGATGCTCAACATCACTAATCAGTAAAGAAACGCAAATCAAAACTACAATGAGGGATCACCTCACACCAGTCAGAATGGCCATCATCAAAAAATCTACAAACAATAAATGCTGGAGAGGGTGTGGAGAAAAGGGGGCCCTCTTGCACTGTTGGTGCGAATGTAAATTGGTACAGCCACTATGGAGAACAGTATGGAGGTTCCTTAAAAAACTAAAAATAGAACTATCATATGACCCAGCAATCCCACTACTAGACATATACCTTGAGAAAACTGTAATTGAAAAGGAGTCATGTACCACAATGTTCACTGCAGCACTATTTACAATAGTCAGGACATGGAAGCAACCCTGGTGTCCATCAACAGGTGAATGGATAAAGAAGATGTGGCACATATTTACAATGGAATATTACTCGGCCATAAAAACATACGAAATTGAGTTATCTGTAGTGAGGTGGATGGACCTAGAGTCTGTCATACAGAGTGAAGTAAATCAGAAAGAGAAAAACAAATACTGTATGCTAACACATATATATGGAATCTAAAAAAACAAACAAACAAACAAACAATGGTTCTGATGAACCTCAGGGCAGGACAGGAGTAAAGAGACAGATGTAGAGAATGGACTTGAGGACATGGGGAGGGGGAAGGGTAAGTTGGGACGAAGTGAGAGAGTGGCATTGACATATATACACTACCAAATGTAAAACAGATAGCTAGTGGGAAGCTATCTATTGCATAGCACAGGGAGATCAGTGCTCTGTGACCACCTAGAGCAGTGGGATAGGGAGGGTTGGAGGGAGACGCAAGAGGGAGGGGATATGGGGATATATGTATATGTATAACTGATTCACCTGTTATAGAGCAGAACCAGCACAACATTGTAGAGCAATTATACTCCAATAAAGATGTTAAAAAAAAAAGCTCATCAAATATGGTAAAAATTTATGAATTCATAATGATATTTCCACTTTTGGAAGAAACCAGGAAACAAATTGAGAACTGATAATTAAGGGAAAGGGAAAGAAGTGAACATTTACTCTGCCTTTGCAGGGAAAGCAAATAGGCAACAAGGAAAAGTTATTCTTTATAAAGTGTCTAATAAATGTTGAAGAAATGTTAGAATATCACCATTTTTCAATTCCTAATGAAACAATTGATGCAGGCAATGATTATCATTGACTGAAAGAGGATGAGGAACTTTACAATAAATGGTTGGATTGTCTCAGCCAATCTTAACATCACAAAATTGAGAGATTACCAGATAAATATTAACCATATACAATGTGTGGACATTGTTTGCATCCCAATTCAAACCAACTGTCAAAAAAACATTATGAGGCCAGTGGTGAAATTTGGTCGATGACTGAATTTGGTTATATTAGAGGAATTTTCTTCAATTTTTAGGTGTGCTAATGGTGTTGTGGTTAGGTTGAAACATATAGAATTGCTGATATTACAACATTTCAACCTACAAAAATGACAGTTTCATATGGTTCACTCTTATATCTTTTTTAAAAGAGTCCTTATCTTTTAGAGAGCCATATTAAAGTACTTATGGATGAAGATACATGACTTCCTGAACTTGCTTCAAAATAATCCAGTGGGTGAAGGGGGATGGATGCAGAGATGAGACAACATTTGCTGTGTACTGATAAGTGTTGAAGCTGGATGATGGGTACACAGGGGTTCATTATACTATTCCCCCAATTTATATATATGTTTGAAATATGTGCATTCATTTGTATAGTTCTAAAGTTTTAAACTTTTATGTAAGTTGAAATGTTTCGTTAAAAATGCCTGAGGCTACTTCAATAAAAATAAAAATAAGTAAATAATTTAAAAAAAAGACTTAATCAGTATTATTCCAGTGGCATAGAATACTAAACATTGTGTAGACCTTTCCATTGAAAACAACTAAAATTCTGGATAAAATAGGAAAAAAATATGCTTAATGCTTCATTAAGATAGCATGAAAATAAGAATAAGAATCTACCATAATTCATTCAATTCCACTTAGAACGAAGATGTAGAAGGCCACAAGAGAACGCTGCTTTCACACTAATAATGAGAGACTGATAATCTATAAAATCATAATTTTTCTAGAGCCCATCAGAGAGCTGAGTTCTCCAGGCAACCAAGGAAACTGAATTCTACAGCGTGACAAGCCTATAAGAGTAGAAACAGGACTTATAAACTGTTTCACCTATGACAGAGCAAAGGAGAAAGAGGTGGTCATCAAACAAGCAGATAAAAATAAATAAGCTAAAATTTTAACAAATTTTTAAAGGACAACTATGGGGAACCTGTCAGTTGTCATATCTGGGAAGCCAGAAACAAGAGGAGTTTGCATTCACTTGCAAGCTCTTTTCTGTGGCTTTCCCCTAGTGCTCCTGAGAAAGTCTGGTACAGGGAGGGAGAGTTCTGGTACAGGGAGGGAGAGTTCTGGTACAGGGAGGGAGAGTTCTGGTACAGGGAGTTCTCCCCACTTGGCACAGGCATTCAGGATATAAACTGTTATTGCACAAAGTCTCTTATATTTCCCTATACCCTTCTTTCTATAAACAAAAGTTTTAAGCTACTTGGAGAAGAGCAGCAAACTCTCTCATTCCCTGAGATGTAGGTAAAAAAATCCATTATTTTGGTATAGGGGTAGAATGAAAACCCATTACGGTTGGGACAGAAATACTCCTCAGTCAAATGACACAGGCAAAAATACTGGGCTGCTGCGAGAGGTATATAAGCAAAAGCCTTACACTCATGAGGCAAGTGCAGAAAAGCCTCCTGAACCCAGGATTCAATACCAATAGCAAGCAGAGATTAGCTAGCATTAAATAAGGGGCAAGAAATTATCTCTGCCCTAGACCAACCACAGCTACAACTCAGAGTCTGGCTATCATGGGAAGGAAGAGAGGGAATGAAAGCAAAGGTCCACCTTTGAGGCCCAGGGACACAGAGCCTGCCAAATACTGAAGATGGACACACACACAAAAAGAAGTAAAAGAAGAAACCCCTCCTGATCCCTAACATGAGACTAACACCAAGTAACAAGCAACAGCAGCCTAACACTAGAGAAGGGGCAAGAGCATAGATAAAGGCTCCACTATATGGTTCAGGTGTGCAGAAATTTCTAAAGCTGAAGTAGAGCAAGAATGCTGAAAAAAACACAAGGTAACTCCTTCCAACCACTGGATAAATTTGAAGTCCCTGTTGCCCTGAAGGTAATCATAACAACAACAAATCCTAAACCATGCTCAATTCCTGACTAGACTGATGCATACTAATGATCTGATGCATACTGAATGTACTGAATACATACTGAAGAAGAGGAATTTCTAGAATAAACACTGTTAATTAACCTCAGTCTCTATTATTCTATATATTATGACAGAATCCAATAAAAAATTATGAGACAAATTTAAAAAAAGAAGAACCCATTGTGAAGTGATAAAGCAATCAACAGATTCATACTTAGAGTTGACCTGTAAGTTTAAGCTATCAGATAAGGACTTAAAAATAACTATAATAGTCATGTTAAATGATCCAGAGGAAAAAATAGACAATATGTATGAACAGATAGGGGATTTCATCACAGAGATGGAAACTACAAGAGTCTAATGGAAATGCTAAAAATAATAATAATAAAAATAAACATGGTAACAGAGATGACAAATTCCTTTGATGTACTCATTACCTGAGTGGAAACAGCTACGGAAAGAATCAGTAAACCTAAGACAGAGCAAAATAAATCATCCAAACTAAAATAAAAAGAGAAAAAAAGACTGGAAAACACAGAATAAAGAATTTAGAGCTGCTGGAAAACATCAATCTAATATACATTCCAAATACAAAACAAAACAAAACTGAACATACCTAGTCAAACTGCTGAAAGATAAAGAGAAAATCTTGAAGGCAGGCTGAGAAAAAGAAACATTTCATAGAGGAAAACAAAGATAAATTTTACCACAGACTTATTTATCAGAAGTTAAGCAAGTCAGAATACAACAGCATATCTTTAAAGCACTGAAACAGAAAAATCTATTGATTCTAAGTATTCTTCAAAACTGATAGCAAAATGGTCTTTTTTTCAGATAAAATAAAGATGAATTCATTGGCAATAACACACTTATAGCAAGAAATGTTAAAGGAAGTTCTTCAAGCAAAAGAAATGGGATACCAGAAGCAAATGTGGCTGTACACAAAGAAATGAGAAGCGTCGGAAATGGTAAAATAAATATAATCACAAAAGACTTTTTTTCTTATTTTTGATCACTTTAAAGGTAAATTAACTGTCTAAAGCAAAAATAGTAACATGACTGTGGGGTTACAAGATATGCAGAAGTAAAATGTGTGACAACCATAGCACAAAAAATGAGAGGGGGTAGATATAATGGTAGTGTTACAAGCTGCTTAAACTTTACATGAAGTGATATAGTAATATTTGGAGGTTGTGGTATGTGACAAATGTATACTGCAAATCCTAGAGCATTCACTAAAAAATGTTTTTAAGTGTATTAACTAATAAACCAATAGTAGAAACAGAAGAGAATCATAAAAATACTCAATGAAAAAAAAGCAAAGAACAGATGAGACAAATAGAAAACAACTACATGGTGGGTATAAATTTTTTAAAACAACGTAAGTAACAATAACTGCACTACATTTAAATGATCTGATAATCCCAATCAAAAGGCAGAAACTGTCAGATTGGATAATGGGATAAGAACCAAATAAAGAAATTATGAAACACTTTAAACATAAACACACACAGAGGTTAAAAGTAAAAGGATAGAAAAGATACGTCATACAAGCACTATGCAGAAGAAAACTGAAGTGACTGTATTAGTGTCAAATACAAATAGACTTCAAAACAAGGGTACCAGGACTTACATAATTAGAAGAAAATCAATTCATCAAGAATTGTTGAATTATATAGATTCACTACCATTATATAGATCATAACAATCTTAAATGTTTATGTGCCTAAAAACAAAATTTTATAACACATCAAAGAATAACTGATAGAGCCAAGGAAAAATAGACAAATCCATTGTTATAGCTGGAAACTTCAACACTATGCTCTCAGTAAAAGGCAGAAAAAGTAGAAAGAAATTCATAAAGATATAGGAGACCTGAAGAACACTATCAACCAAGTTAACCTAGCTGATATTTATAGGGCACTCTCCCAATCAGAGTAGAATGTGCATTTTTTTCAAATACAATGGAATGTTCGCCAAGACAGACAATGTTTTGGGCTAGGAAACGAACCTCAACAAATTGAAAAGAATTAAAATCATACAAGGTATATTTACAGACCACAATGGAATTAAACTACAAATAATGTGAAAAAAATTCAGAAATTAAATAACACACCTGTAAATAATCCATGTGTCAAACAGATAATCACAAGGGAAATGAGAAAAATGTTCTGAATATAATGAAAATAGAAACCCAATATAACAAAATTTGTGGGCTGCCATAAAAGCATTAAATTTATAGCAACATATTTTTACATTAAAAAAAAAAACCAGATAGCCCAAATAAATAATCTAGGTTTTCACCTTGAGAAGGACAAAATAAATTCAAAATAAGTACAAGGAAAGAAATAATAAAATAAAAGCAGAAATCAATGCAGTACCAAAAAGAAAAACTCAGTGAATCATGCCGTGCCATAAAAATAATTTTTCAATGCCATAGTACTTAAATCAAGCTTGTACTTTACTATTAGAATCAAGAAGATTAAATGACACAATGTTTATTAATTATTTATAATTTCCACATATAATAGAATATGCCATTTCTGCAACATCTATGTTGCAGCATTATCTATTGACATTTTTCCAAGCAATTATTTTAAAGAAAGAGGATACCTGCAGGTAATTTATCTTTTATCAGCTTCTTTATACCTTTTCTAAAATTATGGTAGGAAGTAGTGTTGGGAAAGATGCATGCAGTCTTTTGACCCCCACTCAGTCACGTAAGAATGGGCCTTGGGCCTGGAACACTTCCTTATCAAGAGATGAAGAGCCTCACAGTCTGTGCTGGGCTTATCACCTGTGTGAGAATATCTTTCCCTGTTACAAGCCCAATATATGCTCTTTTTTTCTGCGTAAGCACCTGGCCAACCCCACTGTTATATCTGTACTCTGTGGAGAGCACACATGCTCCTTCCACTACAGCATGGGGTGGGGGGTGGGGCGCATAGGCCAACTGCTCTTCACTTGCATTGGGAAACACCCACTGGCCATGGGGGACTGACACCCACTATTGAAGCAACTTCTCCAAAGTAAGGCTATATGTCACTTCCTTTAAAAATAGCACATTCAATAATGTAGAATTAAAGGATATCTGATATTTATTAAAATGTATTTATTAATAATCTATAATGTGCTATACATTTAGCAGTGTCCATCCACAAACCTCATTCCAGAATATATCCTAAGATTAAAGGTCCTCTTCAACTGGCTACTGTCTCCATTCTAGCTTTATCTTCAGCTATTGATACTTTTACTGTTGAAGCATGACTTAGACTAGACTGGAGTTTCTGCTCACCCAAAATTCAACTTTATATCTTTCAGACACTGATGGGAATTGTCTTTCGTATTCTTATGCCTAATTGAATGTTCACACTAGTGTATCTCCAATTCCCTGTTTATTAATCCAGAATTAATCTCTATCTCCTCTGAATTTCCAAACTGCATTGTTTATATCAGTTGAACAATGTCTATATCATTCTTCCTTATATCACAGACGTTTTTCAAAATGATTTGTATTTTCTTTGTGGAAATATTCTCCCCATCTACACTCAGTAACATAATCTTTGAACTGGCTTCCTAGATAATCTTCCATCCTCCCTTGAATGTAGGTGTGTTCATATGATAAAAATCTCATCGAGGGGAGGCAAGCAGAAGTAATATGAGCAATGTCCACATCACCGCCTTAAAAAGAGTGATCTATTAGTTTTTCTGTCCCTTCTTCCAGCATTCTATTACCCAGAATGTGGTGGTGTTTCTGAAACACTTTAGACCTAGAAATGGTGAAGCAACTAGATAGACAACTAGAAGACACCTGGGTCTTTGACATCATGGATCCACCATATCAACCCTGAATCACTTAGATTATAATCTGAAAAATAAATACTACTTTATTTTATTGAATCCACTGCTATTTTGGTCTTTGTTAAAGCAAGGATTTGTTAAACCTAAATCTCCATTAAAATGAGTATGTCCTACAAATTCCTTAGGGGCAGGAATCACATCTTCTTTTTGAATCTTTTGTATTCATCATCTTGCTTAGCAGAATGCCTTATGCATAATGAGTACTCGATAAATACTTGTTGCACTGAACATACCTCTCCAAATGTTCATTACGTAACATCTTTATATAAGTAGAGCAGTCACCAAAGAAATAAAATTGGATCATATAGTAGAGGAATCAAGATAAGCCTTCTTCAGTAAGCCTTGCACGAATTGATAGTTTGTAATAAGAAAGAGAGAGAGGGGAGGGACCCAGGGGGAGGGGAAAGGAAGGGAAGGGAAGGGAAGGGAAGGGAAGGGAAGAAAAATGATTGCTCTTTTACATGACTGAGTTTTTAGGTGATTTGTTAAGCAGCACTAGATAACTAGAACAGTCGAAATCAGACTCCTCCTCTTTATATTCTTATTAAAGTAACTTTTGGGAATTCCCTGGTGGTCCAGTTGTTAGGACTCCACACTTCCATCGCAGGACTGCATGGGGCATGGGTTCAATCCCTGGTCAGGGAATTAAGATCCCTCAAGCCACAGTGTGGCAAAAAAAAGAGTTAATCCTTGCAAATGGCACCTAACATGTAGTAGTGCTTGTTAAATGTTAGTTGTAAAAAAAAGGTAGCTTTTAAACACAAATACAAATGAGTAAGATGATTATTTAAAGCCTTGTACTCTGTAGTTCAAAAGAGATGAAGCTCAGGGGATTTTTAGCTATTTTGTATGATATTATTATGATGAACACACGACACTATGTATTTGTCAAAACCCATAAAACTTTGCAACACCTTAATGTATGCTAATTAAAAATAACGAAATATTTAGGAGGTCTGAGGATCTCAGAACGGAGTGTAGAATGTGACAAAAGGATCTAACTGTACTACAAGTGTATGAAGGGACATCATTAATATGTATTGAATGAATGAATGAATGAATGAATATAAAGATATACTTGGAAGGAAAGGTGTTTCTAAGTCCACCTGGCTGGTATATCTAACTCTCAACTCTATCCCAGCCAAGTCATTTTAAAACAATAATAAGTATTATTTCAAAAATATGTTTAGAATTTCTGTAGATCTGGTTCATCAATTTTTGTAGATAGAGATTGTTTACACTTAAAAAGCATTCATTTTTTCAAAAGTTTTAAATAACTTTTGTTGAAATATAGTTGACTTACAATGTTGTGTTTTTTATTTTTTGTTTTGTTTTGTTTTGTTTGACTGTACTGGGTCTTCGTTGCTGCGCTCAGGCTTTCTCTAGTTGCGGCGAGTGGGGGCTACTCTTCGTTGTGGTGCGCAGGCTTCTCATTGTGGTGGCTTCTCTTGTTGCGGAGAACAGGTTCTAGGTGCGCGGGCTTCAGTAGTTGTGGTGCACAGGCTCAGTAGTTGTGGCTCGCAGGCTCTAGAGCACAGGCTCAGTAGTTGTGGCGCACAGGCTTTGTTGCTCCATGGCATGTGGGATCTTCCTGGACCAGGGCTCGAACCCGTGTCCCCTGCACTGGCAGGCGGATTCTTAACCAATGTGCCACCAGGAAAGTCCAAAAGCATTATTTTTAAATACAGTCAAACCTCATTAATTTGGACTACACAAATTTAAGATTTATGATAATTAAACCTGGAGTATGTACTATAAAAAAGCTATTGTTCATCAAATTAACAGTGTAGACAAAATTATAGGAGATGATATTGGGTTTCTAAATAGGCTAAGAATCATTTTTTATAGATTTTTAACAAATGTTTACATAAATGGATGTTCTTTTTTTTTTTTTTTTTTTGCAGTATGAGGGCCTTTCACTGTTGTGGCCTCTCCCGTTGCGGAGCACAGGCTCCGGACGTTCAGGCTCAGCGGCCATGGCTCACAGGCCCAGCCGCTCCGCGGCATGTGGGACCTTCCCAGACCGGGGCACGAACCTCCCCTGCATTGGCAGGCAGACTCTCAACCACTGCACCACCAGGGAAGCCCCATAAATGGATGTTCTTAATTACAAGTCACTCTCATTAATTCTTTAAATGAAGACCCATAGGAGCTCTGCTTGGAATGGTTTGAGAACAACTTGTTTAAATAACCGTGTGTTCTTAAGAAAAACAAGACTGCATGTTTTCAACAATAGTCTATCATTCAGGCTTTTTAGGAATACAGGGCAGTCTTTCCTTCCATTAGTCCAAAATCTTGAGTCTTAAAACATTTGTCTGGTTTTAGTTTCTCTGCTTATGTATTTTTCTCAATTTGCTTTGGTTGTAAAATAAAACTCCTTGTATTACTTTCATGACTTAAGACCTTAACACCACTCAAGGTAATGGAAGAGTCTAGAACTGATGAAGAAAACTTATATCCAGCATAACAACTTTTTTTTTCATGTGCTCTAATTGCCATTTACTTCATATCTCCATGGAACAAAGCTTAGAAACAACTACTGTTGTCAATTAGTTTTAAAAATTATTTTCCATTATTTTAAAATTATTTCAGTTACTTGAATATTACTCTAATTTCTATTCTGTTGGATGAATCTTATAGAATCTGAAGCTCAAAGAAAAAATAATGGCATACCTTCTTACTATCTACACTATTTTTAACCAGTTTTCATGTTCTATAATTCAAAACTGTTTTAGAAAATGAGCTATTTAATATGGAACCATGACCCACTACCATAAAGGATGATGGGTTTATTTTTACTCTATATGTAGGCATCCTCTCTCAATTTTCATAAATGGATTTTAGTGTTATACTCTTCATGGTTGATTACAAACAAACCTTTCCCTTAATTAACAATATAGAATCTGGGCTGCAATGCACAGTAATGAAACAGTCATTGATTGTGGCCAGCATCCATTTGGTTTGTGCCATCTTCAGATTGGTATATGCCAACTGGCTGTTAAATTTTTTTAATATCATGCCTACATGAGACATATTCTTTCTAGGTTCTTGCCAAGGAGTACAATTATGTCTTATTAGAAAATTCTTATCAAAAGCCTACTTTAGAAAAACAATATTTATAAATAATTCCCCTATATCAGGAGTTCTTGGTATTTTGGACACAGATACTTTGAGAATTTAGTAAGATATTTGGACCATCTCCCTAGAAAACTTCACACGTACGTCTATAGACCGAAAGTTTACATTAAATTTCAGAAGTCTTGAAGGCCCTTTGACGTTCATATAGTTCCCAGGCTAAGAACCCCTGAATATATATGCTAAAATTGACCCCTAGATCAAGCCTCAAAGAGTTGTATACTTAGCTGTCATTATTCTTATCACTTATAGAATTTCTTATATTGTTTAATATTATGCCATTCTCTACTTTCCACTTCTGTCCATCTTCACCACCATTCTAGTTCAAGTCACTATTGTACCTTGTATCTAGGCTCCTATAGTAACTTTTTTCTTCTTTCTACTTTTGTTTCCTTCAAATCTATTACAAACAGCAATCAAAGTGATATTTTATAAGGTTACATCACCACTTACATAAAATCCTTCAAATGTTTTCCATTGAATTCAGAACAAAATCCATATTCCTTACAAAGTTGACAAGGCCCTGGATGTCCTGATCCCTAATTTTTTCTACAGTTTCACCTTTGGGTAGTCTCCCCTTTCCCAGGACATTCCAGTGACATTGGTCTTATTTCAGTTCTTCAGAGGTAGCAAGTTTTCTCCTATCTTTACATACAGTGTTCTTTCTGTCTGGGATGTTCTTTCTCCCCCCTTAAGCTGATGAGTTCCTTCTCATCAGCTTAAATATTACTTTCTGAGAGAGGGCTTTCCTGTAAATCTCTCCAATGTAAAATCAGTCCCTCAAAACATTCTGTAATAGTCATTTATGTGTATGAATATTTATTTATGTATTTCTCCCCAACTAGACAATAAGCTCTATGAGAGTGAACATAATTCATGTGAAATGTATATAGCACCGTGTCTAACACCAGTGACCTCTCAATAAATTTATAAGTACATAAAAAAGTTAATAAAATAATGATATAACTTAAGAACAAGAAATATACAGTTCTTTATTATATACATTATAGGGACAGGATGTTATCTACTGCAACACATAGTTTCCTATATATGAAGAGTCTTGGCTAAGACATCTGATCAATATGTTTGATCTGCCATGCTCCAAACATATAAAAATGTAAATAAATTGTATTCAAAATATTTTTAATATATGGTCAAATTTGAATGAATGAAAGAAGGAAGGAAGAGAAAATTCCATGTTCCAGAAACAAAATCTATTCAAAGCAATAATTTGGAGGAAAAGCCAAATGGTTCTTTAGGATCATAGTATATAGATCTTAGTGGCAGGGGCTGAAAATTTAATTCTTGCACATAAATGCAACAGAGGTCTCAAGACAGTATAAAGCAGAGAGGTGAACTTTAAACCCATATATAAAGCTAAGATCCATAAAGGGCAACCCTGACCATGCATAGAAACTAGAGAAATTCCATTCCCTGGTTCTTTGAACATGATTAAAGCTTGCTATGTGTTCCCAACATGGGTGAAAACACAGTTTTTCCAAGAAACTTAAATTCTAAGCTAAACAGGTCAAAACGCTGATGCTTGCCTGCTGCTGAAAACCAAAGAAAAGGAGTAAACATTTATTAAAATTTCCAGCAGAGAACTTAATGAAACACCAAGAGACTCATGTTTCTGTAGTCCAGGATGCAACAGGTCCTCCACTAAAATTAACCACTGCTAAAAATGAGCTCAAAGTCACAAAGTATAAGTAATATGAATACTGCCAAGAGGAAGAGATAGAAAACAATACAAACAGAAAAAGTCTAACTTCAAGAAATAAATAAAACAAAATAATATAATCTGAAAGGTTAATTTTAATTAGTACATACAAATTTCAAAAAGATGAAAGAAAGAACAAAAACTGTAAAGCAATTACAGTTATATGAAAACAGCAGACTGATTTGAAAAAGAACCAAATAGAGATTGCAAAAATTGCATATATAGTTACCTAAATTTTTTTTTAAAAACCTACTGGATGAATTCAATGGTTACATTAGTGACTAAAATAGACAGCTAAAGCAAAAGTAAGATAAGTAGAAGTTATATCCGAGGACATTATCTGGAATGCCACACAATAATTTAAAGAGATATAAAATAGGAAATATAGGTTAGAAGCCATGCAGCATGAATTAAGAGGAAACAATTGGTTCAAACAAGGATTCTGAAATGAAAGAACAGTTAATTAAGGAGAGTCATTGTTTACAGGGATACTAGATTAAGGTTTTCTAAAATGAAATTTAAAAAATTTTAAAACATTCTCAGATTGAAGAAAACTACCACATACTTAGCAGGCTGATGAAAACAAAATGCAAAGAGAATTTGATGGAACCTTAAGAATATAAAGTATCTGAAGAGTATCAATTACAAGGGGATACTGTAAAAGAGTCCAGCTGCAGGAAAAAGACAGATTCCTTCTAACAGAGCTCTTAACAGACAGAAGACATTGCATTAGTATCAAAAGAAATTAGAAGACAGTAGAAATAGGTGTTCAAAGTACAGAGGAAAAATAACTATCAAACCTAGAATAATAAATCTAGTTAAAAAAGAAATTCATGAAAGAGCCAAAATAAAAACTGTTTTTGACAAACATGGACTGAGAAAGTTTACACATCATGAACACATTCTCAAATTAACACTGAAAGACATACTCAACAGGAAGGAAATTAATCCCAGATGGAAAGAGTTGAATACAAAAATCAGTGGTAAGTAAATAAATTACAAAGTAGATTAGTAGATCTAAATAATTATATAAAAAGTATAAAAATTATTAATTGGGGAGAGGTTAAAAACAAGGTGGCATGACAATAGCACAAAAGGTGAGGGTAGTATAATGCAAAGAAACATGAAACATTATCGAGAGAAAATAAAGGCCTAAATTAATTGAGGAATATGTCATGTTCATAAATTGTAAAACTCAATTTTGTAAAGATTTTAAGCCTTCCCAAAATGATCTCTAAATTTAATGAGATACCAATCAAAATATTGGCATGACTTTTTTTTTTAATCAGCACAACAATTCAAAATTTAGGTGGAAAAGCAAAGGGGTAAGTATAACCAGACAATCTTAAATAATACATAGAACAAACTTGGAGGATTAACTTGGTTATCAAGACTTGCTTTAAAGCTATAGTAATTAAGGCACTGTGGTATTGGTGCAAGGATAAACAAAAAGACCAATGGAACAGAAGAAATAGTCCTGAAACAGACCTACATTTAGATAGGCTCTTGATTTATGGAAAAGATGGCATTGCAGTACAGTGAAGAATAGGATGATCTTTTAAAAAAAATTAGATTAATTACATATCCATACCAGAAAAATAAAGTGACCCATGCAATATACCATGTGTAAAAAAATCACTTCCAGGTAGACTGTAGATCTAAATGTGAAAGTTAAAACAATGCAGCCTCTAGAAGATAAAAATTTTGGTGTATGCCAAGATTTTGTAAACAAGACAAAATGATAAACTGGACTACATTAAATTAGGAACTTCTGTTGTGAAAAGATACCATTAAGAGAATGAAGAGTCAAGGAGAATATATTTGCAATATATTTATCTGAAAATGGACTTGTATCCAGAGCATATGTAGGACTTCAACAAATCAATAATTAAAAAAAAAAAACCCAAATGTTTAATAAAAGAGACAAAGCACTTTAAAGGGGACTTCAAAACAAAACAGATAAACAAATGGCCAATAGGCATTTGAAAAGGTGCTCAATATTATTATTCATCAGGGACATGCAAATTAAGAACACAGTAAAATACAACTACCCACACAGCATGCTGAAATGAAAAAGACTGGCAATACCAAATATTGGCAAGGATGTGGAGTAACTGATATTCTCAAACACTTTATGTAAGAGTGTAAATTGGAATAATCACTTTTGGTAGACTGCTTGGCAACGTCTGGTAAGTTGAACGTGTTTTCTTATGTTATAGTAATTCTACTCCAACAGAAATGCACACATATATGCAACCAAAGACATATATAAAAATTTTCATAGCATTTTCACAGAATCATTGGTATCATATCAGCATAGCTGTTATTAGTATCAGCTAAAAGCCGGAAACATCACACATACCCCTCAATAATAAAATGGATAAATAAAAACATATATCCATACATTGTAATACTTTACAACAACAAAAATAAACAATCTACTGCCACATACAAAAATATGGATAAACCTCATAAATAATACTGAGTGAAAGATGCCAAACATAAAAAAGTAATATTTTATTTATTCTATTTATATAAAGTTCAAAACCATAACTTAGTCAAAATTAATTAATGGACAAAACTGTGGTTACATTTGAGAGAGGTAATGACTGAGAGGGTATACAAGGGTCTCTGGGGTGCTATAAATATTCTTTTTCAGAAATACTCTATTTCTGATCTGAATAGTGAATACACAGCTGTGTTCACTTTGTAAAATCTTTGTAAAATTTCATTGAGCAAGTACATTTAGTTTATTTTTCTCTATGTATATTATATTTCAATTAAAAGTTTAAGAAAAATGATAGCACTTAACATGCTAAATAAAAATACATGGAAGATAGGAAGAGAAGATTTACAGTTATACTGATCTAATGTGCTTATGTTATTCTAAATGAGGATAGAAAGACTAAAATATTGTTAAGTATGCATAATAAAATTTAAGGGTAACAGTGACAACAAAAGAACACAAATGGAACGTAAAACTTCCAAGCTAGGACTGTAAAAATAGGAAAAGGAGGAAAGCTCTATGTGTACAACAGAAGAAAGAAGATCGTAGTACAACAATCTACAGGTGAAAAAGAGACAGTAGTTTGGGCAAGGTAGAGATCCTCAAAGTTACAATCTCAATGAAATGATGAACTTAGAAAAATATCTACCTACAGGTAAAAGTAACAGGAAAACTTTTCAGTCTCCTCGTGGGCTTTGGATTCTAGGCTCAGCAGGCAAGGAAGTCACCCTTGATAATTCTGGCAATAGTTTCACCTTTAGTTAATGGTAATTAATTTAAAGGATCTCATATTGGGGTCCTCTAGGGTACCTGGCTGAAGCAAATTCAAATCCTTTCTATAGGTATGATCTCAAGCTAGGTCACTGAAGCAGGCCTAATTGAACATGTGCTTACATTCCAAAATTACCAAACACATGAGAAAATAAAGCACCATGAGGAAGAGACAGCAAAGAAAACACACTATGAAATTTCAAAGAATTCAGATATTGGAATTATCAAAAACAAAAATTTTAAATGTGTTTTGAAATGTTTAAAGTAAGTAAAAGATGAAACTGAAAACATGAATAAGAGACAAGAGACTTTTTTTTGTCTGGTAGATTTTTTTTAAAAATAGATGTAATTTCTAGAAAAAAGCATAATTGTTGATATCAAACATTCAATGGACAATTTAAATAAGCATAACAAAAACAACTGAAAAGAGAATTACTAACTGAGATAATGAGACACAGGGAACCAAAGAGATGGAAGAAATAAAAGAGATGTTTAAAAAACCTGAAGAATATATTAAGAAAGCCAATATATGTTTAATCACAGTTTTGGAGTAGAAGAAAGAATTGGAAATTGACATTCTGTTGGGATTTTATGCTGCTTAAATAAATATAACAGTTTTGAGAAGGGCTAGAACGAAGAGAATGCCCACCAAAATATCTGTACAAGCCTTCTACAGTTCCACAGAAGCTGACAGAAGACACAAGACTCCTGGGCCACAGAAGAGGGCTTTATTGCAGAACAATACAAGGATTATCTGTCTAATTGCACTGGTTCACTGATTCCCACATTCTACATACAGAGCAACGAGGAGAGCTAGAGGAAATCTGAAAACATATGAGGATGTGCTATAGGAGAGGAAACCTGAACTTAGAGAATCCATTGCTTTGATAACAAGAAGTAAGCACATCTTCTTTGTCCAGAGGGATACCTGATGTAGTGCAAGAACCTCACTTTTCAAGATTGTCTTTGGCATAAAAAAGTTCTGATAAGTGGCTCAATCAAGGACTTGCAATTTTGGCCTAGCAAGACTCAGCAAGACAAGCAGATGCACAAGAGGCCCAGAGCAAACAGACCCTCAACAGCTCATCCCAACATAAAAATAATTTCTCAGAAAAAAGAAAAGACACCATTCCTCCAATGTAGCAATCACAATGAATTCAGGAATTCCTGCTTTCATTTTTGACCTCTGCAAATTCCTAACCTTCCTGTGAGATCAACTCACTTTAAAGTATTTTTTGTCTGCTCAATCACCTTAAAGAAAACAAAAACAACTCTATATATTTAAGATTAGTTTAAAATTTACAGAAAAACTGCTTACAATCTAGCTTTAGGAATAAGGCAATAAACAAACAAGATACTTTCAAACTGGGGTAAGTGATGGCAGGAACTAAACAGAACAACATGAGAGTATGACTGGGACTAGAAGAAGCACCTAGGTAGGGCAGTCTGGAAATAATTTTACTGAAAGGGAAATATTCATGAAATGTCCTAAAGGATAAAAAAGGATCAGCCATTATAAAAAAGAAAAACAAAACTCAAAACATTAATTGAGGGAAGTTTTTCAGGCAGGGCAGTAACAACAAAACCCAAAAGCTGGAAAGACCTTACATGTCTGAGAAACAGAAACAAGGCAGAAATTACCTTGACAAGGTTAATCAGCAACATTAGAGTATAGTGAGCAAGAAAGAGAGATTTACAATATGGTAAGGGGAGCAGACAGGGACAGATGGCACAGGGCCTTGGAAGCCATGGTAACATTTGATTCCATTCTAAGTACAATGAAAAGATTTTTGAGCAGGGGAATTAGATGATGACCTATATTTCTAAACAATCCTTGCATTGAGAATAGACTAAAGGCAAGAGTAAAAGCAAAGAGACCAGTTACAAGGCTATTGAAGGGGTTCAGGCAAAAGGCAATGGTTGCTTTTATGAGAGTGGTAGCAGTGAAAAGAAGAAAAGTGAAAATATTTCATATATTTTGAAGATAAGATTAATGAGATTTGCTGGAAGGGAAAGAGCTAAATCAAAGATGGAACAGTTTTTTGGATAGGTGTTAATTGAACTGGGAAGACAATGAAAGGAGCAGGTTTGGGTGTGAGGGGTGATGAGCAGCTCAGTTTTTAGACATTTTAAATTTGAGATGCTGAAGAGAAATCCAAATGGAAATATCGAAGAGACTACTGAATAAATGATCCTGAAGCTCTAAAGAAATACCTGGACTAGAAAGATAACTTCAGAAGCCTTTGACACACAGATAATATTTAAAGTAATGGTGATGAATGTGATCACCTAGAAAGGACATGGTGCTCAAGAAGAGGAACCAATATGCCTGCCTTCCAGCATCTGGAGATTAAGTAAGGAGGAGCGCCAGCAAAGAACATGGTGAAAGAGTCACTACGAGAAGCCAAAAGGAAAACCACAAGTGGCTGATGTCCTTACAACTAAGAAAGAATGAAGAGAGGTCTGCTGTATCTAATGGTACTAAGAAGTTTCCTCTGAATTCAGCAACCTGGACATCACTGGGGCCCTGAACAAAATCAATTTTAGTGGAGTGGTGGGGCCAGAGCCTCAGTGCAATGAGTTGAAAAGTAGCCACAGGCAAGAGAATGAGAACAGCTCTGATCCCTATTGGCAATGAATCTTCATGTTCAGAGAATGTTCCATATCTGTTTCAAATTTTCTGTTACCACCACAGTGATATTAAAGCTGGGAATCTATGACAAATTTCTTAATTTCAAAGTGATTCTCTTTATAAGAATTCTAATTCTTCCTTTGGTGAAGCTTATAATTGCAAATTAAAAGGGATGTTAATGGAGTTCACTTAAATTTAATTCTATTTTTACAAGATACTGTATTCTATATTAGAAGTGTTATTTATTACTTCAAGAAAAAAAAGATGTACTAAATATTCTAAAATCTAGCCAATCTGAAATTCATAATCACTTCATTTTTATGAGATTAAAGCACATATTTTGGTAGGTTAAAAAAAGTCATTTTTACTTTTAGTAAAGAAAGAAATAAAATAATGCTGAGATTAAGAGCAGAAGAGATACAGATGAACTGGTGTGCAAGGCAGAAATAGAGACACAGATGTAGAGAACAAAAGTATGGACACCAAGGGAGGAAGCAGGGGTGGGGGCGGTGGTGGGATGAATTGGGAGATTGGCATTGACATGTATACACTAATATGTATAAAATAGATAACGAATAAGAACCTGCTGTATAAAAAAATAAATAAAATTAAATTTAAAAAAGAGAAGAGAAACAAAATAATTTAATCAATCTCTAGGATTATTTAATGTGAATATATTCCAAAGTTATCAAGATCATGCAAACCAAACACTAGAAAAAAATTGGTCTAGCAAATTCAGAATATCCTACACTGCTTTACCAGGATTTACCAGTAATTTAGAAGTTTGACAGTGTTTCTTAGCCTTGCCGATGGGGCAATAACGGAGTGATTAGAGGCAGTGGTTCTCTTCTCTGTGTCTCCTGCAAACAGCAGAATCCTCATTCTGCCACTTTATCTTGACTAAACCTGAACTCCTTACTTAATCTTTCTGAGTCTCATTTTTCTCATTTAAAATAAAGATTTATTTATTTATGCAACAAACATTTGTTGAACCCCTACAATTTACCGAAATTAGTATCTATATCATAATACCTATATCATAGAGTCATTGTGAGAATAAAAGTTCCTGACTCAGAGTTAGTACTCTGAGGCATCATATAGTTTCTCAATTTTTTCCTAACTCAGGGTCTTTACACATGCTGTTTCCTCTGCCTGGGATACTCTTCATCTCCTTACTTCCCAATTTCACCTGACTAACTCATATGTATCTTTCTGGTACCAGTCTTCCCTGACCCTCTCACACTACATGAGGTCCCTGAGTTATACAATATTCTAGCACCCTATGCTTTTTCATCATAGCATTTATCACAATTACAATTATTTGAGGAATTATTTGTTTATTGTTTGCCTTCTCACTATTTTGTTTACATTGCCTAGGACATTATCTTGAGTAAGTGAGTGAGCTGGAATTTCATTAGAGGAAAGGATGAAGGGGACTAATTCAAAGATGACTCCCAGCTTTCTAGATTGAACAATGTCATAATTAATAAAAGGAAACAGAAGATATATAAGGGAGAAAAGATCATGAGCTTTTGCTTTAAACCTGCTGGAACAAAAGGGCCTGAAGAGAATGTAGAGGGGAGATATTCAAGAGACAGTTGGAGCTATGATAAGAGATGAGAACTGAAGGTTTTATGTGGTAGTTTAGCCTTGGAGACTGCCAAGGGGGGCTAAAAACAGTATGCTGGAGAAAACAATAAAGCACATGTAAAGAGTTGTATGATGGTTAATTTTATGGGTCAACTTGGCTAGGCAGATATTTAGTGCCCAGATATTTAGTCAAACATTATTCTAGATGTTTCTGTGAAGGTGTATTTTTAGATGAGATTAACATATAAATCAGACTGCCTTCTATAATGTGGGTGGGTCTCATCTAGTCAGTTGAAGGCCTTAGTAGGAAAAAAAAAAAACCCTTGTCTTCCCCAAAAGAAGAGGGAATTCTGCCAGCAGACTGCCTTCACATTCAAACTGCAACAATTCCATTCTCCAATGTGCTGGCCAACCCTCAGATTTTGGACTTGCCAGCCTCCACAACTGCATAATCCTGTTCCTTTTTTAAAAAACTCTCCAGATAGACAGGGAGATAGACAGAGACATAAACATTCTATTGGTTCTGTTTCTCTGGAGAACCCTGTTGAACACAAGCTGATTTTAAAAAGGGTAAAAGGGATAACCGGTTTAACATGATCCAAAATCACAAACGAGGCAGAAAATAAAATTCAAAATATTGACAATCGGTCCAGAATCTATGGTTCTGAATTTTAAATTACTGATGGTCTGTTTCCATGACAACAATAGTATGTAGGGGTTTCTGTGAACCATCTTTCATGAAAACAGGGGGAAAAAAGAAAAAGAAAGGGTTAGTTTAGGTGTTAGTTTGACTGATGAAATATTTACTCATAACTCTGCAAGCGTCAGGCAAAAACAAGCAAGAATCCCTATGACCAAAATAGTGAGTACCCTGTAACAGAATCTGTAATGTGAAGATAAACTGGATAGGGAACCCAATGATGGAGACAATCTCAGTTCCATTCACCCACATGCAAACAGGAAATGCTGAGTCTAAAGGTCCTTTCTGTGCCTGGTGTCCCAGATTTCAAAACAAAGAATAAGCAGCATGAATGTGGTAGAATACTATAAGACTGGAATGGACGTAATAATCATCTACTCCAATCCCTTTGTGTTCCTATAAAGTAAGCTATTTTTCCAAAGAGGTTAAGTGACTAACCCAAGGTCATACAGGTACAATCTTTAGAAATAAAAAAAAAGGATACTAGCAGATCTTCAACAAAGCAGTCTTATACTGCCAAAGAGGAATTCAGGTAAATCCCACACAACTGGAAGAATTTAATGAACATATAGTATTGGATCTAGAGCCCCAATTCTCTGACTACAGTCCAATAATTTTCATTGGGAAAATTTGGTTGCCTTAATAATATGTAGATATATGAACAAATAAATGAATGAATATCATTTTCTACTTCACAAAAGACCTGCAATACTCTATTCTACTTAATCTCACAACACGCTGAGGTAAAATGTAATGAGTCTCTAAGGTCATACAGTTCCAAAGAGTTGAACTGGAACCTAGGTTTTCTGACCTTTATCTGCACACTTTTTGACACATTCCTATTTAGACCTAAGGTCATATAATTAATCTATATGATGGGATAAGACCTCAGGCTTGAGCAATGTGGACAAGTGGTTTAATTTTCTGGCTGACTTGATAAGAAGAGACAGTTTAAAAAAAATAGAGCCTCCAACCAGTTTTATCATTTGGGTTTTGCAGTCTTCAGTATCACCAAACTATTAAGTATAAACAGCCAAGCCTTTGTATTCCTGATTTACAAGAAACTAAAACTTAACTTAAAAAAAAAACATGAGTAAAGGCAGAAGTAAATTTGTACAATTGAAGCACATGTTTATTACAGCATTCAGAATCTCATTCCAGGTTATCAGGGAATATGAATTCATTCTTAACTGTTTTACTTAAGTTCTTCCCTTGTTCCCTAATGAAGCAATAAATCCTTCAGGACTAGGCATACTCACAGATTGTGACACTTAGCTTTCAGATTCACATAGCATTCTGATAAATCCATTAGTATGTGCAGTGATGACAGATGTGATAAAGAGATCATTGTGGCTCTCACTGCCTATATTTTATTGTTTGTTACAGCCATTTTCTATTTCTGGAAAACACTCCCAGCTGCCTGCAGCAGAGCTAGGAGCCAGAGTTGGAAAATATGTTGTTTTTCTCACAGTTTATAACCTAACTTGCCTACCACTAATTATGCAGTACAGATAGGCAGAAATAATACAAGAAAACATGTCCTGAACACTAGTTTCATTATCTGGTTTCATTATAATAACCTTATTTCTGATCTTTCTTATTTCAGAGTTTTGGAAGTCTCATTAAAAATGTCTTCTCTGCAGTGTTTTATAACCTTTTGACATTTTCTTCTTATACCAGTCATGCCAATTTTTTTTTCTTAAGTTTATAAATAGGAAGGTTGAGAAGAAAGAAATGGACATGTTAACCCCTGTACATTTGGAACCTGACGATCAGATTTGAGGTGGGGAGGTTATATCATTACCTTGGTGTTTGTTTTCTTTTGAGGGTATATTGTAAGATGGCTGAAGCATTCCATGTGAATTCTGTTACCATCTTAATCATCAGTGAAATAAACATGCATTTCATACATAATATATTTACAACTAATACAAAAACAACAGGGAACTGTGTCCTTTTGCATGAGTTTCTGAGGACAATATTAGCTGTTTTTAAAGTATTAGAGCATTTTCATAGTTGTTAGTATGATCTGCAATTATTTTACACTTTTCCAGGGAGAAGAAGACAAATTATAAGTGGCACAAAATCCTGGGCCCTTTGATCACTTTTATGAGTCTAGTTTAACCCTAGTTAATTATTATTGTTACTTTGTATTTCTATTTTTCAGTTATTTTTCCCTCTATAAAATGATAAAAAGCACTATAATAATTTGCTTTCTATATTACTTGAATTTAGTCGTAAAGTTAATATATTCCCATTATATAATGGAAACCATTTATTTAATAAATAACCTATAAAGTTAATGTTAATCAATAGTTAAAAGTTCCAATCATTCATCCTTTACTACAACTACTATGCTGATTAAAATTTTCTTTCTTTTAATAATGCTTCCCCACCATTTTTTACAGGTTATATCTGATCAGACAAATGAATGGAGGAGAAATAATGAAGCAAAATACTTCACACACTAGTTGATCAACCCTAATTAAAAAGTTACTATCATACAGAAATATATTAATTGAAAATTCATATTTATTATTAGAGCAACCTCTGAGCATCACATTCTCTTCAAAGATCGTCATTTTTACTCATATAGGAACAGTACATTTTTGTATATCTTATAAATAGCACTTGAGAAATATAATGTGAAAGAAGATACTTTTATAAATAAAGACAGTTTGATATTTAAGATGAACTGAGTCACACATCAAAAAAAGAGTGGAGGAGCTAGGGTAGGGAGGTTTACTGAGTCTACTATTTAAACCATTCAAACTGATGCCTTGACTGATGAAGCAGGCATAACCTATGCTATCAAAGCTACAACAAACATCACTGCTGCAGTGGAAGATAAAAGACATTTCAATTAGAAATGGTGGCCTGTGGTCATTTAAGTGACTCTAATACCAAAAATAACTGATAAATTAACTACATGAAAGACTCATCTAAAATTAAGATAAGACCAAAAAATGAAGCTTCTTGTGCATTTAAAATAAAGCAGGGTCAAACTGAGGGCAACAAAAGGATTTATTACCAATTTGTACTCAGAGAAGGTATCATTTAATATTCTGTAATAGGTTTTATTCCTCTGAACCAATTCCATAATATGTTGTAATCCTTTCCGGTGCAGCATCTAAAAATTTTCTTCTTGAATAAACTTGTTATTCTTCTTAAATTTATAAAATGATGTGAATTAACATGAAGCATTATGAAATGGACATTTTATACTCAGAATATCTTTTAAAGAGATATATAAGTTTCCATTTAAATATTGTCTGAGATACTATAATTGATTTCATTTATTCTTAGGTTTCTTGAATCTGAGTTGGTATTGACTTTTCTTATAATTCTGTGACGATTCAAGTAACAAGCTCACACAAGTGAGCAGCAGTTTCTTGCTCATTTACAATGGCCATTTTAGAACCAGCCTCTTTCAGTATCTCATATAAGATAGAATGTATTAGTTTGCTAGGGTTGCCCTAACAAAACATCACAGACTGGGTGGCTTAAACAACAGAAATTTATTTCTCACAGCTTTGGAAGCTGGAAGTCCAAGATCAAGGTGTTGGCAGCTTTGGTTTCGTCTGAGAGCCTCTCTCCTTGTCTGGCAGATGGATGCCTTCTTGCTATGTCCTCAAATAATCTTTTCTCTGTGCACACGCGTCCCTGGTGTCTTTTTGTGTATGCTAATTTTTTTTATAAGGACATCAGTCAGATTCAATTAGGGCCCACACTAATGGCCTCATTTTAACTTAATTACTTCTTTAGAGGTATTCTCTCCAAATAAAGTCCCATTCTGAGGCGCTGGAAGTTAGGACTTTAACGTATGAATTTTGAGGGAACACATTTCAACCCATAAATAGAGTCATATCCAATAATAAATGTTGTGTGGTTTTTCAAAATAATTACCTGAACTACTTTTCACATAATGAACTACTTTTTCACATAATTAAATACTGTGTATGTAAAAGCATTCTGCAAGTTTTTAAGTGTAATGACTCTGTATGTACCACTAGAGTCAAACTGCAACATTACACAAACACAATTTTCATCAAGTTTTTAATTTTAGTTAAAGCTATCTCTTCTTCTTTGTGTTCAGTTTGTTTGTTTTGCTAATTCCGATTAGAGAATTATTCCCAAATCCTGATACCTTCTCTAACATTCAAGCATTATGACTTCTTCTTTCTTTTTCTTAAAGATGCAACAGCAATCAATGTTGAGCATTCCTTTGCATTTTTCAGACTGTCTTTATCCCTAACCTATAATAAGGAAGTCTTTCCAATGATATGCAGACAATGCTCCTTTCCTGTGCTTCCCATATGTGATATTTTTTTAATGACACTTTTTCAGAACATTAGAATCATTTGGTCACTTTACTCACCTGGCCTGTCTGCTTTAAGCTGCTTTTTCAACTGAGCCTCATAAAATTCATAGGTTATATATCAAAATTACATTATCTGAATGAAGTCAGGATCACAGGTGTGATATTATATAACTATATCAAAAGAAGAAAATTTTCACTGATAGGAAAAATCAGATTAAACCATGCATAGCTGAAGATGCCTATATATTTGAACTAAATTGCACTTAAAACCACCAAAAACTGGCTTTTGTATGTTATTTACAGTGGGTTGTTCATGTATGATATAAAATGCTTAATAGTACTTATACCTACTTAAAAAGTACCATTTTTTATTACTTCTGAAACAGAGCAGGACCCTGCGGGGCCCTCCTGGGTACAGAAGCTCCTTCGTGTTCCCTCTTTCTTGTTTGTAGAAAAAGGCTTTAGTCTCCTAGGCCTTCCCTGAGTTCCAACCAGCAGGCTCAAGCAGTTAACTAATTAGGGAAGTGAGGGAATGCAGAAACAAAAGAAAAGCAGTCAAGCAAGAAAAGTAATGATATATTAAACAACAGTTCAGCAAAAAAACGGAGTCCTGGTTTCTCCTCATGGGATGTACATAACAATCTGACTCATATCTGTGAGTTGTTCTGCAGAAACTAAGACCCCCCCACACACCCACGTGGATAATAGTGACTACATACTGACCACAAGCACATAGACCCCAGACTGGTTGGTACCAGAAGGGTAATGATTAAGATTCCCAAAACATCACCCTGCTACCTTACTACCAATTAATCAGAGGAAAGTCATACACTCTGTAACCCTCACCCCAAATGTTGCCTTAAAAAACCCTTCCCGGGGAGTTCCCTGGGGATCCAGTGGTTAGGACTTGGCACTTGCAGTTCAGTGGCCCGGGTTCAATCCCCGGTTGGGGAACTAGGATCCCACAAGCCACACAGTGAGGCAAAAAAAAAACAAACAAAACAAAAACCCTTCCCTGAAAGCCATCGAGAAATTCTGGTCTTTTGAACACGAGCTGCCTATTCTCCTTGCTTGGTGCCCTGCAATAAACGCTATAATTTCCTTTACCACAACCTGGTGTCAGTGGATTGGCTTTGCTGCGTGGCAGGTGAGAGTACCCAAGTGCAGTTCAGTAACGCTTCTCTGCATGAAAGTTCAGAAATCACATTTGTTTAACTTCAAACTGTGTGACAGTGAAGTACACAACTAGTTACTTTCCAAATAGCACCAAAACAATCACTTTGAGAGTGAGTGCCTAAAATCAGAGAAAAAGGTAGGAAGAAAACCATTAACTTCCTATTTGGTTTGTTTTCTACTAGATTACCTTAAGGAGAGATCTGCAGTCCAGAGCCACTGACTGACATCGCCCTATATTACAAGAGGGTGCCAAATTGTCATATGTTTTTCTTGTAGCTTTTGCCACTTGGAAAAAAAAAATGACTGCCTCCTTAAGTGCTGAATGACAAAGTCTCCTAACATCATAAAACAAAAAATACTTTTTATGAGTAAGATAATAATTCCTCTGAATGATTATAGAAGTGTACAAATCCAAAGGGACTTCAGAAATACTGGTTGGAGGATACAAAGCTAATAAATTCTTTACATGGTAAGAAAAACATTTTAAAGATTTTTGCAAGTTCTAGTTCCCCTTTCTCATGAACAATTTTTTAAAAATGGAACAGCAAGGACAATAGCAAGTAGCAGGATGTGCAATAAAGAAATACATTTTAGAACCTAGAACATGGTTCTATTTCTACTGGACAGAGTTCATTCTGGTTGAATAAGATAGGGATTTGCAACTCAGAAAGAACTATTTTGTTGTGATTTGCCTTTTGATTTTTGTTTTTGAGTATGTGTAATCAGAAGCATTGAGTTTTCTTTGAAACCACAAATCACCCTATAAAAGTAATACATAGCCAAGCACATTATAGTTTGAAAGGTGACTAGCAGTGCTTCCCAGACCAATGACTGATGAGAAAAAAGAATTCCTGCTAGTATTTCAACCCAGCTAATATTCCTAGAGTGATTTAGAGGAGTCTCTCTGTACTATTTTCTGTAATTTAAAAATCTCCCTTTGGTTCTTGCTCAAGTGTTAATTAGTTGCCAAGAATTAACCATTGCAACTCTTCTCCAAAGTTATGAACAGTTTTTCAAACACCGTAAATTAATTTGCTCTTCCAGAAAACTTGCAAATTTGAAAATTAATTAAAAAATTATTAGGAGTGTCACTTCCACATTTTCATAAACAGGACTTTGTTAGTCCAAAGAATTAAAAAGATGAAGGGTTCAGACTTCTCATAAGATCCCCCCCCAAAAGATGAAGGATGGCTCAGGAAAGACAGAAACAGAGGTAGCTCTGAGCACTAGCCTATTCACCTTTATCTCAACTGTCCCTCCTAGCTTCTCTGTCTCCTCCTACTATCTACTTTGTTTTCACTTAGGTTCCTTATAAGCCTTTGCCCCAGTGGTTCTTATCTTGGGTTACATCAGAAACCCCAGGTGAAAGCCATGAGCCTCCTGAAGTATACACTTAAAAATTTGCACATAATTTTAGGGGTTCATTGGCCTACAAGGTCTAACCATGGGCCCTTTTGCTGTATCTTATATTAGGTATAAGCCTTCAGGTTCAATTACCTATAATAACTGGTAAATTTTCTGTGTCTCAGTTCAAGACTTTGATCATGAGGCGGTTCCAGTCAGCTCTTCTTTTCAAACCACATCCTCAAAATTACTCCATAGTACCTCACAGGTTACCCCATTGGTCAGGAGTTCACCTCTGGCCCAACGAACTATCCCATAGGATAGGTTCACATGGTGCTCTACCAGCTCAACAAGGACAGTGGGTGAGAATTTTTCAGAAAGGGGTAGAGTAGAGCAGGCAATATTGGCATCTAATAGAGATATTATAAAAAGATTCACAAGTTATAAAATTTTTACATACAAAAGAACACAGAGAATATTAAGTAGGTTATAAAACATAGCAATAAAATGAACATCCATAAATTCACCATCTAACTTAAGAAATGGAATATTACAAATACAATAGAAAGAGCTTCTTGATCTCATTTTCCAGCTTCCATATCCCAAATTGTGTCTTAATCAATCCATCTTCCTTATTAGATATCCATCTTCCTTAGTAAGACATTAAGTGACAAGACCTAATGCTGAGTCTAATAAGTACTGCATTTCAAAGTAGTAGCAAATGTAAACATAGTGAGATATTTACACCAGCTGTAATGTGATATGAAAACATCTCTGATTTATAATGGTGACAAATTCATAATTACTGCTAATATTACTGTGATTATTTTCATTCAAAATTAAATACTTAATTTCAATTAGAGTAAAAAAATTTTTCTCCACCTAAATAAAGATGAATTCTGTCTCTAGACCCCAGGTTAAGAACATGTACTCTAGATAGAGCAGAACTAGCAAACTGCTAGCTGATAAAAGAATTTAGCCCAGAGATTTGTCTTTGTATATCAGAATGTACCAAAATGTTAAAAAGGAAATACATTTTAATGCCTCTAGGCAGGTTCTTCATACTCCAGTAATAGGACCATCACTCCCTACGTCACAGGATGCCTTCCCTGCAGAAGTCCCCTGAAATATTTGAGTGTGAGATCCCTACTCCAGAAGAATGATGTAGAACCCTGGAGTAATGCTGTCTGGTAATAGCAAGGGAGGCAGCTTGACAAGAGTAAATACACATGTTAATGTTAAGAGTAGAAGGCTGAGCAGCAATTCAGAAAGTTATTGATTGAAGCGACAACTGATCTTCTCTGTCAGTTCTTTCTTAGAAATAAATTCCAAACAGAAAATTCAAGCATTTTTAACTTAAAAATGCATAGTAAAACTTAAGAAAATATTGAAAAATGTAAGTCTATCATCCTAATGTTACAAATTCTGTCTTTTGTACTTTGCCCATATTTATTAAAATGAAGGCAGTCATTATATACATAACTTCTATATTTTACTTCTATTACTTCCATTTTATATTTCTCATTTGTATTTATTACAAACAGTTATAAATGGAAAATCAAAAAAGGGAACTAAAACCTATAAAATTACGAAAATAAGGCCAATGACTGTACTCAGTTACATTTCCTGAAAGAAACCAAGCGAAGAATTACAACCCATTCTCCCTTTATGCCCAAGGTGGAATCATCAACCATTAAAAATATTCTCTGCCATCTAGTCCATCAGTTGTCCTGTATGGAGGCATTTCTTTCAAAATAAGGTTTGATTCTAACAATGGTAATAGAAGCAAAATTTTTTTATAGAATGGAAATAAAAACATGCTTGAAATGATATTTAAAAATGTCCATAACCTCACCTAGATTGGAGGGAGGCAAATATTTATTCAGCATCTACTCTAGGTTAAACTATTACAAACTGATGATCTCATTTCTATGAATTAGGAAATGTAATTTTTCTACTGCCATACTGATACTAAGCAGCAGAGTTGGGATTATATTTATATATTATGTTGTAGTCCATCTATCTGACTCTAAAATCAGTTAAGATCAGAATGTCTCACCTTAATTACTGTGTAGACAATAAGGAAAGAAAAACGAGATACAGTCCCTGTACTAAGTTCATTATACAACAGATAGAGAATAGTCATATAAACAGATCCTTTCAATGTATGCTCAAGTTGCTATGGGAACACAGAACCTCCATATGGTTCTCCAGAGTCCTCTTTCTCTACATTATGCTGCTATTCACCAGAGAATATGCCTGCTAATATATGCACTACAGTCCACAGAGAATAAAAAAAATTATGTTTCAGTCATAACGTTCCTCCAAAAGGTGCTATTCTTCTTAAGATGATACCACTGGTGATGCAAAATGTAAGATGTGTATATTTTCATTTATCCCAGGGTCATGAGTAAATTTAATCAAAGTCCTAATAAAGCTTGGAAATCAAAGAAAAATTAGAATCATAACTTACATATTCGGTAAAATTTTTCCTGTATGGGAGGTATCACCTAATAGTTTGTTTTGAATCACAGCAGATGTAATTTCCAAAATTGCACAATTCCATAATTACATGTCCTTTTTGACATATCTTCAAATACAGGTTGTCTCCAAGGCAGATGTTTCATACAGAATCCCAAGTAACTTATATTCTAAGTAGTTATGCCTGATATTTTATAAATGTATGTATTGATATTTCCCTCTTTAATTTAGAGATGCTTCTACTTTAGCTTTTTCCCATTACTAAGTTTTCAGATAGTTGGTCTTTTTCTTATTCCAGTATACCATATGGTATTTTGGTTCATTTTTCTTGGTATATGAAATTAAGAAAAAGAAAAATGTACTGGTATTTGTTACAGATTGTCTTTTATCTGAGCATGGTGTCATTTTCTTTGTTCTAGCATAGTGCTGAATTAAACTGAATGCCTGAGAAGGCATTATAAATAGTCTAGGAATAAATTGTCATATATCAACAAAAGGGACTGCCTAGCAAATGTATTTTTTAATTAACTAAAACTATGTTTTAATTCATACTTCCTTAGTTTTTACCTAATGTTCTTTTTCTGTTCCAGGATACCACACTACATTTAGTTGTCATTTCTCCTTAGGTTCCTCTTGGCTGCGACATTTTCTCAGGCATTTCTTGCTTTTGATAACCTTTGCAGTTTTGAGGAGTACTGGTCAGGTAATTTTTAGAATTTCCCTCAACTGGGATTTTTCTGATGTTCTTCTTATGATTAGACTTAGACTACAGGTTTTAGGGAGGAAGACTACAGAAGTAAAGTGCCATTCTCAGTACATCATATCAAGGGCACATACTATTCAATATTTCTTATTATGTTGATTTTTAACCTTGACCACCTGGCTGAGATAATGTTTACCACATTTTTCTTCTGTAAAGTTATTCTTTTTCCCTCTTTACTCTTAGGAACAAAGTCATTATCCACAGCTCATGTCTAAGGCATAGGAAGTCATGGTTCCCCTCCTTGAGGATGGAGTATCTACATAATCATTTGGAATTCTTCCACACAGATTTCTCTATTCTCTCCCTTTTAAAAAATTTATTCATTAATTTATATCAGTATGGACTCATGGATGCAGATGCAATTTTGATATCATCATTCCCACAGAAAAAAGGGATTTGAGGTTTCAAAAGTAAAAGTTATCCTTGAAAAAAACAAACATAAAATGATACCATTAAGGAATTCAAGTTTAAAAATGCTGGGAGAAAGTCTGAGGAAAAACTAATCTCAAGTAACTTGGAAAAAAATACTCTTGTTACTATTTAATATTTATAAGATATAATAAGAAAACCAGGAGATACAAGATACATAGCTCAAAATGGAGATTCCAAAATTATCTGGCAAATCCAATCAGGAAGAAAAACACACGATTCAAGGTTCAGAACGGAGGTTTGAGACTGCTTTTGCTTATTTATTAATCAAGTTCATTTAGTATTTGCTAATTGTTAAAAACAATTACTTTAACAGACTGCAATAGTCCAAATTCTATTAAATCACATTTGAATACAACGAAACTTCAATGATTCCAAAAAGGAATAATATATCAAACAGAATACACATATGAAAAAATCATAGAAAACTTTAAAGCATTGTATTATTATTTATTTCAAATATAGCCTATATAGATCAAGTGCAAGTGCATATTATGGTGTAAAATGAGAGAAATTAATACAAAATTGCCAATGTCACTTGTTTCAAAGTACATAGTCATGTGTCCTAAAGAGAAATGGTGTAAAACCAAAAAATTAATTGCTTGACTCTGAATTTGAAATTACATTGAAGGAATAATTATATTGTTGACCCTTTTTTAAGCTACTAATGTTAGTCTGGTTCTCCTTTATAATTAAAATGCCAAAAATTTGAAAAGAAAGCTCTAACATATTTTCCTACTACATAAAATTGCATATGGAATCCAAATTAATCTTGAGATGGGATATCTTTTTTTAATGAAGAGAGACACATGAACAGCTAAAATGTGCCCAAAACTTACATTCATACTTCACCACACTACACATGAGGAGTTATAGGTTGTTTACTTCTATTTTAACTAATTTAAATCAACTATTCATAGAATACTGTCTACAATCACAATCACTTGAGGAAAATATGATGGAGTAACCCTCAAAAGCAATTCTGAGGCTCTGTGAACGCTATATATTCCTACAACACTTTTTGGCCTTCAAGCATTTGTTCATCAAGGCCACAGTGTGAAATGGACAGCTTCTTCAGATCTTCAAAGCCTCCATCAGCCTCAGTCCATGAAAATGCTAATTAGGATTTTACACCCAAATGTCTATAAGCTATCAAACCTGGAAAGCTGAGTTTTTTCTCACTCAAGACCTTGAGGACACCACCCCTTGGCTCTTTTCTGACAAGGTCTAAACCAAAATCTAGTCTAAACATCATTTTATGTCCATTCTGTTGGGCATTGTCTTAGCTTTGACTCTCCAAAACTCTGACTCTGCAGAACTTATCACTCAAATGGCAAGGGTAGAAAAAATGAAGTCTGCAAGAGTCTTTCCTCCTACTAAAAATGCCCTAAGTCTGATACTTGATGTTTCTTTCCTCTTGGTCTTCCTCACTTTTGTCCCACCTGAACTTCAAGATGGAGAGAATTTTCTGAAATGGGAGGAACCTGTAGGTCCTCAACCACACTACAGGAATCATAGGCTAGTAAAAAGAAATAAACAGCTAAATCTGCTATTGTCACAATTCATTAATTAATCATTCCATTATTCTTTCCAATAAGAACTCAAACCCCCAGGAAAATTACTAATTTCTGAGTTATGACAAATTAATTTTGTCTTTGAATAATATCAGAAAAATATTATAGAAAGAGGATTGGAAATCTTGATCTCTCCATAGAGTATGTGACCTAGAATATCAGCAACACTCCTGACCCACTGCTTACACAGATTTTGTAGACAAGGAAATTTGGTTAAGACCAACTCATGACAATTCTTGGAGAAAACCCAGTTATTCACTATTGTTGCTATAATTGTAGTGGTGTTAATGATATATTTAAGAAGATAAATCCAACATTCACCCTAGCTATGAAAAAATTACCCAATAAAAGACCCACAAAATGTCTAGTCTTCACCAGTGTAACTCCCTATTGTATCCCCCAAGATAAACGTATTACAAATTAAATTAAATACCTTACAGAACAGGGTTACTAAAGTTGTATGACATCTACCAAAAATGACTTTTTGGTTCAAAGTTTATCTGTGGTACTCCCTTCCAGCAATATAGTTAGAATTAAAGCTGTTTTTTACTTTATCAGGATAAAATGAAATGATTTGTACATAGAAGATTGCTAATTCCTTTATTCCTTAAGTCACTAAATATGTTATATTTAACAAGAAAAAACAACCAATAATTTAAAAGTAAGATTCTTTCCATATAGCTTCAAATTCTAAATAATTTTTAGATAAGACACTTTCTTATGGGTATGTGCATGCACTAGGAGTCTACTGAGAATTAAAACATTTATAATAATTTAAGTAATTATGATGATTATATAAGTTCTGTATTTTGAAGAAACAATATAGAATTCTATGATGTGGTGACGAGAGAAGAAGTCATTATGTTTACAACTCATTATCCAAAAATGGCATCATAATTATAAATTAAATAGTCTCAACCATTTCCCTATTTTAATCCATTAGAAATTATTATCTGATTTGCCAAAATACTATTGTTATTGACCTTCACTCTAGCATTAAATAATACAGGCTTATATAAGCATTATCAACAGAGTCAAAGGCAATGAAAAGCTATTAAAACTTACTTTACTATTAATGAGTATTGGTAATTATTTTTTTTTTTTTTTTTTTTTTTTTGCTGTACGCGGGCCTCTCACTGCTGTGGCCTCTCCCGTTGCGGAGCACAGGCTCCGGACACACAGGCTCCGCGGCCATGGCTCGCGGGCCCAGCCGCTCCGCGGCATGTGGGATCTTCCGGGATCGGGGCACGAACCCGCGTCCCCTGCATCGGCAGGCGGACTCTCAACCACTGCGCCACCAGGGAAGCCCGGTAATTATTTTTAATCATCCTGCATCCAAGCAATCATGTCTGTTGTTTGCTTGTCTGGTAAACTAGATCTTAAAATATGGCACATCTTTACTCATTCAAATATATCCTCCAATAAATGTATATTTAATGTGAAAATTATTTCTATTATTTTTAGGTTTCTTAGTTTAAATTCTGCCTTTTTCTTTGAAGAACACACAAGTCTCTCATAGTACTAATCTAGTTAAATGACTGTTCTCCCACATATTTACCAATAAAATCTTCTGTAAGCTTCTCCCAGCTTCTCTCTTAACTACAGCTGCATCTATACTAACACAATGGCTTAACAGAGTTGGCCAGTTGGACTGAATAATTTGGTGTGTGTGCTCTGTAACCCAAACAAACAGCTTACAATTAATAGGCCAGTGCTTAAGTAAAAATAGGAAGTCTGTGCTTACACATATAGAAAGAAGAAGAGAATGGAGGCAACATGATTAATACCCAAATAATAGAGATAAAATTTTGAGGGAAATCCCAAATTGTTCAGGTAGAAATCTTTTCTTTTCTTCAAAAGAGATATCTAAATTAAGTTGGTTTATCTTTAAGAAAGCTCCATAAGCATGGAAGATATGGAATCAATGACTCCTATAAGAAACTGTTTTGACTCTGCTTTTAAATATCATGTACATGATGAGCCAAGAAATGTTAAGACTACACAACCATCAAGAAAACAGTATAACATAATGCCTTTCAAATGCCTGCAATATGAAACACAAAACATAAAAAATATATATATTTCAGCCATTTTTATAGAACTTCTTATTGATAATAGCAAATCAACTTTCTCCAAGTAAAACCTTGAACTTGAAATCAAACCAAATGGTTTGAGAAGTAAAATATGCTTTAATGTTCTCTTAGTTTTAAGTCAAATAAAAAGCATATATCAGAAATAAAGAAAATAAACTCTACACGTTTAGGAACTAAATGAACATTTTCAAATTTTGCACTGAATTAAAACTTAGATGTAGAGACCTTCAAGATGGCGGAGGAGTAAGATGTAGAGATCACCTTCCTCCCGACAAATACATCAGAAATACATCTACATGTGAAACAACTCCTACAGAAAACCTACTGAATGCTGGCAGAAGACCTCAGACTTCCCAAAAGGCAAAAAACTCCCCATGTACCTGGATAGGGCAAAAGAAAAAAGCAAAAACAGAGACAAAAGAATAGGGATGGGACCTGCACCTTTGGGAGGCAGCTGTGAAGGAGGAAAAGTTTCCACACGCTAGGAAGCCCCTTCACTGGCAGAGACGGCAGGTGGGCAGAGGGGGTAAGCTTTGGAGCCACAGAGGAGAGCGTAGCAACAGGGGTGCAGAGGGCAAAGTGGAGAGATTCCTGCACAGAGGATTGGCGCACACCAGCACTCACCAGCCTGAGAGGCTTATCTGCTCACCCGCCAGGGCAGGTGGGGGCTGGGACCTGAGGCTCAGGCTTCGGAGGTCAGACCACAGGGAGAGAACTGCGGCTGGCTTTGTGAAGACAGCCTGAAGGGTGCTAGTGAGCCCCAGCTAGCCAGGAGGGAGTCTGGGGAAAACTCTGGACCTGCCTAAGAGGCAAGAGACCATTGTTTCAGGGTGCGTGAGGTACTCTGAGGTGACAGAGCTGAGTTCAGGACATTGGTCCACCAGAGACCTCCCAATTCCATGTAATATCAAATGGCGAAAGCTCTCCCAGAGATCTCCATCTCAAAGCTAAGAGCCAGCTCCACCCAACAACCAGTAAGCTCCAGGGCTCAATACCCTATGGCAAACAACTAGCGAGAGGGGAACACAACCCCACCCATTAGCAGAGAGGCTGTGTAAAATCATAATAAGGTCACAGACACCCAAAAAAACACCACTGGACATGGTCCAGCCCAACAGAGAAGCAAAATCCAGCCTGATCCACCAGAACAAATCCACTACTCTCCTCCACAAGGAAGCCTACACAACCCACTGAACCAACCTTACCCAACGGGGCAGACACCAAAAACAGTGGGAACTATGAACTTGCAGCCTGCAAAAAGGAGAACACAAACACAGTAAGTTAAGCAAAATGAGAAGACAGAGAAACACACAGACAAAGGAATAAGGCAGAACCCCACCAGACGAAACAAATGAAAAGGAAATAGGCAGTCTACCTGAAACAGTAACGATAGCAAAGATAAGCCAAATCTTAGAAATAGAATGGAGAAAATACAAGAAACATTTAACAAGGACCTAGAAGAACTAAAGAGCAAACAAACAATGATGAACAACATAATAAATGAAATCAGAAATTTTCTAGAAGGAATCAATAGCAGAATAACTGAGGCAGAAAAACGGATAAGTGACCTGGAAGATAAAATAGTGGAAATAACTACTGCAGAGTAGAATAAAGAAAAAAGAATGAAAAGAATTGAGGACAGTCTCAGAGACCTCTATGACAACATTAAACACTCCAACATTCAAATTATAGGGGTCCCAGAAAAAGAAGAGAAAAAGAATGGGACTGAGACAATATTTGAAGGGATTATACTTGAAAACTTCCCTAATATGGGAAAGGAAATAATCAATTCCAGGAAATGCACAGAGTCCCATACAGGACAAATCCAAGGAGAAACACGCCAAGACACATATTAATCAAACTATCAAAAATTAAACACAAAGAAAAAATATTGAAATCAGCAAGGGAAAAACAACAAATAACATACAAGTGAATCCCCATAAGGTTAACAGCTGATCTTTCAGCAGAAACTCTGCAAGCCAGAAGGGACTGGCAGGACATATTTAAAGTGATGAAAGGGAAAAAACTACAACCAAGATTACTCTACCCAGCAAGGATCTCATTCACATTTGACGGAGAAATCAAAAGCTTTACAGTCAAGCAAAAGCTAAGAGAATTCAGCAACACCAAACCAGCTCTACAACAACTGCTATAGGAACTTCTCTAAGTGGGAAACACAAGAGAAGAAAAGGACCCACAACAACAAACCCAAAACAATTAAGACAATGGTAACAGGAACATACATATCCATAATTACCGTAAATGTGAATGGATTAAATGTTCTAAGCAAAAGACACAGGCTTGCTGACTGGACACAAAAACAAGACCCATATATATGCTGTCTACAAGAGACCCACTTCAGACCTAGGGACACATACAGACTGAAAGTGAGGGCATGGAAAAAGGTATTCCATGCAAATGGAAATGAAAAGAAAGCTGGATTTGCAATACTCATATCAGATAAAACAGACTTTAAAATAAAGAATGTTACAAGAGACAAGGAATGACACTACATAATGATCAAGTGATCAATCCAACAAGAAGATATAACAATTATAAATATATATGCACCCAACATAGGAGTACCTCAATACATAAGGAAACTGCTAACAGCTATAAGAGAGGATATCGACAATAACACAATATTGGTGGAGGACTTTCACACCTCACTTAGGCCAATGGACAGATCATCTAAACAGATAATTAATAAGGAAACACAAGCTTTAAATGACACAATAGACCAGATAGATTTAACTGATATTTATAGCACATTCCATCCAAAAACAGCAGATTACATTTTCTTCTCAAGTGCACACGGAACATTCTCCAGGATAGATCACATCTTGGTTCACAAATCAAGCCTTGATAAATTTAAGAAAATTGAAATCGTATCAAGTATCTTTTCCGACCACAATGCTATAAGACTAGGTATCAATTACAGGAAAAATAAACAGAAAAAAAAAATACAAACACATGGAGGTAAACAATACACTACTAAATAACCAAGACATCACTGAAGAAATCAAAGAGGAAGTCAAAAATACCTAGAAACAAATGACAATGAAAACAGGATGACACAAAACCTATGGGATGCAGCAAAAGCAGTTCTAAGAGGGAAGTTTATAGCAATACAATCCTACCTCAAGAAACAAGAAACAACTCAAATAAACAACCTAAACTTACACCTAAAACAATTAGAGAAAGAAGAATGAAAAAACCCTAAAGTTACCAGAAGGAAAGAAATCATAAAGATGAGAGCAGAAATAAATGAAAAAGAGATGAAGAAAACAGTAGCAAAGATCAATAAAACTAAAAGCTGGTTCTTCGAGAAGATAAACAAAATTGATAAACCATTAGCCAGACTCATCAAGAAAAACAGGGAGAAGACTCAAATCAACAGAATTAGAAATGAAAAAGGAGAAGTAACAACTGACACTGCGGAAATACAAAGAATCATGAGAGATTACTACAAGCAACTATATGTCAATAAAATGGACAACCTGGAAAAAATGGACAGATTCTTGGAAAAGCACAACTTTCTCAGACTGAACCAGGAAGAAATAGAAAATATAAATAGACCAATCACAAGCACTGAAATAGAGACTGTGATGAAAAATCTTCCAACAAACAGAAGTCCAGGACCCGATAGCTTCACAGGCAAATTCTATCAAACACTGAGAGAAGAGCTAACACCTATCCTTCTCAAACTCTTCCAAAATATAGCAGAGGGAGGAACAATCCCAAACTCATTCTACGAGACCACCATCACCCTGATACCAATACCAGACAAAGATGTCACAAAGAAAGAAAACTACAGGCCAATAGCACTGATGAACATACATGCAAAAATCCTCAACAAAATACTAGCAAACAGAATCCAACAGCACATTAAAAGGATCATACACCATGATCAAGTGGGGTTTCTCCCAGGAATGCAAGGATTCTTCAATATATGCAAATCATCAATGTAATAAACCATATTAACAAATTGAAGGAGAAAAACCATATGCTCATCTCAATAGATGCAGAAAAAGCTTTTGACAAAATTCAACACCTATTTATGATAAAAACCCTCCAGAAAGTGGGCATAGGGGGAAGTTACCTCAACATAATAAAGGCCATATATGACAAACCCATAGCCAACATTATTCTCAATGGTGAATAACTGAAACCATTTCCTCTAAGATCAGGAACAAGACAAGGTTGTCCACTCTCACCACTATTATTCAACATAATTTGGGAAGTTTTAGCCACAGCAATCAGACACAAAAAAGAAATAAAATGAATCTAAATCAGAAAAGAAGAAGTAAAGGTGTCACTGTTTGTAGATGACATGATACTATACGTACAGAATCCTAAAGATGCCAGCAGAAAACTACTAGAGCTAATCAAAGAATTTCATAAAGTAGCAGTACACAAAATCAATGCACAGAAATCTCTTGCATTCCTATACACTAATGATGAAAAATCTTAAAGAGAAATTAAGGAAACACTCCCATTTACCACTGCAACAACAAGAATAAAAAACATGGAATAAAGCTACTTAAGGAACGAAAAGACCTGTATGCAAAAAGCTCTAAAACACTGATGAAAGAAATTAAAGATGACACAAACAGATGGAGAGATATTCTTGGATTGGAAGAATCAACACTGTGAAAATGACTATAATATCGAAAGCAATCTACAGATTCAATGCAATCCCTACCCAACTAACAATGGCATTTTTCACAGAACTGGAAAAAAATTTTTCACAATTTGTATTATGGAAACACAAAAGACCCCAAATAGCCAAAGCAATCTTGAGAAAGAAAAACAGATCTGGCGGAATCAGGCTCGCAGACTTCGGACTACACTACAAAGCTACAGTAATCAAGACAGTATGGTACTGGCACAAAAACAGAAATATAGATCAATGGAACAGGATAGAAAGTCCAGAGAAAATCCCATGCACATATGGTCACCTTATTTTTTATAAAGGAGGCAAGAATATACAATGGAGAAAAGACAGCCTCTTCAATAAGTGGTGCTGGGAAAACTGGACAGCTACATGTAAAAGAATGAAATTAGAACACTTCCTAACACCATACACAAAAATAAACTCAGAATGGATTAAATACCTAAATGTAAGGCCAGACACTATAAAACTCTTAGAGGAAAACACAGGAAGAACACTCTTTGACATAAATCACAGCACGATCCTTTGTGACCCTCCTCCTAGAGAAATGGATATAAAACCAAAAATAGACAAATGGGACCTAATGAAACTTCAAAGCTTTTGCACAGCAAAGGAAACCATAAGACAAAAAGACAACCCTCAGAATGGGAGAAAACAGTTGCAAATGAAGCAAATGACAAATGATTAATCTCCAAAATATACTAGCAGCTCATGCAGCTCAATATCAAAAAAGCAAACAACCCAATCCAAATATGGGCAGAAGACCTAAATAGACATTTCTCCAAAAGATATACAGATTGCCAACAAACACATGACAGGATGCTCAACATCACTAGTCATTAGAGAAATGCAAATGAAAACTACAGCGAGGTATCACCTCATACCATGCAGAATGGTCATCATCACAAAATCTACAAACAATAAATGCTGGAGAGGGTGTGGAGAAAAGGGAACCCTCTTGCACTGTTTGTAGGAATGTAAATTGATGCAGCCATATGGAGAACAGTAAGGAGGTTCCTTAAAAAACTAAAAATAGAACTACCATATGACCCAGCAATCCCACTACTGGGCATATACCCAGAGAAAACCATAATTCAAAAGGAGTCATGTACCACAATGTTCATTGCAGCACTATTTACAATAGCCAGGACATGGAAGCAACCCTGGTGTCCATCAACAGGTGAATGGATAAAGAAGATGTGGCACATATATACAATGGAATATTACTCGGCCATAAGAAGATATGAAATTGAGTTATCTGTAGTGAGGTGGATGGACCTAGAGTCTGTCATACACAGTGAAGTAAATCAGAAAGAGAAAAACAAATACCATATGCTAACACATATAATAAGGAACCTTAAAAAAAATTTGCTCTGAAGAACCTAGGGGCAGGACAGGAATAAAGATGCAGATGTAGAGAATGGACTTGAGGACATGGGGAGTGGGAAGGGTAAGCTGGGACAAAGTGAGAGAGTGGCATGGACATATATACACTACCAAATGTAAAACAGATAGCTAATGGGAAGCAGCCACATAGCACAGGGAGATCAGCTTGGTGTTTTGTGACCACCTAGAGGGGTGGGATAGGGAGGGTGGGAGGGAGACGCAAGAGGGAGCAGATATGGGGGCTATATGTATATGTATAGCTGATTCACTTTGTTCTAAAGCAGAAACTGACATACCATTGTAAAGCAATTATATTCCAATGAAGATGTTAAAAGAAAATAAAACTTACATGCTAGATGTAGCATATTCAAAGGAGTTTAGATTTTTTATTTAAATTCATCATATCAGTTTGAGCCCAACCTTACTTCTCTCCTTATCTTTTCTTTTTTCCCTGTGAATGAATTGGTAAGAAGAATGCCACATCCATTCCGATTAGCCAACAGATAAGCAATGTGGAATCTGATTTAAAGTCTCTACCACTAGAAATGTCAAAACAGATTTTACTTTCTTATAGGATGACAGCACTGGGCCTGAGATGTCAAACATAATTAAAATTTTTATTTTCAAATGTACTCCACAGTTTATACATACTGAAAGGATATCTTACCTTTTGAACTTATAGAGTGCTGTCCTTTGCAAAATGAGAGAGGCTTTGTTTTAGTTTAGACTCCATTTGGGAGTGAAATCATTTCATTAATCGTACCCAGAGGTTTCCTTCAGGATTTGGCATGAAAAGAGTGGCATTTCATTAAAATGTGCTGACAACTGAAAGAGCAATTCTAGCAGGACTGATTTCTCTCACCCTCCTATCTATGACTATCAAAGATTTTTCCCAGTGGGTCATCCAAATTAGAGAATAAATTATAGTGACTTTCTTTTTATAGTATCACTCATTTCGTTTTCTGAAAGGGGAGAGGCTCAGAAGTTGCACTCTACTTAGTCATATTTATTTATACATTTATTTACTAAGTTTCTCCCAAAGTCTTTTCCTTGGCCATATGAGTAACAAAATGCCTGGGGTCGGGGGGAAGTCTCATTGTCTTTTTAGGACATGCAATCAAAACACTGAAAGTACAGAACTCACCATAAACTTCAGAGAATATCAACATAGATTTGTGGCCCATAAGGGAGAAAAAAAAAAGGAACTCCAAAAGCATGGATATTCCAAAGAAGGTTCTATGCCTCTTCATCCCCAAAGTGTAATTTGAAGAGCTCTGACCTACCCACAGCCACAGTCAAACACCCTACATCCAGCCTTGAAGTATAATTGGTTATTCACTGGTATTGTCTCTTTGGCTAGAGAATTAGTTCCTGAGGGCAAGAAATATGTCATATTCATGTGTTTATCAGCTACAAAGTCTTCATGATATCTTGCACATAGGTGGCTCTCAGTAAATTTTTTAAAATCAATTTTGTTGGCAGGTTAAAAAGCCAAACATACAGTATCTGCCCTCCAAAACCCAAGGAAGCACAGTGGAGTGGCTCAGAGCACATCTGGGGCAGTTGGCTGTTTGATTTTGAATCTCAGCCTCACTGCTTGAGTGCTTAACCATGTGCCAGGCACTGTTCTATCTAATGATCTTATATATATTAACTTATTTAATCCTCACAATAATCATATTACATATAAAGAAACAGAGGCACAGTGATGAGATATAACTTACTCAGAGTCACACAGCTAGTAAATATTTTGTTTTTCTATTTCACAACAGATAGCTTAGTGGGAAACTGCTGTATAGCACAGGGAGCTCAGCTTGGTGCTCTGTGGTGACCTAGATGGGTGGGATGGAGGGGTGGGGTGGGAAGAAGGTCCAAGAGGGAGGGGTTATATATATACATACAGCTGATTCACTTCGTTGTACAACAGAAACTAACATAACATTGTAAAGCAACCATACCCCAATTTTTAAAAAAAGTTATTTTGGAAAAGTTTTTAAAATTTTATATTTATTTACTCTTCTCAATGTTTGAAATGTTTATTTTTCTAAATGTTATTTAGTTTCTTAAATGTTTGAAAATAATTTTCATTGTTTACTCCTTTTCTTTCTCATGGACTTCTAATTTTTATTGCATTGTGATTAGAAGGTACAGTTGCACTCTTTCCAATCTAAAGCATTTATTAAGGTTTTCTTTGTGGACTAATGTATGGTCATTTTTGTAAATTTATCATAGCATTTAAACTATTTGGTTTCTTTACGAAGGGCACTAAGTATGGTACATTCTATTAATGAATATATTTATAATAATTGTTCAAATTCATTTTGTCTATTTTTTAATCTTCCTGCCCTGTCAGGCCCAAATTACTGATGTAATACATAGCTCTCTACAAATGAGAATACAATTGTTATCATTATTTAAACAAAAGCTACATAAGGTAAAGATAAAAAGATTAATGATACCAGAGAATAAAAAAAGAAAACAGAACTACACATTTGCTAATTCCTTACCTATTATAAGAGGGGATCAATATGTATCATTTTATTCCTCAAGCTGTAAAATGAGAACTTATATGAATGGAGTTAATTATTAGTAGACCTAAAAATATGCTGCAGTGTATACTTTCAAGTTACTGGGATGTGACAGAGGAGTTGGGAGGGGGTACCAAGGAAACAGGTACCCCCTGTTTATGTATAAACAGAAAGGAAACAGGACACAGCAAGAAAGACAAAAATAGGATCATACATAAATAAACATGAATACAGGAGAATTAAATCCAAACATCTATCATAGCAATGAAGGTGAGATAAAAATCACTTTTTAAAAGAAACTGACTCAAATTGAGAAGAGGTAAGACAAACAATAAGTTTCAAACATATACTGTACACAAGATGATATCCAAAACACTATAATTCATAGCATGAAAATAAAAGAGTAGGCAAAGGAAAACCAGAAGTATACAAATAAAAAGAGAACAAATGGAGTAACATCAATGTTGGGCAAAAGTGAACACAATATACAGAACATTAAACAAAAACAAAGAGAGGTGCTCTTTTTTTTTGATGAAGGATTCTTTGTTTAGGTAAGTTTCTTAGCGAGAACACACAGTTCATATATCTGAAGATTCCTTGCATATTTATTTTTAGGTTACATTCATACATGAATGAAAACATGGCTGATGTGAAACATTGGGGGCATGTCAGTCTATCCTTATTGACTCTTTATGTATTTATGTATTGCTTGGTTGACTACTGGTATCTAAGGTCCCCAAGAGAATACTGAAGCTAGCTTGATTTTTTACACATTTTTGAGCAAACTGTTTCTTCTGATTGGATACTTAATATTAACAGCATAACTTTGTTTTTTATTTATATTATATACCTGGCATATATTACTGCCTTTAATTATTGAAACAACTCTATGATATCTGAGGTTCACTGCAACACATCCAAAGTGATCAGCTCTGGTCTTAGTGATAAAGAAGGAAGACTCTATGGTACTTTGGATAAACTGCCCCAAAACTGTTCCACTTCTACAGAACTTTTTTAGATAAATGTGAAGAAATTTGCTAAAACCCTGTTGTTGATATAAAGATCTTCCTAACATTGCATTTTATCAGAGCCCATAATATCAAGCTTGTATCAACATATCAAGATATGACTTAGGATGTAACATCCCAAAAGCAAATTTTTACCTACCAGTTAATTTTTCCACAAGATTTTCTCACTCTTTTTAAAATACTTTCATATTTTCAAACATACAGAAAATTACAGTATAAGATAACAAATAGCAGAGGACCTTCAACATGGCAGAGGACTACGACATGGAGATCACCTTCCTCCCCACAAATACATCAAAAATACATCTACATGTGGAACACCTTCTACAGAACACCTACTGAACGCTGGTAAAAGACCTCAGACATCCCAAAAGGCAAGAAACTCCTCAAGTACCTGGCCGTGTGGCTGACAGGGTCTTGGTGCTCCAGCCAGGTGTCAGGTCTGTGTCTCTGAGGTGGGAGAGCCGAGTTCAGGACACTGGTCCACCAGAGACCTCCCAGCCCCTCATAATATCAATCAGCAAGAACTCTCCCAGAGATCTGCATCTCAATGCTAAGACCCAGCTCCACTCAACGACCAGCAAGCGCAGTGCTGGACACCCCATGCCAAACAACTAGCAAGGCAGGAACACAACACTACCCATTAGCAGAGAGGCTGCCTAAAATCATAATAAGGTCACAGACACCCCAAAACACACCACCAGAAATGGTCCTGCCCACCATAAAGGCAAGAACCAGCCTCATCCACCAGAACACACACACCAGCCCCCTACACCAGGAATATGTACGCAACCCACTGAACCAAACTTACCCACTGGGGGCAGACACCAGAAAGAACAGGAACTACGAACCTGCAGCCTGTGAAAAGGAGACCCCAAACACAATAAATTTTATTGACAGTAACACAATAATAGTAGGGGACTTTAACACCCCACTTTCACCAATGGATAGATCATCCAAAATGAAAATAAATAAGGAAACACAAGATTTAAATGATACATTAAACAAGATGGACTTAATTGATATTTATAGGGTATTCCATCCAAAAACAACAAAATACACTTTCTTCTCAAGTGCTAATGGAACATTCTCCAGGAAACATCATATCTTGGGTCACAAATGAAGCCTTGGTAAATTTAAGAAAATTGAAATCATATCAAGCATCTTTTCAGACCACAACACTATGAGATTACATATCAATTACAGGAAAATATCTGAAAGAAATAAAGACACATGGAGTCTAAACAATACACTACTTAATAACCAAGAGATCATTGAAGAAATCAAAGAGGAAGTCAAAAAATACCTAGAAACAAATGACAATGAAAACACGATGACCCAAAACCTATGGGATGCAGCAAAAGCAGTTCTCAGAAGGAAATTTACAGCAATAAAATCCTACCTCAAGAAGCAAGAAACATCTCAAATAAACAACCTAACCTTACACCTAAAGCAATTAGAGAAAGAACAAAAACAACCCCCGAAGTTAGGGCATCACTGGTGGCGCAGTGGTTGAGAGTCTGCCTGCCGATGCAGGGGACGTGGGTTTGTGCTCCGGTCCAGGAAGATCCCACATGTCGCGGAGCGGCTGGACCCATGAGCCATGGCCGCTGAGCCTGCGTGTCCAGAGCCTGAGCTCCAAAACGTGAGAGGCCACAACAGTGAGAGGTCCACGAACCACAAAAAAAACAAACAAACAAACAAAAAAAACCTTTAGCAGAAGGAAAGAAATCATAAAGATCAGAGCAGAAATAAGTGAAAAAGAAATGAAGGAAACAATAGCAAAGATCAATAAAACTAAAAGCTGGTTCTTTGAGAAGATAAAATTGATAAACCATTAGCCAGACTCATCAAGTAAAAAAGGGAGAAGACTCAAATCAAGAGAATTAGAAATGAAAAAGGAGAAGTAACAACTGACACTGCGGAAATACAAAGGATCATCAGAGATTACTACAAGCAACTATATGCCAAAATATGGAAAACCTGGAAGAAATGGACAAATTCTTAGAACAGCACAACCATCTGAGACTGAACCAGGAAGAAACAGAAAATATAAATAGACCAATCACAAGCACTGAAATTGAGACTGTGATGAAAAATCTTCCAACAAACAAATTCCCAGGACCAGACGGTGTCAAAGGCAAATTCTATCAAACATTTAGAGAAGAGCTAACACCTATCCTTCTCAAACTCTTCCAAAATATAGCAGAGGGAGGAGCACTCCCAAACTCATTCTACAAGGCCACCATCACCCTGATACCAACACCAGATAAAGATGTCACAAAGAAAGAAAACTACAGGCCAATAGCACTGATGAACATACATGCAAAAATCCTCAACAAAATACTAGCAAACAGAATCCAACAGCACATTAAAAGGATCATACACCATGATCAAGTGGGGTTTCTCCCAGGAATGCAAGGATTCTTCAATATATGCAAATCAATCAATGTGATACACCATATTAACAAATTGAAGGAGAAAAACCATATGACCATCTCAATAGATGCAGAAAAAGCTTTCGACAAAATTCAACACCCATTTATGATAAAAAACACTCCAGAAAGGAGGCATACAAGGAACTTACCTCTACATATTGCAGGCCATAAATGACAAACCCAGAGCCAACATCCTTCTCAATGGTGAAAAACTGAAACCATTTCCTCTAACATCAGCAACAAGACAAGGTTGTCCACTCTCACCACTATTATTCAACATAGTTTTGGAAGTTTTAGCCACAGCAATCAGAGAAAAAAAAGAAATACAAGGACTCCAAATCGAAAAGAGGAAGTAAAGCTGTCACTGTTTGCAGATGACCTGATAGTATACCAGAGAATCCTAAAGATGCTACCAGAAAACTACTAGAGCTAATTAATGAATTTGGTAAAGTAGCAGGATACAAAATTAGTGCACAGAAATCTCTTGCATTCCTGTACACTAATGATGAAAAATCCGAAAGAGAAATTAAGGAAACCCTTCCATTTACCACTGCAACAAAATGAATAAAATACCCAGGAATAAATGTACCTAAGGAGACAAAAGTCCTGTATGCAGAAAAATATAAGACACTGATGAAAGCAATTAAAGATGATACAAAGAGATGGAGAGATATACCATATTCTTGGATTGGACGAATCAACATTGTGAAAATGACTATACTACCCAAAGCAGTCTACAAATCAGTGCAATCCCTATCAAACTACCAATGGCATTTTTCACAGAACTAGAACAAAAACTTTCATAATTTGTATGGAAACACAGAAGACCCCGAATGCCAAAGCAATCTTTAGAAAGAAAAACAGATCTGGAGGAATCAGGCTCTCTGACTTCAAACTATGCTACAAAGCTACAGTAATCAAGACAGTATGGTACTGGCATAAAAACAGAAATATAGATCAATGGAACAGGATAGAAAACCTAGAGACAAACCCACACACATATGGTCACCCTATCTTTGATAAAGGAGGCAAGAATATACAATGGAGAAAAGACAGCCTCTTCAATAATTGGTGCTGGGAAAACTGGACAGCTAAATGTAAAAGAATGAAATTACAACACTCCCTAACACCATACACAAAAATAAACTCAAAATGGATTAAAGACCTAAATGTAAGGCCAGACACTATCAAACTCTTAGAGGAAAACACAGGCAGAACACTCTATGACATCAATCACAGCAAGATCCTTTTTGACCCACCTTCTAGAGAAATGGAAATAAAAACAAAAATTAATACATGGGAGGACCTAATGAAACTTAAAATCTTTTGCACAGCAAACGAAACCATAAGACAAAAAGACAACCCTCAGAATGGGATAAATATTTGCAAACGAACTGACAAAGGATTAATCTCCAAAATATACAAGCAGCTCATGCAGCTCAATATCAAAGAAACAAACAACCCAATCCAAAATTGGGCAAAGACCTAAATAGACATTTCTCCAAAGAAATATACAGATTGTCAACAAACACATGAAAGGATGCTCAACATCACTAATCATTAGAGAAATGCAAATCAAAACTACAATGAGGTATCACCTCACACTGGTCCAAATGGCCATCATCAAGATATCTACAAACAACAAACGCTAGAGAGGGTGTGGACAAAAGGGAACCCTCTTGCACTGTTGGTGGGAATGTAAATTGATATAGCCACTATGGAGAACAGTATGGAGGTTCCTTAAAAAACTAAAAATATAACTACCATACGACCCAGCAATCCCACTACTGGGCATATACCCTGAGAAAACCATAATTCAAAAAGAGTCGTGTACCACAATGTTCATTGCAGCTCTATTTACAATAGCTAGCACATGGAAGCAACCTAAGTGTCCATCAACAGATGAATAAAGATGTGGCACATATATACAATGGAATATTAATCAGCAATAAAAAGGCACGAAACTGAGTTATTTGTAGTGAGGTGGATGGACCTAGAGTCTGTCATACTGAGTCAAGTAATGCAGAAAGGGAAAAACAAATACCATATGCTAACACGTATATATGGAATCTGAAAAAAAGTAAATAAATGGTTCTGAAGAACCTAGGGGCAGGACAGGAACAAAGACGCAGATGTAGAGAATGGACTTGAGGACATGGGGAGGGGGAAGTGTCAGCTGGGACAAAGTGAGAGAGTGGCATGGACATATATACAGTACCAAATGTAAAACAGACAGGTAGTGGGAAGCAGTCGCATAGCGCAGGGAGATCAGCCTGGTGCTTTGTGACCACCTGGAGGTGTGGAATAGGGAGGGTGGGAGGGAGACACAAGAGGGAGGAGATATAAGGATATATGTATATGTATAGCTGATTCACTTTTTTATACAGCAGAAACTAACACACCACTGTAAAGCAATTATACTCCAATAAATGTTAAAAAAAATTATCCATATAGAAAAAAAATACCAAATACCTACATAATCACAACCCAGAATTAATAATATGCTAACAACATTTTGCTTTAGATCTCTTTTTTAATTATTGTTAAAAAACTAATCATTCCAGACTTTGAGCCTTTGTTTGAGTCATTCTGCTTCCTTTCTTCTCGGAGACAACCACCATCCAACTCATTCAGGTTTCTATACGTTATTACATACATTGATACCATTTTAAATTTGCATTGCATCAGATCAATATACATATATAATAGTCATAATGTACTTTGTATACACAACACTTTATTTTTGAAATCTGTCACTTTTGAAATATTTTAACAAACTTAGAAATCAAGGTCATTAATCTCTGAGTACCTGAAAAGAACATGGGTTCTCTATTTGTTAAGGTCAGAACCCGTATGTGTCAGGTCTCATAAATATCTATTAGATCAAGCTTGTTAACTGAATTCTTTAGACCTTCTGTATGCTTGAAAATTTTTTTGTCTGCTTGACTTATTAGTTACTAAAAAAGGCATGTGCAAATCTCCTGCCATAACTATGGATTAGTCAAATTCTTTTTATAATTCTGTCAATTTTTGCTTTAAATATATACTTTTTAACAAATTTTTCCTTTGTGAAGAAAACTTTTAAGACCTACTCTCTTAGTAACTTTCAAATATACAATATTAACTATCATCACCATGCTGTATATTACATCCCCAGGTCTTATTTATTTTATAACTGGAAGTTTGTACCTTTGAACACCTTCACTATTTAAATATTTAATATTAAAATATTTAAATATGCTTCAAATATTTTGAAGCCATAATACACAAAGTTTAATTTTATTATTTCTTTGTGGAATAGTCCTTTTATCTTGTATGTGATAACGCTTTCATCCCTATTAATGTTTCACATGTTTAATAATTTATTAATCAACAAGTATTTATTTGACTGGTACTTTCTGGTACATTTTATCCAAAAATGTATTTTACATTTCTGGGTTACTATATAATGTTTTGTATCTAGTACAAATGGAATATATCTACATAGTGTCTGACAAATTTGAGTGTCTCTTTTACATATGTGAATTTAATCTATTTTTTATGATTTCTGGTATGTATTATCCTATCTACACCATCTTCTTTTGTGTTTTATTTTTATAATGATTTTTCTTTGCTTCATTTGCTTCATTCTTTTTCTGCTCTTGTACTGAATTAATTGACATGTTTCTTCTTTATTTTTTCCCCTTTATTTCTCTCTATTGATTCGAAATAGATTTAGGAATAAATTTGTTTTTATTTGTCCATTTCAGAACTGAGACGGATCTTTCAGTCTGCAAATCTATGTTTTCACAAGTTTTCTAAAACTCCAGACCATCAAACCTGTTTTCAAGCATTTTTTCTCCCCAACTCTCTATCTATCCTTTTGTAACTTGTATATTGGTCTTTTCACTCCATATTTTCATGTCTTTTCATTTCTTCTTCCTATTTACCAACACTTAATTTCTCTCTGTTGTATTCTAAGTATCTTCTTCTCTTCAACTATAGCTAGCCTTTTCTTTGTCATATGTACTATGATTCTAATTTCAAAAATCATATGTTTTTAGTTTCTGGAATTTATATTTTAGTATTTTTAAATTTCCCTATTCTTTTTCCATAATGTTCTAATTTTGTCTAATAGTTGATATTGTTTCTTTTATTCTCTTTAACATATGGAAAATATTCCTTTGGTCATTTCACACAGATTTTTCTTGGCATGTAAATCAAGCCATTTTGTACATTTACTCTCATTCTCTGTTCATTACTTCCTATTATATATTATTATTTGTTGTGATATCGTTCCCTTAGTGCTATTTCCTGGGAAGTCTACATGTGCTGGGTTGTGGAAAAGTCTTCATGGGATTTTTCATATGGCTCTACTACAGCCTCATGTATTTCATTAATTTTAGACTCATGTGTCCTTATTTTTGGACTGATAATTGCTAAAATGTATGAGAAGTGCAAATTTGAACTCCACACTCAAGTCTGGCAATTCAGATTTGGAGTTGTGATTTCTCATGGGTGGTTCTTTTCCCACCACACCATGCTGGTACTTCCTAGTCTGTAAGTTTTTGTAGCCTCTACTTCAAGGACTAGACAACACTTGATGGTTCTGAGTTTTACATAAGGAGTTCAGTTCTAGTCCCCTGTCAACCAGAGCCCTAGGTTTCACTCTGATTTGAGTCCAGGTCTTGGAATCTTAGCCACTGAAGCACACGTCCAGTTCTAATAAACTTTCAGCTTCAGCTTCCCTTGCTTGTAACTATAGCTTTCCAATCCTTCTTTATTTCTACCTCCTAAGGACTTTGTTGTTTTTAAGAATTGACATGTTTTTTTGAAAGTCTGTTGTTAAATTTATCAACATGTGTTTTAGATAGGCGTGGCATTTTCTATGTTAGTTTAGCACACCATATTGACCAGAGATATAATATACTATTCTCTCTCCTTGAAATTCAGTAACTTCCCTAAATCTTATCTTTTTTCTTTTTTTGTGGTACGCAGGCCTCTCACTCTTGTGGCCTCTCCCGTTGCGGAGCACAGGCTCTGCACACGCAGGCTCAGCGGCCATGGCTCACAGGCCCAGCCGCTCTGCAGCATGTGGGATCTTCCCAGACCGGGGAATGAACCCGTGTCCCCTGCATTGGCAGGCGGACTCTCAACCACTGCACCACCAGGGAAGCCCCTAAATCTTATCTTGATGAAGCTATCCTCTATTAGTTTTTCCTAAAATATAATTAGCCTTATTGATGCTTTACTTTAGTAAATGCTCTACTATAAATTTGAATGTTGATTCTGTCCCATTAGCTCCATTCTCCCCTTTAGCATTTTATTTGCCATATGCTGTACTTCTGAAAAATTTTTTCACGTATATCATCTTCTTTCAGATGACAATCACCTCTTTATCTATAAGACTCTTCCCAGCCTGTTCTCAGTAACCTTGAGTTGGTTTTCTACTGTGTCAGTTTTGCCTCTAGGGCAGGAGTAGACAATTTTCAATTTGTTAAGAGGTCATTTCTGTATAACTGATCTAAAGACTCAGTAAAATCCCAACCAAAATCCTAGTAGGCTTTCTTATGGAAATTGAAAAGCTAATTCTAAAATTCATATGGTTATATAAAGGACCGAGAAAATCCAAGAAAATTTTGAAGAAGAACAAAGTTGGAGGATTTATACTATCACATTTAAGATTTACTATAAAGCTATAGCAAATAAGACAGTTTGGTACTGATGCAAAATAAAATAAATAGGTCAAGATAAAAAAACAAAGTCCATTTAAAAACCACACACACATGATCAATAGTTTTTGACCAATACAATTGGTCAATACAATACAATTAATTGTTTTGACCAAAGCAATAGTTTTTGACCAATACAATTCAATGGGAAAGTGTGTGTGGGGTAAAGGGGTTTTTTTCAATAAATTATTATGAAACATCTACATATCAGAGAGAATCTTCACACCTACCTAACGTTACATATAAAAGTAATTGTGATGCACCATAGCTTTAATGTGCAGGCTAGAATCTAAAGCCTTTAACAGAATATTTTCAAGAACTTAGAAACGAAATTGAGTTATTTGTAGTGAGGTGGATAGACATAGAATCTGTCATACAGAGTGAACTAAGTCAGAAAGAGAAAAACAAATACTGTATGCTAACACATATATATGGAATCTAAGAAAAAAAAAAAAGGTCATGAAGAACCTAGGGGCAAGACGGGAATAAAGACACAGACCTACTAGAGAATGGACTTGAGGATATGGGGAGGGGGAAAGGTAAGCTGGGACAAAGTGAGAGAGTGGCATGGACATATATACACTACCAAACGTAAAACAGATAGCTAGTGGGAAGCTGCTGCATAGCACAGGGAGATCAGCTTGGTGCTTTGTGACCACCTAGAGGGGTGGGATAGGGAGGGTGGGAGGGAGGGAGAGGCAAGAGGGAAGAGATATGGGAACATATGTATATGTATAACTGATTCACTTTGTTATAAAGCAGAAACAAACACACCATAGTAAAGCAATTATACTCCAATAAAGGTGTTTAAAGAGAAAAAAGAAAAAGAACTTAGGATGGATTATAATTCATTGGGCAGGATGCAAAAAGTACTAACCATAAAAGAAAAAAGTTAAATTGGACTTCTTTAAAATGAAAATTATCCAAAAAATACCATTAAGAACAAGCCACAGACTAGGAGAAAAATAGTCTCTACACATTTATCAAACAAAGAATTCATATTTAGAATATGTAAAGAACTGGTGTACATCAATAAGACAAAAAGACACCAAAATTTTAAGTGAGCAAAGGAACTGAAAAGACACTATACAAAAGAAGATTTATAAATGGCCAATAAACAAGAAAAGGTGCTTAACATCATTACTCACACTCTCTGCAGTTAGAGGTCTGCGAGGCACATCTCATGGCTGCCATAGTCCACCACTCGTGCCATGTTCACAGGCTTTCCTTTCTGAGGAGAAATCCAAAAAAGGAAGGTCAGTGGGATGAACCACATCCCTGTCACACCGTTAATCTCAGGGCCTTATTGCCATGCATGCTCTCCTTTCTCCACTATCCACCCTAAATACCCCCCCACCCTCAGATATTGCCTCTGTTGGCCTAAGCGGTGGGGTGATCCAAACTTTCAAAATATATCATCAATGGAATAAAAAGACAAGCCATATTGTGGAAGATAATATTCTCAACACATGAAACTGACAAAAGGCTTGTACTAAGAATATATAAAGAAATTCTACAAACTAATAAGAAAAAGACAGACAACCCAATAATAATGTGGGTAACAGACTTTAATACCTTGTTTAAAAAGTGATATCCCAAAGGCCAATAAATATATGAAAAAGTAATCAACTTCTTTATTCACTAGAGGAATTCAAATTAAATCTATTGTGAGATACTACTACCCACATATCAGAATGACTAAAATGAAAATAAGACAGCACCAAGGATTAATGAGGACAGGGAGCAAGTAGAACTCTCCTACACTGCTGAAATGCCCTTTACTATTCTCATTTTTAAAATATTTGTTTTGAACTGTACATAGAAAAAAAAGACATAGGTATTAACATTTCGAGCAGGATGCTGACACATTTCCATTATTATTAAACTGATGATTTTATAGTCTTTGATATTTTCTCTTTTAATCATTTTTATAAGTTTTGTAAACCTGGATTTATACCATCATTTAGGGGAGGGAGGGGTATCTGTTGCCCATCATTAAACAGAACACCATACTTTAAGAAAAAGACTGCACTGTTAAACTAGCATTATGAGAGAGGATGGAGGAGGAAGGAAAAAAGAATGAGGCATATGATAAATGATGCAGATGTATTTGCATTTTTTCCCATTCACTCCATTTTTTATCTAATCATCTATATTTAAAAGCTAAAGCTTTTCCAGAGATAGCTCTTTGCTCCCAGTCCTTTCAGGTAGAGTTCTGCTAGTTATTGCATAGGCTAAATGCAGGAGTGGAGAGAGGCACAAGGTAATCTAACAGGAGTCAGCCCTGAAATCACCCTTCTAACTCTACTCTTCTTGCTCCTCAGGTAACTGCACATCTTCAATTGTTTATGTTACATTTCCTGAAATGATGGTGCAGGAGGAATAAGTTTCCAGGAAAGACACCATTATAAATATGAGTTAAAATTATTAAGCTGGCCCCATATTCCCTGGGCTCCTCTAAAGCTCTTCCTTTCCTTCCCCTTCACTAGTATCCCAACTCCCTAAACCACTCTAGATATGGGACAAAAAAACTGAAAGTTCCTCTGATGACAGGAATTCAGCCTTGAAGCTTTTTCAATAAAACTTTTGATGGGGTTTATTAAACTATGATTCACAAATGTAACTTGGTATACATGATATTTTGTAATATGTTAAAAATAAGAAATGCATCACAGCTCAGGTGAGGCTTACAGATACTACATTCCATGATTCTGATGAAACACAATCATGGATTATGATTCTTTAGGCACAGTGGAAAGGCTAATTACATTGACTATGTCATCAGTATATTGCTGCATGTTTATAGATTCAGATTGTATATGTTCTGTGTGACTTAGAATAGGGAAAAATAAAGACTGATTTATGCAAGAGTGGGCTGAATTTATCACTTTGGTCTACTATACTCCAGTTAAGTTCAGCTCCTCTCCTCAAAATAACATCAGTTTATCCTGGCTTGATAGATTATAATAAATATACTCTCTCCTGTGCTTTCTGACAATTGTCCCATCTTGAGGGGAAACAAATACATTAGGGCAGTGATTGTTAACCTTAGGTACAAACTGAAATCACTTGAAAGCTTTTAAAAAATCCTATTGCTCAGGCCATGCACCATACAGTTAAATCAAAATTCCTGGAATTGGAGCCACAGTCTAAAGCATTTTTTTAAAGGTCCCCAGGTGATTTAGAAGTGCAGCCAAGGTTGGGAACCACTGAGTCTGAGCCCCTGCCTCCGCTACCATCCTTGACAGTGTTCACATACATTACTGATATTGATCAGATACTAGTCAGTCAATCACTCAATTGACCAAAAGGGTCATGCAGACATACTTAAGATATTAAAAATATTTAGTTAAGTGTTTGCTCAAGAAGCGTTTGTTCAAATCTGCTCTATAATTTGAAGAATTAAATATGTATGTGTGTGTGTGTATATATACATATATATATGTATATATATAAACAAAAAATTAAATTCAGATATATAGGTACTATTTAACAGTTCAATTCAACACTGTAAACATGATAAGAAACCATAATGTGTTACGACAACTTCCAGGAAAACAGAACTCTTGAGTATTTAAATTTCTTTTTTGCCATGTAGACCCAATCACTTGTATGCATGTTTACATATTTTTAAATGAGGACATATGCCTTGGATAAAGAATTTTGAAAACAAAAGAAATATATAGCACTAGCACCAAAATATACATGGTAAAGCTTCTTCTATAAAACCAGCCTTGGAGGACAGGATCAGCATCTACAGGGGAGACATCTCTCTAAATGTGGCTTCGTGGTTCACAACATCCTTAAAACCCTTGTAACTACTTACAAAAGGATGTGAAGTGTGTGTCTGTGCATGGGGTTGCCCACTAATATGGATTTTTCTGGGGAGAGGAATCATGGCTTTCATGAGGTTCCTATGAGGGGAATCTACTTTCAGTTAAGGGTGGAATGACATTCTGTGATTACAGTCAGCAAGCATTAGAGGATGGCATATCTCCATCTTTGTGGAGACAGCTGACCATAGTACACTGGATCTGAACTCATATAACCTGGATTTGAGTTTCAGCTCTACAACTTACTTGCTGAGTAAATGCAGCTTTCCAAGTTTCAGGTTTCTGGTCTATAAAATGGTGATAATAATATCTGTCCTACCTACCTAATAGGATTGTTTAAAAGTTTAAAATCAAATAATTATGTTAATTCTAAACTTCAATTCAATGAAAATAAAAGATTTAGCATAAAAAACAATCCCTGTGTTGACTGATGGCTTCCAGGCCAGTTCGTATGAACTCCTGTTTAAGCCCAAAGAAGAGAGATGCTCAAGCAGATGCTGAAATAATGGTTTATGCATGATCTAAGTAAGTTTCAGGGAATACAACTGACATATATTTGAAACCTTCTTTACAGGATTTGGCACATAGATGTGTGTGTGTTTGGAGGTATCTTCTCCTCTTTAAAAGAACAACTTCAGTTCAGTGAGACTTCAGCACAGTGGTTATTAACAGGAAGCAATAGGAGACAATCTGAGAAGCAAGGAGAGGGAAACATACCTTGATGAATCCTCTTGGTAACATCTCCAAAAGAAACAAAGGCCAAAAGAGGAAGGAACATGTAGTGACTGAGGACCTATTCAGGAACACTCATGAGACACTAGCTTGTCTTGCAGAAACAGCTGAGGATATTCTAAGTGTATTTATGGAGTGGTGGTGAATTTTGTACTACCTTAACCAGGAAGTGGGGGGAACAATAAACCCTTGCTACATCTGATATCATCACTGAAGAAAAAACAATGTTATAATGCACTCTGCTCTATTTTTCAACTTCATATCATGGGCATCTATTTGTATAAAAAATTCTAAATAAATTCAGTTGTTCATATATTTCATTTATAATTTAACCAATCAAATAATTATTGCATTTTTATATACAATTAAGTTTATAACCCTGTGAAGATCATGCACATTGTATCTGCCTGATATGTCCTTCTTAATATTTCTAAAACCTCTCTCCCCCCACACACACACACTTGAATAAAGCATTAAAAGGCTGAAAGATTGATTTTACATTCCCTGGATTAGAGCAGGATTTGTTAATTGCCACACTTTAGACAGCATCTCTTTCTAACATTGCATAAAAGTCACAAGGTTAAATGAGGTTTACTCCTTATTTTAAAATTGATTTGTGTTTTTGTTTCAGGAAGATATTTTATTTAACAGGATTATTATCATTGTTACAAAAACTTTTTTTTCTAATGTTTGATGACAAGGAGATTTCCTGTTTGTAAATACTTTTACAAGATTTTGATCAAAAACATTGTAGTACCCATGTACATAGCAATCAAAAATGTTCTCAAGGAAAAATGAATATGATTTGAAACCTTAGCCTTATCTTTGATCCCATTTTCTCTTTCTTCCACCTCCGATCATTCAGCAAGCATTTAAGGTCTCCGTGATCTCTGACCCAGCTTCATCTCTGTGTACACACTGAACTCTTGCCAGTTCCCCAGACAAACCACACTGCTCGACATGCGGTGCCTTGCACTCACACTACATCCTCTGTGGTGGACATATCCCCTTTGCCCAGTGAACACCAAGTCAGAATTCAAAGTTCATCTCAAACACTGTGTTTTATATAGAGGATTCCTGAATAAACATCCTTACTACCAGGTAAAATTAGTCACTCCTTCATCTATGCTTCTTTGTAACTGCCTGATCAGCCTTCTTCCCATGCATAGACAAAGCCACATGATTTCCATAAAAAGTCCTTGCAACCAGACTAGAACATGTTCATCTTCAGAGCCGACCAATAATTTGACACTCCCTCAAACCGGTATTATTTAATATTTATTTCTAAAGAAATAACCTCCCACCAACAGTGCAAGAGGGCTCCCTTTTCTCCGTACCCTGTCCAGCATTTACTGTTTGTAGGTTTTTTGATGATGGCCAGTCTGACTGGTATGAGGTGATACCTCATTGTAGTTTTGATTTGCATTTCTCTAATGATTAGTGATGTTGAGCATCCTTTCATGTGTTTGTTGGCAATCTGTATATCTTCTTTGGAGAAATGTCTATTTAGGTCTTCTGCCCATTCTTGGATTGGGTTTTTTGTTTTTTTGATATCATCACTTATAATGGAATAGCACTGGGTATCATGTTCACTTAGGATAGTGGTTATGGTAGATACAACAAAAAGACTTGTCTAAAATATCTCTTTAAAGTTCTTTGTTCTGGCTTTCATTCCATTTCATCAACATACTTATCAAAGTGTGTTTTTAATAGCTTCATGTCCAATTAATAATACCCCAAAGTGTAAATAATTGCTTATCAATAGGATAAATAGATGGTCTTAATTTGTAATATGTAAAAAATGATATGACATTATTTTTAAGATTCTTGATGACTAAACATTTAGATATTCACAATAAGACATAATTCATACTTCATATATTGTTAATTGTTTAGGCTTTTATTAAAGAAGTTTTCAGTATTAAATTTAAATGGTATAAATATATAATTAACAAGTTATTCTAAGATAGCTAGATCTTAAACATTACCTTTGAGAAATCAGTGTTTATCTAACTGAATTTAATTTAACCTGAGATGTTGATAATCAAGCTAATAAAATTCTAACTGTAATCAGAAAGCTCCTTCTATTCTGACAGGTTTCCTACTTCACACTCCCTTGATACCCTTTGCCCACTCCATCTCCAACACAAAGCTTACACTTAACCTGGTGACAAGGTGATTAAGTGGCACACTAGAACAGAGGAGAATGAGGATTCAGCAAACTTCTGTATCTTCTTAGTCCTTGCCTCCTACTGCTCAATGTTTAGCCAGGCAGCACATTTCTTAGACTGGCACTTTTCAAACATGCTACTATTGCTTTATTTTACCCAATTTAGACAAAAATTAATGTAATGTTTATTAATATTATGTATTTAGTATCCAGTGTCCTTCAAAATATAGATCTCTCTCTCCATCTATTGTTAAGTCTGTCATTTTGATAAGAGTTACACTGCTAGAAGTCATTAGTGACAAGGCCAGCCACACATTTGGCACAGAAAGAACTTGCAAATGCAAGAACCAATGCAATGGAAAACTACCTAAAGTTCAAAAATACAAGTCACAGAATTCTAAATTGTGCCTTAAAACTTTTCTATTTCAATTCTACAGGATATTTTGAGGGTATGTGGTGGACAGTGTTGTTGTTATTAGACTCTCACGAGGAAAAGGAGAGAGTGGTTGGAACATACAGTTTTGAAAAAACTATAACTAAAGTACTTTGTTTTTTGTCACATAGCATCTTTTAAAATGTTACAATAACATTGGACTAGGACACAAAATGTCTATGTTTATCAATAAAGGTGTTTTTTTTAAATTGGTGGTTTTAAAGTTTAGTGACTTCATTGCTCTGGATTAGCTTCAATCATTTTCATAGATCGGGAGACTGAGGCTCTGGTACAAGCTTGTCCCTCCTGAATGATAAAAAAGGCCACATCCAGAACTAACAGCTGAGCACCTGGCACCAAAAATTACTGAGAGATCTCTGAGAAATGAATCTGCCTCCTTCACCTCTCAAAAATCCTGTTGAGTAGTTAATAGAAATGATTTTACAGATGAGCACCTTGCAGCCCCAGAGCATGTAGACTGTTGAAATATTTAGAAAAGTGGTAGCAGAGTCAAGATTAGAATCCAGATTTCATGAACCTTTTACCATGCTTTCTACTATAACATAACTTTCCAATATAACAGTAACAAACATGTACTGCTTCAAAGTTTACACTAGAAGATGACAGTGACTCTTTGAGCTAAAAATGACTTATTATTTCCCATTTTGCAGATAACAAAATGTAACCTCCATGGATGAATGGATAAACAAAATGTGGTGTATACATACAATGGAGTATTATTCAGTCTTGAAAAGGAGGGAAATCCTGTCATATGCTACAATGTGGATGAACCTTGAGGAAATTATGCTAAATGGAATAAAGGCAGTCAAAAGAAGCTAAATACTACATGATTCCATTTATATGAAGTATCTAAGATAGTCAAGTTTATAGATACAGGAAGTAGAATGGTGATTACTAGGGGCTGAAAGGAGAAGGAAATGGAAAGTTGTTGTGTAATAGATATAGAGTTTCAGATTTGAAAAAGTTCTGGAGATTTGTTTCACAACAGTGTGATGTACTTAACACTACTGAACTGTACACTTGAAAATATTTAAAGTGATAAATTTCATATTATATGTGTTTTTTACCACAATAAAAATAAATGTAATTTCAAAGATATATAAAACTGGTTAGGCTGTGATTCAAAATCTCGTGTTCAAGAGTTAGGCTGTGATTCAAAATCTTGTGTTCTTTACCCTGAATTCCCCTGTAAGAACTATTCCCCAAATAATTGGTGACTATATCACCTGCATGACTGCAAGCCCATTGCAATCATGCATCAGCATTCCTTTGTGGGACAAGAATTGGGAATAAGCACAGGCCTTGCAGGACAAAGCCTGAGGAAGCAGTTCCCATCTTGCCATACTTGGACCCAATATTCCAAGGGAAAACATTAAAACTATCTTTTTTTTTTTTTTTTTTTTTTACCTGAAAACAAGTGGTCGGGGGCTTCCCTGGTGGCGCAGTGGTTGAGAGTCCGCCTGCCGATGCAGGGGACACGGGTTCATGCCCCCGTCCGGGAAGATCCTGCATGCCGCGGAGCGGCTGGGCCCATGAGCCATGGCCGCTGAGCCTGTGCGTCCGGAGCCTGCGCTCCGCAACAAGAGAGGCCACGACAGTGAGAGGCCCGCGTACCGCAAAAAAAAAAAAAAAAAAAGAAAACCAAAACCAAAAAAAAAAACAAGTGGTCGGTATGGCATGATCACAAAGATAGGCCATTGGTCCACTGACTTGACCACTTTATTCCCTTTTAGAATGATTACTCATTGTCGTACAGACATAGCCACTGAAAAGTAATGCCTGGTAGGAACACAGCCATCTCCAGGAAATGAGACCTGAGGACATGCCTCACTCATGTGGTGAGAAAAACTTAATTCTAATGGCACTACATTCAAACCAACACTTTATCTGTTGGCATGTTTACAAGGAAAGTTGGAAACCAAATAAAGGATAATTGCCCATTCTCAACAGGATGTGGCAACTTTCATCTGTGATCCTTTATTTTCAGGCAGTGGCAAGGCTTGCCAAATGAGCTAAATGAGGAATGATTCTGATGGAGAGATGATGTTAAGGCCTAAGTCTGTGTTCCTCCCAGATGCTGGATTAATTGCTATAATATAAACCCACAGCACAATGTGTTCTCCACTGATATCACCCACTTATCTATAAGCCTGTCTGTGATGATTTCCACTAAAGGCCAAATAGTGCCCTGAATAACTCATTGAGTTGTACAAGATTAGTCCAAATTTGAATAAAGCTTGTATCTTGTAAAGCTAAAACCTAAACTGTTAGAATCATTCCAATGGATGCTGATGAAACGTTTTCTTCATTAAATAGTGAGGACCCCACTGTCTAATCTTTCTAGAGTGCTTAGTAACCTCACTTTTGTTACTAGTATTTGTCTTTGGGATTGACAGGATTTCTAAATAAGGGAGTAGCTCATGGTATACCTTTTATGAGGACACAAACTATTGCTACATTGTGTTCTTCATTTTCTCTTAAAGAATCTCTGTTTATTACATTTAATTTTCCCTGGACATTTTGCTTCAGTCCATGAGACTGGGCTAAAGGGAAACTGGTGTGTCATGCCTAACTACATTCAAAAATCAGTCTTTTGCTCCAATTTTGACCCCTTATCTTTGGACCAAGCCAGTGAGCTGAAATTGTTTTAAAAAATGAGTTTTTTCCTTTGAGAAACTTGGTTCCTCAAATAAATTTAACAATGCTAGATCCACCCTGCCAGACATCAGGGTACAAACACAGGATTTATTTCTGAAACCTTTCTACATAGGGATTCTGGACCTAACTCTGGAAACACTGAGAGGCTGATGAGTTTTTAAGTAAAAGAACTCTCATGGAAGAAATTAGAATGGATCAAAAAGGAAAAAGACTGGAGGCAGGGAGGCATGTTAGTAGGTGATAGTAATAGCTGAAGCAAATGAAAACGTGAATTAAAGTAGTGACAGTAGGAATGGAGAAGAGTAGGTAGATGAAAGAGCTATGACAGAGATAAAGTTAGCAGGCCTTGCAAACTAGTGAACGTGAGGTACAAAGAGTAGGAGGAATTTTTTCAGAATTACCTTTCTAAAGGAGAAGTAAGTTCATATTTTTCACCTGCTTACAACACTCCAATGGCTTACCAATACACTTAGAGTCTAAACTCTATCCGTTGCCTTATAAGGCTACATAAAATCTGGCCCCTGCCTACTTCCTCAGCTTCACTGCTCCCCAACCTCATTGCTCTCCAATTTTTTAATATAAATCTCCAGCAATGCTGGTTTTTCTTTCCCATCTCTGTGCCTATGCACTTGCTCGTCCTTGTGAACCCTCTTCCCCAGACTTGCATGACCATTGTTTTCTCTCCACAGAGATCCCAGCTCAGACCTCCTTCTACCTCCTCAGAAAAGTATTCACTAGCTCCCCACCAGCAGTAACACCCCCACACTGCAACAGTCCCTCTTGATATCACCATGTTTGTCCTCTCTAGAACACCTATCAGTACCTGAAACTATCTTGTTTGCTTTTGACATTATTATTGTCTGTCTCTCCCTACAGGAATGTCAGCAACCTCAGTATAGGGATCTTCTTTATCACCAGTGCCTACCATGTGATAGGCTCTCAAAGAATATTTATTGACCAAGTGATATACAGCTATACATGTACATATACATATATATATGTACACACACACATATGTGCTGTGTCTGTGTGCCTGTGTGTGTGTATGTCCACACATGCCATATTTATAAATATACTCTATGGTAAAAAGTTATGGCTTGAGATTAAAACTATCAGACTCAGATAGCTTGCTACATCCAAGTGTGATGGCTGTGCTGATGTAAGAAGTATTAATTTATAATTCTAATAACAGAATCATTACATATTAAACTCTATAAGAGCTATAAATACTTTTGATAAAAGAGAATTTGATTGAGATAAATACTCATCTAGAAATAAATTTCTAACCCATAGCATCTAAGGGTTAGATGCATCTAAATTTTATCCCCAAAATTTGTAGATTAAAAGTTGTATTTTAGAGACCTGGGAATAAGGGAGCTGGCGTGCCCACAGCACTGATGCCTATAATATTTTGTTGTATTGTTAGGAAACAGGGTAACTTTTTCTAGCAGGAGTGGCAAGTATATTTCAGATAAGACTACTTTTTGCAGGGAACCTAAGTACCTCAGCCAGCCTTAACGGAGTCTATTTTAGGAGGCAGAGGAAAGGATCTTCAGGTTCTACTTCTCAAGCCATGCTTCCTTACATACCTCACAGGGTTATCAAAAGGGTTAAATGAATTAATGGTATTTTATCAACTATATCTACACTCTATTTTCACATCATTTTTGGATCTGAAGGTTCACTGAGAGTCCAAGATGGATCACTCTGAGTTCTGCATGGCATCAGCAGAGTTCCAGTGACCTCAATGTTTATTCTGTGTTAAAAGAACCATTGACTATGCCAGGGACATAGGGTAATTGATCATGACTGAACAATATGAGTGCTACTCACTACCCACATTTTCTTCCTAATTTAGAACTTAATCATTTGAAAACAATTATATCACTGGGAAAAAAAATGGCTCCTTTCAAAGAAAATGTATTCTATCAAAAACTGAGTCCAGGCAAATAGCACAATTCCTCAATAGATCTTTGGATCCCACTACTAGGACCATACTTATCAATGCTGCTAATTGGATGGACACATCACATCACTGACCAATCCTGCTGCCTCTCCTTAATATGGTGCACCCCTGACTGCAGGGCTACTTCATTGTTCTTTGACTTACTGGGGCTGTGGTAGCAATAGCATGAACAACCTTAAATAGAAATGTTCCCTGTCCTCAGGGAGACTTCAATAAAAATAAGTCTCATGAGCTCTGTTTAATGGCACTTTGCATTTCTGCTCTAGTAAATGTACACTAAGACTATTAATCCTGGGAAATATAACATACACTGAAACAGCCTGAAGATGAGTCAGATTATTCCAATGATGATGCAATAGCTTCAAATGAGGAAAACATACAAGGTTATTAAAGAATTTTTTTTAAAGAGTCACAAAAGGTAACTGCTTTGAGTATTTGACAATTATCTGAACCAAAATTCTATTCCATCATGGACCAAAAACACAGATTCATTAAAATAACTGTATATGTGATGCTTTTGTATAAGTGGTTAGCTTATTAGATATTAAAAATAGTGCAGGATTATTAAAATTGTTTACAAAACAAAAATAAACATTTTCTTTGCAAAATTTTTGAAGAGCCTTGCGTTTTATTCAAATACATTTTATTTCAAGTATATGATTATAAAAGCAATTGATCTTTCAGGATAAGGAACTGTGAGAATATTAAAAAGAATAAAAAAATATTAAAATAACTTAATAGTAATGATAGTATTAGTGCCACTGTCCTAACATGATCATATTATATTCCACATGACAGTATATTTACATAATTTATATAATTCACACATTTCAGTATTGTTATATTTTACCCAATATTACTCAAACATTTTCAACAGTTTTATGTAGTGTTCATAATTTTAAAAATAGCTCCAAGATACGCTGTTTTCCTTCAAGTTTTTCTTTTTGAATATGTTGCCATTTTTCTGATATGGTTTTGAAATATGGATCACTTTCTCTCGTTTTATGTTTTAGAATGAATTGAATGTTTTTATAACACAGATTAATATAACAAATTTAACAGACATTACTCATTCTATAAATATTAATTCATAACCACATAATCAAGCACATATTTTTTTAAATTTCCTTCAAGTTTTGTAAAAGTTGGGGCCTTTTTCCCTTTCTGAAACTCTTTCCCTACTTCAAATTTATTACTTTGTATAGAGGTTTAGTACTTCCATAGTATGTTTTTTATCCTTTATGTTCTGCTTTTGTTTTCACAGGTAAGTGAATTAGAAATAATACACTTCCTTTACTATGGTCATTTCAGCAAACATCAACTCATCATACATACACACACACACACACACACCTTTTATTATCATATTATGTCTAAAAATGGATGGTTCTTTTCTTTTGTGATCATAAGGTTATTTTCAAGCAACCTCCTTAATCAAAAGTTTTCTTTCTCCTTCTCCACATACGCATCTACCTCACCTCCATTTAATTTTTTTTCTGTAGTTGCAGATAAATTTCCTTTGGTAATATCAACAAAAAAGATATTTGTGTAGTAAGTATTCCGAATGGTTGTAAGTCAGAGGATGTGTTTCAGTAGACTTCACCTATGAATTATGGCACAGCTGAAGATCTTAATTAGAACACTCTTTTTTCCTTCAAGGTTTTAAAGTTATTACTCCATTATAACTTTTATTGATTGGTGCAAAGAGGAAATCCAACTTTTTTTACTTTGGCTCCTATGATGGTCATTTGGTTTTTTTTCTCCATAAAAGCTTAAGTGATGATTGTATATTTAAAGTTTAGTGACTTTAGGGAATATACATTGCTGGTAGGGATATTTACATAACTGTTTTCTTAAAGGCCCATATTAGACAATTTCATACTTATCCCAGCTGCTCAGAAGAAATTAGTTGATGAGCACAGATTATTTACAAAAAGTGGCAGGGATGTTAATAGGAACTGAGAACTATCTTCACCATATTATATATGCAAGGCTCTAGTTCTTTGTGTCTATGAATGTATTTTCACTAATACTTTGCATGGTTTGATAGTTTCTTTTATTCTCAAATTTTGCTTCATTGCTTCCATGTTTTTGTAAGACTGAGGAAATACCCTTAGAAGTGCAAGTCTAGAGATTCCTTTTTCTTGATGAGTAATAAAGATAGACATAGAAAATAAGAGCAAGGGTGAGCCACTGGGTTATATACCAGGGAGAAATAGCCCAGCTGTTAAAAGGACTCACTGATTAAACCATCCACAAATGAACAGACTAGTGCTTCAAGGTCAATGCTTTGTGTCTCAGACACATTGTCACAGGCAGAAATGCTTTCTTTGATGTCAACACAGCTTCTGTTGATTTTTCTCCTCTACTGGAAAAGAAGTAAGAACAGAGAGGCTGCTTAAAAGGTTGGTACAGTCACTAAATTCCCCTAAAATAGCCTTGAAAACCCACACACACAGTATCTATTTTCCTCACAAAGAAAGTCTGAGCCAAGAACAGAGAAATTTCTGAATAAGAGAAGACTACTACTTTTCAGTTGTGTAAGAGACTATGGCACTGCCTGCTTCTGCCATGAAACAGATTAGAGGAAAAACTGAAGACAGAGATCTCATGATGTAATTGAGAAATTCCTCTACACCTCAGATGACAAATCTGAGGTGTGACTTCAGTGCTCTCTAGAAGTCTTGTAAATTCCCTGAATAAGAACTATGTTAAAACCTAAATATAATGCACTTTCCAAAAGTTCTCAGACTATAGGATTTCAAGTAGCAACTATAAGATTTCAAGCAGATTTTCAATTCATCTAGTCTCCTTCAGCCAGCACAAGTCGTACGACAATAATATGGATATATCAAGACAAAACAATTATTAGCCCAAATCACTTAGATGTATATTTCCATATCTTCTGCTCTGTCACTACTCAGTAGCAACTGATGCTCTCACTAGAGCAGAAACAAAGATTTAAACATCATTCTAACCCTGGCTGAATCCAATTTGCGGGAGAAAACTGTGATTGGATAAGATGAATTAGAAGAGGCAGTGGTAACTGGACCTAGAGAAGCTAGAGAGAGAAAGGAAGTCCAGTAGAGGAAAGGCTACAAGAATCAAAGGATGAGAGGACAAAGCTCAGGACTTGGACATATTTGAGGGTGAACCGCTTGCTAATCATGGCCTGGGGACCACTCGATGTCTGACAGAACCTGGATACTTTTAAGTGCCAGACAGTGATGACATGAATGCCTTGTATTAAGGTGGCAGGCAGCTTGACATGAAAACCTTTCCCCTGTCCAAGTGCATGGAAATCAATACCGTTTGAGAATCTTCCTAGCCATAAAAGCAACGATAGACACACTGCCACATTTTCAAACATGTATAAACATTCTTCAGAGTTGAATTTTTATTGTATATAGATTTTATCAATTTTTTGAACATAATAAACAGGTTTTCTCACTATTAAAATTTTTTACCAAATAGCATGCTTAACGGCCATATAATGTTCTATCCCCAAAATTACTATAACTATCCCCCTATTTGGTTACTAATAAACATAAAAGGCTGGGATGAATATTTTAATACATAAATATTGAAACATTTCTCCAAGGCAGGGTTTTGGAAATTTAATTGCTGGGTGAGAGAGAATGTATGGTTCTACGACTTTTAATGCATATTGCCAAAATGCTTTCTAGAAGAGTCTTAAGGAATTCTTCTCCCACCAGGATTTATGTGAATGACCTTATCCATCAGCATAAGCAATAAGTACCACTTTCTTTTTTTTTTTAACATCTCCATTGGAGTAAAATTGCTTTACAATGTTGTGTTAGTTTCTGCTAACACAGAAACAAAGTGAATCAGTTATATGTATACATACATACCCATATCCCCTCCTCTTGCACCTCTCTCCCACCCTCCCTATCCCACCCCTCTAGGTGGTCACAAAACACCAAGCTGATCTCCCTGTGCTATGCACCACTTTCTTTTAATATTGTTTATTTGATAAGTTAAAATGGTATTTTTATAGTTTTAGTTTACATTTCTTTATTCATGAGATTGAACATTTTTCATATGTTCATTATCTGTACATACATCTTTTCTCACATCTTGTTTCTGTACTAAAAATCTCATATATTTTTATTTTAAAGTATCATATATTAAGAGATAGAAATCCTTTGCTTATTTTTTGTTACAAATATTGTCCCATTTATTGTTCAAGCTTTCATTTTATGACAGTTTGACACTGAAGAGTTTTTTATCCCTTGATGTTTTCTCCTTTTGATTCCTTCCTTTATATACAGAGACCATATAAGTAAATACCTAAACAATTCTTACCCATATAGAGATCAAATAAATACCTAAATTAAGTAACAGCCTTTGCTGTTTGTTTTTCATTTTATAACTTAATTTCCCCCAAATTTTCTTGATGTATTATACTTAATATTTCTGTATAATAAACTACACCAGGGCAACTCATCTCTGCTCCAAGTAGGGCAGTGCGGCAGCAGGGAGAAGCACTACCAAGATCCTCTTTTCAAAGAAGGACTTGCTGTCCAGCTACGGCGGGGGGATGATCAGCTCCTTCAGTGTCTGGCCTCAGCTACAGAGAGAGCTGCTTCATCTGAGGTCACATCCTTTACAGAACAGCTCACATCTGATAACTGTGCAAGGCAGGAATATGAAGGTCCAGCCATCTCAGACTGACCAGGAACAAATTTGATGAGCAAAACTCACTGTAGATCTTCACATCTGGTTGGCAAAGGCTTTGTCAGACCTTCACTGAAGTTTAGATTCTTCCTCTGCCCAGTCCTGCTGTTGCCCCTCCTTACACAAGTGTTGAAGTCTACTAATCATTTATATCATCAGCTCCATCTCAGTGTTTGCTTCCAAAAAACCTAACACGCCGTAGGCAGCTCAACTGGCTGTTGGAAGATCCTCTTTCAAGATGGCTTACTCCTATGACTGGCAAATTAGGGTGGCTGGACTGAATATCTCTTGATGTGGGTCTCTCTTTGGGCTTGTTGGGCTTCTCCCAGCATGATGGCTTGTTTTCATAAGGGTACAATTTGAAAATGTGTATTCTTTTTTTATGAAGTACAAAGCTGAGCTGATATTTATCAGTGTATCAACTATACTATCCAAAACCTCTCTATATTTTCTGTTTTGGCTGGCCTGTAAAAAACAGGGAATTTCTACTCTTCAGCTTTAGAATTTATTTGATATGTACATTCCCCATTAATGAAACCCATTTGATGACAAAGTGAGCCCTTTTACACACTGCTTATAAACTATGGTAAAACTCCGTGTTTGCTTTAATTTTTTCCAGTTGCATAATTTATTTAAAATTCTTAAACATGTTAGACAATAGTTTTAACGAGTTAATGGCAGAAAAAGAATCATTTTATTTCATTTCATCTTTAATATTCAACATAAATTTTCCAAAACAGATATGAGAATTTTTTAAATTGTTACAAATTTTTGAAATCCCATAGCATGCATAACTGAAGTCAAATGAATATTCAGCATCAGAGCTGCGTACAGGTTGACAGTATGCGAATACTGTTCTTCATACTACCAGAGGTATTACAAAGACAGGAAAAAGTCACTCTTCTTCACATGGTAATGTCTCCCCAGTATGGTGACTGTCACTTCATTACAGTTAAAAACACAGTGGATACTTCATCTGCACTGTAACTAATATTTACTTGGGAACCTGAGATCTTAGCTTGTGGATGAATGCTACCATTATTTATAAAGGGATTTAATGGGCACCATATTTTCAGGAATCCTTCAAGGAAAGCTAACAAAATTAAAATATAAATTGAGTTTTACTTCTTTAGCTCACAGCATATCTTCCAAGTGATCTCATGTAATTATGCCATTTAATATGAGATAGACTTCAAGCCTAAATGTTGCATACTATACTCCCTTTTAACACATCCTGGGGAAAATGCTCTGTTTTTAAAAGCACCATGTTGCTGACTCATGGAGACTTTTGTAATTCATTATGACTTTTAGATGTTTCTCTGAGGTATTTGGATCTAGCTCTTCATTACTCATTTTACATTTGTACAATGTGGTTTTTGTTCTTTAAGTGTACTAGTGAATGGCCTTATATTTGTTTCTTGCTCATCAAGGTCCTCTGAATACTGTTCCTAGTCTCCAGAGGGCTGGTACTTCTGCCCACCACCACCCCTACACTCCACCCTACCTTATCATCAAGATGTTCTTTCATGTAAAACTTAATGAAGATGCTGACTGTGAGAGTCAGCCTAACAATGTCTTTGAAGTACCTGCTGGGTACACAGCACAGTACTCGAGTTAGAGGAAAATACAAAGGAAACAAGGGATACAGCTCAGCTCTTTAAAAAATTGAACTTGAGATGAAGAGAATGACAGACAGAAACTGAAGCATATTTTCCCAAGGCAACTGCTGCTATTATGTCCAAGTACAGATTCCAAGTGAAAACTGAGCATACATTAATGCTAAGAAATTACTGGATCATGTGTGATCTGTCAAGGAAGGTCACAATGCATATTACTGATAAGAAATTACTGGATCATATGTGATCTGTCAAGGAAGGTCACAATGCATATTACTGAAAAGAAATTACTGGATCATATGTGATCTGTCAAGGAAGGTCACAATGCATATTACTGATAAGGGTATTAAAACTGGAGCAGAACTAATCCCCTTTTTAAAAACTATTTATCAAGCCCCCTTTCATTTTGACTCCAAAAAAAGAGATTCAATCCTTTTGTCAAAAGCCCAAACAGGGAGACCTTCAAGATGGCGGAGGAGTAAGACATGGAAATCACCTTCCTCCCCACAAATACATCAGAAATACATCTACATGTGGAACAACTCCTACAGAACACCTACTGAACGCTGGCAGAAGACCTCAGACTTCTCAAAAGGGAACAGACACCCTCAGGTGACCTACATGCAGAGGCGGGGCCAATCCAAAGCTGAACCCCAGGAGCTGTGCAAACAAAGAAGAGAAAGGGAAATTTCTCCCAGCAGCCTCAGGAGCAGCATATTAAATCTCCACAATCAACTTGATGTACCCTGCATCTGTGGAGTACCTGAACAGACAACAAATCATCCCAAAATTGAGGTGGAGGACTTTGGGAGCAATTGTGGACGTGGGATTTGCTTTCTGCATCTAATTAGTTTCTGGTTTTATGTTTACCTTAGTTTAGTATTTAGAGTTTATTATCATTGGTAGATTTGTTTATTGATTTGGTTGCTCTCTTTCTCTTCTTTTTATTAAATATAATATAGATATTTTTTTTCTTTTTTTCTCTTTTTCTGAGTGTGTATGTGTATGCTTCTTTGTGTGATTTTGTCTACATAGCTTTGCTTTTACCATTTCTGCTAGGGTTCTGTCTGTCCTTTTTTCTTAAGTATAGTTTTTAGAGCTTGTTATCATTGGTGGATTTGCTTGTTCTCACCTACCTTTTTTTAATTACTTTTTACTTTTAATAATTTATTTTTAATTTTAATAACTTATTTTATTTATTTTTTCTATCTTTCTTTCTCTCTTTCTTTTTTTCTCCCTTTTCTTCTGAGCCTTGTGTCTGTCAGGGTCTTGGTACTCAGGCCGGGTGTCAGGCCTGTGCCTCTGAGGAGGGAGAGCTGAGTTCAGGACATTGGTCCAACAGAGACCTCCTGGCTCCACATAATATCAAATAGAGAAAGCTCTCCCAGAGATCTCCATCTCAAAGCTAAGATCCAGCTACACTCTACGACCAGCAAGCTCCAGTGCTGTACACCTCATGCCAAACAACTAGCAAGACAGGAACACAACCCCACCCATTAGCAGAGAGGCTGCCTAAAATCATGAAAAGGTCACAGACACCCCAAAACACACTACCGGACACGGTCCTGCCCACCATAAAGACAAGATCCAGCATCATCCACCAGAACACAGACACCAGTCCCCTCTACCAGGAAGCCTACACAACCCACTGAACTAACTACCCACTGGGAGCAGACACCAAAAACAACGGGAACTACGAACCTGCAGCCTGTGAAAAGGAAACCCCAAACACAGTAACTTAAGCAAAATGAGAAGACAGAGAAACACACGGCACATGAAGGAGCAAGGTAAAAACCCACCAGACCAAACAAATGAAGAGGAAATAGGCAGTCTACCCGAAAAACAATTCAGAGTAATGACAGTAAAGATGATCCAAAATCTTGGAAATAGAATGGAGAAAATACAAGAAACGTTTAACAAGGACCTAGAAGAACTAAAGAGCAAACAAACAATGATAAAAAACACAAGGAATGAAATTAAAAATTCTCTACAAGGAATCAACAGCAGAAAAACTGAGGCAGCAAATGGACAAGTGACCCGGAAGATAAAATAGTGGAAATAACTACTGCAGAGTAGAATAAAAAAAAGGAATGAAAAGAATTCAGGACACTCTTAAAGACCTCTGGGACAACATTAAACACACCAACATTCGAACTATAGGGGTACCAAAAGAAGAAAAGAAAAAGAAAGGGACTGAGAAAATATTTACAGAGGTTATACTTCAAAACATCCCTAATGTGGGAAGAGAAAGAGTCAATCAAGTCCAGGAAGCATAGAGAGTCCCATACAGGATAAACACAAGGAAAAACAAACCAAGACACATATTAATCAAACTATCAAAAATTAAATACAAGGAAAAAATATTGAAAGCAGCAAGGGAAAAACAAAAAATAACATCCAAGGGAATCCCCATAAGGTTAACAACTGATCTTTCAGCAGAAACTCTGCATGCCAGAAGGGAGCAGCAGGATATATTTACAGTGATGAAAGGGAAAAACTTACAGCCAAGATTACTCTCCCAGCAAGGATCTCATTCAGATTCAACGGAGAAATTAAAACCTTTACAGTCAAGCAAAAGCTAAGAGAACACAGCACCACCAAACCAGCTTTACAACAAACGCTAAAGGAACTTCGCTAGGCAGGAAACATATGAGAAGGAAAAGACCTACAATAACAAACCCAAAACAATTAAGAAAATGGTAATAGGAACATACATATCGATAATTACCTTAAATGTAAATGGATTAAAGGCTCCAAACAAAAGACACAGACTGGCTGAATGGATACAAAAACAACACCTGTATATATGCTGGCTACAAGAGACCCATTCAGACCTAGGGACGCACACAGACCGAAAGGGAGGGGATGGAAAAAGATATTCCATGCAAATGGAAATCAAAAGAAAGCTCAAGCAGCAATTCTCATATCAGAAAAAAGAGACTTGAAAATAAAGACTATTACAAGAGATAAAGAAGGACACTACATAATGATCAAGGGATCAATCCAAGAAGAAAATATAACAATTGTAAGTATTTATGCACCAAAATAGGAGCACCGCAAAACATAAGGCAAATGCTGACAGCCATAAAGGGGAAATCGACAGTAACACAATCATCGTAGTCCACATTCACCAAAGGACAGATCATCCAAAATGAAAATAAATAAGGAAACACAAGCTTTAAATGATACATTAAACAAGACAGACTTAATTGACATTTATAGGACATTCCAACCAAAAAAAAAACAAAACACTTTCTTCTCAAGTGCTCACGGAATATTCTCGAGGATAGATCATATCTTGGGTCACAAATCAAGCCTTGGTAAATTAAGAAAATTGAAATCGTATCAAGTATCTTTTCTGACCACAATTCTATGAGATTAGCTATCAGTTACAGGAAAAAATCTGTAACAAATACAAACAAATGGAGGCTAAACAATACACTACTTAATAACCAAGAGATCACTGAACAAATCAAAGAGGAAATCAAAAAATACCTACAAACAAATGTCAATGAAAACATGATGACCCAAAACCTATGGGATGCAGCAAAAGCAATTCTAAGAGGGAAGTTTATAGCAATACAATCCTACCTCAAGAAACAAGCAACATCTCAAATAAATAACCTACCTTACACCTAAAGCAATTAGAGAAAGAGAAACAACAACAACAACAAAAAAAAAAACCAAAGTTAGCAGAAGGAAGGAAATCACAAAGATCAGATCAGAAATAAATGAAAAAGAAATGAAGGAAACAATAGCAAAGATCAATAAAACTAAAAGCTGGTTCTTTGAGAAGATAAACAAAATTGATAAACCATTAGCCAGACTCATCAAGAAAAAAAGGGAGAAGACTCAAATCAATAGAATTAGAAATGAAAAAGGAGAAGTAACAACTGACATTGCAGAAATACAAAGGATCATGAGAGATTACTACAAGCAACTATACGCCAATAAAATGGACAACCTGGAAGAAATGGACAAACTCTTAGAAAATCACAACCTTCCAAGACTGAACCAGGAAGAAATAGAAAATATAAATAGACCAATCACAAGCACTGAAGTTGCGACTGTGATTAAAAATCTTCCAACAAACAAAAGCCCAGGGCCCAATGGCTTCAAAGGTGAATTCTATAAAACATTTAGAGAAGAGCTAACACCTATCCTTCTCAAACTCTTCCAAAATAAAGCAGATGGAGGAACACTCCCAAACTCATTCTACGAGGTCACCATCACCCTGATACCAAAACCAGACAAAGATGTCACAATGAAAGAAAACTACAGGCCAATAGCACTGATGAACATAGATGCAAAAATCCTTAACAAAATACTAGCAAACAGAATCCAACAGCACATTAAAAGGTTCATACCCCATGATCAAGTGGGGTTTAATCCCAGGACTGCAAGGATCCTTCAGTATACACAAATCAATCATTGTGATACACCATATTAACAAATTGAAGGAGAAAAACCATATGATCATCTCAATAGATGCAGAAAAAGCTTTCGACAAAATTCAACACCCATTTATGACAAAAACACTCCAGAAAACAGGCATAGAAGGAACTTACCTCAACATAATAAAGGCCATATATGACAAACCCACAGCCAACATCATTCTCAATGGTGAAAAGCTGAAACCATTTCCTCTAACATCAGGAACAAGACAAGGTTGTCCACTCTCACCACTATTATTCAACACAGTTTTGGAAGTTTTAGCCACAGCAATCAGAGAAAAAAAAGAAATAAAAGGAATCCATGTAGGAAAAGAAGAAGTAAAGCTGTCACTGTTTGCAGATGACATGATATTATACATAGAGAATCCTAAAGATGCTACCAATAAACTACTAAAGTAGCAGGATACAAAGCTAATGCACAGAAATCTCTTGCATTCTTATACACTAAGATGAAAAATCTGAAAGAGAAATTAAGGAAACACTCCCATTTACCACTGCAACAAAAAGAATAAAATACCTAGGAATAAACGTACTTAAGGAGACAAAAGACCTGTATGCAGGAAACTATAAGACACTGATGAAAGAAATTAAAGATGATACAGATAGATGGAGAGATATACCATGTTCTTGTATTGGAAGAATCAACACTGTGAAAATGACTATACTACCCAGAGCAATCTACAGATTCAATGCAGTCCCTATCAAACTACCACTGGCATTTTTCACAGAACTAGAACAAAAAATTTCACAATTTGTATGGAAACACAAAAGACACTGAATAGGGACTTCCCTGGTGGCGCAGTGGTTGAGAGTCCGCCTGCTGATGCAGGGGACATGGGTTCGTGCCCCTGTATGGGAGGATCCCACATGCCACGGAGTGGCTGGGCCCATGAGCCACGGCTGCTGAGCCTATGCGTCTGGAGCCTGTGCTCCACAATGGGAGAGGCCAAAACAGTGAGAGGCCCGTGTACCTCATAAAATAAAAAAAAAAGACCCTGAATAGCCAAAGCAATCTTTAGAAAGAAAAACAGATCTGGAGGAATCAGGCTCAGAGACTTCAGACTACACTACAAAGCTACAGTAATCAAGACAGTATGGTACTGGCACAAAAACAAAATATAGATCAATGGAACAGGATAGAAAGCCAAGAGATAAACCCACACACATATGGTCACCTTATCTTTGATAAAGGAGGCAAGAACATACAATAGAGAAAAGACAGCCTCTTCAATAAGTGGTGCTGGGAAAACTGGATAGCTACATGTAAAAGAATGAAATTAGAACATTCCCTAGCACCATACACAAAACTAAACTCAAAATGGATTAAAGACCTAAATGTAAGGCCAGACACTATCAAACTCTTAGAGGAAAACAGAGGCAGAACACTCTATGACATAAATCACAGCAAGATCCTTTTTGACCCACCTCCTAGAGAAATGGAAATTAAAAACAAAAATTAACAAATGGGACCTAATGAAACTTAAAAGCTTTTGCACAGCAAAGGAAACCATAAACTAGACAAAAAGACAACCCTGAGAATGGGAGAAAATATTTGCAAATGAAGCAACTGACAAAGGATTAATCTCCAAAATTTACAACCAGCTCATGCAGCTCAATATCAAAAAAACAAACAACCCAATCCGAAAATGGGCAGAAGACATAAATAGACATTTCTCCAAAGAAGATATACAGATTGCCAACAAACACATGAAAGGATGCTCAACATCACTAGTCATTAGAGAATGCAAATCAAAACTTCAGTGAGGTATCACCTCACACCAGTCAAAATGGCCATCATCAAAAAAATCTACAAACAATAAATGCTGAAGATGGTATAGAAAAAAAGGAACCTTCTTGTACTGTTGGTGGGAATGTAAATTGATGCAACCACTATGGAGAACAGTATGGGAGTTCCTTAAAAAACTAAAAACAGAACTACCATACTACCCAGCAATCCCACTACTGTGCATATACCCTGAGAAAACGATAATTCACAAAGAGTCTTGTAACCACAATGTTCACTGCAGCCCTATTTACAATAGCCAGGACATGGAAGCATCCTAAGTGTCCATCAACAGATGAATGGATAAAGAAGATGTGGCACATATATACAATGGAATATTACTCAGCCATAAAAAGAAATGAAATTGAGTTATTTGTAGTGAGGTGGATGGACTTAGAGTCTGTCATACAGAGTGAAGTAAGTCAGAAAGAGAAATACAAATACCATATGCTAACACATATATGTGGAATCTAAAAAAAAAAACAAAATGGTTCTGAAGAACCTAGGGGCAGAACAGGAATAAAGATGCAGACGTAGAGAATGGACTTGAGGACGCGGGGAGGGGGAAGGGTAAGCTGGGACGAAGTGAGAGAGTAGCCTGGACATATACACACTACCAAAGGTAAAATATACAGCTAGTGGGAAGCAGCCACATAGCACAGGGAGATTAGCTCAGTGCTTTGTGACCACCTAGAGGGTTGGGATAGGGAGGGTAGGAGGGAGAGGCAAGAGGGAGGAGATACGTGGATATATGTATGTGTATAGCTGATTCACTTTGCTATAAAGCAGAAACAAACAGACCATTGTAAAGCAATTATACTCCATTGAAGATGTTAAAAAAAAAAAAAGCCCACACAATTGTGCACCTATAAAATTGTTCTTCATTGTCCTCACATGCTATAGAAAATATGTAAAAAAAAAATATATATATATATATATATGTTAAGAGAAATCACATAACAATTCATTGTGAGAATGTTCATATAATATCCTATACACAGATAAATTACATAATATTGAGACATTCTGTATCACCTAAGTGTACTTTATACATTCAGAATGTTAAAAAAATCTTCTAACAATGCCTGACCTGCTGAGTATCCCTAAAATGCCTCCTGAAGCTCAAAAGTCAATGGCTGCAGCTGCAGGAAGATCAGAGCATCTTCAGGCACCAAATTCTGTTAAAGATTTAATCCCTAATCTAGTTAACTTCCAGGCTATCTGGCTTGGAATTTGCAACTGTTCTCACCTCTAAGACAGGAACCAGCCAGATCTCACTGGACTCATACATAGCACATCATTCTGTGACTGAAGACTCTGTGGCCAGGTAAGTTTGGAAATGCTAGGTACAATATTTCTTCAAAAAAAAAAAAAAAAAAACTTTAGCACTTAGGGCTCTGATAAGCATCTCAGTTTTTTTTTTTAAATGTGTTTGACTCTGTTTAACCCAGTATTTTCCAAACCTATTTGGCCAAAGAACTCATCTAATATAGTATCTCTAACATCCTAAAGCAATGAGTTCAGAAGAATACTCATAGAAATATACTGATCTATCAAACCTCCACTTAATAAAAATTTAGTAACCCTCTTCTTCATGAAGTTAGTGGGTTTTTTAATCTATGCTATGGAGGCAATTAAGATGAGTTAAGCATCACCTGTGCCCTCAAGACACTTTCAAAGAAGTGAAAGAAATGAGAGTTTAAAAAGTAACTGCATTCCCAAGCAGAAAGAGTTTAGTGCCATAGTAGAGGTCCAAAAGAGCATGCAATTGGATTACAAAAAATAAAGGAAATAAGCCAAAAAGATGAGAGAGGTCCTCAAAGATAATGTGGAATTAGAAGTCTGCCTTAAAAAACAGGTAAGATTTTGCTATGTATGGGAAGGTGACGTTACATGGAGACAGTACCAAGGGGAAAAGCCAAGAGCTTTGGGAAGTGAAGTGTTGAGGAACAGATGTACTGCAGTATGCATAAGAAGGGCATGAAGTATACAACTAAACCGAATTAAGGCCCAAATGTTCCAAGACTTAACTTTCATATTTAATGAGCACGTACTATATAGCAGTGACTATTGGAAAGACTGATACAACTGGAAACAAGACTGACCATGTAAGCATAGTAGGTCAATAATTAAATCAAGATTTCCAACACATTTTGGTTAAGATCTTATGACAGGGAAAAGACAAAAATCTTTAAGAGTATGGAACATTGGTAGCAAACACAGTCAAAGAATGCTTCTTAGAGGAATTCACAGTTGAAAAATAGGAATGCTAAACTTTTTCTGTCAACCATGGGGAGCCATCTAAGTTGTTTGCTTTTAAAAGAGACAATTGGATCAGATCTCTCTTTTCAGAAGAACTCAGGGGCAATGTGAAAGATGTAGTGAAAGGAGAACACATGGGAGGCAAGAGACTTAGTTAGGAGTAAGCTATTCCATTACCTGGTAAAGTTTGTAAGCTCCAAACTTAAGGCAGGGTCAGCAATTGAGGAGAGGAGCAGAAGGGTATAAGAGAAGCTCAACATGTTCTAATGACCAATCGGATGCAGAGTTAAAGAAGTGGGAAACGAAAAGTATCTTCCCAATTTCCCATGTGAGATAATCAATTAGTTTCATTTCTATAATACTTTGAAACAAAATATCAGTAGACATGGAATATAAATGTTCAAAAGATGCATTAATCACCTAATTTCATTCAGAGATATAGTTTCTCTTTCACACACACACACACACACACACACACACACATTCTTCTGTAAAAACAGTTATACTATAATCCAAAGCAGCCAGTCTGGTCATGATGAAGCAGAAAACACTACAGTGGTTCCAGTGAAATGCCCCAAGAAGTTTTATTATCTCTGAGCTTTTATAGAACATCCATGAAGTTCGTTAGACATCTTTACTTAAGAATATTTTCCCTGCAAATACCATTGGTTGGTCACAGTCCAGCAACTGCTAGGTATGTTTGATTTTTTGAGTGTTCTATCTCTGTAGAATATTTTGTAATGTGTTTTCATTTTCACCCCTTCTGTCTGCACCCAATTTTCTCTATTAAATTACAAATTTAGATTCTTGTAATCTTTTTCATGTAAATCATTTCTTCATTCTGCTCTATTAACCCTGAATATTAACTCATTCAATGAATATTTGTTAGTATAATTGACTAGAAATATAAGCAAAATAAGAATTACATTAGGTAATGCTCTTAAGGCACAGTCTCATGTGTTAGCTATCTCCTATTCAAGAAAATAGTAATAATTAAGCACAACTTTAAGCCATTTTCCAAGGGTAAGATTTCTTTCAACACCAGAATATCCAGGAAACCAGAGGTGGCATAGCTCATCTGAACAAGGGGTCATTCACAGCAGTTTGCTCAAAGCTGGTAGTCAAACTCCACAAACAAAACCAAGCAACCACTTTAGAGGGAGAGGGTCATTTGACCTTTTTATTACTTTATCAAGACAGAAATAGTGGACCTGAGGTGACATCCAAGCAGAGTCTCTTACCTGGTTTAGGACATTAAGAGATAATTCCCTCTCTACTCCCTGACTGAAATGTTAATCCACAAGTAAGCATAATTCCTGAGTAAAGAGAGGTACCTTCTACGAATTGGCAGGCATTACAGCTTCCCCTCTCTTATTGCAATATGTGTAACTTAGCCTTCTGAAAAGGGGCACACAAAGCTCTGCAATACCTTGCTTATGAATAACGGCCACATTTCTATTGTGACTTATGAGGAGCAAAAATTGTCACATGCCAATGTTAAAGAACCCATGGTGCTTTAGATTTTCCTAAAGCTTTTCTATCACATTCCACTTTCTTGATTCTGTCTATTAATTGAGATTAAATGAATGCAGTACTCTCTGAAAAGTCATAATCTTCAGGTAGGCCCTTATTCAATGCTAATGAGAAGTAGGGTATTTGTGCTTGATGCTGCCTGCCTCACCAAGAGCTGGGGTGACAATCCATCTAATAATCATGAAAAATCATGAAAATCCAAAATTATGAACAAGTTTAGATTTTCCTCAGTGGTACGGAAACTGTCAATCACACATTTCACACTGGTCAAAAATATGTGCAATATATATTTACCTTGTCTTTTTTTTTAATTTAAGGATTTCTACCTGATCTTCAATTAATTTTTTACCTAATGTCAAGAAAAGACACTACCATTTTAGTTTGATCTAACTGATCAAGTTTATGAATTGAGAAAGATTCCAATTGATTTCAATATCTTTCAAGAATGATAATTTGATTCTTGATAAGCTTTGTCCCCCCAAATTTACATTCCTTTGCGAGAGGGCCTTTAAGAAGCAAAGTTAGGGTCTTGGTGTCCTTGTGGGCTAAAGCCCTTACAAGTTGAATGTCTTGATTTGTTTAAATCATCATTCCTGATGAGTTACTTGAATGATAGAAATTCTCAGTCTTGCTTTCCCCCTCTTGTAGTTCTAAGAGGGTAATTCAAATTATTTCTATGGTCCTATGCCCCAGTAAATAAGTGCTGCCCTTTAGAAGAGGATGGCTTGTTTGATAGTCCAGTCAATACAGTCATAGGCTTCAATGATGGTGCCTCAGTGCTGCTCAGGAGGGAGGAAGAGAGGGAAAGCAGGAGAAAGGGGCAGAGGGAATGAAGGGGGAGGGAGGAAAGTGGGGAGAAGGACAGGTTCTCATTTTTTTAACACTGAATTTTCATCTATAAATTTTTTGTTGGAAAAAGAAGTTCTGAGACTAAAAACAGTCTGTAGGCCCATTTATAGGAAGAATACATCTCCATGGCCCTTTCCAGTACTAATGCTTTGTTGCTCTGTGATTCTGTGATACTCTCTCTAGTCTGTGATTCTCAGATTAGCATGGGAAAGGCTAGTCTGAAAACATGTCTCCTTCTTTCATCTGGATATTTACCAACTGGTCTTTTCAGTCAATGGAAATAAATATATATACACATATATATGCAGATAGATATATATAGGTATAAATCTATACATATATTTTTATATATTTATATATAAATATATAATTTGTCTTTTTATGGTGAAAGAAATATGGGTTCCAATATGACTCTCACATCTTAGGCATTTGCCATTATTCAGTATCAAAAAAGGAATAGCAGGATAACAGTGTGGCTGCAGTGATTTAAAACATACTCTTAGATTCCCTTAGATGTAGGGGATCCAGATCTGCACATTTGAATGGAGCTAATGTAATTAGGAAATATTTATTTTTTCTTCCCTATTGTAGCATTTTTGCCCTGAGGCCCAGAGTCATGTCCAGTCTAGTTCACACTGTAGATTTCAGCTTTCCCTGCTAAAATATATTAAAAGTCTTTTTAACCATTAAAAATCTTTAGTGTTTTGTTATTGGCCCTTTTCCACTTATTAAGAAGAAAATATATTCCCTTATTATTTTCCTTTATGGAGTGGCCTACTTACAAGTAATAAGTTCCCCAGAGCTGCAAGAATTCAAGTCATGGGTGATCAGTTTCCGCAATGTCACAGAAAGGAATTCCTGTATTATATAATGAATTTTACTTAATAATTGCTAAGATCACATTTGTTTAATGATTCTAGTATCCATCTTTTGTCTCTGGAAGTTCAAAAACCCCTGCTTTTCCCACTCAAGTGTTGAGACTCTACAAATTTTATACTTTATATTCGTCATTGAACCCAGAGCCTAGCTCCTATTACATATCTTATTCCAACTGTACTTGATTTTTACTGAATTATTTTTTATACCATGAGTCATAATATTAGATTTTTCTAACATCCTTAACACTGTTTTCTTTGTTTTCTGGGAACTTTTTTACCCTAATGTAATTCCATCTCATGAGAACCACATGATAATGTGGGCAAGCCCATGAGATATGCTGGGAACTCTGCCCAGAAGTCTGAAGGGGTCAAGTTGTTCTGAGAATAGCTGACTAGCATAAAAGCTAGGTCCTTGTCCAAGGTATGCAAAAAGTCACAACAAATTCCAGCTTACTTCTAACAGCACCTGCAGGAAGGATAATATCTGGGTACGAGGCTAGAGATACAACACAATAAACAAGACTCAAAATTGAGTAAATGTTATCATCTCAATTATGAAAAATAAGATACTTCTGAACAAGATCTCAGTACATTGCAGAAAGTCCCACTAGGAGTGGGACTCATCCTAGCCAGAAAACAAAGCAGGTGCTGCAATGAAGGTGTTATCAGTACAGGGACATCTGTTAGGAACAGGCTACATCAGGTGTCACCCTGATGAATGAATATGGTCTATACTGATTCCAATCGAGCATCTCAAGCTCATCATGTACACCCTGCTCTGGTAGAGTTGACTCAGGGCATTGCTCATGTCTGGGCTTGGAATGAAGAACATCTGTGACTATAGCTTTGCAGTGGTGTTAAAAAATGGACTGAAAGTCTACCTTATAATTTTACATTTGTCAAAATCAGCTTTCTAAACATGCATTTAATTTTTCAGGATTTTTTAGGCCTTCTCTCAGAATTTCTAATTCTGCTAATTCATGGTTGCTTATCTGAAGAGTTGTTCCAATTTTAAATCCATAAGCATTTCCCTGTTTGAGAAAATGAAGTTAAGAATGGCATCTGTTCTAGTTGGCACTTCTACATGGCCTTCACTGCACTATAGAATTTACTGACAGGATTTTGTGACCAAGGGGCATTAATCTTCGACAAATGTTCATATAATAAAAAAGGCTCTCATCAGCACCAAGTTCTATTACTAAAAAGTTTCAACAAGCTTCTCTAAAAAGCCTGGCTCATTTTTTCCCCCTTTGTAGTTTTCAGATTGATTATAAACTCCAACTACGAAGTTTACCTTTCTCTCTTCTCTTGCCTACCTAAAGTGGGACTCTCTAAACTTATTTCTTATATTATAAAAGATCATATTAATAATTATAAAAGATAATATTAATAAAGGTTTATGTTCTTTTTTCATCAGGCATTTCAGTAAATCTTCCTTTTTGTACACTAATGAAACTTTATATTGTGCTGCTTATTAAATTCTTTATGTAAAAATGTACAAACATTCTAAGATTACTGATGGTATGATTTTTAACCTCTACAAGTATCAGTTTTACTTTCTGTAAAGTGGGACTTTTGTAATAGTGTTATATTTGTAGTGAGCATTAAATGAAATAACATATGTAAAAAGGCTTATCTGTCTATAATCTATAGTATTACCATTAGTATTGGTTAGTTTGTTTCTAATGGTCTCCCACTATGATCCCACTTCCCCAGATGAAGCATGAGAGTGGGTTTACCAACATAGTATGACTTAAGTATCCTGGATGAGCATGGGAAAGTGGCACTTCATGGCTGATATTTCAGAGACTCTGATGTAGGGCCAAAAAACTGAGACACCTCTTACAGGATTACAAATTCAGTCCCAAGTAGCATAAACTGACAGAAGCAAGCTCAAATGAGAAGGTAAGAATGTCCAGAATCATAAGGAGCTGGTGGATCTATACCTTAGGAAGAAACATATTGCTAAGCCAAGGAGGAAGTAGGCAACCTTCTTATATAGTCTCAGCCCAGAAGTGAACATCCACCCCACACTACCTCTTCCACCAACACTGAAAGATTAGGAAATACCCTGGACTTCTTTATCATATCGAGAATAATAGTGCAAATTTGTGACCTCGAATGGATTAGGCTAAGATTGCATTCTTAGCTAACCTTGACTCTTGGAGATAAACACTCTTTCATTTTTAACTTTCTATTTCATTTAAGCAAAACTGCTGGAGATGTCAGAAACACTCAGCAGGCCTGAGGATTGTTGATGGATTTCAAGATTTTGTTGAGTACTTTAAACTGCAATTAATTATAAGTCAATGTTCAAAAAACCTGTTGCACAACACTATTTTTATAATTGATTTGTATAAATATATATCTAATTTGCATTATATTTGTTTTCTATGTGTGTAAATTCTTAAATTCTCACTACAGTTTTTGAAGGTTTCACCTATGACATTAATATCAACTTACCTATACTAATGTTTACACTTCAAAAATTGTTGTATATAGACCATCTAATCTGATTGTGGTTATCCCCACCTTACCCATGAGCAAGATTTGTAACTGTTGCAAAGTAAGAAAATCAGGATTAGAACCAGGCAAAAATATCCAGTCTTTTTTCTAAGCCACACTTACTTTCTTTCCACATCATTTATAATATGGGAAAAATTGGGAAATAAATGTACTCAGGCACTTATCACACCATATTGTAAATCTCTCTTTCTTATCCATTGTCCCACTACCCTGTAGGACCTTTGAAGATGGAAAGTTTTAGTCCTTGGGTCTAGTGTCATACCTGACACCTGCTCATTACTAAACTAATGAGGTAAAAATTGAAAATACCATAGGGGTAAAATTCTTCCTAAACTATAAAATATCAAAGCTGCCCTCTTGGTGCAGCTGGCGCCATGTCAGTCTCATAAACTATAAAACATCATTTACATATTTTTAAATTTGAAACTAATTTATAATATGAACTCTGGAATTGGCATGAAATCATTATCTTATATTTTCATTGCTTACATTATGTATACTTATACATAGAAACAGAAAAAAATGTTTACTGGAGAATATATTTAAAGAGAAAAGAGCTAAAAATCTTTGAAGTATCTCAAGAAATTTTCATTTTTCACACCTTTCCTCTCATTTTTTTTCACAAAAAAAGTGTCTCAAACAAGATTAGATAGAAAAGCAGAGATAATCCAAAGATAGTCTCTCTAGTCTCTCGCTGTGCACTGACAATGATGCCAAGGAAGGCAGAAGAAATAGAATCTTTCTGTTGATATATCAACCCAGTTTCAAGTAATTTTCTAAGAGATCACTAGATAGAAAAATCAATGTTCTTCAGGTCAAAATTTGTTTTACCAGAATTGAATTAGATCAGAACAGAATTTGAAATGCCATACCAGATATCTAGCACTTAGCAATGTGTTGGCATAATATTTGTTTTTTGAAGGAGAAAAAAAATAGGACCCTTTAAAATTAATTTAAACAATTATTGAGAAAACTATCCTTCTGGGTATCCTTGTAACTGAAAGTGGCAAAGCTAAATGCAATGCCTCCACATGCCAGTCAAGGTTGCCCGTGTGGTGCTAGACAGAAACTTTTCCCCATGGGGAGGTCAGAAGGGACTCCCAGGTCAGAGCTCTCTGTAGGATGGGCTGAGACCACTGTCACTGCTGTGTCGCAACCCTTGTCTGCCCACCTTGCTTCCCTCCCTCTATGACAGGTGTTATTCCCAGGGCCCTTGCCCCAAAATTTCCTGAACACAGGTATAGGTCTTCATCTCTAAGTCTGTTACAGGAATCAGTCCTACAACACCTACTAGGCCACATATTCCCTCCCACTGCTAATATAGTTCTCTCAGCACTCTAGAAAGAAACAGTTTGCCTTGTTGGGAGCCCAATAAGGCTCTTAAAAAACTGCATTTTCCTGCAAGCCTGAGGCAGACATTAAGGGTTACCTAAGCATTTTGGCAAAAACCAACAAAAACATTTCATTAGTATCGACACTGTTGTCGGCATATCAGGGATTTGCTTTTTAGCATTTTGAAATTAAGCAACTTTGGAAAAGTTTTGAGAGTGTCTTTGAAAGAACTCATAAATGCAGAGCAATAGCATACTCAGGAGATTATATGTAAACTTGCTGATGGTAGTGTTCATCAAACTTAGGAATTACAGGAAGACAACTGCCCAAATACTTTAGAGATTCTTCCCATAGTGAAAATACTCTTTAATTTTCTATGTGGTTTATAAATGTCCTCTTATTATGTGGCAAACATTAAGTAAAATGCTACATATCTGGGGCTTAGTTCTCATTATAGATTCATTACATTTACATACAAATGGAAATAATTTGGCTATTTCTCCAGCAACTACAGGACCCTATCAACTCAACATGAAACAACTGTAGCATCAGTCTTTCTCCAGATAGACTCCAAGAGGCAAGATTCGCTGGGAATGTTCTGGAAGGAAAAGGAACAATGGGCTGTTCATGGTCCCTGTATCTTTGTCCAGGAAAATAGACAAAAAAACCAAACAAATGCTCTGGATACAGCCACTGCCTTGTCAGAGGCCCCATTTCTGGTTCTGCCTTCCTTGTCCTCAACACCCTGACTCCACCACAGACACACTTTTACCTATATTTATAACTTCTATGTAGCCTGTTCCTATTTTCCCCATATTTTTTTGGTTAGCGCTTAATATTGTGGGCCTTAGCTTTATTTAATGCTATAGTTCTTTTAAATTTTCTATTAACAGAGGCTTTTTAACATTAAAATATCATCATGTATGTTAATATTACCTGTTTTATTAAAATATTTTTAAAGTGTATTTTCCCAATTTTCTAATTTTTTCTTTCACTTTTCTACTAATTTTGGCATTTATGTAGCTCACTTTTTACCTCATCTAGTTAACTTTCTTTACTTCCATACTTTTTACTGGGACTTTTAGTCTTCCTTCTTTTAAATTTTATATATAAGATAGTTCTCAATTTTCTACTTAGTTTTAATTTTTAGTTTAAGTCCATCTTAACCTTTAACTTTGCTATAAGTTTACCAATCTTCATTTGCTTTTGTAAGAGCCCACAAGGATCCAGGCTGCAGGAGTGCCAACAGAGGAGGACTGTATCATCTCTGCCCTGGCAACAGTAGAGACAATGAGCACGATCACCCAAGCTGCCTCTGCACAAAGACCCCTAATCAATCTCCCTCTCAAGTTAAAGGAGGTATTTCAAGAGACTCTCATCTCTATACACTCTCAGTCCAGGCACCCATTCTGCTACCTTTTTGGCTGGAGCTGGCCGTAAGAGACAGGAGGAACCACCCTATCAGAAAAATTTTAAGAAAAAGGAAAGAATAGCTCTATAAATACAATTCCTGTGTTTTTTCCTTCATAGTACTTAACTCAATCATTATGATATAGTTATGTGTGTTGTTCTTTATTTAAATTCTATCTCTTCCACTAAACTTCTACTAAATGAGGTAGGTAACTGTGTTTCTCTTGATCACTGCTGAATGCCTAGCCCAAGGTTTAGTGTAAAGTACAATTACAAAAAGTATTGTTAAATGGGTAAATGAACAAATGAATAAACTAAATGTCAAATATTTTTAAAGTGAATACTGCTGAATAGGCAGTAAAGTAACTGAAGATTTTCTCACCTTCGACTTTTTTTTTTTTTTTTTTTTTACTGTTTTACTGTTGCTGACTTTAACTGGCACAAGGGTTTTAACACTGAAGTCAGGGACTCTGTAGATACAGTTATAGTGCAATGTATAAAAAGAAGTCAATTAAGGAAGGATATTAAGTAAGGAGAATTTTATTCTATAGACGTTCTTCAAAAAGTAGTTTGTCCAGAACTGGATTGTGCAATGGCTGGGATATGTGTCCCCCACCACCAACAAAATTCATTTGTTGAAATCTAACCCCCAGTGTGATAGTATTCAAGGTGGGGCCTTTGGGAAGTAATTAGGTCTGAGGGTAGAGCCCTCAGGAATGGGATTAGTGCCCTTATAAAGGGGCCCTAGTGAGCTTTCTAGACCCTTCTCCATATGAGAATACAATGAGAGGTTGGCTGTCTGCAACCTGGAAAAGGGTTTTACCAGAACCCGACCTTACTGGCACCCTGATCTCCAACTTCCAGCCTTCATAACTATAAGAAATAAATTTCTGTTGTTTACAAGCCACCCAGTCTATGGTATAAAACAGTTTGAACTAAGACAGAGCACTCACAATATTATCTTGGTTAAATAAGTGTTTGCTTCTTAAACTAAGTTTCAGGTCCTTCTCTCTTTGTTTCTCTAGTTATATTTTTTTAATATCTTGGTGTTTTTACATTAAATGCTTAGACAGATAGTCAGACATTTTCCTAGTCCAACTTTTGGTTAATATTTTAAAAATTTTCTACCCACTTTTACATATATCTCCTGCAAACATACTATTAGATATTTTGAAAGTGATATGTCATTTATTTTGACATAACTACAGATCAAACTTTTAATTAATGAAAGCAGAGATCCTCATAATAAATTTTAACTCAGAACAAACATAGGATTTCTGCTTTTGGATATCTTTAATTGGAACACCTGAATGTCTCTTTATTAGGCATGAATGCCAGCATGCTATTATACAGTATTTTGTTTTTAATGTTAAGGCTCTATTGTTAGATATGGGGAAATATTTATGTTAACTCCCTTTGGGGGATTCTAAACAGAGTACTCTGTCATTTACTTTCTTAGAATCATAGTTGAATAAGATTACAATATTTCATGAGAAAAAGTTTCAAAAGATATTTGCCCCATAAGGAAACTGTTGATAATTTCTTTTTCCATGAAGTATTCAAAAGAACAGCCTATGTATGAAAATTCTTAAACACAGATAATTCTTCATAGTTATTATTTGTTAAGTTCCAACATAAACAATGTCCATAATAACAATGTCCACCTTGCTTCAAGAAGACAGTGCTCTTAAAATTTCAGATGAACATATAGAAGCTATTTGTTTATGTTTGGCATGCTTTGCCTCTAAAATACAGGTTTTGAGCTGGAGTCGTCCTCCACACAATTCCCTTGAACTCTTATTATACGGATCAGTGGCCACCTTGGTTTGGTTAACTCAACAATCAATAATGATCGCAAACTAGAATGCCTTGTGATTTCAGGGAAATGATTATATTCTATGGAGACTGAAGAAAGATGGAAGGTTTTTTAGTAGTTTCTCAAACAGAAAATCCAAACAGAACCTCTCTCTATGGTTTTTCACAATTTCTACTTTAAGTTCTGTTTTCAAAAGATGAAGAGCAATTAGACTCAGATTAGAATTTTGCAGTCAAGTGTTTTCTGTTTGAGATAGCAACAAAAACTCTGTGTGAAGTCACAAAAATACTGATGGCCACTGTTTTTTTGTTCCTAGTCTTCCAGACAGGGTTTGAGAGGGAAGAGAAAATGAAAGAGTGCTAAAAAGCCCAGAAGGAAATGATAGTGATAATTAGCAAGTCAATATTTACCTTAATTTTCATAGTAGTGATAGCATTACACAAACTACTTCTGACCTTCACTAATTTAAAATAGGTATCTTGTAATAATTTGTAGTTTTTATACATACAAAACATTGTCTACAATTCCTAAAATATATTTTGATAAATAGTACATATTGTTGAAATATCAATATTTATGCCAAAGTCAATATAATCACACACAAACTTCTATTTAAATGAATTTATACTTCCCCAAATAATCAAATAACTGAAAAATGCACACTCTAATCTTATCCTACAGTGTCAAAGAAAAATTGCACTGGATGTAGCTAAACAGACAAGGAAGACTTTATTCAAGTGTATTGCAGTAGAGGTCAAGACTATGGCAAAGGGGAGAGAGAGAGACTGAAATCTACTCCTCTAAAACAAAAGTGGGGTGAGCTAGTGGAAAAGTATTGGAAGACGTTTGTGGGGAGGTTGTCAATGTGATTAGGCCAACTGTATGTGCTAACTGACTCTAGAAATTAAGCTTCTACCCTCCCACATAGACTTGGAGAGAGGGGTTCTATCTAGCGTTGATGATTACTTTTCAGAATGATTGCTCCTTGAGAAAGACACTCCTGAGTTCTAAAACCGGCAAGAGGCTGGGAGAAGATTTACATCTTAAGGGAACAAAGAAATAATTTACAGTTGCAAGTTTTCTAAAGAGTTCTAAGAAAAGGGAGGTCAAGAGCTGACAGGAAGAAACCTGGCTAAAGTTTAGTCAAGCTGAGGGGAATATTAAGGCCATCTTGGTCAATAGATAGAAAGAGGAATGTGGCAAAACGGACTGCAAGCTGCAATGGCACATGAAGTAAATGTTGGTATAAACCAAGGACAATTTATGGAGACTTTATATTAAAATGATGAGGTTGCTCTTGTAATTCTCTTACCAACAACTCAGTAATTCGTTATAGTGATTTCTAAAAGATGGTTTGGGTGAAACTGTTAAAAAAAAAAAAAGTCAGTTGGAGGTCAAACTTGACCATTATAGGTTGTATCAGTCAGACTTCAACCAGAAAAACAAAACAAGTAGGGGATATACACTGATGAATTTATTGTAAAAAACTGTTTTATGGAATTTTGGGGGCTGACTAGGCAAGTGTGAAATCTATAGGGCATACTGTTAGGAAGGAGAGGCTAGAAAGTAAGGCATGAGTTAAAGCTGCTATACACAAGCAGTATTTCTTCTCTTTCCAGAAAATCTCAGTACTACTCTTAAGGTCTTTCAGTTGATTACAGCAGACCACCTTGATTACCTAGGATAATCCTCCCTACTTAAATTCAGTTGATTATGAATGTTCATCACATCTACAAAATACCTTCACAACAACACCTAAATTAGTGTTTGATTGAACAACTGAGGACCACAGCCTAGCCAAGTTGACATAATAAACTGCACCATCACATAGGTTGAACTGAGGCATTACCAGAGAGATGTAACAAACGAATTAACATCACCAGTCAAAACAAAGTGGTTCTCCATAAGGGTCTAATTGGTTTGTGTATTTAGATAAGTTAGAATATTTCAATTAATTTTAGAATTTGAGGGGATATATGTCACATGTTTTTCATTGATTCCAGAGCTTTATTCTCTAGAAAAAAATATGACCATAGAAAAAAATATGAACATATATAACATTGTAATACATAACATTATGCTTAATAACACATTATAATTTTTATATGTAATTTTAAAAATATATATTTGTACAAATCTATAGAGTAACCTAAATATTCAGCATTTTATAATGTTCTAATATATACCTTAACTACAAAAAACTATAGTATGATATGAAAATAAAAAGCTTGTTAAAAAAGTGAAGAATGAGTAGCTACTAAAGCATCATAGGAAAATGATATCCAACTTTCACTGTAGAACAGCATTCAAAACTACTGAACATTTTATAAGTGAATTAAATATAGATATTTTAATATTTACTCTTTCATAATATAAATTACTTTAATGTCATTTCTTAATCATATTACAAATTTTTCAAAAGACTGACTAAAATATGACCATTTTCATGATCTTATACTTATTTTGTGTACTGTTTTTCCAGTATGCATTTAAGATTTTGAGATGTAAAAATATGGTTAAATTGAGACTCTCTTTTATTTTTACATATGTCTTTAAATGTAAGAGCTAAAAATCATTATTAGAATAAAGATAACGAGAAGAAAATTAATGTCTGTGTCCAAGAATTCCTCTTCTTTCTCTCAGTCTATATTACTTCAATATACAGTAAGTCCCTACATACAAACGAGTTCCATTCCAAAATTTGTTCGTAAGTCCAACAAAGTTAGGCTAGGTACCCAGCTAATACAATCAGCTATATAGTACTGTACTATAATAGGTTTATAATACTTTTCACACAAATAATACATAAAAAACAAACAAACACAAAAAATAAAGAAAACATTTTTAATCTTACAGTACAGTACCTTGGAAAGTACAGCAGTACAGTACAACAGCTGGCATACAGGAGCTGGCATCAAGTGAACAGGCAAGAAGAGTTAGTGACTGGAGGAGGGAGAGGAGGTGGGAGATGGTAGAGCTGAAGGATCGTCAGCAATAGGAGATGGAGGGCAAGCTGCAATTTCAACTCATGCCTGACATTGATGGCATGGGTTCTGGGTCCTTGCTGGATTCAATTCTATCTACCCTCTTGAAAAAACAATCCAGTGATGTCTGGGTAGTAGCATGTTCACATCTTCAAAAGTTCGCAACTTGAATGTTCCTATGTAGGGGACTTACTGTGATCCCCAAGACTCATAAACGCACGTTCAGCACTGATACCAGTGACTAGCTATTAACAAAAAAAGCACTGAGATGTTATTTAATCAAATGCCCTTAGCATGCAACAAGTGTTATCCTGCATCTCCTAGCCTTTAATGCCTGCTTCAGTGTTCTTATCCAACTCATTCTAAAACTGAATATTTTATGTTAGGTTTTAGTGACTCCTAGTCCTTCCTATTCTTGCCTAGATGTGAAAATTGCCATTTGCCATGAGTTAAGGTTAAAGTAGTCACATTTCTGATAAACAGAATCGGCTCTTCTATTAAGCTCCTTGCATTTCATTTCCATTTTATGTTCTTTACTCCAGAGCATTGCTAACCCCCCAGATGTGCATGGGGCAGGAGGAGAGAGGTGTGGAAAGCAACACACACACATACACAATCCCACCCATACTTAAGAGAATAATAATAGGCTCCTGTGACTCTGGAGACAGGGTGAGAAAAAGAGTAGGTTTGCATAAAATACAAGCAGTCATGAAGAGGACGACAGGGATAGCTGTGAAGCGGAGGCTGCATTCATTCTGATGTGCTAACTCATTGGAAAGTTGCCAGTGAAAACTAGGAAATTCATCTGAATCACTTTAAACCTCTCAGAGGAAATGTGCTATAAAAATTCAAGACAGTGTTGCCATTATTAAAGCTATTATTGCTATCATTTCTCATTATGAACACAAAGTCAGAAAAGGGAAAAAGGCTGGTAAAGAAATCAGACAGATAATAGGGAGGAAGGCTGACAATTATTATTCAGATAGGTAATGAATTTGGTAATGTCTAACCTATATAGTACAATGGATCTGTTGCAATCTTTCTTAGATTGTGAGGAGTAACAAGTTTCAATACAAATGTGGGTATTTAAAAGAAATGACTACCTCAAAGTCTTAGATATCAAGTTTAGCTCTCATAACATCTGTGTGACAGCATTCTATTGATCAGTTTGGGCTGCCATAACAAAATACCATAGACTGGGTGGCTTAAACAACAGCAATTTATTTCTCACAGTTCTGGAGACTGGGAAGTCCAAGATCAAGATGCCTGAAAGGCAGGTTTCATTCTAAGGTCCCTTCTCTTGGCTTCTAGGGGGCTACCATCTCCCTGTGTGCTCTCATGACCTCTCATTTTATTCAAGGAAAGACAAAGCAAGCTCTCTAGTGTCCCTTCTTATAAGGGTACTTATTCCATCATGAGGACCCCATTTTCATGGCCTAACTTAATCCTAATTACCTCTCAAAGGCCCCATCTCTACCATCACACTGGGGCTTAGGGTTTCAACACAAGTATTTGAGGGGAACACAAACATTCAGACCATGACAATTATTATATGTATGGTCTCCACTTAAAGAGAGCTTTAAAAGGGTGCTTTATTCTGAGTGCATAAGCAAGTACAATATTTAAAAATAAAAAGAGAATCCTATGTATTTATCTACCATACCTCACTAGAGTCATAGTGTTTAGTAGATGCTCTTCTTACTATTAAACAAAACCTGTAGATATATAAAAGTCAAGAAATCAAATGTTTTGTTAAAAGACTTCATTTTGAACATCTACTTGAGGATACTTTATAGGGAAATAAAATATTTTATAAGTACAAACATACATGATGACAATATGAAGATAGAAAAGACTGGGGAAGAAAAATAGTCACACTGGAGTAATTAAGTCACCAGGTTTACCCAGGTAAAAATCCCTGTTCAGTAGCTGCCTAAGCAGAATTTACTTATCTGCCATCAGGTCCAGCCTTTACAAACAATCAGATGACAAACAAAAGCAGTCTAAAGAGGAGAGGAAAAAAAATCACTGGTAGCTAAGGACTCTGTTTTTGGTTAACAATTTGGGGAGTTTAAGTCACCAACTTGCCTATTCACCATTCTTCCCCTAGCAAAACATTTTCTAGTTACAAAATGAATAAAAGCTACATTATCACTCATCCATAGTAAATTTCTATTTCTAGGTCACTTTAAGCAGAATGTGCTTGCTCATCAAGGCACACTTTGAAGAGCCTTGTCATAAATACTAAGAGAGGCAGTGAATCAAGTGAAAAGAGAATATGGAATCATATAGAGCTAGATACAAATTCTACCTCAACCATTTAATATATTGGAGTCCTTGGGTAAATATGTAATCTTTCTTATTATGGAAGAATATTTGCATTATTACTTCATTGTATTATCTAATACCACAGAAATACAAAGGATCCTAAGAGACTACTATGAATAATTATATGCCAACAAATTGGATAACCTAGAAGAAATGGAAATTCCTAGAAACATACAACCTATCAAGACTAAATCAGGAAGAAATAGAAAATCTGAACAGTTCAATAATGAATCAGGAGATTTAATCAGTAATCAAAAACCTCTTAACAAACTGAAGTCCAGATGGCTTCACTGGTGATTTTATCAAACATCTAACAAAGAATAATACCAATCTTTCTCAAACTCTTCCTAAATTGAAAAGGAAAGAACACTTCTAAACTCATTTTACAGGCCAAAATTACCCTGATACCAAAGCCAGAAAAGGACAGTAAAAAAATAAAATTACAAGTCAATATCCCTTATGAACATAGATGTAAGAATTCTCAACAAAATGCTAGCAAGCAGAATTTAATGGCACAGTAAAAGTATCCTGTACCACAATCAAGTGGGATTTATCCCTGTAATGCGAGGATAGTTCAACCTAGGCAAATCAATCATTGTGATATACCACATTAACAAAATAAAATATAAAAATCTTTATGATCATCTCAATAGATGCAGAAAAAGCATTTGACAAAATTCAAAATCCTTTCATGATAAAAACTCTCAACAAATTAGGTATACAAAGAATATATCTCAACATAATAAAGGCCATAAATGACAGCCTACAGCTAACGTCGTACTCAATGCTGAAAGCTTTTCGACCAATATCAGGAACAAGACAAGGGTGCGTATTCTTGCCACTTCTATTCAGCATAGTACTGGAAGTCCTAGCCAGAGCAATTAGAGAAGAAAAAGAAATAAAAGGCATTCAAATCAAAAAGGAGGAAATGAAATTGTCTCTTTGCAGATAACATGAATATATTTTTTTTCATACTTCCCTAAGGATGCCAGCAAAAAACTGTTAAAACTAGTAAATGAATTCAGTAAAGTTGCAGGACACACAATCAACATAAAAAATCAGTTGTGTTTTTATACACTAACAAAGAGATACTCAAAAAGAAATTAAGAAAACAATCCCATTTACAGCAGCATCAAAAACAACTAAATATTTATGAAAAAATTTAACCAAGGAAGTAAAAGATCTTTACACTGAAAACTATAAAATACTGATTAAAGAAATTGAAGAAGACACAAATAAATGGAAAGATATTCCATGTCTATGCACTGGGAGAATTAACATTGTTAAAATGCCCATACTACACAAAATGATTTACAGATTCAGTGTAATCCTATCAAAATTCCAATGGCATTTTTCACAGAAATAGAAAAAATAATCTAAAATGCATTTGGAATCACAAAAGATTCCAAATGGCCAAAGCAATCTTGAAAATGAAGAAGAAAGTTGGAGGCATCACACATCCTGATTTCAAACTATATTACAAAACTATAGTAGTCAAAATAGTTTGGCACTGGCATAAAAATAGACATACAGGGCTTCCCTGGTGGTGCAATGGTTAAGAATCCGTCTGCCAATTCCGGAGACACGGGTTCGAGCCCAGGTCCAGGAAGAACCCATGTGCCGTGGAGCAACTAAGCCCATGAGCCCTAGAGCCCGTGCTCTGCTGAGCCCTAGAGCCTGTGCTCTGAAACAAGAGAAGCCACTGCAATAAGAAGCCCACACACTGTGGCCACAACAAGAGAAAGTCCGTGGGCAGCAATGAAGATCCAGTGCAGCCAAAAATAAATAAATGTATTAAAAAAAAGATATACAGACCAAGAGAACAGAATTGATAACCCAGAAACAAACCCATGCATATAGAGTCAATCTTTGACAAGAGTTCCAACAATATGCAATGGGGAAAGGATAGCCTATTCAATAAATGGTGTTAGGAAAACCAAATATCCACATGCGAAAGATTATAAGTGAATCTTTATCTTATACCATACATGAAAATGAACTCAAAGTGGATTAAAGACTTGATATAAGACCTGAAATTGTTAAAGTCCTAGATGAAAATACAGGGGAAAAGTTCCTTGATATCAGTCTTTACAATGATTTCTTGGATATGACACCAAAAACCCAGGCAAAAAAAGCACAAATAAACAAGTGGGACTACATCAAACTTAAAAGCTTCTGCACAGTAAAGGAAACAATCAACAAAATGAAAAAGTAACCTGCAGAATGGGAGAAAATACTAGCAAGCCATATATCTGATAAGAAGCACTATCCAAAATATACAAAGAACTCACACAACTCAACAGCAAACAAAACAAAACAAACAACAACAAAAAAAAACAGATTTTTTAAATGGGTGGAGAACCTGAATAGACATTTTTCCAAAGAAAGCGTACAAATGGTCAACAGACTATGAAAACGTGCTCAACACCCTGGTGGCGCAGTGGTTGAGAATCCGCCTGCCGATGCAGGGGACACGGGTTCGTGCCCCGGTCCGGGAAGATCCCACATGCCGCAGAGCGGCTGGGCCTGTGAGCCATGGCCACTGAGCCTGCGCATCCGGAGCCTGTGCTCCACAACGGGAGAGGTCACAGCAGTGAGAGGCCCGCATAACGGAAAAAAAAAAAAATCATAAATCATCAGAAAAACTCAAATCAAAACCATAATGAGGTATGACCTCACATCTGTTAGGATGGCTATTATCAAAAAGACAAATGACACATATGCTGGCGAAGGTACGAAGAGCAGGGAACATCTGTGCACTGTTTGTAGAAATGTATATTGGTACAGCCAGTAAGGAAAAGAGTATGGTGGGTCCTCAGAAAATTGCAAAAGAACTACATATGATGCAGCAATCCCACTTCCGGGTGTACCCTGAAAGGATATAAAATGACTATCTCAAAGATATACCTACAATTCCATATTCATTGCAGTATTATTCACAGTAACCAAGATGTGAAAACAACCTAAAAATCCACTGGCAGATGAATGGATAAAGAAAATGCAGTACACACACACACACACACACACACACACACACACAATGGAATATTATTCAGCGCTAAAAAAGGAGGAAATCTTGCCATTTGAGATAACATGGATGACCTAGAGGGCACTGTACTAAGTGAAATAAATCAGACAGAGAAAGAAAAATACCATATGATCTCACTTACATGTAGAGTCTAAAACAAAACGAAACAAAAACAAAAAAAGAAGAACTCACAGATACAGAGAATACGTTGGTTGTTGCCATGGGCAGAGGGTGGGAGGTAGGTGATATTGGTGAAGGGGGTCAAAAGGTACAAACCTAAAGCTATAAAATAAATAAGTCATGAGATGTACTGTAGAGTATAGTGACTATAGTAAATAATACTGTATTGCGTATTTGAAAGTTGCTAAAAGAGCAAATCTTAAAAGTTCTCATGACAAGAAAAAAAATGTAATTACGTGTGGTGATGGATTGAGGGATGTTAACTAGATTTATTGTGGTGATCATTTCACAGTTCATACAAACATTTAATCACTACGTTGTACACCTGAAAACTAATATAATATGTCAATTATATCTCAATTTTTTTAAAAAAAGGAAATCCTGCCATTTGTGACTACACGGATAAAAATGGAGAATGTTATGCTAAGCAAAATAAGCCAGGCAAAGAAAGACAAATGATTCATGATCTCACTTACATGTAGAACCTTTAAAAAAAAGTTTCAACTCATAGTGACAGAGAGTAGAACAGAGGTTACCAGAGGTTGGGGAGTTAGGGGTGGGGAGAGGCAGGTAGGGGAAAAGTGGAGCTAATGGTGGAAGAGTACAAATTTTCAGTTACAAGATGAATAAATTCTGGAAACCTAATGTACAGCATACTGACTATAGTTATATTATAGTTAATATAGTTAATTATAATATAGTTAATTATAATGTATTGTATACTTGAAATTTGCTGAGAGTCGATATACACAAACACAAAATGTAACTCTGTGAGGTGATGCATATGTTTATCAGCTTGATTGTGGTACCATTTCACAATGTATACATATATCAAAACATCACATTGTATAACCTAAATATATACAATTTTTATTTCTCAAGCATACCTCAATAAAGCTGGAAAAATAAACTAATTAATTAATTTAAAAATTACTCTATTATATTCCTATTTTTTTAAAGGTATTTAAGTTCTAAACACAAAACATCTCTGATAACATTGCCCTTTTCCATCTCCCCCACCACTCTCTGTTGTTAACACCTTCTCATTTTAGACATTATGTCCTCTGGGACACCTGTCCAGGTGCCCATGTCTGGGTTCAGTCACTCTTCTCTCTCCTTGTACTTCTTCATACTTTATCAACCAATTATTTACTTTTGCATATTTCCATTAGACTGTAAACTCTATGTCTTCCTCACCACACTAGGCACTTAACAATTATTTGTTGAATGAATAAACAAAGAAATTATTTCATATTTCAGAATGTCTCTTTGAAACCCTCAAAATACAGATTTTCTACTACACACTTAGTTTGCAACCTTCTCTCTCCTTTAATCTTTTATGTAACTAAGCTAGCTAATTTATTGCTTATTATTTCATTGAATTGTCTTACTTTTTTCAATATGTTCCATCAAAATACACTGTCCTTTTTAAAACTAGACATTGAATATTAGGGAGCCAGGTAAAATTATGATAATAAATTACTTGATGATTTCAGGTAGATGGAATAATCACCTGGATTGTGAGTGGCAGTTCAACTCCTATTGTCCATGCCTAAAACAGACTACCTGACTCAGGCTTATAAGACAGAAAATCAATCCCATAAAGTTATTTTGATGGTCAGTTCTAAATTAGGTCAGCTGTTTAGAAAAAGGATTGTTTGGCAATTCCTTTGACAGAATTAATATTTTAATAAAGTAACTGAATGTTCTAGATATAAGGGACAAGAAAGTCAGTCCTCATCTAAAAGACCCAGAATTACTAAGTCACATAAAGAGTAACGGCAAAGTTATACTTCAGGACTTAAGACTTTCAATTCAATTTTCTTTCTATATCAATATCAAATCAAGAGTTAACATGAGTTGTTATACTAATTCAGTCTCCTGTCTACCAAATCCATTATCTAACTGCTTCTTTCATGTTTCTGTTATAATGGATTTATACCAATACAAATTCCTCTGTGGAAGGAAACATACCCTACTTTGTCCCCTAGTCTCTAGCTGTGTAGGCTCATAATAAACTCTTTGATAATGAGAGAACTCCATCTATCTCTTTTATCTACCCACCCCCCACCAAACCAGGCACAGGCAAGCCTTCTTACCACAGGGGGAATGTGAAAACAACTTATTCAGAAATCTGTTCTTCTGAAAAGCAACTGAATCTTCCAGAGAATCCTACTTCACTCCACTCTTCAGCACCCATCACTCACAACCCCAGTGTGAACCACTGCCCCCACCACCACCACTTGCCTAATCAGGGAGCCATTTTCATTTTCATCCAGATCAAACCAACATGAGAAATTTTCTGGGTCATTATTCCCTGGGTGAAAAATTCAGTTTTAAAAAAAGCCATAGAGCTATGTGTACACTTGTAAAATCTGTTTTATTTACCTAGTTAAAAGTTCACACATTACCTGAGCAAATATTAGAATGCTATATTAAATACTGTTAAGCTCTTGGTATATTTGTATTTTGACATATTCACCACTCTTCCCAGGTTTATGTTATCTGCAAATTTGATGGGTTATGTCACAAACGTATGCATCAAAGTAACTGATGATAATGTTGAACAGAAAAAGAAACCTTAATTTATGTTCCGTAAACTTGCAAGGACAGGGGCAGGTCACTAAGGGTAGGAGGCAGAATTCATCTGTGTCACTGCTCAAAGAAGATAGTGATTTTTTCTTTCAAAAACCAAAAACCCGGGCTTCCCTGGTGGCACAGAGGTTGGGAGTCTGCCTGCTGATGCGGGGTACGTGAGTTCGTGCCCCAGCCCAGAAGGGTCCCGCATGCCGCAGAACGGCTGGGCCCATAGACTGTGGCCGCTGGGCCTGCGCATCCGGAGCCTGTGCTCCGCAGTGGGAGAGGCCACAGCAGTGAGAGGCCCGGCCCACATACCACAAAAATAAACTAATTAATTAATTAATTAATTAATTTTTAAAAACATGCTCTTTCTATAAAGAATATATTTCATTAATGCAGGTTAATTAAAAATTTCTTATCACCCTACATGTTGTAATATTACAATTCTATACTATTTAAAGAATTCAGTGATATTTTCTTTTTTTGAATTTTATTTTTTATATACACGGTTCTTATTAGTTATCCATTTTATACGTATTAGTGTACATATGTCAATCCCAATTCCCAATTCATCACACCACCAGCACCCGCTCCACCACGTTCCTCACTTGGTGTCCATGCGTTTGTTCTCTACATCTGTGTCTCTATTTCTGCCCTGCAAACCGGTTCATCTGTACCATTTTTCTAGGTTCCACATATATGCATTAATATATGATATTTGTTTCTCTCTTTCTGACTTACTTCACTCTGTATGATAGTCTCTAGATCCATCCACATCTCTACAAATGACCCAATTTCGTTCCTTTTTACGGCTGAGTAATAGTCCATTGTATACATGTACCACATCTTCTTTATCCATTCATCTGTCGATGGGCACTTAGGTTGCTTCCATGACCTGGCTTTTGTAAATAATGCGGCAATGAACATTGGGGTGCATGTGTCTTTTTAAACTATGGTTTTCTCTGGGTATATGCCCAATAGTGGGAGTGCTGGGTCCTATGATAATTCTATTTTTAGTTTTCTAAGGAAGCTCCATACTGTTCCCGATAGTGGCTGTATCAATTTACATTCCCACCAACATGCAAGAGGGTTCCCTTTTCTCCACACATTCTCCAGCATTTGTTGTTTGTAGATTTTCTGATGATGCCCATTCTAACTGGTGTGAGGTGATACCTCATTGTAGTCTTGATTTGCATTTCTCTAATAATTAGTGATGATGAGCAGCTTTTCATGTGCATCTTGGCCATCTGTATGTCTTCTTTGGAGAAATGTCTATTTAGGTCTTCTGCCCATTTTTTGATTGGATTGTTGTTTTTTTTAATATTGAGCTGCATGAGCTGTTTATATATTTTGGAGATTAACCTTTTGCCCATTGATTCATTTGCAAATATTTTCTCCCTTCTGAGGGTTGTCATTTCATCTTGTTTGTAGTTTCATTTGCTGTGCAAAAGCTTTTAAGTTTCATTAGGTCCCATTTATTTATTTTTGTTTTTATTTCCATTACTCTACAAGGCGGATCAAAAAAGATCTTGCTGTGATTTATGTCGAAGAGTGTTCTTCCTATGTTTCCCTCTAAGAGTTTTACAGTGTCCAGTCTCACATTTAGGTCTCTAATCCATTTAGAGTTTATTTTTGTGTATGGTGTTAGGGAGTGTTCTAATTTCATTCTTTAACATATAGCTGTCCAGTTTTCCCAGGACCACTTATTGAAGAGACTGTCTTTTCTCCATTGTATATCCTTGCCTCCTTTGTTATAACTTAGTTGACCATAGGTGCGTGGGTTTATCTCTGGGCTTTCTATCCTGTTCCATTGACCTATATTTCTGTTTTTGTGCCAGTACCATACTGTCTTCATTACTGCAGCTTTGTAGTATAGTCTGAAGTCAGGGAGTCTGATTCCTCCAGCTCTGTTTTTTTACCTCATGACTGCTTTCGCTATTCGGGGTCTTTTGTGTCTCCATACAAATTTTAAGATTTTTTATTCTAGTTCTGTAAAAAAAGGCCATTGGCAATTTAATAGGTATTGCATTGAATCTGTAGATTCTTTGTGTAGTAGAGTCATTTTCACAATATTGATTCTTCCAATACAAGAACATGGTATATCTCTCCATCTGTTGGTATCACTTTTAATTTCTTTCAACAGTGTCTTATAGTTCTCTGCATACAGGTCTTTTGTCTCCCTAGGTAGGTTTATTCCTAGTTTTTTATTCTTTTTGTTGCGATGGTAAATGGGAGTGTTTCCTTAATTTCTCTTTCAGATTTTTCATCATTAGTGTATAGGAATGCAAGAGATTTCTGTGCATTAATTTTGTATCCTGCTACTTTACCAAATTCATTGATTAGCTCTAGTAGTTTTCTGCTGGCATCTTTAGTGTTCTCTACATATAGTATCATGTCATCTGCAAACAGTGACAGTTTTACTTCTTCTTTTCCAATTTGTATTCCTTTTATTTTCTTTTCTTCTCTGACTGCCGTGGCTAAGACTTCCAAAACTATGTTGAATAATAGTGGCAACAGTGGACATCCTTGTCTTGTTCCTGATCTTAGAGGAAATGTTTTCAGTTTTTCACCATTGAGAATGATGTTTGCTGTGGGTTTGTCATATATGGCCTTTATTATATTGAGGTAGGATCCCTCTATGCCCACTTTCTGGAGAGTTTTTATCATAAAGCAGTGTTGAATTTTGGCAAAAGCTTTTTCTGCATCTATGGAGATGATCATATGGTTTTCATTAATCAATTTGTTAATATGGTGTATCACATTGATTGATTTGCATATATTGAAGAATGCTTGCATCCCTGGGATAACTCCCACTTGGTCATAGTGTATGATCCTTCAATGTGTTGCTGGATTCTGCTTGCTAGTATTTTGTTGAGGATTTTTGCATTTATATTCATCAGTGATATTGGTCTATAATTTTCTTTTTTTGTAGTATCTTTGTCTGCTTTTGGTATCAGGGTGATGGTGGCCTCACAGAATGAGTTTGGGAGTATTCCTTCGTCTGCAATTTTTTTGAAGAGTTTGAGAAGGGTGGGTGCTAGCTCTTCTCTAAATGTTTGATAGAATTCACCTGTGAAGCCATCTGGTCCTGGACTTTTGTTTGTTTGGAGATTTTTAATCACAGTTTCAATTTCATTACTTGCGATTGGTCTGTACATATTTTCTATTTCTTCCTGGTTCAGTCTTGGAAGGTTATACCTTTCTAAGAATTTGTCCATTTCCTCCAGGTTGTCCATTTTATTGGCATAGTGTTGCTTGCAGTAGTCCCTTAGGATGCTTTGTATTTCTGCAGTGTCTGTTGTAACTTCTCCTTTTCATTTCTAATTTTATTATTTGAGTCCTCTCCCTCTTTTTCTTGATGAGTCTAATGGTTTATCAATTTTGTTTATCTTTTCAAAGAACCAGCTTTTACTTTTATTGATCTTTGCTATTGTTTTCTTTGTTTCTATTTCATTTACTTCTGCTCTGATCTTTATGATTTCTTTACTTCTACTAACTATGGGTTTTGTTTGTTCTTCTTTCTCTAGTTCCTTTAGGTGTAAGGTTAGATTGTTTATTTATGATGTTTCTTGTCTCTTGAGGTAGGTTTGTATTGCTATAAACTTCCCTCTTAGAACTGCTTTTACTACATCCCATAGGTTTTGGATCATCATGTTTTTGTTGTCATTTGTCTCTAGGTATTTTTTGATTTCCTCTTTGATTTCTTCAGTGATCTCTTGGTTATTTAGTAACATATTGTTTAGCCTCCATATGTTTGTGTTTTTTACATTTTTTTCCCTGTAACTGGTATCTAATCTAATAGCATTGTGGTCAGGAAACACGCTTGATATGATTTCAATTTTCTGAAATTTACTGAGGCTGGATTTGTGACCCAAGATGTGATCTATCCTGGAGAATGTTCCGTGCACACTTGAGAAGAAAGTGTAATCTGCTGGTTTTGGATGGAATGTCTTATAAATATCAATTAAATCTATCTCATGTATTGTGTCATTTAAAGCTTGCATTTCCTTCTTAATTTTCTGTTTGAATGATCTGTCCGCTGATGTAAGTGAGGTGTTAAAGCTCCCACTATTATTGTGTTACTGTCGATTTCCTCTTTTATAGCTGTTAGCAGTTGCCTTATGTATTGAGGTGCTCCTATGTTGGATGCATATATATTTATAATTGTTATATCTTCTTCTTGGATTGATCCCTTGATCATTATGTAGTGTCCTTCCTTGTCTCTTGTAACATCATTTATTTTAAAGTCTATTTTATCTGATATGAGTATTGCTACTCCAGCTTTCTTCAGATTTCCATTTGCATGGAGTAGCTTTTTCCATGCCCTCATTTTCAGTCTGTATGTGTACCTAGGTCTGAATTGGTCTCTTGTAGACAGCATATATATGGATCTTGTTTTTGTATCCATTCAAGCAGTCTGTGTATTTTGGCTGGAGCATTTAATCCATTCACATGTAAGGTAATTATCGAAATGTATGTTCCTATTACCATTTTCTTAATTGTTATGGGTTTGTTTTTGTAGGTCCTTTTCTTCTCTTGTGTTTCCCACTTAGAGAAGTTTCTTTAGCATTTGTTGTAGAGCTGGTTTGATGGTGCTGAATTCTCTTAGCTTTTGCTTGTCTGTAAAGCTTTTGGTTTCTCCGTCATACCTGAATGATATCCCTGCCAGGTAGAGTAATCTTGGTTGTAGGTTCTTCCCTTTCATCACTTTAAACATGTCATGCCACTCCCTTCTGGCTTGTTGAGTTTGTGCTGAGAAATCAGCTGTTAACCCTATGGGAGTTCCCTTGTATGTTATTTGTCATTTTTCCCTTGTTGCTTTCAATAACTTTTCTTTGCCTTTAATTTTTGCCGATTTGATTACTATGTGTCTGAGCGTGTTTCTCCTTGGGTTTATCTTGCCTGGGACTCTCTGCACTTCCTGGACTTGGCTGGCTATTTACTTTTCCATGTTAGGGAAGTTTTCAACTATAATCTCTTCAAATATTTTGTGTCCTTTCTCTCTCTCTTCTCCCTCTGGGACCCCTATAATGTGAATGTTGTTGTGTTTAATGTCGTCCCAGAGGTCTCTTAGGCTGCCTTCATTTCTTTTTGTTCTTTTTTCTTTATTCTGTTCCGCAGCAATGAATTCCACCATTTTGCCTTCCAGGTCACTTATCCATTCTTCTGCCTCACTTATTCTGCTATTGATTATTTCTAGTGTATTTTTCATTTCAGTTATTGTGTTGTTTATCTATTTGTTTGTTCTTTAAATCTTCTAGGTGTTTTTTAATTCTTCTAGGTCTTTTTTAAACATTTCTTGCATCTTCTCAATCTTTGCCTCCATTTTTTCCTGAGGTCCTGGGTCATCTTCATTATAATTATTCTGAATTCTTTTTCTAGAAGGTTGCCTATCTCCACCTCATTTAGTTGTTTTTCTGGGGTTTTGTCTTGTTCCTTCATCTGGTACATAGCCCTCTGCCTTTTCATCTTGTCTATCTTTCTGTGAATGTGGTTTTTGTTCCACAGGCTGCAGGACTGTAGTTCTTCTTGCTGCTGCTGTCTGCCCTCTGGTGGATGAGGCTATCTAAGAGGCTTGTGCCAGTTTCCTGATGGGAGGACTGGTGGTGGGTAGAGCTGGCTGTTGCTCTGGTGGGCAGAGCTCAGTAAAACTTTAATCTGCTTGTCTGCTGATGGGTGGGCCTGGGTTCCCTCCCTGTTGGTTGTTTAGCCTGAGGCAACCCAACACTGGAGCCTATCCTGGCTCTTTGGTGGGGCTAATGGCAGACTCTGGGAGGGCTCATGCCAAGGAGTACTTCCCAGGACTTCTGCTGCTAGTGTCCTTGTCCTCACGGTGAGACACAGCCACGCCCTGCCTCTGCAGGAGACCCTCCAACACTAGCAGGTAGGTCTGGTTCAATCTGCTATGGGGTCACTGCTCCTTTCCTGCGTCCTGATGCACACACTACTTTGTGTGTCCCTTCCACAAGTGGAGTCTCTGTTTCCCCCAGTCCTGTCGAAGTCCTGCAGTCAAATTCTGCTAGCTTTCAAAGTCTGATTCTCTAGGATATCCTCCTCCCATTGCCAGACCCCCAGGTTGGGAAGCCTGACGTGGGGCTCAGATCCTTCACTCCAGTGGGTGGACTTCTGTGGTATAAGTGTTCTCCAGTTTGTGAGTCACCCACGCAGCAGTTATGGGATTTGATTTTATTGTGATTGCGCCCCTCCTACCATCTCATTGTGGCTTCTCCTTTGTCTTTGGATGTGGGGTATCTTTTTTGGTGAGTTCCAGTGTCTTCCTGTCGATGATTGTTCAGCAGTTAGTTGTGATTCTGGTGCTCTCGCAAGAGGGAGTGAGAGCACGTCCTTCTATTCTGCCATCTTGAACCAATCTCACATTCTGTGCTATTTTCAATCACACCTTCAATAAAATATATACCTGACACTTCCTTCAAAGACAGCACATAGAAATTCTGAAAGCTGCCTGCAAACCTGCGGTTGAGGATTTCCAGACCTCCAAAGCCTGAGTGCTCAAAATATCAAACTTCTCAGGGCAATCTCCGTGCTAAATCAGAGATTTCCAGGAACAGGGCCCTACTCATTTCAGAATATCAATAGTGTTTTTATGCTGTTTTCCTGTGAACAAATATGTATTACCTTCTTACTGTGTACTAAGTAATGTTGTCACTTAGAATATATATAAATTTTAAAAACATATTACCTATCTTCAAGGTTATCTCAATGTAGTGAGAAAGAAAGACATGTAAATAAACAAATGCAATAAAGAGAGTATTGTATGTATAAGTATCCACATGGTATCAGAAATATACAAGGGGAAAAAGTATCAATTCTGCCAGGAAATATCAGAAAAGTATGTATAGAGTCAGAAACAGTTTAATCAAGTTGTAAATAATAATAGCAATGAGAACAGCAGCAAGGCAGGTGAAATGTACTATGCTTATCTCACTTAATCCTCTTGACATCCTATATGATAGGTACTATTATTATCCCAACTTTACAAGTTAGAAACTGAGGAACAGTGCGATTAATTAACATTAACCCATAGCTAGTAAACAACGGAGCTGAGACTTGAACCCAGGATTTTCTGGCTCCAGAGCAGACATACTTAAATATTGCAATATCAGAGATATTTCAGATGACACACATGCTGTTAGGAGAGGGAAACTTAGGGAAAGAGACCTAAAGAGAGAGAGAGAGAGAGAGAGAGAAATTAAATACAATAATTTCTCTGGGTAAGTGGTAATATCCCTAACAGAAAACGGAATATGAGAAGGGAAGGAAGCAAAGATGTAGTGAAGATAAGAAAGATGATGTGCCAGATTTTGACCATACTGAATTTTAGTGTCTGTGAGACATCCAGGGGCAGTGCCTAGGAGTCAGAGGATGTATGAGTCAGAGTTTAGGAGACACGTTGAGCTCAGGCATGGGGTTTACTCTCTAGGTCCTAGATGTGTCTCACCTACATGCACATTTGAAATATAAAAGTGGTTAAAACTATGCTTCCAAGAAGAATGTATATTATGAGAAGAAGGGCAACAATAGGGATCTGAGAAATATCATTATTTAGACTAAAATAGAATAGTGGTTAAAAATCCCGTTTTATGAGCTCTCACAATCTCTGTGTACTTTTTCTTTATAATATTATCAATGGTGCAAATTTACAATTGTTGACAACTTATTTGAATAATTTCTTATACTCAATGAGTCAAGCCCCCTGGACTTAGGGGTTAGCTTTTGCTAACCATTCATTGTATTTCAAGCACTTAGCATGATGTCAGCACATGATAGGTGCTCAATACTGAATAAATGAGGAAAGGAAACAGATAAACTCATTAGAAATGTGGAAAGAGAGGCATGATAGAGTGCTGTCAAGAGATTCCAAGGTTTCTAGAATAGAATATACAGTTAGAATAGAAATGAATCTTTGAAAACCATTTGGCATCCTCACTATAACACAAGAAGAAGCACTATAACAAGAGAGTAGAAAGCCCTAAGAGGGCAATAACCTAGATGAAACTGAAAAAGAACTGAGTAAAACAAGGGAGAATTAAAAGAAATCTAAAAATAAAACACAGGATCAATATGTCTATTGGAAGCAACAAATGGAAGAACAGACACTGCAAAAACCTATTACTGAAATACATAGGGCAAACTTGAGAAGCTTCATCAAAAATATAGAGGAAAAGGAAAGGCATTAAAGCTATGCAAATACTAAGAATAAAAAATGGACACTCAACATAACAATCATGGATATCCTTTAAAATAAGCAAAACAATTAAACAGAAGCAACATCAAAATTATAATAGATGAAAACTTTTCTGAATTAAAAAAATGAATATGCAAATAGATGTGGCTCACCAGATCTAGATAAAATCTAAGAAAGGTATTCTACATGCAAACACTCCTGAGTAAATTCTTGAGTTACCAACAGAAATAAAAATCCTCTGATAGGGTTTCCCTGGTGGCACAGTGGTTGGGAGTCCGCCTGCCGATGCAGGGGACACGGGTTCATGCCCCAGTCCGGGAAGATACCACGTGCCATGGAGCGGCTGGGCTCGTGAGCCATGGCCATTGAGCCTGCGCATCCAGAGCCTGTGCTCCGCAACGGGAGAGACCACAACAGTGAGAGGCCCACATACCGCAAAAACAAAACAAAACAAAAAAATCCTCTGATAATCCAGAAATTTCCTTTAAATAGAAATGTAAAAACTATTCTTAAAATAAAATAAACACAGTGAATAATGCATACATTAATAACGATAAATTGTATCCAAACCTCTAGTTTTTAATCAACTAGACATGTTGTGAGGAAAAGAGAAGAGGAGAGGGTTTCAGATGCAACTTCAAAATGTTTAATAAAATTCTTTATCTCACTTTCAGGGGACTTCAAAGATCCTATTTCATTCCTGACTTTGATAACTAGATAAATATAGCTTCAAAGAACTGCCCCCCTCCATGTCCCAATCAATTCCAAAAAGCATTAACTGCACAGTTCACATTTTCTAACTGCAATCCACTAAGGCTTGAAACTCTTTTTTTTTAATGTTTAACGGAGAAAAATTAAATCTTGGTAACTGAAAATACTCTTAACATTCTCCTAAATAACCACTGATTCAAAGCAAATCTATAATGAGAGACTACTTGAAAAATAATAAAAATGGGCCCATAATATCAAAACCTGGGGGCCTCCCTGGTGGCGCAGTGGTTGGGAGTCCGCCTGCCGATGCGGGGGATACGGGTTCGTGCCCCGGTCTGGGAGGATCCCATATGCCGCGGAGCGGCTGGGCCCGTGGGCCATGGCCGCTGGGCCTGCGGGTCCGGAGCCTGTGCTCCGCAGCGGGAGAGGCCACAGCAGTGAGAGGCCCGCATACCGCAAAAAAAAAAAAAAAAAAAAAAAAAAAAATCAAAACCTGGGATTGATTTCCAGGTCTGATTTCAGACATAAATTCAAAGTTTTCAATGCTTTTTCAACATTATTTATAATATTAAAAATTGAAACAGCATAAGAAAAATAAGGCAATAGTTATTCAAATATTAAAACATATTTTTAAATGGCATAGAAAAAAGTTCACAAAGTAACATAATGTGTCGGGGCTTCCCTGGTGGCGCAGTGGTTGAGAGTCCGCCTGCCGATGCAGGGGACACGGGTTCGTGCCCCGGACTGGGAAGATCCCACATGCCGCAGAGTGGCTGGGCCCGTGAGCCATGGCTGCTGAATCTGTGCGTCTGGAGCCTGTGCTCCGCAACGGGAGAGGCCACAACAGTGAGAGGCCTGCGTACCACAAAAAAAATAATAATAATAATATAATGTGTAAAATGTAGTATCCAAAACTAAGTATATTACCATATGTGGTTAAATGAGAGGTGACATGCCATAATAACTTCTCTGAAAATTCAGAGAGAAATAGAAAGCAAAGGAATAGAGAAATAACTGCATAAATATATCTGAGAAAAGCAAAGTTTTTGACCAAATATACTTTCTACATGTCAAATCATTTTTTTAAAAAAGTTCAGATCTGGCTGATGTAATTTTAAACGTCTTACCCTCAATACAATTTTCTAAACAGGCATATAAAATTTTCAGTACTCAGTGTGTTGATATTATTTTCTTTTCAATATGCTAAAATTAATCTACTATGATTGTGACCAATCTTAGGAAAACTCATACATCTAATCTCTACGGAGTTGTAACAGAGACAAATGATTTGATCTCCATGGACATAGATGTCATTGCATATTCTAAAGATAAGTTTTAAGAACAAGAACTGAAAATGGATAGGCCATATTAGGTCAAATCTCATTATAACTATCTCTAAAAAACCTATGAAACAAAACTGAAAGTTAATAGTAGTAAGTGAGTAAAAAGAGAAATCAGATTTTCTAATGAAATAGAATTCTGCAGTTCATATCACTTATGGCAATTATTTCACTTCAGCCTGGTAGAAAGTCTTCAGTAGCCAGCAAATTCAATATGAAAATTGGTGCTATTTAACAAAGTATCCAGAATTCACAATAACACTAGCTTTTAAAATTAATACCAGGCATTGAATATTAAGGTCAATGTCAGCACACATCCATTCAAAGTCGCGAGCTAAGTCAGTTTTACTAGAGATCTGTGCCAATAGCACACTTTGTGCCTGCCCAGGATTTTATTTTTTGTTTTAATTTTTACTGAAATAATTCACAGTGTTGTGATAATTTCAGATCTACAGCAAAATGCTTCAATAAACATATATATATGTTTATTTCTCCCTCAATGAGAGCAGCATCATTACTGCCAAGTACATTAAGGTATAGTAAGGCATACATAAAACAGAAGGTAATTATAGAGTATTGTGAAAGTTCATAATTTGCAACCCTCAAAAGGGAGGGGATATCTGTATATGTATGGCTGATTCATTTTGTTGTGCAGTGGAGGCTAACACAACATTGTAAAGCAACCATACTCCAATAAAAATTAATTTTAAAAAAGAGTATATGTAGATTTTAGTAATCACAGTAGATAAATATTACCTTTGGAATATTTACATGAAACTTCACAAAGAATCAGCCTGTGAATAAAAGCTTCAAAACATGAATTTTTTGCTCACTGGCATTATCTCTCCTTTTCCAGTCATTATAGGAAATGTCCTTACAAGAAGTGACAAGAAAAGGACCATCACATTTTTATAGTAGCAGATAAAATTCACTAATACTGGTTTCCTCTCCCCTCTGTGCATGGTAGGCAGAATAACAGCCACACAAAGAATGCATGTCTAACCGTAAATATGTTAAGTTACACAGCAAAGTGGATATGAAGGTTGCAAATGGAGTCAAACTTGCTAATCAGCTGACCTCAAAGTGGGGAGATTATACTGGATTGTCTGAGTGGGATTATCACAAGGGTCCTTACAAGTGAAATAGGGAGGCAGGAAACTCAGTTAGAGAGACTATTGAAGATGCTACACTGCTGGCTTTAAAAATGGATTGGAAACCATGAGTCAAAGAATGCAGGCAGCCACCCAAAGCATATAAGGCGAGGAAGCAGATTCATTCCTAGAGCCTCCAGAAGGCACTCAACAGCCCATCATCTTGATTTTAACCCAGTGAGACCTGTGTCAGACTTCTGACCTCCACAGAATTGTGATATAATAAATTTGTGTTGTTTAAGCCACTGTTTGTAGTAATTTGAAGCAATTCTTACACTGAAGGAGGATACTAATAAAATCCTAAGGAAAATAACTGCAGAAGAAGTTTGCCTTCTCCTCAAATGGTAACCATGAGAAAAGAAAGGTGTTTCTTGGAGTTATGGCTATTTGGGAAAATTAAATAAATTTATAATTTTATGTGAGAACATGTATTTTAAAAGGAAAATTACACTTTAATTATCAGTCTATGTATTGTCAACACAAAGGCTTATTTATCTAAGGTTAAACTTCACATAGACAGTTAACACTTATACATAACAAATGAATTTCAAGTTTCAGGTACTTTCAATTGAATTGTTACTCTGAATGTTTTAAAATTTTATCATTTTGTAAGCTTCTATATGAAAATGTTCCATTTTTACTTTCCCTCTATATTTTCATGTCTTCTCCGATGAGTTCTCTTGTGTCTTTGCTCCCATATTGTCACTCAGAGTGACATGAAAATATAGAGGGAAGTTAATTTGTTATTTACACAAACTGACTTCTCTCATATTTTTGGTCTTCCCTTTCTTCTTCATACTTCCTGCACACATTTCCTTGATCCTGTATCTTTATGCCTCCCCTTTGGCATCAAACGTGGTTCTGAGTTTCAACCAACCAACCGACCAACCAACAAATAAACAAGTTTTGGCCAATTTAAAGAGAAACAATTTACTAAAAATATATTACCAAGTGCTGGTGAGAGTGTAGAGCAACTCTCCTTGCAGGGCTGATGGAAATATTAATTGGTAACATCATTCTGGCAAATTGTTTAGAAATGTATTTGTGGACTATGAAGGGAAAAAACAGCTAAACCATGATGAAAAGCTACTCCTATGAGGACACCTCTATCACTGGCCCAGGGTACAGACAACAGAACCTACAGTGCCACCACTAACAACTTAGCTTTCTGGACACTTCACAGAACAAGGGTAACTGCTGCCTCTGTGGCCTGCGTGTAGCTACTGCTTCTAACGCCAACTCAACAGTGGTCCCAGACCCTGCCCCATAAAATAGATTACCCAAAACACAGGAAAAGGTTTCACAGGCCGAGTAACCAAAAAGCAACCAAATGTTCCATATTTCTCCTATCACATCTTACACCTGCAACTATCTCATTTTGACTATCTTTTTACCTCAAAAATGTCTTACTTAATAACCTTATGTGTCTTCACAGAATCAACCCCCACCTGCATACCAAAGGCTCCCAAATTTGTGCCTCTGGCTTGGCTATTGTGGGACTTCCACCAAGTCTCAACGTGGGTTCTTTTTCAGATCAAATATCGTTTTCTTTAAAAAAAAAAAATTCCTGTCTTGGCCACTCACAAACACATCTAGAGAATGTGATCTCCTTTCACATACAAACTGGGATTACTTATACTCTGTTCTCACTGGAGACCTCAGTCATGACTAGCGTGCTATCTGACTAGTTTCCAAAGCTTGGCTGAGACAGCTAATATTTAAGAAAGACATTCTGAAGGGTAGATAAATATTTATTCTTCAAAATTCTTCACTTTATCCTTGTATTAAACTACCTATCCAGAATAATGACACTCTGACCTCCCAAAGGATTGCTTTTATTATATAAAATTGATTTTAAAAATTATAATAATTACCTGGGGAAATCTTTTCTTGGCAAAACAGATATCAAGGTTATAATTTAAAAATTTACTCCATACTCTCACACAAAATTTCTCATGATAAATTTTTCTTAGAATGTCCAGAAATAAAGTTTGTTTCTTATGAAGAAATTTATGCTTGTTACCACAATAAAACAAAACTATGCAAACACATTTATTCTGTTTACCCATTTTTGCACTCAGTTGTGTTAGTGTTCATCACCAATTGTGTTGATGCTTGTGTCTCCTGCTCTACCTTTACTTCATAGTTATTATTTTTAACTTTTTATTAATTTAATCAAAATTATCTACTGCATTTCTACGATAAGCCTAGCACTCTTCTAGGTACTGAGTATACAATAGGGAAGACATAAGAGACAAAAATCCCTGTCATTGTGGAATTTGCATTCCAGTAGAGATAAGACTGAAAATAAATATGCAAGATATATAACACAGGCATACCTCATTTTATTATGCTTAATAATAAAATTGAAGATAATTCATTTTTTACAAATTGAAGGTTTGTGGCAATGCTGCATCAAGCAAATCTACTGGTACCATTTTTCCAACAGCATTTGTTCACTGCATGTCTCTGTATCACATTTTGGTAATTCTCACAATATTTCAAACCTCCCACCAGCAAAAAGATTATGATATGCTGAAGGCTCAGATAATGGTTAGCATTTTTTAGCAAAAAAGTATTTTTTAATTAAGGTAGTACATTGTTGTTTTAGACATATGCTATTGCATACTTAATAGACTACGGTATAGTATAAACATAACTTTTATATGCACTAGGAAATCAAAAAATTCATGTAACCCACTTTATTGTAATATCCACCCTACTGTGGTGGTCTAGAACCAAACCTGCAATATCTGTAGTATGCCCGTATATGAGATGGTGGTAAGTGCCATGGAAAAATAAAGACAGAAAAGAAGGATTGAACATGAGAGGACTTAACAAATTTTAAACATGGTAGTCAACTGAAAGGTGACAGTGGAGAAAGGCCAGTGAGGCAAGAGTGGAAGGAGCAAGGAGGCGAGGAGGAGGGTAGAAAGAACTAAGAAAGGCGAAATCATATGAAGTCTTTTACTCTTAGATGGGAAGCCAGTGAGAAGCTTTGAACAAAGAAGCAACATGGTTAGACTTCAGTTTTAAAAGAATAGGTCTGACTACTATGGGAAAACAATCAGTAGCTGAAGGAGAGAGAAGAGTTAAATGGCTACCGCAAATCAAGAGTGGCTTGGATCACACAGAAGGATATGATCAAGAGGAGAGTTGGATAAAATACAAAATAATTCATGAAAATTCATGAGAAATTTAAGGATGGGTAAAACTTAGAGGGAAGAGAAAATATCAGAGAACCAGAATGGCTTAAGATTTCTTTATAACACTGGATGGTAGAAGAAAATAGAGGAATGCCTTCAAAATTCTGGAGGAATTTTTTTCAAACTAAACCCAACCCAAAAGCAGAATAAAAGACATCTTTAATAAGGTAGAACCACCATACAACCTCTTTCGGGGAGCAACTGGAGAAATGTGCTCTAGCAAAACAAAAGAGCAAACCAAGAAAGCAGAAGGCACAGGATTCAGGAAATGATGGCTCAAACCAGGACAGCAGGAAAGAAAATCTACAGCTTGAAAGCAATGCATCACAGCAGTCCCAGAAAGCAACAAGTCCAATTCAGACAGGAGGAAGGAGTTCTTCAAGATCACCCTCACCGGAAATAACAGACTTGATAAATAGATTATATGATAAATGATATAATGGAGTATATGGAAAAATAAGGATATATATGTTTTAAAAAGTAGGCAACTAAAAATAAGGCCATTATTTACTGTAACTATAGTGTACTTCTTAACTCAGCAAACAGTATTTACATTGTCATAATGATGTACACATAGATTATAGAGTTAATTAAAAATAGTAATAGAACTACGTTAAGAGAATGGGGAAAGGGAGGTAGAAGTACACGGGAGCCAAACACACATATCATAAAAAGCAGTCAATATATAACTACCAAAACTAATCAGTAAATACACAACAGTAAAAACATCATATAGAAATATGTGGAAATCACAGAAGAAAGAACTAAAACTACTGACCTAGAGATTGAAATTGGATGGACAATAAAGGAACATACTGTTTTTCACCATAATCACTTCTGGTGTTACTTTAAAACTTTTATAGTTTTAAAATTCTAATATAAAGAGATAAAACCTTTTGAGGAAGCCAGGTGTCATCATACTTGCCCTTTTCCATTGTCTGTGACCATTATAGACCTTCTAGAATTTTTACTTCCAAAACTAACATGATTCTTTCAGGATTTTTCTGTACTGATCAAGGAATTACGTTTTGGATTTTTCATAAAGTAAAGGAAAGAGAATGGACTTTGAGGTCAGAAAGACCATATTTTAATTCTACCCTTTCCATTTAACAAGGTGCTAATTAATTAACCTCTATGAACCTCACTTTCTTCATATGTAAAGTGAGAATAATACTTCATATGCAAAGTGAGGATAATTCTTAAACTTTCAAGAATTTTTATGAGGGAAAAAAAACAAAAAAACAAAAACCTCATGACCCAGGCAAGCACTTAGCATTTCCAAGTACTCAGCAGGCATGCCAAAAGTGTATCACGCTTGGAATAGATTACTGGCATAAACTATGACATGGAGCGTTCATAAAGGCCACAAAGAATATAAAGCCAAAGTTACACATTTCACCTCTGTCTTCATCTATGCATATCATTTAGTCAATAATCATTTACTGAGTGTCTTGTGTGTGGAAGGATTTCTAGGGGCTAGGAATCCAAAGATACCTGACCTCAGAGGGTGGAAAATGTAGCTGTAGGAACAAATGCATGAGAAAAAAATTATTTAAAAATGCAGTAAGAGGGGCTTCCCTGGTGGCGCGGTGGCTGAGAGTCTGCCTGCCGATGCGGGGGACACGGGTTCGTGCCCCGGTCCGGGAGGATCCCACATGCTGCGGAGCGGCTGGGCCCGTGAGCCATGGCTGCTGGGCCTGCGCGTCCAGAGCCTGTGCTCCGCAACGGGAGAGGCCATGGCAGTGAGAGGCCCGCGTACCGCAAAAAATAATAATAATAATAATGCAGTAAGAAACTCTTATTCTAGAGACTTTGTTACACTGACCAGATATGTTGATCTTTCGTGATCAACTTTCTAATTCAAAAATCAATTTATGTGTAGATTATAAAGACTGCTGGTATTCGAACTGGGCTCCTAAAAAGTCAGTATCACTCTGGGGGACCACATAAAGGATGTGCAGTTGGGAATCTAGTTTCTCACTCCTTACCCCATCCCAGTGTAAGCAAAGCAATGCTGATTTTATCATTTTTACATAATGAGGTTCAATATAAAGCTTATTGACAGGTTCAATATAATATACTGTTGTCCAAAGAACAAAAAACAAAGCTTGAAAGTCGCTGCTAATTATTTCACTAAAGCAAACTACTCAGGTTAAAGTATCATATAATTATGCACATATAATCTTTAAATTTTACCAAGGGTATTGTGGGAAGGTCTTTCTGCACAAGTGACATTTGATCTAAGATGTGCAGAATGAAAAGCAACAACTATTCAAAGAATTCAGGGAAGAGCATTCCATGCCATAGGAATAATCAGTGCAGAAGCCCTGAGTCAGTAAAGGGTAGAAAACAGTTTCAAGGAAGAAAAAAGACAGCAAGTGTGGCTGTATTACTGTACATGAAGGGGAAAGTGGAACAGATGATGCTGGATCAGTAGATGGGTTTCAGATAGTCAGGGCCTTGCAGGCCACAGTAAAGAGTTTGTATTTTATTCCACAAGCAATGAGAAGTCACCGAAGGACATGAGCAGGGGAGTCTTTATGAAAAATTACTGTGGCTTCTATGTGATAACGGATTGTAAGGGAGCAAGAGAAGGAAAAAGAAACCAGTTTAGAGATAGCACTAGAGTTAAAGGGGGAAAGCATGGTATCTTGTATTAGGGTGACAGCAATGGAGTTAGAGAGACATGGATATATTTTGAAGACAGAATCTTCATGAATTTGCTGGTGGACTGGATGTGGTAGATAAGGAAAGAGAAAAATCAAAGATATTTCCCCTAATTTTGTGAACAATGGATAGTGCCATTGACTGAGATAGTGAGCACTGGAGAGGAGATAAGTCTGGGGAAAAACATCAAGAGATCTGTTTTGGACATATTAAGTTTGAGATGCCTGTTTGATAACCCAGTAGATAAGCAGGTAGCTAGATATTTTAATAGTAATAACAACAATAATAATAATAGCTAAGAACTATTGAGCACTTCTATTACATAAGAGCTACTATTCTGAATGTTTTACATCTATCACTTACATTATAATTTACCCCTAAAAACAACTTATGAAGTAAATACTATTAATACTATCCTTATTTTATAAATGGGAAACTAAGGCACAGAGAGAATAAGTAACTGGGTCATACAATTGTATGGAGCTGGAAACTAAGCCCAGATGGTCAGGCCCCAAGGTCCATCATCTTAACTTCCACTCTTCATGGCTCACACGACTCTGGGGCCCAGGAAAGCAGTCTCAGTTATAAACAGATATTTAAGAGTTATTCACTAATTTATCAACTTTTTCATTCAAAATGTATTAATTGAGCACAAGCTCTGCTTGTGCCAAGCTCTGCTCTAATGAATAAAACAGATAAAAGTCTGAAGGAAACTCACAATACATCAGATGGTTATGAGTGTTATGAAGAAAACTAAAAATGTGTAAGGACAGTATAAGTTCGTAGAGTTGGCGTATTATTTTATATAGCAAAGCCAAGATGGTCTCTCTGAGAAGGTGACATTTGAGCAAAAAGATAAAGTGAAGGTGCAAGCTGTGCATGTACCTGATAGACGGAAGTATCATAGTAACTACAAAGGCCCTGGGGCAGAAGTACACTTAGCATGTTCCATCTTCTAATACTAGGACCTAAAGAGGGCCTTTGAACTTGACCTATCCCTGACAGCATTCCTCCTTAAGGGGGAAATATGTGCCTGGATATGGGGAGCAGGGAGTTGCAGGAAAGTGGGGGGGGCGGTGAGGTGGGAGGTGGAGGGCAAGAATAGCAAAGAGCAGAGCCCTGGGGTCCCCCTACTGGTCTATATGCCCCAGTTTGCTTAACCAGTTTTCTGCCTTCTTCTATTATGACTAAGTATCTACCTTAAAAATATTCTTAGAACTAGAAACATTCCACACTCTTTCCATTCTTTTCCCTTCCAACCTGCCTCAGGTTAAACTCTCCCCTACAATCCAGCTCTGAAACCATGTCTTGCTCACTTCAATATCTGCTGACAAACTTCTTGGATGCGAACTGCCTGCCTATCTGGACATCTAAGATTACTGATGTTGAATTATCTCTCATTGCACATTCTCACTGATCACTGTGTTAGACCCTCCAGGAAGGACTCTTTGCCTACTCATTGACAGAAATTCTGGATATCATTTTTGCCTCCTACTGGATTTCCTCCCAGCACCTGAAACTGCTCATGTACTCCAAACACCTGCTCTATTCCTATACAATCTAATTTCAGATTTCTATTCTTCCTATACAGCACTATCCTGTTACAGTAGATAGGCAACAACTGGCCATACCTAAACTACATCTATAGCTATTCTTAGAATTGATTTGAAAATGTTATTTACCATTATTGAAAAGAGTAAAGCAACTATTACTTCAAACTGTGAGACCCTGGAGAGCAGTGTTATGTCTTAATTGCCTTTAATCCCCAAGACCTAGCCCACCCCTGGCATAGAGTAGATGCTCAGTTAATGTTTTTAGATGGACAGAATAAATGAGTGACACTTTCAGGCATTTGCAAACTAAGCTAAATGCCATGGGGATGGTAGCACAGCCCTGCCTAATTGACTTTATTTTTCAAGTGGTAACATTAGACCAACAATTTTTCCAAATTTTCACCAATCAAGCTGACTTACTATAGGCTTTTGCTACTGCCCTTTCTAAAAGAAAGGCAAGTAAGCAACCTATAATTTAGAGGTTCAAGGATTGTCACTAACATCTTCTGAGGATATGTCATGAGTCATGAGGTGGAAGGAACTAAAAGTGGAACTTGGGATAACAAAATTAGCTTCTTTCTAAGGTAAATGGAGACTTTTTCTAGTGTCGTAACGCCTTCATGACATTTCCCAGGCACCTGAATGGTCGTTTCTCTTGCCAAGGGTTTTCTCAAGAGGAAAAAAAAAAAAGGTCAATAAAAGAGGTCTGTCCATTTGGTAATAAATTGCCTTGAGTTCCATATGGATGTTTGCATTTAAAAGGTAATGGTTTTAAATGGCAATTGCAAGGATTGATATGAGTTCTTAGTAGGCAGAAAGGTAGTCAGATATGTTAAATAATTTACAAATATATATCACAAGTCATGGGGGAAAAATAATCTTACTTAAAACTGGCAAAAAAAAAAAAAAGGCAAAAATGAACCTACCTAGGAACTATTGTAGGCTTAAAGCATCATACTGGCTGTATGACTATGACATCAGCTACTAATGTTTAAATGTCATTTAAAAATGAATTGCTATGATTTTTAACAAAAGACCTCTATTTTGCCTGGTTTTCTTTTTACTCCACTTATTCATCAATCATTACCAAGAGCCAGCTATGTAACAAGCACTCTGCTAAGCACTAATAATAGACAGAAGCACAACGCCTCTAACCTCAAGAATTCTTATTCCGGTTAAGTAAAAAATGTTATGAGCCATTGTAATTATTATCTCATATTCTACTAAATTAACAAGGTTGACCAGCTAGTTTGGATACAGAGAGACCCAATCAACTTGCTTATTTAAGAATTTGTGGTACAATATATGGATTATCTATGTAGGTTATCTCTTCTCCATTTTAGTCCTGCTGCTTAATATTTCACTTTTTACTACTCAATAACATGCTCATGAGAAAATGGGCTACGAAAATTAAAAGAGGTTAGCTAAATTATTCTTCAACTGATAGATGAGGACAAAAGACTTGCATGTTTAACTGATAAATATATACGTATAAAATCCTTTTGTATGTATATCCATAAGAAAAAAATAATAGCCCAAAAGATATAAACTGATAATTCACAGAAGAAAAGATGTTCAGCCTTATTATAGTAAAGAGATGTGACTTTAAACAGTAAGATGCCATGTTTCACCTGTTGCACTGATAACGTTTTTCAAACTTGATAATGTCTAGATGCTAAGAATATGACCAAAACAAGGTCTCATATACTACTGTAGGAGCAAACAATTTAGATAATGTTTTAGGAAGAGAATTTGGCAATATTTACCAAAAATTTTAATGCATATATTTTTCGCTCAGTACTTTTAGAAATCCATCCTACTTACACCATCTCTCAGAACAAGAGGCTGTTCATTTAGGCTTTGTTTCTAATAGCAAAACTGGAAACAATCTGAATTATGATTTTTTTAAAAGGGGAATGGCTAAATAAAACATTTCACATACCATATAATACTACGTAGTGATTTAAAGTAATGAGGCTAAGCTTGTGTACTGACATGGAATGATATCCCTTATATAGCTTTAAATAAATGGAAAGCAAGTTGCAAATGATGTTCTATATGATTCCATTTTTTGGAAAAAAAAAGCTAACAAGCCTATATGTGCATGTGCTTATGTGTTTATGTTTAGAATAAGTCTAGAAGGATATTTATGAACCATTAAGGTAGACTCTCTATGAAGAATGAGATTGTAGCACGAGAAGGGAGGAACAGTACATGTGTACATCATTTGATTGTCACTAATGCCTATTACTTTAAAACTTCTTTGTATTTTAACCACTCTTTTCTTCTCCATTAGCAGAGGAGGAAAAATTTTTTAAATTTAGATAAGAAGCTGAAACCACAGGGTAAAAACTACTTGCCATAATCTTCAGGTTCTGTGTCTGCATTGATGCATATATGGGAAGCCTCTGCTCTGCCCTAAAATCCCATGCTTTGACACCTGAAGCAGAGAGAGATGCTACCTGTGAATACTGTTGTTTGTTGCTGTCGTTGTTTTGTTGTTCCTTTTGCACTCTGGGGGAGCTGTATGGCATTTCTCAACCTGGTCACTACAAGTTGGTTAACAACACTGCCACAAACCTTCTGGGGGGTGCAACATGGCAGACAGGCAGGTGGGAATACTAGGAGAAAAAAGAACTCCTGAAAACATCCTGAAATAGTGTCATCCTGTTACGGAGTCCAAGCTTGTACTGCTCCCCATACAACAGGCCAATAAATAGAGAGATGAGTTGTTGGGGCAAGGAACAGCAACCTTATTTGGAAAGGTTGGAAAGGCAGTAGACCAAGAAGATGGTAGACTACTGTCCCAAAGAACCATCTTACCCAAGTTAGAATTCAGGCTTCTTTTATACTAAAAGGGGAGGGGGTGTGGTTGGTTGTTGAAAACTTCTTGGTGTCAGAATCCTTTGTTCTTGCATCTGTCCACTTAGGTCAGGTCATGATGTTCATGTAAACCTCCAACAAGACAAATGTTACTCTCTGTTCTATAACTTTTTACCTCTATATGAATGGAAAAGTGTTATGTTGCTACCTTTAAAGGTCAGCCTTGGGCTTCCCTGGTGGCGCAGTGGTTGAGAGTCCGCCTGCCGATGCAGGGGATGCGGGTTCGTGCCCCGGTCCGGGAGGATCCCATGTGCCACGGAGCAGCTGGGCCCGTGAGCCATGGCCGCTGGGCCTGCGCTTCCGGAGCCTGTGCTCCACAACGGGAGAGGCCACAACGGTGAGAGGCCCGCGTACCGCAAAAAAAAAAAAGGTCAGCCTTGAGAATGGGCTATCCAGTATATTTCAAGCTGTAGGCAACATTCGTAACTTATAGCAAAAACAATAGAATACAAAGGTTAAATTAAAAGAAACAGATCCACTATGGAGTCAGATTTATTCTTCCTTATTACAATCCTGTATAAGTAAAAGCATTAATTCATTCACAAATGCTGTTATATTTAGATATGTGAATTAACAAATGAACAACTCATGAACTTAAATTCTACCATTCTTTTTTTTTTTTGGCTGCACCACACAGCTTGCAGGATCTTAGTTCCCCAACCAGGGACTGAACCCGCACCCTCAGCAGTGAAAGCACAGAGTCCTAACCACTGGACCACCAAGGAATTCCCTAACTCGTGAATTTAAAATTTCATGCGTAGAATCCATTTCCATATAGGGAAATATATGCACAAATAATAATAAAACTGACTTTAAATCCCAGTTATTTTTCCTTTATTCTATTATTTTAAGCTTTCCTATAGAATTGAGCTACATACTTTCACTCCAAACAGATCTCTGTTGTACAGAAATCTATATATAAGAAATGTAGCTGCCTTTTGAACCTTAATTTTACCTTAACCTACTTAAGAATTCTTTCTTTTCATTACTTTGTAGATATCTTTTTTCAGTCTTAACCAATTTGTGAGTTGGTGTTCATTTCTTGACCTACATATCTTTTGGTGTTTTTAATGAGAAGCAACAATGATTAAACAAGAAAACTCTATGAATCAAAAAGATTGGCTTCAAATCCTGACTCAGCAACTTCTAGTTGTGTGTTTTGGACAAGGTACTTAAGACTCAATTTCCTCATCTGTTACATAGTTAATAGCAGTGCTTACTTTAGTTGTCCATGTGGATTCCCTAAGAGAACGCAGGTAAACTTTAGTTGTCCATGTGGATTCCCTAAGAGAACGCAGGTAAAGGGCATCCCACACAGTAAGTGTTTACTAAAGTATTATTATAACCACTCCCCTCAAATAGATAATGTAGTTGTGCATTAGCTCACACAGATGTTACATTGGTTAGTCTTTATTTTAAATAAGAAATGCAAAACATACTACACTAAGTGAGAGTTGTTTAAAAACAAACAACTTTATCTAATTGTCTGAATTCTTTTAAACACCTTTTAAAATGCCTGGAAATACTTTCTTCTAAAATTTTAAATGTTGGCAGGAGTCACACAGATGAATGGCAGTCTGCAGAGGCTACAGTACACCCCTTTCCATTCCGACTGATTTACTATGATCCAGGCTTCTAATATTACCAGTCCTCCCAGCAGGCTCCCAACCATGTTCTCAGTGGATCTTGATTAGAGAGAAACAAATAAGACAGGCAAATGTAGACAAAATTAGATGACAGGGTTAATTCCCATTTCCCAAGCCTGAAAACAGTCTTCTGCCTTGTTCCCATTCTCCTCCACTGGCAACTCTGTACTCAAGAATGGGAGAGAAATTGGTGTTTCCCTCCAGCAGGTGGCCCAGATGCACTCCCCAAGAACTGCTGTTTCATCTTTCTTGAGGTATGGGGTGAAATGTTATACAACCTAAGAAGGGGGGGGCACAGCCAAAAGCTGTATTGCCCAATTTGATGTTACTGAAGACTCAAAAGTGGGACACTTTATCCTTATGAGGCATACCTGAGGTATGCAAGTACACAAAAGCATTATTGAATTGTAGGATTCTCCTTGTAAGATTATAACAAGATTGCTTTTGTGAAGTGTTTTACAGGCTACTAGATATTTCTTTCTAAAAGTAGCTACTTATAAGATCTCGAGATAGGCAAATTCTGCAAGAGTTCTTCCTTCCTAGCATCTTAAAAAAACACCGCATTTCTTTTTCCAAATTACGTAAGTTGACAGTCATACTGTTAAATTAAATGACGGCAGCCTTAATAATGTTCTTTTTTTAAATTTATTTCTTTTATTTATTTATTTTTGGCTGCGTTGGGTCTTCGTTGCTCCACAGGCTTCTCATTGCAGTGGCTTCTCTTGCTGTGGCGCACGGGCTTAGTTGGTCCATGGCATATGGGATCTTCCTGGACCAGGGCTCAAACCCATGTCCCCTGCATTGGCAGGTGGATTCTTAACCACTGTGCCACCAGAGAAGTCCCTATAATGTTCTTATTTTCAGTCATGAGATTATTGTTCTACATTTTACCTTCTTCCTAAGAGCAACATGATCAGTACAATATATCTTTTCTCCAGAAAAGTTTAACAGCTTCCAGAATTTTCTTGGATATTCTACAATAATTATTATAATAGTAGTAATAGTGGCTAACATTTATTGTGAGATTACTAATGACAAACACCATTCTAAGTGCTTTACATAAATTAACTTATATAGTCTTCATAACAACCCTACCAAGTAGGCACTATTATTATTCCCATTTTACAGAGGAATGAACTAAAGCACAGAGAGGTTTAGTAATTTCCCATAGTTACAGCTGGTAGCTGGGGAAACCTGAATTCAAACCCCAGCAGTCTGGCTCCAGAGTCTGCATTCCGAAATTCTAGGCCATGCTGCCTGGCTATCCACAAACAAGATGCACCTGTGATCAGACCAGGGTGTGATGAAAGTAAACACTGCAGTATTGGTTCTTGTTACATCGCAAGCTATGCTAACCGCTACCCCCACAAGCCTCACCCCCAAAAATGAACAGTGAAGAAATAAAAGCCCATTTCAAATATGCATATTTTTTAAATCCTACATTTTTCTGAATAGTATATGGTTGTGCCATTTTGATTCATATTTCCACCTCCTAAAACTACAGCAGTCAGACATGCATTCGTTTTAAAAATTTACTCTGAATTTTGTAAAAGTCCAAATATGACACTTTATCCAATGTATTCTGAAACCATAAAATAGCATTAGTGTATAAGATCAATTATTCTGATTCACACTAAGGCTTACAAGACCTCAGGCTCAGCATACATCCTTCTGAACACTCCAGGAAACCTCCAAATCCTTGGAATCCTCTGAATCAGAGGTTTCCAACACATTCCTAGAGGGTCCATGCAGGTAATTTTAATACATAAATCTTATGGAGTATAATATAATCAGGAGTGGGGAAACCTGGGGTTAACTAGAGAGGGCACACCCCATATAAGAATATTCAAATTCAATTTTTTAAATCATGTGTCAATCACATAAAATATGGCTAAGGATACATTCTGCTCTAAATGGAATAGCAAAGCAATATGCTGCTTGGCCTGACCAATCTGGCCAGTACATCTGCTATGATGTACTCTTTTCTATAATCGCTTGTTTATTAGCTAACAATCTCCCAGTATAAGTTCCCTGAAGTGACAGAGTCTCTTTCACCCTTATATTCATTTAGTCATTCAAAAAATAGTTTTTAAGCTCCTACTAAATACCATTATTTTAGAAACTGGGCATATAGCAGTGAACAAAACAAGTGAATTATCTGTACGCATGCCTTTTTGATCTTATGGGGAGATACAGAATAAATGTATAAATAAATAAGAAAAATCAGACTATGTTACATGGTAATAAGAAATAAGGAACATAAAGTAGATAGGACAGAGGGTTTTGGGGTAGGAGTGAGGGTTGATAGTTTATAAATGATAACAGAGATCTCTCCAAGAAGGTGACATTTGAGCAACAACATAAAAGAAATGGCGAGTGATCCACACAGATATCCAGGAAGAGCTTTCCAGACAAAAGGAACATTAAGCACATACGTCCTTGAGTAGAAAGTGTTTTGCCTGACTGAAGAACAGCAAAGAACCCAGTGTGGCTGAAGAGGAGGAAGCAAGGGCAGGAATAGGAATTTGCACAGAAAGGTAAGAGAAGGGGGTGCTGTTCATGCAGGGTCTGGCAGACCATTGTGATGACTTTGGCTTCTACTCTGAATGAGATGGGAAGCCACTGGAGGAGGGATATGATCTGGCTTATGTTTTAATAATATTACTGTGGCTACAAAACTGAGAATAGATGGAAGGAGGGTAAAGGTAAACAAAGGAGACCAGTTAGTTAGGAGGGAATTGCCATAATGAAATGCAACAAATGATGGTGGAGTGGACCAGACTGGTAGCAGACAGGATGGTAAAAGGCTATCAGATTCTGTATATATTTTGAGGTGGAGACAACAAGACTTGCTGATGGATTACATGTGGGGTATGAAAAAGAGACAGGAGTCAAAATTTTTGGCCTGAGAAACTAAACAGAGGAAGTTATTAATTTACTGAGGTGGAGAAGACTACGGGAGGAATTGGTCTGGGGTGAGGGCAAGGGAAGAATCAGGAGTTCGGTGCTGGACAAAAATTGTGATGCCTATTAGGCAACCAAGTGGGAACGTCATGGAAGCAATTGGATGTTTATGACTCTGAACTTCAGGGAAGATGTCCAGACTGGAAATATAAGCTTAAGATTAGCCAGAGAATAGGTAATATTCAAAAAGACAGACAGGATGGAATTACCAAGGACATTATTGTAGAAGGAGAAGAGGTCCAAAGACTCAGAGCTTGCCAAGGTTTAGATGTCTGGGAGATGAGGAGAAACAACCAGATGAAACACAGTCATGACGAAGACAGTGCCATGGAAATGCACCACCCAAATTCCCCCTTCAAGGAAGGACTTGCTTCCCAGCTTAAGGAAGTATGGGCAGCAGACAGTCACAGCTGTCAGCTACTTTAGGGTCCACCTCAGCAGCAGAGACCACCTCGGTCAAAAGCATGCCCTTCTCTGATAAGTCTACTTGGGAAAACAATATTTTCTATATGGAAGTCTATTCTGGCAGTTTTGAGTTAAGTGGTACTATAGTTAGTAAGACTTAGGGAACCATCAGATAAAGACACTTACATGAAACCCCATAATCCAATTCAGCTTTCTTCCTCTTTTGAACTCTAATATTTTTAAATGGCATTTTAATTCCAGTAAGTTATGTGGTTTTTAATCTAAATTAGTAACTATAAGTACTTCTCTAAATATTTGGGAAGTTCTAGCACTTCCTTGGTTATGCAACTATAGCAAAAGAGGCAAAAATACAGATTAAAGACAACTTCAAATGGCTTATTTTACCCAACTGCAATTATTTGCTAATTTGTCTGTATTTCCAACAGACAATGAGCTTCTTGCAGTTAAGAACCATGAGTCTTTGTATCTGTGGTATCTAAGCATGGACTAGTTCTGGTATGTGCTCAATAAACCTTTGATTAATTAATTAATTAATGCATCCTCACAGAGCTATTGAGAAGCAAAATAAAAATCATTTAAATTTTACCTTCTCTTCCTTCTTTTATGATAGAAATGCCAATAAAGAATGAAATGGCAGAAAAATAAGAGAAGGGAGGCAGGAGGCATCAAGATAATACACAATTAATTAATGGCTGATTGTATGATTATCTCTTTCACATTTGCTCATTTACATAAAAGCCTGAAGCGTGGCATGGTCAAACAATTCTGCAATAGAGTACAGATTTCTTTATCACCAGTATATGCACTATCTACCAGTGTCCAACCACAATTGTTGGACTGTTTTGTTCACTTTTGAAAAATTGCATTTCACATCTGTAACCTCAAACATTTATATTGCAATATATTAATTGGATTTATGTATTTCTAATTGATCTTTTTTACTCTTCACATTTCTAATCATTTAAAAATGCATTAGTTACCATGGAAACAATGTCATCAACTAAAGGGAAACCTCAGTGACATCCACAAGTAATGAAATATGAAATTAATTAATATAATGGCTGTGCAATTTATAAGAGTTACTTAGAAAGGGTTAGTTGATCTAATGTAAAATAAATATCATAGCATGAGAGAGGGTGTAGTCACTTTTTTACTCCTACAATCTCAGGTAAGTTCTATCATCAGCCACCCACTTAAAATGTATGCTTCTTTTGGATAAATTTGTCATATAAATCATCTCAGAAGTGGTCCATAGATTTAGTCTTCCTCAGAAAAGATGGGAAATGAAATAAGGCAATTCATAGCCTATGCACTGCTCTTCCATTCCAGGATCTTTGCCTCCTTCTGGCTGTGCCTCACACAGAAGTACTGATTTCTCCATCCAGTGACTTCCTTTGTAGATGACAGACTCACCTCAGGAAAAGCCACAGAGTAGGCAACCAATCAGGTGGTGAGATTTTAGGGCAACAGGAAAGTCTCTACATAAAAATATTACCTCTCACCCCATGGTCTCTTGTGCATGAAACTCTACCATTTATTTCCATTTTTTGAGCATTGTCTTCCCTAGAAGACACCTTTTAAACTGAAGATCTGAAGTGCAGAAATTTGAGACAAGAACATATCTCAGAGATCCTCATATCTTATAGATGAGGAAAGTTGAGCCCCTAAGTGAGGAAGTGGCTTCCCTAGGATAAAAATATCAAGTAAAGAACAGGGCTAAATAAGAATCTCTATCTCCTGGGGCTTCCCTGGTGGTGCAGTGGTTGAGAGTCCGCCTGCCGATGCAGGGGACACGGGTTCGTGCCCCGGTCCGGGAAGATCCCACATGACGCGGAGCGGCTGGGCCCATGAGCCATGGCCGCTGAGCCTGCGCGTCCAGAGCCTGTGCTCCGCAATGGGAGAGGCCACAACAGTGAGAGGCCCACACACCACAAAAAAAAAAAAAAAAGAATCCCTATCTCCTAACTCACAGGAATAGCACTGGGAGCCTGTAAGAGGGGTTCGGAGAGAGAAGGAAAAATGGGTACAGATAGTATGAGATGTGATCCCAGGGAACATAAGTGAGGAACCATGGAGAGTAAAGGAAGGAAAGCCAATATAACAATGCTTAGTGAATGGTTTGATATAGAATACTACTCAGTAGTGAAAAAGAACCAGCCACTAACACCTACAAACAACATAGGTGAACCCCACCAGCATAATACTGAGTATAAGAAGTTAGACCCAAAACAGGATATACAATATGAATCTATTTATATAAAATTTTAAAACAGAGGGGGCACAAGCTAGCATTCTGAGGTGCTCAAAATATTCTGTATCTTGAACTTGGTAGTAGCTACATGCATGTATACAATGTAAAAATTCATAAAGCTATACATCTAAGATTTGTGAAGTTTTATGTAAACTTTGCCTCAGTTTTTTAAAATCTTAAAAAAAAAAAAAACTTCATTGAGCTGACCAACACTGTAGGTAATAAATGTTTAATTCTGCCAGGATCTTCAAGGTGTTATTTGGAATGAACCTTAAAACTTTACCCGGGCTTCCCTGGTGGCACAGTGGTTGAGAGTCCGCCTGCCGATGCAGGGGACACGGGTTCGTGCCCCGGTCCGGGAAGATCCCACATGCCATGGAGCGGCTGGGCCCGTGAGCCATGGCTGCTGAGCCTGCGTGTCCGGAGCCTGTGCTCCACAATGGGAGAGGCCACGACAGTGAGAGACCCGCGTACCACAAAAAAAAAAAAAACTGTTTACCCAAGGGATGGAAGGGATAAACGCTTAACCATCACATCCCTGAACCTATTGATTGAGGTTTGCCTGATGGGGCATTAATTTCTCTGCATGTGCATGAGTGCCAATGTGTCCCCCAGGTGTCCACCGTATGGACTCAGAGAAGCCTCAAGGTAGAAATCAGGAGATGCACAGTTCATGCTTGTGATGAGGCACTGGCAAAATAATAAAATAAAATAAAAATGGAAGTCTGATTAGAACTGTTCTCCATGGCTATGGTTAGAATCAGAGGTAAAAGCTGAGAAGATATGAAACAATGACAGAGACGTGCTCTGATCCACACAGACTTTCCACACATGACAGCAAAATGGTACTATAGGTGAGGTGTAAATGTCAAGTCCTGGTGGGTGTGAAAAGGGTAACCTTAGTAAAAGCAATGAAAAAATGATAAGACAACAAAATTATGCCCCAAATAATATATAACCCACTTGGTCCTGTGATGCTCTAAACCAGGAGTCCCCAGCCCCCAACTGTGGACCGATTAGTGGTCCTCAGCCTTTTAGGAACTGGGCCACACAGGGAGGTGAGCGGCAGGCAAGGGAGTGAGTGAAGCTTCATCTGCCGCTCCCTATCGCTCCCCATCGCTCCCACTACCGCCTGAACAATCGCTCACATTACTGCCTGCTGAACCATCCCCCCCATCGCTCGCATTACTGCCTGAACCATCACCCCTCCGGCCCCCTCAACCCCCGTCCGTGGAAAAATTGTCTTCCATGAAACCAGTCCCTGGTGCCAAAACGGTTGGGGACCACTGCTCTAAACTCACTGATCCCCACAAGAAAAAGCATTATGTGTGTGTGTGAAATAGAGGAATGAAAGGGGTTGTACTGCATTCTCCTCAGCCTTCCATTTTCACAGTGAGACAGGGGTAGGTCTGTAAATAGATGCAGCAAGATCATTATCAGTGGAGATAACCTGACCAATGAGGAGATGCCTTTAATAATAGAGAGCTGAGAGAGAGTTTGGGATAAATGTGAAGATTTCCCAATAACCAAATACCCTGTAGTGCAGGCACTGAAACTTCATTAACTACTTATTAAAGTTCCCTTTGGAGCAAATAACTTTGAGCACTTTGAGAGGGGGAAGGACTGAGAAATGCATTCCTTAAAAATAAAGTTAAGTACATTCATATAAATTAGTCTCTCTAAGGGACCCCAATTATATCATTGACTTGACCCTCTAGCAGGATTCAGCTGCTAGAATAACACCTTAAATTTGCTATAGCAAATCCTACCACAGGCAGAGAAAGAAACAGAGGTTGTGTCACAGGCAGAGAAAGAAACAGAGGTTGTGTCAATCATAAAAACCAATGTTTACAGATACTACTGTTGCCTGACTGTAACCAACCTTCATTCTCTATTTCCTCGTTTCTGTCAGCTCTTCCACAAACAACAGATATGACTCAATCCCACTATGACTGTATATGGCTTAAACCAAACAACATTCACTTTTCCTAGCCTTTATTACTGATTCAGTGTCATATGACCATGGTACACAAGCATTTCCTCTTTTTCCTTGGAATTTTTCCCTAGGTGATTTTAAAACCAGGAACTGTAGCCGCCATCTTGTTTACAGCCTATGGATGAATCATACACATGGAGGAAAAGTATGTGAAGAGAATACTGCTCAAGGCAACTATGAAGCCCACAACACCTTTTGACTTAGAAATATGCAACCAATGACTTTCTATGTTGTTTAAGATAGTTAGAGCTGGATTTTCTGTTGCTACTGATTCATTTATTTTTCTTTTGTCTCGATTTTTAATAACTATGAACCTTCACCAAATAAAAGCTGGATAAGCCAAATACCAACTGCCCCACTAAAACACAAGCAGGACACCCTGGCATTTCCATTCTCTACTGAGGTTCACCATCATTTTCCATAATTTTTGTAGCTATAAGGGATATTTCTAAATTATTTAGAATAAAACATATTTCTTTTCAGATAAATTGACTTGTTTATCTATTCCTATTTTTTGAGCATATTGTTATGAATTCCAGCTTCAGTGAACCTCTGAACCTATCCAAATTCATCCCGAAACATCTCTGAGGATCTAAGCTGTAGCAATATCTTGGCCTAGAACTTCATCGGAGGTAAGAAATTGGAAGAATAAATGATGATGCATTATTCTTTTTTTCATTTATTTTTAAACAATCTGAGCAATTAAATATACACAAGCATGATTCTGGGTGATGACTGAGTTTAAGGTAAAAGAGAATTTTTTTTCCTCCTCCATCTTGCAAAGCCATTCACTTAGGAATTTTTTAAAATGCTGTTAAACTAAAGTGGAACAAAAACAATAAAGCCTCTTATTATCAAATTGTTGTTATAAGGTTTGCATTGAGAACTATCTACCCTCTTTAAACTATATATAAATGTGTGTTTCTATTTTTGTTGTTTTTATATATAATATATACACATATTCATGTAAATATATGTATATGAAGCCCTATGTATTGTTTTTAACTGGACACTAGTTATCTGTTGAAAAGATTTTATAAAACCACTAGCTTTCACATACTTTTACCATGAATCGAGATCTGGTTTTCTACCATCTTTTTCTGTCCTTAAATTCCTAACTGTGCGCCTTGATGTTTTGGTAGAAAAGCAAGTCTTCTTGATGTTTTCAGGAACCCACAAGTCCCTCATTTTGTATATCTCTCCATATCATGCTTTTATCTTTTCATTCTATGATAATTTAGAAAGGGGATATTCTAAAGTAGGTGCTTAGCAATGAAGCTTTCCTTCATCAATGGCCTGCTTGTTCTTTACTTTTTTAAAACTATTCAATACAATATACCTATTCTGCATATTTCAAAAAAGTGGTTTTGTGATATTATAACTGTGAGTCTTTACTGCTTCTATGTGAAAAAAAATTAAAATCCTGAAATAAATGAACATGTCAGTCGTTTCTTCTGTTTCCAACCAATTGTGTAAAATTGATAAATGTGACTGATAAGCTAGATTGACTTTAAAAAAAATAATTTCACTTCAGGGCTCATCTTAGAAGGATTTCCCTTCTCGTTTCTCAAAGAAAATACACGCCGCAATTATAGTTCCAATAGACTAGGTTACACTGCATCAACAGTCAATCCTAAAATCTCGGTAGCTCAAAAAAAAAAAATCAAGATTTATTCTTTACTCATGCTACCCATTCACTGTACATCACCTGGGTCTGCTCTGTGCTGTCCTCACTAGAACGCTGGCTAATAGAGCAGCCACTCTTTGGAATGCTCTTAATCACACTGGCAAAGGGAAAAGGAGAGAGTGTGATAAATCACCCACTGGCTCTAGCAGTTTCAACCTAGAAGATTTTGCACACATTTTAATGACCAAAGCAAGACTCATGATCACTCCAAGAAGGCAGGGGAGTGTAATCCCAAAATGCCTGCAGGAGAAACCAGAAATAACTGGCAGAAGCACTAATGATTACCACACCACCAGACATAAATTCCTTCACTTTCCTGCTACAAATCTATAAACTTTCCTCCAGCCACCTACTCATCCTTCCCTCCTATAACAAGAGAAGTCCTCCTTCCTGACGTAAGATTTACCCTCCCTCCTCTGCCCCTGATATCTCAGGACTCAGCTCTATAAACTACTCCCTCTCCTCTGTATCTTTAAAACTTTGTGTTCTCTTGTCCCTTCTCATCATAATTTATAATTGCTTCTCCTAATTTAAAACATTAAAACCTGCCCTTGGAGGGTGGGAGGGAGACGCAAAAGGGAGGGGATATGGAAACATATGTATATGTATAACTGATTAAATTTGTTATAAAGCAAAAAAATAAAATAAAATAAAATAAAATAAAACCTGCCCTTAACCTTCCCATTTCTATTTCTTCCTATCACTCTGCCTCATACCTCTTACAGCCACTTCCTCAACTCTCATTCATGCTTCAACCTACTGGATCTGGTTTTATCTTCACCATGCAATTAAAACCATTTTTATTAAACTCACCAATGACTGACCTCTTATCGCTAAATCCCCTGTACATATTTTAGTTCTCAAGTTACTTAACTATTAGCAGGACTGTCTACTCCCTCCTACTCCTGAAAATGTTCTCTTCATTTGACTTTGTAGTACTACTTGGCTTTTTTCCCTACCTCTCCAAGAGGTCCTGTCTCAGTCATTTTGAAAGTAACTTGTTCTCTTTAAATGGTGGTGTTCTCAGGCTCCTACTCTAGTCCCTCTTTTCTTCTCACTCATTAGTCTCAGCCAACATGAGTGATCTCATCCACTCTTGCAACTGCAATTATTATCTCTATGCTGATGACTCTCAACTCTGACCACAAAGAGCTGAAACAATTTCACAGTCATCCTGCCTACCACACTATCCTTTCAGTGCCTGCCTGTGTCCTAACTTCCAGATACACCAGATTTGATTTACAGGAAACCATTCATCTTTGAAGACAAAAATGAAAAGATAAAAACTGAAATAGAGTCTTTTGTTAGCAGTTACCTACATTTTAATAAAATTATGTGTTTGTTTACTATCTCTCCTTCCCTGGGCTATCTGGGGTGGGAGGGATATAGTGTCTTAGTTATTATACTGTACTCTAAGGCCTGGAATAGTGGGTGCTCAATAAATGGTTGTTAAATAATGTTGCAATGCCACCTGGTGCTTCTCACCTAAATGTCACCATACTCAAACATCCTTTCTGGGGAGTCTAGTATACCTGATTATATGCAGGGGCATAGCAGCGCAGGAACTACTAAAAGTTGTCCTGTCTTATTAAATGGAAAAATATGCTGCTGCTCAATTCAGAGAAAATATAAACCACAGTTATTAATCTGAATACACTGTGTTGTTCTGAATTAGCAAGCAATCCTAAAATCTCAGTGGCTCAGAAAAAATCGTATTTATTTTTTGCATTTGCTACATCTCTACTGACGTTCTCCACCAACAGAAGCTGCATGAGAAGTGTTATGGATTAACTTGTCTCCCCCAAAATTCAAATGTTGATACCCTAACTCCTGTATTTGAAACAAGGACTTTGAAGAAGTAATTAAGGTAAAATGAGGTCATATGGGTGGGGCTCTAATTCAATAGGACAGGTGTCTTTACAAGAGGAAGAGACCCCAAGGAGGCACATCCATAAAGAAAGGTCATGTGAGATCACAGCAAGACGAAGGCCATCTGCAAACCAAGGTGAGAGGCCTCAGGAGAAACCAAACTGGCTGGCACCTTGATCTTGGACTTCCAGCCTCCAAAACTGTGAGAAAATAAATTTCTGTTGTTTAAGCCACCCAATCTGTGGTATTTTGTTATGGCAGTCCTAGCAAATGAATAAGAAGTAAAAATGAAAAACTCTGGGACTTCCCTGGTGATGCAGTGGTTAGGAATCCACCTGCCAATGCAGGGGACATGGGTTTGAGCCCTGGTCCAGGAAGATCCCACATGCTGCGGAGCAACTAAGCCTGCGAGCCTCAACTACTGAAGCCCGCGTGCCTAGAGCCCATGCTCCCCAACAAAGAGAAGCCACTGCAATGAGAAGCCCGCAACGAAGAATAGCCCCTGCTCGCCGCAACTAGAGAAAAGCCCGCGCGCAGCAACGAAGACCCAACGCAGCCAAAAATAAATTCATTCATTCATTCATTCATTTTTAAAAAGTGAAAAAGTCACTGGTGTCAAAAATCCTCTTCATGTTGGGATGCTGCTCTGCTTCTATGAAGTTCCAAAGATCAACATGAAGGGCAATTTTCATCCATTGTCAACTGGCAAGCAAGTGCTGAAGCGCACGTTAGATGATCTCACTCTCCAGATGAGACACAAGTCCCTCCAAACAGTCACTCTTCCCTGTATGACCAGTCTTCTTCTGGGTATAGTATTGAACATGCCTGAGGAGAGCAAGTCAATAGAAGGCAAACAGGACCCAGCAGCAGGACACAAGCAGATCTTATGAGAGAAGGTTGCCCTAGAAGATACAGTTATTCCTCTCCTTTAGAGGAGTTTTTTGAAATATTGCATTTCCTCCCTAATAAGAATGATAGAAGTGTTTGGTCCTCGGGGGTAGCCCACTCCATCCCTCTCCTAGTCTAACTTCTTCTTACTGGGCTTCCTTATGCCTCCCCCTGACTTCACAGTCTCTATACTGAGACACATTCCAGCAGTGTTACTCAGGGAAATTTCCTTATCTGCCTCACTGATTGCTTCTAGCTCTAGATTAATGAGTTCATTTTTTTTTTACAATAAACTTAACAAATCACAACTCTAATTCAGGACCAAAAAACTGAATTCCATCCTTTAAAAAACAGTAAGTTATCACAAGTTCCTACATATTCTATCACTGCATTTATACCAGAAAATGACAACTTTTTATTTTATATATTCTTACATGAGGCAGAAATATTATTTTAATTTTGCTACAAATTAGAACAATACTATTGATATACTGTCCTTAATAAGGTTGGCTACATTGAACATCAAGAAACAAATGCTCTGATAGGTCATTTTTTTTCTGGTCATTTTTGTTTAATCCTGTGATATACTGGCAATGACTTTATTATCATTTACAATAACAAAAAGTGAAATATGCCGTTATGATTTCCATTCCTTGAAAAGACAAAAAAGAGACCCAATCTAAACTCTCTATATATGAGCCCAGACATAAGGAATGTGACCAATAGCAGTTATCATGGAGACTCTTTAGAGTCAGCTCCCATCTGGCTCTGGTGAAGTCTCCAGTTTACCCAGAAGGTATTATTGCCTCCCAAGACAGATTCAGGAAACTCCTAGACCAAAGAAGCTATAGTTTTGATGGAACAGCAGTTTGGGGGGTGGGTTACCAGAGAAAGCACCAAGCTGCCCTGACACAATACTTAATTATCATCAAGCTACTGTTGGCACATCTCTACCCTTTGGAAGTTATCCTAGAATTGTCTCTAATCCCAGCACCTGCTCCTCCCCCACATATTTTGCTTCCTATTTGTCTTCCCATTTTGGGCTCATGACTACATCATAGGTTATACCATTCTCTGGCCCATTTCCTAGCCCTTTTTTTTTGACTTTCAGATCCCTGAAGGTTATCCAGTGTGTCCTACTGGTCTCACAAGTGACTCAGGTAGTGTCCAAATACTCAAAATTAATCTACTTATTCCTGAAATCACTGCTGATGTCATCTTTCCATAGCCTCCCCACCACGGTATCTTAGACAATAGCCATTCATTCCCAGGACCACCCCTACCCCCAACTCTTCTGTGGGCCTGCAGAGATAAAGAAGATGCTTTGTAATGACTGAGTTTAGTTTGGTTCTTTTTGTTTCTATCTCTGACACTCTGCTCAATAAAGAAGTGGTTTCAGACACTCTTCCCCTCTTCCCAGTAAGGATAACAGTTCCTGGCTCACACCCTACCCTCGCTATCTCAGCCAGGACCATGAAATACCTTCCAGCAATGCCCTACTCCTTCTGTCAAAAAGCTTAGCCACTTCTGCCCTGAGTCCTGTTGGTAAAATTAACAGAAGACTCGTGTTTCCTTTTCAACTTTGCTTACATCAGTGACTTTCCATTTCTCTAAATGTTTTCTAAACTCTCTTGCACTTAAACCATGTTGTAATGTTTTAAGTCACTAAAGCAAAACAAAACAAACAAATTGGCTTCAGGGTATTGCTTTTTAAAAGCCTAAAAAATGAGGTCAAAACCAGAGTCTCCAGAGTGGCTCACTGAACAGGATCAGCATCTTGAAGCATATACACCCTGTTACCCTATCTCAGAGAGAGGCATCCCATAATAGCTCATCTCCCAGCAGTTGCCTTCCCTGCAATGCCGCCTGCTGTCTTGCTTCTGTGCAACCTTGGAGGAGGTCCCTGCCCCTTCCCTCAGAGGCACTCATTTCCAGTTGCCATCTCAACCTGACTGAGGTATTCAGCTGTCACTCATTCACACCATACATCCAGGAGTGTGATTATGATGCAGTTCTCTCTTTGAAAAAAATAAATAATGTAGATCTGCCAGTTTCTGAATTTGCCCTGTGGAGGTCAGTTCCAGAAAAACTTTTTGCTTCCTCTACAAAGCTTCTTTACTCAGACTTGTGCAAATAGCTACTGCTTATTATTCCTCTTAGTAAAGAAAGGAAGGGGTAAAAAATAATGAAAAAAGTAACACATATATTGGGCTGAACACATATACTGACATCTGAAGCCACACCATACATTAAGTGTTTGCATTTGTAGTTTTGCAGAAACTGAGTCTGATTTGAGCACTGTTGAAACACTAAATCCATATTTCTTCACAATACATCATGCTGCCATGCCCCATACAGAGCTGGTTTAATTTTAAGAAATTGGGGAAGAAAAAAGTATGGGATGAGTGGCCATTGTGCTAACAAGAACTGCCTGTGAAACACCTATGGCTGTTCTAGTCTCTCACTAACCTTGATTCACCAAGTCTCATATTTGTTTACCTTTTACCTACATAGTGTGATCTAAGAAACAAAAAAATGTCCTTCCACCTTTTGAAGACAATGCCTGAAACTTCAGCCTCACTTCCCTCCATTCCCTTTGGATAAAGGATTTGTGGTCATCAAGAATTCCTATTTAGAAATGCTACATAGATTCTGAGATATATTTGCTTATACCTGATAGGAACACCTAATAGATGAATTAATGGAATACTTACTTAATTTACTAGTTAACAGAGTGAACCTCAGTAATGGAGCATTAGATAGCTTAGTTTTGGTGAGGGAAAAGAGGAAGAGAAGATGGAGGAAGTGGAAAATCTAAAGTCCAAGGCACTGAGGTACGGAGAGTTTGGGGAGGGCAGTCAAGGGGAAACACAACCCAATTTGTAAATCGGGGTAGAGTTGAAACCCTCAAGGCAGGAGGAGGCGGTAGGAAGAGAAAAATAGAAGGATACCAAACCCAATCTTGGCCTAAGGGACAACCCCACGGAAACTAATTAGGGGAAAAGAGCTAGAACAAATAATGAGAAACTAGTAAGAGCGGAGATAAATTGGGCACAACAGACTCCTGAGCTTATCTCCATTACAGAATAAGTATCACATATCGCTCTTTGTAGAAACTGTCTATTTATTTGCTTGCACCCTTCTCCAGGTCATGGGTTTTTAGAGGACAGGGACTCTGCGTATATTTTATTTGTGTGGGACCAGAGCCTGGTGCACCGCCTGGCACACTGTAGAGGCTCAATTCATGTTTGAAGGGTAAATGAATGAAATCAGTTTCCTTTATTTTCTATTACTCACACATAAAATCCTTGCTATGAAGAACCAGATGTACTTCATATATGGTGGCACTTCAGCTGTATACTCAGGATTCTTAGAGATGCTAAGTCCCTTTGAAAAGTATAAACTGTTTCATTTACAGAAAAGCAAATATCTTTTCTCAGAAATATAGTAATGTCCAATATCTAACAAATACTGTTTGGGTGATAATTATTGTCATTTGTAACAGGCATTTTACTTATTTTCAGGGGTCTTTATTTATGGTTAAGCATGCTTCTTTACATATTCTATTTTTATATAAATCATTTAAATCAAACTCTATCTTGACTTCTATTGCATTATACTTCAATATTTGTAAGACAGATTGAGATAAAATATAGCTAATGGGGCTTCCCTGGTGGCACAGTGGTTGAGAGTCCGCCTGTCAATGCAGGGGACGCGGGTTCGTGCCCCGGTCCGAGAGGATCCCACATGCCGCCGAGCGGCTGGGCCCATAAGCCATGGCCACTGAGCCTGCGCGTCCGGAGCCTGTGCTCCGCAACGGGAGAGGCCACAACAGTGAGAGGCCCGCGTACCGCAAAAAAAAAAAAAATATATATATATATATATATATATATATAGCTAATGATTCCAAAATAATTCCTCTAGACATGCTATATGTTTTAAACTTAATTTAATTTCCTTCTTATGTATCAGGAGAAAATGGTATGAGATTTTTTTCCCATGCATCTCTCTTTCCTCATTATCAAAGTATTCATACTGAATTATTTTAAAAAGGCAGCGTTTAGTATTCAATCAAATAATAAGGAGAACGTGTTCCTTCTCAGTGGTTTAATAATAATTCTTGCATCACCAACCCTGAATATTCATGTTATGGAAATGTGTCCTACTTCTATAGATTTCATCACTGTCAGCTGGTGCCACAGCGGAACACAGGGACACTTAGTCAGTCTTAACACATTCAGGATTTCAGCAATTACCAAAATGTCTTCCCTGACTTACCATCAATAATTCAACTTTTGAGGAATATAATACTGAGACACAGGAGGCTGACCAATAAATAGGCTGCTATTCTTTGGAAAACAGGGACCTAACTGCATAAAATTGTGATATCACTTGACTCAAGTCTTAAACTTCAGCTGTATCTGCATGACACAAAGACGACTGATTGATTCTGTGAGGGGAAATAAATCAATCAAGCCAGGTTTTTTCATCTTTAGGTAAACGACCTATAGCATATTTATTTTTTCCCTCATTTTGCTGTTAGAGCATAGTTTGTCACTGGTCTGATATTCATCATCCTCCCTCAAAACGTATTTATCATGCTTTAACCTCAATTCTGACCTTGGGCTAGTCAATATCTCTAGGATCAGTTTCTTCATCTGCAAAATCAGAAAGTTGGATTATGTTGAGATCAACAAATTTGTTCTGTAAAGAGACAGATAATAAGTATTTTACGCTTTGAGGGACATACAGTCTCTGTAGCAATCAATCAACTCTGCAGTTTCAATGCAAAAGCAGCCATATATAATACGTAAATGTGTGGGCATTTCTGTGTTCCAATAAAATGTTATTTTCAAAAACAAGTAAGCAGCAGGACAGATTTGGCTTTGTGCAGTAGCTTGCCAACCCCTGTCAGGTCTCTTTCAAATCTATGATTCTATATGTTAGATACATATAAGGCACCTGAACACCAGAAGAGGGAATGAACTCATCTAGCCCCTCAATAACCCAGAATTAAAAGTGCATAGAAATTCCCCATTACTGAAAAATTCCTCTGAAAAAATCAAGTAGACCTAAGTAAACCCAGCTGATTAAAAGATTAACAAAGGTCCCTCCACTCTGGTCAGTCAGCATACATTTTATTGGTAGCCCAGGGTATACAGACACTAAAAAATCCAGGCCAAGTCTCTAAGTTATTTCTGGATGAGGGGAGAAAATGCACATGAGCTTACAAGAATAATAGGATTTCACTCCAGGTTCTGTTGCTTTTGACTGCACTGAAAGAACTCATCAGCATTAAACATATATTAGGTCACACTGCAGCTTCAAACTTAGAGAAAAAAAGAGAACCATTTTTCATCTCTGTACAGAGTACCTATTTCATTGAGTAGCTCAGGTGGTGAAAGCCTCAAAAATCAAGGTCATGTGTTAATCCCTTGTGAATGTCTGTCTATGAAGGTCTGCAGTTTCATCCTGTTCCACCACTATGAATTACACACATACAAATATAAACACAGAGGGACCATAGCTTGAGAATGCTCATCTGTGGAGAACAAGTAGATAACTGTGTGCTGAAAGATGATTCTGTGACATTCAAAATAAATTTTTTAAAAATTGGGGGGTGGTATTACAACTGCCTAAGAAATATGTCCATAGTGACAAAGAATCCTAAGATAATAAAAAGAATGACAGAGCTCATTTGGTTTACAGCAGTTTCTCAACCTCGGCACTACTGACATTTGAACTGGATAATTCTTTGTCGTCAGGAGCTCCTGTGCATTGTAGGATAGTTCAGAGCATCCCTGGCCTCTCCCCACTAGATGGAGTAACAGCAGCTCCCTTTTCTCCTCCCTTAGTCATGACAAACAAAAATGTCTCCAGATACTGACAGATGTTCTAGGTAGAGGGAGGAAAGGGTAAAATCACAACTGGTTGAGAACCTGTGGATTACAGAAACTTAAGATATAGAATTAACCATAAACCATCATCCACACTTCAGGAGTCAAGTGGTACCCCAGACCCAACCTGATATTCACAAATATTTTATTACAATGACTTCCAAGATCTCTTCTGACTAATTATTTCATCCTCCCAATACATCACAGAATCACCCAGAAGACAATGAGAACAAAAGTGCAAGGGACATTATCTGGAGGAGGAGTACTACTTTCTTAGTCCTTTGTCCTAATCCTAAGCAGTATCTAACCCTTGCCCAATGGCAATGTTACCATTTCTAAATTTTACACACAGGGAAATCAGACCCAACTCACTATGTATCCCACTTAACTCCTAAATTATTGTTCATGATTGCTTGTTCCAGTTACTGGTAAAAAGACTTACAGAGCCCTAGGCCATAGCTCAATGACCCAGCACTGAGTCAGTCTGTATGAATTTGAGCTCTTAAATCCCTGATTTCAAACTTTGTTCCAGGACCTAGGTCTCTTGTATTCCTACCATTCCTAAATCCCTGCCTGGCTTCCACAGTTTTCTTAGGCAGTAGTGCCTATTCTCCAGACCTCACTGTTGGGTCCCTACTACCTGCTACACACTTCCCAGCTAACCATAATCTATTTGTTGAGATTTCATTGGGTAATTTCCTGCTAATATCTTCCCCTGTCTGTTCTTATGGGTAGAATCCTGTGGTTCTCCTCCACTTCCATGTTCCAACTAACTCTGTTCTGTGAGGTCTCATTGTTGCATCTGGCCATAAAATCAATCATCTATTTATTCATTCCAAAACAACAGTAATCACAGAGGAAAGAGAGGAGAAGCAGTTGTGTGGTTACTTCAAAGGCATCCCACCCTGAAAAGCTTTCTAGTACAACCTGACAACTAGAACTCTGATTATTAAGAGAAAAATCTGCTCAGGAATACGCTGTTATGTTTGTTGTATTACTATGATATGAGGCTTTCTAACATTCTGAGTCATGCAGAAATTTCTATGACTCTCTGATATTATAGGTAGAGAAAGCAAAACCAGAAAGAAGTCAGCAAGGTGATACCAAGAAGAACCATCCATGAATGGTTCTTCTCTGCATGATAAAGTAAAAGCAGTAGAGACAATAACAAGTGAAGACAAAATATGAGATATTCATTTTTAAATCTTACACAAAATCATGTTTGACCCCAATTTGAGGGGAAATAATATTATGTCATGTTTAAATATAAACATAGGGATGTATATTAATGTACCCTTGCTTTAAGAGTCATATACCCAGGAAAAGTTTATTCAAGCCTAAAAGTGACCAGGAAAAATTTAAACACAAAAGTGAATTTTATTTCACCTCTGAGGTGAGGTTAAGGAGAAAGTGTTTTCTTGGCTTGTGCTGCATATAATAAGCACCAGTGAAAAAAATATCTGAAATATAAACATCCTAAACTGTAGAGGCTTAACCACATGACATGTAGAATCTCCAAAGGCAGGCAGTGAGAAGAGCATGGGCCAGGATCCCAGGGGGGTAAGGGTGGGCAAGAGGCTGGGGTTGGGACAGGGGCAGACAGAGCTCATGCAGCTGGAAGTATACAGCATGAGAGGTTGCCTACTACGCAAATCCTAATGACAAAGAGGACTGCCCCAGTGCTCAGCGTGAGGTTACTTCCACAGAGACATTTCGAGTGGAGCCCAGCAGCAGGCAGAGACCACAGCAATACCATGATTCAAGGAAGGTCCACCTGGTTGGAAGTAAGTCCCCAGCCACTAGCTCAAAGGTGTAAATAGTGAAAGGAAGAAGTGTGAGATGGACAAATTCTAGAATGGCAGTCATGCCTCAGTCAAACATCCTGGGTTCCAGATGGAAACAGAAGTATAAATCAGGTATAAAGTCAGAAATCCAGGAAGTCAGTTTCTAGAATCCATCCACTAGAAAAGACGAACTTCTAGCTGAGCCTTGCTCATTCATTCATTCATTCATTCATTTATCCAATCCTTTGTTCACAAATTCATACTAAACACCTACTAAACATTGCTAGACACTGTTCCTGGCCCTATGGATTCAACAGGGAAAAACAAGCATCATCCCTGCCCTTGTAGACAGCTTTGCTGGAATTGCTTCGGGGCTTGAGTAGTGGTGAATATTTAGGTTAAAAAACTTCATCAAGACAGGGCTGTTGGACACTACCAGTGTTAGCAAGATTGAACTGCCTGTGCCCGTGAAAAATTCTGCTCCAGCCCACAGGCAGCCAGATCGGTAGCAAGAAAAGAAATGTAGTTCTATCACCTTATAAACATATATTAAATAATAAATGGAGGACAAGATGATGATGATGAGTAGTTATATACTTGTTTCATGATCCAACCAAGAGACTGAAATCACATCATTTATTTAAACAGAAAGTAATATAAAGAATTGTTATATTCACTAGTTTGTTGTATTTTTTAGATTCCACATATAACTGATATCATACAGTGTTTGTCTTTCAACAAGCTAGTGAATATAACAAAAAAGAAGCAGACTCACAGATATGGAGAACAAACTAGTGGTTACCAGTGAGAAGAGGGAAGTGGGGAGAGGCAATAAAGGGGTAGCGGATTAAGAGGTACAACAACTCAGACTTCTGAGAAGAGGAGATACTCAGATGGTGCTAGGTCCCTGAGCTCAGAAGTAGGAGGCATCCCAGACCTGGGGAGGTGGTGTCCCAGAACTCTGAAAATGGGGAGCTACCCAGCTGCTACTGGGGTCCTTAAGGGTTGGCTCTATGGGTGTTGGGAAAAAACTGCAAACTGGATTCAACTGCTGCTATTGGAACAAACTGCTGCTACAGAGGTAAAGAAGCACTGCCGGGGTGACGCTCACAGGGAAAAAAAGCCAATAGAAAACAAATAGGAAGAAAAACAGAAAATAAGAGCAAAGAGGAAGAAGCATGTTCCATCTACTTCCTCCTGCTTGCAGTCTCCCTCTAGCACCCCCACTGACAAAGTTAAACCAATTGACAAAGCAGAAATGTGATTTGCAGACGCCCAGCCCCAGTATCAAAAAGCAAAATATAGAAGAGTGGCTTTGAAACTGAGAGATGATAGTTTAAATAACCATCCCAGCATTCTAGCACAAATTATTTACCTTTTGGAGACACAGTTTGTCAAATAAGGACAATAATGCCTACCACAAGAAGATGTTTTGAGAATTAGACAAAATATATATAAAGTACTTCACATAGTGCCTGAAAAATAAAATGTATTTTTTCACAATTAATAGTTTCCACTCCTGATTCATCCTTCCAAGTACATCTGCCACCTCCGGTGCTTCCTTAAACAACTACTTTGTAGAACCCCATGTGTGGCCTAATCTATTGCCAGAATATATCTCAGCAGGAAAAGTCTATTTTATAAGGCCTCAATCAACAGGGAAATCTTCTAAGTTGGGGACCATATTTTGGCTGTTGTATTTTCACTTCCATTCCTCCCTGTCATCCTGAAAATCTGGCAAAAAATATCACCTACACACTTCCTTGCCCTTGCCACCATCAATCCAATAGGCTGGCTTTCCATTAAGACACATTTAAGTTCCTTCTTTCCACTCCACAAACAAACAGTTCTAGCAATATTTCAAACTTGATCCAACACCTTTCACCCCAAAGAACTGTCTTCAATACCTTGTGGCCGGGAGGATCACATGCCTAAGAAGCAGACATAGGAGCTCACTATCATTTTCCTGATGTTCTCTATCCAGCAGCCATTTTCCTCAGCAACATTCCAGACATCAGACACCTAAGGCCTAGAAAGAAGAATTATTGAAAGCAGAGCAGTAGCAGATGCGTTATGGCACATTTTAGAGGCAAGAGCCACCGTGGCCATGAATGACCCATAAAAACCAACTCCTACAAAAAATCCAAATATAGCTCTTCCGCAATCTTGCCTAAAACTGCGGGTTCCTAATAGTTCATTCCCTTCCAGACCATGGCTCATGCGGTTCTACCTTTATTAACTCTAAGACCTCGGGAAATTTTCTTAAACCTCTAAGCCTCATTTAATTCCTTGTGGAATGGAATCCCTAACATTATCTCACAATTTTGTTGTAGGAATTAGATAAAACCATACAAGTTCAAGGAGAGGGAAGAAATGGGGAGTTGTTGTTTAGTTGGTATAGAGTTTCAGTTTTGCAAGATGAAACAAGTTCTGGAAATCTGTTGCACAGCAATGTGAATACATTTAACACTACTGAACTGTACACTTAAACAGATACAATGGTAAATTTTATGTTCTGTGTTTTTTACCACAATTTTAAAAAATGTTTACTGAATGAATGAATGAATGAATGAATAGAAAGTTCCCATCACATGTGCAGGCACACACACACACACACATGCACAACACAGATTCGTCACAATGTCTGGCACATCACAGGTATTCAAATATCCATGAGGTTCTGCCCTTTTTGCCTTTGAGTCTCCCAACAGTCTCTTGACTTCAGCCTCACCTGCATGAATTCCTAATTTTTCTTCCTCTGAACACTGTGTAGACCTAATCACATTCTGTCCAGTGTTATTCCTTAACATTTCAGTTTGGGCATGTTTTATCTTGCCAAATAGATTGTCGGTTCCTGCAGAGAAGGGACCATATATTTCTTTTAATGTTCCCCCTCACATTCAGTGCAATCTTTGCATTAACTGTTGGCTGAGATTCTACTTCAAATGAGAGGCACCTTCCCAGAGACAAAACATTCCAGTTGCTGCTGCCTGCTCTTGGTCCTCTATCATCATAGATCAACATTTATTGACCTGTTATTTATATAGAGATCTCTGTTAGGAAGACGGGGTAAGAGCAATGGACAGGGAAGACAGGAAGACAACTAAATGATATAATAAGATACGATTATTGTCCTCAAAAGGCTTACAATCTATCTGTACAGACAAAACAAACATACAGAGGTTGGTAAAACTGCAAGGATAAAAAGCTAAGTGTCCACTGAGTGTTACAGACAATGCAGGTATTCAAGAAGCCATGGATACTTCATGGGAAATTAAACAAGAGATGAGCTTTAGAAAAACACAAGCAATAGAGTATATATTCTTTAGAGTTAAGATGATTCTTCAGGGGAAAAAAAAGTATCTGCCTACTAACTCTGAGATAAAATTATTATACATTTTCAAGATAATACTAATAACAACATTATTTCAGGCACTGCAGTAGACTCTACATACTATCACTAATTCTAAAAAAAAAGGAGGGGGTGCTATAATCCCTGTTTATACATAAAGAAACAGTGTGAAAGAAACTAAGCTACTTCTCTACGGATGCAGATAGTAAGTACTGGATTTGAACACATCTGTCTGACTCCAAAGCATGAATTCTTCCCACTATACAACTCATTCATTCATCAAACATTTACTGAGCAAGTGTTGTGCTGAAGATAAAAAACTAAATAAAACATGATTTCTTCCTTCAAGTAGTTCTGGTCTGGTGAGGAGGCAGTTATAGAAAGAAACCATTTCAACAAAATGTGGTGAGTCCAAGAATAGAGACTTGCAGAAGAAGTTATGGAGTACATAGGAAGGAAACCTAATCCATCCTGGAAAATCCTGGAAGATTTCCTGGAGGAGCAGAATTCTTTGTTAAGTCTTAATGAATAAAAGAAACAACAATAGCTTACATTTGTGTACTTACTAGGCAGATACTATTATTAGCCCTGATTTACAGTTGAGAAAAATTGAAGCACAGAGAAATGAGCAACTTAAACCATTTATAAACAAGTGGTAGAGCCAGGATATGAACCTATTCTCTCTTAACCTCTACAGTATACTGCATATGAGTAGGAGTTTGCCAGAAAAGTAGACTGAAGAGGAGCATTTTTTGCAACAGGAAAATTGAGAGCAAGGCAAAGGCAAGGAACTGCACTGTACGGGACCATATAAGTACAGTATGACTGAAGCAGGAAATAACAAGAGATGAAATTAGAGAATTATGGGCCAGACCACAAAAAGTCTTGTGTAACATGCTAGGCTCTTAGAATTTATCCTATAAACTATGGAAGAACGTCTTCAGATTATGCATGCTATTTGGAGGATGAATGTCAGTTAAGACTAAAGGGAAGGGAGTCCATTAGGAGACAGTCGTCATTATTATTATTAATACTGTAAAAAAACAAACAACATGAATTTATTCTAATAATCTGTAAGTATACAGTACAGTAAGGAGACCATTTTAATATACAACAGAAAGAGAACAAGAACTTGAACTTGGGTGAAGAGAACAAGATGGAAAACTAGGAAATAAGACATGTCTAAATGGCAAGATAGGCAGAACTTGGTGATGAACTGAATATGCCTACCTCCCTGCCCATAAGCGTTTCCTTTTTAAAATAATTTATTCAGGAAAAGAGAAAGCATAAATATATGCATTTGTCCTTCTGAACTGGTTACGCATGGTGCTAGGCCCGGTAGCATTAAAAATGATTAAGACACACTTCCCATCCTAGAAGAACCTGCAGTCTGGAGTGGGAGTGAAGAACAAGATGAGTGCAATAAAAGGTTATGTGGTTATGAAAGAAACAGGTACAACATGCTCCGGGGATCTGAGGCAGGAATAGTTATCCCCAAGCTCGGGAGATCAAAGAAGGGTTGAAGGAAAAGATGCCCCAAACAGAATCTGAAGAAATGAGCAGACACTTCCAGTGGATCATGTATTACTTGACGTAAATGTTTCTCCAGTGTAGTGTGGCAGGAACACAACAGAACAAATAGTTTCAATGAATTATGCAGAGGAGGTGACGGGGGGCAAGATAAATATGTGGACCCCTGAAGGTATCAAAAGTAGAGCAGGAATCTGTTAGCTGCTAGTTCCTCCATTAAAACACCAAAGCACAAGTGGGAAAGTGAGGTCACAAAAAGATGAAGGTGGGGAACAAGATAGTGATCTGCAATAAAACTACAAGAAGTGCTTTGGTTTTATAGTGCTGTCTGTGGCCACATCATCACACTCCATCTAGCTCCACCTTGAGGCACAGAGTCAGAGCTCAGTATGCTTGGAGAAGTATATAAGTCTATTAGTTCTACCCTGAAACCTAGCATTTCCTATAATTGTAGGATGTCATCTTGAGATTCACAGTTATGGGTATGTGCATCAGGCAGTTCCTACTGCTCTTCTAAAGGATTTTAAATTACCTCATAACAACTTATGTTTAAAAGCCTCACTGCCTCAGTCAAAAATATTGATCTTTGTGAACAAAAGTACCTTTTTATGACAAATGTGTTTATAGAGACATTATTTTTTTCTAAATGCAATGCCCAATGTCAGAAAAGCAATATTATTCATGAATATAAACCCTCAGACTTGAAAAAGAACACCTTTGTTTAACCTGTTTAATATACAACATCTATGCAAACAATTCCTAAATCTCAAACATCTTTCTGGAAATGGCTATTCATTCCCTTCTAAAGTCAAATTTCTACTGCTGTCCCTAACAATTAAATAAGAAAAAAGGAAATTCAGTTGCTGAAACTGATCACAGACTTTCAAGTTCATTTAACATACTGTCTTCAACACAACAGCATAGGCTACAAATCTAGTTCTTTGATTTTGAATAATCTCAATACTCTTTATAGAGTGGTTTAGAAGTATTTTTCCTTAAAAAAATAAAATGATTTATCTAGAGGAAAAAATGTCTAATAAAATCATTTTAATTAGTTGTGCACATTAATCATGAAATTGCACAGATTATAGTGACAGTTCTCCACTTACTATAATGAAACATAGTGAGAACGGTTAGAATATAAACAGATCAGAGGGACTATGAAGGTGAGTGTTATTTGGGGTAATTTTACTATGATTTAGTAAAGACTTTGTGTCCCAGGATAAAATAATAGGTTCTCATTATATGAAGGTGACTTACTTGGAATCGGGAACCAAAAACTCTTTATTTCTCATGACCAGCCATCCCCAGTCCAAATCCCACATTCAGGAGCATCAAAATCTCTGATCACATGCCAAAATGAAGACAGATGGATACAGAGCTGTCACATATTCAAAACCTGCAAAAAAAAAACAAAACAAAACTGGAGTTATGACATCAGAAGACAGTAGGCTAAGGCCTAAAGAGTCCTGCTTTTTCACACATCATAGCATGTTTATTCATCCCATTGTACTTCTACAGTTCCCCAGAGGGAAAATAAGTACCTGAAGTTTCAACTGGGAAAGATGACTCACCCCAAAACTTGCTGAGTAGTTTATGAAGGTTTACAATGCGTGTGAATTGCTGCTTGTGTCTTGTGTGCCAGGCAATGGTCAGGATGACATGAGGCAAAAGAGTTTGATAAAATGGAAAATAAAAATCTATGGCAGTCATATATAAAAATGACAATGTGTGTATCATAAACCTTTACACAAACATTTTAGCATACAGTGTATATATTTCAAGTAATATAAATGCAAAAGAAAAGGCCTTTAGCACAAATTGACCAGCTTCAACACTGGAAAAATACAAATTAACAAAAAAGAAATTCAAAGGGAAATTAATGGATCTCATAAATGTCTCAAGGGTGAAAATATTGTTTTCTCCTCAACACAGGAAAGAAACAACTTCTGGTAATAAATTCTACCAGATATTTTAGTGATGGTGTTATTTCTGTTGCTTTTAAAAACATATTTTTAATTGTCCTACATATTTCCTTAAGCATACAAAAAGAAATGAGAGTCCTGGGGCGTAGCCAAGATGGCAGAGTAGGAAGGCCCTGAGTACACCTCCTCCCACAGGCACACCAAAATTACAACTATTTACAGAACAACTGTCTATGAGAACGAGCTGAAGACTAGCAGAAAAGATTTTCCTCAACTAAAGATATAAAAAAGGAACCACAGTGAGATGGGTAGGAGGGGCAGAGACACTATGTAATCAATACCCACACCCCCGGGTAGGCGACCACAAATGGGAAGATAATCACAACTGTGGAGGTTCTCCCTAGGAAGCAAGGGATCTGAGCTCCACATTAGGCTCCCCAGCTTGGGGATCCTGCACCAGGAAGACGAGCCCCTAGAACATCTGACTTTGAAAGCCATCAGGGCTTATATACAGGAGAGCCAAAGGGCTGTTGGAAATGAGAGACTCCAGGCACACAAAAGCTCACATGCTCCCAGTCCCAGCACAGAGACCATAATTTGAAAGGAGCTTGGGTTAGACAACTTGCTAATCTTGGAAAGCTTCCTAGAGAGGTGGGAGGCAACTGAGACTCCCCCGAGGACATAAACACTGGTGGCAGTCAATTTGGGGAGCTTGATCTACCAGGCGGACACTGGTGCTGGCATGCACCATTTTGGAGTTCTCCTTCTACCCTATCAGTGTTAGGGGCTTACCCGCCCACCAATGGGACAGTACCAGCCCCAGGACCCACCAGGTCATGGAGACGGCCATGCTGGGACCTAAGTGTCCATTGATAGATGAATGGATAAAGAAGATGTGGTATGCAACTGAATATTACTCAGCTATAAAAAAGAATGAAACCTTGCCATTTGCGACAACATGGATGCACCTAGAGGGTATCATCCTAAGTGAAACAAGTCAGACAGAGAAAGACAAATACTGTATGATTTTACTTATATGTGGAATCTAAAACAAACATAACAAAACAGAAACAAACATAGATACAGAGAACAAACTGGTGGTTGCCACAGCGGAGGGAAGTGAGGGGATGAGTGAAATAGGTGAGGGAGATTAAGAGAGGTATAAACTTCCAGTTATCAAGTAAATAAGCCAGAGGGATGTAATGTACTACATGGGGAATACAGTCAATAATATTGTAATACCTTTGTATCATGACCGATGGTAACTATATTTATCATGGCGATCATTTTGTAATGTATAAAAATACTGAATCACTATGTTGCACACCTGAAACTAATGTAATATTTTAAGTCAATTATACTTCAATAAAAATTTTAATTAAAAAAAAATCAGAGACTCCACTTATCACAGAATAGCCCCAAAACAGGCAATACTATTCCCATTGCTAAAAGTATTTGAAATATATACCAGCATACCATGCAAGTCAACTGTTCCCTACAATGCCCTCTCACCAAACTGAGGTGTTTTCACAAACAACAGGATTCAAAAGAAGCAGAAGTCAGGATGGCTTTTGCAGTTTCTCAACGCATGACCTACAAAGGAACTCCCTCTCTCTGTGTCATGCAGGCTAATCCCTACGGTAGCAATGATAACGCTAATATACTGGCTGCACTCATTTGATGTTATTTAAGTACCTCCAACTGACGACTAATAAAATGAGGCTTTAAAAAAAATTCATTAGGTCCCCTTCCTTTCTTCCTTCCCTCCTTCCTTCCTCGCTCCCTCCCTCTCTCTCCCTTTCTCCATCTCTCCAGACTGTCTTTTCTTTTGTCCAATAGTGAAAAAAAATGGGTGCTAGTAGGTCTACATGTACCACAATCCCTATCTCAGGCTACATTGGAAGACCAACGGATCATCATCCAGAGTAAACCTGTCACTTCTTCACATCACCTACCCACAGAGAAAAAATTGTTTCTTATCTATTTAGGTGTCTACATCAAAAGCTTAGGCATGTCACCTTTGTTTTTTATCTTCTAATATCCAATGAGTTACCAAGACCCACTATTCTTGCTAATAGACTCTCAAATCTGTCCACTTCCTACCATCTCAATGTCTCCACACAATCTGGGTCTCCACGATCTCTTCCTTGTCTCCTCACTGGCCTTGATGCCTCTACTCATAGCCTTTCCATCTGCTCACCACACTGCAGCTAGAGTAATCAATCAAAAATGCAAATCTGGTCAAGTTACTCCTCTGTTAAAGACACTTCAGTGGCTCCCCCATGTTCTTAGGATAGTCTTGTATGCTCACAATATATGTTTCTGTAATCAGACCCCTGCTTATCTCAACTCCTCTTCACCTTACTGACCCTTACAAAAATAGCCTGTTTTCACTATCATGAACTACAGCCAAGCTCTCTCTAAGGCCTTTGCACCTGTTGCCCCCTCTTACTAGAAAATCCTCCCTGCCATATCCCTACCTTTAACATGGCTGAAACTTACTCAATCTAAAGGATTCATCTCAGATGTTAGTTCCTCCAGGATTCCTTCTACCTTACCTGCTTGGCACTCCCACAGAAACTGATTATCATCAGTCAGTGTTCACTTTTAGCTTCCCCAACACATCAGTAAGTATTTGTTGAAAAAAAATTTTTAATTCAAATCACTTTGTTGCATGACTGTTGGTTTTACTGTAGCATATGTGTATAAAGATCCAAGTTAACTAACAATGAACCAAGCTGCTTAGCTTTGCATCCCACATTTAACTACTTGGACACACATAAACTAGGCAAATTTAACTTTATACTATTAAGGGTTGACAGGGACCCTGATATCATTAAAGCCAAGTCCTATAAATATAAAAATATATGGGTTTATATTTACCAGAAAACCAAGGTTTGAGTTTACAAGAGCTCACTTTAGTTTTATTAATATAAAAATCAACCTTTATTGTTTCAGGGTCATCTCAGTGACACAAAACTGTCTGAAAATTGATCAACTGCTTCCTTTTCACAGTGAGTAAGAACTGCCTGGTTAACAGAGGGTAGAGAATTGCACAGCTGTAACATGCTTAGTGTTATCTGAATGTAAACAAATGTGATAACTGAAAGCAAATTCAATCAAAAGAAACATTACCACTTTCTCAATGATTAACATGAAACCAGTTATCTAATGAAAAAATTTAGAACAAAAAATTCAAGGTGACCCAAGACTTGGGAGTTCCGAATGTGAAAGCTTAATTCTGTTATAAGTCAGTCAGCATCAATATAAACTCTGTATCTGTCCAATTTAGAAGAATCTCTTGGATAAAAAAATCTAAGGTTCAACTGTCAAACACAGTACCTAAGCTTTGATTTTGAGTGTGATGGGTGAGGAAGGGGGGTAAAATGTGAATATTCTCTGTTTGCTTTGATGGTCCACAGTAAGCATAGTTCTAATTAATCTTGCCAGTAACAGAAGCCATAATCCACAAGGACTCACCTTCCCAGCCAAGCTGCTATTCTACATCCTGTATGGTTGAGTGCAGAATACTGTGCTACCTTACCAAGTATAATTGGTACTGGATGCTCCATCCAGATTCCTTCCTCATCCTTCCCTCAGCTGTTGGGAATACCATCTTTTGACAGTTCACATTTGTGTCCCTCACAGAGAAATGCCCTTGGCCACAAAGAACTGCCTCACTTAAAGTTAAGCTCCCTCTCAGCGGAGAGCTCACAGTCAATGAGCTACTCATACAAAGGAACAAAAACCTCTTTGCTTCAATACAGAGTATCTCTGAAGGGACACCCCAGCTCAAGAGCTCCCTAAAGGCTCTACTGATGCGTCAGTTGCATTGTGGGTCAGGTTCTCCTGCTTCCTGATCCTCCTTTTCTCACTTCCTTATAGATGCATTTCTGGAGACCACTTCTCAGAAAACCTCTTCATCTGAGAATCTACATCCAGGCAGCCTAATCTAAGACTCAAGTCAATAACTATGAAAGGCAAATATACTAGTATACAGTAATTTTGCTGACTTCATAGGTCTTGGTATCAGTCTTGGTCTTCTGTTACAGATGTCAACCTATTAACTGAGGCAAAGACAAGATCTAAAATTTAATCCACCACTAACTGACTCCAGTTCCCATGTAATTGTAGAAAATTTAGGAACCAACTCATTGGTATTACAGGTTATCTTACTTCTACCCTTTATCCTGAACAATTCTGAATGTTTGGCAAAAATTATTGGATAATTTTATCATCACCCAAATGTAAGAGAAGAAATATTCTAGATGAAATTCTAATTAAAAGAGCATAAGAAGAAAAGGAGAATAAAAATGATTTGTCCACAGTAGATCTCTATGTTCTCAAAGATAGGGGAAATGTACTTTTGCTGGACTTATAAAGATTCAGGCCTTTTCTGATCAAAATATAAAAGAATTATTAGAATAGCATCTACTTTTTATGTTCTCAATCAATCTCTTAAAATCTCCTTTGGAAATGAAAGAAAGGTTGTCATGAAATCAACTGATTCTTTTACTCCATTCACTTCTCAATCCAAAGGATATGAAAAGATCCTAGGTTTTGAGGTCTTTGTGTTTTGATTGGTTTTTTTTTTTTTGAGTTTTGTTGTTGTTGTTTCGGTGCCACCATTTTGAAGAGTAGAAATTAAATCAGTTGGTCTGCCTAACTGTAGTCTCATTTGTCTTAGTTGATACAAACCTAAGTTTCTCTTCTAGAGCATATGGACACAAAAACTAAATAGATCACGGTACAACAGCAAATGCTGATGTGCTATCCTTTTAAGAAAATATAACTTTTATATATAGATGCAAGCTGCCAAACAGAAAAGGAGGCTTGCCCACAAAAATAAATCTGTTTCCTTTAAGTAGAAATTTCTGTCAAGTACAAATAGAATCACTAACTTAAAAGTAGTTTCCTATAACTGAATGACAAGGCCCTATTCCTGTTGGAGAAAGGAAGATGCAAGTGGAGGCAGAGATCCATTCTTTTATGTTTTACAGGAAAAATAAAATGATATGTGTCTTTCTCTTTCAATCCCAGTGTATCAAACCTAGACTAGTTTTTCTAGATTTTTCTACAGTTGTCCCTCAGCATTCACAGGGAATTGGTTCCAGGACCCACCATGGATACCATGATCCAAGTATGCCTGAGTCCCATAGTGGGCCCTCTGTATCCATGGGTGCAGAACCAGCAGATTCAGAACCAGCATATGTGGAGAGCCAACTGTATATTTATTGAAAGAAATCTTATAAGTGGACTTGTGCAGTTTGAATCTCTGTTATTCCAGGGTCAACTGAACTATGTACTTTTATGAGTAAAAGTGTTTTAAATATTCATATATATAATATATAAAGTATATCCATTACTGTGCTAGTAGGTACATTTCAAAAACACAATAATAGAAGTATTATAAAAATAAAACAAAAATGAAATTAAAACTTTACATAACTTCAGTTTATTAATTAGTGGTCCAAAAATTTTTCCTCATACTAAAATATTCTTAATAAAAATTCTAAAATAAAGATCAATGTAATCAAATATACATCATTTCTCTCAAACTTAGCTTAACATTTATTGATGCTATGATTCAAAAGTATGGTTCTAAATTCAATTATGATTGTCATAAGCTAAAAAGAAAATGCTAAACAAAGATAAAAAGATCCAAATAGATGAGGCACATTATTGGCTGTGTTTATTAAATCATGAAATTCATTTTACAGTCCTTTGAGTGGTTAGTATTATATTTAACCCATGGTTTTTTTGCAAGAATCTTTGAAAGTTAATTAAATCAAAACCAGATAGCACGATATGCTCATCTACTTAACCAGAAAGACAAACACTACAGTAAACAATTATACGTTGAAAGTGAACTAATAAATATGGGCACTATGGTTGACTCTCACTCTTCCTAGAATAGCTGGAAGACTCTTTAGAACACATGATTATTTCACAAGTTGGCAGTGTAAGGGCACCAGTGTTAAACCACGTGATAAATATTAGTAAATCTGTATTTCTTACTTTCAAGAGGAAATTAATTTTAAAAAGAATTTGAACATTTCCTTCCCAAACTCTCTGGCAATCCAGGGAGAAAATCTCTTACCTAAACAACTGATTCCAAGGAATTGTTTAGAAAAGAAGACACCAAAAATTTAACCTAGGTCTTTTTTCAGGCTTTGCTTCCCTAACTGAGTAGCTAAGCACCTAGACAGTATGAAAAGCAGGGTCAACATGTTTCCAGATCAGCACACTGCACATATTTTGGTACTCACATGCTCAAAAGTCAAATATACTACTGACCCTTGAATGACACAGGGGTTAAGGGAACCAACTCCTATGCAGTTGAAAATTTCTGACTCCCCAAAATCTTAACTACTAATAGCCTACTGCTGACTGGAAGCCCTACCGATAACATAAACAGTTGATTAACAAATATTTTGTATGTTATTTGTATTATATACTGTATTCTTACAATAAAGTAAGCTAAAGAAAAAATAGTAAGAAAACCATAAGGAAAATTTACAGTACTATATTGTATTTAGAGATGCCATAAGTTTACATCAACTGTTGACAAGATGAATTGTCTGTCAGTATCTACATCAATACTCTATTATATGGTATAAAACACTGTAGATGTTATACATAATACTAACACTAGACAGCAAAAACAAAAAGATAGGGACTTCCCTGGTAGCACAGTGGTTAAGACTCCACACTCCCCGAACGCAGGGGGCCTGGGTTCGATCCCTGTTCAGGGAACTAGATCCCACATGCATGCCGCAATTAAGAGTTTGCATGCCACAACTAAGGAGTCCGCATGCCACAACTAAGGAGCCTGCCTGCCACAACTAAGACCTGGTACAACCATATAAATAAATAAATAAATATTGAAAGAGAAATTCATTTTTATTTACAGGTATAATGACTCATGTATTAATAATGAAGCAGCAATATAATTGCTTTATAGTAGCCTAGTGTAATCTATAGGAGTGCTTCACAGTAGCCTAGCCTATATGCTAATGAATGAATTGTTATAAAACTTTCATGGCATACAGTATTATGGTCACATTCATAATACAGTATAGGAAACATTGTTACTTTAAGAAAACACAAAAATTTCTAATACAGTTCTTGCTACAAAACAAACTCACCACAATAGCAACAAGAGGTGGCTACGAAATTATTAAATTAGGACAATAATGTACTACAGATTTTATACAGTTATAATTATTTTTTTGGCCGCGGCATGCGGGATCTTAGCTGCCTGACCAGAGATCGAACCCATGCACCCTGCAGTGGAAGCATGGAGTCTTAACCACAGAACCACCAGGGAAGTCCCTATACGCTTATAATTTAAAACTGCATCTTGACATTTGTTTACATTTCTCTCAACTGCAAATGGTGCCATGTACAGTCTGTAAGTGTATGTTTAAGTTCTGATAAATTTTAACTTTTTATAATAGATTTGTGTATTTTATGGTATTAAATGATAAAAGAGGCTTGTATCTACGTGTATTTTATGCATTCAGGACATTTTTTCTTAATTTTTTTCTATATTTCTGGGCTACACAGTTCATCTGAGAGCTTTATCAAATTGTCACAAATCTCCACAAAATTTTCCAATACACTTACTGGAAAAAATCTACATATAAGTGGACCCACGCAGTTCAAATCCATGTTGCCCAAGGGTCAACTGTACTTTGATGTCCAGTGTTTCACAGATTTACTCATTCAGAAATTAAATCAAAATAGTTCATTTCCCAGGAAAGCACAATTTGAAATTTAGGATAAGAAGAAATATGAAAACTTACTTTGGCCCAAGATTTAATCACCTAGAAATGTACAAATGTACAGTACAATGACTTGATATCCACAAGTCTGTTAAGATCATTCTGACTAATGGCAGGAAGCATTTTGTAGGTATTCCACAACAAATCCATTTTCGGGACACATCACATTCAAAAGCTTGATTAAGCTTTTATCTTGATCCTCAGATTATAAACTTTCGCTGGTCTGAATAAAATATACAGAACCCACTTTTCACCTGTTCACTTTAGTACTACATGATAGTTTATGAAACAGTATCAGTTACACAGACTGGTGATAAAATATGAACAATATTAACAATATATCATATATACTTATGTATTTATAAATATTAAGAAATCATTAACAAAGTTTTCTTTTCAGAAATAGAAAAAGAAGTCCATTTTCCCTTCCAATTTGAAATAAAGAAAGAAATACTAAGAATAAAGCCTTTGAAAAGATAAATAGCAGTGTCTCAGAGACTCTTGAATAAACTCTTAAAATGAGCACCAGACAACTAGCATAAGACTTGGGTGGTAGGAGGAGGAGATAAGAGAAAGAAAGAATGTCAAGTTCAGACGGAACCTTCAAGGACATGTAAACTAATCATGCTTTTGAAGTTTGAATCCTTTCTACATCATGTAAAGTGTTCATTAAGCCAGCCTACTGACTGATCAAGAATTCACTGCTCACCAAGGTAGCCATTTCTCTCTTAGAACATTAGAAAGCTTTCCCTTATATTGAGCTAATACTTGCCTCTCTATCTCTGTCACCCACTGGCCATCCAGAACAACTCCAATTCCTTCCCTTTAGTTTAGGGCCTCTCCTATGGGATGAGCTATCAAAAATACTAGTTAGTCTCAATGAGTCCTTTCCTTTACATCCCATAGTCTTTCAACTATGTTTTTCAACTAACAATTCTAGTGTTATCATAGCACAGTCCTGGTTAATATCCAGTTTGTTAATGTTTCTCTGAAAGTGGGGAACCCATAAAAGAACACTATATTGCTAGATTTGGCCCAAAGTGGAAAGAGCAAAGCAGAACTTTCCCTCTCCATTCGAGATACTACACATCTATTCCTGCAGCCCACGATTACATTCACTGTTTCCATGGCTATGTCACACATATCGATTCAAACTGAGCTTTATGTTGACTAAAACTTTAGTCTCAGTGTGTCAACTAAAGACTGCTGCTCACCATCTGCCTCTACAAGGATGTAGTCACTAGCCACTGCAGTCGCTGACCCTCAACATGCCCTGAAAGGAGTTCAGGGTGGAGATCAGGATTGAAGCACTCTGTTCTCTGCAAAAAAACTGGCACAACAGGCCTTCAGATAGTTAAGATATTTTCAGGAGAAAATTTTATGAGACCAATTTCTTGTATCTTCTCATATCCAGAAAAGCACTAAAATCACTAACAGAGACATCTGCTCTTCATGACTAGCAGCCACCTTCTGCCAAAATGTGTGCCTGATTGCACGTATCCCCCTTCGCCAAAACCATATATATATTGACCTCTCCTCCTCTATCTCTTTGGAGCAGTTCTTCAGAAGCTATCTGAGAGGCTGTCTCCCAGTCTATAGTCTTCATTTTGCCCCAAATAAAACTTAACTCACAATTCTCACATTGTGCATTTTTTTCAGTTGACAAGTTATTCATTTACTCAATAAATATTTACGTAATGCTACTACAAGGATATTATAATACTTGGAACAGTATGAGAAATTGGTGAGAGATAACTGAAAGAGGTTAAGACCTGGGCCCAAGACCCACTTTATCCAGCTGTAACTGTGTGGGCAAGAACACTTGTTAGAGCTACTCAATTTTCAGAACTATCTTGCTACCTGCTGGTCGCAGTTCCAAAGCATATGGCTGGGCCTTCAGCCAGCAATTTAGAATACCAGCACTCCAGGTTATCCATTTCCCTTCCAAACACCTACTGAGAGAAGAAATGTTTAGGCAAGATAGGTCCAAGGCTTTAAAATTCAATCCTTGGTTAATGTTGAATCACCAGAAAGCTACATGTTAGGAACCAACCACATAATACCTTTCTGATCACCTCCCGCGAGTTGCATTTAATGCTTTGTCCTAATCTTTAACAGAAGATTGTTGTAAGAAGTAACCATGTGAAAGTCACAACTGCATTATTATGTTTTAAAGCTGCCGATACTGTCCATTTTGTGACTGAGTCCCTTTTACTGCTAGGAAAGGCTTTGTTTTCTCTGAGGAATGAGATGTTTCTACAATTCTAAAGATGGAAATCATCAGAATGTTTTATACATTTTTTTAAAAAGTAAGTTTTAGAGATTGGGGGATTGGGATTGACATATATACACTAACATGTATAAAATGGATAACTAATAAGAACCTGCTGTTTAAAAAAAGTAATAAAATTAAATTTTAAAAAAAAGTAAGTTTTAGAGAGAGAGAGAAAGGTAAGTCTATAAGAAATAATGAGAAAAAAATGCCACTTGAAACATGAACAAATAGCAAGAAATATTTGTATTTCCTGCTTCATCAGCAGCTGAAAAGGGGTCCATGAGAGCAAGATGGATAATTCAAATTGGGTCTTAATAAACTTATTATTAATTAAGTTAAAGATCATTGTTCAGTTGCCTCTATGTTTCCTCTTCCCAAATAATCAGGCCCAATAACTTATTCTCCCCAACGACAAAGGTTCTAAGAGCTGATGAACCTAAGAACTACCTAGAGAACTTGTTTTAGAAATTTGCATTTTTAAATAAACTCCCCATGTAATTGGGATGCAAGTGAACCACATAATACATTTTTAGAACCCTCTTCCAGGACCAATTTTTGGATCACTTGAATGAACTCTGTCACTCATCCCTGGGCTCTCTGTTGTCTCTTGAGGTACCTTTAAAAGCCTGGTGACCAAAAGGTATGTTGAGTATTCTTACTAAGCATCCTACTAAAGCAGAGCACATGAAAGGGTTATGTCTCCACTCTTATGCAGTACACCACATTCACTTTAATACATCGTAGTGTTGACAGGCATGCTCACAAAAGCAGTGCTTCACTTTGACTGTCAGATTGAGTTCAGTGACTTATTTTGACTCTCTTGACAAATGAGAGCTTAAAATGCATTAAAGTGGGTCCAAATCACAATCAAATGAAACTGTGAAGAGCATTGTTTGGGACTTTTTCCTCAACTGAACCAGCTGCAATCATTTGTTAAAACATAATCTATTCCATTTTTTAAATAAAGAATTTTCCTTTGAATAGAAAATCTGGCAACCTCCTTGAGTAAAATCACTCTTCCAGAAAGTAAGATCTTTTTGTCATAATTTTTTATTCATGAAGATTTTAAATTCAAACAATACAACTTTTAAAATATCTACAAGCAAGTAACCTGTTGTCATAAAGGACTCAGGGGATAGATTTATAAACAATCAAAATATTACAGGCAAGAGTAAAGAAACTTTATTGTTGCTCTCCAGCTCACCATTTCATGGATGAAGAAATCATTCCATGACAGAAACTGGTGTTATACCATAAAGTTCTCTACCTGGACCATCTAAATTATTTAGCAAAAGAAACAGATTTAAAAACTAAAGTGACCAATCACTTACAATATGTCAACTGAAAATTCACAGTAAATATCTACATAAAATATCTACATAAAAGGTTCAGGTACTCATTTAAGTTCCCAAGATCGATCTAAACATTACCACTTCCAAGATATTTCTTACCTATAAAAACTCTACCCCAACACATACTATCATGTCTAAATTGACTCTAGATAAAAAGCATTTTCAAAGAACAAGTTAAGATATCCAAAGAAGAAATTCAGGATCTGAAAAATGAGTTGATTTTACTCAGAAAACGGCCAGATAGAAATTTTTTAAGTCTTTAGACTTAAGAGAAATCACACTAAGACAAGTTGAGCATGATTCACTCTCCTATGCTACCTGCATTTTCTATCTGGTATGTTTTTAATTTTATAAATTTCATGCTGTCTCCATGGTTACCAGTGCTTAATCATAATGAGCCCCTGGTCTATACACAGGAATTACTATTTCCTTATGAATTGCACATACTAAATTGTTAATAACCTCTCTATACTTTTGCAATGACTAGTTTAAGTTTTTCACTTCTAAGCAAAGATTTTCAAAAGGTTCTTTTAACTTTCTTTTCTTCCTTTCTGAATTTTGTATATTATATGGACTTCAGTGATTTCATGATAGTTGAGATTTGCCAACACATCACAATCTATGTTCTTTGATATATGATGCCTGTGCCCATCAGTAAGTGCTCTTCTGAGCCTCAGTCAAACATCCCTTAATTTTTAAAAAACATTTTTGTATATACCTATTAAATCTAAGTCAAAATCAATTAACAAATTAGGTGAATACTGGTATTCATTCATTCACCAAACTAGGGCCTAGAGGGAAGTATATAAACACCAACAACTCTTCAGTGACTCACCACAGTTAGGCTTCCCAAGCAACACTAGAGCACCTTATTTCAAAGATAATTAAAATGCAGTTTGATCCTGTGGACATTTTCCACATGAAACCATGTGGGCAATGATTAAGAGTCAGTCTTTGTCAGACTTCCTGGGTTCATAACCTGATTCTACCACTCACTTATGTGACCTCAGATAAATTACTTAACCATGACTCAGTTTCCTCACCTTATTAACAGGGGATAATAATAGTGTCTCCCTCACAGGATTATTTTAAGGAGTAAATGGATTTACGTTTGTTAATGTGTGGAATAGTTTCTGACACATATTAGTCACTATTTAAGTGTTTATTAAATATAAATCAATCAATCAGTCCTAGCCCATGTATCATGAAACCATGTTTTCTAGGAAAATATTTTTTTTCCCATAAGAAATATTTTTTCACCCTCCCGTGAGGCAAGATAATCCTCACTTTAAATTTCCTTGTGCAGCACTTAAATATTATCTGATCAGCTAGTCCCATATCGATGAGAGTTCTAGACACTGACCATATTGAGCATTTTATGTGTCACTTCATTTAATCTACAGTGGAAGTCCTACAAAAGATTGGTGATTTTCTCATTACAGATGAGAAAACTCAAGTTTAAAGAAGTTAGATAATTTGCACAAATTCACTGAGTTAGTAAGTGGCAGAGATGGGCCAACTGATGACATCTCCAAAGCCAATGTTTTTAATCAGTCCATTACCATGGATAAAGTACTACATAAAAAGATAATTTCACAAATTTTCAAATCTATAAATTTGTCCCGTTCAGGTATTCTTAGCCTGCTCCTGGAAGCCCAGAAATGTTAAATTTGAATCTGTCAGTGCCTGTGGGTGTGGTTCCTCTGCTTCCTGGACACCATAGGCTCGTGTATGTGCAATTGACTCCCACAGATTACTGAGGTTCATCAGTGGAAATCAAGGTTACATCGGCAACGGGCTCTAGATGGTGCCGGGAACCATGTCAAAAATGACCTTCTGGGGCCTCCCTGGTGGCGCAGTGGTTGAGAGTCCGCCTGCCGATGCAGGGGATACGGGTTCGTGCCCCGGTCTGGGAGGATCCCATATGCCGCGGAGCGGCTGGGCCTGTGAGCCATGGCCGCTGAGCCTGTGCGTCCGGAGCCTGTGCTCCGCAACGGGAGAGGCCACAACAGTGAGAGGCCCGCGTACAGCAAAAAAAAAAAAAAAAAAAAAAAAAAAAAAATGACCTTCTGCAGCGTGCCCATTCATGTCTGTAAGATACTGACACCAGAGTGTTTAGACTCAGCAGCAGCTGAATAGCTCTGGAAAGTGCAGCGTATCTCATCCTGTTAGCTTAGTTGGCTCTAATGTAACAGTCTCAGTGATGAATGTCCTGTTACTGATGGGAAATACTGATTAACTCCGGGTTGGCCTTTTTTAATTGTGAAGCTCCAATAAAATGTCTCCACTCACTTGGCTTGGTTCACTTGCTAATGAGGAAGTCTGGGTTGTATGAACTTCCTGACACAAATCAGTCACTGCAAAATCTTGATGTCAGTCTATCATGCCTTCTCTGATGGATACCAGAAGCGCCTTCCTTCAGGGTCTACCAATGACTCACTTCTAACAGTTATAAAATAAGCAGAAGCCACTTCTTCATTCTTCTCAGAAACCACTTTTCAGTAAAAACTGACTTGTGAAATTTTGCCCTCCACCACTCAGATAAGTGTCTAAAGTAAGGTTCTTTGTCTCTGAGTATCATCGGCTACCAGTGATCTCTGTTTCAGTGAAGGATAGTGTAAGCTTAGGTTCTTCCAAACTGAAAGACTAAATTTTGGATCTGATAACACCAGACACTTAATGCCATAAGAGGAACTATATAAAAGCCTGCAGAAGCATTCAGACAGCTTGGGCGGGGCAATGTCAGGGGAGATGGAATGTGGCACTGCTTCAGAAGATCTGTGGTTCATGTTGCTATCAGAGATGTTCACAGGCAGAACTTGTAGCTAGCAGATGCTTGGCACAGAAGAAGCTGCTCACCTCTCTAGTACTGCTAAGGAAATGATCATCTGTTTTAGAAGAGGGAACTACACATGTACAACATGGCAGTCATTGTCCTGGTCAGTGATCTGAACAAAACATCTAAATCTGAGTTATAGCTAAGAAATAACAGTTCATTAAGATGGTTTGCAAGCACGTCAGAAATCAAAAAGCAGCTTCAGGTCAAAGGAGTGGAGATCATTATATTCACTGTATCCCAGAAATTAATCCCTGCCTCTACATCACTTAATACTAGTAAACCCTGAGTTGACATTTCCAATTACAGTATACAATATAAACTAATGAAAACCAATTATATGACTCTTGACTTATACGTCAAAGACAAACTTTAAAAAGAAACAAACATGATTTTTTGAAGCTATCTGGGAAAATAGAGTTCCTTCATCCATGAGTATAAGCAAATTAGTTCTAAGTAGGGGTTGTAAGAATAATGTTTATCCTCTTCAAACAGTGGACCTTACTGAAGCCAAGGAGGTAAGGTAAAAATCTTGGTACCGTGTTCAACACTGTGTACAGTGCCATCTCTCAGGGGTAATACAAAAGTATTTCCTTCTGTCCTGCAAGCTCTGCAATTAAGTATCCCATAACAATCTATCAAGAGTAATACATTCCTCTGAGCCTACAGTCTCAATTATTATAATTCCCTCTTAGCAAATCTTCTAATGCTGTCATTTCCTTTGCTGCAATTTATAGAAAAAGCAGTGCAGAGTTATAGACTAGCTGCTGTAATTAGAATTCAAAAGGAATTAAGAGTCTTTGTTTGCTGGGTTCTCTTGGGGTGGCCACAGAGTTCATTCCAGCTGAATGATTTCTTGGAGCTATTCACCCATATCTAGACCCTCTCAATCACATTTTCAAAACCCTTTGGACCTAATATGATGAATCAATGATGTGACAATAACTGAATGGATAATATGTTTTAAACATAAACGTAACCACCAGTAGGTATGAAATAAATAGTAAAATCCCATCAAGGCAACAAAGGGACAGCTTTTGAGTACCAGGGGAGTGTTTTCCAGTCAGCTCCAAACCCAAAGCCTAGGAAGCCTAAAATGTCTCTGTATCCAGGGAGTTCCATAGACATTTTCTATTTACCATGTTTGTCTGCAGAAAAGCATATTCACAATGGAGAGAAGCCACATCCTGAAGACCCCATATATTTCATGGATTTGATCAACAGCAAATAGTAACAATAGTTAATATTTAATGAGGGCTTACTATATGCTAGCCACTAATTCTGGAAATTAACTCATTTAATCCTCATAATATACATATGAAGTAGGTACTATTATACCCCATTTTATAGATGGATAAACTGAGTCTTAGAAAAGCTTACTAACTTTTCTATTGTCATACAGTCAGTAAGCAGCAGGGCCAGAATTCTAACCAACTGGTCTAACCCCAAAGACCCTAACTCTTAATCAGTAACCAGGGGAACAGATCTACAAATAAGAGGGAATTGATAAGTACTGAGCTCTGGTAACTTTTTGGTCACTTTAGAAACATTTCATTTAATCCTCACACAGCATATTTTATAAAAGGAAAGTAAGTTTCAGAGAGATTAACTACTCAAATTCATAAAACTAGCAAGGGAAAAAGCTAATATTCCATATACTACATCAGAGCACCTCTCCACAGCTTAAAGACTAAGTGGCAGAGATAAAAGCAGAAATCTCACCTCAATTTGCATATCGGCGCTGTTATAAGAAAGTGACCGAGACGTCCCTGGTGGTCCAGTGGTTAAGACTCCACAATCCCAATGCAGGGGGCCTGGGTTTGATCCCTGGTCAGGGAACTAGATCCCGAGGACCACAACTAATACCTGGCACAGCCAAATGAATAAATAAATAATTCTTTAAAAAAAGAATTAAAAAGTGACCAGTGGAAACTGTCTGGCAAGGATGCTGATAGGACACAGAAGGAAATCTGTAGATAACAACAAAATCAGCATAACCAAGGAAGAAAGAATCTAAAACATTAGAGCACTGCCATGTTGATGTTGGGGTGTGTGTGTGTGTGTACTGTTTCGTTCTGTTTTCAACTACTCCTTTTATTTTCTTCATGAAATCTTGAGTAGTTCTCAACTAAGGACAGTATCTCACCAAAGACTATCTGGCAATACATGAGGGCAGTTGATTGTCTTCATGATTAGGTGATTCTACTGGCATTTAGCAGGCATGGGTTAAAGATGCTAAATATCCTGCAATATTATGTCGGCACAACAAAGCACTGTCTCACCAAAAATGCCAATATTGCTCATCCAACATTAAAAGGTACTTAAAGAAACCATTCAGGTATTGCTAAGAAAAAAATACACCATCCAGATGGACTTAATCAATATTTGCACGCCAAGTGGACAGAGGAAGTAAATAGGGACCATTATAGACAGGTTCCTGAACAAAGTAGTTCCTTTTTTAGGTACTACTGTGTCTTATACATACATATGTCTTATACATACATATTAATAGCCTTGCTATTAATATTATGGAGAAAATATGTAAGACCTAAATTTTGAATAAATATGTAAGACCTAAATTTTTTTTTTTTTTTTTTTTTTTTTTTTTTGCGGTACGTGGGCCCCTCACCACTGTGGCCTCTCCTGCTGCGGAGCACAGGCTCCGGACATGCAGGCCCAGCGGCCACGGCCCATGGGCCCAGCCGCTCTGCAGCATGCGGGATCCCCCCAGACCGGGGCACAAACCCGTGTCCCCTGCATTGGCAGGCGGACTCCCAACCACTGCACCACCAGGGAAGCCCAAGACCTAAATTTTGAATAAATATGTAAGACCTAAATTTTGAATAAAGACTCAAAATAATCTCAGTCGAAATACCTTCATGGTTTAGCCTGAAAGCAGACTTCCTACTTATAAGGTAGTTTCTACTACGAACAGTGTTAACAGTGACTAAACGTTAATCAACAAAATTTGATTCAATAAAAATTTGAATCAATAAAAACACAAAATTGGCATGCTTAAGAAACAGCAAAAAGATGAGTGTGATTGGAATGAGCATGAGTGAGTAGTAGGCTGATGTCAGAAAGGCAGGCAGAGGCCAGAATGTGTAGGGTGTTGTGAGTCTTGATAAGGAAAATAGACTTCTGCTTATTGTGATGGAACTGGAGAGCTTTAAGCAAGGAATAAATGATCTGATTTATTTTTTTTTATTTTTGGATTTAATTTATTTTTTTATACTGCAGGTTATTAGTCATCCATTTTATACACATCAGTGTATACATGTTAATCCCAATCGCCCAATTCATCACACCACCACCCCACCACCCCGCCGCTTTGCCCCCTTGGTGTCTGATTTATTTTTAAATCACTAGTTAGGGTAGTAAGAAGAGAACACTGAGAACTAGAATACCATTCTACTTGGAAACTAGGGTTGTAATAAGGCAGACAAAAGCAAATATAGCAACACCTTTGTTAAATTGCCTGATTAGGGTAGATGCTGGTTAGGAAAAGTTAACCAATTTTATTTTGAAACTACACGGGCCCAAAACATCTCTACACAAACTTCTGCCACTCTTTTTCAGATAGGCCAGGTCATCATGATCTCTTAACATAATAATTTAAAGAAAAAGCATTTTATCATCAGCAGACCTTCAAACTTAAAACTAATCCATTATCTTCAACACTGACACCCCTAGAAACAAGTCTGTAATAATACTAAATTTACTGTGGTCTCTGCTGACTTCAGCAAACTGAATAAACATATAGGGAAAAATTAAATCCCCAAATTGTTCACACTAGAATGCAAAAGAGTATTTTAAAATAGCTGCTATTTCAAATATAACTGATTAGAAAGGTACAAAACCAGAAGTAGCTCAAGGCAAAGGAGTCAAAGACGGAACTTGTTAAAATAATCAAGTTTAGAGAAGCAATGCTGACATTACTGTGTAATTTTCCATAGACTTCCAATTTGCAAGACACCTTGCTTTGGTTTATTTGGCACTGCTTTGTCTCTCAAGAAATCCTGTTGGCACATTTATTTATTCAAATAATTGTTATTAGCCAACATTTCTGAGCACCTTCTGTGTGTGTGTTAGAAGCTAGGAATATAAAGCTTTGCTGTCAGTCCAGAGAGATTAGTAAATTGTAAGAAAAAAGATGAACAACAATAAAAAAATTACATGCCAATTATGGGCACTGAACTGAAATATACCTGCTCTGTCTGAGAGTCCTAGGGGGACTTTCAGACAGGGCAAGTGACTTCACTCCTAACCCACATCATTAATAACTGATAATTTCCAGGGTACCAAATAAGTCCTCTAGTCAGTAAATGAGAGTTCAGAAGACTGGGTGATTAGAAAGGTTCAGTAAGGACTTCATAGATTAAATTAGACTTCAAGAAAGCCTTTCAGAAAGGTCTAAGACTTACATATGCAAATAATTTATCCTTATGACTTAAAAGTAATAATTTACAACTTTCCATAAATATTTGGGGATACATAGGGTGGGTATCATAAACACATGAGAAGAAATCTCTAAAGCGTACCATACACTGCACTCCTGAAGTAATAGGGAAACAGAACTCTAGAACCTGAATCAGAGGCCTTCTTATAGTGCTTAACCTGTTTTTCCTCAAACTGCCTGTTTTTCCCTACAGATGTTTTTGACATTTTCCAAAACGTCCTATTAAACATGTTTTCCCCCACTGCTTAAGAGTTAACAAATGTCATAAGGCACATTTGGAAGATGGTGTCAAGGGATTCCCTCCTTCAAAAATGTTAGAAGCCGCTAGTTTAAATGCATCTGAAACAGATGGCTCTGCTCGGGTGACTTCTTCTGGCTGCTGTGTCTGCATTTCAGTCAAAGAGGACAAAACTTCTTGTGTCTTGAAACCCTGAACAGGGTGGAAAAAAAAACACTTTCTGTCACTTTTTTACCTTTTTGTGTGTGTGTCAGCTTCCGTACAACCACACTAAACTACTTCACCAGTGACAGGTTCGGCCCCGTGAAGAAGCCCCGGGAGCTCGCTCCTCAGCGTCTCCGGTAGAGCGCGACCATCTCCCCGCAACCAGTTAAAGGGGAGCGCGCCGGTGCATCCTGGGAGTTGTCGTCACCGGGGATTGTGGGAAGTGTAGTTTAGAGACTCCGCCCTGCTCACCATTCCTGTAATGGCTGCTTCCTGAAAGGTAATGTACGAACTTGTCCCCGAAGGCTACTTAGATTGCCTAGAATATTTGTAAAACAGGGGGCAGATTTGCACGTTGCCGGGCCAAAGCAGGGATTCTTTTTAAAGTCCTACTATCAAGTCCTCGAACGAACTTGTTTTTTTGTTTTTTGGGGTTTTTTTTAGCTTTTCCTTTATAGGCTAACTGACCAACTTTTAAATCTAGTTCCCCTGCCTGAACAAACTGTTGTCGTTAGTTATTACCCATTCTTCTCCCTTACGTATAACCTCCCCGCTCTGCACTGACTCTAGCTGCCGCTTTAAAATAATAATAATGTGCGATTTTTAAAATCCTGCTACGCCCCTCTGATAATAGGCGCTGTCACGTGGAACCTCTTAGCCTCAGCATCCTGAACTGATAGAATTAAACAAAAGCCGCTTTCTTTGGTAAGTCTTACTATTTCCCCCACGACTTCACAGAGTTATATGTGGTTTGACTTTGCCAGATTTGTTTGCATTTCCTGGATGGGAGAGACCCTAAGAAAATATAATTTTCATTCACTAGGATAGTTTCCAAGTTAGTATCTTGTGCCTCTTCTGTCTTTTCTTGTTCTACTGTTGATTCACACGGTATTGGCGTTATAGAGTGGGGAAAAATCTCTGGAGTAGGGGAATTATCATGAGAAGGGGCGATTAGCCTCAAATGACCATCTTTAAGTACCATTTACTTCCCTCAGTTTCTTCCACCATAAAATGAGGAGATGGGTCTGAATATAGTTTATAAAGTCTCTGATTTAAAAGGTTGTATGAACTGTAATTTGTCATGTATTCATACCGTCATTTGAAAAGGTAGGAATTTTTAATGGTTCCTTTTTGTTTCCATGTTTTAATTTCTAGGAACCTTCAGCCTTTAAGAACCAGTCACCTCAAGATCTCAACATCATGATCTCAGTTTCAACACAATTGTTCCTAGTCCTCTTTTCATTGCTTCTGGTGCTGCCTGTTGTTGAAGCAGTAGAAGCCGGAAATGCAATCGCTCTCTTGTTAGGTGTGGTTCTCAGCATTACAGGCATTTGTGCTTGTTTGGGGGTATATGCACGAAAGAGAAATGGACAGATGTGACTTTGAAGGGCCTCCTGAATCAAACCTTGCCCTGAAAACCTTTGTGCTATTGAGGTTCAGAACTGAGTTTTGGTGTCTGAAAGTTCTCAAGAAACAGTAAATAGGGTAGCCTCAGAGTCTTGGTTATTTCCCTAAAAATAGGAACAAATTGATATATTATGTTAAATGGAAAACAAAACGTTTTCTTCACAACAAATAATGCACTGAAAAATGCCGTCTGTAATTTGCATTTGCTAGTTAGAAAGAAGGTCAAAGAAAGAAGTGAGATGGCTGAACTTTGCATAATATTTCAGTTTCAGAATTCTCAATAAGAAGAAGAAAACTCTTGCCCAGAATCCTAGGAAATTGCCACTGTTTAGTTATAATCACTGCCTCCTGCATCACTGAGGAGTCTTTTCTCCATATTTTTAATGCATTTTTGTTTTGTTATCTCCCAAGTTAATACTGTACCTAGATATTAAATACAGTTGGTCAAAAATGAAAACTTATCTCTTTGTGGGGGAAAAAGTTTAGAAAATGTATTCGATGTATCTAACGTTGAAATGGAGAAAAGATTTTAATGTAAAAAAATACTTTATATTGACATTGAAATGGAGAAAAGATTTAATGTTTAACAAAAACAAAAGAATCTTTATAAACTGCTAACATCTCCATGGTGAGAAGTACTACATTAAATATAAACCCATTATGTAAGTTACTGTGTGGTGTTTATTTCAGCCTGTTTTTATCTTTGTGTGAACTTTTTATAAAGTAAGTGGAGAAGAGTAGGATGCCTTACCTTAACTGATCACACTAGCTTGTAGAGATACAATCAGTGAAAAATGAGAAATGGGCAGCATCAAGGGAAGGGAGAGGCCACTGGTAGAGAATCCACAGATGCAGAAGGAAAATGTAATGGCCTATACTGATTTACACACAAGCCAGATGAGGCGTAATCTCCCTGACCTTGCTACTTAAGGTGTCCTCACACCAGCAGCATCACCTTAGGACTTGTTAGATCGGCAGAATCTCAGGTCCCACCCAGACCAATTGGATCAGAATCTGCTTTTGTTTTAAGAACCCAGGATAATTTATATGCACATTCAAGTTTAAGAAGATTGCTCTAACTTGTTTGAGCCCAAGGATCACCCAAAGCACTTGATAAAAACTGTTAAGATTCTCAGGTTCCTCTCCTGGTTGCACTGTAGTAATTGTAGGTTGGGGTCTGGAATTCTGTATTTAACAAGGGTCTCCAGTGATTCCTTTGATTGTGTAGATGCAGCCAGCATAGAATTGTATGAGTAAATCAAACTACTATAGGGTCTTAATGAAAGCAGGTAGTCAATTTTTTCCCTAAAATAATGCATTATCCAATCTCTAGCTCTCCAGGTAACATTGGGAGCCTTAATTTTGATCAGAAAACAGGCAGCAGCAATCTAAAATCCTTAATGTGCATTTCTCCAGGTGTGAGCAGACCTGGATTTCATGAGGGATTAGGTAGAGGGTACAAAGAGTGAGGGACAGCCACACTGTAGACACAGAAACCACATGGATCTGTTTCTGTTATACTTGTTTTTTCACCAAAAAAAACACTAACAGTTTTTTATTCTGATAAATTGGCTGTTATACATTGTGTAATCAATAGAATTTTTTTTAAATTTTTATTGGAGTTTAGTTGATTTATAATAGAACTTTTTTACATTTTTTTTTTGAAAGATGGAAAAAGGAATGCAGATTGCGGGACAGTTTGTCCTATCTCTTATAAAATACCAGCCTATTGGTACTGATGTAGAGAGGCTGCTCCTGCTTCCTTGTATGTCTGAACTTTTTGACTGGCATTGGGAGAAATCATACCTAAAGTACATTTTTTTAAAAAACAGGAAAGCCTGTTTTTGTTTTTACTGGAGGCTCAGGTAGCACATGACAGTTCATAAAATGGCTTCAGGGGTAGGGGAAATCTAAAGTACATTTTAAATCACGGTACATTGGTTATTTAGTCACCTACAGGTACTATTTTTTAAATGTTCAAAATAAGACTACAGGCAAACATTCTTTGATAAACCTGTATTTCCACAAGTGCCTAGAAGAAATTAGAAAACTGCCATTTTCCTATTTTCTCCTTAAAAGTGGAGAATTATGAGGTGGCTTTCAGGAACTTTGATGTATATAATGGGGAATACCTTCTCTGTTTTTAGCTCTTTTCTATCTAGGTTGGATTATACAGTTTTGCTTGAAAAGAGCAGAAAGTCTTAATGGTGGCTCTTAACGTTTTGGGGGCCACCAGCTCCTTTGAGACTCTGATGAAAGCTATGGTCCTTTCCCTAGAAAAATGCACATACATGCTGGCATTTTTTTAGATTAATTTCAGGGAGTTCACAGAACTGAAGCCCATCCAGAAATCCCAAATTACAAATTTCTGCCCTTTTATTTCCTTTTTTTGAGGTTCTTTCCAATTCTGAAATTCCTTGATTTGCTCTGAGGGATAATACCCGCTGTGGAGCAATTACAGGAAGAATGGGATTAGCAAATGTCCCCTGGGTGCCCAGCATAATTTGCAGATAACTAGTAAATGCTCTGTACATGTTAGCTTGGTTGAGTCTGGTTAAAATGAAGATTAATAGCTGAAATCAACAAGGGAAGCGCTGGTAACCAGCCTGTTCCTCCAATGCCAAAAATCAGTGCATTTCCTGTCATTTCTCTCTGGCTGCTTTCAAGGTATTTTTTCTCTGTTCTTAGTTTTCAGAAAGTGATCTGTGGTATGTCTTGGCATAAATATCTTTGGGTTTATCTTGTTTGGGATTTGCTCAGCTCGAACCTACAGGTTTGTGTCTTTTTCCCAAATTAAGGTAATTTTGAATCACTAATGTTATATACCTGAAACTAATATAATATTGTAAATCAACTCTACCTCAAAAAAAAGTCAATTTCTAGGCTGGTTCAAAGGATATGAATATATTCTTACCAGGCAACTGGTAAGAATTGCCTATTTTCTTATTGCAGTGCAGTGTTATCAATAAATGACAAGATGTTGGAAAGCACTGACATGTCCAGTATTATTTAAAAAATTGATTTTGAATAAATGATGGCAAATGTATGGGATGGAATATTATTTGGTTGTTAAAATATCCATTAAATATTTAAATGTTAAATGCTGGGAAAACAAAATGGTATGTGTGCTCTACCACAGTTTTGTTAAATTTATGTTGTGGAAGGTGGCCTGCAAAAGTGAGAATAGTGTAAAATGTGAGAGCACAAAGCTGTCAGACAATTTGAGAATTATCTCCTCAAGTGGTTGTTCATTCTCTTTCTGGTCACCTACCTTCTTCACAGGGCTCAGCACTGATTTACTTCTGGCTCATTTCCAAAACCAAATGCTCAGTGGTAAAGTCTTCCCTTTGTTGGGGATATTCGAAGAGGCATGTCACAGGCCAAATATGCTTTGAGTAATGGAAGCATCAATGAAATTAAGTCCACATTTTTCTAAGAGAACTATTTTATAGAGGCCCAAACATTTGGATGATCAAGTTGATATTTGAAAGGTGAATTTTATTGCTTCTTTGTACCTTTAGTCATACCTGGGCACTGAATTGATTTACTCTTCAGAAGGGGAAAGTCATAGGGCCCAAGTGAAAGATCCAACATAACAGCAAGGCGGAATCATAGAGTGGCTACATGATCCATTTGCCATGGCTAAGGGTGAAAAGTGGAACCCTATTTGGGGCTCTTTATTTGAGAGTCATCTTTGGAAATGTAGAAGGACTTTGAGCTTCTTTTCTTTGAGCTTCTTTGATAGATACTTGGTTCAATTACAAGGCTGTTACAGTGCCTTTAAAAAGAGTTATCTTTTCTTCTCTTTTTAAATTTTTGCCTGATAAAGGCTTCTCATCTGAATGAAATGTAGGCTTTGACATCACCTATGGTAGCATCATCTAAGAACTACAGTGTGTTGACAACTGTCTTGTGAGTACTTCACAGTGGATGACTTTCAATGGATGACATGTAGAGTAAACACGAGCTGCTTTCAGATAGACAGAGTTCACACATCTGTGTGTAAAAAGAAAACTCCCAACCTGCAGTATTATTAAAAAGCAATTATATTAGCTTCAATATCATACCTTTTTCAGCATATAGACTTGTTTATTCAATGCTGTGTTAATTCTTCAAGATTATTTAGGAAATAAATTCAGTGCACAAATAAGTATTTACTGAAACCTCTAACAGTATAGACAAGGTATGTTAGTACTTACAATGATAAAAAGACACAATCTTGATTTCAAGAAATTTAAGATAAAGGTGACAGGGGCAGGGGTCGATGGGAAGGGGAGGGGTTGGTAGGGCTGGTGGTACAAAAGGGACAATAAGTATCTAAATAACCATAAAAAAAGACTATGAGAAATGCAGAACTACAGGTATAAACAATGAGCTATGGACTCTGGAGTTTAGATATCATTAACTCCTTTTGGGAAAGACTTCATGGAGGAGATGACATTTATAAAGGAAATGAAATATAAGCATGGAGGCATGGCAAGGCATTTGATTTTGGTAATTCAGGTAGTTTGGTGTTGCTGGAGTAGGAATAAGAGAATGAGAAATAAACAGGAAACATCTTGTGTTTCAAAATGGTGGGTCATTTCTAAACTAAATTAAACAAGTCATTAAACGTGTGTACAATGCAAGATATTATAAACAGTGTTTGCAATCATTCAGATCAACTAACTAGACTGTATCTTAAAATTTACTAAAATCATGTTCTATAATTATAATTTAGATGTTCAAGAAAATGTTAAAGTCTTGCAATAAATCTCAGACCTTTCCTGCGCAAAATCTGAAAGGTTGGTAGCACTGTACTGAGGACATTAAGGGCACACACAGGCCCAGTGAGAGGGTGCCATGATCCACTGTGTATCCTGGGCTGGGGTGACCCTTTGCTACATTAACTCTGTATCATATATTCATTCTAAAAAAGATTGAACAGCAATTTCTATTTGCCAGGCATTGTGCTAGAAACTAGGAATACAACAGTGAATTAATGATTCAGTCTCTTTCCTCATAGAACTTACAATCCTGAGATGGGGTTGAGGTTGGCTGAGATACAATAGACAGAGATTCAAATACAGGGTGGTATGTGCCTGATGGTAGATGTAAAGAATGCTGTGTGAGCGTACTGTAGCCTGTGTAGTTCAGAGAGGAAGGGTCAGGGGAGATGTCCTAAAGAAGTGCTGTCCAAGCCTAAGATTTTAGGAATATGACAGGTAAACTGGGAAAACTAGGCCAGACAGAGGAAGGAACATGCACATGAAGAGAGCAGGGTAAGTGGGGGGAATGAGAGAGAGAGGAAAGGAACACACGTGGTGCTTTCTGGGAAGGCAATAGCTTAGTGTGGCTGAAAGCTAGAGTGTGAAATTGGTTGAGGGTCATGGAATAGAAGAGACTGGAAAAGTAGGGGAGGAAATAAGGGTAGATGAACAGTGCTAAGGTTTGTTAAGGATTTCATAAAACTACGAAATCTAAAAAATTTTGAGCTGGTATGTAACAGGGTCAGATTTGTGTTTTAAGAAGTTCACCATGGTTGTTGTGTTTAGAAAAGATTGCAGAGGGTTAAGATGGGAGGTCAGAAGACAAGCTACGGTTCTGCTGTGGATCTCATCCACATCATGATGGTGGTCTAAAATAGTGGAACTATTTTATAGAGGCCCAAACATTTGGATGATCAAGTTGATATTTGAAATGAAATTACAAAATTTTATATACAAGAGGGTTAATTATTTTTAAACGGCTAATCATGAAGCACTTCGTTAAACATTGGGATTATAAACACCATATGTCTCAATATTAATCAAGATAATTATGCTCCAGATAAATGTGCATAAATCACTTAACAAAAGACTTTAGAAGCAGGCATGAGCACCAAGAACAGAAACTATACCATATTCTACTTCAGATGATTTGTCAGAACAACTCTTTCATTTTGCCACAAAAATTACCATGGCATTGCGATACCTACATAAAACAATTTTATGGGCCCTGTGAGGACATGTGCACACTTTTACTTGTTTAATCAACACTTTTCAAGACATCATCAGTACAACTTAGAAAGAAATTAATCAACTACAAGGTGACTGACCTTGAGCCAATAATTTAACCTCCACAATTTTTTCATCTGTAGAATTATTTGTCACTAATCTCTAAAAGACTTCCTAGTGATAAAAATGTGTGGCCCCATATAGTCTTCCTAATTTCGAAAATAACAAGGTCTAATGTGTTAAAAAATATTGTAATTACCCATTTTCATATGGCAGCATGAGGAGCTGATTTCCTCTTTGAACTCCTCAGTGAAAACTATAGTCTAGTCATTTAGTACATTTTTGGATTTCAATTTAGTGAAGCAGGGGCAGCTCATTTTCTGTACTGAATGACTATGATTAGGGATTGTCTCAAGAAGGAAGAATAAAAACAAACCGTAGCCCTGCCACTCCCACTCACAGCAAACAGCCCACACACTAATTGAAATAAGCCTGGCAGGATCCAGGAACAAACAACCTTGAAGTTTCGTGTGCTCAGTCCTTTATGGCACTACTGGTGAGACTCAGCTAATAGACACCATCTTCCCAGTGGCCAAGACAGACACTTGAGAGGGTGTGTGGCACCTTCCTCTCCCTCACACTCCATGTCCAGTCCATCTCTAAGTCCTGTGGAACCCACCTCCAAATTATGCCTAGGATCCACCCACTTCTCTCCATCCTCAAGGCTTCTACCCAAGTTCAGACCACCATCATGGTTATTTAGATACTTATTGTCCCTTTTGTACCACCAGCCCTACCAACCCCTCCCCTTCCCATCGACCCCTGCCCCTGTCACCTTTATCTTAAATTTCTTGAAATCAAGATTGTGTCTTTTTATCATTGTAAGTACTAACATACCTTGTCTATACTGTTAGAGGTTTCAGTAAATACTTATTTGTGCACTGAATTTATTTCCTAAATAATCTTGAAGAATTAACACAGCATTGAATAAACAAGTCTATATGCTGAAAAAGGTATGATATTGAAGCTAATATAATTGCTTTTTAATAATACTGCAGGTTGGGAGTTTTCTTTTTACACACAGATGTGTGAACTCTGTCTATCTGAAAGCAGCTCGTGTTTACTCTACATGTCATCCATTGAAAGTCATCCACTGTGAAGTACTCACAAGACAGTTGTCAACACACTGTAGTTCTTAGATGATGCTACCATAGGTGATGTCAAAGCCTACATTTCATTCAGATGAGAAGCCTTTATCAGGCAAAAATTTAAAAAGAGAAGAAAAGATAACTCTTTTTAAAGGCACTGTAACAGCCTTGTAATTGAACCAAGTATCTATCAAAGAAGCTCAAAGAAAAGAAGCTCAAAGTCCTTCTACATTTCCAAAGATGACTCTCAAATAAAGAGCCCCAAATAGGGTTCCACTTTTCACCCTTAGCCATGGCAAATGGATCATGTAGCCACTCTATGATTCCGCCTTGCTGTTATGTTGGATCTTTCACTTGGGCCCTATGACTTTCCCCTTCTGAAGAGTAAATCAATTCAGTGCCCAGGTATGACTAAAGGTACAAAGAAGCAATAAAATTCACCTTTCAAATATCAACTTGATCATCCAAATGTTTGGGCCTCTATAAAATAGTTCTCTTAGAAAAATGTGGACTTAATTTCATTGATGCTTCCATTACTCAAAGCATATTTGGCCTGTGACATGCCTCTTCGAATATCCCCAACAAAGGGAAGACTTTACCACTGAGCATTTGGTTTTGGAAATGAGCCAGAAGTAAATCAGTGCTGAGCCCTGTGAAGAAGGTAGGTGACCAGAAAGAGAATGAACAACCACTTGAGGAGATAATTCTCAAATTGTCTGACAGCTTTGTGCTCTCACATTTTACACTATTCTCACTTTTGCAGGCCACCTTCCACAACATAAATTTAACAAAACTGTGGTAGAGCACACATACCATTTTGTTTTCCCAGCATTTAACATTTAAATATTTAATGGATATTTTAACAACCAAATAATATTCCATCCCATACATTTGCCATCATTTATTCAAAATCAATTTTTTAAATAATACTGGACATGTCAGTGCTTTCCAACATCTTGTCATTTATTGATAACACTGCACTGCAATAAGAAAATAGGCAATTCTTACCAGTTGCCTGGTAAGAATATATTCATATCCTTTGAACCAGCCTAGAAATTGACTTTTTTTTGAGGTAGAGTTGATTTACAATATTATATTAGTTTCAGGTATATAATATTAGTGATTCAAAATTTTTATAGATTATACTCCATCTAAAGTTATTATAAAATATTGGCTGTATTCCCTATGCTATACAATATATCCTTGTAGCTTATTCATTTTATATATAGTAGTTTGTACCTCTTAATTCCCTACCTCTATCTTGCCCCTCTGCCCTTCCCTCTCTCCACTGGTAACCATTAGTTTGTTCTCTATATCTGTGAGTCTTTTTCTGTTTTGTTATATTCTTTTTTTTTTTTTAGATTTTACATATAAGTGATAACATACATTATTTGTTTTTCTCTGATTTATTTCACTAGGCATAATACCCTTCAGATCTATCCATGTTGTTGCAAATGGCAAATTTTCATTCTTTTTTATGGCTGAGTAGTATTCTGTATATATATACCACATCTTCTTTATCCATTCATCTATTGATGGACAGTGCAGTTGCTTCCATATCTTGGCAATTGTAAATGATGCTGCTATGAACACTGGGGTGCATGTATCTCCAAATTAGTGTTTTCATTTTCTTCGGATACATACCCAGGAGTGGAATTGCTGGATCATATGGTAGTTCTATTTTTAATTTTTTGAGGAACCTCCATACTGTTCTCAAGAGTGGCTGCACCAATTTATTTTCCCACCAAAAGGGTTCCCTTTTCTCCACATCCTTGCCAATATTTGTTATTTGTGGTCCTTTTGACGATAGCCATCTGACAGGTGTGAGGTAGAAACTGATGTTTAAATATTAATTTTTAGATTATAATTCAATAGACAGATATATGTACACAAATGTATTTGTAAAGTATCTGTTATCTTAAACCTCTAAAGAAGCCATGTTTTCTAAAATGGAGGATTGGGGAATTCCCTGGCAGTCCAGTGGTTAGGACTCTGTGCTTCCAGTGCAGGGGGCACGGGTTCAATCCCTGGTCGGGGAACTAAGATCCTGCATGATGCACAGCGTGGCCAGAAGAAAAACAAACAAAAAAAGACAATCAAAAGTGGAGGATAATTGAGGTTACTTTACAGTATTGTACCAGATATGCTAGAGGTCTAGGTTTATAAAAGACTGTTTGAAATCTAAGTGTAGAAAGACAGGTTTCTACCCAGGGAGAACAGATAACAAATCTCTTCTTAGAGAAGAGGCCCAGAGTCATTGTGTACTTTTATAATAAGCAGTCTATAATTGGGAGCACATGAAGTGAAAAGAAGAATCATCATATGTTCTTGAATATTCATTTTCAAGATTATTCTTATTGTTTTCATAATTGAAATAAGCATTACTTGTCCAGTGATCCCTACATTATTGTTAGTGGTCAATTGTAATGATAGCTATCAAGAAATCATATTAATTTGATCATTATTACAACAATGAACAGCAAACCACACAGTAAAGTGTTTCTTTCCTCAGTGTCAGTGCTAAGTGACAGAAGTTCATGGCTAAGAAAGGCTGTGTGATATAATGAAAAGAGCAGTAAGTGAGAAGTCAAGGAGATAAGGATCCCAGTTCTGGCTGCACTGCAAACAGGCTAGAGGTCACTGGGCAAATCACTTACAAGTTAATGTGGGCCTCATTTTCTTAATGTGTAAAAGGAAAATATAAATGAGTAGGAATGGTCTACCCAACCTATCTATTCCACTGACAGGAACTTCAAACAAGAATTCCTCTTTGATGGAGGATGTGCAAAGTGAAGGAAGGCCTTGGCAAACAGGTTACCAGAAGTGGGGCCAGCCTTGAGAAAAGGCAGAAGTGGTTCCTTAATAGACAACATGATTTAAGAAAAGCCAGCAGGAAGCACCCAAAACCAAAATGCCTCTGTTCTATACACCCTTCAATATTTTTGTGATACCTGCAATTCCACCGTGAATGGTACCTCTCTTCTGGGTCTTAAAGGCCTAGAGGTATTCTGACTGAGTCTACTGAATGATCACATGACGTGAGGCTGCATCTTAAGCTAAAATCAAGAACTTCCAAGTGGAAATCCAAATTGGGATTAGACTCCTGAGATTGAGACTAGGAAGAGGGATGAAGGATAAGGTTTCCAGAAGTGGGGAGGGGTCTGGGGTGGTCAATGCTCCCAGAATATATAGACAATTATACCATGTGACTGAGGACTGGTCCTGCTTAAAAGAAGGTTAACTTTTGCTTTATCATCCGTTAAATTAATCATGTCAATCTAATAGCAATAGTCTTAAAAGCAGAAAATTTGTCTTTTTTGTTTTGCATTATTCTAGAATACCCAAGATAAAGCATAAAACATAATGAGAACTCAATAAACATTTGAAGACTGACTCAAGGACTCTGTCCACAGAAAAACCCCCAAATGGTTTAAATGACAAAATAAAGGATTTCATAGGAAATAGAATCTACTTTGGTAGCCTGGCAAAAATCAAGTAGAATCAAAATAAAATTCAAAATTAGTAGCATTACCATAAAAATATAAAATCAAAGCAAGGAAGGAGCATGTCATGATTTTATACTAAGCTGGCTGTTGCCAATTTGTTTATATGTTTTATTTTTCTAAATAAAACTGGCATAAAATGGTTGCTTTCATGTTTTTTTATGTGAATGGAAGCACTCTTCCAAATAAGAGATTCCCCTCCTACCTCGGGCCTGGTAAGGGATACTACATCTTATTGTAATCAAATGACAGAACTCGAAAAATAAAAGCAGGCAGGAAGAAAAGGAGGAAGGAAGGAATGAAGTTATTCTATTTAAGAGAATCCATAGTCATTTTAAAGATCTTTTACTATAATGAATAATTGTATGGATAAAATAAATCTTCACTTATGCTTTTATTTGCTGTAAAAGCAAAAAAAAAAAGATAGATACTTGGTCCAATTAAAAGGCTGTTACAGTGACTTTAAGAAGAAAGGCTGGTTGTTTTGTCAAGGGAGCCTCAGGGAGGGGCTGAGAATGGTGGGACTGTTTTCCTCATACCTCTCTGCTACTCCTTTACTATCTTCTTAACTGTTTTTTCTTGCTCTTCTGATGCCTTAATGTTCATTCATTCCTCAAGTCTCAGACTTTGGCCTTCTCTTCTGCCCATACTCTTTCTTAGAAAATTCCTGTCTCCGTATTACTTCACTCAGAGTAGGGCCCCAGGGCTTCCATTTTGAGCAGACAACTCCATATGGCTAGCTCTGACTCTCCACACTCCAGTTCAAGACTGACTAGCACTTATAAATGACGCCATGTGAATGGCTGGCTGTTACTTTACATTCATTTGCTAAAATGAAACTTATCTTCATCTTCCTGTCCAAACTGAATGCTTTGTCTGATTTCTCTCTCTCTCTCTCTCTCCCCGCACCACCCCCTCTGTGTGTGTGTGTCCCCATCACTCTACTACCAGCCAAGTTTGAACTTGTTCTACTCTCATACCCAGGCAATAATTCTGATCTACCTTGGTTCTTTCTCATTACAGTTCTTTCCGTTGACTGTTCTATCACTCTAGTATTCACACCTGGACCATTTTTCATAAAGTCAAATATTTTAGAATCGTAAGTCTGTGGCTATCATCAGCCTGGCAAGGAGAAAAAAAATGGGGGGAGGGGGTTTGTATGGACTAAAGCAGTGTTTTTCACTGTGTTAATTAGACATCTAGGCTCCACAGAGCTGCCTTGGCAGCTGCCAAATCAAACAGTAAAACACCAACAGAGTACGGCCCCAGCCCCAATCCCACTTCACTCCTAGCAGCTCCACCATTATCTGTTTTACGTGTGAATTCCAAGTATGATCTCATCTGAAAAAACCTGTGCTATTACCTTAAGGAAAAAAGTTCCAAAACCACTGTCAGGTGACTTTTTAAGGCCCTCTTACCTCTAAAATTCAAGTCCTGTGAAATATAGTAATACAATTATTAAGACAATTAAAGAAATTACTAGTTTAAACTTCTACTTATTAATATGCATCTTTAGATCAATTCTGGCTCTAGCAACTTGAAGGCTTTGAATAAATTTAGGGTAAAAATACAGAAGTTATTCTGGGTTTCCAAACAGTCAACAGGAGGAGAGTGTAATAAGCCTCTAAGAGTCCACAGCATCTGTGAAGAAATAGGGAAACATCTCTAAGACAGCACACATTCTGAAGTCCATAGGATTCCAGCCTTTTTCCCAAACCGAAGCACTTTATGACAATATGCTTCCACAGCTCATTTGTAGTTAAACAGCGAATGAATCTAGGAAAAAAAAGAGTTTCCAGGCTCGTATGTACCATGGAGATTTGAACTTTTTTTGGCTCTTTCTTTCTGTTTCATGCAACTTGGCAACAGTAAATAAACAAATAGGGTTTAACATGTATCCCACTGGAGTGAAACCAGCTGGAGGGTTTAACATGTATCCCACTGGAGTGAAACCAGCTGGTTTCGCCTCCAAGGTGTGGAAGATGGAATGTAGTACAGTGGATTCTGGGTATTTAGGTCCAAAGACTGGCTGCTGATAGAAACCATGCAGGAGGTCCCTCAGAGCCATAACTCACACATTAGGGCAGCAGAGGATTCACCAGGCTTCAAGTCTTGGCAACTGATTTTTCTCTTCAAGTCTGGTTACCAACATGATGTTTATGCACCTGATTAACTCTGAGTACGGGAATTCACTTCTCCGAGCTTTTTATTCTTACCTATATGTAAAGACTTTAGGCTTGATGGCTCAGAGCCGGTTTGCACACTGGAAATGTGGCTAGTCTGAATTAAGATGCCCTGTAAGTGCTGCAAAATACACACTGGATTTTGGAGACTTAGTAACAAAAAATATATAAAATATCTCTTTAATACTTTTGGATTAGTATATGTTGACTTAATATTTGGGATATTATTTTGGATATATTGATTTAAACAATGTGTATTATTAGAATTAGTTTTACTTGTTTCTTTTTACTATTTTTTTAGCTACTAGGAAATTTAAAATTACGTATGTGGCTCACATTAAATATCTCTGGACTGGTTTAGATGCTAGAGTCAGATTTAGTGTAAGAAAAACCTAAATCAAGTTTATGGTTTTACCACTTCTTGAGGTAAGTCACTTAGCACAAATCTCAACTTTTCCATTGACCTTGGGCAGGTTCTTGTATCATTCTGTGCTTCAAGTTTCCTCACCAGAAAAATGAATCATTCAACCTGTCTTATAAAGTTTTGTGAAAATCAAGTAAGTTAATAAATGCAAAGAACAACACCTGTCACATTATAAACACCATATAACAATTCATTATTCCTATCTCTAAACTTGTCTTTTTTTATATTGAAAGGAGAATGATACTTCATAGGATGAAGTTAGAATTCAATAAGATAATGTATTGTAAATCATAAAAACTAGGTAAATGTTGGTAACTGTTCAGCTCTAAAAGTCAATAAATCTGTGCAACCCTGATGGTCATTACAAAGTTTCAGTCCTCCAAGATAAACATGAGTTCAGCACTTATACTCCTTTACCCTAGGGTATCAGTAGATTAGTCTACTGTACATATTTTTTGTATTCTATTGCAGGCTATGTTCAGAATGAGCTTTTAGTAAAAAGTCAAAAAAGCTCAGGATTGATGCCAACCTTTTCACAAAGTTGTGTATATACACATATACTGGGCATTTAACTTGCTCTCTTGCTAATTTTAATACTGTACAGTTTTTAAGTTGACTTGGGGCTCTCTAGAACATATTGTACTTTAGAACTATTTGAGCATATTATAAGAAAAAGAGTTCAGCCATAATATATGGTACAACTCCCAAGGGGAAGGAAGAGATTATTCTTTCATTCATTTTCAAAGTACCATACGTACTTGGAGATTTAGTAGAAGAAATATATGTAAAAGAAAAAGCAATTAATTCTTAGTTATGATGATGTTTTCAACAGAAATATTTACTCAACTAATAATTACTAAATGCCTATTATTTGCCAGGTACTATTCTAGCCACCAGGGACACAAAGATGAGCAACACAGACAGAAATCTTACACTCATAGAGCTATGCAGTATCAAAATTATTGAGAGAGAAAGTTAAATATCGAGCATATGTGTATATGCCCAAGTTAGAGGGTGATGATGGCATGTATCAATCCTGATTTTTTTTGACTTTTTACTAAAACATCATTCTGAACATAGTGTGTGAGTAGAATCAAACCTTCACTCCATCTCTTCACCAAATGTCAATGTATGTATGATCTTCTACAGCAGTAAGACATGATGAAACACCAGCAAGAATCTCACCAATTCAATGCCAGATGGCACAAAAAACAAACCAATTATAGAGTGGATTATAAGGAGGCTATATACAAAAGTGCTGTCTCTGCATGATTCCTAGTTTTTCAACCAGTGCCAAGGATTTATGTGCTTAATTCCCATTAGAATTTACGGGAATTAACAGTGCATGAATGGGTAAAAAAAATTTTTAAGTGGAAGGTGAAATCTTGAAGAGCCCCAAGATAAAAGTGCACATTTTATATATGTTGTTGATAAGGGTCTTTTAAAGATAAATTTTAGGGCTTCCCTGGTGGCGCAGTGGTTGAGAGTCCGCCTTCCGACGCAGGGGACACGGGTTTGTGCCCTGGTCCGGGAAGATGCCACATGTCGCGGAACGGCTGGGCCTGTGAGCCATGGCCGCTGAGCCTGCGCGTCCGGAGCCTGTGCTCCGCAACGGGAGAGGCCACAACAGTGAGAGGCCCGCGTACCGCAAAAAAAAAAAAAAAAAGGATAAATTTTAGAACTGTTTAGGTTCTAAGTGGGGGCGCAGATTAAGCATGTGCTGACTTGGCTTAACAGAGGCTGAATGTTGAAAAGGCTGCATGGTGTAGTGGAAAACATTCCCTGGTCTGGGTATGTACAGACAAACTGGCTTTTAGTCCCTGCCTCAAGAACTTACTAGCTTTCTGGGTACAGAAGGACCAATGTATATGGAAGTGTTTTATATAATGCTAAGCAATAAATACACCTGGACCTGCACACAGTATATATACCTGAACCAGTGAATACCTAATGAATAGAGAATTTTAAATTTTAAATGATGGATTTGTTGTTTTTAATTAACTGACCGATTTGCTATAAAAGAAACTCAAAAGATCCATGGTTCCATTGGAAGAAACCTGATAGTAAAGACCTGGAAGCTTAAAAAGACTCCTGATTGTCAAAGAATTTAATACAAATAGAATAAAAGGACAGCAGTCCTGGAGCTACACCCCACAACCCCATAGTGACTGGAGGAGACACTACACCAACTAAAACTGTCAGAAATTTCCACACTAAGAATTCTCACAGGAGGACAGATTATTTACCTGGACCTAACACAGGTCTGTATCTCTTAGACAACTGCTTGCCCAAACAACTAACAACTACAGTTGTAGCTCTACTCTACAGTTTTAATTGGGATCAAGTGATATGAAATCTACAGTCAAAAAATATTTCAAATATTGGAACTCTTGGCATGGAACCATTTCCATTTCCACCTTGTAAGCCTGCCCACCTCTCTACAGCACAGTGACATTCAACGAGATGGTGGGTAACAGCAGTACAGACTATAGAGTTTAGAGGTATAAGGCATTTGGTATTTTGAATCTCTATAAACAAGACTCACATTTTTCATAATACATGCAAGCAACAGTATTCCTCATACCCCATGGAAATGATTAATGACCCATTAACGATAGCTGTGCCAGAAAAAAACTGCTATAAATCACATACCAACTGTCAATACAGGATGCCATGATTCTAGATCAGATAAAGGAGAAAGGTAATCTCAACCAAATTCTATATGGTGAAATTGTATACACCCACCCTTAGTCATTACCACCTTCTGAAAGTGAGCTTATCATCCTGTTTCAAGTTGTTGGAAGCATTTTTCTATGCCCTCCTTGTTCCAGGATTACAAAATCTATCATCAGTTCTGGGCTTTGTTCAATCTAAGAGGACTTAAAGAGTTATTTAGCTTTTTTTATTGTATTCAATTAATGAGATGAATCAGCACTATTTTATAGAAGAACCTCTTATATTCAGCTCTAATTTATGCCTGGTAAAGGAGGGAAAGGAATATCTTCTAAAAAGAAGACAAAGTGTAAGAAAAGATAATCCTGATTTTTACCTATGAGTAATATCATCTTTGTTAAGTCTTTTTCCAAGTAGCTAAATGGCCAGATTCTGTTTCAACCCTTTTCCTGTCTGTTGTATAGATAATTATGAAAATCCATTTGCAAAATTAAAGCGTATTCATCATTTATAATTTTCTTTTTATATTATCGAGTTTTCACTTCTGTATTGGTAAATCAGATTTAAATTTGTTTTCAGGACACACCACCCTTTTGGCTGTTAAAAAAGTAATGATCGTAAGTCCAAAGCCAGATAAAAGCTGAGATATTTTGTCATGTATGTGAGCACCAGGTTAGGAGCTTAAAGCATAAATTTCTGCTCTTGGCTCATAATCTGCATGACAGACACTGTTATTAAAAAATGGTTTGAAATTATTAAGTAGTAAGGCAAATAAGGAATCATGTAAATGCTAATGTAATAAGGCTAAGAAGCAAACAAAATTTCCCCAAATCCAGAGTAAATCCTTGGTCAAGAAAACTTTCTGCCCATAATACAAATAATTATCCCAGCCTTATTAAATTAAGAAAATATAGAGTTCAGCTGGAGCCTGTGTCACTGTTTTTTTTCTTCTTTTTCTTTCATGTCCTCCTCACAGTGCCTAGCACAGCACCCTTTATGTAGTAGGTTCATAATCACCCATTCAACAAAAAGTGTGGAGTGCCCTCTATGTGCTGGATCTGGGCACCAGGGAAGAAAACGGCAAAATAAGATACTGTCTGAACTCTCATAGGGTTCATATTCTGATGGAGACTGACATTTACAGAAGGAATGAAATAATGTTGTGCCAGGACTTATGTCCTTTCCGATGTAAAATTAGGCACATATCACACTTTTATTTTTACCAAATGTTAACCAAGTTAAAGTAGTAACCATGTTTATGAAGTATGGGAATTTTGGGTTTGTCCTTGTTTTATAGAATTATTACTCTGTAAAGAGAAAATTATAAAGTTTTAAAAATTAGGAGAAATGAAAGTGAAAGGGCTAACCAGAAAATCAGAATGCAGGACTGGACAGTTACTATGGGAAGCTCTTAAATTAGGGTCTAAGGTTCTTTACTTTCAGCCATGCTTTAATAATGCCCATTTATCAAAAAGCTAAACACCACAAAAGCTTAAATAACCATAATCCGCTCATATTATCATATAACTGGTGCTTATAATAATGGCCTTAACTCACTGTATTACTGAGGTAACCCTGAATAATCAAAGAAAAAAATGCCTTAGACTTCTTGAGTTTTTAAAATTATATTGCATTTTTATTCTGTGAAAATTTATAATCCATATAAGATATGTATGACTCTCCATTAACCTGAATGTTAAATTAAATTTCCCAATTCTTAATTATTTTACCAACACTTGCTTTGCCTCCCTACCTCGCTGCAACACACACACACACACACCCCTACACCCACAGACCACACTCACTCATACTATACCACATAGGTCACTTTCCTCTTTTTCATGGTTGAGACTAACTTTATCTTTAAAAAAAAGACAAAGAAGAATGAGACAACTTAGAATATTTTAATAGACCAAGGGCTTTTGATCAAATCTCTGAAGTTTTACCCGGCATGGTAGGGAAACTTGCATTTGCTCTCATTCACAGGATCACATTTAAACAGTGTGTAATAGAAGAAGAGTTTTAAAGACTTTCAGAAGAAGAAGGCATGCTATATTTATTTAAATAACTAACACTGTTCACAAAATATCAAGAGAATTCATTAAAACCTTCATCACTAACAGTGCTGTCATTAATAGCAAAATAGTTTCTGAACCTGACCTTGTAAGCCTTTAAGCCTATGCCCCTCACTTGTTAATCCCTTTCAGTCTGACTTGCTCTTCTGAAACTGCTCTCTCCAAGGCTGCTAATGATTTCCTCACCACCAGATTCAGTATCTTCTAATCCTTCATCCTTTTAAACCTCCTAGATACAATTTATACTGACAACCACTCCCCCCTTGAAATTCTCTCCTCCCTCAAGGTCTATGACACTGGTGTTTCTTCCTTTGTTCTAGCTCTGGTTCTTACATGTTCCGTCTTGTTTCATTAATATGGACATTATCTTAGCTTTGCAGTTTGTTCAGAAAGAGAAGGATGGGCCTGTTTGTTTATTTATTTAACCTCAACCTTATCTCTCAACAGTCTCTCCCTTGGCAATGTCATCCAACAGTTAACCTACTTCCACCATCACCTACCTATAAGTACTTCCTGAATTTGGGGTCTTCCACTTCCAACTGCATATAAGACATCAGTATTTAAATGTTCCACCAGCATTTCATATTCAATCTGTCTAAAATTAACTCATTATCTTCCTTACCAAACCAGCTCCCCCTTTTTTAACTTTTGCTACCTCTAGTTAATGGCATCTCCTACCTCCCAGTTAGTTATCCAAGCTCCAAACCTTAGAGTCAATTTTTACTCCTCAATCTCCTTTGCTTCCCTTATCTAATCTCTTGATTTAAAAAAAAAAAAAAAAAAAACAGCTTCTACCTTCTCTTACCAAACAGATCTATCACTTTGTTTCTGTTCATTCCACCCCCTCAATTTCTACCAGTTCAAGCTTTTCCTACATTGACGCAACTGCCTGTACACAGATCCTATCGCTTGATTTTTCATTTCTTACAAGATCTAGCACAGTGATTCCTACAGAGTAACCTCAACAAATGTTTGTTAACTGAATTAAAGGAACAAGTTTTAAAGTTTTCAGAGAGAAGGAAATTGTGAACAATAAAGATCAGAAAAGGTAAATTGCTAAGTTTTAAAAGCCTGGGTCTTAAAATGAGAAGGAAGGTCTTAGAGATGCTAGCTTTAAATTTTTAAATGTATTATATATACACGTCGGAACCTGTTCTGTGACAGAGTAAAGAGAAAAATCTGACAAATGAACTTATAGCATTTTGAAAAGAAACATGCCATATTCTTAATCTTTTAAAAACTCATTAAAATTCTGAAGAAATCTCACTGTTTGAGGTGTTCACACTTATGGTTATTCCAAACTCCAGAGGCATGATTTTTTAAATCCAGTGACAGTTTTTTAGGTATAGTATATTCTTTCACCATTCTGTTCCTCAAGCATGAGTACAAAGCCCCCTAGAAACTTTCAGTTACTTAGATGTCCCTGTGAAAAAGGTCATTTTTTGCCACAGACTGGGAGGTGAAAAGCATTTTCAAAATATAAATGCATACTCTCCCTTTCTGTTGGTCACTTATTCTAGGTTAGTGAATTTTTTTAAAATACTCTATTAGAAAATGTTTCTGCACAAAAGTACCTGGTGAGAGCCATTCTTACCAAGATCCAGAAATTTTATGGAAGCTTCTTTTTCATATATAACTTTAGACTTTACTAAGAGTTGGGACTATCAAAGATACATATTTTTAAAGGTTTAATGACAGGCGTTAAGTGGGAGAGATAGTACTTTAAATGAATGGTCACAAAATCTTTAGAATGCTTATCCTAGTCTATCATTCTCTGCATTTGTGAAGCATTGTTTACTTCCTGATACATTTTCACATAACGCATAGAACAAAAATACTGCATTTATCCATCATGAGACTGTGCATTTGGCAAAAATCTGACATGTCCGATTAATTTTGAGAAGAAGATAATTGCTGCTTGAAATAAAAATTGTATATATTTATTACAAGAACCAAATTAAGCAGATTACATCAGTCTTCCTAATCCACTGATCAATATAGTAAATGTAATATGCCGAGAGCTTGAAAACTGTTACACTTCTTCAAACTTTTAGAATCCTTCAAACCCAGGGTATATAGTATTCTGTTGTTTGCTTTGTCTCTTTACTCTCAACCTGAAAATCAATTTGTCTAGGTTTGGTGATATAAGGAATCAAAAAGAAATTAGCTATGATCAAATAAGGTTATGATCTGAACAACTGAAGTGATAATTTTATATTTGAGAATTTGTAGATATGAAGCTTTTGTCCATTAATGTATTAAATATATATATTAAAATCTCTGTTGATGAAAGATGCAGACTTCCATGTTTTCTCCAGTAGAGTTAATGAACTAAATGGAAAATATCTCACTAATTTCTTAAACCCCCTTGTGAGGCAAGAAAATGACATTCTCATCTAACAGCTGGAAAAACTGAAGAACTAGTAGATGTAACTGCACTCAATTGCAAAGGAAAATAATAGCTCTAATATACCGTGAGTTGTGGATATGAAAGAATATTGCATACACATATCCCCTCCCTTATTTTTAAGGAATCAATCTTGGATCTTGACCCTATACCTTTTGGCAGAGTAAATTATTGCCTCAAGGGCAGGCTGTGCAGTCATCCTTTTAATTTACTTTTAAATAGCTCTTCCCTAATCCATACAACCTAAGATTGGGCCAATCATGTATTTTCAGCAAACTTAAGTCACTTACTCTTATAGATTTTTTAACTAGAAATTTTTCTAGTTAAAATTTTTTTTTAAGTTTAAATTTTCTAGATTTTTTTCCCTAGAAATTCAGGAGATAATAACTCTTTGCAAAGCACATTGGGACACTAATTGGGAAGTAAAAAGGAACAAACTGAATTGATTTGTAGTTTCACAGAAATGAATTTGACATTTCACTTACAAGTTGCAAACCAACGTATAGTTTTGAACACTTCTGAATTTATTTGTTTTGCAAAAAAAGTGGAATGTTTCACAAGAATGGAAATGCCCTCAAGGTATTTCCAGTACTGCTGTAGAATTGATTTTTCTAGGTTAAGGGAACACCAAAGTGAGGAGATACTTCTTTTTTTTTTAATCATTATCGATTTTTCTTAACTGGGTTTAGGACATCCCAAAACAAATCAGGAAAATATAACTTCATTTCAGTATTACCAACATAGGGCATTTTGTAATGACTGTAGCATGACTGTGACATTACGACAGTGAAGTATTCATTTTTAATCTTTTTAAGCTTTAAACAGAGAAAGCTTTACCTTGGTATGTCCAATAGAAATACAATATGTAAATTAATCCATATAATCTGTATGCTGATTGGCTTGAGTTCCCCCGAATGTCACAATCTCACCACCCAGCAATGAGGTATTTTACTGCTGTCTGGAGATCAAATTATTGCTGTAGAGAAGATCTTTATTTTTTGTTTCATTAACAGATTATTATAAAGCAATAAGCATGCAGGAGGAGAATCAGACGTTTTACCTTGGGAATTAATGAAAGCATTTCTGCTCGTTTTTTGGAGGTGCAGTTGTCGTTTAAAATCTTACACCACCCCCACAAACAAAATTCTTACGAAATGGTAAAATAAGGAAATCCATGATTCCAGAGACATCCCTAAGCACCCAGGTGTCAGGCTATGTACTGTCTTGTGATATCATCGGACCTTTTGGACGGGTGTAAGTTTTATGAATCGTTATATTCCTAGTATTTTTCTTCCTTAACAACAAAGGGGGGAAGGAAACTCACATACATACAACTGCTGTTGTTGCTGTATTGTTGACATTACCAATCTACTGGTCAGCCTTACTTGCAAGAAGCAAAAGAAAGGCTATTGCTTGGTGGGGTGGAATGCGAGGAGCAGTCATTTAAAATTTGTGTAAGCCTGGTTCTATAGTCATATTCATTATGTGTAAGCCTGGTTCTATAGTCATATTTGTTATGTGTAAGCCTGATTCTATAGTCATATTCGTTAAAGTAGAATGGACATAAATCATTTTGCAGCTTTCCTCTGAACTTAGTTTCTTCCTACTTAATGCATATCTGCGTGCACTGGAGAACAGAAGAAGACTAACAAAGGGCTGCCCTAACCTGCTTTCCCTTCTTCCCCATTGACAAGATTTTTCCTGACTATGCCTTTTTTCTTAAAAAAAAAAAAAATTTTTTTTTTCTTTTCCTTTCTTTTTTCTTTCTCCCCTCCCCTCCACTCTCCCCCACACCAAGCTAACCTGCAAATGCAGTCAGCTGGGGAAATCATTAAAGAAGAAAGCTGAAAGAAGCTCCCAATGCTTTGGACCGCCCTAAAAGAGCATGGAGGAAAATGGGGAAAGCGAGGGTTCCCGGAAGCTGAGGTGGGGGCGAGCACCCCGGGCTCCGGGGTGCGCTGCCCTAAGGGAAGAGGGTGGGCCTGAGGTCCTGAACGAGCCTTTCCAAACCCCACTGCCAATGCAGGGAGGGAAAAGTTCAGAAGCAGCCGCAAGGGGACACAGGCCAATTTTGCCAGTTCAACAGGACAGGACATTCAATAAACCCAGCCCGCTCTGGAAACGGGTCGGGGCTCCTGTTGGCTCCACAGAGGCTGAGGTAGCCCCTGCCGCCGCCCTCGCCACCGCTGCCGCCGCCGCCGCCGCTGCCCCTGCGTTACTGGGGGAGACGGTGCCGCTGCGACAGGGGAGGACGCGGCTGGAGCTCAAGGAGGCTCCAGCGCGCAGGCGCCGCCGAGCCCTGCCTGGATGCTCAGTCAAGGCACTAAGGCAAAAAAAAAAATCAGCAATTTATAGAAAGAAGAAGCTATAGTCTGTCGGGATATCCAACACCAACAGGTAGGAGGATATACTCTCGGTTAAGTTTTGGGGGAGGGGGCGCACAGTGTTGATGAAACTGCAGGTTCACCGGGAAAGAGCCCTCCTTGAGTTTTTTGTTGTTGTTGTTGTTGTTTTGACAATAAACTGCATAATGGAAGTACATTCAGACAATGCATCTTCAGTAGGGCTTATTGAGAGCTCCATTTCTGGAAAGCGTTGCAAGACTGAGGAATATCAGACTGCGAATCACCGGGAACAGTTCCCTTGCAGCACAGAAGCAATCTCTCCCCATCTTCGCGTATGTAATGCATGTCTCTCTCCCCCTCCCCCTCCTCCACCCCCCCATTATAAATCCAGGGGTGGCGGATTTCAGGTTTCGTAATGTTGCATGATGCGATCGGTATTTACCCGGGGATGTACCGGTGGGGAAATTAAAATCATCGAACGCAGTGTTGCCTAGGCTTCTATCAGCATATTCCGGGCGAGTGAGAAGTGGCAAAGGAAACATGCTTGATGGGAATAACAGAGAAAGCCGATTTCCCTGGTGGGGCTCCCCAACACCTAGGAGACAATGTGCATTTTGTTTTAAAATGAAGCCACTTGCGATTTGCAACAAAGATTATCAGCGTAAATGGGAAAAGCTTAATTGCCCAAGAAATACAGGTTCATGTTAAATTCATTTGAATTCAGGCAGCCACAGTTTACAAATATAAGTGCATTATTCCTCTGGGTGTTTCCCTGACCAATATTTACATTAACCATTTTTAATAATCATGTGGGTTTAAAAGAGAAAAGATTTGCCAAAAATGGGGAGGGGGGGTGGGGAGGGAAAGACAAAAGATTAAATCACATCAAATCCTGGGACAAGTTCCTATTAATTTAGAAGTCTAATGTTGAAATCATGCTTTAAGATGAATCAACAAATATTCCTTTTATAATATGCAGCATGAATAGTGGCACTTGAGTCAAAAGACATATATTTTGGAAGGGTTCTTTGGATCCATATCAGCAGAGAAGCTGCGGGGAAAACACTGACAGATACTAACAGACCTCAGATAAATGTGGGTAGTCTCTTCTCTGTCTCCTATTAGAAATCTTGTAGATTCCATTGCAACACTAGTGATTAACTCCTGGACTGGCATATTTTACCATTGGGGAACATTTTATTCCTTCTCTCCTAAAGGTGCCCAATCAAATGTATGTTCTTTTAAATAGAGACATTTTAAAATTCATCTAGCTCAGAAAACTAAACAAGCCAATTCTCTGAAATCTCAATCAAAAATACTAAAGCAAATAATATTCAAAATTAAAACTTTATTTGCTTCCCCATAAATGAACAGCTTTATGTTAATACTGCCTGACATCATTGCTTGTTAACTTTAGAACTGATAGCTCTTTTTTTTTTCCAGATATTCTGATGGCAAATCAAATGGAAGAAAAGAGGAAGCATGACTGCAGATCGGATCAGTTCTCTTTGTGGATTACATTTTCAGTAAAATGTATGGATATATCTTTTCCTTGTTCTTATATCTAGATCATGAGACTTGACTGAGGCTGTATCTTTATCCTCCATCCATCTATGGCGAACTATAGCCATGCAGCTGACAACATTTTGCAAAATCTCTCTCCTCTAACAGCCTTTCTGAAACTGACTTCCTTGGGTTTCATAATAGGAGTCAGCGTGGTGGGCAACCTTCTGATCTCCATTTTGCTAGTGAAAGATAAGACCTTGCATAGAGCACCTTACTACTTCCTGTTGGATCTCTGCTGTTCAGATATCCTCAGATCTGCAATTTGTTTCCCATTTGTATTCAACTCTGTCAAAAATGGCTCTACCTGGACTTATGGGACTCTGACTTGCAAAGTGATTGCCTTTCTGGGGGTTTTGTCCTGTTTCCACACTGCTTTCATGCTCTTCTGTATCAGTGTCACCAGATACTTAGCTATTGCCCATCACCGCTTCTATACAAAGAGGCTGACCTTTTGGACGTGTCTGGCTGTGATCTGCATGGTGTGGACTCTGTCTGTGGCCATGGCATTCCCCCCAGTTTTGGATGTGGGCACTTACTCATTCATTAGGGAAGAAGATCAATGTACCTTCCAACACCGCTCCTTCAGGGCTAATGATTCCTTAGGATTTATGCTGCTCCTTGCCCTCATCCTCCTAGCTACACAGCTTGTCTACCTCAAGCTGATATTTTTTGTCCACGACCGAAGGAAAATGAAGCCAGTCCAGTTTGTAGCAGCAGTCAGCCAGAACTGGACTTTTCATGGCCCTGGAGCCAGTGGCCAGGCAGCTGCCAATTGGCTAGCAGGATTTGGAAGGGGTCCCACACCACCCACCTTGCTGGGCATCAGGCAAAATGCAAACACCACGAGCAGAAGAAGGCTATTGGTCTTAGATGAGTTCAAAATGGAGAAAAGAATCAGCAGAATGTTCTATATAATGACTTTTCTCTTCTTAACCTTGTGGGGCCCCTACCTGGTGGCCTGTTACTGGAGAGTTTTTGCAAGAGGGCCTGTAGTACCAGGGGGATTTCTAACAGCCGCTGTCTGGATGAGTTTTGCCCAAGCAGGAATCAATCCTTTTGTCTGCATTTTCTCCAACAGGGAGCTGAGGCGCTGTTTCAGCACAACCCTTCTTTACTGCAGAAAATCCAGGTTACCAAGGGAACCTTACTGTGTTATATGAAGGAGCATCTGTAAATCTTTAGCCTTGTGAAACACTAACCTTCTCTGCTAAGCAATTGTGGCCTGTAGCCATTTCTTGAGAAGAAAATCAAGAATGGGATCAGCAGTTGTAAGGATTTGGGCAACATTCTGCAGTCTTTGCAATAGTTCACCTATAATCCTATTTTAAATCTCAGAGTGATCCTGCTGACTGCCGGCGAAGGTTTGTAATTAAGAAAGGACTGAACCACTGCCCTAAGTTTCTTTATGTGGTTGAAAACTAGATAATGAAAGTAGCAGGTGCTAAGTATCAGTGCTAAATGCTGTGTATATCACTACTTATGAAAAAACATCAAAAAAAACCAATTAGCATTGGACATCTTAATAAATTAAGTTGACATGAGGTAAATGTGTTGATAAAAACTAATTTTAGAAGTTTGAAGACTTTAAAACATTTCATACTATTATTGTTTTGCAAGAACTAAAATATTTGGGGACTTAAAGTACTGTAATTCACTAAAGACATGCCATGAATTATTGGATTACCACACTTTTAAAAAATCGCCTTGTAAGTTTTGGGGAGCATTCCAAAGCAGTATATTGGTTCCAATTAGAGTTTACTTTTTTTGTGTTAATACATTACTGTTTCTAAATACCACTTTCCTTACCTACTAGTGAAATTGCTAGCATCGAACTGTATTACGTGGTTTTTGTTGATTTGGTATAAAGTTTTTCCAATTCATCTATATTTTACAAATACTAGATACTGGTCTGGGAGGCAACATTAATGGCACCAACCGGTCACAATTGAGCAGTTCTAATAATGCAGAATAAACACATGTTGCCTTAAAGGATTATCTAGTATCTTTCATCTTATTTAGCATTGGAGCAAACTGGAGTCATGGGAAATTGAATCAGTAACTGGTCATGGTCATGCAACTGGAAGTGCATGGACGATCATTTAATATTCTTTTTCCTTTTTCCTCACGTGGTTGGAAAATTAAGGTGCACATCACTGGGATAGTAAGATTTTCTTCTGAGTTGTGCTACCCATTCTAGTGTGTTCTAAGAAGCAGGCAGTTGATGTGTGTTTATATTTTAAGTCAGCTGTCAAGGGGAGACCACAGCCTTAGTATGACATCCTGCACAATTTGTAAAGCCTTTATTCTACCGAAGGCACAGTCTTGTTTATATTTTCTGCACATTCAGTGTATTGGGTCGTTTAAATTATTTCAGTTTTAACTTGTGAAAGCTTATAATATGATTTCTAGTATTTCAGAAATACATTAGAGTCTGTGAGTCTCATTCTTCAAGATACAGATGTGTGAATTTCAATATAAAGTTGCATTTGCCAAAATTTACTTGTGTAGCCTGTTACTTTTCTTGGAATAAATTTTACATTTTTGGCACTTAATTTTTTTTTAATTGGGAAGCAAGCACAAAATAGGAAGACTAGCTTTATTATGGTTTTGTTTCTTTATTTTTGTAGCTACTATATTCTGGAACTGAAAATGCATGAATGATGGGGAACCTAAAGCTGATAAACTGACAAGTAATATTATCTGCAAAAGCATTATTTGGTAGCTTTTGTCATATTTATCCTATTTATTCTTACAAGCCAGTAATATTTAAAGATGTAAACCTGCTTAGTTGGTTGGTTCAGAATTTTAATATAAACATCACATTTTATTTTGGGCCATGGTAGAAATTTTGGATTCTAAATACATAACTTGTAAGAAGAATGGTTTACAATTACATTATGACAAAACCAGAAAAGTTGCTATTGTTTTTGTTTGTTGTTCATTGTTTTTGTTTGGGGTTTTTATTTTTATTTGGTACTTGAAAAATAAGATTAGGAATCTAATGGAACAGAATTCTTTAGTGCTACAGTGTTTCTGTAAAGAAAACATCAATATAAATATAAGTAAGGAAAAATAAATCACTGAAATATTTCAATGATATATGCAACAATTCAGTTTTGCTCATATAAGGACAGCTCAAGCCATGATTTAGTGAGCACTCTGTTTGAACTCATTTTTACTTTATACCAAAGTTGATTGGATCTGAGACAAAATTTAAGGTACAACAGTGAACTGAATCTAGCAATAAAGACCCCTTTTGGTACTAAAATAATTATCTAAAATACAATTAAGGAAATGCTATCAAAAGATATTGGGATAACATTATGTTTCCAACTCAAAAAGTTTACAGTAGAGACATAATTACCATGGCTATATTTATAAAGAGCTTCACTTAGAGGTTCAAATATCACCAGCAATCAGTAGAAAATTCAACAATGATCTTGAGGCCAGAGAGACCAGGTTTTATCAACACTGGCCTCCATTATATACACAAAAACCTGAGGCATGGATTAAGACTAGGAGACTGGGGAGTAAGGAGCAACAACCAAGTGAGATTGCCTGATTCTACCTAGCTATTTGGAACAACATATTCCAACAGCTTTGGTAAGTGATCAACCCCAGTGATCAGTGAATAATACTGAACTGTAGTGACTCTCATTTAAGCCTACTCTTGACTAACTTGGCATTTCAGGTCAAGGGGCAAGAGGTGGGTAAGATACATCCCCAGTTAATCAATGCTATTTGTAAGTCAATAAGTAATGGTAGCAATCATATAAAATAAAAGTCTGCTTCAGTGACTCAGGGACCAAATCACATTATCTATTTTGGCACCCATTCCAATATTCAATATTGAAAAACAGTTGCAACTAATTCAATTTGAAAATGTTACTAATCTTCAACCCATAAAAATACATTCCCACTGGGGAGTCCAACTTCCCTGTGAGAAAAACCCTTTATCAGTAATAATGTGTCCCTCTAGGACTAATTACATCTGAGTTGAACAGGCTTTAGATTGTTTTCCTTAATAGTGGTGATGTGTCTGCATGGATGTGTCTATAATCTCATCTGGTTCCTTTTGTGCACAGTGAATTTATTTGTGAGATGCCTGGCTGGAGCTAGGCATTAAGTCTGTGACTGTGAAACCCTATGCAGATATTAACTGAGGCAGGAGGTAACTGGCTCAGTTTCCCACGGAGGCTCCATTTAAATAATACAAAATTAACCACAGTGATCAGATTTTTAAATTATTTATGGGACAACCTATTGACTGAATTATCTTCTCAAATGTTAGCTGGTTGGGTTTCAACACCAGCATTTTTCATAGAGGTTAATAACTGATTTGTCTTTACATGGTTATGGCCCCTTATCCATTTGCCTCTACATCCATGAATACTAACTGAAATGTTTATTTATTCATTCACTCAACAAATATGTGTTGGGCACTGAGCCTGGTGCTGAGAGCACAGTAGAAAACAGGAGAACAGAATTAAATATGTAGTAGCAACAAGTTACAAGTGTTACAATAGTAAATGTTTCTAAAATGGACTTGATATTAATGACCATAAATGGACTCTCTTCCACTTTCCCTTCATGCCTTATCCCCTATCTTTCCCAGTATTCCCTGGGATCTTTTATATATCATACTCCCTCAATTCAGAGGGAGCCCCCCCCCATTCTGCTCACATTTCATTTAGATGAATCATCCGTGCTGTGTTTTGGAACCCTGAGTTCCCTCGTTGTTAGTGGTTACACAAAGTAACAACAAACCCTGAGTGTTAAAGTCCTCCCACTCCTGACTCTCCACTTCCATGTGGAGATATTTCAATTCCTTCAAATGACAGGGAGATGTTCTTTCTTCCATACTTGTACCTTCCTGCAAGTTAGCATGAGAATGCCTGGGTAAAGTGCAACCAAAGGAAGGCACTAAGATGTCAACTCCCAGGGGGCCTCCCATGGTGCTCAAGCAAAGATGGGAATAACCTGTGAAACAGGGTACATATCTTTTATTATGAAAGCATGCTACTCCTTCAATGTTTTTCTTATTCCTTACTGGAGATATAACAAAACTCCCTACCCCTGCCCTCATCAGCTGAAAAGTTTATTTGGCCTCCAAAATTTACTTCTATTGCAAATACAATGAAATGTACTTACAATTATAGAGACATATCCTTTGCAGCTAAGGCATGTAATAGCGCATTGTGTTGCCGTGGGAATTACTGTAGGACAGCTGGAAACAGAACCAAAACCCTTCACTTCTGTAGATAAATTTACTTTACATTAGATAAATTTACTTTGTTCCATTCTTTATTCCATGTGTAGCATAAACGATATTGTTATTAAAACAAAGCAAAACAAAAACTCCAGCTTATATTAACTTTATATTAAAAAGAAAATTAAAAAGATACGACGACAAATAGCAGTGTTTCAAGTACTCGCTAAATACAAGACCAATGACTACCAGAATTATGGGTTATTCATGATTCTAGAATCACGTGAGTCTGTTTTTCTATGCAAAAATGCATCACTTTCATGTTTGGTAATACTCTCGTATATGTTTTTAATGGAAATTGCAGGGTCTACTAGGGTAATTGTTGCTGACATTTTTCTTTTGTTCTTAACTCTGGGTATGCTAGTGTTCTGTGACTTTCCTAATTCTCTCACAAACTTTTTTATACCATATTAAAATGACAGAATTGCTCAATTTTGAGGCACAAGTTCATAATTAGTCTATACAGTGGTTAAAACTAAGGGAGCATTTGGAAATGACTGGATTATTTTTTGCCATCAGTCGAAGCAGTCAAATAAGCTAAAGCGCTATTGAGAACTGGGGCAATGGAGACAAGATTGTTTTGGCTAACTCATTTTGCCATTTACTGCATTGTAACAAGCTCTAAAAAATATATTTAAACCAAGAGGCTTTAACTTTATAAAAGGATTATATAAATAAGACCTTGTTTTTAAAATGGAGAAGCAGTTTTTATATCACATCCTTTTGCCAAGGGGATGATGTCTATTAGCTGCTCAAACCCTTTAGATTAAAAGGCTTTTAAAGCTAGTTTTCCTCCCACCAGATTAGGCAGTTAATACAAGGGCTGGAGCCCTGAAAGGTCCCAGAGCAAAGTAAAAAAGAGTGTGTTTCCCTCTGAGTGACTGTGAAAAAAGGCCTTAAAGGAGTAACAGGTGGTTTGGGGTTTGAAATTAATCACACCTGGCATTCACAGCTAGTCCCTTAGCTCCTTCTGGTGCCATAGGATCTCATCATCCTCAGAAAGACAGGTTCTCAAGCTTGGCTTAGAGGCAGAAAACAGTTCCTTTTTTCTCTGTGTGTTTGGAAAATTATAGATTCTTGACACAGTATTAAAATTGACACTGTAATGCATGTCCTGGATTATGAAATTTTGAACAGATAATAAAATAACATTTAACTTATATGGGTATTCAAGATCATGGGAATAATGATCAATGGGAAGGAAGTCATTCATTTACTTACAGCATGGGAAAAAGTTATTATATTATTAAAAAAACTTTAGAGCTGAATTGATAATTGAGCTTCAACTAGCTAAAGTTAATTAGCTGTTTCTTTTCATAGCTTTAAGAAAAAAAATTGGACTAGATGAAAGAGGAGTTTGTTCTTTTCTCCTCCATCCAAAAAGATGTTGAATTGAGAGATTTCATTTTCTCCAGGGAAAAAAAGAAATTTTGATCATTTTTAGTAAGGATTTTTACTTAAATATAATTCAACAATCATTTATTGTGTGGCTACTGCATATATCATCTTGGACAAGTTACTTAACCTTTCTATGCCTCCTCAATAAAAAAGGGATAATACAGCATACATCCTGATGTTATTGAGAGGATTCAATGAGTGCATCCTTAATGAAGCCTTTAGAAGAGAGTCTAGCATCTTAAATAAATTTTAATTTTTACTGGTTCTCTCATAGATCACCATTTAGCAGCAGAGACACGAACAAATTATGAGACAATGTGATAAGTGCTGAAAGAGAGATATGTGAGATAAGTGTAAAAGAAACACAGACAAGCAATTAACTCTGTGAAGATGGGAGAAGGAAGGTGAGAGAAAAGGTGGCAGCTGAACTCAGTCTTGAAGGATAATTTTAATTTTATCTACTTGACAAAGTTAGGAAAGCCATTTCAGAGAAAGGAAATAATAAAATGAGCAAACTGTAGAGAGATTTGAAAGCTCATGATGTGTTCAACATAAGGATCCGGTACTAATCAGAGAAGTTTAATGTTGTGTGGCTGGGGCTTAGGTGCCTGGAAGGGGAGGACCAAAATGGCAGAGGGGTTAAAAAGCACAAGACATGGAAGTTTAAGTCCTTATTCTGTCCCTTACTATCTTTATGATCTTGAAAAAAGTTCATTAAACTCTTTGAGTCTCAGCTTGCTTATCTGTAAATGGGGGAGTAAGTAGCAGCAACCACTACTTTTGAAGATTTGCTTTGAAGATTAAAAAATGAGATAATAACTATTATTAATTAAATACTTACTATTTGCTAAAGACTGTTCTAAACACTTTTCATATATGAACTCATTTGATTAACACAAGAAGTAGATGCTATTATTCTCCATACTTTACAAATGAAGAAACTGAAGCACAGAGAAGTATTGGGTTGGTCAAAATTTTCGTTTGGGTTTTTCTGTAAGATGTTACAGAAAACCCTGAACGAACTTTTTGGCCAACCCAACAGTAATAGGCAAAAGATGGATGTAAAGCACTTAGTACAGTGTGCAGCCCAGAGTGAGCATTCACTAAATATTAGCTATGCTGCCGCTGCTATTGCTATTGTTCATTTTAACAAAATAACTGAAGAAGGTTAGAGATTAATGGGAGCTGAAGTGACTGAGCAGAAACAGAGCTCCAAAAAAAACCCCAGAGCTCCAGCCCTCAGACTTCAGCTCCACCTTGCTGTTCTCCCTTTTTCCACTAAAGAAAGCAAAGAATAGTAAGTAGTCAGTTGTCTAACAGCCCTCTCCACTTTCACGTAGGATCATATTAGCACAGAAACAGAAGAATCCATCTGATCTTTCAAATGAATGTTTAGAAGGACATTGCTCACATTACATCACTCAAATTTTGAAAGCGGACTACACAACTCATACCATGTAGAGAGTTTTACCTACATCCAGCTCATATTCTTCAGTCCTAAATCAGTTTTGTCACATTTTATATAAAGTGGAGATTTTAAAGGGATGACTGTAGTAAGCTGGGTAAAATCCTTTCAAGGCATCTGTTACCTAGGCTCCCTTTAAAGTCCACCTTTCAGGATCACCATTCCCAGCCACATCCCAACTACTTAACACTTATTTCCCTACTCTGAAATCTCTCCAGAGCCTTCTGTAACTCTAGCATTCATAACATTCGAAACCATACATAGTAAAGGAATGACTAATTGAGAATATAATGGCAGAATTATCTCATGAGTCCTGCCCACTTGGCATTCATGCATCCACATGGTCCTCACACTTGTATAACTATTAACTCATAGTCATTGTTTACATGCCTGGTGATCCTTCACTGCATTTTCTAAAGCTGATGTTTTGCCCATTTGAACCCCCCTATATCCATCCCAATTCAGCTTCATTCTTTTTATTTGATCTCTTACTTTTCCAGTAACTGTACCAAGGAAATTTCATCTTCTAAAGTGACAGCCACTGCCATAGCGTCACTCCAGTTTGGTCATGTGTCTGGGTCTCAGTAAATACAGTTTCTACTCAATTGTCCTGTGCCATGTGGAAAAGAGTGCCAGCCTGGGTGTCAGGAACTGAGCTGTTGACTGCCTATAGGCCATGGTCAAATCACTTGACCTCTTAGTTCCTTCAATTGTATAATAAAGTGGTTGATCTCTAAAATTCCTCCAGCTTGGACAAATCTATGGTTTGTCCATATGAGTCAACTGTGTCCCCAGGACATTAATGACATGGTTATTTCTAACAGAGCTTCCTATGACTGACACTGGCCCACTGAGAGCCATTACTCACATACAATATTTCAACTAACAAGGTTCCTACCCAAGCAGCTGTAGATCCAAACTAATCCCAGCTTGTTGATATCAATGCTAGAGAATATCTATAGCATATTAAAATGCTCTTTCACCAGGCTTCTCCTTTATTCATGACCTAACTTCATAACAGCACATTTATTTTTTTAACATCTTTCTTGGAGTATAATTGCTTTACAATGGTGTGTTAGTTTCTGCTTTATAACAAAGTGTATCAGCTATACATATACATATGTTCCCATATCTCTTCCCTCTTGCGTCTCCCTCCCTCCCACCCTCACTATCCCACCCCTCTAGGTGGTCACAAAGCACCAAGCTGAACTCCCTGTGCTGTGCAGCTGCTTCCCACTAGCTATCTGCTTTACATTTGGAAGTGTATATATGTCCATGCCACTCTCTCACTTTGTCCCAGCTTACCCTTCCCCACCCCCATGTCCTCAAGTCCATTCTCTACATCTGCATCTTTATTCCTGTTCTGTCCCTAGGATCTTCAGAACCTTTTTTTTTTTTTTTTAGATTCCATGTACATGTGTTAGCAAAGGGTATATTTGTTTTTCTCTTTCTGACTGACTTCACTCTGTATGACACTCTAGATCCATCCACCTCACTACAAATGACTCAATTTCGTTTCTTTTTATGGCTGAGTAATATTCCATGTATGTATGTGCCACATCTTCTTTACCCATTCATCTGTCAATGACACTTAGGTTGCTTCCATGTCGAGGCTATTGTAAATAGTGCTGCACTGAACACTGTGATACATGTCTCTTTTTGAATTACGACTTTCTCAGGGTATATGCCCAATAGTGGGATTGCTGGGTCATATGGTAATTCTATTTTTAGTTTTTTAAGGAACCTCCACACTGTTCTCCATACTGGCTGTATCAATTTACATTCCCACCACAGTACAAGAGGGTTTCTTATTCTCCACACACTCTCCAGCATTTATTGTTTCTAGATTTTTTGATGATGGCCATTCTGACTGGTGTGACATGATACCTCATCGTGGTTTTGATTTGCATTTCTCTAATAATTAGTGATGTACAACATCCTTTCATGTGTTTGTTGGCAATCTGTATATCTTCTTTGGAGAAATGTCTATGTAGGTCTTCTGCCCATTTTTGGATTGGGTTGTCTGTTTTTTTGATATTGAGCTGCATGAGCTGCTTGTAAATTTTGGAGATTAATCCTTTGCCAGTTGCTTCATTTGCAAATATTTTCTCCCATTCTGAGGGCTGTCTTTTCGTCTTGTTTATGGTTTCCTTTGCTGTGCAAAAGCTTTAAAGTTTCATTAGGTCCCATTTGTTTATTTTTTATTTTATTTCCATTTCTCTAGTAGTGGGTCAAAAAGGATCTTGCTGTGATTTATGTCATAGAGTGTTCTGCCTATGTTTTCCTTAAGAGTTTTATAGTGTCTGGCCTTACATTTAGGTCTTTAATCCATTTAGAGTTTATTTTTGTCTCTGGTGTTAGGGAGTGTTCTAATTTCATTCTTTTACATGTAGCTGTCCAGTTTTCCTGGCACCACTTATTGAAGAGGCTGTCTTTTCTCCATTGTATATTCTTGCCTCCTTTATCAAAGATAAGGTGACCATACATGCGAGGGTTTATCTCTGGGATTTCTATCCTGTTCCATTGATCTATATTTCTGTTTTTGTGCCAGTACCATACTGTCTTGATTACTGTAGATTTGTAGTGTAGTCTGAAGTCTGGGAGCCTGATTCCTCCAGCTCCGTTTTTCATTCTCAAGATTGCTTTGGCTATTCGGAGTCTTTTGTGTGTCCATAAAATTTGTAACATTTTTTGTCCCAGTTCTGGGGAAAATGCCACTGGTAGTTTGATAGGGATTGCACTGAATCTGTAGACGGCTTTGGGTAGTATAGTCATTTTCACAATGTGGATTATTCCAATCCAAGAACATGATATATCTCTCCATCTGTTTGTAACGTCTTCAATTTCTTTAATCAGTGTCTTATAGTTTTCTGAGTACAGGTCTTTTACCTACTTATGTAGGTATCTTCCTAGGTATTTTATTTTTTTTTGTTGCAATGGTAAATAGGAGTGTTTCCTTAGTTTCTCCTTCTGATCTTTCATTGTCAGTGTATAGGAATGCAAGAGGTTTCTGTGCATTAATTTTGTATCCTCCTACTCTACCAAACTCATTGATTAGCTCTAGTAGGTTTCTGGTAGCATCCTTAGGATTCTCTAGGTACAGTATCATGTCATCAGCAAACAGTGACAGTTTAACTTCTTCTTTAACGATTTGGATTTTTAAATTTCTTTTTCTCCTCTGACTGCTATGGCTAAAACTTCCAAAACTATGTTGAACAATAGTGGTGAGAGTGGACACCCTTCTCTTGTTCCTAATCTTAGAGGAAATGGTTTCAGTTTTTCACCATTGAGAACGATGTTGGCTGTGGGTCTGTCATATATGCCCTTTATTAGATTGAGGTAGGTTCTAGGTTCCCTCTATGCCTACTTTTTGGAGAGTTTTTATCATAAATGGGTGTTGAATTTTGTCAAAAGCTTTTTCTGCATCTATTGAGATGATCATATGGTTTTTATCCTTCAATTTGTTAATATGGTGTATCATATTGATTGATTTATTTGCATATATTGAAGAATCCTTGCATTCCTGGGATAAACTCCCCCTAATCATGGTGTATGATCCTTTAATGTGCTGTTGGATTCTTTTTGCTAGTATTTTGTTGAGGATTTTTGCATCTATGTTCATCAGTGAACAGCACCTATGTTCATCAGTGAACAGCATCTATGTTCATCAGTGATATTGGCCTATAATTTATTTTGTGTGTGACATCTTGTCTGGTGTTGGTATCAGGGTGATGGTGGCCTAACAGAATGAGTTTGGGAGTGTTCCTCCCTCTGCTATATTTTTGAAGAGTTTGAGAAGGAGGGTGTCAGCTCTTCTCTAAATGTTTGATAGAATTCACCTGTGAAGCCATCTGGTCCTGGGATTTTGTTTGTTGGAAGATTTTTAATCACAGTTTCAATTTCAGTGCTTGTGATTGGTCTGTTTATATTTTCTATTTCTTCCTGGTTCAGTCTTGGAAGGTTGTACTTTTCTAGGAATTTGTCCATTCCTTCCAGGTTGTCCATTTTATTGGCATATAGTTGCTTGTAGTAATCTCTCATGATTCTTTGTATTTCTGCAGTGTCAGTTGTTACTTCTCCTTTTTAATTTCTAATTCTGTTGATTTGAGTCTGCTTCCTTTTTTTCTTGATGAGTCTGGCTAATGGTTTATCAATTTTGTTTATCTTCTCAAAGAACCAGCTTTTAGTTTTATTGATCTTTGCTATTGTTGTCTTCATTTCTTTTTCATTTATTTCTGATCTCATCTTTATGATTTCTTTTCTTCTGCTAACTTTGGGGGTTTTTGTTCTTCTAATTGCTTTAGGTGTAAGGTTAGGTTGTGTATTTGAGATGTTTCTTGTTTCTTAAGGTAGGAATGTATTGCTATAAACTTCCTTCTTAGAACTGCTTTTGCTGCATCCCATAGGTTTTGGGTCATCATGTTTTCCTTGTCATTTGTTTCTAGGTATTTTTTTATTTCCTCTTTGATTTCTTCAGTGATCTCTTGGTTATTAAGCAGTGTATTGTTTAGCCTCCATGTGTTTGTATTTCTTACAGATTTTTTCCTGTAATTGATATCTACTCTCACAGCATTGTGGTCAGAAAAGATACTTGATATGATTTCAATTTTCTTAAATTTACCAAGGCTTGATTTGTGACCCAAGATATGATCTATTCTGAAGAATGTTCCATGAGCACTTGAGAAGAAAGTGTATTCTGTTGTTTTTGGATGGAATGCCCTATAAATATTTATTAAGTCCATCTTGTTTAAGGTACTATTTAAAGCTCGTGTTTCATTATTTATTTTCATTTTGGATGATCTGTCCATTGATGAAAGTGTTAAAGTCCTCTATTATGACTGTGTTACTGTCAATTTCCTCTTTTATGGCTGTTAGCATTTGCCTTATGTATTGAGGTCCTCCTACGTTGGGTGCATAAATATTTACAACTGTTATAGCTTCTTCTTGGATTGATCCCTTGATCATTATGCTTTCTTTGTGTCTTGTAATAGTCTTTATTTTAAAGTCTATTTTGTCTGATATGAGTACTACTCCTCAAGCTTTCTTTTGATTTCCATTTGCATGGAATATCTTTTTCCATCCCCTCCCTTGCAGTCTGCCCATGTCCCTAGTTCTGAAGGGGTCTCTTGTAGACAACATATATCGGGTCTTGTTTTTGTATCCATTCAGCCAGTCTGTATCTTTTGGTTGTAGCATTTAATCCATTTACATTTAAGGTAATTATCAATATGTATGTTCCTATTACCATTTTCTTAACTGTTTCGGATTTGTTTTCTTAGGTCTTTTCCTTCTCTTGTGTTTCCCGCCTAGAGAAGTTCCTTTAGCATTTCTTGTAAAGCTGGTTTGGCAGTGCTGAATTCTCTTAACTTATGCTTGTCTATAAAGGTATTAATTTCTCCATTGCATCTGAATGATCCTTGCTGGGTAGAGTAACCTTGGTTGTAGGTTTTTCCCTTTCATCACTTTAAATATGTCCTGCCACTCCCTTCTGGCTTGCAGAGCTTCTGCTGAAAGATCAGCTGTTAACCTTATGCTGATTCCCTTGTATGTTATTTGTTGTTTTTCCACTGGTGCTTTTAATATTTTTTCATTGTATTTCATTTTTGATAGTTTGATTAATATGTGTCTTGGCATGTTTCTCCTTGGAGTTATCCTGTATGGGACTCTCTGCGCATCTTGGACTTGGGTGGGTACACCCAAGTTTCAACTATAACCTCTTCAAATATTTTCTCATTCCCTTTCTTTCTCTCTTCTTCTTCTGGGACCCCTATTATTCAAATGTTGGTGCATTTAATATTTCCCAGAAGTCTCTGCGACTGTCCTCAATTCTTTTCATTCTTTTTTCTTTATTCTCCTCTATGGCAGTATTTCCACTATTTTATCTCTCAGGTCACTTATCCGTTCTTCTGCATCAGTTATTCTGCTATTGATTCCTTCTAGAGAATTTTTAATTTCATTTATTGTGTTGTTCATCATCGTTTGTTTGCTGTTTAGTTCTTTTAGGTCCTTTAGTTCTTCTAGGTCCTTTTTCTAGGTGTAGAAAATACAATGTTTCTTTTATTTGCTCCATTTTATTTTCAAGATTTTGGATCATCTTTACTATCATTACTCTGAATTCTTTTTTAGGTAGACTGTCTATTTCCTCTACATTTATATGGTCTGGTGGGTTTTTACCTTGCTCTTTCATCTGCTACATATTTCTCTGTCTTCTCATTCTGTTTAACTTACTGTGTTTGGGGTCTCCTTTTCGCAGGTTGCAGGTTCGTAGTTCCTGTTGTTTTCGGTGTCTGCACCCAGTGGGTGAGGTTGGTTCAAGGGCTTTTGTAGGCTTCCTGGTGGAGGGGACTTGTTCTTCTGTTCTGGTGGGTGGGGCTGGATCTTGTCCTTCTGTTGGGCAGGGCCATGTCCAGTGCTATGGTTTGGGGTATCTGTGAACTTAGGATGACTTTAGGCAATCTCTCTGTTAATGGGTCGGGTTGTGTTCCTGTCTTGCTAGTTGTTTGGCATGGGATGTCCAGCACTGGAGCTTGCTGGCCATTGGCTGGAGCTGGGTCTTAGTGCTGAGACATGATGTCTGGGAGAGCTCTCGCCGATTGATATAATGTGGGGCCAGGAGGTCTCTGGTTGTCCAATGTCCTGGACTCGGCTCTCCCACCTTGGAGGCTCAGGCCTGACACCCAGCCAGAGCACCAAGACCCTGCCAGCCACATGGCTCAGAAGAAAAAGAAGAAAGAAAAGTAAAAAAAGAAAAAAAAACAGATAGAATCCCAAACCTAATGGTAAAAGCAAAACTAAACAGAGAAAATCACACAAAGAAACATAGACATACACACACACACACTCATAAAAAGAAAGCCAAAAAAAAAAAAAAGAAGAACAATCAGAACCCTAGGACAAATGGTATAAGAAAACCTAAGCAGACAAATCACACAAAGAAACATACACATACACACTCAGAAAAAGAGAAAAACTGGAATAAAAAACAGAATAACTTTAAAAATTTATAAAACAATAATAGAATTTTTAAACATAAAAAGAAGAGAGTAACCAGACCAATAAACAAATCCACCAATGAAAACAAGCACTAAAAACTTAACTAGATAAACATAAAAACCAGAAACAAATCAGACACAGAAAGCAAGCCCCAAGTCTACAGGTGCTCTCAATGTCCACTGCCTCAATTTTGGGAACATCTGTCGTCCATTCTGGTATTCCAGAGATGCAGAGTTCATCAAGTTGATTGTGGGGATTCAATCCGCTGCTCCTGAGGCTGCAGAGAGAAATTTCCCTTTCTCTTCTTTGTTCGCACAGCTCCTGGGGTTCAGCTTTGGTTTTGGCCCCACCTCTGCACGTAGGTTGCCCTCAGGCTTCCATTCCCGCCCAGACAGGACGGGGTTAAAGAAGCAGCTGATTAGGGCTCTCTTGCTCACTCAGGCCATGGAGAGTGAGGGGTACGGTAGTCATAATTGGAATGTGGGGCGAGCCTGCTGTGGCAGAGGCCAGCGTGACGCTGCAACAGCCTGAGGCACACCGTGTGTTCTCCCAGGGAAGTTGTCCCTGGATCTCAGGACCCTGGCAGTGGTGTACTGCACAGGCTCCTGGGAGGGTGTGGGTAGTGACCTATGCTTGCATACAGGATCTTGGTGGGAGCGGCGTCAGCATTAGCGTTTCATGCCCGTCTCTGGGGTCTGAGCTGATAACCATGGCTTGTGCCCATCTCTGGAACTTGCTTAGGCGGTGCTCTGCCTTCTGTGGGAGCACGGAGCAGGAATCCCTCTCCTCACACACCCTGAAACAATTGTCTCTTGCCTCTTCAACAGCTCCAGACTTTTTCCGACTCCCTCCCAGCTAGCTGTGGCACACTAGCCCCCTTCAGGCTGTGTCCACGCAGCCAACCCCAGTCCTCTCCCTGGGGTCTGACCTCCGAAGCCCGAGCCTCAGCTCCCAGCCCCCACCCGCCCCAGCAGGTGAGGAGACAAGCGTCTCAGGTTGGTGAGTGCTGGTCGGCACCAATTCTCTGTGAGGGAATCTCTCGACTTTGCCCTCTACACCCCTGTTGCTGTGCTCTCCTCCGTAGCTCTGAAGCTTTCCCCCACCCACCCCCCATCCCTGCCAGTGAAGGGGCTTCCTAGTGTGTGGAAAACTTTCCTCCTTCACAGCTCCATTCCAGAGGTGCAGGTCCCATCCCTATTCTTTTATCTCTGTTTTTTTCTTTTTTCTTTTGCCCTACCCAGGTACATGGGGAGTTTCTTGCCTTTTGGGAAGTCTGAGGTCTTCTGCCAGCCTTCAGTAGGTGTTCTGTAGGAATTGTTCCACATGTAGACATGTTTTTTATGTATTTGTGGGGAGGAAGGTGATCTCCATGTCTTATTCCTCCGCCACCTTGAAGGTCTCCCATAATAGCACTTTTAATTTTAATCAGACAGACTTGATGCTCTGCTTCCATTTCAAACAATCAAATTATGGATATCTGTGCCCTGTTATTCCTTTTTATGTTCTATTCTCAATTATAAATAATTCATAGATTTCTTTTAGAGGCCACTACATTTGTTACAAGTTCCTGTTTCAAGTATATGAAACTTAAAATTTAGGAAGACATTTTAGTATGCCACGACAGTTTGCAATTCAGAATGATCCATCTCTGAACATGCTTACTTAATAAGCATCTACTGTGTACAACAAGTTGTACTGTATGCTTTAAAAACCTTTTAACTGAACCTAGTATGGCTGAGGTTTTAGTCTTAAAGACTTGTGAAATGAACACAAATCTAGTTTTCTCTTTGTAGTTGTTTTTGCTATGCTTTACATGCATAAAAACACTGGCTTTTAAGTTCAACCCAGTACAGAAGTGTTTTGCTATTATTTTTAATCACACTCTAGGCTTACGTTTAAATGGCTATAATTAACTGTGCATTTAAATTTACAATTTTTGATTTTCAGCAACAAAATGACTTAGTTATACATCATTTTTATATATTTTGAGTCTAGTGGCTTGACTTTTAAGAGAATGAACTAGGAAAAAATATTATTCTTATCATGGTAGTAACTTTTTAGCTACTAATAAAGAATTTGGTAGGTAGCATGGGAAAATATTCATGCATGCTAGAATTCATAATTCAGGGAAACAAATGTTCCCATTTTTACATGGCCCTTATACACCCAACTTGTACTAGGAATTCTGTACAATTATTGTATCAGTGCTTTTAGATATGATGCCACTCAGTTCCCTGATGCAGAAAGAACCTGTATTCTTCTCTGTGGTGCTATTATTTGTTATGCCTGGAAGGTCTTGAGCATTTTCTGCAGTGCCAGAGCCCCAGTACTTTGTATTTCCATCATGGGCATGAAAAACTATCATTTTTAGGAAGAAAAATAGTAAGAGAGAAAGACATTTCTTACTATATTGACTTTTGCTGAGTAATATGTGCTCTCTGTTATAATTTTCAGACCAGCTTAAATTTTATGTACATGATAAAATAGATCCTCATAAATATTCAACCAAGAACTATTCTATTTTCAGTCAACTAAAACTATACTTATATTGATAATCATTATCAATTATAGAGTGTTCATTACAATGAACAGGGGGAAATATAAAGAAAATTCCAGACCCAACTTTCTCCTTAGATATTTATGACAGAAGACAGAAAAATATAGTTAAGTACATTTCACTATTAGTAGCAGAAACAAGATGTATCAGGACATATGTACATAATCACCAAACAGAAGGTACTTAAGAAATGATAGAGAATGATAAAGTTGTTCCAGTGATGTGAACTAGTGACACTAGGGAAAAAAATCTTCATCTGTAGGAAAGTTAGAAAAGTTTGAAAGTAATAGGAAAAAAGGATGGGGCTGATATTTTAAGCAGTTTAGAATTTGACCTTACTTTAAAGAACTTTCAATGTCTCTCTATTGTGTACATAAGACCAAGTTCAAACCCCATTATAAGACATTTTATGATACAGCACTGTTGTCATTTATCCATATTCTTCTCTTTTTCTTTTCTGTTTTCCATTCCTTATCAACACCATATAAACACACACATACACACACACGCACACACACACACACACACACACACACACACACACACCTCCTCCAATATATAGGCACACACTTCTCTTTCTCTCCAAGCTATACAACCCAATCCATAGGCCCACTGAAGTTCCATCTTTGATCACTTTGACCCACATTAACTTCTCAGTTCTCCAAGGCCTAGGTTATATGTGATCTGTGTGTGGTTTCACATGATATGATGCTGTTCTCTAATTGCTTCAGATTTCTCTAGTAAGATTGTAAGCTCATGGGCCTTGTCATCTACCTATTTTCCACCCCCACAAAGTACCCTAGCTTACTACTAGGTGATAAATAAATGCTTAAAAAGTAGAAATGTTATTTGCATATAAAGACAGAAAAGCAAAAATAGTAATTTTGGAAATTTTTAAATTAGAAATATTTTTGCCTTGTCCCAGTTGAGAAGTTAACTCAAATATTATTTCCAAAACAGGCAGAGAGAAAGAGAGAGAGAATCTGTAATCAAAATCTAGATAAACCTGCCCTCTCCTTTGTAAATGAATATGCTACTAATCTTTTAATGGCAAATGAACTTTAAAGTTTTCATTAGTGGTGATGAATTTTGAACCATCATACTTTCTCACTTGGCTTCCTTGTGATCAGTTTCAGACAAATGTCCTACATAATCCGAAAGGCTATGTGACGTTTTATTTACAACAGCTCTGCAATTTTAACATTAAGATGCTAGGCAATATTGAAGCTACATGTTCAAAATTTTTTTTTTTTTTTTTTTTTTTTTTTTGCCGTATGTGGGCCTCTCCCGTTGCGGAGCACAGGCTCCGGATGCGCAGGCTCAGCGGCCATGGCTCACGGGCCCAGTCGCTCCGCGGCATGTGGGATCTTCCCGGACCGGGGCACGAACCCGTGTCCCCTGCATCAGCAGGCGGACTCTCAATCACTGCGCCACCAGGGAAGCCCCAACATGTTCAAATTTTTAAAGACATTTTTATATTGGAACATTCTTCACGTTGGACAATATTCAGAGGTGGTCACATTGTGTTAATCAAGGATATCTCTTAATCTATTCTTCAATAAGGACTTAGATTTTAATAATCACATCATGACAACAAAAACAGCATCATTTAGAAATCAATTAAGCTATAGTGGAATAAGGCACACAGATGCATTTTACATAACTAAGAACCAAGAGTTAGGCTTATCAAGTATAAATAAATATTGTTTTAATATCAGTATTTTTCCCCAATAATTAAAATAAATTGTAAAATATATTCTAAAGTAACCCAATTTTTACCAGATGATTCAAATGACATGATTGAAAAATCTCTTTGAAATGCCATTAAGAATATTATCCTGGGGCTTCCCTGGTGGCGCAGTGGTTGAGAGTCCGCCTGCCGATGCAGGGGACACGGGTTCGTGCCCCAATCCGGGAAGATCCCACATGCCGCGGAGCAGCTGGGCCCATGAGCCTGCGCGTCCGGAGCCTGTGCTCCGCAGCAGGAGAGGCCACAACAGTGAGAGGCCCACATACTGCAAAAAAAAAAAAAAAAAGAATATGACCCTGGGCCTTCCCTGGTGGCACAGTGGTTAACAATCTGCCTGCCAATGCAAGGGAAGTGGGTTCGATCCCTGGTCCGGGAAGATCCCACATGCCGCAGAGCAACTAAGCCCATGCGCCACAACTACTGAGCATGCGCTCTACAGCCCGTGAGCCACAACTACTGAAGCCCGCACACTTAGAATCCATGCTCCGCAACAAGAGAAGCCACCACAATGAGAAGCATGCACACCGCAATAAAGAGTAGCTCCCGCTCACTGCAACTAGAGAAAGCCCGTATGCAGCAACAAAGACCCAATGCAGCCAAAAATAATAAAAATAAATAGTAAATAAATAAAGGAAACTTAGACATAAAAAAAGAATATAACGCTACAATTTTATAATACATTTTTTACGTGCTAAGAATATTAACCTTCTAATAGCAACTGAATTTTTAAGGTATATTCAAGTACACTTTAGAATAATTTTATTTCACTTCAAATATAGACTGTTAACAACAACATAAATCCTGTTGACTCTGGTATATGAGGGCACTTATTATTTTATTAAATCATTGTTATCATGATCATAGTTATTTTAAATCAAAATAAGTGGAGACAATTTGGGTGTCAGTTGGACATAAGAGTAAGAGAACCTTGAAATCTCAATAGTTTGTTAGAGAAATGAACACTCTGGGTATTAATCAGTGAAAAATAAAAATGGATGGTTGGATTTCTTGATTTTACAACTATTTAAAAGAAAAAGGAAAATGGGCATGTATCTGTATAAAACCATTCCTACAGCTAATACCTTTTTTAAAAACAAAAGACTAAAACTTTCAGTTCAGTGGTTCTCCTGAAAGTTAAGTAACTGTAAGAATCAGGGACAAATAATTATAAGCCTTTATTTTATTAATACAGAAAAACTACAAGTAATGACCTTCTCTATTCAGCTAACTGAACTTGGCTTATGGTTTATTTCTGAGAGAGAGATCATAAAGATTGTTTAATGATTGTAAATCAATGTTCAAGAGAATTCATTTACTCATTCAACAAACATTTATGCACCACCTACTATGTTCCACTGTATTCAGTACAATGATAACAATAGTGAATAAAACAAAGACACAATACCCACTTCGACTGCAAGGTAGTCAAGTAAGTTTTAATTTTTGAAACTTTAACAAGCCAGCACAAAAGTAAGTGTAAGATGAGGGAGAAACTGGATTCTTTGAAAAGCAGAAGAAATTTAAAATCACCTGTTATTTCTCTAGGGCCAGCTCTACTTCTCCCACTCTACAATTCATCTGCCATCCTTTCATAAAATGGCTAAAGACTAATACCAGCCTGACTCCATCATGTCAATGATAAACACATCAGCAATAATAAGAAATGCTTTTTGGGTCAAGAGATTCAAATGATTGTTTTGAGTGACCACAACCAATACAAAAATTTCCCTATTGAACTTGCTTTTAAAAAATGCACGCGGGCTTCCCTGGTGGCGCAGTGGTTGAGAGTCCGCCTGCCGATGCAGGGGACACGGGTTCGTGCCCCGATCCCGGAAGATCCCACATGCCGCGGAGCGGCTGGGCCCGCGAGCCATGGCCGCGGAGCCTGTGTGTCCGGAGCCTGTGCTCCGCAACGGGAGAGGCCACAGCAGTGAGAGGCCCGCGTACAGCAAAAAAATAAAAATAAAAAAAAAATAAAAATAAAAAATGCACGCTTCTATTTTGCACAAATTTCTATTGCTTTCACTCTGAATTTCTACACTATTTTGAAACTTTTAGCAAGCATTATTTTTGAGAAATTCAGATACAGTTACACTGCATCACAACAAAAGAAGGCAAATGAAAAATGCAATTTCCTATTTCTCTTCCCTCATCACCACTGTACAGATTTGAAATTGCTAGATGCTTCCTCTTTCTAAAGGATATACCGTAAAATTAAGATTTTCAAGGTTATTGTGGTATAAGGGATTTGAATAAAACCATGTGTGAATGGATGCCCACCAAAGGGCAAATCAGGGGCCACAAAACCAAGGCTGCCCACCCCACACTGCCCTCAGGATTCCAATGACTCAGTCTCATGAACCAACCAAAATAACAGAAGAGAAGACACAAAACAAAGGTCATGATTTCTGCTCATGAAATAAATGGCATCGTGGGATGAATAATACAAACAGTTGTTTTAAGTCTATGGAAATAAAAAGGCATTTCTAAGGCATAAATGTCACAACAGGGATGAGTTAATGGGAAAATGGAGTCTGAAAGGCTCTGAAGAGGACAGACCTAATCGTGTCTAAGTTTATGAGTCTGATGAATATTCCTAGGCAATAATATCACAACAGATTGAATTCTTATTATAGCACATCATATTGTTTCAGTGAAATGAAAGAAATTACAAATGATTGGATAGAGTGAAACTTCAGGGGAGCCAGAAGTATTTTGTTAACTATCCTGAAAGCCTTCTCGAAAGAAATTTATGTCTTTTAGTTTCTATCTTATCAACTGACAGCAAGTCAATGGTTTGTTTATTAGCCTAGAACAAAAAATTCGATGGGAAAAAAGGTTAGTTAACCTATTCATAGGTATTATGTAGCCAAAAATGTGTGTGTATTATTTATATTTTTTACTTTTAAAATTGATTATACTGGCATATTTTAGAAATAACAGGAATATTTCTAAGTATCATAATATGATAAAAAGTGAAGTTCTAACTAAGAGTCAGAAGACCTGAATTCAATTCTAATTCACTGCCACTGACAACCTACTGAGTGACCCAGCCAATGTCATCAATCTTTCTTGACTTCAGTCTCATCATTCTTAAAATGTCCTCTGAGACAAACTCTTTCTGTTCTCAGAGTCAGTTTCTTCCACCATTTAAACTATGTTTTTTTATTCTAGTAAGACTATCATGATGAAATTTTAATTCATACACAGCATTGTTTCTTTCAAATAGATTAAAGAATAATGGATTCATATAATAACAATAAACTCTAGTTCCATAAATAGCACCCAAATGGTCTAAAAGAAATTATGGAGATTCCAAATGTGTGAATTATGGAGAATCTGCCCTACACACATAAACCTCTCAGCATGTAGAAAGGAACTTTAAACAATTATATATCCTGAAAGTTATACAAGCTATAAAATGACTAAGGAGAAAATATTTTTTGATGTTAGGAAGAAAGATAATATGTCATTTTGATACTTTGAAGGACATAGGTCTGAGAATGACTGAAATAATACATTAGATGGATGGGACATGAGACACATCTAGATTCAGATCCTATGGGTACTTGGAAAGTAGAAACCAGGTATTATTTTATTTATGGTTCTAGGAACCAAATCGTGGCAGAAAGTAACAGTGTGCAATGAAATCTCAAGAGAACTTAGATAATTTAAAAACAATTGCAGCTTTAGAAGGTACCTGTAGCTTGAAATCAATGAAAAAGTTATGTTATTGATGCACAGAGAGCAGAGCTAATGAAGGTAAAGGCGCTTGTAAATTGGACAACAGCTGGTTAAGACTAACGATACACAGAGCAGATGACCATCTACAGTGTGTAATTTGAGACCACAAGATTCTTTCTCTCAAAATAATTTTTTCCACTTACTTGGCCTGAAATTCCTGCCCTGCAAGAGAAGTAGCCTCCAGAAGGACACTGTTAAGTTGTACATGTGTGACACTGGAGATTTGAGGAGGCCCCATGTCCCATCCCATTTTCTCCCAAACTTCCAAGAGACCTTGTTCTATCAATCACCACCACTCCACTCCTGGAACTTGACCTTTCTGCTGGCTTCTTATATTCAGCATTTAAACACATTCATGACGCTGCTGCCTCAAGTAAAAGGGGGAAACTCCTCTCAATTCTGTATCTCCCTCCAGTTACCATGCCACCTCACCTTTTCACAATCAAATATCATCTTCTATTCACTTCTCCATCCATGACGGCCAGATTTCCTTCCCATTTCTATTCCCAAGGTAACCAATAATATCCTGGCTCCTAATCCAGAGACACTTCTTGGTCCTTAGGTTGCCTGATTTCTCAGCACCACTTGACATAGTTTACCATTCTGCCCTTCTTATTATGCTCTTTCCTTGACCTTCAAAATATCATAAGCATCTGGTTTTCCTCCTACTTCTCTGACCACGCTCTTTCAGTCTCCTTTGCAGTTTCCACGTCTTCCTTAAATGTTGTTTTTGATCCTTAAAGAGCTACACTAGGCCTTTCATGCCTCTCTCTTAACACTCTCTCCTTGGGAAATCTAATACCATAGACATAACAATGGTAATCAACTATATTAGGGCCACTATTAACTATTTCAGTACTTTAGTAAAGACTAGAAAAATATACTCCTCCCTGCTTACACCTGCCAGACAGATGTTATAATAAATATGCAAATCTACTATGTCTATGATATTAATGGTATCACCTTAGGTGTAGCACCTTTGTGATATGCACAACTCATACAAAAATGTATGGGGGAGGAGCTTCAACACGGTGGAAGAGTAAGAAGTGGAGATCAATAACGAACCAAGACGGCAGAGAGAAGGACGTGCTCTCATTCCCTCTTGTGAGAACGCCAGAGTCACGGCTAGCTTCTGGACAATCATCAACAGGAGGACACTGGAGCTCACCAGAAAGGGTACCCCACATCCAAAGACAAAGGAGAAGCCACAATGAGACGGTAGGAGGAGCGCAATCACAGTAAAATCAAATCCCATAACTGCTGGGTGGGTGACTCACAGACTGGAGAACACTTACACCACAGAAGTCCACCCACTGGAGTGAAGTTCTGAGCCCCACGTCAGGCTTCCCAACCTGAGGGTCCGGCAACGGAAGGAGGAATTCCTAGAGAATCAGACTTCGAAGCCAAGTGGGATTTCACTGCAGGATTTCGACAGGACTGGGAGAAACAGAGTCCATTCTTGGAGGGCACACAAAAAGTAGTGTGCACATCAGAACCCAGGGGAGGAACAGTGACCCCAGAGGAGACTGAGCCAGACCTACTTTCTAGTGTTGGAGGGTCTCCTACGGAGGCGGCGTGTGGCTGTGGCTCACCGTGGGGACGAGGACACGGATGGTGGAGGTTCTGGGGGTGCTCCTTGGCGTGAGAACTCCCGGAGTCCATCACTGGCCCCACCAAACAGCCCAGGTAGGCTCCAGTGTTGTGTTGCCTCAGGCCAAACAACCGACAGGGAGGGAACCCAGCCCAACCCATCAGCAGTCAAGCAGAATAAACTTTTACTGAGCTCTGCCCACAAGAACAACATTCAGCTCTACCCACCACTGGTCCCTCCCATCAGGAAACTTGCACAAGCCTCCTAGATAGCCTTAGCCATCAGATGGAAGACAGCAGAGGCAAATAAACTACAATCCTGCAGTCTGTGAAACAAAAACCATGTTCACAGAAAGACAGACAAGATGAAAAGGCAGAGGGCTATGTACCAGATGAAGGAACAAGATAAAACCCCAGAAAAACAACTAAATGCAGTGGAGATAGGCAACCTTCCACAAAAAGAATTCAGAATAATGATAGTGAAGATGATCCAGGACCTCGGAATAAGAATGGAGGCAAAGATCGAGAAGATGCAAGAAATGTTTAACAAAGACCTAGAAGAATTAAAGAACAAACAGAGATGAACAATACAATAACTGAAATGAAAACTACATTAGAAGGAATCAATAGCAGAATAACTGAGGCAGAAGAACGGGTAAGTGACCTGGAAGACAGAATGGTGGAATTCACTACTACAGATCAGAATAAAGAGGAAATAATGAAAAGAAATGAAGACAGCCTAAGAGACCTCTGGGAAAACATTAAATGCAACAACATTCACATGACAGGGGTCCCAGAAAAGGAAAAAAAAGAGAAAGGACCCGAGAAAATATGTGAACAGATTATAGTCAAAAACTTCTCTAACACGGGAAAGGAAATAGCCACCAAGTCCAGGAAGCACAACAAGTCCCATACAGGATAAACCCAAGGAGAAACACGACGAGACACATAGTAATCAAATTGGAAAAATTAAAGACAAAGAAAAATTATTCAAAGCAGCAAGGGAAAAATGACAAATAATATACAACAGAACTCCCATAAGGTTAACGGATGATTTCTCAACAGAAACTCTAAAAGCCAGAAGAGAGTGGCATCATATACTTACAGCGATGAAAGGGAAGAACCTACAACCAAGATTACGTGGCAAGTATCTCATTCAGATTCAGTGGAGAAATCAAAAGCTTTACATATAAGCAAAAGCTAAGAGAATTCAACACCACCAAACCAGCTCTACAAAAAATTCTAAAGGAACTTCTCTAAGTGGGAAACACAAGAGAAGAAAAAGACCTACAAAAACAAACCCAAAACAATTAACAAAATGGTGATAGGAACATACATATCGATAATTACCTTAAACGTGAATGGATTAAATCTCCAACCAAAAGACACAGGCTTGCTAAATGGATACAAAAACAAGACCCATATATATGCTGTCTACAAGAGACCCACTTCAGACCTAGGGACACATACAGACTAAAAGTAAGGGGATTGAAAAAGATATTCCATGCAAATGGAAATCAAAAGAAAGCTGGAGTAGCAATACTCATATCAAATATAAGCAGATTTTAAAATAGAGAATGTTACAAGAGACAAGGAAGGACACTACATAATGATCAAGGGATCAATCCAAGAAGATGATATAACAATTGTAAATATTTATGCACCCAACATAGGAGCACCTCAATACATAAGGCAACTGCTAACAGCTATAAAAGAGGAAATCGACAGTAACACAGTAATAGTGGGGGACTTTAACACCTCACTTACACCAATGGACAGATCACCCAAAATGAAAATAAATAAGGAAACAGAAGCTTTAAATGACACAATAGACCAGATAGATTTATTTGATATTTATAGGACATTCCATCCAAAAGCAGCAAATTACATTTTCTTCTCAAGTGCACACGGAACGTTCTCCACGATATATCACATCTTGGATCACAAATCAAGCCTCAGTAAATTTAAGAATACTGAAATCATAACAAGCATCTTTTCTGACCACAACACTATGAGACTGGAAATGAATTACAGGGAAAAAAAAGGAAAAAAACACAAACACATACAGGCTAAACAATATGTTACTAAATAACCAAGAGATCACTGAAGAAATCAAGAAGGAAATCAAAAAATGCCTAGAGACAAATGACAAAGAAAACACGACGATCCAAAACCTATGGGATGCAGCAAAAGCAGTTCTAAGAGGGAAGTTTACAGCCATACAAGCCTACCTAAAGAAACAAGAAAAATCTCAAAAAATAATCTAACCTTACACCTAAAGGAACTACAGAAAGGAGAACAAACAAAACCCAAAGTTAGCAGAAGGAAAGAAATCATAAAAGATCAAATCAGAAATAAATGAAATAGAAACAAAGAAAAAAATAGCAAACATCAATATAACTAAAAGCTATTTCTTTGAGAAGATAAACAAAATTGATAAAGCATTAGCCAGAATCATCAAGAAAAAGAGGGAGAGGACTCAAATCAATAAAACTAGAAATGAAAAAGGAGAAGTTACAACAGAAACCGCAGAAATACAAAGAATCCTAAGAGACTACTAAAAGCAACTCTATGCCAATAAAATGGACAACCTGGAAGAAATGGACAAAGTCTTAGAAAGGTATAACCTTCCAAGACTGAACTAGGAAGAAATACAAAATATGAACACACCAATCACAAGTAATGAAGCTGTGATTAAAAATCTTCCAACAAACCAAAGTCCAGGACTAGACTGCTTCACAGGTAAATTCTATCAAACATTTAGAGAAGAGCTAACACCCATCCTTCTCAAACTCTTCCAAAAAATTGCAGAGGAAGGAACACTCCCAAACTCATTCTACGAGGACACCATCACCCTGATACCACAACCAGACAAAGATACTACAAAAAAACGAAATTACAGACCAATATCACTGATGAATATAGATGCAAAAATCCTCAACAAAATACTAGCAAACAGAATCCAACAACACATTAAAATGCTCATACACCATGATCAAGTGGGATTTATCCCAGAGATGCAAGGATTCAATATATGCAAATCAATCAATGTGATACACCATATTAACAAATTGAAGGAGAAAAGCCATATGATCATGTCAACACATGCAAAAAAAGCTTTTGACAAAATTCAACACCCATTTATGATAAAAACTCTCCAGAGAGTGGGCATAGAGGGAAACTACCTCAACATAATACAAGGCCACATACGACAAACCCACAGCAAACATCATTCTCAAAGGTGAAAAACTGAAAGCATTTCCTCTAAGATCAGGAACAAGACAAGGATGTCCACTCTCACCACTATTATTCAACAGGATTTTGGCAGTCCTAGTCACGGCAATCACAGAAGAAAAAGAAATAAAAGGAATATAAATTGGAAAAGAAGTAAAACTGTCACTGTTTGCAGATGACATGATACTATACACAGAGAATCCTAAAGATGCCACCGTAAAACTACTAGAGCTCATCTATGAATTTGGTAAAGCTGCAGGATACAAAATTAATGCACAGAAATCTCTTGCATTCCTGTACACTAATGATGAAAAATCTGAAAGAGAAATTAAGGAAACACTCCCATTTACCACTGCAACAAAAAGAACAAAATACCTAGGAAGACAAAAGACCTGAATGCAGAAAACTATAAGACACTGACAAAAGAAATTAAAGATGACACCAACAGATGGAGAGATATACCATGTTCTTGGATTGGAAGAATCAATACTGTGAAAATGACTATAGTACCCAAAGCAATCTACAGATTCAATGCAATCCCTATCAAATTACCAATGGCATTTTTTACGCAACTAGAACAAACTATCTTAAAATTTGTATGGAGACACAAAAGACCCCGAATAGCCAAAGCAGTCTTGAAGGAAAAAAACAGACCTGGAGGAATCAGGCTCCCTGACTTCAGACTATACTACAAAGCTACAGTAATCAAAACACTATGGTACTGGCACAAAAGCAGAAACAAAGATCAATGGAACAAGATAGAAAGCCGCGAGATAAACCCACACACCTATGGTCAACTAATCTATGACAAAAGAGGCAAGAATATACATTGGAGAGAAGACAGTCTCTTCAATAAGTGGTGCTGGGAAAACGGGACAGCTACATGGAAAAGAATGAAATCAGAACACTCCCTAACACCATACACAAAAATAAATTCAAAATGGATTAGAGACCTAAATGTAAGACCAGATACTATAAAACTCCTAGAGGAAAACATAGGGAGAACACTCTTTGACATAAATCACAGCAAGATCTTTTTTGATCTACCTTCTAGAGTAATGGAAATAAAAACAAAAATAAATAAATGGGACTTAATGAAACTTAAAAGCTTTGCACAGCAAAGGAAACCATAAACAAGATGAAAAGACAACCCTCAGAATGGGAGAAAATATTTGCAAATGAATCAACGGACAAAGGATTAATCTCCAAAATATATAAACATCTCATGCAGCTGAATATTAAAGAAACAAACAACCCAATCAAAAAGTGGGCAGAAGACCTAAATAGACATTTCTCCAAAGAAGACATACAGGTGGCCAAGAAGCACATGAAAAACTGCTTAACATTACTAATTATTAGATAAATGCAAATCAAACCTACAGTGAGGTATCACCTCACACCAGTTAGAATGGGCATCATCAGAAAATCTACAAACAACAAATGCTGGAGAGGGTGTGGAGAAAAGGGAACCCTCTTGCACTGTTGGTGGGAATGTAAACTGATATAGCCACTATGGAGAATGGTACAGAGGTTCCTTAAAAAACTAAAAACAGAATTACCATGTGACCCAGCAATATCACTACTGGGCATATACCCAGAGAAAACCATAATTCAAAAAGACACATGCACCCCAATGTTCACTGCAGCACTATTTACAATAGCCAGGTCATGGAAGCAACCTAAATGCCCATCGACAGACAAATGGATAAAGAAGTTGTGGAATATATATTCCATATATACAATGGACTATTACTCAGCCATAAAAAGGAACGAAACTGGGTCATTTCTTGAGACGACGATGGATCTAGTGACTCATACAGAGTGAAGTAAGTCAGAAAGAGAAAAATAAATATCGTATATTAATACATGTATTTGGAACCTAGAAATATGGTACAGATGAACTGGATTGCTGGGCAGAAGTTGAGACACAGATGTAGAGAACAAACGTATGGACACCAAAGGGGAAAAGCCATGGTGGGGTGGGACAGTGGTGTGATGAATTGGGCGATTGGGACTGACATGTATACAGTGATGTATATAAAATTGATAACCAATAAGAACCTACTGTATAAAAAAGTAAATAAAATTCAAAAATTAACAAAAAAACTAATAGTAAACCTTCTTTGGGTTATTTGTATGGAAATATGTTAATATAAATGTTTCAGACATTATACGAAATTCCTAAAAATCTTATATATTCTGGTATAATGTTATAAGTCATAATTCTAGTTATTACGTTAAAATGCATATCTCAGAAACAACTAAATTTCCTTGTCAATTGCATTATTATGAACCTTCATCAAATCTTTAACCGTGGTCATTTCTAAGTCTTTTGTCATTTACAGAGAGTTCTGGGTGTACCCTGATGCTTTTGCAAAAATGTTCCTAAAAAAGGGTTTCATCTTCAAGGAATTCATGGAAAAGACTCTGACAAGTACAGGATTCTGGTAACTGACTGTACTGCTGAACTGAATGAATAAGCATTTTCAGGACTCTAATGGAAAACTGATGAATTCATGAAAGTGCTAACAAAAGCTCAAGATGAAAAAAATATTAATTACATGAGACTGAGTGAACTGATGAGGATGATTATAATTTTTGTGACTGTTTGAATAAAGAAAAAAAACAAAAAAGTGGAGATCACCTTCCTCCCCACAAATACATCAGAAATACATCTACATGTGGAACAACTCCTACAGAATACCTACTGAACGCTGGCAGAAGACCTCAGACCTCCCAAAAGGCAAGAAACTCCCCCACGTACCTGGGTAGGGCAAAAGAAAAAAGAATAAACAGAGACAAAAGAATAGGGATGGGACCTGCACCAGTGGGAAGGAGCTGTGAAGGAGGAAAGGTTTCCACACACTAGAAGCCCCTTCGCGGCGGAGACTGCAGGTGGTGGAGGGGGGAAGCTTCGGGACCACGGAGTAGAGCGTAGCAACAGGGGTGAGAGGGCAAAGCAGAGAGATTCGTGCACAGAAGATCAGTGCCGACCAGCACTCACCAGCCCAAGAGGCTCTTCTGCTCACCCGCTGGGGCAGGCAGGGGCTGGGAGCTGAGGCTTGGGCTTCAGAGGTCAGATCACAGGGAGAGGACTGGGGTTGGCTGCATAAAGACAGCCTGAAGGGGGCTAGTGCACCACAGCTAGCTGGGAGGGAGTCAGGGAAAAAGTCTGGACCTGTTGAAGAGGCAAGAGACTTTTTCTTGCCTCTTTGTTTCGTGGTGCGTGAGGAGAGGGGATTCAGAGCACCAATTAAACGAGCTCGAGAGATGGACGCAAGACTCGGCTATCAGCGCAGACCCCAGAGACAGGAATGAGACACTAAGGCTGCTGCTGCCGCCACCAAGAAGCCTGTGTGCACGCACAGGTCACTACCCACACCTCCCCTCCCAGGAGCCTATGCACCTCGCCACTGCCAGCGTCACATGTTCCACTGACAACTTCCCAGGGAGAACACAGGACACGCCTCAGGCTGTTCCAACGTCATGCTCGCCTCTGCCGCCGCAGGCTCGCCCCGCATCCGTACCCCTCCCTCCCCCCGGCCTGAGTGAGCCAGATCCCCCGAATCATCTGCTCCTTTAACCCGGTCCTGTCTGGATGGGAACAGATGCCCTCAGGCAACCTACACACAGAAGCAGGACCAAATCCAATGCTGAACCCAGGGAGCTGTGCAAACAAAGAAGAGAAAGGGAAATCACTCCCAGCAGCCTCAGGAGCAGTGGATTACACTTCCACAATCAACTTGATGTACCCTGCATCTCTAGAATACCTGAATAGACAATGAATAACCCCAAATAGAGGCAGTGGACTTTGGGAACAATGACATGTATATTTTTTTTCTTTTTCTCTTTTTCTGAGTGTGTATCTGTATGTTTCTGTGTGATTTTGTCTGTATAGCTTTGCTTTTACCATTTTTCCTAGGGTTTTGTCTAACCGTTTTTTTGGTTTTGGGGGTTTTTTTAGTATACTTTTTAGCACTTGTTATCATTGGTGGATTTGTTTTTTAGTATGGTTGCTCTCTTCTTTCTTTCTTTTTTTTCATTACTTTTTAAATTTTTTTATTTTTATTTTAATAACTTTATCTTATTTTATTTTGTCTTTCTCTCTTTTTTTCTCCCTTTTATTCTGAGCCATGTGGATGACAGGGTCTTGGTGCTCTGGCCGGGCATCAGGCCTGTGCCTCTGAAGTGGGAGAGCTGAGTTCAGGACACTGGTCCACCACAGACCTCCCAGCTCCACGTAATATCAAACGGCAAAAATCTGCCAGAGATCTCCATCTGAATGCCAAGACGCAGCTCCACACAACGACCGGCAAGCTACAGTGCTAGACAACCTATGCCAAACAACTAGCAACACAGTAACACAACAGCACCCATTTGCAGAGAGGCTGCGTAAAGTCATAATAAGGTCACAGACACCCCAAAACACACCACTGGACGTGGACGCGCCCACCAGAAAGACAAGATGCAGCCTCATCCACCAGAACACAGGCACTAGTCCCCTCCACCAGGAAGCCTACACAAGCCACTGAACCAACCTTAGCCACTAGGGGCAAACACCAAAAACAACGGGAACTACAAACCTGCAGCCTGCGAAAAGGAGACCCCAAACATAGTAAGTTAAGCAAAATGAGAAGACAGAGAAACACACAGCAGATGAAGGAGCAAGGTAAAAACCCACCAGACCAAACAAATGAGGAGGAAATAGGCAGTCTACATGAAAAGGAATTTAGAATAATGGTAGTAAACATGATCCAAAATCTTGGAAATAGAATGGAGAAAATACAAGAAACGTTTAACAAGGACCTAGAAGAACTAAAGAGGAAACAAACAATGATGAACACAATAAATGAAATTTAAAATTCTCTAGAAGGAATCAATAGCAGAATAACTGAGGCAGAAGAACGGATAAGTGACCTAGAAGATGAAATAGTGGAAATAACTACTGCAGAGCAGAATAAAGAAAAAATGAAAAGAATTGAGGACAGTCTCAGAGACCTATGGGACAACATTAAACAAACCAACATTCAAATTATAGGGGTCCCAGAAGAAGAAGAGGAAACGAAAGGGATTGAGAAAATATTTGAAGAGATTATAATTGAAAGCTTCCTTAGTATGGTAAAGGAAATAGTCAATCAATTCCAGGAAGCACAGAGAGTCCCATATAGGATAAATCCAAGGAAAAACATGCCAAGACACACATTAACCAAACTACCAAAAATTAAACACAAAGAAAAACTGTTAAAAGCAGCAAGGGAAAAACAACAAATAACATACAAGGGAATCCCCATATGGTTAACAGCTGATCTTTCAGCAGAAACTCTGCAAGCCAGAAGGGAGTGGCAGGACATATTTAAAGTGATGAAAGAGAAAAACCTACAGCCAAGATTCAAGGATCTCATTCAGATTCGACAGAGAAATTAAAACTTTTACAGGCAAGCAAAATCTAAGAAAATTCAGCACCACCAAACCAGCTTTACAACAAATGCTAAAGGAACTTCTCTAGGCAGGAAACACAGGAGAAGGAAAAGACCTAAAATAACAAACCCAAAACAATTAAGAAAATGGTAATAGGAATATACATATTGATAATTACATTAAATGTAAATGGATTAAATACTACGACCAAAAGACACAGACTGGCTGAATTGATACAAAAAGAAGACCCGATATATGTTGTCTACAAGAGACCCACTTCATACCTAGGGACACATACAGACTAAAAGTGAGGGATTGGAAAAAGATATTCCACGCAAATGGAAATCAAAAGAAAGCTGGAGGAGCCGTACTCATCTGCGACAAAATAAACTTTAAAATAAAGACTATTACAAGACACAAGACATAATGATCAAGGGATCAATATAAGAAGAAGATATAACAATTGTAAATATTTATGCACCCAACATAGGAGGACCTCAATATATAAGGCAAATGCTAACAGCCATAAAAGAGGAGATCAACAGTAACACACTCATAGTTGAGGACTTTAACACTTTTATCAATGGACACATCATCCAAAATGAAAATAAAAAATGAAACACAAGCTTTAAATAGTACACTAAACAAGATAAGCTTAATTAATATTTATAGGGCATTCCATCCAAAAACAGCAGAATACACTTTCTTTTCAAGTACTCGTGGAACATTCTCCAGAAGAGATCATATCTCGGGTCAAAAGTCACGCCTCAGTAAATTTAAGAAAATTGAAATCATATCAAGTATCTTTTCGAACACAATGCTATGAGCCTAGATATCAATTACAGGAAAAAATCTGTAAAAAATACAAACACATGGAGGCTAAACAATACATTACTTAATCACCAAGAGACCACTGAAGAAATCAGAGAGGAAATCAAAAAATACCTAGAAACAAATGACAAGGAAAACACAATGACCCAAAACCTATGGGATGCAGCAAAAGCAGTTCTAAGAGAGAAGTTTATAGCAATACATTCCTACCTTAAGAAAAAAGAAACATCTCTAATACACAACCTAACCTTACACCTAAAACAATTAGAGAAAGAAGAACAAAAAACCCCAAAGTTAGCAGAAGAAATCATAAAGATGAGATCAGAAATACATGAAAAAGAAATGAATAAACAATAGCAAAGATCAGTAAAACTAAAATGTGGTTCTTTGAGAAGATAAACAAAATTGATAAACCATTAGCCAGACTCTTCAGCAAAAAAAAAGGAGAAACTCAAATTAATACAATTAGAAATGAAACAGAAGTAACAACTGACACTGCAGAAATACAAAGGATCATGAGAGATTACTACAAGCAACTATATGCCAATAAAATGGACAACCTGGAAGAAATGGACAAATTCTTAGAAAAGCACAACCTTCCAAGACTGAACCAGGAAGAAATAGAAAATATAAACAGACCAATCACAGGCACTGAAATTGAGGCTGTGATGAAAAATCTTCCAACAAACAAAAACCCAGGACCAGATGGCTTCACAGGCGAATTCTATCAAACATTTAGAGAGGAGCTAACACCTATCCTTCTCAAACTCTTCCAAAATATAGCTGAGGGAGGAACAGTCCCCAACTCATTCTACGAGGCCACCATCACCCTGATACCCAAACCAGACAAAGATGTCACAAAGAAAGAAAACTACAGGCCAACATCACTGATGAACACAGATGCGAAAATCCTCAACAAAATACTGGCAAACAGAATCCAAAAGCACATTAAAAGGATCATACACCATGAACAAGTGGGGTTTATCCGAGCAATGCAAGGATTCTTCAATGCAATCAAATCAATCATTGTGATATACCGTATTAACAAATTGAAGAATAAAAGCCATATGATCATCTCAATAGATGTAGAAAAAGCTTTTGACAAAATTCAACACCTATTTATGATAAAAACCCTCCAGAAAGTAGGCATAGAGGGAACTTTCCTCAACATAATAAAGGCAATATATGACAAACCCACAGCCTGCATCATCCTCAACGGTGAAAAACTGAAACCATTTCCACTAAGATCAGGAACAAGACAAGGTTATCCACTCTCACCACTATTATTCAACATTGTTTCAGAAGTTTTAGCCACAGCAATCAGAGAAGAAAAAGAAATAAAAGGAATCCAAATCAGAAAAGAAGAAGTAAAGCTGTCACGGTTTACCGATGACACTATACTATACATAGAGAATGCTAAAGATGCTACCAGAAAACTACTAGAGCTAATCAATGAATTTGGTAAAGTAGCAGGATACAAAGTTAATGCACAGAAATCTCTTGCATTCCTGTATACTAATGATGAAAAATCTGAAAGTGAAATTAAGGAAACACTCCCATTTGCCATTGCAACAAAAAGAATAAAATACCTAGGAATAAACCTACCTAAGGAGGTAAAAGACCTGTATCAGAAAACTATAAGACACTGATGAAAGAAATTAAAGATGATACAAAGAGATGGAGAGATACACCATGTTCTTGGATTGTAAGAATCAACATTGTGAAAATGACTATACTATCCAAAGCAACCTACAGATTCAATGCAATCCCTATCAAACTACCACTGGCGTTTTTCACAGAACTAGAATAAAAAGTTTACAAATTTTATGGAAACACAAATTACCCTGAATAGCCAAAGCAGTCTTGAGAAAGAAAAACGGAGCTGGAGGAATCATGCTCCCTGAGTTTAGACTATACTACAAAGCTACAGTAATCAAGACAGTATGGTACTGGCACAAAAACAGAAATATAGATCAATGGAACAGGATAGAAAGCCCAGAGATAAACCCACACACATATGGTCACCTTATCTTTGATAAAGGAGGCAAGGATATACAATGGAGAAAAGACAGCCTCTTCAATAGGTGGTGCTGGGAAAACTGGACAGCTACATGTAAAAGAATGAAATTAGAACACTCCCTAACACCAGAGACAAAAATAAACTCAAAATGGATTAAAGACCTAAATATAAGACCAGACACTATCAAACTCTTAGAGGAAAACATAGTCAGAACACTCTATGGCAAAAACCACAGCAAGATTCTTTTTGACTCACCTCCTAGAGCAATGTAAATTAAAAACAAAAGTAAACAAATGCGACCTAATGAAACTTCACAGCTTTTGCACAGCAAAGAAAACCACAAATAAGACAAGAAGACAACCCTCAGAATAGGAGAAAATATTTGCAAATGAAGCAACAGACAAAGGATTAATCTCCAAAATTTACAAGCAGTTCATGCAGCTCAACATCAAGAAAACAAACAACCCAATCCAAAAATGAGCAGAAGACCTAAATAGACATTTCTCCAAAGAAGGTATTCAGATTGCCAACAAACACACGAAAGGATACTCGACATCACTTGTGATTAAAGAAATGCAAATCAAAACTACAATGAGATATCACCTCACACCAGTCAGAATGGCCATCATCAAAAAATCTACAAACAATAAATGCTGCAGAGGGTATGGAGAAAATGGAACCCTTTTGCACTCCTGGTGGGAATGTAAATTGATACAGCCACTGTGGAGAACAGTATGGAGGTTCATTTAAAAACTAAAAATAGAACTACCATACAACCCAGCAATCCCACTAGTGGCTATATACCCTGAGAAAACCATAATTTAAAAAGAGACATGTACCACAATGTTCACTGCAGCTCTATTTACAGTAGCCAGGACATGGAAGCAACCTAAGTGTCCATCAACAGATGAATGGGTAAAGAAGATGTGGCACATATATACAATGGAATATTAGCCATAAAAAGAAATGAAATTCAGTCATTGTAGTGAGGTGGATGGACCTAGAGTCTGTCATACAAAGTGAAGTTTGTCAGAAAGAGAAAAACAAATCCATATGCTAACACATACATATGGAATCTAAAAAAAAAAAAAAAATTGGTCATGAAGAACCTAGGGCCAGGATGGGAATAAAGACGCAGACCTACTAGAGAATGGACTTGAGGACACGGGGAGGGGGAACTGTAAGCTGGGACAAAGTGAGAGAGTGGCATGTACATATATACACTACCAAATGTAAAACTGATAGCTAGTGGGAAGCAGCCGCATAGCAAAGGGAGATCAGCTCGGTGCTTTGTGACCACCTAGAGGGGTGGGATACGGAGGGTGGGAGGGAGGGAGACTCAAGAGGGAAGAGATATGGGAATGTATGTATATGTATAGGTGATTCACTTTGTTACAAAGCAGAAGCTAACACACCACTGTAAAGCAATTATACTCCAATAAAGATGTTTTTTTAAAAAATGTATGGGTATGATTCCCAAATACACAACTCTAGCTTCAGATATAACATTGGCTAACACTTACTTAGAACTTATGTGTCATTCACTGTTCTAAGCACTTAACATATATTAGCTCATTTAATCACTTAACATATATTAGCTCATTTAATCCTCAAAGAAACCTGTAAGACTGGTACTATTATTATCCCCATTGCACAGCTGAGAAAACCAAGGTACAAGAAGGTTAAATAATTTGTCCAATCTTTATAAATGGTAGAATCAGTATTCAAATCCAAGCAACCTATGTACAAAGCTCACATGTTTAACCATTTTATAATATTGTTTACTGAAAAATTCTTGTTTGACATCTCTGGGATACCTCAAACTCAACATATACAAAATTGAGCTCATTATTCCTTAACCAAATCTTCTTCTCTTCCTGAATTCTCTGGACATTAATTAGCCTTGCTTTCTTAGTCTTTTTTACCTTTGACTGTTAATCTATCTCATAAAATCTCTCTATCACCATCCCCTATTCTAGGTTCTTACTGATACCCATGAATCAGAAGACTAGAAAGGAAAGCTTGCACAAGAATATAAGCCCTATGACCTAGATCATTTTTCTTCTTCACTGCTATATCCTCCAAGACAAGAAGAGTTCTTGAAACACAAGAAATGTTTAATAAATATTTGTGGAATAACTGAATTTAGATCTGAACTTGCTTTTTAATTCTTTTACTTGTCTTTCAGTTGACCCCTAAAAATATCAGCTGGACACCCTCACTATAATACTCAGCACACAGTCCTAGCACTTATCACAACCAGTCAGAATCCCCCACTAAAGGCTGGGATCCTCTAGCCTCTTTCATTCACCATTTAATCCCTAAGACCCAGCACAGTACCCAGCATGATATGTATTTGTTGAATGAATAAATAAATGGATGCATAAATGACTGCAGATTTTCTCTACTTCTGTGGCTCAAGCAATCTCATTGCTCACCTGAATCACTGCAGTAGCTTTCTAACTGGATGGACTATTCTCAGTATTTCAGCCCCCACTTCCAGACCACTTTGTGTACATTAGTCAAAACGAGCTTTCTAAAATCAAACTTGATAATGTCCCTGCCCTATTTAAAACCCCTGAATGGCTCCCTAATGCTCTTAGGATAAAGTCTAAGCTCTCTGATGTATCCTGTAAAGCCACTTTTAACCTGGGCCCTGTGTACCTCTATCACCTAATCTATTTTCAATCCCTGTTTACATGCCATTCCCCAGACACATACTGAATGTTTCCGGCTCCTGTGAGCAAGTCATGCCCTCTCTTTACTCAGAAATTTTATACTTGCTTTAGTCCGGAACACTGACTTCCAACCACCCCTTTCTCTTGGTTAAGACGTTTCTCCTTCCAGGAAGCCATCCCTGATCACTCAAATCTGGATTAGGTGCACATCCTAAGTGGTTCCTCTGCCATGGAAATCTTCAGCACACAGTGTTTTAATTGTCTATTTACTTCCCCATCTTCCCCTCTTGACTGTAAGATCTGTGGAGACAAGTATTGCATCCATCTAATTCACCACTGCCTTCCACAGCAGGTACTACAGTGCCTGGCATCTGGCAGGTCCTTAGAATATACTGGTTGAATAAATAATATCCTCTAACTCTTCCCCGTAAGCTCAGAATAGTTTATCAAATGAGTTCATTGTCATGTTAGATAGTATGAGAACCTAGACCTTAAAGAAGAAAATAAGGGAATAATAAGTTTCAGGGGGAGGAAGGGTTGAGTATTAGTTTAAAAGTAAAACATTCTGGATTAAAAATAGAGTCAATCAGTCACAAGTGTAAAGGACAAGCTCGGGGGGTCAGCGGCCATGGGATATGGCTCCAGTACCCACAGAAGGACAGGGAAGACTGAAAATTGCTGGGGACTTAAAATTAAGCTTTTCCAGTGAGAGGTGGAAGACTTTGGGAACAGACCTATCTGTCAGTTATGGGAGGAAATCCAACACAGAGATCAAAAAAAAGGGCAGCAACAGCCCAATAATAGATACATGTTGAATGAATAAATAAATGGATGGATGGATGAATGCTGATTTCCTGATTCTCTGGGTAATGTGCTTAGCTTCTAGGAGGCTGGCAAGAGAGTAACCCAGTCTTCTGATGGAAAAGCTGACCATGACAGTGAAGAAGTCAGAGAAGGCAATGTAGGACAGACAGCGTTAACTTGATTTCTTGCATTCTTTCTCCAGATATACCATAGAGTGTCAAATAATTTAGAACTATTATCTCATAAATCTTATGCGCAATAGGCACTATTATTCATTTTATTTTGCAAATGAGAAAACTGAGGCTCTGAGAATAAAATAACTTGCTAGTGATGAATGGCATCAAGATTTAAGTATATGTATGTCTGCCTCCCAAGCCCAAGCTCTGACTTTCCATGATCTCCTGCCTTGCATCATAATAAGCACCATATACTGGTGCTTACTCCTCTCTGCCAGATTAATTGCATTAATTATCTCATTTAAGCCCCCTCTACAACTCTAATTAGATAGAACCTGAGACTCAGAAAGGAAGAGTATTTTGCCTGATGTCAAACAGGCAACAAGAGATGGAGGTGGATTTTAAACCTAGGTCTGTCTGTCTCCAAAGCTCAAATGCTTATCCTTTGCATTGTTATCCCAACTCTTAAAAATTAATCTTTACGAGGAGACGAGTCCTGGATTAGGGCCACACAATTAACAAGGGTTTGTTGGGATAGAGTCTCAGCACTGAGCTAGAAATGAAGGGCTTGAATCTTTCCTGCAGCCAGCCCTGGCCATGACTGATCTTAGTAGCAGCCAGTCTGGTTGGGATGAGCGGTGGGTAAACTGGGAGGAGAGGTCCATGAAGAGAAGGGAGGAGGAGTGCCAGGCAATCTGGACAAAGCCTGTCCAGAGGACCCATGGTCCCAGTGATGCAGAGTTGAGAAACACACAGGCTAGATACCCAGCCAAGAATGAATGGCAGCTAATAGAAATAATAAATGGCAAAGGAAGGATGTAGAATAAGCAGTATAAAATCATCTTAACCACTTAAAGTTTGGCTAGCAAAACTTCTAACTATAAACCAAGACACATTTATACATGTTTCTGTTCACTTTATGTCGTATAACTTGGTCATTCTGCAATGTTGTGATGAGACAGAATTTTCACTGCTATAACCATTTAATATAGAGTATTTTTTTAGGTTATTTGGACACAGTCATATACCATACAACTCATATGAAGAGACTGGGGAATGATCTTTTGTTTAACTCCAGGAAAAAATCCACAATATGAAATGATCCAGAAGAGATCAGCAGTGTGATGACTGCAAAAGGTTTTTTTCCTCTCTCTCAGCTTGCCTTGTTTTCTCCAATGTTTGTAGTATAACTGGATTACATTAAAAACAATAATGACTGTTAATTAGAAGATTTAAACTAGGCTGAAAATATTTTTCCTTTCTAATATGCTAACTGCCAAAGAAGAAAGTCTATGTGGAAACTCTGGGGAGAATCTACCAAATAAGAAAGAGCTGTCTCAAAGCAAATGTTCCTAGAGACAGCTAATTCCTTTGTTTGATTGTTTGTTTCATACGTTCATACTGTAGGAGGGAAAAACCAACAGATGATATTTTTATTCTTCTCCTTGTTAAGAGTTTGGCAATGTAGTGGGATGGCAAGAGTGATAGATTCAAAGTTAGGTATATGGAGTTGGGTTCTGGGTATACCACTAACTAGCTATGTAACACTGGGCAAATCTCCTCCCTTCTGTAGGCTTCTTCTGTCACATCTGTAAAAATATCCTAATCTCTTTCACTACTGAGATACAGTGATGCTAAACTAATTGATTCTAACAGCTCTAACACATTGAGTGTTCCAGTATTGAAATCCTGATTGTGAGCATACCTACACCACAGTAGTAGTTATGGTAGTAATTCATTTAACAGAAATTCCCAACTGGTGACCATTCACCCACTTCCTTCAATACCTAGTCCTTAGCTGTTTCAAAGCAAGAAATAACGCTAGAATGAAAACAGAAGCCAAATTTCCCCCACGGAACCCTGAGAGTAGTCCTGTAGCACCTGCTTCTCTATTTTGTTCATTACAAAAAATAAAATAAAATCTCTGTGTCCATCTGGTATCATTCAAAGGTTGCCAACCTGGCACCATTTGTGGATATTAAATTCACTGACTCTTATCTAAAACAAATTTTATACTTTCCGTTCATAGGCTTAGCATGAATGGAATTAGCAGATTTTGCCATAAGTAGTTAACGACAATTATTTCCAATAAACAAACCACATATTCCATATAACTAATTTTATCCCATGCTCTTCAAAAGAGGTTACAGAAATGGCAATTTAAATTTGGGGAAAAAATAAAACAATCCTAAAAAAGTGCTTAGCATTTATTTTTAAATGACTAATAATTTGAAATCTAGTATCATATTAAATGACTCACTAGAAAATAGAAAAAACTAGAAATGATTATTCAACTGGATGCACATAAAGATACATTATATACCACCAAATATATAAAATAATAGCCAAATAACTATTTTTAATAAAATGTAACTGGGGCTATAGACACAATCTCAGGAACCTTCATAATTAAAGAAGTAATAAGGAAACAGGAAAACAATGCATATTCATTCCAATAAATATAGTACCATAAGTATGTATAATCAACCTAATGAAATGGTGAAATGGTTCTATAACTATTATCACATGAAAGTTAAATTTTCTGTTTATTCTTAAAACATTGTAAAATATTCATTTGGGCTCTTTAATATTCTTCTGGAAAATAAAAGTAGGAAAAATCACTAAATCTTGTGATGCTTTTAATTTGTGTGAAATTCTATAGTGGCCCTGTGTAAGCTAAAGTTCAGATTTCGTATTATAAAATTTATTTCTATCGAATGAAAGAATAATTTTTTTCTTAAAAATTTTATAACATCAATTTCCTAGAACAGGTTAAAATACCTAAAGATTTTTCTGAAGAGCCCTAAGTGGTTCTTCTCCTTTCCCAAGGAGCTAATTCCATATTGATGTCCAATTCTGAGTAAAACCAAGACTTTGCGGTGAGAGAAGTTACAGTATCCTTTGCCCAGAGCTTCACAGCAGACATTGTTCCTGTATGTGTCACTAAAGATAGTTTTTCCTCAGGAGTAATATCCAGGGGAAACAGAAGACTGAATATACATGGAAAGTCGGCAAGTTATATATGAATTGCATGGAAGAAACAGCGTATAGTCCCCTCCCCACTCTACTTGCAGTGGTTCATGAAACACAGGAGCTCATCTCTGTCTTCCCAGGGAAAGTACTTTCCAAAAGGAAGCTGGATTTGGAGGGCAAAGTGGTGGAGGAGACATGGGGTAAGCTCAACTCATAGCTACGAATTGTTTAGCATGCTATAAAGAGAATTCATGGCCAATTAAATGTGTGTTATTTAAATGAAAATTATCATATGTCTCCCTAAATAGAAACAGAATAATACCCACCATTTATTACAAGCACTATGTGCCAAGCACTGTGTTATGTGCTTTACATACACTATTTAATGTAAAACTCAAAAAAACTCTGCAAAGTAAATGTTTTTATCTCCTTCTTAAAGATAAGGATATTGAAGCTGAGAGAGGTTAAATGATTTGCTCAAAGTCACTGGGGATATATAGTAGAACTGGAATCCAAATTTAGGCTTAGCTAGTTCAAAAGCACATGCTCTATCTGCCAATAACAAAGTGTCTCATCAAGTCAACAACATATGGCTCAAGACTATCAAAAAATAAAATGGTAAGCGTTACTCATTTGTAGGTCCTCTAGTTCCATCTTTCAACTCAATTAGGCAACAAAAATAAAAGAGAAGTTACAAACAGAATGATTAGAAGGAGGGGAGCTAATATTAAATGAGGAGAGGCCATACAAGCAACTCCTAGGCATATCTCAGAAAAGATATGTCTAAATAATGCACTCAAGCACTAGTTACAATGCCCATTGCTGCAAGAAAGAAAGGAAGAAAGGAAGGAAGGAAAGAAGGAAGGAAGGAAGAAAGAAAGAAAGAAAGAAAGAAAGCCTCTTCCACCAGAGAGCAGCCAGCATAAGCAAAAAGAACTACAATCCTGCAGTCTGTGGAAAAAAAACCACATTCACAGAAAAACAGACAAAATGAAAAGGCAGAGGACTATGTACCAGATGAAGGAACAAGATAAAACCACAAAAATACAACTAAATGCAGGGGAGATAGGCAACCTTCCACAAAAAGAATTCAGAATAATGATAGTGAAGATGATCCAGGACCTTGGAATAAGAATGGAGGCAAAGATTGAGAAGATGCAAGAAATGTTTAACAAAGACCTAGAAGAATTAAAGAACAAAGACCTCAAAGAATTAAAAAACAAACAAACAGAGATGAACAATACAATAACTGAAATAAAAAATACACTAGAAGGAATCAATAGCAGAATAACTGAGGCAGAAGAAAGGATAAGTGACCTGGAAGACAGAATGGTGGAATTCACTGCCGTGGAACAGAATAAAGAAAAAAGAATGAAAGAAATGAAGACAACCTAAGAGACCTCTGGGACAACATTAAACACAACAACATTCGCATTATAGGGGTCCCAGAAGGAGAAAAGAGAGAGAAAGGACCCGAGAAAATATTTGAAGAGATTATAGTTGGAAACTTCCCTAACATGGGAAAGGAAATAGCCACACAAGCCCAGAAAGCACAGACAGTCCCATACAGGAATAACCCAAGGACAAACACACCGAGACACATAGTAATCAAATTGGCAAAAATTAAAGACAAAGAAAAATTATTGAAAGCAGCAAGGGAAAAATGACAAATAACATACAAGGGAACTCCCATAAGGTTAACAGCTGATTTCTCAGCAGAAACTCTACAAGCCAGAAGGGAGTGGCATGATATATTTAAAGTGATGAAAAGGAAGAAACTACAACCAAGATTACTCTACCCGGCAAAGATATCATTCAGATTCGACGAGGAAACCAAAAGCTTTACAGACAAGTAAAAGCTAAGAGAATTCAGCACCACCAAACCAGCTCTACAAGAAATGCTAAAGGAACTTCTCTAAGTGGGAAACACAAGAGAAGAAAAGGACCTACAAAAACAAACCCAAAACAATAAAGAAAACAGTAATAGGAACGTACATATCGATAATTACCTTACATGTGAATGGATTAAATGTTCCAACTGAAAGACACAGGCTCACTGAATGGATACAAAAACAAGACCCATATACATGTGTCTACAAGAGACCCACTTCAGACCTAGAGACACATACAGACTGAAAGAGAGGGGATGGAAAAAGATATTCCAATTAAATGGAAATCAAAAGAAAGATGGAGTAGCAATACTCTTATCAGAGAAAATAAGCTTTAAAATAAAGAATGTTACAAGAGACAAGGAAGGACACTACATAATGATCAGGGATCAATCCAAGAAAAAGATATAACGATTACAAATATATATGCACCCAACACAAGAGCACCTCAATACATAAGGCAAACGCTAAGAGCTATAAAAGAGGAAATCTACAGTAACACAATAATAGTGGGGGATTTTAACATCTCACTAACACCAATGGACAGATCATCCAAAATGAAAATAAGAAAACACGAGCTTTAAATGACACAACAGGCTAGTTATATTTAACTGATATTTATAAGACATTCCATCCAAAAACAGCAGATTACACACATTCTTCTCAAGTATGCATGGAATATTATCCAGGATAGATCACATCTTGGGTCAAATCAAGCCTCGGTAAATTTAAGAAAACTGAAATCATATCAAGCGTCTTTTCCAACCACAACGTTATGATATTAGAAATAAATTACAGTGGGAAAAATGTAAAAAACAAACATATGGAGGCTAAACAGTACGTTACTAAATAACCAAGAGATCACCAAAGAAATCAAAAAGGAAATCAAAAAATACCTAGAGGGTTTCCCTGGTGGCGCAGTGGTTGAGAGTCTGCCTGCCGCTTCAGGGGACACGGGTTCATTACCCGGTCTGGGAAGATCCCACATGCCGCGGAGCAGATAGGCCCGTGAGCCATGGCCGCTAGGCCTGCGCGTCCAGAGCCTGTGCTCCACAATGGGGGAGGCCACATCAGTGAGAGGCCCGCATACAGCAAAAAAAAAAAAAAAAAAAAAACCTAGAGATACATGACAACGAAAACACAACAATCCAAAACTGATGGGATGTAGCAAAAGCAGTTCTAAGAGGGAAGTGTATAGCAATACAATCCTACCTCAAGAAACAAGAAAAATCTCAAATAAACAATCAAATCTTACACCTAAAGGAACTAGAGAAAGAAGAACAAAAAAACCCAAAGTTAGCAGAAGGAAAGAAATCATAAAGATCAGAGCAGAAATGAATGAAATAGAAAGAAAGGAAACAATAGCAAACATCAATAAAACTACAATATGGTTCTCTGAGAAGATAAACAAAATTGATAAACCTTTAGCCAGACTCATCAAGAAAAAAAGGGAGAGGACTCAAATCAATAAAATTAGAAATGAAAAAGGAGAAGTTACAGCAGACACTGAAGAATTACAAAGCATCCTAAGAGACAACTACAAGCAACTCTATGCCAATAAAATGGACAACCTGGAAGAAATGAAAAAATTCTTAGAAAGGTATAACCTTCCAAGATTGAACCAGGAAGAAATAGAAAATATGAACAGACCAATCACAAGTAATGAAACTGAAACTGATTAAAAGTCTCCCAACAAACAAAAGTCCAAGACCACATGCCTTCACAGGTGAATTATCTCAAACATTTAGAGAAGAGCTAACACCCATCCTTCTCACATTCTTCCAAAAAATTGCAAAGGAAGGATCACTCCCAAACTCATTCTACGAGGTCATCATCACCCTGATACAAAAGCCAGACAAAGATACTACAAAAAAAGAAAATTACAGAGCAATATCACTGATGAACATAGACGCAAAAATCCTCAACAATATACTAGCGAACAGAATCCAACAACACATTAAAAAGGTCATACACCGGGGCTTCCCTGGTGGCGCAGTGGTTGAGAGTCCACCTGCCAATGAAGGAGACACGGGTTCGTGCCCCGGTCCGGGAAGATCCCACATGCCGCGGAGTGGCTGGGCCTGTGAGCCATGGCCACTGAGCCTGCACTTCCGGAGCCTGTGCTCCGCAACGGGAGAGGCCACAACAGTGAGAGGCCCACGTATCGCAAAAAAAAAAAAAAAGGTCATACACCATGATCAAGTGGGATTTATCCCAGGGATTCAAGGGTTCCTCAATATATGTAAATCAATCAATGAAATAAACCATATTAACAAAATGATGAATAAAAACCATATGATCATCTTAATAGATGCAGAAAAAGCTTCTGACAAAATTCAACACCGATTTATGATAAAAACTCTCCAGAAAGTGGGCATAGAGAGAACCTACCTCAACATATAAAGGCCATATATGACAAACCCACAGCAAACATCATTTTCAATGGTAAAAAACTGAAAGCATTTCCTCTAAGATCAGGAACAAGACGAGGATGTCCACTCTCGCTACTATTATTCAACATAGTTTTCGAAGTCCTAGCCATGATAATCAGAGAAGAAAAAGAAATAAAAGGAATACAAACTGGAAAAGAAGCAGAGAATCCTAAAGATGCCAGCAGAAAACTGCTAGAGCTAATCAATGAATTTGGTAAAGCTGCAGGATACAAAATTAATGCACAGAAATCTCTTGCATTCTTATATACGGACAATGAAAGATCAGAACAAGAAATTAAGGAAACAATTCCATTCACCAGGGCAACAAAAAGAATAAAATACCTAGGAATAAACCTACCTAACGAGGTAAAAGATCTGTACTCAGAAAACTATAAGACACTGATGAAAGAAATCAAAGATGACACAAACAGATGGAGAGATACATACCATATTCTTGGATTGGAAGAATCAATATTGTGAAATGACTATACTACCCAAGGCAATCTACAGATTCAGTGCAATCCCTATCAAATTACCAGTGGCATTTTTTATAGAACTAGAACAAAAACTCTTAAAATTTGTATGGAGACACAAAAGACCCCGAATAGCCAAAGCAATCTTGAGGGAAAAAAATGGAGCTGGAGGAATCAGACTCCCTGACTTCAGACTATACTACAAAGCTACAGTAATCAAGACAGTATGGTACTGGCACAAAAACAGAAATATAGATCAATGGAACAGGATAGAAAGCCCAGAGATAAACCCTCGCATGTATGGCCACCTTATCTTTGATAAAGGAGGCAAGAATATACAATGGAGAAAAGACAGCCTCTTCAATAAGTGGCACTGGGAAAACTGGACAGCTACATGTAAAATAATGAAATTAGAACACTCCCTAACACCATACACAAAAATAAATTCAAAATGGATTAGAGACCTAAATGTAAGACCAGATACTATAAAACTCTTAGAGGAAAACATAGGAAGAACACTCTTTGACATAAATCACAGCAAGATCTTTTTTGATCCACCTCCTAGAGTAATGGAAATTAAAACAAAAATAAACAAATGGGACCTAATGAAACTTTAAAGCTTTTGCACAGCAAAGGAAACGATAAACACGATGAAAAGACAACCCTCAGAATGGGAGAAAATACTTGCAAACGAATCAATGGACAAAGGATTAATCTCCAAAATATATAAACATCTCATGCAGCTCAATATTTAAAAAAATAAACAACCCAATCAAAAAGTGGGCAGAAGTCCTAAAAAGACATTTCTCCAAAGAAGACAAACAGATGGCCAAGAGGCACATGAAAAGCTACTCCACATCACTAATTAGTAGAGAAATGCAAATCAAAACTACAATGAGGTATCACCTCACACCAGTTAGAATGGGCAATATCAGAAAATCTACAAACAAATGCTGGAGAGGGTGTGGAGAAAAGGGAACCCTCTTGCACTGTTGGTGGGAATGTAAATTGATACAGCCACTATGGAGAACAGTAAAGATGTTCCCTAAAAAACTAAAAATAGAATTACCATATGATCCAGCAATCCCACTACTGGGCATAAACCCAGAGAAAACCATAATTCAAAAAGACACATGCTCCCCAATGTTCACTGCAGCACTATTTACAATAGCCAGGTCATGGAAGCAACCTAAATGCCCATCGACAGACAGACGAATGGATAAAGATGTGGTACATGTATACAATGGACTATTACTCAGCCATAAAAAGGAACAAAACTGGGTCATTTCTAGAGATGTGGATGGACCTAGAGACTGTCATACAGAGTGAAGTAAGTCAGAAAGAGAAAAACAAATATCATGTATTAACGCATATATGTGGCATCTAGAAAAATGGTACAGATGAACCAGTGTGCAAGGCAGAAATAGAGACACAGATGTAGAGAACAAACATATGGACACCAAGGGGCGAAAGCGGGGGGTGGTATGATGAACTGGGAGATTGGGATTGACATATATACACTAATATGTATGAAATAGATAACTAATAAGAACTTGCTGTATTAAAAAATTAAGATAAAATTCAAAGAAAAAAGAAAGAAAAGTTTGGCATGAATCTCTTTTTGTGTTCCCAAATGACATTTTATTCATTGTTGATTTTTTGAGGTTACAGAACTGAGAAGTCCAGAGTTTATCCTCATGGTTTTGTATTTGCATTTCTCAGCATTATGTTAGTGTGTCTTGTGGCAGACAAGATGAGGTGAACAATGCCTACACTGAAAATCCTCTGGGAAACAACAGATAGTATTCAGAGTAAATCTATAAAGTGTATCATTGACATACACACTAAAAGGGTGCTTTTGGCTGTTTTGCACAACTTTACTCCTGCATATACAGAAAAAAACAGATCTGTTTTCTCATTTATCCTCACAAACCCCTTTTGAATTAGGAAATAATACCTTACAGTAAGAGAAAGCTAAAGCATACTGGTTATAAAAAATTGAGCCTCATGTGTTAGATTCTCTAGTTTTTTATTTTTGGTTGTTTTTTGTTTGGTTGGTTGGTTTTTTGTTTTGTTTTGTTTTGTTTTGGGGGGGGTTGTTTGGCTCCTTTCAGTTTGGTTTTGGCTGATTATTCCATCATCTCAAAAAATGATGTTTCAGGGCTTCCCTTGTGGCACAGTGGTCAAGAATACGCCTGCCAATGCAGGGGACATGGGTTCAAGCCCTGGTCTGGCAAGATGCCATGCCACAGAGCAACTAAGCCCGTGTCCCACAACTACTGAGGCTGCGCTCTAGAGCCCACAGGCCACAACTACAGAGCCCGCGGTCCTACAGCACATGCTCTGCAACAAGAGAAGCCACTGCAATGAGAAGCCCACGTACCACAACAAAGAGTAGCCCCCACTCGCTGCAACTAGAGAAAGCCCCATGTGTAGCAACGAAGACCCAACACAGCCAAAAATAAAGTAAATAAATTTTTTAAAGGATGTTTCTATAGTAAGATTTCTATGTTTAAAAATCTTCCTATATCTAGATGAATAATTAAACATGCAACTAGTTATTTGGCTATAATTATTGAACAGTCATTTTATTTATTCATCAATATTTGTTTCAATACCATATGCAGGCAACACAGGAGATATAAAGAGTAATAAAATTGCATGTCTGCCCTAAAGAAGCTTAGAATCTATTAATATAAAAAAGGAGAATGCATACATTATAATAATAAAGTAATTATCATATAACTTGTGGAATATATGCCATAAGAGGGAAAAAGATCAGTACCAGCTGGGTGATGAGGAATGGCTTAAGGGAGATGCAGCATTTGAGTTGGGTCTCAAAAGATGAAAATTATTTGATATGAACAAAATGAAGAGTGAAAAGTAGCAGCATTCAGAAGCATAAAATATTCGCAGAGGCATAAAGCTGGGAAATTTTAAAGCCTGTTTGGGGGATGCCATATATTCTACTTGAACTATATCCAAAATATAAACAGGAAATATTCCCAGGAAAGTAAATTTGGGCTCACATTTGGAGGCTTACATTGGCGAACTGCATAGATAATCATAAGGAATTCAAAGAGTAGAGCTGTTTGTAAAAGGAATGCAATTAATTCCATTTTTAGACACTAAGGGCACAAAGTCATATGGGCTGAACCTCACCAAAGTAGAAGATAAAATGATTTACCAGGACCAGGGGTGAATTTGATTAGAGAGGAGAATAAAACAGAAGAATTGCTACGAAAATGTCATAATGGCTCTGCAATAGCAAGGGCCCAGCTGAGATTACACGGCATAAACGGATATTGGACCCAACAGCACTATTTTGTCATTTTATCCAACAAAGTTGGAACAGAGAAATGGGTGATGTAACTTATCATTGATAACGGATATGTCAGAAAGACAAGACTGCAAAGAATTTTAGGATGCCACAGAAAATACTGAAGAGACACAAGAGGGCCAGCCTGGTTACGAAGGCAAGTGAATACTCTGGATCAATGGCCTGACAGAAGAGTGACAAGCCCACAATATGAGGATCACAAAAGGGAGGAAAAGAAAGAATAGGCATGAGGGAGGAGAAAACACGGTTGTAGCCAGACAGAGGAAGAATCACAGACAAGATACTGGTCACAGAGCATTATTTCATTACGATAGATTTCAAAGTATGTGTATGTCAACACTCAGGACTAAAATGTCAGTTTTTATTTGAAGTGAAAAAAGCAGAAGAAATACTCAGAGAAGATGAAAGGGTTTTTTCAAGGCACAATGGAAGAAACTAGTAGAGGATGAGGAGGGGAGGCAGTAGGGTAGAGCAGTTGTGAAAAGAGCTGAAATGGAAAAAATATATATTCCATAAGAGGCAGATAAGGGAGGAGGCCCCAACTGTCACAGAGATGAAGGAAGATGTAAGATCCAAGCAGACAGCTGCAAAATTGTTTTACTTGGGTTTGGAGACTCGACTAATTCTGGTGGGCCAACTGAAATGTGGGTGTATTTGTTTGTTAGGGCTGCTGTAACAAAGTAGCAGAAACTGGGTGGCTTAAACAACAGAAACTTACTGTCTCAAGGTTCTGGAGGTTAGAAGTTTGAGATGCAGGTATGTGCAGGGTTGGTCCTTTCTGAGGACTGTGAGGGAGAATCTGTTTCATGCCTCTCACCTAGCTTCTGCTGGTTTGTTGGCAATCTTTGGCATTCCTTGGCCTGTAGAAACATCACCCTGATCTCTGCCTTCATCTTCTTATGGAGTTCTCCCTGTGTGTGTGAGCCTGTGTACAAATTTCTCCATTTTGTGAAAACACCAAGTCATATTTGATCAGGGGCCCGCCCTACTCCAGCTTGATCTTATCTTAATTACATTTGCAACCACATTATTTCCAAATAAGGTCCCATTGGGAGGTACTGGGGTTTTGGGGTGTTTTTTTTTTAATAGCTGTTCACATAATTCGTTAGATCTTTTTCCTTTTGGTTGCACCAGGTCTTGGTTGCAGCAGGCGTGCTCCTTAATTGTGGCTCGCAGGCTCCTTAGTTGCAGTTTGCTGGCTCCTTAGTTGTGGCATGAGAATTCTTAGTTTTGGCATGCATGTGGGGTCTAGTTCCCTGACCAAGGATCGAATCCAGGTCCCCTGCATTGGGAGCGCAGAGCCTTAACCACTGTGCCACCAGGGAAGTCCCCTGGGGGATTTTTAAAGCTTAAAAATATGAATTTTGGGGCAATACAAGTCGACCCATGATAGTAGACTTAGCAAAATATTTGTGGAATTGGAGCTGTGAGATCCAGTCTCCCTAGGGGCTATGTTTGGTCTGGATGTCTTCTCACAGTTTCCACTAATGGAGAAGAAACAGGTAAAGGTGAATTTCTGCATGTTTGACCTCATGCAGACAAAGCCTTTGGATAACTGACTACAGTATTTGCTTTTTGTCTGGATGTTTGGACATTCATATATTCATAAACACAACCTGTGTGCATATAACTGTCTGCTAAAATGACTATATACAAGTCATTCAAACGCAAAGTCTGCAAGTGGGAATAATGTAAAGGATGGCAAATTTGTAATATGATAATCCACAAGACAAGCATTACCATATTATCTTGAATTCCCATGGTGCTCTCTCTGTAAAACTAAAAGAAGAGTTCAGCCTCAGGCCACAGACAATCAATATGAGGTTGATGAACCACAATTAAAACATGTCAAGATCTAAAAGTTACTGAAGACAAATTGTCCTTCACTGAAGATGTTTCTCAGAGAGAATAAATGATAGTCCTGGGAGAGCAGAAATTAGTTCTGGAAAGGTCTTAGCCTACTAAACCTTCAGGAAAAGTTGACAACATTCAAAATGCTAAGATTGTCAGCAATCTAGAAAAACACTCACCTTGTATAGCTTTGGTTTTCCAAGAATCTCTCAAAAGTAAGATCTAAAAATCTAATGATAAGAAAACTTGCCCTTTAGTGTTCAAAAAAATAATAAAAAGGCTACAGTGAAAAATTTATACAAAACGTCATGATCTATGAAACTATTGTTTCAAGTACACATGGGGAATGATATGAAAGATTTTACTTTGATTTTTTTTACTTTGATTCCATCTTTTTAATTATTCCTCATTTTGTGATCTGTGTGATAATTTGAAAGGTGCTCATTATATATGCAATTTAGCTTTTAGGAAAAGAGTCAAAGCAAAATGAGCATAAAATACTCTACCCCTTCACTTCTCATCTGGATTACACCCACCTATTCATTTTTAGATCTAAGCTGATTTCCCACTACCACCCTTGCCCCCACTTTAAGTTTCCTTTAACTTTTCCTTTAAAATAGCAGAGTTCCAACTTGCACATGTATTTGTGAAAACTGTTTAATTCCTGCCTCTCTACACTAAATTCTAAACTTCACCAGACCAGGGATGATGTCCTTCTTGCTCCCACTGTATCCCCAGGCTAAATAGGTATTCCACAAATGAATAAGATTTGTCAATGAATAAAGACTGTAAGGTAGAAAAACTAAACAGTAAACAATATTTAGTCTAAGCTGCTTAACTAGTTCTGATAACAGAGGGAGGATAATAGCATACCTACTTTATGATACTTTGTATAGATCTACTTTTTCCTACATCTTTCATCATTTTCAGGCCTTCAGTTGCCCCAGGGAATGGAGGAGTCCATACTAGGGCTACTTAGGAGAAGCTCTGGCACCATCATCACTCCCTCACTACTCACTAGGAACCGAGGATTCCACTCAAACAGCCAACTGCAGAGTTTTCACACAACCCCAAAATGTTGCGATCCCCCACTGGAGGAACAAAAAGGAAGAGGAAATCTCTTTTTCCAGATCTTAGTGCCTAAGTGTTTAAAAACAGATGAGATGCCCATTATAGAAGGGACACAGAGACAATGTTCACCAACACCTAGAATAATGGAAAACAAGCTTTGTTCTACTACTTAGAGATATAAAATAGAAAAATAATCTCTTACCAGATTCATGTAATTTTTGTCTGGATAAGTTTTCAACTAATGAAATGCCTTTCTCTGTGATTGAAATGAATCATTCATTTCCTACGGAAACATCCTACTTAACATCCTATGCATACATAGTGAATTTCAAAACTTCATTTCCCCTAAAGAGAGTGATTTAATACTTATACACCTGCCCACACACACAGTTTTGTCTTTTCTATATAGTACAGTTTGGAAACTTAGGAAAACATTTTTATATATCATGGTTCTGCTCTAATCACTCTCTAGGTACCAGGAAAACTACTTTTCCAGCTGTGAGGAGAAAAACAAATGTTTAAGGAAAACATCTGGTCTAAAGTGAGCAGTTCATGTTCTATGGAGGCATATAGGACCTTGGTAATGCAAGTACACTACTCTATGGTTATGGAGGGGTCGGATGGAGCGGAAATACTGATCTAGTATGTAAAATGGAACAGTATTAACCAAAGGCCTATAGTAATATTTGCATTCAGATAATGAACAAGTTAGTTGTAATTATAAATGAGTCATATTTGATATAGCACTTGTAATAGTCTCTATGAAATTTTAAGTATTGTTTATAATGTATATTCCATTTAATTGTCAAAAAGTTTTAGGACAGGTTATAATAAAAACACATCATAAGTATACAGGTCATTAAATATGAAAATAAGAGCTACCATAAATCTTGACAATGAAAGATATTTGCAGAATAATGGTTGAAAAATAAGATAATTACTACAAATTGAACACAATTTGACTTGAGCATACTTGCAGACAATGCAAAAATGGAAACTTAATTGGACGTTCAGTTATTTCACCCCTTATATAAAGCAGATGTTGAATCATAATTCATTGAAGACATTTCTAATAGTAGCTAAGCTAATAAAGTCCAAATACCTACTTCTGAGTGATCTAAGGGATAGAACTGAAAGACCATAGGAAACTGTCATTCAAAAATTGCTTTAGGGGTCTTCCCTGGTGGCGCAGTGGTTGGGAGTCCGCCTGCCGATGCAGGGGACACGGTTTCGTGCCCCGGTCCGGGAAGATCCCACATGCTGTGGAGCGGCTAGGCCTGTGTGCCATGGCCGCTGAGCCTGCGCGTCCGGAGCCTGTGCTCCGCGGCGGGAGAGGCCACAACAGTGAGAGGCCCGCGTACCGCAAAAAAAAAAAAAAAAAAAAAAATTGCTTTAAACCAAGGAAAACTCAGTTCCAGGTACACCTTACTCAGAAGTAAGACATGGAAAATAGATCCAAGTACAACTACTCTGGGTGAAGAAGGAACAGAGGAGGCCTGGGACCCTATCTTTCAGTAATCCCTCTTTACTTTACTCCCCTACTCCATCTCTGGTCAGTTCCAACGATCAGGCAGACCTCCTCAGAGCACTTTTCAAAAATCACTGCCCTAGAAAAATTGGTTGGCTAACTAGTCATTCTATCAACTATCCTTTGACAGGTTCTGAGTAGTCATTAGTTCAAGCTTAGGCTCCATGGTGAGAGTCTAGAGTACAGATGAACTGTGTTGTTGCAAAAAAAAAAAAAATTTCGCATGCAAGATACACATAATAGGGGAGCAGGTGTCCCATCTGAAATGGTTATGAATAGGCTGCAAAAGATAAATGTTTCTAGAAAGCCCCTCCCCAACCCCTTGCTGGAACAAAATAAATCAGAATCAAAGCAGTTTCCCTGGTAGTTCTCATGAGTTTGTAAAGGAGTTTTAAAAAATCTACTTAAAAAAGTAAAATATGCATTTTTCCCTAAATTTATAAGACATTTCTTATTATTGCTGAAAATTTAGAAAACTCAGAGAGCACAAAGAAAAAAGTGCTCTATAATCTTACTTTCCCAGAGGAAACCAATGATAACATTTTATTATATTTCCTTTCTATCTTTTTTTGTATGCACTGACACACACTTTGAAAAAAGATTATGCTGAATATGCTTCTTAGAAATCTGTTATTTTTACATACTACATCATAAGTATTTTTGTACTCTATTCAATGTTTTCCCACAGGATCATTTTTCATGGCCTTGTGTTACTTGTATGGTTGAAACAATTTTGCAAATATCCAACAGTTGGCCATGTAGATTGCCTATACAGTTTCTATATTATCAATTGTGTTGCAATGACATCCTTAGAAATACATCTTTTCCTACATTCATGACTATTTTTTTAGAAATAGAAGTGCTGAGTCAAACAAACAACAAACCATTTTCAAGTCCTTTGATACCCATAACCAGTTTACCCTCAGACAAAAGTAAACAACAGTTGCCCTCTGGAACTAGAATAGCTCTTCAGAATTGTCCTGAGTTGGGCTGAGATGCTTAGGAATTTATGCATCCACACTGATCAAGCACTGGATGTGGACCACTTAAGGAAGGAATGCTACTTTGGATGAGGCCTTCTTCTGCTAAGGCAATCCTCGAATCCCTGCAGATAAGACAGCCCCAGAAACTGAAACAATAATGCTTCGTTGAAGGAGGATCTGAGCCTTGTATAATGTCCCCCACACTGACATCCCCAGTACTGAATGAGAGTGCCTGGAGCACTTTAATGCCACATGCTATCATTAGTTATTTCATCTTTGTTGTTTGAAAGGTGAATAACGGTGTCTTGTTTGTTGGCAATTTTTAAATTTTTTATGAATTGCCTATTTATGGTATTTGCCCATTTTTCTATACGGGTGATTTGCCAAGGGGGAGGTTGATTTGTTCTTTTTTAAAAAGCTCTTTGTGTACTAAGAATACTAAACCTCCCATAAACAATGCAAATATTCTTTCTCAGTCTGTAATATTTATATTCGATTTTTAATGGTATTTGACAACAGAAGCTTTTAGTTTATAGGGTCAAATATTTTTTTTCTTTATGATTTCTGACTTGAGAGTTATGCTTAGAAAGATCTTCTCCACCCCAAGATTATATCAGTATTAATCTGTATTTTTTAACAATTATGTATATACATATATATACTATATGTGTATATAAATATATAATGTTTAATTTAACTGGAAATTCTTGGTGTATACATATATAAGGTAAGAAAATTATCTTTTCCCAAATAGTCAACTGTCCCAACATCATTTATTCAATTATCTATCTTTTCTTTGATGTTTTGAAATGTCATTTTTATCATGTTCTAATTTCTGAATATACTAATATCCAATGGATTTTTAATCACTGGAAAATTATTCTTGAAAAAATGTTCTCCAATGTGTGACACTGCATAGGATAGTGCTGTATATAAACACTTTAGTCAAAGTTTCCTACCATTTCTCAAAAAAGAATAGTTTGATATAAGGAAGTTAAATATTAATAGGAACATAATTTTCAAATTTGAATGATGACTTTTAATTATGGCCAGCAACTGCTTTACCTATAAAATGCTAATATTATTTAGAATCCTTGTACACCACTTAGGCACATTTTGTTTTAACAGCTGAGATGATTCTCTATTACTCCACCCCATGAGATTAAATCCTATTAAAAGTAATTCACATTAGCATCATTAAGAAGATAATCCTATTTGGCCTACATACAGTTCATTTCTTTCTTTCTTCTTTTCTTTTTTTTTATAACAATGCAACTTAGCTGTGCGTTTCTTTTCACTAAAAAAGAAACAGAAAGATAAAGGTGCTAATCTAGAAAATACTGTCTCTATCACTCTCACTGCTTTTACATCAAGCATTCAAAAGTGTGGTTTTCATTGCAGCCTATCTGTATACAATAAATTAGATAATAAAATGGAAGCAAGACATCATTAAAAAAAACAATTTAGCTACTGAAATTCTATCCCGTGAAGATAGTCACACTCTGCCTTTTACCTAAATGATGATGCTCAGTCTTCTTATATATTGAATGCTTCAGTTGTGGGAGAAGAACTCTGACCTCATGTCTTGGGTCACCTGGAGGAGTCTGAGAGGTGTCACCAATCTCTCACATGTCTCATGGTTCCTCAGGGAAACGAAAAATTATTCTGGCCCACTCTACTAAAATATTAACTCTGCAGTTGGTTCAATATTAGCGCTCTTTACCCAAATAAAACGTAATTCCCAGTGCAATAAATCCTTAAAATGAAGTTTAAAAGATGCTTCAGATATGCTTGCTTAGTACTTTTACTCCCGTGAAAATGTGTGGGATAATCAAGTCCATATTTCCATGTACATTACACCAGCTCCTGTCTATATTATTGCATGCTAACAATACATAACCAAAAACATATGGAAGTCTCCACAAATGATATGGTGGTTATCCGGTGGGAGGGGTGCAGGAATGAAGAGGAGAAAATTTGACCAATTATTTTCAAATAAATTGAAATGTCTTTATTTGCATAACAGACAGAAGTGTGGTGCTGGTAAAGGCACAAGATGAGACATCAGCTCTGAACTCAGGCATCTTCTTTCCCATTCCCCGCCCTCCCAAGCAGCCCAAAATTCACCCAAACAACACACATTTGCTTCCTCTACTTTTGTATCAAAAGGAAGAAGCTTTCTCCTGCAAAAACCTGTCCTTCCTGTGTGCCCTCCACAGCGCCTTGGCAAGGGACTTACTCCAATATTTATTCTCTCTTCCTCCTCACCCTTCTCTTTTCATGAGCTTCCTGCTTTTGGCCTATAATACTCATGCCCTCACTACTTCTAGTTGATCACGTATTATTTCTCTCCTTCAAGCTTCTGTATTCTGACTCATTTTCTCACCTACTTTTTCTTCAATTCACTAAAATCTGTCTTGTCTTTAGCACACCACTGAAACTGTTCTTGCTACACATCTAATTACCAAGTCCAATATATTATTTTCAGCCCTTGTATTATCTGTTCTCTTTGTTACATTTAACACTGGTAACTACGTGTTTCCTAACATTTTCTCCAACCTCTCTATAAGGACTCTCATCCCTAATTCTTTGGCTTCACTCACTGCTCAGCTGCTTGGATGATTCCTCCTCTTCTACCTGCCCTTCATACTGTAATGTCACTGAGGTTCTTGTACCAGGCACTATTTTCTCCTACACACATTCCTGCCATCTATTCCATGATGTGAAGCAGCTGTACACTTATGAATCCCAAATCTCACTACAGAATCCAAATCTATCTCCTAAGCCTTAGACTACCAAATAGCTCCACAAGAGAGTTGATTACCTGCCCATTTGAGTCTACATGAAGATGTAACAAACTATGCAGTTTTAACAAGTATAGGCATCTAATTCATGTCATTAAATTCATAATGCTAACGTGTGTCTCACTATAACTGGAAAAAATGCTTCTCCTACTCTGGAGATTTTTTTTTTTTTTACTCTGCCTAACACCACACAACTACTTTGACTTAAGGGAAACAGAACATAAATAAATGGTGATGTGAGATAATACATAAACTTTAATAACTGAAGATAATTTCCTGCCAGATGCATTAGGTAGGAGCTCTCATTTGCATATTTTTCCAATTGCTATTTTCAGCTTTCTTAAATTGGTAGGGTCACCTACCCTATGCTTGATAATAATACACTATGTCTTTAATGTATATGAGTATAAATGTTTGAATTAGTTAAAATGTCACCAAAAGACCAGATTCTGTCTTGTAGATAACAGGGCTTGAGATGACTTCATTATCTAAAAGTAACCAAACACAGTAGAGTTTACTGCAACAAAAACTAATATACAATTCTCCATAAATGTATTGTGCAGGAGCCTTAGATGTTGATCATGCCTTCTTGGTATAAATGAAGGCTGAAAGTATCTTTGGAAAACATAAATAAAATCATATCACTCTCCTGCTCAAAACCCTCACTGAGAATAGAATCCAAAGCCCTTGTAACAGCCTACAAGGCTCTACACAATCTGCACCACTCCCTCCCGTCATCCCATGCCACCTCCAGTGTCTCATCTCCTACCATTCCTTCCCTAAATCTGTGTTCCAGCCTAACTGACTTCTTTGCTGTTCCTGCAACAGACCATGGACATGCTCTCCTAAGGGCCTTGGCTCTGCCTAGAATGTTCTTTCCCCAGATATAGGTAAATCTTCTCTACTTCCTACATCTTTCTGCAAAACAAGGTTCAAATCCCAGCACCACCCACCACCATTTCTATGACTCTACCATGGTTACCCATCCTTTCTTCTATCCCAGTCTCTTTTTCTGTAGATATGAAATAATACCACATACCTGGGCCTTTGTTCTTATGGTTCTCTTTGCTCAATAACCATTACACCCAGATTTCTGCTTAGGTCTACCTCATTTCCTTCAGGACTCTGCTTACATTTTTTTCTTTATCAGAAACCTTCTTTGGTCATCCCACATAAAACAGCATACACATCACCCCCTTTGTCTTCCATCTCACTTTACTCTGCTTTATTTCTCTTCAGAGCACTTTTTAACCACCTCTCATATTGTCTACTTACTCATTTGCTTATGGTCTGTCGTCCCTCACTAAAACAAAAAGTTGCTTTTTGATACTTTCATCTGTTTTGTTCATTGTTGTAATCCAGCATCTAGAATTGTGCCTGGCAAATACTCAGAGGTTAACAAATACCTATTTGTTGAACAAGTTAAAGAATGAAAGAACATGCATTTCACTCAAGGTGAATTCATTCTGAAAATTAATCAAAGGGATTATTTCTGAAATACTACCTGGCTTTCAATATGACCCAAGTTTCTCCTATATTACACTATATATATATATATATATATATATATATATATATGGAGAATGGTAGCCTTTACTTCAGCATGATTCACACTGTGTATGCTCACAAGATAAACTAGGGATGTAGCAAAATAAACACCAATCTAGATAATGCTGGCCCTCAGAGTAATTACAGAGTAGTTCAGAAATAATACATTTTAATCATCTACAATAATGAAATTATCTAACAACCCTCTGAAACCTCTACTCCATCTCTGTGTGTGAATGGTTTGGGGCATTAAATCCAAACTGAAGGATATCTGATATGATTATAAAAGCCAATGCAGGGATCCGCATTTATTGGCTCAAGAACTAAAACGATCATAGTTCCCATGCTAAGACCAGTTTTATTTCTTGTCAGCAGGTCTATTCATTGTTTTCCATGAAGAAGCCCTAAGAGATTAAACATCTTTAAGTAACAGACTCACTTTAATGAACTCTTTTCCATATTTAAAATGGCCCTACTACATATGTCTGCATCAAAGAGCCAAAGGAATTTAATCATCTCCAAGATTACATGCAAATGCAAATTTTTATGTTGGGGATTCTGTTTTATATTGGAAATATATCCTTCCTTGAGACCATTTCTTTCTCTGGAAATCATTCCTTGGAGAAAACAATATGAATTCCCTAGCTGCTTTCTCAAGCAGCAACTATATAAAGTTCAAATTAAATAGTGTAAAAAAGACCAACTTTATTAGATTATTAAAATAGATAACCTCAAAAATAGATTTTCTGGTAAAATGCTAAAAAAATTTTATATTAACTAAATCTATTAACTAACATATATTAAATTTTTGTCAGGTTATTTTTTTCTATTCAGTGTAACTATGGGTATATCTCATTTTATTGCACTTCACAGAGAGTGCATTTTTTTTTTTTACAAATTGAAGCTTTGTGGTAACCCTGCCTGGAGCAATCTATTGGCGCCATTTTTCCAACAGCATTTGCTCATTTCATGTCTCTGTGTCACATTTTGGTAACTCTCAGCATATGTCGAACTTTTTCATATTAATATATTTGTTTTGGTGATCTGTGATCAGTGATTTTTGATGTTACTATCGTAATTGTTTTCGGGCACCACAAATCACACCCATATAAGACAGTGAACTTAACTGATAAAACGTTGTGTGTGTTCTGACTGCTCCATTGACAGGCTAATCCCATCTCTTTCCTTCTCCTCAGGCCTCCCTATTCCGAGACACTATAATATTGAAATTAGGCCAGTTAATAACCCTACAATGGCCTCTAGGTGTTCAAGTGAAAGGAAGAGTCAACCAATGTGACAAACTTCATTTTTGTCTTATTTAAGAAATCACCACAGCCACACCAACCTTCAGCCGCCACCACCCTGATCAGTCAGGAACTAGCAATAAAAAGGCAAGACCCTCCACCAGCAAAAAGATTACCACTCACTGAAGGCTCAGATTATGGTCAGCAATTTTTAGCAAGAAAGTATTTTTTAATTAGGAATGTACATTTTTTGACATAATGCTATTGTACATGTAATAGACTACAGTATAGTGTAAACGTAACTTTTATATGCACTGGGAAACCAAAAAATTCATGTGAATCCCTTTATTGTGATATTCACTTTATTGCAGTGGTCTAGAACCTTAGTATCTCCAAGGTATGCCTTTATTCAAAATCTTTATAATATATTGCAAGATTCTAAAGGAGTAGCTTAGGATTGGGTATTTTACAATAGGCTCAGTCTGTAAAGAAAATATAGGAAAGAAAAATGATTTTCATATTCACATAAAATAGAGCAATATAGTATAATTGCAACTCTATACTATATTAATATATACAATATGTTTCCAAACTGCTATGTCTGTATGTAAAGTTGGCTTTTACAATATGAAGCCACTGTCAAACAAATCACTTTTATGCTGAAGATGGTGTATAGAAAATAAATCAAGCCCAAATCAAATGAAACTCTATTCCATTCTTTCCCTCCAGGAATATCAGAATTCATTTAACTATCCATTTGTCCTAATGAAATCTTCTGCTGTACTCATAATGCAGGTGAGCTGAGCAGCATCCCCAATTTGATCTGCTCTCACAAACCAGAACAAACTACCAGAGTGGTGAAACAGAAAGCACTGCAGATCTGGTTGCACCCTGGCTCCTCAGCCAACTATATGGTTTGATTCTGTTTCCTCGTGTGGAACATGTAGGAAATAAACCAGAGGGCTTCTAAGGGTAAAGAAGAGAGAGAGAGTTTGTTTTTTCAATGATTGAAGCAATAACGTTTCTCTAAAAGTACAGAAGAGAATTTTAGAGCTACTGAGATCTAGAGATTGTTAAAGTGGGAGATTTGATGCTGTTGTCCACTCCGTGCTTCCAGAACTTTTATCAAAGTTTTTGTTATAAAATCTGATGATGTCATACCTCTGGTTAAAAGTTTTTGGTTCTCCACTTGCTTAATGGCTGATCTGGACATCCTTATACTTAGCACTAGAGACAAAGATCCATGCAATTTGGTCCACTGAACCACTGGTGCCCCATTCACTGCCATGCCTTTCATTCTTTTCATACATCCCAGGAGACGATATCCTAAAAAGTTCTACACATCTGTACATATGGTTCCTTCACCTTCAGTGTCCTTATTCCCTTTTTCCCTTGGCAAACTCCCACCTAGAGGGATGGTCCCCATTGAGTACCTACAACTATTTATTGATATTTCTATCACAACCTTTATTACACTGTACTGTAATTTCCCCTTTAAAGTCTGTCTTACTCACTAAACCATTTCTTTTTGTGGGAAAGAGATCATGTCTTATTTATCTTTGTGTTGCAAGTGCCTAGTACCACGCCTGGCATGTAATGAGTGTTCTACAAGTATGTGCTTTATATAGAACTGTATAGATTTAGGCAATGAATAATAACTGCTACGAGCTAGCTCAGTTGCTGCCTGATGTTAACACAGTGACCTAAAAGCTACAAAAACATCCCCAGCATACATAATATTCCTCCTCATAACAAGTATAAGGGTGAAAGGTTTCCTCAGTCAGAAAAAAATTAGCACATCCTTCACTATGCTCTTTTTTAAAAGAGCAAAGAGTAGTTATCAACAGAAATTTATTCATAAACACTTTTGTTTCTTCCAAATGGATGAAACGACTTTACAGAGCATGCTGAGTTATGAGAAATTTGGAAAGTTTGAGAGGGAGGTCAGTTTTCCCCACAAAAAATCTGCCTCAGGACATCCTTTGTCACTTGCAAGCTCCTTTGAGCCTCACCATTTGTTTGCATATGAGGTTAAAATATAACTGAAAAGGCTCTCTCTACAAAGTTAATAAGCTCAAGTAAAGACTGGCCGGTGATTAGGGAAAAAATGACTATAAATCTGGTGTGTTGAAACTTATTGACACATACTGTTAATTACTGCAGTAGTAGGAGCAGCACCAAACTATTTTGGGAAGAGCATCCTATAAGCAAAAAGTTCTTGTTCTGAAATGGTTCTGCAAAATCAAAATAGATGATTTTTAGAGAGCCCAGAAATAAATCAATGCATTTACAGTCAACTAATCTTCACCAAGGGTGCCAAAATGAGGAAAGCACTGTCTCTCCAATCAATGGTGTTGGGAAAATTTGATATCCCCATGCAGAAGAATGATATTGGACACTTATCTCACACCATATCAAAAAATAAATGCAAAATTGAATAAAGACCTAAACCTAACACCTAAAACTGTAAAACTACTAGAAGAAAACATAGACAAAAAGCTTCTTGATGTTAGTTTCAGCAATGATTTTTGGAATATGACACCAAAAGCACAGGTAACAAAAGCAAAAGTAGACAAATGATATTGCATTAAACTAAAAAGCTTCTGCAGCTCTCAGCCTTAACACCATCTTCTTAGAAACCTTTGCATCATGAGAGCCAAGTGGAGGGAGAAGCAAATGCACAGGCTGAAGTGCAAAAAGAAGAAAGATGAGGCAGAGCTCCAAAGTAAACTGCTAGCCTATGCACCTATGGAAGAGACAGGAGCAACAATATGGAAAGCTGGAGGCCAGGGACACAGGTAGAAATTGCTGGACTGGATGCTACTATCTAGAATTGTCTCATTGAATCTAGCACATCCCTTGCCATCTGATCCTTGTGACCACCTCTGAAAGATCTACCTTGCTCATACCAAAACAGACCCTTTTGGTCCTTTGCTCTGGACTTGGTGACATTCTGGGCTACTTCTGTTCTCAGCTGTGGCTGAATATAACATGTGTACAATAAATCATCTCTTCTGCTGCCTTAGCTGAAGAATAAATAAATAAATAAGCTTCTCCACAGCAAAGGAAAAAAATCAACAGATTGAAAAGTCAACTTATAGAAGAAAATATTTGTAAACCATATATCTGATAATGGATTAATATCCCAAATATGTAAGGAACTCATCCAACCCAATAGCAAAAATCAAATAACCCAATTTAAAATGGCAAAAGGCCTGAGCAGATATCTCTCAAAAAAGACATACAAATGGCCAACAGATTTATGAAAAGGTGCTCAACTTCACTAATCATCAGGGAAATGCAAACCAAAACCACAATGAAATATTACTTCATACCTGTTAGAATGGCTATTATCAGAAAGATGAAAGATATGTATTGGCAAAGATGTAGAGAAAAGTAACCCTTGTATGCTGTTACTGAGAATGTAAGCTGGTACAGCCATTATGGAAAACAGTGTGAAGGTTCCTCAAAAAATTAAAAATAGTACTAACTTATGATCCAGAAATCCTACTTCTGGCTATATATCCAAAAAAAAAAAAAAGAAAGAAAGAAAGAAAGAAATCAGTATCTCAAAGAGGTATCTGCACTCCCATGTTAGTTTCAGCATTATTCACAATAGCCAAGATATGGAAACAACCTGTCTGTGAATAGATAAATGGAAAAAGAAAATGTGGTATGTACATACAATGGAATATCATTCGGCCTTTAAAAAGAAGGAAATCCCACTATTTGCAGTGACACAGATGAGCCTGTAGGACATTATGCTAAGTGAAATCAGCCAGATGCAGAAAGACGAATATTGCATAATCTCAATTATATGTGGAATCTAAAATAGTCAATCTCATGGAAGAAGAGAATAGAATGGTGGTTACCAGGGGCTGGGGAAAGGGGAAAATGGAGAGACATTGGTTAAGGAGTACAAAATTTCAGTTATGTAGGATGAATAAATTCTGGAGATCTAATGCACAGCAATGTGACTACAGTTAACAATACTTTATTGTATACTCGAAATTTGCTCAAATGATAGATTTAAAGTGTTCTCATCTCACACACACAGTAAAGAAAATGGTAATTATCTGAGGTGACAGATACGTTAATGATCTTGATTGTGGTGGTAATTTCACAGCATATATATTATGTATATCAAATCATAATTGTATACCTTAAAATATACAATTTTTTTTTTTTTTTTTTTTTTTTTTTTGCGGTACGCGGGCCTCTCACTGTTGTGGCCTGTCCCATTGCGGAGCACAGGCTCTGGACGTGCAGGCTCAGCGGCCATGGCTCACGGGCCCAGCCGCTCAGCGGCATGTGGGATCTTCCCAGACCAGGGCACGAACCCGTGTCCCCTGCATCGGCAGGCGGACTCTCAACCACTGCGCCACCAGGGAAGCCCAAAATATACAATTTTTAATTTTCAAATATATCTCAATAAAAAAAATCAAAATGAATATATCATTTTTTTGGTCACTTCCTAAACAAAGACAGAATTATGTATATTATAAAAGTCAGCCTTTTATAGTCTTTTCAATATCTGAATCAATTCAATCTGCTAAAAATAAAAAAAAATGTTTTCCTATAAAAACTCCTATATGGACTGCACATGTTACAATGAACATAATATAATGTCTATCTAATAACTTACATTTATTGAACACATATCATGTGCCAGGCCTAAATTGCTTGTCATGTAATAAATCAACATAACAATCTTCTAGGTAGGAATTATGATTTTAATTTTTCACTTGAGGAGACTGAAGCGCATAGAGACTACATAATTTTTCATATCACCTGACTTGTTAGGGTCAGAGCTACATTACAAATCCAGAACCAACACCTGTAATCATATCACCCCATTCTTCAATACTGGACTACACTAACTTCTATATAAGAGCAATTTTAAAAAGTAAATAACTTTAATTGGTGATTTTTTCCTGCTAATAAAAATGAATCATGTTCATTGGAGAACATTTTTGTAATCAAAAATATAATTAAATCATATTTTAGAAGAAAGTAACCCAAAGAGGTTGAAACAGTACAAATTGTACCAGTGTGGCAATAGAATTAACTGTGGAATTTTAGGACCCACAGAAAAAGAGCAGCAGACCTCATTATTAGTTTGTGAGTCATACTCCATCCTATAGATGACACTCTTCTTGATAAGAAAGTAGCCACAACCTCAATATCATGTGATATTTTATGGATAGGTCCAGCTCCAACACCAAAAAATAGGGCATCAGTGGTCAGAAACATCTCTCTATAGTTACTGTTCTTTACTATGATTCACAAGAGTATAAAAGCTTGATATAACGGAAGGCATTTTTGTGTCAGCAAAGCATGTAATGACTTTTTCTGGTAGGTTCCTCAATTGCTTCATTTTGTTTAAGAAAAACATAGAAGGAATTAGAGTAGCCTAAAGAATGCTCAAAGTTGTTCCTGTATTTTTAGAGAAGATGTATTTTTTATTTTACATGATACAACTTGGATAGCATGAATATAAAAACTGCTAATTCTAAGACTAGGAAAAAGATACTAGAATTGTTCTAATTACATTTTTATCTTTTTTCATTCAGATATATTGTGTATCAAATCACGTAGAAATTTCTAAACTTTTCCTATGAGTTCTTAATATGTTGGTCTTACATGAAATATGGATCTACCATGAATGCTAGAAGGCCTCCATGAAGCACTAGCAAATTAAAGGAGGGAGCAAAACTTAAAATTTTTAGAATACTTCATATTCACCATATAGTTCACATAATATCAACTGGGTGTTTGTAGTGACCTCAACAACTTAGGTAAGTAACTTGTGAAAAATAATTATAGAAGATATATGTACGTACTACATGTTTTGAAATACTAACATAGAAAGTTATAGATATATATTCATCTACCTAACAATACAATGTTGAAGGCAATAACAGCCAGCCTATTAACATCTAGCAAGTAGTAGGTGCAAAATAAATATTACTCACTGAAAGTAGATTTTCCAAAAATGGCACTTTCATTATTCTTTATTACAAAGATTAAAATGAAACAACAGAAATTGGCATGTGTGATATTGTCAATAATCTGAAATAAATTAGAATTGATTGAATAAAACTAAAATGACATGAGGTAAAGCATCTCTGTTTCTAAACTAAATTAGGATGAAATCTACTTCTAAATCTACTTAATGCAGCCTAGGCTAGAAATGAAATAGTGGACATGAAGTGATAAATCATGTCAGTATTTTCTAGGCCTTAGCTTTTTATTTATTTTTTTTTTCAAAATTTATTTTATTTTATTTATTTTTATTTTTGGCTGTGTTGGGTCTTCATTGCTGCGTGCGGGCTTTTCTCTGGTTGCAGCGAGCAGGGGCTACTCTTTGTTGCAGTGCATGGGCTTCTCATTGCGGTGGGTTCTCTTGTGGAACACGGGCTCTAGGCACGCGGGCTTCAGTAGTTGTGGCCCACGGGCTCTAGAACGCAGGCTCAGTAGTTGTGGTGCATGGGCTTAGTTGCTCCGCAGCATGTGGAATCTTCCTGGACCAGGGATCGAACCCGTGTCCCCTGCATTGTCAGGCGGATCCTTAACCATTGCGCCACCAGGGAAGCCCTAGGCCTTAGCCTTTTAAAAAACAAAGTTCAAGTAGACCATTTGATCAGAGTCAAAGTAGACTGAAAATCAAGTGTGATGGATTTCAGCCATTAGTCATGATTAGAGCTATGAAAACAGTTAACAGAGGAAAACTTTCAGATACCAAAAAAAAAATCCCATAAGATTGTTGGTATCTTTTGATTTATCTGAAATCAATGCAGTAAGCTTCATCAATTATGTTGTTTTGCCAAAATAATTAATTGCAAAATGTGTCTCATCTTCAGAGAGCCTGCCATTTTTCTTTATCAATCTTACCACATACATGATGGAGAATTTAATTCTAGATGTATTCAAAAAGTTATATAGAAATAAGCATTTTTATAAATTTCTACCTTCATCTTTGTATATGCTATAAACTGATGCCAAAATATCACAGACTGTATGTTATTTCTGAGCCTTTCCTGCTTATGTTCTCTGGAGTTCATGTAAAAGAAGTTCTTAATCTTTTAGGAATCATGGATCTTTTTAGAATATGATGATACCTATGATGTTTCCCTTTTTTAAAAATGTACATATTCACAGTTTGCATCCAATTTCAGATCATCTATGGATACGGGTTAAGAACTTGTGTTCTATAACAAACACTTGATTTTTCTGGAGGGGATGTATGAAATATGTTGGACTTCTCAAAGGAAAAATGGATCAGTGAGCTTACTGAATGAAATCTTAGAAGATTTTGAGGGGTGATTACATACAGCATTGGAAGTGAAATTTATCCATTTATTGAGAAACATTTCCATAGACAAATGCTTTTATATCAACAAAAGGGCCTCCACTGGCTTATTCAACTCTTTGGTGAGATGTCTTCTCCAGGGTTTTCATCATCGTCAATTCAAGTGGCTTGGTGCTGCCAGCACAAGTAAAATGGTTCTTCCCCCCCATTCATTCATTTATTAAACAGATATTTACTGAGTACCTGTTACATGCTAGGATCCTCCTAGAACTTTCTTTGTGTCTACATCCTCCTAGGCTTTGAGGATATAGACACAAACAAAAAAATACAAGGTTCCCACTCTCATAGAGCTTGCTTTCTAGTGGAAAGCAAGACGAATAATAAGCAAGTAAACAAATAACCAAGATAATTTCAGATAATGATAGGTTCAAGATGACCATAAATGAAGGTCATGTGATGAGTCACGGAGGTGAGGGGAAAGACTCTAGAATGTGATATTGATCTGAAATCTCAAAGGATGAGATTTAGCCAACAGTGGAAAGATTTAGGCAGAGAGTACCTAGCAGAGGGACCGTCAAGTAAAGGGCCCTGAGATGAGAACATGCTTGGCTTATTCAAGAAACATAAATATGATCAGTATGGCTAGAGTATTCTAAGGGTGAGATGAAGTCAGGTGGATGGGTGGGGTGCAGATCCTGCAGGACCTTGCATATTATTAAAAGGATTCTGGATTTTATTCTAAATGCAATGAGAAGCCATTAAAGAGTTTTAAGCAGAGAAGTGACTAGAATAACTAGATTTATATATATATATATATATATATATATATATATATTTTTTTTTTTTTTTTTTTTTTGCTGTACGCGGGCCTCTCACTGCTGTGGCCTCTCCCGTTGCGGAGCACAGGCTCCGGACACACAGGCTCCGCGGCCATGGCTCGCGGGCCCAGCCGCTCCGCGGCATGTGGGATCTTCCGGGATCGGGGCACGAACCCGTGTCCCCTGCATCGGCAGGCGGACTCTCAACCACTGCGCCACCAGGGAAGCCCCTAGATTTATATTTTTTAAAGATGATTTTGTCTGATATGACCTTAGACCCAATTGTAGCCACAATAGAAAATGCAGCATTCAGGGCAGATAAATGAAAATTTCTACTACTGATACCAAGCAAAGCAAGTTACAGTCTGTAAGTAAGAAGTTACCTTATGACTAACAACATATATATTTTAAGATTTGCTATTAACCATTAATTTATAATAATGTAAGACTTCAAAAATCTCTAGTTCTATCTGTACCTTACTGAAAGCTCTAACCTTCCATTTGTTCAATAACTAATTATTGAATAACTTCTGTATCCAGGTATTGTTCTGCCTAGTGCTTTTCAAACTATCTGTGGAGAAGGACCAGTTTTTTCATTGTTGACTAATATTTTTATAAAATACAATAAAAATAAGTTATTAAAAATAATTTTAAAAGATGAAAAGAAGCTTTATTATTATCAGATTTAACAAACATAAAATTACACTTCAATAGATGTAATCAGAAGAAACATAACCAAAGCAGAGAAAAAGAATTACAAAGAATTGCAAAACTAAGCATGTTTAAAAGTGTGTGCACAGGTGATTAATACAGAGAATTTCTAATACATTTGTAATTTTTTGTCATTCCATGATAGTAACTAAAGAGTATGTGAGGAAACAGTGACTTCCCACATTAAATACCTATTCACACACTTCAAACACCAAGATATCAATATTTAAAGTTTTTAGTGCAATAAATGAGCTTTCTTCTTGCTTGTCAAATTATCTAATCAAGAGAGCAGTTTCTCAGAGTTATCTGAAACACTGTCTCCCAGGCTGCAGTTCTCATTTTGCCCCAAATAAAACTTTACTCACAGCTCTCACAGTTGTGCCTATATATTTTTTTAAGTCAACAGTTATGGCGACCACGAATAAGGAACCCAGATTGGACTTCTCTCCTTCGCCTGAACTCTGCAAGGAACCGGAGCCTTGGTACCAGCAGAGGCTGCTTGCACCCATCCGCCTCCTCGGAGAGTCCAGACGAATTTGGACAATTCCACATGAGAAACAGGCACCATGAAGATATATGAAGCAGATTGTGTGAGTTTCTGTGCCCTTAAGTGATCCATATTTGTTGTTTTCTTTTCATCGCTTTGCAACTTTGGTTAAATGAATAAGTATTGTTTCACAGTGATCTATGATCCTGTTGTGTTTTAAAAACTTTTTGATATTTTTAACGAACTTCTCAAAATCTAACTAAATTTTTTTGGAAATTTATCTGAAATCCCTAACATCTCATATGTCTTGATACAATGTCATAATTCCAGTTATTCTAAAATGCTATGTCACAGAAATATCCAAGTTTCCTACTAATTGCATTATACTCAAATCTTTAACCATGCTATTTTAAGTTTTGTCCTGATGCTTTTACAAAATGAAGATTTTCAAGAAGACTCAAAAAAAGAACTTTTTAAACAAACACAAGTTTCTGATGGCCTTTAGATAATACCACTGAACTATGTAACAAATGACGGAAAACCTGATTACTTTATCCAAATCAACAGGAATCAATTACATGGGACTGAATGAACTGATGAATATGATTTATAACTTTATGACTTTGGGAAATATACTAGTTTTAATCTTTGTTTTTCAGAAAAACCTCTTCTCTTATGCTATAACTTACAAGTTGCTAAAGTATACACTTGTAAACAAAAATAAAACATTTATCTTTTTCACTCTACCTGATCCTACCAGAATTTGGCTTCTCCAAGTGGCTCTCCTATGGACTTGATGGTTTATTGCAACTAGATTACAACTAGTTATACTAATTGTTTTAATTTGTTCCTTGTTTCCAAATTGTTTATGATTGTATCTCCCTGCTGCATTATGACTTTGTCAATATTACTAGCTGCATTACTTATCCTGTCTATTTCATAAGATCGTTGTCTCTTACAGCACTCAGTGAGAGTAACCAGGCCACGAGCCTACTGAATTCTTAGGTCTCTATGATGAGAAAAGCAGTGTTACAAAACCACGTGGTCCTTGACGTCCTTACAGCATCTCAGGGAGGTACCTGTGCCACAATTCAAACGGAATGCTGTGTTTTCATATCTGATGAATCCTCTGATATAACACGTTTAATTAACCATATGAAAAATCAGATTTTTGCCTTAAGTGACCCACTCCCAAGTCTTGATGACCTCTTAGAAAAATGGTTTGGCATGGGAAGCTCTTGGCTTAAATATTTACTTATAACTCTATTAATGTTATTAGCTATATTATTTGTATTCTGCCTGTTTTACAAGATTATTGCTTCTTGTATTGCTAAATGTATGACTGAGCCTCCAACAAAAATAATGATGACTAGGCGACTTGAAGCAGTTGATCAAATATATAGTTCTGTATGCGATCAATGATTGTAATAATGCAACTCTAGATATGGGAAGATGCAACTAGGGAAAACATTTCCTGGATCAAATTAAATTAGTAAGACAGAGGATCCAGAGAATCTTTAATTATCAACAGGGCCTAATCCAAAAATGAGCACCTGGAGTGGCATATCAACAGGAATTTTCGTCTGATCTGGGATGAGCCTCCCAGCACCGTGGGACAAAATTTGGTCATGAAATGTTTTCCAAATATTGGTCGCATTCCTGACCAAGAGGAGGATATTTGAAAAATGAAATATTTTCTGCCATATCAATAAATAAAGGATGTCACAGTCATCAACAATTGCCGCCCTCCAACGTGAGCCTAGCCGAGGAAACTCAGGGCTGAAAAGAATACCTGCCATCTAGCAGCCATCAGACTGCAGCTAGTGAGTCCTGAGGAAACTCAGGATGTGTCAGGATACTGGCCCCAGATGGCTGAGGTGCATATCACAGGAATGACGTCAGTGAGCCAAGACTCTTGCATCTTCCCATAAATAGAAAAGCACCAAATACCTTAACTTGAAATATCTGGTTTACTTTAATTAACAATAATCTTTTGACGTTCCTGACTACCTGTCCTTTGTTGCAAAACTCCTCTATATCCTGGCTTCTCCCCTCGCCTCCTCAAGGCAGTTTCTCAGAGCTATCTGAAATGCTATCTCCTGGGCTACAGTCCTCATTTTGCCCCAAACAAAACTTTACTCACAGCTCTCACGTTGTGCATATATTCTTTTTAAGTCAACAATCCCATGAGTGTATTAGTTTACACAGCCAAGCCAAAGGGACTTTGAAGATAGCATTAAAACTGTAAACTTTAAAATAGGGAGAGTATCCTGGATTATTCTGATGGGCCCAGTATAATTACATGAGCCCTTAAAAACAGAAGGAGGCAGAAGAGCTGTCAAAGAGATGCAACCCGGGAAGAAGAGGCAACAGAGAGTCAAAGCATGACAGGGACTTGACCTGTCATTGCTAGCGTTCATTATGGAGGAAGTGGACTATGAACCTAGTAATCCAACAACCTCCAGAATCTGGGAATGGCTCTCAAATGACAACCAGCAAAGAAACAGTCCTATAAATGCAAGGAACTGAATTCTGCCAACAACTTGAATAAGCAAAAAAAATTTTCATCTAGAGCCTCCAGAGAGGAACAGCCTGCTGACACCATGATTCTAACCTGTGTCAGATTCGACCTGTGTCATCTTCTTACAACACTATAAGAAAATAAATGTGTGTTAAACTGCTAAAAAAAAAAAAAGAAAGAAAAATTATCTAATCAAGATCGGACTGACAACAATGTATTTCTGAACAGCTTCTGTTTTGTTTTTAATAACACTCAAAAGTAGAGAAACCAGTCTTGCAGAAGAATATTGATAGGAATGAAAAAGATTTTAAAGCAATTTTGGCAAGCTCGAGATATTCACTTCTAACTTTTATACAAAATGAAGTGATATATTTTCAAAATTAATCTTCAATCCCTCATCATAGTCAGATATAACAAATTACTCAATAAAAATATAGCTAAAGCCCAAACTGCCTATTCCCCATTCAATGACTATAATCCTATCTTATAAATCCACTGATCATGAACTTGGATGTTGCAACAATGTCAAATTACTATAGAAGCTTCCAAACCCTTACTTCAACTTCTGCCTGTTTCTCATCACAGAAGTTACACACAGTTCTTCGACCCACACCGCTTGTGAACAATAGTTTGGGGAGCACTACTCTAGACTACCCTTTCTATGAACAAAATAAAGCTGTATGTTTTCAAAATCATTCAATTCACTGTAGAGGGATGCTTTCTACTCATCAGTGTTATAAGTCACAAATATTAGAAATAGCAGCAATAAAAGTCAGTGTTAACTTGGAGGGATTTCTCTCCAGATAAAAAATGATTTGGGGTAATTTATGTCTCTGACTACCTGGCTCTATTTCTGATGTCTGGGATTTGTTTAACACAGAGTTTCCTGCAATGATCATCTGTTTAGAAGTACTCAGATCTTTTTCCTGCTTCACTCCTCTCAAAAACAAACAAACAAAGAAACACAAAAAAATACATATATAGGGGCTTCCCTGGTGGCACAGTGGTTGAGAGTCCGCCTGCAGATGCAGGGGACATGGGTTCGTGCCCCGGTTCGGGAAGATCCCACATGCCGCGGAGCGGTTAGGCCTGTGATCCATGGCCGCTGAGCCTGTGCGTCCGGAGCTTGTGCTCCGCGGCGGGAGAGGCCACAACAGTGAGAGGCCCGCGTACCACAAAAAAATAAATAAATAAAAAGTAAAATACATATATATTAATTTAGCATATAACACAATCTATTAGGATTTTTCAAAACTTCATTTAAAACAATCTTATAATTTCAACTTTCATTAGGTCAAATGACTATTTATAAAAAATGGAATTAAAACCACTAGTTGGCTGCAGCTGGCCCATACTGGTTTGGGAGAACCAATTATGTGCATATCTTCCCACTCAGCTTTCAGTGGTATCAGGTTGGTAGCTGAAACCAGCGTGGTGAAAGTATTTACACCACGGAGATCAGCAAACACTACTAGTCAAGGCTGTTTTTTCTTTCCAGAGAGTTGGTTATTAAACATTTACAGTAATAACTGGTTGTAATTAATGTTAATTTCAAATTTCTTTAGAGTACGAAGAATTGACAGAAATGGCATTATAAAATTTGAAATATTTCAGGTATTATTTTCAAGATGGGTCTCATTCACGGTCTTTAGCATCTGGCTAAGAACAAAATAAAAGTCTTCCTGGATTATATAAAATAATCTGTCATTAAAAAAAATAAAAATAAAAATAAAATAATCTGTCACTCAGGATAAATTTATATCATACATACACACACCAAATCACAAGTAAGAATAGCAACAGGTATACAAGAAGAATAATAGTATATGTGGGTTTATGAGTGTAAAATTGTTTTCAAATGTGATTTAATAAATTATCTTTGTTGTTCATAATACACTAGAAAAACTCCAACAAGTTATTCTAGACAATAGCAAAAACTAGAGCTGATGAAAAGCTTTTGGAAACAATAGGAGAAGCACAAGTCACTGTACAGGTGAAGGCTGTATTACTGAAGATAATAATAATAGCATTACTATTTCCAATAATAGTATTAAAGGTAGACCTCATGGCTTGCTTCTATAAACAAACAACAAGCTACACTAAAACAAATTAAATCCATTGCTGAGAAATTATATAAATTTTTCAAACAAAATCATTTTTAAAAGAAATGGGAAAACGATAAATATAGGGATCTAATAAATGTTTGGTGAGAGAATAGATAAATGACTACCAAATAACATTTAAAGAAACAAGCGAGGGGCTTCCCTCGTAGCGCAATGGTTGAGAGCCCGCCTGCCGATGCAGGGGACACGGGTTCGTGCCCCGGCCTGGGAGGATCCCACGTGCTGCGGAGTGGCTGGGCCCGTGAGCCATGGCCGCTGAGCCTGCGCGTCCAGAGCCTGTGCTCTGCAACGGGAGAGGCCACAACAGTGGGAGGCCCGCATACCACAAAAAATAAAAAGAAACAAGCGAGTTGCCTCGCTAATTAGAGTGTGGTTCCAAAGAAGTTAAGGGCAGGTTAGGTCACTCTAAAGCATGACCCTAGACTGAACACTTAGTCTGACTGAAAAATGAAAGCCTAGAGCCACAGGAGAAAGGCAGCAAATTCAATTCACCATTACGGTGAATATCCTACTGGTAATATATTAATTCATCGCTTGTGGCTCTTGGGGGCAGTGGGACAGTAGCCCATCTTTTGATATCAGAGGTTTCATAAATCATTAACATCTACCTTGTTTCTATTCATTTCTTCTCCTGACAAGCAAAAGCACAGTGAAAACTAAATTGGAAATAAGAGCAATTCCAAACTTCAGGATAAACTATTTTTCAAATATGGTGAAAGATGTTTACAGGAAAAATGTTTAATACATTAGCCTCATCTGCACCTTGCAATACTATCTGTTCAAAAGAAATCTTCTTAAGGATTGCTATCTTTTCCCTTGAATAGTTATCTTTCTTATGCTATTTGAAACTGAGCTGATTTTCACAGCACAACAAAAACAGGATCTTATGGAGATTTAAATGCCACTTAAAATAATGAAATAGAGAATTAAGAAGATATTCTTATCATAATATGTCTACCCTTCCCATTTTGTAAGGATTTTCTTATATTGAAAAAATTTTTTTAGTGACTAGCAATAAAAAGTCTGCTGCTTTTTAAATTATATGACAGATAATCTCTCTATTCTCAGTTTCTTGCTTTCTTTTCTTATTCAGGGAGGAAAAAGCCCCATCACAGCGCTGCTCACAAGCTACTTAATAGTCTTTTTTTTTTTTAATAGTGTGCTCAGGGCACACTATCACCTATTCTGCCTTTTATTAATTTTATTTATTTCTTTTTGCTGTGTTGGGTCTTCATTTCTGTGCGAGGGCTTTCTCTAGTTGTGGCAAGCGGGGGCCACTCTTCATCTCAGTGCGTGGGCCTCTCACTATCATGGCCTCTGTTGTTGCGGAGCACAGGCTCCAGACGTGCAGGCTCAGTAGTTGTGGCTCACGGACCTAGTTGCTCCACGGCATGTGGGATACTCCCAGACCAGGGCTCGAACCCGTGTCCCCTGCATTAGCAGGCAGATTCTCAAACACTGCACCACCAGGGAAGCTCCTACTTAACAGTCTTCTTAAGTGAGCTGTGTCAGGTGATTGATTACCTGTTCCCTGACACCGGCAGCCCTTTAATAACTCCCAGTGATAGCTGAGTGCCCCATGGTTTTACCAACTATATTATATCTTCCTAAAACATTTCTTACTTTCATAGACAAAATAAGGTTTATGTCAATATTAACTTCAACAATATTCGTTTAGCAGCTACAAAAATTTTTTCTTAAAATTAAAAGATAAAGAATGTGCCAAATTTCAATTGATGTAAACATCAAAGAAAAGCAAGATACCCTTCTCCATTTCCTGATCTTTCTATTATTGATTCATTGATTCAGTAAGTTGCTGGACTTACTTTGATGAAATTTTTAAAACTGAAAATTATAATGGCAAATATGATAGTATTCTTGGGATTTTCCAAAGGCTGCATAATTGTAGTCAATTGATACTAGCCTCTTCATTTGAAATGGTTTTCTTGTTATAGGATTAGAACACACCTGACACTAAGCAATAGCAGTAAATAAGATCAAAGATTAATAAAGAACCATTTGTATTCAAGTTTCAAGGCAAGCTCTCAGGCATAATTATATATTCATAAGTCATGAACTTAACTTCATCTATTTCTTTACATTTTGGGAAATAACAAAAGAAATCTCACCACATTTAATTTTTAAATGGCTGTATTTTTCCTGCATTATCATATATAATCCCCACATGAAGAATGAACTATTATTATTCCCATTTTATTGATGAAACAATGGGGGCAGGATACAAATGACTTTAAGTTTTGAAGCCAATGCTCATTTACCATTCCAAAAATCCTAGAGCCCTTGAGAATTATGCTAAATCTACTCTGTGTCTATTCTATAAATTGAAAACCAAAGCTTCAATGACAGCACATCTGTTTACAACTTGGTTTACTGAATGTTTTAAGGCCACTGTTGAGACCTATTGCTCAGAAAAAAAGATCACTGCTTATTGACAATACACCTGGGTAATGCAAGAGCTTTGATGGAGATACACCACAAGATTAATGTTGTTTTCTTGCCTGCTATCACAACATTCATTCTGTAGCTCATGGATCAAGGAGTCATTCTGACTCTCAAGTCTTATGATTTAAGAAGTACAATTTATAAGGCTATAACTGGCATAAATATTAATTCCTCTGAGAGATCTGGTCAAAGTTAATTGAAAACCTTCTGGAAAAGATTCACCATTCTAGATGTTATTAAGAACATTCATGGGAAGAGGTCAAAATATCAACACTAACAGGAGTTTGGAAAAAGTGGATTCCAACTCTCATGGATGATTTTGAGGGGTTCAAGACTTCAGTGGCGTAAGTAAAAGTGTTTCAAATTCCACCACTGCAGATGTGGTGGAAATAGCAAGAGAACTAGAAGTGAAGCTGGAAGATGTAAGTGAATTGCTGCAATCTCATGATAAAAGTTTAATACAGGAGGAGGTGCTCCTTATGGAAGAGCAAAGATAGTTATTTCTTGAGATTGAATCTACTCCTGGTGAAGACTGTTGAAAGGACAAAAAAAATGATTTAGAATATTATATAAAATTAGTTGAAAAGCTGAGGCAGGGCTTGAGAGGATTGGCTCCAATTTTGAAAGAAGTTGTACTGTGGATAAAATGCTATCAAACAACATCACATGCTACAGAGAAATTATCAGTTGATGCAGCAAACTTCACTGTCTTATTTTAAGAAAGTGCCACAGCCACCCCAGTCTTCAGCCACCACTACCCTGATCAGTCAAGAGCTATCAATATCAAGGCAAGACCCTTCACCAGCAAAAAGATTATGACTTGTTAAAGGCTCAGATGATGATTAGCACTGTTCAGCAGCAAAGTATTTTTAAATTAAGGTATGTACATTACTGTTTTAGACATCATGCTATTGCACACTTAATAGACTACAGTATAGTATAAACATAACTTTTATATGCACTGGGAAGCCAAAAAATTTATGTTACTCGCTTTACTGCAATATTTGCTTTATTGCAGTAGTATGGAACCAAAACCACAATATCTCCAGGGTATGCCTGTAATCTAATTGATTGCATTGTACTTGACCATATCTGAAATAGCCAATATAAAACACAACTAATCATATCAGTAATTCACTACTTATTAGGTAAACAAAAGAAAAATTAGGTCTCTTTTGTCACACTGAAGTTACTTGCTTGAAGCTAGACTTTAAAAAATAATTTGAGGGCTTCCCTGGTGGCGCAGTGGTTGAGAGTCCGCCTGCCGATGCAGAGGACACGGGTTCATGCCCCGGTCTGGGAAGATCCCACGTGCCGCGGAGCGGCTGGGCCCGTGAGCCATGGCCGCTGAACCTGCGCGCCCGGAGACTGTGCTCCGCAACGGGAGAGGCCACAAAAATGAGAGGCCCGCGTTTCGCAAAAAAATAATAATGATAATAATAATAATTTGAAACGCTTTTCTTATCTAATAGAAATGTATTTTCTATTATAAAGTAATTCATGCATCTTGTAAAAAATTCAGACAATATGAAAGTACATAAAGTACAAAATTAAAGTCACCTTGTAATATTAACCTTGTTTCTAGTTTTCTAGGGAAATCTTACTTTGCTCTTGTAAAGTATGTGTTTTTAGATCATCTTCTAAGTTCCTAAGCAATCATGTAATCTCAAAATTATAAACGGAAAGATCAAATTGTGATATTTAGGCAAAGAAATGCTTGTGGAGACAGAGAGAAAACAAATTCCCTGCCACTTAGCAGAAAATTTGTATTGTTTACTCTTGCTTCTTTAACACATCTGTTTATTATTTCTAAATTCAACTCCTTTAATCTATGAATATTTGGTGTTACAAGAAGTTGCAATTTTTTCCATGATCATCCATTTAATTTTTATTTTTTAATTTAATTTACCCATAAGAAAATAACTATTACAAAAAACCCAGAAAACTCATGTTCCAATTTGCGTAAGTTGCTGGACTTACTTTGATAAATCAGATACTACATCTCTATTAGTGGTTCCCAAATTCCCAAACTTTAAGTGTGTATCAGAATCATCTAAAGGGCTTGTCTAAACACAGATTGCTGGGCCCCCATGTCTAGACTTTCTGAATTCCACAGATCTGGGAATGAGACAGGAGAATTTGTATTTTGAACAAGTTCCCAGGCAACAGTGGTGGGGCTAGCAGAGACCACATTTTGAGAACTAGCAATCTATATAAAGACATTAAACACCACTTTAGAGCTCATCTTTCTAAGAATTATTGTCACTGGATCTTGATTTTAATGGACAATTTAGTGCCGTGTATATAGGTTTCAGTAAATGTTATTAACTGATCAATTCTAAAATTAAATATAAAATAAATTGGGTTATAAATCTACCAGTTGTTAAATAACCCATTCCCCCCCCCAATTTACCAATTGAGAACATCTTGGCCAAGTTTTCAGAGAGCATAGATACATAAAATGGTCTTTGGATACAGAATCTTTCTACCTATTAAGTTTCTTTTCAGTGTACTTTTATTTTACTTACTAACAATAACAATCACAGTCATTCTGGTACAGGCAATATAATGGTAAAATAAAATGTGCTTAATGAAACATTAGTGAAATTGTTGATTAGATTGTTGATTCAAATAATTTTTTTAGAAGCAGTGTTTTGATAATAGTAGAGAATGATTTGGGGAACAAAAGAGATCACAGCTTAATTTTTTTAGTTTTAGTATAACATTAAGCTCATGTTGCTAAAATCTGGAATGTGCCTATTAGTTCGTTTTGATATCTATGTTTCACCCTGCATGACTAATTTAAGCGAGAAATTTTTTCTGTTTCCAACCCTACAGTGAGATGTTTTAAGTCTTTTCCCATAGTTACACCAGTTCTACCAAATTCTGAATGCTAGTTGAAGTATCAGTAGTACTGGGAGAAAATATTTAATGATTTTTCCTTTTCCTTTGTCAACATGTTATGGTATTCATATGACTCCCTCTGGTGGCAAATGCAGTATGGAATGTTAATCTTTTTCAAGAAATGTACACATATATATTTCTCTTCTTATAAAGTCAATGATTTATTTTTTCCCTCCTGCCTGAAGTTTTTTTCTCTATCTTACTTAATGCTATGCACAATCTAACATGACTATTGGAAGTCATCAAAAATGATTAGTTCAATCAATACAAAGATGGACTGAATCTCTCTGTAAAAAAATCAGCCTGGAAAATGGAGTCAAATAGTTTTTGTAGCCTTTTAATAATCACACCAGAATATTAAAATAGTAAAACAACTGATTAAAGAAAATGACTCCCCAAAATTCAATCTCAATTCCTCTACACATAGTTCATTCACAGTCATGTATATACTTAGTCTAAGAAACCTAAGTACTGGACTTCCCTGGTGGCGCAGTGGTTGAGAGTCCACCTGCCAATGCACAGGATACGGGTTCACACATGCCATTGAGCAGCTAAGCCCATGTGCCACAACTACTGAGCCTGCACTCTAGAGCCTGCGAGCCACAACTACTGAGCCCGTGTGCCACAACTACTGAAGCCTGCATGCCTAAAGGCCGTGCTCTGCAACAAGAGAAGCCACCACAATGAGAAGCCCATGCACCGCAACAAAGAGTAGCCCCCACTCGCCTCAACTAGAGAATGCCCACATGCAGCAACAAAGACACAACACAGCCAATAAATAAATAAATAAATAAATAAATAAATATATTTATTTATTTATTTATTTATTTAAAAAAACAAAGGGGCTTCCCTGGTGGCACAGTGGTTGAGAGTCCGCCTGCCGATGCAGGGGACACGGGTTTGTGCCCTGGTCCAGGAAGATCCCACATGCCGCGGAGCGGCTAGGCCCATGAGCCATGACCGCTGAGCCTGTGCGTCCGGAGCCTGTGCTCCGCAACAGGAAAGGCCACAGCAGTGAGAGGCCCGCGTAACGCAAAAAAAAAACAAAAAATACCCAGAAAGAAACCTAAGTATCTGCATTCAGAAAATACCTTCAGAGCTCCATACAAATATAATATAGAGTCATTCAGAGATGAATTTGAATTCTACCTCTGCCACCTGATGGATGAGTAACCTACGTCAGGTTATGTAACTGCTGTGAGATATGATTTTCATATCTATAAAGTGAAATAATACCTACTTTATGAACTTTATAAGAATTAAACAAGACAATGTAAAAACCTAGCACTGTGCCTATGTTTAGTAAGACACTAGCTATTATTATAGCTATTCCTTTTAATTAACAAACTGAAGCAAACATCTCTTATATTATCTATAAGAACTATTATCAACTGTCCCCTCTCCTACACTCTGTCTCACACAGGATCCTTTCAATTATACCATTTTACAATGCCCCACATTTATCTACTCTTTCTGTCCTCTTGTGCATCAGTCAGGGCCCCGGCAGAAAACAGATGGTACATTAAGCTACATAATTTGATAGGAGCTTAATGAGAATATTTACGAAGGGCCTGAAGGAAACCATAAGGGTAATACAGTGGTGTCTTGGGAGCTACCACACCTCGGCCAGAACGGGCGAGATTAGTAAGTGGCTACCAGACCTGGAGAGAAGAGTTATATGGATAGGGCTGCCAGACACAAGCTATAGGCTTTGCTGGCGGGATGCTGCCAACCTGCAGTGACCAAACTAAGAAAGATCTGGGGGGAACTGGTATTTCACTCTCACTCTTCTCCTTCCCTCTGATCACCTACGGGTGTCTCCCATTGGCCACATATACCTGGAAGCTGTAGGGCAAAGGTGATGTAGCCCCTAAGGGGCAGCTTCCCAAGGCCCAGTGTAGCAGCAAGAAAGGTAGACAGGGGGATCAGGAGATGCAACAAAAGATTTCAAGTACGTCCTGCAAACCCACAATTTTATTACAGTGGCCATCATCTCCTGCCTGGATTATTTCAATATCCTCCCAACTGGTCTCCTTGCCTCGTCTTGCTTCCTTCTACTCCATTATTCATACAAGACAGAGTGATCTTTCTAAAAGTATAAATCTGCTTAGGTCACTTCCCTATTAAGTCATCCAATGGCTCCCACTGTTCTTGGGACAAATTCCAAACCCCTTAACATGTGTGTTATGAGGCCTTTGACTGTCCAGCCTTGAAGAGCTCTCCAATCTCATTAATCACTATTTTCCTGGTCACCTCACATAAGCTGAAGGGAATACAGGTCTTCTAGTAAGTTGTGCTCACTTTCAGATCTATCTGTATGATGGTCCTTTTGCCTGAGTACTTTTTACCACCCTCTCTGCAGGTTTAGCTCAAGACTACCTCCCAAAAGTCTCCTCCTCTAGGGAGCTTTCTCCGTCTTCCCAGAATTAGGTCATATGTCTTCCTGGAACAGCTCCATCTGCTCCAGACATGGCACTAATACATTATTTTAATTGCTTCTTTACTTATCTATTCCCCCCTAGAGAATCTGTGCTACTTGAGCACAAAAGGATTACATTGTTCATCATTGTCACCCCACCTCCAACCCAGGCCTGGCATCATGTGGGCACCTAGGGAACTTTTATTGAATGATTAAATAAACTAAAAGAAAAAATTCCAATCTCTTCATCATGACTTCCAGACTCTCCATGATCTGACATTATGAAATCACTTCACCTCATATTATCCCATCTCCAACATCTGTTCCCCCAGTCTTACCCCCATCATAAACTCATCTGTCCAACCATATTTCCTCTCTAGAGAGGAAATTAAAGGTCCCCTTTCCTTCTTTAACCCCTCTCCTAAAAATGGGTTAAAATGTAGGACTCCCATTCTATCTCCAAGGAGGAACAGTGTGCTCCTTGATTAGACTACAGCACACAAGGACAGAGTATTAAACAGGTTTGAAAGATTATACAAATATAAAGATGGTTCTTTGGGGTTTTTCCTTCCAAGAGACTGGAAGGGTAAGGCAGGGCTCCAACCTGCCCCTCTGTTTCCAGTCAGTGAGTAAGATAGGCCTGGAAGTCTTTCCCTTTCCCCACACCACACCTGGGCATTGAGGCAAACCCTCTGTCTCTTACACACTCTTCTGTTTCTTGCTGTCATATTGTCTCACAAACCACACTGGAATTGTAGGTAATCTTAGTGTCCAGGTTCCCAGCACCTAACACTGAGGTTTAATGTTAAGGCCTCAGCTTATAATCAAGGGTTAGCTTACCTGGCTTCCATTGTGTGAATTGCTTTCTTGGGATCTCAAGCATCAGGTACTTCATTTGAAGTAAGATTCAGATATTTCTGTGAACTGGAAAAATACCATCTTTTCAGTTTTTAAAGTTGTTGCTGTTTCAATCTTCTTTTTGTTTTTTAAATACCATATGTACATGGAAAAAAAATTCAAAACTTTACAGTGAGATGTGTCCCTCCTTCCCAGGTTCTGTCTCCTGGGAATTAGAAGAAGTATCTGCTAATTATATTTTACTATAAATATGTTCTTCACAAGTCTGCATTCTTTTCTGGGGTTTTTATATATATTGTGATTGGATACACCAGAACAATCTAATATCATCCAGAATGATACCAACCTCCGTGGAACCAATTAAGACTACTTATGAAAAACCTTCTATGAAGCCTGAAATACCTGCCAGGAGTACTGCTCAGAAAAACATGAGCTTTAACATCTAAATTATTAGGAGTTATGCTCAAAGAAATAGCCCTGCCACTGTAACCTGTTATCTCCTTGACCTCATCTTCTATTACTTTCCCCTCTGGCCCATTCCACTCTAGCTTCAAAGAGGCCAGACTTGCCTCAAAAAGGCCTTTAAAACATTTGCATTGCCTTTTCCTTCCATCTTGGGCACTCTTCTCTCAGATAGCCACAGGGCTAATTCCCTCTAGCTCACTTCCTGCATGTCACCTGAGTGGAGCTACCTTCCTGACCACAGAGAAATCATTATTTTACGGTACCTATGCCAATTTGTATTTATTTATTATTTACTTGTTTGTCTAATTGAAAGTTCTGTGAAGACAGGGACTTTGTTTTGTTCCCCACTGTCTAACAAATAGCCATTCAGTACCAACTACATGTCAAGCACCATTTTAAGGGACACAGCTATGAAAGAAGTTTATATTATCGAAGAGTGAGAAGGGGACAGACAGTAAAAGTATACACATAAAATAGCGGGATAGTTCAGATAGTAACCAATGATTTGAAGAAAACAGACAAGGGAATGTGATAAAGAGTGACTAAGGGTTGGAGGATTAATTTACATTGGCTGGTCAGGGAAGACCTCTCTAAGGAAGTAACGAGTTGAGATGGGACTTATATGAAGGAGACAGCCATGAGACGTCCTGGTGGCTGAGCACTCCAGAAAGAGAAAAAGTGCAAAGGACCCAAGGCAGGAAAATCTTTGACATTAAGGGGCATGAAGAAGTCCACTGTGTCTAGGGCTTTGTGAATGACAGGGGTGAGATGAAATGGCAACAGCAGGCAGGGGACAGCTCACATAGGGCATTGTAGATTATGCTGAAGCATTAGGTTACTTTGCCTGATATGTGTAGAATTAGATTATAGAAGAGCAAGAGCAGAATCAGCAGGGAGGTGTGTCCTGGCAGATACAGGAGATTAACAGTGACTTGGATCAAGTGTAGGTAGAGAGAAGTGGAAAAAGTGGAGACAGATAGTAGAGGTGGAATTGACAAACCTTGCTGATGGACTGAATGTGTGCAGTGAAGGAAAAAGAGGAATCAGGATGACTCCCAGACTTCGGTCCAGACTTATCTGGTGGATGGATGGCATTTCCACTTACTAAGGCAAGTATTCAGTGCTTGTCACATAATAAGTGCTTGATAGTTATTGAACACATCAATCAATACTGAGGTTCTGGGTGAAATTTTGTTTGAATACAACAGTTTTGATGAAAACAGAGGTTGAAACTACTGCCATTAGGGAGATCAGAGTTGTACATGCTGGTTTTAATCTCATTTGGGTGACTTAGAGGAGATGGCTCTTCTATTACAATTTCCCTTGGCAATGCCTCTGATGCAGTAACAATGGGTACTTGCATTCACAGAGCTGGCTTCTGGTATGGTGAGGGTAATGGGTGGTCCGTGAGAGGTTTGAAGATTACACCCTATGAAGCTAGGCACTTTGGTTGTGAAGAAGTTCTCAATTGTGAGACCAACGGCTTAGTCAAATACAGTAGAGGTTGATGTTGATTAACAAGGAATTATAAAAACTAAAAAAAAAATCAAAGAGTGAGCAGAAGTTTGAATTTCATCCAAAGAGGATGACTGTGTCTCCCAAATCATTTATATCCTTTTAAATAAAGTAATTTGAGGTCTTCTAGACATGCCAATTTTATAGGAAGTTAATCCCTGGAAATTGGGTGAGGAGTGAGAGGGTGGGACAAGGTATAGCAAGGTCCTTTGCTGAGGGTCTTGTAAATCACACCATAGAAGCAGTTACCTTATTTAACTGCACACAAAGCCACTCTTAATTCTGATTGGCTGAACAAAGTAATCATGTTTGGAGAGATTATATGCCTTGCAGAACTGCTGGGAAAGAGGGTGGAGCAGAACCAAGAACAAATACTTTATCTCCTGATCAACACTGGAAGTTTAGATTGCTCAAACCTGGGTAATCTAGAAACCTGCTGGCACTGGCACTGCAGCTAATAGGAACCAGCAGCAGCCTCACAGCTGCCCAGCAGAGACCTACTGGGGTGTCGGCAGTTGAAGTTTACAGATGTCCACTGGTGTGTACTCTCCGGAAAGCTAGAGCTCGATTTCAGCAGGATTATGAGGCTTAATTGATTAGTGCTGCTAAAGTGTATACCATCTAGTTGTAGAGCTTGTAGTCTTAGCTTCACAGAATTGAGTTAATTTCTTCCCAAGGGAGGCATTTGCAATTTTCTTAAGTGATAGCTTTAACCTAATACCCTCAATAGTTAAAATCCTGATAGTTAAAAGTTAATGGGTTTTTAACAAGCTATTCCCAACATATGCATAATTTGTTTTCTTTTCTTTTCCATGGTAGTTCCACGTTAAGGTTGAATTGGATAAAACAAAAGAAATGCAAAATTCTTCTTCAGAATTTGGTTTCTGAGATAATATCAAGTTCCAGACAGTATTTTTAAAAACAATGGAATTTTCATTTTCATTGAAAAATGCTATTATTTTCTGACTATAAGAAGTAACAGTGCTGAATTAAAATTCTACCACCTTGCAGCTATGTAAATTTGGGCAATTACTTAATTTCTCTAAGTCTTAATTTCCTCACCTGTAATAGAGATAATAATAGTTGTGGCTATTAAACGAGACAATGCAGGAACAAGAGTTAATACTTGTTTGGCAGAAAAATATTTTCTATCAGTTTATTATTATTATTAAATGTTTTGAGAAGTGGTTTTATCCTCCAATTAAATAGTTATGCACGTGGGTGTTTAATCTGTAGGACCAAACTTCAGACCCAAACCTTGAGCAAAGACAAATATTTTAAATGATTTTTCAACTTACTTTCTGTTATTCCTTCATGTCAAATCTGTCTAATTTACCTGGCAGAACACCCCCTAAAGGAAGTGATTATTATCCTGACAACTCCAATTATCCAATCTTTTAAAGATCCTAATACACATATGTATTTTCACAGTAATCTTTGAATTTTTCAAGGTTATTAATTAGTTAAAAGTATGGCCTATCTGACAAGATAGTTCTTTGTCTATATTTACAGAAGGAAAGGGCACATGCTACTGTTCTGTTTTATTGATTGAAATAACCTGGGTTAATTCCTAATCTTACTGCTAGGACAGTCTTAAAGAACAGTATATTTATATTCAACTCTAGTGTTTAATCAGTATCCTTCTCTATCCTGCTATGTGCAAGGCACTGAAAATACAGTAATTAAGTCACTAAGAAGCAAGAGAAGCCGCTGCATTTTTTGTATAGCTTGTCTGTACCAGAAGCTGGTAGATCTTGAGAAAAAGGCTGTTTCAACAATTAAAAGAGCTTTCTTAATCTCTAATATAAAGAGAGTGAAAGAGTGAATATGTATTGAGAACACACCACCCCCAAAAAAATCTAAATCTACATTTGAAGCTAATAATAAAGTATGTTTAAAGGTATAAAATGTTGGTCTTATTTTTATGTTGACCCTTAAAGATGTGTTAGGCTCTACCTTCATCCACACCTAACTAGGACTGAGCTATCCTCTGCCACTAACATTAGAAAACTCAGAACTATATGTTCCCCAGTAACAGAGTAAATTCAAAAACTTTTATGGTAGAAAAGGAAACTTCAGTTGAGTTTCTCCTTTGGGCCATTGAGCAAATTTAGAATAAAAGAACTACTTTTTTTTAACAAATACTTAGACCAGGAAAAAATGCAACAAGCAGCCTTAAAACTATAGAATTCTATGTATAAAACTTTATGGATTATAATGAAAATAAAAATTAATAGCATAAAAATTAACAGTCACAGTTAATCCCCAAACCTTTTTTTTATTAATCATGTCTCCCTTTTCACAAAACATCTTGTTCCCTATGCTAAATTATTTAGTATATAAATGAGCAGAGTTTTATCTGTAAAAAAAATAGGTGGCGTATTTAATTCTGTGTGTGTGTGTGTATATATATATATATATATCAAAATCTAATCAAAATATGCTGCTTTTATTAAAAAGCAGTAAGCTAACAAATTAGCCTGCCACAAGCTAACATACTAGCTACTTGCAAGTTAAAAGGTAGCCTACCAGTTTCATGGGTACTGGTAGAAGACATGAACCTCCTCAATCAGAGACAAAACACAGGTAATGACTCAAAGCAATAGCAATAGCCAGACTGTCATCATTTGCATTGATACCCAGCCCCACATTCCCATAACATTTAATAGAAAGAGAGGTACCCTGAGCTTAGGGAACACAAATCTTGTATATGTGAGAGTTCCTGCCCATTGCTCCAGACAGAGATACTATCTCTATCTTCCTAGACTATAAACAATCCTACCCTTTTCTCTGGAGGGAGACAAAATCTCCATCTTCCAAGTCTTTTCTTTATATAAACATCCTTGAAACATAGTCAAGAACAAAGAGTAGTCAGTGCCTTGCTTTGCAAGAGGTGCAGAAATGCAGGACTCATGGAGGATTGTCTCTAAACAAATCTAAGCGTGATTTCCAGGGAAAGAGTTTGGAGGAAGAAAGAGAATCCTGTCCTGGTGACTTTTCTGGTACTGAGGTTAGATGAGTCCTCTTCATACTGGGTAATATGATGAGAGAATTTAGTCTGAGGTGAGCTTCCACTGTCACATGTGACCTGAGAAGAAGAAAATTCCATCTCCTATTCTTCCTTTTTCGCCCTGTCTCAATCTCTCAGTTTCCCAGAACATATTTTAGTTGCTGTCTTGGCATCCTGAAGTCTGACTTGGATATCAATTACCTTAGAAATAATTTACAATGGCAGTCAAATTCCCTGACTATTCCTCTCACTGCCTCCCATCTCAATCTCCCCAAAGGCCCTATTAACTGACAATGTATCTGATTTATAGAACATTCAGTTTCAACTGCATTTTGAATTAAATAAAATTGGCTGGCTAGCTGGATACCATAACCACTTATGGAGTCTCTAGTGTGGGAAAATGTGTCTTTATTAACAAATGCACTTAACAAATGATTTTATCAGCCATGCCTCTTATTATATTGCATCTTTGTATTTAATAATCAAGTTTTTAGAATGTTATTAGAGGAAATTTACTTTTGCAAATGTCTATGAAAAATGGCACTATTTTCTATGGCAGCAAAAAAGTTACCCCAAGCCAAAAGCCTGGAGAAAAAGTAGACTTACTCACTAACAGGAGATTAAAGTTAAGTGTGTGAGCCAACATGCTGTCAGATTATCATATTCTCTCCCTAGAGAAGTGTGATGGCCAAAAAGCAGGCAGTAAAAGAAAAAAATATTTTAATGATAGTTCACAAAATCCTTGAAAAATGGAAAGTTTATACTATGTCAGGGAGAAAAAAAAAGGAATTATATCTCTCTCACTGGACAAGGATTGTACCTTTGAGAACCCCTCTGAGCATTTCCAATTTACATTCAAATTCTCCTGTTTCGGGGAGCTCTTAGTATGCAATGGAACATTGCCGCTTGTCATCAAAATACTCTCTGTGATATTCCACTTTCAAGTTTGCTTTGCTTGACTTCACCCCATTGCACACAGCTATAGAATGTTTTCTTATCTGCATTCCCATTTAGAACTTGTCAAACATTTTTATCATTTTTATATCAATTTTTACATAATTTTTTTAGAATTCATGCTCCCTTTTTTCTGGTTGAAAATTATCCAGTTAGTTCTATTTTTCCCATGTGAGGAGACTAGAATGAAAGCAGACTAGCAAAGTCAAATGTGATTTTCTCAAGTTGTAGCGGGGGGGGGGGGCATTCACTACTTCTGTGTTCTGAAAGATTGCTGACATTTTTTTTCATCAAAGTAAGGGTTTTGAGGGTAACTTTTCCACCTTTAACTGTCCTTTACTTTTGCCCTTTTCATAGGATCTTACTTCATGTTGATCTGGGGGGAAAAATACCTTTGGTTCACTTGTAATTAAGGTGTTCCATCTCTTGATTTATCTTACTGTTGAATTTTTATCTTATTTTTCACATTTCTAGGGCATATTCTTGAAATTTTACAAAATATTATTTTAAAATGTCAAATTACTAAACTATGCTAGGAGGTAATTTTGAATTTAAAAGGAAAGTTCATATTAATTGACCCCCAAAATTAAAAATATAAATGAATATTATCTCCTTCACTATAACTTAGGAATTTCTACTTTTATTCCATTGATCTTGCCATTGTTTAAAACAATTTGGGGGACTCCTCTTTTGGATTTGCCTTTATAATTTTATTTATTTATTTGTTTGTTTGTTTATTTTGCAGTACGCGGGCTTCTCACTGTTGTGCCCTCTCCCGTTGCGGAGCACAGGCTCCGGACGCGCAGGCTCAGCAGCCATGGCTCACGGGCCCAGCCGCTCCGCGGCATGCGGAATCTTCCCAGACCGGGGCACGAACCCGTGTCCCTTGCATCGGCAGGCGGACTCTCAACAACTGCGCCACCAGGGAAGCCCTGCTGCTTTATTTTAAATGAACTCAGTGGTAGTAAATCTTCACCCTTTAAGTGTGGACTTTAATTTTTGGCCAGAGATAACTGTCATCCATAGTCTATATAGGTTGATGATCAGACTGGGAGAAAAAGTATCTGACTATAAGGAATGAGGGTAATATTCTTGTCTGACTAAACTCGCTGTAAAGACAACTTCAGGAAAGACTTCTAGAAAGTTCTTGAGTTTTGTCAAGAGCAACTGACTGCCATACATCCAGCTCCTGTGCAGATCCCTGGTGCAGCCAGTGGTAGTGATATATCACATAGGTCCTAAACTCACCTGGTAGACCATTTTACTCTAAAGGAAATGGGGAGTCATTGGAGGGTTGTAAGCAGATGAGTGCCATGAACAGGCATGTTTTTAAAAGATCACTCTGGATGCTTTTTTGAGAAGACACTGAAAAGGTAAGGGTAGAAGGTGGGACAGATGCTAAAAGTCTAATTAGGAAGCTACTGCAGTAATCCAGACAAGGGATGGTGGTGGCTTAAACAAAGATAGAAAAGGGAAGTGGTGAGAAGTGGTTGAATTCTGAATATATTTTGAAGATACAGTCAATAGGATTTCCCAATATTAGCCTAGATTTGGGCCTCGGCCAGGGACCATTTTCCCCCAAGAGGCATTTGGCAGTGTCTGGAGACATCTTTGATTGTCATGACTAAAAGCATGCTATAGACATTTAGTGAATAGAGGCTATGGCTGCTGCTAAGCATTCTGCTAAGCATTCTTTGTTTGCCACAACAAAGAATTATCTAGTCCAAAAATGTCAATTGTGCTGAGGTCGAGAAACACTGCTCCAGTTGCACTTTGAGCATTACCCTGTGAATTTCCCTACTATATGCTTTAGGAGAGCCCTCTATAACAATTTTGACACTAAGCTAAAACTATTGTTGAAATGCCCATGGAAGAGGACAGACTCTAGCAAAATCCATTCTGCCAGTGGACTCAGCCTAAATTAGAAAGAAACCTCCCCAATGAGCTTGTTCTAAGAATAATGAGTAAGCCTGTTTGGAGGTGGCTTTATTCACCAACAGATCCAGATGGAGGGTAACCATAGTCAGGACTTCTGCCTAGATGCCCAGCATCCGGCCTCTACAGGAGTCAATGAAACCTAAATTTATAAGAGTTCCTTCTGATTTTCCTGGCAGAGAGGGAGGAACAAATAGCAACAAATCCTTTCTTCATGAGCCCAAGTGGAGCCTGCCCTACCAAGTGTCCCAAGCCCATTATGCCAGAGGAGGGAATCTGTTGGCCACCATAGCAAGGCAGCCACTGGACAGATTTGCCATTTCAAGAATTAATCTAGTTGGATAGCCTCACTTTCTGAAGACATATCAACTCTATGATAGGTGTGAAATAATTACAACTTGGAGCACTACTCTATGAATGTAGGCATCCTTTTACTTTTAGAAATCTTTGAGAAAAGAATCATCAAATCTCTAAATCCCAATTCTAGAAAACAGAGCTACTAGGTTGGAACCAATATCAAAGTAATGTGGGTGCTTCTACTGTCAATAACACATTAGGAAGGACAAGCCATAAGATTCCTGCCCTGAGTAGACACAAAATTATACAGGCCATCCTTTTTATCTACATATGTATTATTCAAGCTCTCAAATTTACAAGGTTTCATAGGCAAGCAAAACTATTATGACACAAGAATATCTGCTAAGGAACTCCCAAACATAAAATTAGTTCATACTCAAAAATCCTTTCCTGCTTCACACTAGCTTTTATCCTATGCACCATTTTCATATCTTTGACATTTTCTTACAAAAATTATGACATGTTAAAAATTATCAGTAAAACTGAAAATCTTACAAAAGGTGCAGGCTTTCTTGACGTCCATAAAAGTGAAATTAGAAAACAGATAAGCCACTGAGAAATAAAGATCTGATGACAAAGTAAATGCTTCAGAAGAGGCTTTGAAGAAGCCCTTGAATATTTTGCAAAAATAACTCTCTTTATGAGCATGCTACAAAAGTCAAGTGAGAAGTGAAGGATGCCCTATGGTGCCATTCTATAACTTGGTTAGAAAAATTAACCCCTCAAAAAGCCTTTGATTTATTTTTTTGTGCATCCTAAGAATTAGCATAATCATATGCAAACTGTGACCTAGATGTTGTTAATTAGGAAATAAAATAAGCTCACTTTTATAGTTTACAGACTAACAGCTTTATTCTTCAATATAAAAATAAATAGGAATTTTCCTCCAAATTCCCTTATTCCCTGTCATTCCCACCACTCACATTATAAACTCAATTAAACTTAAAGCTACAGTTGGCTTCTGTCTGCTTATTACAGTCCGAAATGTACCCTCTGCCCCAAGACTAGTAGAAATTCCTTTTCTGCTTAGTGGTTATACACTGACTGGATTAGTCACTGCCATTAGTTGGACACTTAAATCCGAAGAGCTATAAGAACACCTCAAAGTACCTCAAGAAGCTCCAGAACCCATTGAAATGTCCTATTAGATTAGGTTAAGACCAAAGCCTGTTTGAGAAACTTGCTATCTAAACAAATGGATGATCCTCCCAAAATCTCCAAAATTGTTTCACTGGGTCCCATTTCTTCATGTCTTTTTTAAAAAAAAGAAATACATATATACAGAGACAGATATAGATGTATAGATATGGATATAGATATGGCAGAAGCATAATTATTTTAAGTTCCCTTTTAGAGCTACTGTTAATTGCACAGCCTCAATTGACTGTCTAAAACTTCAATATTTTTACCACATATAAACAAACAAGGCTTTTACAAGTAAACATTTCTAAGATTTAGGCTCTCCTTTTGCTGCTACAAAAGTTCCATTATAATGGTGGTTCTCAAAGGGTGGTCCCAGGAACAGTAGCATCAACATCCTCTAGGAACGTTTTAGAAATGCAAATATTTGCTCCCCCACCACTGCCCATACCTATTGAATCAGAAAGTATAGGGGTGGGGTCCAGCAACCTCTGTTTGAACAAGACTTCCATGTGATTCTAATGTTCGGGAGTATTGCATGATAGAGATTATTTTTAAGGTCCTTGAAATCATGAACGGTGTCTTTTCATCTTTATATCACTCCCATGAGTGTCCAATACTATGCCCTGGCACACAATATTTAGTAAATATTCCTTCTATGAATGAATTTAATGATTGGTCCATCATTTCTATGATTTGTTTGGCATTGTCTTCTCCTGACTTCTCTCTTCTTCACATTTGTCATCCATAAAACTGAGGTAATAGTAGGAAGAAGAGTTAAGTATGAACTGAACACGACTCTCACCGGGCTGTCACTGTTCTCTCAACAAAATACTCTCACAGTGCCCAGTGTTTTAAATTCACCATGATCTGTATTTTTTCAGGATGCTTAAAAGTAACTTGCATACCAAGCAGGAAGAGCACAAAGAAACTGCAGGATTTTGAACTGTGCAGAACACTGCATTACACTTATATTATCATATCTTATTTCTCTCCACAATGCAAGAGAGAAAGTGTCATCAGATAAGCATTTAGCAGTATCTGCCACATTGTACCCAAAATATATAGCCAGGAAGATTAACAATGATATTTGAAACTGTAGGTATAATTCTATGCTGCAGAAGTAGTATTTGACTGACCTGGAAATTATATAAGAACATAGTTATTGGTTTTTTTCTTCAGAGAAAAGAATATCTTCATGAAGCTATCAAAAACACTGTATTTCTATATTTCATGAAATATTTACAGATGACAAGTTTGCTGAAATTATGTAATCAGCAATTCCTAAATGGGTACCGTTATAATTAATGTTTATTTGAAAATTCTGAGAGACAGAAGAAACATCTCCAGTTTTATAATGATATGAGGTATTCTCCTGGCTGCTCTGCCAAACACCTGGGCTAACACAAATGTAAATCACACAGTGCTAATTTCTGCATATTAATGAGGGTCAAGCTTTACTGTTCCCATAGCTAATTTTTAAAAAATTTCCTCCCTTTGACACTATTATCAACAGACTCTCAAACATAACACTAAAGAATAGAAACCTCCTCCATCATGCTTCTAATATCTCCTCTCTCTTATTTTAAGATCCTCTTGATTGCCATTTCTAATAGTTTTGTCTGATGTATAGTGTTATAGTATAAAGAGCCTTGTACTTGGGTTCTAAAAACCTGAGTTTCAATCCTTTAGCTTCTATTAAAGGCAAACACTGCTCCTTTGAACTGCAATCTCCACATCTGTAAAGAAAAGATGATAGCTTGGTGAAAGGGACCTTTAAAAAGTCACTTGCTGGAGCTGCTATCAAAACAAGACAAAACTTCAAAACAACCAGAAAATAACAAGTGTTGGCAAGGCTGCAGAAAAACTGAAACCCCTCTGCACTGTTGGTAGGAATGTAAAATGGTGCAGTCACAATGGAAAAACAGTATGGCTATTCCTCAAAATATTAAAAATGGAATTACCAAATGATCTGGCAATTCTACTTCTAGGTATATACACAAAAGAACTAAAAGCAGCATCTCTCAAAGAGATATTTATACACCCATATTCATAACAGCATGATTCACAATAGTCAAGAGGTGGAAACAACCCAAGTGTCCATTGACAGATAAGTGGATAAACAAAATGTGATACATATAATGGAATATTATTCAAACTTAAAAAGGAAGAAAATTCTGACTACACATAAACAAATCTTGAGGACATTATGCTAAGTGAAATAAGCCAGTCACAAAATATATACTGTATGATTTCAGTTATATGAGGTATCAAGAACAATCAAACTCACAGAAACAGAAAATAGAATGGTTGTTGCCAGGTGGTAGGGAGAGGAGGAAATGGAGAGTACTTGTTTGATGGGTATAGTGTTTCAGTTTTGAAGATGAAAAAGTTCTAGAGATTGGTTGCACAATAATGTGAATATACTTACTACTAAACTGTACATTCAAAGAAGTTAAGAAATTAAGAAATTAAAACAACAATGAGATATCACTACACACCTATTAGAATGACCAAAAACCAGAACACAGACAACACTAAATGCTGGCAAGGATACAGAACAACAGGAACTCTCATTTATTGCCGGTGGGACTGTAATATGGTACAGTCACTGTGGAAGACAGTTTGGCAGTTTCTTACAAAACTAGACACACTCTTACCATACAACCCAGCAACTGCACTCCTTGAAATTACCCAAAGGAATTGAAATGTTATGTCCACACAAAAACCTATATATGGATGTTCATATCAGCTTTATTCGTAATTGCCAAACACTGGAAGCAACCAAAAAGTCCTTCAGTAGGAGAATGGATAAACTGTGGTACACCCAGACAATGGAATACTATTTGACAATAAAAGGAAATGCACTATCAAGCCATGAAAAGCCACGGAGGAACCTTATACGTATATTAGTAGGTGAAAGAAGCCAGTATGAAAAGACTACATACTGTATGATTCCACCTACTGTATATAACATTCTGGAAAAGGCAAAAGTATAGACAGTAAAAAGATCAATGGTTTCCAAGGTCTGGGGGAGGGAGAGACGATAGGTGGAACACAGAGGATTATTTAAGGCAGTGAAACTATTCTGTATGATAGTGTATTGGTGGATACATGTCACTACAAATTTCTCCAACATAGAATGTACAATACCAAGAGTGAACCCTAATGCAAATTATGGACTTTGGGTGATAATGATGTGTCAGTATAGATTCATCAATTGTAACAAATGTACCACTGTGGGGGTGGGAGGGGAATACTGATATATATGGGGGGGCAGGGGTATATGGAACATCTCTGTACCTTTCTCTCAATTTTGCTACAAATCTAAAATTCTTCTAAAAGAATGAAGTTTTTAAACTGAAAAAATAGTTAAGAAAATTTTTATGTTATTTGTATTTTATCCTCAATTAAAAATAAAATCAGTTTCTATATAAAATCTAACTTCTTGAAAGTATTCCATATCAGTTTGCTATTTATCATTATCCCTCAGTGTTATTATCCCCCCAAAAGAATAATCATAAAAGTATAATAAAAATATAATAGGGGACTTCCCTGGTGGTCCAGTGGGTAAGGCTCCCCGCTCCCAATTCCAGGGGCCCGAATTCGATCCCTGGATGGGGAACTAGATCCCGCATGAATGCCACAACTAAGAAGCCTGCATGCTGCAACTAAAAAAGATCCCACGTGCCACAATGAAGATGCCTCATGCCTCAACTAAGACCCGGTGCAGCTAAAGTAAAATAAATAAATAAATGTTTAAAAATATATATATATATATATAATAAAAGTATAGAGTTATATAGAATGTATCTAAGTATAGTTCCTTTATATGGAAAATCCAGTGGAGCTTTAGAAATGTCACAAGTCTTCTACTTAAATTGACTCGCAGACTCTGCACTGGAGACAGGAGCAAGTGGAGTATTTCTATTAAGAGAGGACATTTCTCCAGTGGGAGAGCAGCTCTTTTTCCACTCACCAACCTAGTCTCTTTTTTCTGTCAGTCTGAGGGAGTGCGCAGTCCACAGGGCACAGCACGGAAAACGGCTGAGAGGACAGGTGGAGGCGATTGTAAGAAGCAGACTCCATGAGTGCTGAGTGACTATTTGTCACAGCACTCTTCTTCTCTTCCTCCTTTGCTTCTCACAATCCCTTCCTTTCCCCCAGAATGAAAGTCTCATGAATGCAAAAACCAAGATAAGGCAGTGACCTTTCTCAAGGCTCCAAAGGCAACCATGGTGACAGTTCAGCTATTCTCTGGAGAATTCAACAGATAACCAGTTGGAAGAAATGTCCCCCCCCCGCCCCTTTTTAGCCCTCTTTGCCATAAAGAGAAAAACACGGTAGTAAGTTGGGCTGGCTCTCTGTCTTTCACAGGTGGGCTAACTTGTAAAGGAGGTCCAGTTTCTTCTCTGTTGACCATACCCCACTACCCGCCACCACCACAGTCATAAGCACCTTCTGTGTGCCTGCCCCCCATTCAGAGAGGGTCTCCACCCCGGCCAGCCCTCTCCTTCCTGCTCCAAAGACTCCGAAAACAAACATTCCAGATTCTAAACTTTTCCCCCCTCCATTTCTCATCCCTCTTCTTCAGAAATGAAGGCTTTTTCTGTGCTAAATTTCTCCTACTGATGACAAACTAGCTAAAATGCCATACTGGTTGACACTAGGTTTTAATTGTTGATTAAGATTTATCTCCAGAATAATTTCCATTTTAGAACAGTATTCAAGGCCCAAACATAAAGTATTTGTAAACCTAAGGTGAGAACCCCAGGCACTATATTACATCTGCCAAATTAAGGGACCAGGAAGTCTTTTTAGTGCCTTTCAAATCACGTCAAGTGATTAGCGGTCTGCTCTGCTACGCTAATCCACTTTACTCTTTCAACTTTGCTCATGCAGCTGTGCTTTCGTCACCAGAAAAGCCCACGGCGGTCCCCGAGAATAATAATAAGATAGTGTTTAGGTGATAAAATAAGGTCTAACCTCTTCTTCTCGGTCCAGTTTCACCTGCTTATAGTGGGTCGTGTGCAGAGGCTTTGTGCCTAACGCGTCAGATGACATTTTCCACAGCAGACTTCTGCACGACACCTCATTCAAGATGGCGGCGGCCTGCCGTGTGCAAAAACGCTGTACCCCGCGCTTCAGTCTGAAGTGCCGCGAGAGCAGCATAGCCACACCTGATCCACGAGAACGCTCCAGTTCTCACCACCCACCCGCGAGAACTCTATAAACCAGCCCCGCCCATCGCCTATTGCGGAGAGCTGTACTCTGCAGTGCGAGGTTGCGTCTCTCCCTTGTTTCGTCAAAGAATCAAGCTTTCTTTTGCTACGGAACCGAGCTGAGTCTCGTTCTCTTGGCTCGAATGACACCAAGCAGGAGCACCCTTCCTGGGGACTGACTCGTGAGGGTCGGTAACACTTTCAATAACTACGTACTAAGCCCATGCTGAGTACCGGATACTGTACTTCAAGCATTTCCTCAGCAACCCTACACACAGCCTTTGCCCACTGCTCACGAAAATGTGAAATAAAGACACAGAAAGAAGAAAGGAACTCACTACCACACTGGTAATCAAGACGGAAGCTAGCCTAACTCTAGTATGTGGGAAAGAGTAATGCTAATTCCAAAGCAGGGAAAACTTAGAGATAGAGGCATCTTCTCAGAGATAAGGACATAACATTTCCCACCTCCAGTGTATAAAAAAGAAAGCAATAAATAGTGCACTGCTTTTAAGGCCTGGATCCTAACATAGAATACAGTAAATATTTTACACAAGTAATTAAGATTCATGATAAAAACTGTTTTCCTGTTCAATGTTACCATTGTCTCCAAATAGGCGTGGTTCTTCTGCAGAGTTCCTTTACCTCTGGTTTAAAATAAACAATTGAACAGGCTTTAATTTCTCCATTTTTACATTCTACTGCTTACTTAATCCTTTATAATAAAATGATAATAAATTCAACATATTGTTGCCAGGTTTGCATAGATACCTCATTTATGCATTCTCTTTTTTGATAACAGCATTTCATGGCTGACTCACATCCAGTTTAAAGTATGCTAACACTCCCAGAGCTTACAGTTTCTTTCCAATATCGCCATTAACTATTCTTCTATAACTGATTTTCATTAGTTTCTGCCAGCCCTATGTTTTTAAAATAGTATCTGAAGTGCAGAACAGTTGCACAATCAACACAATTCAAGTAAATTTGGTATTTTAAAGAGAGAGCACCTCAAAAATGTAAATAAGAAAACAAAAGCTGACCTCTGTTCTCAAGCAAATCCCACCTTAAAAAAAATTGTTTTTATCTATATGCATTTGAAACAAGTTAACAATTACTGGAGATGACAGTAAACTGGCATGAAAATTACTTAAATTATTCCATCTGGAGAAAAGAAAATGGAAGATAATCATAGATTTAAGACGTAAGGGATTATTTTAAAATGTATTCCAAATAGCAAACCAATCCAAAAATGTATGCTCATTTATAGATGAAGAAACAGAAGTGTTAATTAATCATTGATCAATATAGGGAGAAGAACAGAAAACTTTCTGAATTTGAGGGTCTTTTTAGTTTGTTTTGTGCTCCAACCAGTATGCACTTCTCCATTTCAAATGTATTGCCAAATAATCAGAATGCAAAGAAAAGAGACATGAAGAAAGACTTCAAGTTTAAAATGACATAAGAACAAAACAGGAACATATTAGTAGCATAGGCATAGCCACGTTTGCAAGCAACAATTTTGTAGAAGATAATAAACTATCATATGGGTACAAAGGACTAAATGTTCACTGCTGACTCTCTAAAATGTTATGGAAAACGTTCACTTTTACAGCACTGTTTCCTTTATTAAATATTATGTGCCATAGCCCAGATGTAAATCTGACCTAGCTTTTGGTACAAGATAGCCCATGAGAATACTAGAAAAGCTAAATGTCAGGATTATTCAGAGCCAAAATTAGCTGAGCATGGATAAAAGTGTGGAAAGATATACCCCAAATTGCTAACAGTGGTTGCCTCTGCAGGATGGAAGTAGAGCTGGGGAAAGAGGAGAATTATCACTTTTAAATCATGTATTTTCTGTTTAAAATTTTTTGTTTAGATTGGTTAAAATGATCATATGTTACTTTTATAATTTAAAAAATTCATTACTGAAACTTCCTACCAGATGTCAAATAATGTTGCTTCTCAGTTGAAGCAAATCTGACTTAAGAGAAACAGCACTTACTGATGATCCACAAATTCCATTCCCTGAACTGTATCTCTACCTTTTCTCCCTCTATTTGGACATATCAACAGCCCCACAGAAAAGTCCCAGAACTATTGCCAGGTGAGCTATCATAAGATGTAGAAAAGGAGAAGTACAGATAGGCAGAATTTTTTTAGACAATCCTTACATTCAGAAGAGTGAGTAAGGGAAGAAGTTGTGAAAACAGTGAACACACCCTGAACCCAGTTTCCCAAATGGAACTTATTGCTTGAATATTGTCCTGCATGCCCAAAATATTTCCTGGTTTGTTTGGGTTTTTTACACTTCAGATATTACACCATAGAATGGTACTATAGAATTCTACCAAAAAGATAATCCTCTGGTTTACATCTTTCTTTAAAATACAAATTCTTCTTGAAAGGGTAAATGGCTCTCCACTCTTCACACATTAGTAAATGTTAGTTTAATCACATGCCCTCATAACAGCCAGCTGAAATTAGACTTGCTGATGAGAGAAAAAGCATATGAGAGAGCATAATTACCAATGGGAGACCTGGATGTTGAACTGAAGAGGACTTGGTACAAATGAAAGCATGTAAGCCTAGGAACTACAAAAGGGCCCTGGAAAGTAATAAAAAAAGATGGGTCGAAAAGGAAGGTAAGGGATACCAGAAAAACTGTGGACTGCAGAAAAAAGCACCCAATGAAAAAAAATAGACTCTTTTTGTTTCCTTCACCTTCTCTTCTTTCCTCTCCTTCTCTTTTACTTCAAATACTAAAGCAAATATGAGTACCACATGTGAGTTATATACAGTGGCCTAAATAAACTTCAGCTGAAGCTCCCTCCTCCATCCCTCTACCACAAAGACTCACCACCACCTCCCACAGACTAAACACACAGTCATTTGTCCACTGCCCAGGAAAAGGTTTGAGAAATAGCTCATTGAACACTGCCAGACAGAAGTATATTTTGTCAATGATATTTCTATGTACTGGACGTTTATGGGACACCCCCGCAAATTCATATGTTGAAACCTAATCCCCAATGTGATGGTATTTGGCAGTGGGACCTTTGGGAGGTAATTTCTTTCTTTCTTTCTTTCTTTTTTTTTTTTTTTTTTTCAGTACACGGGCCTCTCACTGTTGTGGCCTCTCCCATTGCGGAGCACAGGCTCCGGACGCTCAGGCTCAGCGGCCATGGCTCACGGGCCTATCCTCTCCGCGGCATATGGGATCTTCCTGGACCAGGGCACGAACCCGTGTCCCTTGCATCAGCAGGTGGACTCTCAACCACTGTGCCACCAGGGAAGCCCCTTTGGGAGGTAATTAAGTCATGAGGATGGAGTCCTCATGGAAGGAATAAGTGCCATCCTTATTCTCCATCCTGGCCTGAGTCATATTGCCTCTGCCAAAGACTCACATTACACTCCCCTGTAGGTTTTAGAGCTCTTTGGAACACAGACCCGAAACAAGACTCAGGGATTCTGAGATGAGCCTTCTGTGCATCCCAAAGACAAAACAAATCAGCCAGGAACAGAGATGGCTGTGCCTTGTAAAACTGTGGTCATGAAATCCAAGCAGGACAGCCAGGGATAGAGAACTCACTACACACACCATCAAAAGTGGTTGATAGGGGCTTCCCTGGTGGCGCAGTGGTTGAGAATCCGCCTGCCGATGCAGGGGACATGGGTTCGTGCCCCGGTCCGGGAAGATCCCACATGCCGCGGAGCGGCTGGGCCCGTGAGCCATGGCCGCTGAGCCTGCGCGTCCGGAGCCTGTGCTCCACAACGGGAGAGGCCACAACAGTGAGAGGCCCGCGTACCGCAAAAAAAAAAAAAAAAAAGTGGTTGATAAAGTGAGCTAAATGAAAGAGTGACATTCACTAGAGGTGTTTTCTTAGTTTCCCAGTATCATCTCTTAATTGAGGATGCTTAATACTTTTAAGGAGGACTGGGAAGATAAGTGAGATGACACACAAACTGTTTGGAGCACTCAATTCAAGGCCAGGTATCCTAGGATTAGCTAGAAATATTTACGTATTATATATAGGCCATGGGGCCTATATAAATACAGGACTTGAGGACATGCGGAGGGGGAAGGGTAAGCTGGGACGAAGTGAGAGAGTGGCATGGACATATATACACTACCAAATGTAAAATAGATAGCTAGTGGGAAGCAGCTGCATAGCACAAGGAGATCAGCTCGGTGCTTTGTGACCACCTAGAGGGGTGGGTTAGGGACGGTGGGAGGGAGACTCAAGAGGGAAGGGATATGGGGATATAGATATATGTGTAGCTGATTCACTTTGTTATAAAGCAGAAACTAACCCACCATTGTAAAGCAATTATATTCCAATAAAAATGTTTTTAAAATATAAATAAATAAATAAAATAGATTTTAAAAATCATTAAAAAATTTTTGACCACCAATTTACATTAACATCCCTCATACTTATGCTTTCCCAGATATTTCACCTTTCTTCCTCTCAGTATAAACGCATTAAAAGAACAAAAACATTCTGCTGAAGCAAAAGTAGCAAAAGCATTCTCACAGGCAATGGCTTTTATGCAAACAAAATCCAGAGGACTTGGGAAAAAAATGGAGCTTATGCAGTTTCTTTGGGGGACACATTGGTTTCCCTTGTAGCCTTTCTGATCCCAATCTCAATTTTTGTAGTCCATTTAGCATATACAGGTGATGGGAGGATTAGAACTAGAGTCCCCTAGTGGAGGAACAGAAAAATGTGTGTGAAGATCATGGAATTGTACAATAATGGGTAACCGAGAGCAAGATGGTCCAGATTCAATCTCAGCTTTTCCCCTCACTAACTGCATGACTGTGGACAAGTTAACCTCGCTGTGCCTCAGTTTCCTCATTTATAAAGTTGGGATAATAAGAACCTGCTTTCCAAGGTTGGATAAATTGAGTAAATTCATATAAATTGCTTAGGACATAGTCTAACATACAGTAAGACCTCAATAAACTTGACCATTAATATTGGAAGCATCATATTAACTTTTGTGGCACTTTAGGAACTCATACTGTGGTTTACTTCGAGTTGTCACTGGAAGGTAGGAAATGAGACTGCAGAAAAAGGCTGTCTTTACTCTCACGATCCTTTTGAGAGCATTTCAGCTTGTAAATGGAGAAATATAAAGGTTTCTTAATAATAATAATGATTCCATAATAATAATAAAGCACAAAATTTATAATTTACTTATGAGTCAATAAGATTGAATTATCAGTGTGAAAACTGAATAAAAAAAGAATAAAAAATTTATTCCCTGTTAACCAAATGAATTTTAGCGTTGGAAATGACTTTCCACTTCTTTACATAACTATAGCAAGGACATAAACATTAAGAGATCTCTGGTCTTGCATAATTTTAGGTTCAACTATAGTTAAAGGAAACAAATAGGAATAAAAGTGGATACATGATGAAAAACTTTGCAATAAACAAAGAATAATTTTTAACACTAGAAGAATTATTCATTTTACTGGACAGCTTAATATCTTACATAACAGTGAGATGGAACCTAACACCTGCAGGTAAGACAGGGTGGGTGAGAGAAGTTGATATTGAACAATTACATAAAATGACACTAGGCAAATAGAGAAAACCAAAGAATAACTGCAAATGTTCCACCATTGGTAGTTTGATACTAAGGAGTAGATAAATAAAATAGAGGAAATTGGGACGCATGTGAGGAATTGCTAAAACAGATCTATGAGTTAGGAATACAAAGTTGCTTCAGAAAAGCATCACAGGGCTTCCCTGGTGGCGCAGTGGTTGAGAGTCTGCCTGCCGATGCAGGGGACATGGGTTCGTGCCCCGGTCCGGCAAGATCCCACATGCTGCGGAGCGGCTGGGCCCGTGAGCCACAGCCACTGACCCTGCGCGTCCAGAGCCTGTGCTCTGCAGCGGGAGAGGCCACAGCAGTGAGAGGCCCGCATATGGCAAAAAAAAAAAAAAGCATCAAAAATTTTCCAAATAACATGGATTCCCAAGTATTGCTTAATAAGAACTTTGGATGGAATAATACTATAATAGTCTCTGCAGCTTCAAGCTTTCTTGCTGTTCCCAAAGGCAAACACATAGGGCTTCTGGTTTAAGGGGATGACAGAACCAAAATGCATGGGAAAATCACGAAGTTTAAGTAACCTTATTATGTTCTTATGACTAGGTTTCCTGATCTCTGGTTGTTGACTTCTGAGTGGTCATTGGAAGAACCACTGGACTTCTGCTCCTTAGGACTTACTCTTGAATGTGATTCTTTAATCTTCCCCTGTCTACTACATCTTCAGCCCATGTCTTTTGCCTAGAGAGACAATGACAACCGTTCATTCAAGAAGGACCGCCATGCAGACCTGAGGACCCAATCAGTGAAGAGCAAATATCAGATTTTCCATGCAGTGGATGACAACCAATTCAACAGGTTCCTATCCTTCATGAGAATGTTGTCTTTGGAGCATTTCCTTACAAGGAGTTCTATTGTCATTTGATCACCAGTTTGAAATATATTATTGCAATTGCAATATTTGTTGTTAACTTTTTAAAAAACACAAAGTGATGAAAATCACTGGATGTGATCAAGTTCAAACAGTCTAAACTATGCTCCCAAACTCCAAATTGATTCAAATTAAATGATGATCTTAGGGTTAAAATATCTCAATAAGAAATCTAAAAGTTAAAAATAAGCAAAATAACAAAAACATCTGAATACCAGAGTAGTCTTCTCTTTAGTTTAATCTCATATTGATGTTGTTGGGTTTTTTTTAATTTTTATTTATTTACTTATTTATTTTTAGCTGTGTTGGGTCTTCCTTGCTGCGTGCAGGCTTTCTCTAGTTGTGGCGAGTGGGCATTACACTTCGTTGTGGTGCACGGGCCTCTCATTGCGGTGGCTTCTCTTGTTGCGGAGCACAGGCTCTAGGTACACGGGATTCAGTAGTTGTGGCACGCAGGCTCAGTAGCTGTGGCTCATGAGCCCTAGAGCACAGGCTCAGTAGTTATAGTGCACGGGCTTAATTACACCACGGCATGTGGCATCTTCCTGGACCAGGGCTCGAGCCCATGTCTCCTGCATTGGCAGGCAGATTCTTAACCACTGCACTACCAGGGAAGTCCCTCATATTGATGTTTTAAATATATATACCATCTTTATACTTCTGAGCTATTAATCAACATTTCTGTTTTCTTTAATTTTTTGCCTCTTTTGACCTAAAATAAATTTTAAATGTAATATTTAGATATTAAAATTTTCCACTTTCACATTTTTGCAAATCTTTTAATCTGTGCTTGAAGTTAAGGAATCTTCAAAAATGTTTTCATACCTTGAATGAGTAGCATTGCTCTTATTTACAAAGGTCTTTACTCTGAGATAATTGATAACAGAATTATATTTATGAGGATCCAAGCCCCAGAGTACCAAATGAGTAAATATGCATTTTCTACAGTTCATCATAAAGCTTAGAGAGAGCATGTAAAAATTTTCTCTAAGAAAGCAATTAAGATAAATTGAAAGAATAATTAATAATTGTATGGGTTCATTTTATCCTGTGGTTCATAACTTTATTCTGAGCCAAATATTTTTAATTTGGAATGTTTTATGATTAATGTCATTTGATCTAAATCAAATTCATCAGTCCAAATTAAGGTATCAACATAAGAAGCTTTAGTAATCAATCTTTGGTTTATTGCAGCCATCAAATCATTTATCCATGAATAATTTAGATCAATTCAAAAGAATCATATCTTTCAGCTATACATTTCCCAAATATGTGTGGTGAGGAATAGCAGTAATTATTTAATATGCTACTAATAACATTATTTTATTTTCACAAAAATTGACTTTATATCAAATTGTTTTTCATTTTTATTCTTTTCCCTCTCTTGTTAAAAAAAAAAGAAGAATATACACTTTCAGTTACCTGCACTCATGGCCAGATTTTTTTAATGAGTCAGTTAGTTGGTGGATCCATATATTGCTTGAGATCACCATCAACTCTTCTTATAAGGCATTTATCTCATCAAGGCAGATATATCAGATGATTGTCAAAACAATCAAGCTTCTTGAGGGCAATTTAATGTTTCCTTGTAAAATAAAATACCACATAGAGAGAAGTCAGTCAAACAATAAAACAATAAAAATTTGAAGCTAAAGTGTTTTAAATTCTAGTAAGAAATAGCATGAAATGCCAAAATGTATGAATAGAATGTCTCCTTTCATGTGAAAATACTGCTAGGCTTGGGGGTGGGGGTGGGGGTGGGATGAATTGGGAGATTCGGATTGACATATATACACTAATATGGATAAAATAGATAACAAATAAGAACCTGCTGTATAAAAAGTTATATTAAATAAAAATTTAAAAATGGCAGATATGTTGATGGAATATTTATATGGAAAAATATGTGAAAAATGTTTAGCAAAGCTGTGTGTCCACTGATGAAAAGGGCCAAGGAAAAAGAATTGAAGAATATGAATAGAGGACATACCATTGACTAGAAAAAAAATACTGCTAGGCTTAAACAGCTATCATACTGAGACTTGATATTTTACAACTTAGGGCTCTTCCATAACTATGAAGCCAATAAGCTCCATCTCTAAACATATTAACAGTTTATATCCATGAAACCTAGGTCATAGAACATTAATGTGCATCAGATGCAGATGGACAACTCAACAGGTACAATTCTTAAGACAATTATAATTGGTGCTATCCTGAGGGTATGGATGGAAAAGGAGGTTGCCAGGGAAACAAAACCAACTGACTGGACATGTATGGCTCTCAGATGCTTTATGATATCACTGAGTACACAAGGGCACATACAGAAGAGCATACACAGAGGGTGCATTGATGTATGTGCAAGAGCTCATTGGCTGTTGCCATGGAGGCAGCCAGTAATGGTGTGCAGGGAACAAACAGAAGGACATAAAAAGAGATGACTGTGCCACATGTACTGAGAAAGAAACCTGTGAAATTCTCTCTGCTCATTGGCCATCACTATGGAGACAGCCTTTAAAATCCCATAGGAAATAGAAATTAGATTCTGGTTTAAATACACACACACACACACACACACACACACACACATATACCTCATAGAGGTGAGTATAAGCATGAAAAATATTTAAGGTCAATTTCATAAGCTGTTTTCAGGAACAATTACTAACATATAACAAAATCCCCCTAGACAGAAAACATTGACATTATTCAATAATTATAGAGAGTATCTTTTTTCCTACCCTGGTATTCATTTCAAAAAGTTACCCATTTCGCTCAATTTTATCTCTAGGTTGTATGTCAGATGCTAATACCACTGTATGCTGTTAACAGGTCACTCTTTCAAGTAATGAATACAACTCCCTGCTGCAAAGCAAGGGCTTAGAGACCTTGAAACCCCGATGTTTGGCAGGTAGATATATTTCAAGTTTTATCAGCTCTTTATACATTGGGTAAATGTTTTTCTGTGACGCATTATTAACAAGGCTTGTCGGCATCCTGTTATGTAAAAAAAAAAAAAAAAAATCAGTTGAGCTTTAACCGACTACTCATGAGGCATAAAGGAAATCGAGGTTTCTTAAATTATCCTCTTTTGCTTTTTTTTGCATGATAGTAGTTTGCCCTGACTCAATTACCAATATAACCATCATCTCTTGAATTCTTTTCAATTTTTCATTTGCTCTAACCTCCTGCTATGTGTAGTAGCTGAGCTGCCTAAAGCTTAGGTTTATCTTGGTCCCCAAAAATACACAGACATATAAAACTTGGTCTAAGAAAAATACGTATTGTAGGAAAAAACACAAAAATGATGACTTTTGAGAATATGGAAATTAATTGCCACTACTTATTTACTAAGAAAAGGAAAAGGACTATTCTAACCATGGGATGGAGCTTGAGAGAGAGGAAAAAGAGAGTCACAGGTGGCAAAACCCCCTAATTTACTCCTGGCAACTTTAAAATGGAAATTCTTCAACCAAGGGAGGCACATACTTCCATTGCAAAAGTCAAAATATTAATAGAAGTATAAATTATTGCAGAATGTTCTGAGTTTCCCCTCTAGCTGGGTGGAAAGGTTATATCTTCTGCCTGAGAAAGAGAGCACTAGAGAGAGAAAGGCCGAAATAAGGGTAGACTTATCTACCAACTCTATGCAACCAAACATTTAAAACAAACACTTCTCTTCTGTCACCCAAAGGCATAGCCAAATGAGCTAGTTGATGGCAACATAACTGAGTCCTCATTGTAAGTCAGGATGCCCCAAAATTACAAATTTTCTTGGTTAGGGGTCAGCCTGTATTTGGAAATGATAAAGTTCTATCCATGTACTTGGTGTCAGAAGCAATCGTGATCCCAGTATACCCTAACAGTTGTCAAATACATCTGCTGCAAGCTGCCTGCACAACAGTGTGACAGATAAAGAAGCATCAGAACTATTAAGAGGATAAGCTGGATCTTATCAGTTAGACTGAAAAGTGTGCTTATATGGGCTCTGAAATGTTCCACAGTATCTAACTTTATTTCTCTGATGCCTAAAAAATGTGATTCAGCCTTTAAGCACGACTGGTGTGCTATTTTTAGACAGAGGGGGAAATCTGGTTCAGTGTCACTATTAAGCACCAGTGTTTATGTAGGTCTTTTTTTTTTTTTTTTTCCCCGGCACTCGGGCCTCTCACCGATGTGGCCTCTCCCGCTGCGGAGCACAGGCTTCGGACGCGCAGGCTCAGCAGCCATGGCTCACGGGCCCAGCCGCTCCGCGACATGTAGGATCTTCCCGGACCAGGGCACGAACCCGTGTTCCCTGCATCAGCAGGCGGACTCTCAACAACTGCGCCACCAGGGAAGCCCTATGTAGGTCTTTTTATACTAGGATTTGACCTGAACTTTTAGCAAGTTGAGGGGTGGGTTGTGAAGCATATTATCTCATTCCTTTGATCCTAAACACTATCCTCAAAAATTTCATTTGCAGAATGAGTTTCATTTTCAAAGGACTTACTATAAATAATAATAATAATAACAACTTATTTCATGCTATCATAAAGGTGTAAAAAATTTTTAGAGAATGTTTAATTTTCCTGGGGGGGTCTAATGCTCTTATTTTAGGTTATTTTGCACAGAGATTATTAATATTTTTTAAGCTGATTGACTTTTCATGCTCTAAATTTAGTTACCACTCTAAAGATCTTCAGTTAAAAAAAAAAAAAAACAACTCTAGTTCTAAGTTACATACCTGAAATTCCTGTAATTAGCCAGCCAATAAATTGGAACACCTAGGCTATGGCCTCCAGATCCAAAAAGTCTGACTTTCCATTACTGTATAATGAAAATAAAACATTTATTTATACTCAATTATGTTAATTCTATAAAATATTTACTCACATTATGATGTTATATTTCAGCAGTAAATATAGCAAAGTTTTAACATTCCTACAAATATATTCATCAAATCAGTAAGAAAAGTCACAAAAATCACAATAACAGATGAGAAAGGGCATGAATGAATCAGCAGTTCACCTAAGATGATGACTAGAAAAAATGTTCAAACTCACTAAAATCTAAATATGCAAAATGAAATAATATTTTAGCATATTATAGTTAAATAGCCCAAAATAAATAATGATACATCTTAGAGCTTACAAAGTTAGAACAAATGATAAAATGAAAACGATAGTTTTTAAAGATTAGATAATTTAGATCAAATTTTGAAAAAGCACAAATATTTGGGCAAAAAAAAATTTTTTTGGCCGCACCGTGAAGTTTTATCCACTGGACCACCAGGGAAGTCCTAATTGGGCAAAATTTGAGAGCATCTTCATTAACTTGTAACAATTATGAATCTTAATCCAATTATATTCCCTACAGATTTAAACAGAGTATTGTTGTTCTCAAGTTTTGGAAGTCCAAAGTTCCTCAATTGTTGGAGTTAAAATTTTACTGCACCTTTTCTCATTTTAATAGTTATCTATAATCTCAGCTTACCTTTGACTTAGCTAGTGAATTCCCCAGAGGTTTAAGTCCCTTTGCCTCCGACTTCTAACTTTTCCTTCCTTATAGGATTTGACAGAAAGAGCCCAAGGTTGAATATGTCCTATATTTCCCAGTATAACTTCCATGTGACAGCATTTTTCAAATCAGCAGAAAAATTTCCTCTTCTGAACATATTTCTTTTTCATGCCCATTCTTCCTCCTTTATGAAGCCAGGACTGGTTTAACTCCAACTTTGCACTGTATACATAGGCTCATATTGCATTGTCCCTTGGTAATGGGTACAGGAGGTTTTAGATCACTCATAAATCTACTTGTTTTTGTTGTTATTTAAAAGAGCGTGGCCTTTCCATTTCAAAACAGAAGATAACATACATTTAAACAGATATATAAAATTGTTTCTTTCTCTATGCCAACTAAATAAACTGTCCTCACAGCTGCTCTAAAGCACAGATTCAATCAACTACAACATTTTCCTAATTCAGAGTTCCTTGAAAACAAACTACAAATTCAGAAATTTCATCATATTTCTTAATGATATGACTATATTAAACTTTTCATAAAACAAATAATGTTCCATATTTGGAAAGAGATAAAATATCTGTGATCCCACACTAGCTTACCAGACACTTTCAGTCATTGGAAATAAACTCTGTATTTTCAGTAGATAAATTATTTTTTAAATTCCTATTTAGATAGCACCTAATAGTAAAATTATAGTTTCTAAAAATAGTAAACTTGATATAGTCTTCTCCATTGTTAATTAAAACATTTTAATTTTGATAGTTTCCTTTATTCACCAGGAAAAAATTCTAACTTTGTCATAATATGGGAAAAAATTTACCTTTTCAGCCTTACTTTCTACTAACCCTTTCCTGCCTGCTATTATATCCATCTGCCTGAAATACTGTTGAGTTTTTTCTTCACATTTTACAGATTTGGTATTATTTTTCAAGGCCAGATCAAAGGTACTATATAAAGCCATCATTAACGACTAGATTTGAATTACTTATTGCATTGCACTGCTGACCTAAAACAAATAGATTTCAGGTCATTTCTCCATCAAAAATGGGTTTATTTGAATTCAGCAAAGAATTGTAATTCAGGGGGATTGGAACCAAGATAGCAGAGTAGAAGGAAATGCTCTCACTCCCTCTTGTGAGAACACCAGAATCACAACTAGCTGCTGGACAATCATCAACAGGAAGACACTGGAACTCACCAAAAAAGAGACCCCACATCCAAAGACAAAGGAGAAGCCACAATGAGATGGTAGGAGGGGTGCAATCACAGCAAAATCAAATCCCATAACTGCTGGGTGGGTGACTCACAGACTGGAGAACAATTATACCACAGAAGTCCACCAACTGGAGTGAAGGTTCTGAGCCCCATGTCAGGCTTCCCCACCTGGGGGTCCAGCAACGGGAAGAGGAATTCCTAGAGAATCAGACCTTGAAGCCTAGTGGGATTTGATTGCAGGACTTGAACACGACTGGGGGAAACAGAGACTCCACTCTTGGAGGACACACACACAGTAGTGTGCACATTGGGACCCAGGGGAAGGAGCAGTGACCCTGGGGGAGACTGAACTGAACCAGACCTACCTGCTAGTGTTGGAGGGTCTCCTGCAGAGGCAGGGGGTGGCTGTGGCTCACCGTGGGGACAAGAACACTGGCAGCAGAAGTTCTGGGAAGTACTCCTTGGCGTGAACCCTCCCAGAGTCTGCCATTAGCCCAACCAAAGAGCCCAGGTAGGCTCCAGTGTTGGGTTGCCTCAGGCCAAACAACCAACATGGAGGGAACCTAGCCCCAACCATCAGCAGTCAAGTGGATTAAAGTTTTACTGAGCTCTGCCTACCAGAGCAACACCCAGCTCTACCCACTGCCAGTTCCTCCCATCAGGAAACCTGCACAAGGCTCCTAGACAGCCTCATCCACCAGAGGGCAGACAGCAGAAGAAAGAACTACAATCCTGCAGCCTTTGGAAAAAAAAAAACACATTCACAGAAAGAAAGACAAGATGAAAAGGCAGAGGGCTATGTACCAGATGAAGGAACAAGATAAAACCCCAGAAAGACAACTAAATGAAGTGCAGATAGGCAGCCTTCCAGAAAAAGAATTCAGAATAATGATAGTGAAGGTGATCCAGGACCTCGGAAAAAGAATGGAGGCAAAGATCGAGAAGATGCAAGAAATGTTTAACAAAGACCTAGAAGAATTAAAGAACAAACAAACGGAGATGAACAATACAATAACTGAAATGAAAACTACACTAGAAGGAATCAATAGCAGAATAACTGAGGTAGAAGAACGGATAAGTGACCTTGAAGACAGAGTGGTGGAATTCACTGCCATGGAACAGAATAAAGAAAAAAGAATGAAAGAAATGAAGACAACCTAAGAGACCTCTGGGACAACATTAAACGCAACAACATTTGCATTATAGGGGTCCCAGAAGGAGAAGAGAGAGACAAAGGACCCGAGAAAATATTTGAAGAGATTATAGTTGAAAACTTCCCTAACATGGGAAAGGAAATAGCCACCCAAGTCCAGGAAGCACAGACAGTCCCATACAGGAATAACCCAAGGACAAACACACCGAGACACATAGTAATCAAATTGGCAAAAATTAAAGACAAAGAAAAATTATTGAAAGCAGCAAGGGAAAAATGACAAATAACATACAAGGGAACTCCCATAAGGTTAACAGCTGATTTCTCAGCAGAAACTCTACAAGCCAGAAGGGAGTGGCATGATATATTTAAAGTGATGAAAAGGAAGAAATTACAAACAAGATTACTCTACCCGGCAAAGATATCATTCAGATTCGATGAGGAAACCAAAAGCTTTACAGACAAGTAAAAGCTAAGAGAATTCAGCACCACCAAACCAGCTCTACAAGAAATGCTAAAGGAACTTCTCTAAGTGGGAAACACAAGAGAAGAAAAGGACCTACAAAAACAAACCCAAAACAATTAAGAAAATGGTGATAAGGACATACATATTGATAATTACCTTAAATGTGAATGGATTAAATGCTCCAACCAAAAGACACAGGCTTGCTGAATGGATACAAAAACAAGACCCATATACATGCTATCTACAAGAGACCCACTTCAGACCTAGGGACACATACAGACTGAAAGTGAGGGGATGGAAAAAGATATTCCATGCAAATGGAAATCAAATGAAAGCTGGAGTATCAATTCTCATATCACATAAAATAGACTTTAAAATAAAGAATGTTACAAGAGATAAAGAAGGACACTACATAATGATCAAGGGATCAATTCAAGAAGAAGATATAACAATTATAAATATATATGCACCCAACACAGGAGCATCTCAATACATAAGGCAACTGCTAACAGCTGTAAAACAGGAAATCGACAGTAACACAATAATAGTGGGGGACTTTAACACCTCACTAACACCAATGGGTGATCATCCAAACACAAAATTAATAAGGAAACAGAAGCTTTAAATGACACAATAAACCAGATAGATTTTTTTTTTTTTTTTTTTTTTTTCGGTACGCGAGCCTCTCACTGCTATGGCCTCTCCCAGTGTGGAGCACAGGCTCCAGATGTGCAGGCTCAGCGGCCATGGCTCATGGGCCCAGCCGCTCCATGGCATGTGGGATCTTCCTGGACTGGGGCACGAACCCATGTCCTCTGCATCGGCAGGCGGACTCTCAACCACGGCACCACCAGGGAAGCCCCAGATAGATTTAATTGATATTTATAGGACATTCCATCCCAAAACAGCAGATTACACTTTCTTCTCAAGTGCGCATGGAACATTCTCCAGGATAGATCACATCTTGGGTCACCAATCAAGCCTCAGTAAATCTAAGAAAATTGAACTCATACCAAGCATCTTTTCTGACCACAAAGGTATGAGATTAGAAATGAAATACAGGGGAAAAAACATAAAAACCACAAACACGTGGAGGCTAAAAACAACATTACTAAATAACCAAGAGATCACTGAAGAAATCAAAGAGGAAATCAAAAAGTACCTAGAGACAAGTGACAATGAAAACACGACAATCCAAAACCTATGGGATGCAGCAAAAGCAGTTCTAAGAGGAAAGTCTATAGCCATACAAGCCAACCGCAAGAAACAAGAAAAATCTCAAATAAACAATCTAACCTTACACCTAAAGGAACTAGAGAAAGAAGAACAAACAAAACCCAAAGTTAGCAGAAGGAAAGAAATCATAAAGATCAGAGCAGAAATAAATGAAATAGAAACAAAGAAAACAATACCAAAGATCAATAAAACTAAAAGCTGGTTCTTTGAGAAGATAAACAAAATTGATAAACCATTAGCCAGACTCGTCAAGAAAAAGAGGGAGAGGACTCAAATCAATAAAACTAGAAATGAAAAAGGAGAAGTTACAACAGACCCTGCAGAAATACAAAGCATCCTAAGAGACTACTGCAAGCAACACTATGCCAATAAAATGGACAACCTGGAAGAAATGGACAAATTCTTAGAAAGGTATAACCTTCCAAGACTGAACCAGGAAGAAACAGAAAATATGAACAGACCAATCACAAGTAATGAAATTGAAACTGTGATTAAAAATCTTCCAACAAACAAAAGTCCAGGACCAGATGACTTCACAGGTGAATTCTATCAAACATTTAGGGAAGAGATAACACACATCATTCTCAAACTCTTCCAAAAAATTGCAGAGGAAGGAACACTCCCAAACTCATTCTACGAGGTCACCATCACCCTGATACTAAAACCAGACAAAGATACTACAAAGAAAGAAAATTACAGACCAATATCACTGATGAATATAGATGCAAAAATCCTCAACAAAATACTAGCAAACAGAATCCAACAACACATTAAAAGGATCATACACCATGATCAATTGGAATGTATCCCAGCGATGCAAGGATTCTTCAATATACACAAATCAATCAACGTGATACACCATATTAACAAACTGAAGAAGGAAAACCATATGATCATCTCAATAGGTGCAGGAAAAGCTCTTGACAAAATTCAACACCCATTTATGATAAAAACTCTACAGAAAGTAGGCATAGACGGAACCTACCTCAACTTAATAAAGGCATATACGAGAAACCCACAGCAAACATCATTCTCAATGGTGAAAAACTGAAAGTATTTCCTCTAAGATCAGGAATGAGACAAGGATGTCCACTCTCACCGCTATTATTCAACATAGTTTTGGAAGTCCTAGCTTCGGCAATCAGTGAAGAAACAGAAATAAAAAGAAATAAAAGGAATACAATTTGGAAAAGAAGAAGTAAAACTGTCACTGTTTGCAGATGACATGATACTATACATAGAGAATCCTACAGATGCCACCAGAAAACTACTAGAGCTAATCAATGAATTTGGTAAACTTGCAGGATACAAAATTAATGCACAGAAATCTCTTGCTTTCCTATACACAAATGATGAAAAATTTGAAAGGGGAATTAAGGAAAAACTCCCATTTACCACTACAACAAAAAGAATAAAATATCTAGGAATAAAACTACCTAAGGAGCCAAAAGACCTGTATGCAGAAAACTATAAGACACTGATGCAAGTAATTAAAGATGATACCAACAGTTGGAGAGATATACCATGTTCTTGGATTGGAAGAATCAATATTGTGAAAATGACTATACTACCCAGATTCAATACAATCCCTATCAAATTACCAATGGCATTTTTTAAGGAACTAGAACAAAAAATCTTAAAATTTGTATGGAGAGGGCTTCCCTGGTGGCGCAGTGGTTGAGAGTCCGCCTGCCAATTCAGGGGACACGGGTTCGTGCCCCAGTCCGGGAGGGTCCCACATGCTGCAGAGCGGCTGGGCCCATGGGCCATGGCCACTGAGCCTGTGCATCCGGAGACTGTGCTCCGCATCAGGGGAGGCCACATCAGTGAGAGGCCCACATGACGCAAAAAAAAAAAAAAAAAAAAAAAAAAAAAAAAAATTTGTATGGAGACACAAAGACCCTGAATAGCCAAAGCAGTCTTGAGGGAAAAAAACGGAGCTGGAGGAATCAGACTCCCTGACTTTAGACTATAGTACAAAGCTACAGTAATCAAGACAACATGGTACTGGCACAGAAACTGAAACATAGATCAATGGAACAAGATAGAAAGCCCAGAGATAAACCCACGCACCTATGGTCAACTAATCTATGACAAAGGAGGCAAGAATATAAAATGGAGAAAAGACAGCCTCTTCAATAAGTGGTGCTTGGAAAACTGGACAGCTACATGTAAAAGAATGAAATTAGAACACTCCCTAACACAATACACAAAAATAAATTCAAAATGGATTAGAGACCTAAATATAAGACCAGACACTATAAAACACTTAGGGGAAAACATAGGAAGAACACTCTTTGATATAAATCACAGCAAGATCTTTTTTGATCCACCTCCTAGAGTAATGGAAATAAAAACAAAAATAAACAAATGGGACCTAATGAAACTTAAAAGCTTTTGCACAGCAAAGGAGACCATAAACAAGACGAAAAGACCACCTCAGAATGGGAGAAAATATTTGCAAACGTATCAATGGACAAAGGATTAATCTCCAAAATATATAAACAACTCATGCAGCTCAATATTAAGAGAACAAACAACCCAATCAAAAAATGGGCAGAAGACCTAAATAGACATTTGTCCAAAGAAGACATACAGATGGCCAAGAAGCACATGAAATCTCCTCAACATCACTAATTATTAGAGAAATGCAGATCAAAACTACAATGAGGTATCACCTCACACCAGTTAGAATGGGCTTCATCAGAAAATCTACAAACAACAAATGCTGGAGAGGGTGTGGAGAAAAGGGAAACTTCCTGCACTGTTGGTGGGAATGTAAACTGATACAGCCAGTATGGAGAACAGTATGGAGGTTCCTTAAAAAATAAAAATAGAATTACCATATGATCCAGCAATCCCACTACTGGACATATACCCAGAGAAAACTGCAATTCAGAAAGACACATGCACCCCAATGTTCATTGCAGCACTGTTTACAATAGCCAGGTCATGGAAGCAATCTAAATGTCCATCGACAGACAGATGTATGGATAAAAAAGATGTGGTACATATATACAATGGAATATTACTCAGCCATAAAAAGGAACAAAATTGGGTCATTTGTTGAGAAGTGGATGGATCTAGAGACTGTCATACAGAGTGAAGTAAGCCAGAAAGAGAAAAGCAAATATCGTATATTAACACATATATGTGGAACCTAGAAAAATGGTACAGGTGAACTGGTTTGCAGGGCAGAAATTGAGACACAGATGTAGAGAACAAACGTATGGACACCAAGGGGGGAAAGCTGCAGGGTTGTGGGGGTGGTGGTGTGATGAATTGGGTGATTGGGATTGACATGTATACAGTGATGTATATAAAATTGATGACTATTAAGAATCTGCTGTATTAAAAAAATAGAAAAAAACCTATTTATTAAATAAAAAAGAATTGTAATTTAGGTTCTGTAACCATGGCGAACCATGTGCAAGTCCCCAGAAAAAAATGGAGAGAAGAATTCTTTCATAGAGGGGAAAAGGAACTTGGGAGGCCTATAGTAAGCAAAGACTCCATGACTTTTCATTGGCTGAATTGTGACTGTCTCTCATTGGCTGAGCTCTTGCCAGGAAGGAGGAAGAAGTCTTCTTCCTGTTGGGCTCCCACCATTGTTGGTCATAAGGCATGAGAGCTCCCCCTTCTGTTCACCTGACTGTATTTTTTTGTTTGTTTGTTTTGGTTTTTGGTTTTTTTGGCCACACCCAGCAGCTTGCAGGACCTTAGTTCCCCAACCAGGTACTGAACGCGGGACCCCTGCAGTGGAAGCATGGAATCTTTTTTTTTAAACATTTTTTTAAATTAATTAATTAATTTATTTTTAGCTGTGTTGGGTCTTCGTTTCTGTGCGAGGGCTTTCTCTAGTTATGGCAAGTGGGGACCACTCTTCATCGCGGTGCACAGGCCTCTCACTGTCGCGGCCTCTCTTGTTGCGGAGCACAGGCTCCAGACGTGCAGGCTCAGCAGTTGTGGCTCACGGGCCCAGCTGCTCCACGGCATGTGGGATCTTCCCAGACCAGGGCTCGAACCAGTGTCCCCTGCATTGGCAGGCAGATTCTCAACCACTGCGCCACCAGGGAAGCCCGAAGCATGGCATCTTAACCACTGGTCTGCCAGGGAATTCCCTGACTCTATTTAACTGAGGTTTCCTTGTATTAATTTTTTATAGCACTATCTGTGATCTCCTAGGTCTTTGTCCACACTTCTTTCTAAACACTTGTTATCTTTTATTATGTTATAAACATATGTGTCATCTCACATATGTCTATATCTCCTTCTAGACTGTAAGATCCTTAAGAGTAAGCAACATCTCCTGTTTACCTTTATATTTTCAGGATCTCGCAAAATAGCCGCTATATCAATAAAATACTGCCACATAAACATTTAATGAAAAAAAATCATTATTGAGATTATAAACAGGCAGAATGGTAAAACCTATAAGGGAAGCAAAGTACTTCTTTCTCTGAAACAAGAGGAAAGAAAGTTGTCCATATATAGCATTGCTCCTTTGTGAAGGTGTTTTCACCATTTCAAAGTCAAGGTTAAAAATCTTGGGGGGAACACTGGTTCCGCTAATTATGAATTTGTGTCCTACATATTCATACTTTTAGTTTGGCCAAACTACAAATAGTTGTAAATAAATTTTACAAGATATTCTCCAAGGAAGCAGGAATAAACAAAGAATGTGATCCAGAAAATTAGAAAATAGTTCAATGGGGTGATTAGCATCCTATCCATTATCAGACCAGGCTGTCCTGAGGAAGAACACACTCAGCTTAAACCTATTTTAGGACCAGGGCTAGGAAACAAGCGTCTATGAAATCTTGAATGCCTGCAATATCTAAATGTGCAGGTATCCCTTTCTTCTTCAAAGGCACTGAGTATTTATTTTGGCTGAAACTTCTGAGTGGGCTGTGTGATATTGTGATTTATAATAAGAAACATATATCTGGTCTTTATCCCCATTAAAGTCATAGAGCTCCTAAAACCCTTGGAATTTCGTAAGTGACAAAAGCAATAAAGGTGTCTTTTGTTATGTTCTTGATGTGACTTTTGGAAAGCCCTTGGGTACCTAGGGTGGGGGCTGATTGCCAAGGGAATCAACCAGGTGATTAAAGTGGTGGAACTTTCAGTTGTACATCCTGACCTTCCTGGGAGGGGAGAGGAGCTGGAGTTCAATGTACAATGGCCAGTGATTTAATCAATCATGCCTATGTAATGAAGCCTTCAAAAAACTCAAAAAGGTATGGGGTTTGGAGAGCTTCTGGGTTAGTGAACATGTGGAGATTCAGGGAAAGTGGAACTCCCAGAGAGCGTGGATGTTCTGAGCCCTTTTCCTGTACCTTACCCTGTTCATCACTTCCATCTGGTTGTTCCTGAATTATATCTTTTTATAATAAATCAGTGATCTAGTGAGTAAACAGGTTTCCTAAGTACTGTGAGTCACTATAGCAAATTAATCAAACCCAAGGAGAGAGTCATGGGAACCTCTGATCTATAGCCAGTTGGTCAGACATGCAGGTGATAACCAGAGCTTATGATTGGCATCCTGAGTTGGAGGAGGTTTTTGGAACCTCCAATTTGTAGCCAGTTTGTCAGAACCACAGGTAAAAACTTGCACTTGTGACTGATTGGCATCTCAGATGAGAGGAGGAGTGATCTTGTAAGACTGAGCCCTTAACCTGTGGAATCTGATGCTATCTCCCAGTAGATAGAGTCAGAATTAAAGAACACCCACCTGGTAACCTGAGCATTCCTTGTTGGTGTGGGGAACACCCTTCTCCAACATACACAAGTTGGAATTGGGTCTAAGAACCCCAAAAGAGAAGATTTTAGATAAACTAGTTCTTATTCTTCAAGCTAGTGAGTAGCCATTCTCCCACACAAGCAATTGTAAAACTGTGCCTATGCTTTGATCAGAGTGAGCAGAGTGTGCAAGTAAACACACAGACTCTTGTTCCTGTTCTCCAGACCACTTCAAATTTTCCCTCTTCTGTAAACCAATCTATCTTCAGATATGTGTTAATATCATTAGGCTCTAGCTTCTTTCACATTTACTCTTACTTTTAAATATATTTCTAGGTGCAATTCTCCTAACTTGACCCACAGATTTGCTAATTTAGTCAATTATATGAAGGTGTTAGTTATTTAGCTCTTAGAATTTCACCTTAATTTTTCTAGTTGTAAGATCATCTCACTCTAGCCTTTAGTACACTGTCTCTAATTTTCAGTGGATTACATAAATTATGTCTGTACAAGCCTAATGTTTTAAGCCTTTATGAAGACTACAGTTGGACAAAAATAATGTCCTTAGGCAACTCTCATAACCATTTCCTACAGTCAATCAACTCCATTCTTAGTGAAGGGGAAGATTTTTGCAAAACTTGACACTGCCCAAGTTAGGCAGCTTGTTCAGCAACCCTGAAGTGTAGACATCTAATCATCATTAATTGAGGAATCTTCCAAGATTTATTTGTCAGCTTAGACTTTCTAACCCTTGGAATTAGATGTATCATGGAAACACTGTTTTATGGGCCTCCAGATAAGGTAAAAAAGTTTTTATAATATATTAGCCATAAGAGCTACAGAAGATAAGTTCTTTTGAAAACATCTACATCATTTCCTTTGGAGTCAACCTTGATCCTCAGTTGACATTCAATCTTCAAGAAATTTTGATGGCTCTTCTTTCAAAGTATATCAGAATCTGACCATCTCTCACTCCTCTCCACCTCCCATGGCAGTGCCAGCACCTCTCTAGACCACTATGAATTACTACACCTTGAATTACAATCTGCCCTCCATGTGCACCAGTTTTGCATCCACGGATTCAACCAACTGCAGATTGAAAATATTTTTTTTAATTCCAGAAAGTTCCAAAAAGCAAAACAAATTTGCTGTGGGCCAGCAACTACTTACATAACATTTACATTGTATTAGGCATTATAAGTAATCTAGAGATGATTTAAAGTATGGAAGGATGTATGTATGTTATATGCAAATACTACAACATTTTATATAAGGTACTTGAGCTCCCTCAGATTTTGGTACCTGCAGGTGCCCTAGAACCAGTTCCCCACAGTTACCAAGGGATGACTGGACTATAATGGCCTCACAACTGCTCTATTTCTATACTTTCTCTCCTATAGTCTGCCTTCAACACAGACATTAAAACATTAATCTGCTCTCCTCTGCTCAAAACCTTAGAGGGGTTCTCCTTCACTTAGGGAAGAGAGAACTCTGATTTCTACTGAGAATGTGGAAGAATAAAAGACAAAGCACTGCCAAGCATTCTAGCAACAAAGCCTGATTTTAAGACCTATTTTAGAAATTTTCACTAAGAAAAGAATATACAATTTGGGAAAAGATATAAAGAAGACATACACTTCAAGATCTATGCGCCTTCATGAAAAGATGCTCAACATCGCTAATCACTAGAAAAATGCAAATCAAAACTACAATGAGGTATCACCTCACACCAGTCAGAATGGCCATCATTAAAATGTTGACAAATAACAAATGCTGGAGAGGATGTGGAGAAAAGGGAACCCTCCTACACTGTTGGTGGAAATGTAAGTTGGTGCAACCACTATGGAGAACAGTATAGAGGTTCCTCAGAAAACTAAAAATAGAACTACCATATAACCCAGCAATCCCACTCCTGGGCATATATCTGGTGAAAACTTTAATTCAGAAAGATACTACATGCACCCCAACATTCATAGCAACTCTATTTACAATAGCCAAGGCATGGAAGCAACCTAAGTGTCCATCAACAGATGAATAGATTAAGAAGATGTGGTATATATCTATATCTATATCTATATCTATATCTATATCTATCTATATCTATCTATCTATATATATATCTATATATATATACACACACACACAATGGAATACTATTTAGTCATAAAAAAGAATGAAATTTTGTCACTTGCAACAATGTGGATGAACTTGGAGGGCATTGTGCTAAGTGAAATAAGTCAGAGAAAGACAAATACTGTATGACATTGCTTATATGTGGAATCTAAAAAGTACAACAAACTAGTGAATATAACAAAAAAGAGGCAGACTCACAGATACAGAGAGCAAACTAGTGATTATAGTGGGGAGGAGGGGGAGGGGCAATATAAGGGTAGGGGAGTGGGAGGTACAAACCACTGGGTGTAAGATAGGCTACAAGGATGTATTGTACAACATGGGGAATATAGCCAGTAATCTGTAATAACTGTAAATGGAGTGTAACCTTTAAAAATTGTTTAAAAATTGTATAAGGACTTCCCTGGTGGCTCAGTGGTTGGGAATCCGCCTGCCAATGCAGGGGACACAAGTTCGATCCCTGGTCTAGGAAGATCCCACATGCTGCGGAGCAACTAAGCCCGTGTGGCATAGCTGAGGCTGTGCACCACAACTGCTGAAGCCTGAGTGCCTAGAGCCTGTGCTCTGCAACAAGAGAAGCCACCACAATGAGAAGCCCCCACTCACTGCAACTAGAGAAAGCCCACACGCAGCAACAAAGACCCAATGCAGCCAAAAATAAATAAATAAATTTATTTTAAAAATATTGTATAAGAATTAAAATTAGAAAAAAATCCTATGTTCTTATATTCTGGTGAGGAGTGGTCCTTACAAAGGTCTACTACCTGACTCTCCAGGACTGGGGCTTACTTCCTGGTCCCTACTTCTACCCCAGGATACCCCAGGCTACCTGGGTGGCACTCCTAACGCAAAGGCCTCTACCTCGGTCTCAGTCACTTCTGGCCTGAAAATTGCTGCTCCCCATTATAGATCTATTTGGTGGAGATGGAAGGAGCTGTTTCTGCCCTCTTTTCAGTTATGACCTGGGTGTTTGCATCTTCTGCTCATTTTTTCCCCTTTGCCCATGATAAAAGCAAATAATTTTTTTTTTCAAAAGGTTCAGTTAAAAACCTAGAGTAAGGCTAATGGCTAATGGACAGATTAGGTTATGTTGTCAGACTTAAATCTTGAAATAATATGTCAGAAAGTCTGAAGAATTGGTTAACCTATTACCTTTTCCTCAAACTGTTCACAGAATTGCAGTGTTTCAATCATAGTTATAAATCCCAGGCCTTTCAGACAAAGAGTTCAGCCACAATAACAATGCTGTAAATAGGCACAATTCGTTTTCTCTTTTATCCAATATAGTCATTACCTAAATAAAATATACGTATCTGGTCTGTCCATTCTGCTTAAGGTGGAAATAAATTTTATGGGATACTTTACCCTTTTAGCGTTGAATTTTGTGGAGATTCAAAATGTCATACATGGGGCTTCCCTGGTGGTGCAGTGGTTAAGAATCCACCTGCCAATTCAGGGCATAAGTGTTTGAGCCCTGGTCCAGGAAGATCCCACATGCCGCGGAGCAACTAAGCCCGTGCACAACAAATACTGAGCCTGCGCTCTAGAATCCATGAGCCACAACTACTGAAGCCTGCACGCCACAACTACTGAAGACCGGATGCCTAGAGCCCATGCTCTGCAACAAGAGAAGCCACAGCAATGAGAAGCCTGCCCACCGCAACCAAGAGTATCTCCCGCTCGCGGCAACTAGAGAAAGTCTGCACGCAACAGCGAAGACCCAACGCAGCCAAAAATAAATAAATAAATAAATTTATAATAAAAAATAGTTAAAAAAAAATGTCGTACATATGTCCATATCTCTACTGACAATTTCCACGTCAGGGAATGTGTGTGTATTTAAGGGTAACTGAAACTATTAGAAATAATAAGAAAATTCATGTCCATGGGTTACAGAGCTAATATTAAAAATAATGTTAGCTTTCTAATATTTAAGCAACAATGATACCATCTGCAGTGGAAGAAATTATCTTTTACAAGAACAATAATAAGATTAAATGTCTAAATATTAACTTACAGGAATTTTACAGAATCTCTATTCCTAAAACTTTAAAACTACACTGAGGAGTGTATAAAAAGATTTTTAAAAATTATTATGCACACTATCCACTTGTATACAAGGGAGACAATATTGTCATTTCCTTTCTAAATTACTCTATAGGTTAAATTCAGTCACAAAACACCAAAAGGATGATTCTTGCACCTGGACAAAGTTATACTAAAGATCATTTGGAAAAATAAACACACAAAGATGTTGAAGAAAATTCTAAAACGGAAGAGTGAGTGGGGCTAGCCCTATTAGCTCTTAAGACATCATGCAGTTTCCATAATTAAACAGATTGGAACATGAAAAGAAATAGATCAATGAAACAGAACAAAGTCAAGAAATAGTGTGCAGGAAGCACAGAGATGTCCTTTATATTAAAATTGTGTTTCACATCGATGTGGAAAAACTTCTGTATGGCTAAAACTAAAATTATAACTGTAAACAAAGTTAATGAACACATAAGGAAAAATATTTGTAACATGTTAAAAAAGGATTAATTTACAAAGAACTCATATAAATTAATAAGGAAAGAAAGAATCATTTTGTAAGAGAGAATAAGAGGAATGAGTTGATTTTTTCTTCTGGAAAAAAGCAAGAAAATGGTGCCTATCATTACTTTACACAAAAAAGACTGTGGTTGTGAGTGAAGCTGTTTAGAGAGAGATGGGAAAAAGAGGCTCTACCTTTCAGTTTGTGTCTTTCTCTACAACATGGATTTTTCTAATTATATTCAAGTATGTATTCATTTAACATGTCAACATATTACCTGGGTGATGGGATTTTAGGCCAGTATGTATTTTCATTATTTTATTTATTTATAAATAAACCCATATTATTGTTATTTTTAACATTTTAAGGAAATTGCTCTATATTGTCTGTAATTTACTTTAGAATACCCCAGTGTAAGTGGAGAGATATTATATGAGTTTCGATTTAATTTTACCGTAGGAGCAGGTAATTATCATTGAAGTGTCCTAATCAGGAACATACACTTCATGGGTGGTTAACTGGCTTTGAATAGCTCTAACTAAAACAATCCAGAAACACCTACACCAGCCTTTCAAATATCTTTATCTCCAATCAGCACAAGAGGCTTTGATATATGTTAGAAGTAATTTGTCACCGTGAAATGAATAGTGTTTAAGATATGTGCATTGGCTAGAAATATTGTACAGGTTTTCATACCTTTGAATGAATAACTTAGTATCTAAGCAATCCAATACCCTACACCTTTTAGAATAAAGCACTGATTTAGGTTTATAAATAAATTGTTTGGCTGCCTAATGACAGATTTTCTCAACTGACTCTAACTAAAATGTTAGCTATATTTAACATGAAAATATAATCACATTCATCTATATTGAAGCTTGTATGCAAGATTCTGTCAGAGTGCCTAAAATGATGCAGTTTATAGAGCATGATGACTTTTCCCAATAAACATTGCTATGTAATGTTTGTATGTGTGGCAAATTTGGGCTTGCTTTCATTATGACATTTCACCTTACGGTGAAGCTATGGGGGAGAAGACCTACAGTCTCACCTAACTTTTAAGGGAGGTCACTCCACTTATCTACCCCAGAAGCTTAATTATTATGAATGACCAAATTACCTTAGGTCAATTTACAACACATTTATAACAGGGGTCTAGGGGTGGCAGCTCTGAGAAGGAGAAAGCTTGGAAACAATCTCAACATGGTATCCTCCCTCCCAGTTATCATAATTAGTCTCCAGAAATATAGACATAGAATTCAAAATGTAAGATTTAATCGTGGCTTTGATAAGGGTTTTTGTATCTCTTTATTAAGCTTATAGAGATATCTATCCTCCATTTTCTATGTCACTATTATATTCCCAATTCTCCACCCCAATGAGCCTCTTTGCCAGGTGTATTACCAACTATTCTTTGGAGATATGCTAAGCATTCTGCTGGTTTCTGAATTTGCAATACCCAAGGGCTTGTTTAGGGCCTTTGATCATTCTGCTGAAAGCCCTGACAAACTCTGCTGACTTGAAAAAATTCTGAATTAACAGTAAAAATAGAACCTTCATAATGTAAATTTCTCTGTTTTCATTCCATTTGTCCACATTTAGAATTGCCAGGTTACCTGAATTATTTGAAATAATAAACATTTGGGCAAAGTTTATTTTCGTGCTAACTTTATAGGTATGTGTCACTTCTTAATTCCCCATACAAAAATTTAAATTATCTAATCCTTTGTACATTTATTAATCAACTCTTGGAATTTCATTTAGGTCTATTTTTAAAGTTTTTTCTTAAAATCTAATGTAGTCTCTAGAATAGTTCACAGAAATTTGAATGCCCTACCTTTGCAAATCTAAATCTTCTGTGTATTTGACGGATAGTTTCAATCTTGGCACCTCAAGTTTCAATCTCTAGCATTATTAATTCAAATTATAATCAGAGTTTCTTCAGTCTCATACCATCCTTCCCTATGTCCCTTAACAAAACAAATTTAATCTTTTCATCTGGAAACAGTTCATTCCATATCTTGCCATGAGCTCACTACACTCTCAGATCACCTGATATCTGTGAAAACAGATGTCTAACAATTATTAGAAAAAAAATCTGTAAAAGTTCTCTGAGATATCTGGTTCAGCATCCTTATTTTAGAGGTAAACTGTGTTTCCCAGAGAGGTTTAGCAAGTCTCTCAGCTATTCATCAACTTAGGGTCAAAGCTGAATTATTCAGAACCTAAATTTCCTTACTCCCTTAGGCCATTTCCCCCAAGGGAAACTCCCTTAGACCATTTCCCCCATTTCCCACCACTTCCTTATTCAATTGTCTGAATCACTAAAAGCCAACATTTCAGCAGTGGAAATATGGTGAAGTTGAAATAAAATCTATATGGAAATTTCAAGCTTTATTGTTTAGGTCTAGAAAAATACCCTAAGGAATAGAAACATTAATTCTTTGACATTTTTTAACAACAACAACAAAAATACTATCTCTTTTATACTTTCTTCTTTATATTCCCAGATTATAGGAGGTGGAGAGGACCATAGTCTTATTTCTCTTTCCTCTCTTTGGAGCCATCACATAAAGTTAAGAACCCTTAAGCTCTTGCTCTGATTGAGCCATTCCTGAAGCATCTTTTTCATGTTCCATTCGTTGTGTAATAATGTTGCTTCTAACCCTAAAACTGTCAACTTTTTTCCTTGTCCTTTTTTTTAGCTTTACATGAATTGACAAAGGATGAACAAATAGGTCAATAAATGAATGAGACTGTAAAATGGGTTCTTCCATTCTGAAACCAAGGTAATTTTTCAGTTATATATAATTAATGCTTTCTGATAATTGGCAAAGAACCTGAATGGTATTGTATCCAAATGACTGACTGACTCTATAACATCAGAAATGATGGTGATAATATGGGGTACGCTACCCAGAAAAAGCAAGGTTGACATCTACCAAATTATGTACGAAATCTAACATCTGTTAGAGCCATTCAAGGTGCAAAATAACTTAGTGAGTTAACATATACAATAACTTAGAAATGTCTAAATATTGTTAAGTTATTGCTGATTAAATTTTTAAAGATTTAGTTTCGCATTTTCTTTTTTATTTGATCATATATGTTGTATTGAGCTTTTAAGTATCCCTCTCTAAAAAACTCTAAGTTATTTTTGCTATCTAGTCTGCACTGTCAATGCAATCCCATTTCTCACTCTTGTAGTGTGGCTCTTTTTTCTTTTCAAGTACCAGAAATAAACATTTAACATTTGCAAACAGAAAACTATGTGTTTCTACATGCATGAGACATGATACACTTGGAAAAATGATTATCAACTGAATTCAGATATGGGAGAATGAAAGATGTCAATTTTAAAATGTTTTTTCACTTCCTTAATGAATCTCAGTGATCAGCTTCTGTGAACTTTCTTTCCTCATCTGTATAACAGGGATGCTAAACTATATAACCTAAACTCTAATTACAGGAAATTAAAATACCACTTTAATGTCTATCCCATGATATATCATGGTAATATAATCAGATAATAATATGGTCCAGCAATTTGTTAGCCAGCAAATGCATCTCCCCTTTCATGCTGCTTTACTAAATTCAGGTTTTTAATAAACATTCATTTCTGAAAGGTCCATAAAGGTATAATTATGAGATTTTCCCATTATGGTGGCAGATCTACAGAAGAACGAAGTGATAGCCTAATTATAAAATTATAACACATGCAATATGAGAGACACTATGGTAAGCCTAATCAGCTTGCTATAAAGTATTCAGAATTTTAAAGATGACATACGTGGACATTCTATGAAGTTGCAACTGTCTAATCCATGTAATTGCTCTTTTCTCCCACTTAAATTTTGAACTATTTCCTTTGTATGGTTAGAGCTAGAAAAAAAACTGACAATAAATCAGCATTATACCATATATTGGAACGCTTAGTAAGTAAAACATCATACATTACTATTATAAAATTATAAAAAATCAATTATGGTATTGGGTTATAGATTCTTATGATAAAATATTTATTTTGTTTAGCAATAATAGCAACGTAGTAAAATGAACTAAACTGGAAAAAGTAAAAATCCCCCTCACCACTTTGTCAAGAGTACACACAGGAATGATGAAAGATTCCTTATTCTGTTTGTTTAATGTTTGGATTTCAGTGGTGCCTACCTCTGAAGATAATCTTGAGTGACACATTTGACATTATATGAATCTAAAGTAAGTTTGATGCCACATTTTCAAATACAATGAAATACTGCATTTCACTGTCAGTTTCCATGTTTCTAGAGAATTTCAGAATCATGCAAAGTATCATAAGAATCAGGTCCTATCTTCTTATTTGTGAATATGAATTATTTCAAAATATAAAGCATAGGGAGAAGAAATTTAAGGAAAATAATAGTATTACCTGGTCAAAGAAATCTAAATAGCTTTCAGTTAGAAACCCTAGTAATTAACATCATGAGTTTAATAATGAATAGTCAAGAAGATTTCAATCTTGATGTATTATACTTCTTGGGCTACTATAACAAAGTATCACACACTGGGTGGCTTAAACAACAAAAATTCATTTTCTCACAGAAGTCCAGGAGCACGGCACTGGCAATTTTTGGTTTCTGGTGAGACCTCCCTTCCTGACTTGCAGAGAATCACCTTCTCAGTGTATCCTCGCATGGCCTTTCCTCTGTGTGTGTATGTGCAGAGAGAGTGAGTGAGCTGTGGTGTCTCTTCCTCTTCCCATAAAGACATTTGTTCTGTTGGACTAGAGCCTCACCCTTATGACCTCATTTACCTTCAGTTACCTTCTTAAAGGCCTTATCTCCAAGTACAGTCACATTGAAGGTTAGGCTTTTTTTTCCTTTCTTTTGTGCTGTGCCATACAGCTTGTGGTATCTTAGGCCAGGCGGCATGTGGCATCTTAGTTCCCTGAACCCGTGCCCCCTGCAGTGGAAGCACGTAGACTTAACAACTGGACAGCCAGGGAAATCCCTGAGGGTTAGGCTTTTAACATAAGAGCTTTGTAGGAACATGGCTCAGTTTATAATATTTGGTATCCATTGGAAACCCCTCAAAATATTTCTCTCTCTACTTTAGGTCAAGCTAGGAATAACTGGCATAAGATATTTATTAATTGTGACAATTGCAAGAAATTTATTCTCAATTAGAAGGAACATCTCAGTATTCTCATATTATGATTTTAGCCTTTACGCCCAGGAGAAGAATACAGAGGCATTATAACACAATCTAGAGGAAATACATTTTAAGACATTTTTTTCCTATTGCTGAGTAGTATTCCATCGTATAAATAGATCATAATTAGTTTATTAAACTGTTGTTGATTTTGAATTGTTTCTGCTATTAACATTTGTTTGCAAGTATTTATGTGGACATATGTTTTCATTTCTCTTGATTAATTACCTAGAAATAGAAATGTTAGGTCATAGAACATATATATTTTACTTTATAAGAAACTGCCAAAAATTTTTCCAGAGTGGCTCTATCATTTAACACTCCCACCATCAATGTATGAAGGTTCCAGTTGTTCTGCATCCTTGTTGACATTTGGTATTGTCATCTTTTAAATTTTAGCTATTTTAAGGGTATGAAATGGTATTTCATTGTGTTTTTAATTTGCATTTTCCTGATAACTAATGAAATTGATCACTTTTTCATATGCTTATTGTACTTTTTAGTTCTAGAATTTCCATTTGGTTCTCTTATATGGTTTCATTTCTCTGCTGAGATTTGCCTATCCATTCACTCATTTTGATCATCTTTTTCCTAAGTCATGAACATCTTAATAATTATTTCTTTAAAGTACTTGCCTGATAATTTTAACATCTAGATCAACTTGGGATTTCTTCCTATTGATTCTTTTTTCTCTTGACTAGGGATTATACTCTTTGTTTCTTGGTATGTCTATTACTTTTTGATTGCACACTGAATATTGTGGATGATGTATTGTAAAGACTCCAGATTTCATTATATTTCTCTGAGAAGTGTTGATTTTAGTGTGACCAGGCAATTAAGTTACTGGCTGATAACCATGAACTTGTGGAGGCTTGATTTGAAAGAAGCCAGACACAAAGGCATATTTACTGTATGATTCCTTTTATAAGAAGCTGAAGAACAGGAAAAACATTCCTATGGTGACACAATCAGAACATCAGTTGTATATGGGGAGTGGAGACTGAATGCAAGGTGCACAGTATAATTTCTTGGAGTGATAAAAACATTCCAAATCTTATTTGAATTGATGCTTACATGATCGTATTCATCTGTTGTAACTCATCTGTTGTAAACTGTACATTTTTCTCAATAAAAATGGTATCAGGTCTTCCCTGGTGGCACAGTGGTTGAGAGTCCGCCTGCTGATGCAGGGGACACGGGTTTGTGCCCTGGTCCGGGAAGATCCCACATGCCGCGGAGAGGCTAGGCCCGCAAGCCATGGCCGCTGAGCTTGCGCGTCCGGAGCCTGTGCTCCGCAGCGGGAGAGGCCACAACAGTGAGAGGCCCGCATACCACAAAAAAAAAAAAAAAAAAGGTATCAGAAAGTATCTGTAGACTACATATTCACTTATAAAATTTAAATTCCTCAATACCATTAGAGAATATGGGCCTATTGCATATAATTATCCTCCATGAATAGTTATCACTATATATAGTTTTCCATGCAATCAAATATAAATTCTAAATATAGAAAGAAATGAGAAAAAGAAAAAAAGGAACAAGAAATTTTCCAAACTTACAAAACAGTGCTTACTTGGGAAAGGGAAACTGCAGAGATATTTCCTGTTCCTTGTTAAGACCCTTTTTGCCTTCAGGATTCAAATTTACATTTTAAGAGAGACAGAATTCAAATTGTTCCACTCCTCTGGAATAGATTCTGTGTCCAGCTAAAGAGAATAATTCTTTATAACATGGCATTTTATCTTGCATATTTATCTTAAGTTAAAAAATATTTTAAGTTAAAAAATATTTTGCGTATTTATCTTATCCTAAAATATTTTAAGTTAAAAAATATTTTAAGTTAAAAAAACAGTGACATATTGAAAGTGAACTCACATTCTGATAGAAAAAGTTGTCACTAGTGGTGCATGGTCAAAAAACAAACAAACAAAAGGCATTAAAGGAGTATGTCATCCTAAAGCAATGGTTCTCAACTCCAGCTGTACATTAGAATAACCTAGGCAGATTGTAAAATAATAAATACTAAGTCTTAATCCTCACTAATTACAGCAGAATCTTTGAGTTATTATTCTCACTGAAATAAAACTTCACGAGGGAAGAGCTGTTTTTTGATTTTTTTTTCTCTTTTGTTCATTCTTATATCCCCAGAGCTTAGAACAGTGCCTGGCACTAGTATGCTCTCGATATTTGATGAACTGGTGAGGAGTAAACAAGTTATTACAAGCCAAGGACAATTTTGGTCTTGTTCAAAATGGCAGAATTCTTCTAGATAATAAAGAATACAGCAGTGTGAAGAAGTTATTTTACAAAAATGTCTGATGATTTCATTTTATTTTATTTTATTTGTTTATATTTTATACAGCAGGTTCTTATTATTTTATTTTATTTTATTTGTTTATATTTTATACAGCAGGTTCTTATTAGCTATCTATTTTATACATATTAGTGTATATATGTCAATCCCAATCTCCCAATTCATCCCACCACCACCACCACCCCCACACACATATGTCCATATGTTTGGTGTCCATAAGTTTGTTCTCTACATCTGTGTCTCTATTTCTGCCTTGAAAACTGGTACATCTGTACCATTTTTCTAGATTCCACATACATGCGTTAATACATTGTATCTGTTTTTCTCTTTCTGACTTACTTCACTCTGTATGACAGTCTCTAGGTCCATCTACATCTCTACAAATGACCCAATCTTATTCCTTTTTATGACTGAGTAATATTCCATTGTATACATGTACCACATCTTCTTTATCCATTCATCTGTCGATGGGCATTTAGGTTGCTTCCATGACCTGGCTATTGTAAATAGTGCTGCAATGAACATTGGGGTTCATGTGTATTCATTTTAGCTGAAAATTATTATACTAAGCATTTATTGAGCATTTCCTATGTATCAGGAATTATGCTCAGAGTAAAGTATACAAATGTTAATAAGGCATAGTTCTGCATTTGAGAAGCTTCCAGTCTGTTAGAGATTAGTGGTAAAGAGAAAGTCTAGCACAAAAACATATGTCTATTTATTCATTCATTCAACACTTATTTATTAAGTATTTACTCTGCATCATGGACATATGTGCCAGTACATGCTGTGGTAAACAAGGCAAATAGGATAGCTCTCCTCCTGTCTAGTGAGGGAGAAAGATAATAAACAAGAGAAAAAAAAGAATTACAATTTGTGATAAATTTTATGAAGGAAATGATTATGTTGTGATGGAGAATTTGGGTCAGGTAAAAGGCACTGTTTTGTATTGGATGGTCAGGAAATACCTCTCTAGGGAGAAACTTTAATGATGAGAACCCAAGAATGCAAAGTGCATAGAGAGCTTCTAGCAGAAGAAATATGTTCAAAATACTTGAGGTTGGAAAGAGCTTAGCATGTTCAAGGACCTGAAAGAATCCAATGGCTAGAACATAAATAGAAAGTAGAACAAGTTGAAAGTGGATTAATAGATGGGGTTATTAAATTCACAGCCTTGTAGGCCATGGTAGAAAGTTTGGATTTTATTCTAAGGGCAATATGAATCTATTAAATGGTTTTAAACAATAAAATGGCATGATACAATTTATATATTTAAAAGATTAAAAAGATATCTTTTTCCAAATGTAAAATAGATTAGAAGGTGGACAAAACAGAGGTGTGAATATTAGTTAGGAAGATTTTACAGAAGTCCAGGTGAGTGATGACAGAGACAGTGAATTACAGAGATTCCAGTGCAGATGGAGAAAAGTGAGCTGCTCTGAATATATCCGAAGACAGATTTGATAGGACTTGGTGAGGAATTGAATGTGAGTGAGGGAGAGAGAAGAATCAGTAATGACCCATAGGTTTCTGATTTACAAGAATGGGAGGATCAATTAAATATGTACATAGATGGGGAAGAATAGGTCAACTCCAACATTTAAAGTTTGGATAGAAAAGGAACCAAGGAAGAATAAAGAATAACCAGAGAGGGAGCAGAGAACTCTAGAGCATGAGGTATCTCAGAATCTAAAAATCTCCCTAGAAGAGGAGAATATTTCAAGAAGGAAGAAGTGATCAAATATGTTCAGTGGGGCTAAGGGCAGAGAAGTATCCACTGGATATGGAAAAATGAAGGTTGTTTGCAATCTTGATTAAAGCAATTTCAGTAGAATTATTGGGACAAAATTCAGATGAAATAAGACTGAAGAGTAAATGGGAAGGAAGGCAATGGAGGAAGCAGGAGTAGACAACAGTTTCAAGAAGTTTAGTTTCAAAGGGAAGCAGAAAAATGGAATGAGAGTTGGTATTGAATCAAGAGGAGATACCAGAGCATATTGGTACATTGATGGGGATGCTCTAGTACAAAGAGACTGATGGTTCAGGGAAAGAGGGAGTATTAATAAAGAAGTCTGAGGAAGGAGCATGGTAATTGAGGATGTCCTTGAGAGAATGATGACCTGTGGAATCTAAGTTGGACAAGGAGGGGAGAGGGTATGAAAGCTAAACAAAGCTATGAATAAAGAAAGCTTAAAAAATATATAAATTAAAAAATAAAGAAAGCTAGAAAGAGCAATGAATACTTGACCTTCTGAGAAGGAAGCATGCTTGGAAAAGGAAGAGGACGACCCCACGGAGACATAAGGTTGAGCGAATGTTGTATTGTCTTCTGAGGCTATTATGGAGAATGGAGACAGTGAAAAGAGATGAAACTTGAAAGCTAGTTTTTGAAGCATACTGCATGCCTGCCAAAGAATTTGAACTTAATTTGTTAACAACCATAATTATTAAGACTCTTTGAGTTGCAAATAACAGATATCTACTTGGGTGGTATCTACAATGAAAGGGGATATTTAAAATAAGGGTATAGGTGTCTTACAGAATTCAAGAATGAAAAAGAAGTAATGGCATGGAAAGCCCTGGAATATAGTGTGTTTATTGTCACTCATTTCTCTTTTTCTTTTCTTTTCCAGTCTGTTTAATTCTTCTCCATTTCATATATTAGAATATGGTGACCCCATTGCTCATAAGATTTTATAGGAGGGAGAGAGATTGAGCCAGTTCAGGTATCTACTTCTGTTTCAATCAACTATGGCTGGAGAGTGGGTTGTCACTGAATAAATATGGTTTCTGGAAACCCATTCCTGTGGATCAGTAGCTGAGCTCATAGAAGATAATATTTTTAGAAGTTAAGCAGGCAATCCTCAAATCATCAAGACATGGGAGGATTTTTTAATACGGAAGTAAAATGATCAAACCCAACATTTAAAAAGATAACTCTGGCAGCAATATAAAGAATACATAGATACAGAGACAAACTAGATTCAGAAAGGTGAGTCAAGTTAGGAAACCATTAAGAAAAATGCCAAGCAAAAAAATAAAACGAACTCGGTTTGGGATAGCAGTAGTAGCAATGGAAAGTCGTGGATGGATATCAGACACATTTCAGAGATTGGATGGACCAGACTTTAATATAAGCAGTGAGGAAAGGTGAAAAAGGACCAGACTTTAATATAAGCAGTGAGGAATGGTGAAAAAGAAAAGATTACTCCAAGATTTCTAGTTTGGGCAACAGGGTAAATATGATTGCTGATAACTGAGACATGAAAAACAAGAAACAAAACAAACAAAAAAACCCCACCAAGGCTTGAGGGGGCAATATCAAGACTGAAGAGTTACAGTAAATCCAGTGACAGATCCAAAGCTCAAGAAAGAGTTGAAAAATCAGTATTTAAGAGATGCAAAGGCAATAGTTGAAATGTTAGGATTGCATGAGATCATTCAGTAAGATCATGTAAAGTGAGAAAAGATAGTAACTCCCTTGGGAAACTCCATCAGAAGAGATGGAACTAGGAGAAAAGTAAAGAGCAGTCAGAGACATTAGGGAAGAATAAGAGATAACTGTGTCTTAGAAGCCAAGAAAGAGCTTTACAGGAAAAAAAAAAAAAAGATCAACGATATCAAATTCTGCTGGAAGGAAATATAGGCTGAGAGCTGAAAAGAGGCTAACGTATTTGTCAATCACATGATTGCTAACCTTTCTCACAGCAATTTCAGTAGAGTGGTGGGGGTGGAAGCCAGATTGCAGTGGTTTGAGAAGTGACTGAGAGAAGAGGAAGTGGAGGCAGTGCCTATGACCTGCTCTTTCCAAAAGTTGCCTATAAACTAGAATATATACCAGTATAGAATGATTTATTCTATTAAAACTTATTTTTTCACTATTTTGGATTGAACTAAAACTAAATCAATGACAAAGCTCCAATTGAACCAGGGACTCCTTACTCCCAACTATCTAGAGATCACTTTATCTTTAAATAAATTAACTCTGTGGCCTCTTAGAGAGGTAGATCCAATGGTACTATATCTCATCTGTATTTTTACTGGTTTTCATGCCATGGTCTTTAATGATTTCTCCCATTATCATTCCTTTTTACTCCATCTCAGCTCTCAGACACCTGACCTTTTGGCCAATCTCATTAAAGTTTTGCATGCTAACTAGTTTTATCTTTGCATTTTTTGGCTTACCTCACTGATGTTAAACATCCTAAAAAACCATTGCTACTTTGGATCAGTGAGAAAGACCGAGAGACACGAAGAGAAAAAAAAAACAAGATTGAAAAAAATGTAATAAGATAAATGATCCAAACTCATTATACCTAATGAGTAATTAAAAATCTTCTTTGGTAGTACAGGTAAACATCTCTTCAAATAGATTTTTTTTACAAAGCATCTATAATAAGTTCAAGACATACATTACTTCAAGCAAAATAACATCTCCTAAAAAGATCTAAGATGCCCCAGTATTCAGCTGCCCTTTCTATCAAACATTTATTTAGTACATGTTTCATGGTGGTCACTGTGATATAGAGATATGGGCCTTGGTTTGTGTTTTTGAGAACCATATCGTGGGTTGAGGAGAAAGAATATCCTATCCACAGGAAAGTAAATAATAATATAAGACAGTATATTTTCAGTGACAAATGAATTTTACAGATTATAAGAGCTGTCAGATTCCATATTGGTATTAGCATACCGATATGGAATAATTTAGAAAAGATTTCATGAAGGAAGTGCTCCTTGTGCTGGATCTTGGAGGAAGTATAAGACGTAGGCTAGCAAAAAGGCATGGGGAAGACATTATAGGCAGAGGACACAACTTAAACAATGATCCAGAGGAGATGTAGAATTGCTGAAGAATCAGCCCTGAAGGCCTGCAAGTGTCTTTTGTGTTCTGGAGGAAGTTAGCCACCATGAATAAAGTCTAACTACCCTGAGTCTATCATCATGCTGTGAGAAGCCCCACCTACCCATGTGGAGAGGTCACATAGAGACCTGAGGCCACTGGCCCCTGAATCCCCAGCTGAAACAGACAGCACCAATATGCCAGAAACATGAGTGAGGCCACCTTGGAAGTGGGTTTTCTAGGAGCAATTGAGCTACTTACCTGATACCATTGCTCAGCCCTGCCTAAATTTTGGAATTTTGAGCAAATAAATGATTGATACTATTTTAAATCATTAAATTTTGGAATGAATCACTGCCTCTTTTCTTGATATGGGTTAAAATTATAACAAGCAAAATTTATCTGTGAAGATCTCTTGCTTCAGTATTATTTACTTTCCCAACTTTGTCTTCTCTACCATGTAGCATAAATCTTTATCCTCAAAACCCATATCATATGATGACTGGTTAATTTATTTTTAAAAAAGGTCAAAATGTTCCTTCTTTTTTTTTTAACATCTTTATTGCAGTATAATTGCTTTACAATGGTGTGTTAGTTTCTGCTTTATAACAAAGTGAATCAGCTATACATATACATATATCCCCATATCCCCTCCCTCTTTCATCTCCCTCCCACCCTCCCTATCCCAACCCTCTATGTAGTCTCAAAGCACCAAGCCAATCTCCCTGTGCTATATGGCTGCTTCCCACTAGCTATCTATTTTACATTTGGTAATGTATATATGTCCATGCCACTAGGGGAAGGACAGGAATAAACATGCAGATGTAGAGAATGGACCTGAAGACATGGAGAGGGGGAAGGGTAAGCTGGGACGAAGTGAGAGAGTGGCATGGACAGAATGTTCCTTCTAATGTTATTTATCTTTTAACAAAGGAAGATAGGAATATCTTTCATTTATTTATTTATTTTTGGCTGCGTCAGATCTTCGTTGCTGCATGCGGGCATTCTCTAGTTGCAGCGCGCAGGGGCTACTCTTCGTGTGGTGCACGGGTTTCTCATTGTAGTGGCTTTTCTTGTTGCAGAGCACAGGCTCTAGGCACGTGGGCTTCAGTAGTTGTGGCGTGCAGGCTCAGTAGTTGTGGCTCGCAGGCTCTAGAGTGCAGGTTCAGTAGTTGTGGTGCACAGGCTTAGTTGCTCCAAGGCATGTGGGATCTTCCCGGACAGGGCTCAAACCTGTGTGCCCTGCATTGGCAGGCTGATTCTTAACAACTGAGCCACCAGGGAAGTCCCAGATAGGAATATCTTTAAGATGCAAGTGCTGAAAAGGATGTAGGGTGGGAATGTAATGAAAAAGACAGAAAAGGAAAAGTATATATATATATATAGATATAGATATAGATATAGATCACAATTTTTCTTTGCTTCATTTCTCTACTTAAAAGTGTATGTCACTTCTGTAGTTTTTTTTTCAGTTGAGAAAAGTTAATTACTAACTATGATTGCTTTATAAACCTCATATGCCAACTTATTATAGGCTAAAATCAACTTGACAGATAAATTTTTTTTTAATTAATTAATTTATTTATTTATGGCTGTGTTGGGTCTTCGTTTCTGTGCGAGGGCTTTCTCTAGTTGTGGCGAGCGGGGGCCACTCTTCATCGCGGTGCGCGGGCCTCCCACTATCGCGCCCTTTCCTGTTGCGGAGCACAGGTTCCAGACGCGCAGGCTCAGTAATTGTGGCTCACGGGCCCAGTTGCCCCGCGGCATGTGGGATCCTCCCAGACCAGGGCCCGAACCCGTGTCCCCTGCATTGGCAGGCAGACTCCCAACCACTGCGCCACCAGGGAAGCCCGACAGATAAATATTTTAAAATAATCAACAAACAAAAGATTTTCCCCATCTCATGCTTTTTCTAAAACATGTAAAGTGAACCAAAGAGTAAAACAAAAATGTATTATACTTCTCTTCAACTGGTCTGCCACTAGTTCTCTTTAACTAGTCTGATACTTTAATGGGAATTTTCTTTTTCCATTTAAGAAAACATATTCTCCTAAAATTAAGTAGCACATATTTCAATTCAACACAAAAATCCGGTCTCTATCACTATCGACTTTTGGGAATTAAACCAAATTAAGAATTTAAAACTTTGTCTATCACTTTCTATTTTAAAGTTATGAACATTGTTAAGAGATATAGTCAAGAATTATTTGATATCTCTCTTTCAGTTTTATATATCTTCTCATTTAACAGATATGCTAAGTCCTTGCTATTTTTACACTAAATTTATCTAGGTAGCAAAATAAGTAACTAGTTTGTATCAAATTTCCACTTACTTTATTTTATAAATAGTACATAAATAAGAATTCCACTGGTTTGCATCCTCTTACTAGTAAATGCTAACTTCATGAAAATATAGACAATCTCTCTCTCTCTTTTTTTTTTTTTTTTGCCACCGAAACCACAATACCTGGCATATAATAGGTGCTGAATATATTATTTTTAACAGATTTATTGAAGTACAATTAATATACAACAAAGAACATGCATTTAAAGTGTACAGTGTGACAAGTTTTTACATCTGTACAGACTCATAAGACTATCACCAAATTCAGGATAATAAACATATCCATTGCCCTCAAAAGTTTCCTCATGCTCCTTTGTAATCCCTCCTATCATGACTACTGATCCACTTTCTGTCACTATAGATTAGTTTGCATTTTCCAGAGTTCTATGTAAGTGAAATAATAAAGTATGGTTTGCTTTCTGTCTAGCTTCTTTTACTCAGCTTAATTATTTTGAGATTAATTTTTGTTGTGTGAACCAATAGGTTATTTCTTTTTATTGCTGACTAGTATTCTGTTGTATGGCTAAACCACAGTTTGTTTATCCATTCGTCTGCTGAGGGACATTTAGGTTGTTTCATTTGGGGCGGTTACACATAAAGCTGCTGTGAACATTCATGTATGTCTTTATATAGATATACAGTTTCATTTTTCTTGGGTAAATACTTAGGAGTGGTATGGCTGGATCATATGGTAGGTGTATTTTTAGTTTTTTAAGAGTGTCAAACCATTTTCCAAAGTAGTCGCACCATTTAACATTTGCACCTGCATTGTGTAAGAATTCTCCTTTCTCTATGTTCAAGCCAATACTTGGTATTGCCAAACTTTTAAATTTTAGTCATTAGCACTGATGTGTAGTGGTATCTCATTGTGATTTTAATTTGCTTGCCCCTAATGACTAATGATATTGAGCACTTTTTCACACACTTTTTGCCAACTATTTGCTCAACCCAAGGTCATAAAGATTTTCACCTAAAAGTTTTACACTGTTAGGTTTTATATTTAGGTCTGTGTTCTATTTGGAGTTAGTTTTTATATATGGCATGAAGCAGGGACTGAAGAACATTGTTTTGCATATGGATGTCCAATTTTTCCAGCAACATTTGTCAAAAACACTATCCTTTCTCCAACAATAAGCTTTGCAACTTTGTGGAAAAACCAGTTGTCTATACATGTGTGGGTCTATTTCTGAATGTTCTCTCCTGTTTCATTGATTTGTTTCTCTTTATGCCACTGCCACACTGTCTTGATTATTGTGGCCATATACTAAATCTTGAGATCTCCAACTTTGTTCTTCATTTTCAAAATTGTTTTGAATCTTCTGAGTTGTTTTTTTTTTTTTTCCACATTAACTTTAGAATCAGCTTGTCAAGTTCTACAAAAAAGGCTTGCTTGGATTTTGATTGGGATTACCCTGAATCTTTACATCAATTTAGGGAGAATCGACATCCTAACAACATTGAGTCTTCTGACCCATGGCTGAATACATTTTTAAGGGATAAAAGAAGAATTGTTGAAGCTCAGTTTTAGAATAAAGAATTTTCAGGGCTTCCCTGGTGGCGCAGTGGTTGAGAGTCCGCCTGCCGATGCAGGGGACGCGGGTTTGTGCCGCGGTCCGGGAAGATACCACGTATAGTGGAGCGGCTAGGCCGGTGAGCCATGGCCGCTGAGCCTGCGCGTCCGGATGCTGTGCTCCGCAACGGGAGAGGCCACAACAGTGAGAGGCCCATGTACAGAAAAAAAAAAAGAATTTCCAGAAGCTCTAGGTAAATTAGAAATATCATGTTTATTAAAATGTTATGGCAGGAAATTTTGATTTGGCTTTTCAAAAAACATTCTAATTATACTTTTAAAATTTGGGGGATATATGGTCAACTTTAGGAAATGTATTGTAATTGCTTCATTCTTTGACATATAACACCTTGTAATTTCAGAACTAATACAAGATCTTTGGAGCATGATCTACCTTTAGAAAAAGAAAATCGTGATTTGGTGACAAACTACTAAAATCTAAAAGGGAGACTGATGAACATTCAATAAAAGAAAGTCTAGAGAAAATATTTGCAAATGAAGCAACTGACAAAGGATTAATCTCCAAAATTTATAAGCAGCACATGCAGCTCAATAGCAAAAAAACAAACAACCCAATCCAAAAATGGGCAGAAGACCTAAATAGACATTTCTCCACAGAAGATATACAGACTGCCAACAAACACATGAAAGGATGCTCAACATCTTTACTCATTAGAGAAATGCAAATCAAAACTACAATGAGATATCATCTCACACCAGTCAGAATGGCCATCATCAAAAAATCTAGAAACAATAAATGCTGGAGAGGGTGTGGAAAAAAGGGAACACTCTTGCACTGCTGGTGGGAATGTGAATTGGTACAGCCGCTATGGAGAATGGTATGGAGGTTCCTTAAAAAACTACAAATAGAACTACCATATGACCCAGCAATCCCACTACTGGGCATATACCCTGAGAAAACCATAATTCAAAAAGAGACATGTACCAAAATGTTCATAGCAGCCCTATTTACAATAGCCCGGAGATGGAAACAACCTAAGTGTCCATCATCGGATGAATGGATAAAGAAGATGTGGCACATATATACAATGGAATATTACTCAGCCATAAAAGGAAATGAAATTGAGCTATTTGTAATGAGGTGGATAGACCTAGAGTCTGTCATACAGAGTGAAGTAAGTCATAAAGAGAAAGACAAATACTGTATGCTAACACATATATATGGAATTTAAGAAAAAAAAATGTCATGAAGAACATAGGGGTAAGACAGGAATAAAGACACAGACCTACTAGAGAATGGACTTGAGGATATGGGGAGGGGGAAGGGTAAGCTGTGACAAAGTGAAAGAGCGGCATGGACATATATAAACTACCAAACGTGAGGTAGATAGCTAGTGGGAAGCAGCCGCATAGCACAGGGAGATCAGCTCGGTACTTTGTGACCGCCTGGAGGGGTGGGATAGGGAGGGTGGGAGGGAGACGCAAAAGGGAGGGGATATGGAAACATATGTATATGTATAACTGATTAAATTTGTTATAAAGCAAAAAAATAAAATAAAATAAAATTAAAAAAAAAAAAAGAAAGTCTAGATTTAGCTTCCTGCATCCAGGCAATTTCACTTTTTCAGGCCCCTTAAAAACAAATAATACCTATCACTTTGATTTGCTTTTGTAATTTTTTAACTTTTCAAAACACTTTCAGTTCATGATTTTCTTTTATTCATACAACTTTTGAAGTAAGAATGACAAGTCGCCATCATTGGCAGCTGAGGAAATTGAGGAGCCCAGCAGATAACAGATCACCAAAAGTCACAGTGAGAGCTAGTGAAAACTACTTTCAGGTCACTTAATTCTCTTTTGAGATGTTTCTTCATTAGACACTTCTGTGCAAAAAATAGAACTCACTCTAGCTGTTCAAATAGAAAAGGCATTTATTAAAGGATGTTAGGTGTCCCCCTAATCTCCAGAAGGACCAGTGAGGCAGACTTGCAGACTACCCAGCCCAGATCAACACCTAAGTCAGACCCAGTGACTAATGTGCTAGGTCAGACCGCACTATCTTTGTTTTTTGGCTTAAAGGACAAATGTTGGACACTAGAAGACAGGACCTCGGTCACTATGACCCTAAAAGACCCACACCAGCACAGTCTCGCTCAACGAACCAAAAGTTTCCCTGTAGCTTCTGCTTCATTTTTCTGCCCTTTTCTGAACAGACAGGTCACTCCAGAGAATACAATTAGCAGAGTCCAGTCACGTATTTGAGCCTACATTCATAATGGGGGAAATTCCCCAAACATAAAAATGAAATTTAAAAGGCAGTGAATAGCCTCAACATGGCAAGGTACATGTCACAAAGCATTCTTAAAATCAGTGTGAGTCACCGAATGACAGTGGTTTGGGGGTTGACAGGGATCTTTTAAATTGCCAGTATTTTCCAAATTTTAGCCATGACTCATTAGAACATCATAAAAATCAATGTACTGTGCTCCATAGTTTTAAAAATTAAAATAGAATTGAAAATATCACCATGGATTGCACTTAGGGAAGGTAAGTACCATCTGGTGAAACTTTTGTCCTAATTGTATATGTGTGTCTACATGTCTATATATATGTATATGTACAATATATATGTATTCATACATATTTATATTTGTATATATATAGTACATATATATATACATTTTACATTGGGGCTTGGGATATACATCCCAAGCCCCAATGTAAAATGTATTTTTTACTGTGAGTTGTGGTGAATATAAAAAATTGAAAAATGCTAGTCTAATCCAATCTCTTCATTTTACATTTAAAGGAGAAAAAATAAGGCTCAGAGAAATCAAGTACCTTGCTCTGGCGGTTAGCATAAAGCTGGAATCAAGATGCAGAAAATCTCTCAGTCCTATTCTGCATTATAAGGACATTATCTATCACCTAGAAGAATACTTCCCATTTCCTATGTAGATCTTCTCCTACATTAGCCTTGTTGTGGTAATTAAATGTATTTCATAATTAGTAAATCAGAAAAATATTGTCAATTTTATAGTTGCATTTGGAGTGAGGCAGTAGATAATTGTTACCATTTGCTGTAGTTAATACTAGTCTTAACACCATTCTGCATTTTAACTCTGGAAAAACAGCTAACCTCTGTTATTTTAAAGATTTTTATGTTGGCAGATGTGTTAAGAATTGCAGGTGACACATTGTACTAGTAACTATAAACAAATTTTTAAAGAAAATAATTTTATTTTCAATAAATAGAAGGAATTTTAAAGTTGTAATCTGCCATACTGAATGAAGACATATCAATGAAAATATTTCTTTTCTTGCTAGTTCTCTGCTATGTTTGTTTCTTTCAAAACATTAAATACATATTCCAAAAAAAGTTTCTATGATTTGAAAAACAAAAGCTTCTCAACAGTTTCTCTAAATGTGCCCAATTAATGATACATCTACACTTTAAAAATTTGAATTACTAGAAACAAAGTACTTAAACTTCATGGATATTTTTATATTAATGGGTAAGAGTTATACAAATAATATATAAATATTTTAAAAAATAATATAGATTTTACTTTTCCAGGCCTCATTTTAACTGAATTTCTAAAATTCTATTTCTAAATAGCCATGAGCCAAAGATTTAGCCAGCTTGCAATATCTCTATCTTCAATAATAAAGAGGTTCATTAAGTCTTTTTGCTCTGTTGTACACCACTGTGTATTTTATAAACAGAAATTTAATATAAATACTTCTATTACACATTAAAACCTAATTGCTTTTAAGATTTTGATGATAAAGAGGGTCAAAGAGGAGTAAAAAATACCAATGATTAATGCTTTAGATAATCAAAGAACCCCAATTTCCATTGTGTAGGCTTCTCCCTCCTACAGGAAAACGCAATAAATGTAGCAATGAAAAGTACAACACTTTTGCAAAGTGCACCCAGAATCTTTCTATTTGCTAACTCAGTGCCACCACCCAGATTTTGATATGAATTCTACAAGTTTACTTTTCATCACCAGTTAATATGTTTTGAACTCATACTGAAAATAGAATGCACTTTATTTTTACATGTTGACTCTTCTTGTTGCCTGTGGGAACTTGTTTTCCTTACAAAGAATATAGCTGCAAACAAAGAAGACACGGTATTTTTCTTGCCAAGGATATTTTCCTATACTGAGTGGTTCTTTGACATAGGAAGCTTACTATGACATACCAAATGTGCATGGGAAAGGGTGCAAAAGTCCATCAGGTAAGGTAAAGAATGAGGATGAGAAATTTAGTTATCAGGGGTTTAGTGCAGTCGTTAGGAATGTCTCTTCCTCCCAGACTGTTTTGCCCCGTTCAGTGAATACTGTATTATTCCAACATCCCTTTTCCCAACAGCCATTTAAAATAATAATGAGAAAAAAAATTTAAAGATATTTACAGTAAATGAAATTCTGTCACACATAGAGAGGGTAGGGGGAAGATGCTGATATTTTCCTGAGCCTAGGATATGCTCGTTGAATATGGCACCAAACCTACTTTCTGCAGTGAATTCTTCTTACCAGCAATTGGGACAATTATTTTACTTAAATGGAAAATCTTGTTACCATTCTTCTGCTACCTTAACAGCCAGAAAGCTTTTCCCAATATTACTAATCACACTGGAGGAAGATTATAAACTCCTTTTTATACTGTGGTCTATGGCTGGTTGCCATAGCCCTCCAAAGAAAATTCAGTACTGATGTATCTCAGGACATGTTGGCCTTTGCCCTATGTGAATTCATTCAAATTTAGAATAAAATCCAGCTGTTTAGTTTCTAATCTTGAGTTGCTTCTCGAGAAAATATGAAATCAAAAAACAAATTAAAAATTTGGAGCTCTTCAATTTGCTTGAAAAATAACAAGATAGTCTTAAATAAGTTCCTTTTACTTGCTCTTATATTAGTATTTAGTGTTAAAAATTATGCCAACCAGAATAGCCAGTTAAGAAACAGCAGAAAATTCCCACATGTTTCTTAAAAATAGAGACCTTTAAAAAAATCTCATTAATGACTTTGTAAATTGTACTACCTATAGTTGGTAAGGGTGCAATCAAATAGACACTCACAGTTACTGCTGGAGGTGACATAAACTGCTACCACTTTTCAGAAAAGACAATTTGACAATATACGTAAAAAACCTTAACATGTTTGATCCTTTGATTCAGAAATTCAACTTTTAGAAATTTAGTCTAGTGAAATGTATAATTAAAGAAATGGACAAGCATTTGTGTACAAGGGTGTTCATCAAAGCATTACTTGGAATACAGAAAAACTGGAAAAAAACTAAATATACAATAGCTGAGAATTGGCTACTAAAACAATAGGCTACTCATATAATAGATTATCACACAGCCATAAGAAATATCTCATTTGAAATAAGTATGTACAAGCAAAGGGAAAAAAAAAGGCACTGTTATCTTTCAATGCTGGGTTTCCAGGTGACTTTTACTTTTTTTCCACTAGATTTATTGAGATGTAATTGACACATAACATTGTATAAGTTTAAGTCATCCAACTGACTTGAAACTTTTATAAACTGCAAAATGATTACCACCATATTAGCTACCACCTCCATCCCATCACAGTTACCACTTCTTTTTTTGTGATGGAAACATTTAAGATCTACTCTTTTAGCACTTTTACTTTTTTTACTCCTTTCTGTATTTTCCAGGTGCCCTTCAGTGTAATCTTTTTTTTTTTTTTTTTTTTTTTTTTTTGCGGTACGCAGGCCTCTCACTGTTGTGGCCTCTTCCGTTGCGGAGCACAGGCTCCGGACGCGCAGGCTCAGCGGCCATGGCTCACGGGCCCAGCCGCTCTGCGGCATGTGGGATCTTCCTGGGCCAGGGCACGAACCCGTGTCCCCTGCATCGGCAGGAGGACTCTCAACCACTGCGCCACCAGGGAAGCCCTTCAGTGTAATCTTTACTTTTTAAAAGGACTTTAAAATTCATGTGCTAGTAGTCACATGGAGGGAAAAAATTTTTTTTTAACTACAATTCAGTACAAATGAAATTTAATGCTCTCTTTACTATGATTATAACTTCCAAATATTTGCACCTCTTTCTGCCTCCGATAAATATTAAAATATGTAAGAGCCAAACGAGGTATGTCTTTTCAAGCTCCCTTTTTTCCCAAATGAAATCCCCCCAAATATGACCCCATATTCTCATGAGGCATATCCTCATTTTATTAGGCATGTCCATGTAATTTCTCCTCATAATTACAATTAGTTCTTATGAAGTTTATCTGTGTTTCATCTGCTTCTCTGTGCTGGTAGGGACATAGTCTTCCATCTTAAATTTCACCAGTCTTCTCCCTTCACTTCTTCCCTCTTGCTTCTCCTATGTTCTCAAAAGTGTATGCTATATTCTTCAGGGTCTTCTTTATTCAGAAGGTGCCATACAAAACGGTTACATAACGCAGGCTTCATTCATAGTTATAAAATTACTGATCAGATAGTAACTACAACAATTTCCAAACAACATCATGTAACCAACAACTGCAGTGCGGTGGGTGGAGTGCGGGGGCTACAACCTAACACAATTCATTAAGGGCTCTCAGCTGGTTGACTCTCTGACACTCCAGCAGTCTCTACTCCCCCCCCCCTCTGGGAAGCAGCGTTCCACCTTTCTGGGGCAGAAGTCAGTAATCATATTCTCCATAAGCTTCCCATGAGAAGATAGAAGAGGAGGGAGGTAGAACAGGTTGCCAAACCCACTTAGGCGTTCGCATAGATTAACCTACCAATTAAAAGGCGGGAGGTCACCCAAGCCAACTTTAAAAGCGCTCAGAGTTCTGACGCAAATTAGACCAAGGCAGGCTTTCTCTGACACCCGGGCCATCACGAAAGTTCTTGAGGGCATCTGTTGTGGATTCCCCATCTTTCCTTTCCTCTCTTCCATCTTATATTGTTTTCATTGGCCCTCTCCTCTCCCCAAGTTCTGTGTTTTTCACCCAGCACTAGCACTAGAGGTATTAACCATTGTTGGCCCGTGAATTAAGCCAGTATTTGGCAGCCAGGCCTCTCTTGCGCCCACCAAAGCACCCATGCCTGGGTTCCTTAAAGTGTAAAATTCTAGTGCTGCCAAGTCACCTCTAAAGCACTTCTCAGGGCTACACAGCTAAAGGGAACCTACAACCGACAAGGTGCAGCGGGGGCTCAAGTAGAGGACCCTGGCTGCAACACACCAGAATATAACTCGCAAAAGGGGGAATAGCTAGAAGACGTAAGAATGCTGCGCGGTAGAAAGATGCCCAACCTAAGCAAGCTCAGACGCGCAAGCGCGCGTGGCTCACGGCGCGTCTCCGTGGCCTCACCACAGCGCCTGCGCACAGGATCCCCGGAGCTGCGGGGAGAGGAGAGGAGCAGTCGGGCCTGGCGCTCCTACCGCCTCGGCAACTCCAGCCTGCAAGCTCCGCCTCCTTCAGCTGCTCGCCTTCCCAAACAAGCGGGTGCGTCCCTGGCGCTCTCCGTCCATTGGCCCTTGGCCTTTTCCGTTTCCGCCCAGCCCTCCAGAGTTCACCAATCAGCTTGTGCGTTTGGGTAAGTGGCCACCTCCTAGGCTGTCGCTCCAGGTCCTCTGCCTCCTCCCGCTGCTGCCTCCGCTGCTGCCTCCTCCTTCCCCACCTCCTCCGTCAGGCGGGCGGCTGCGGGGGCCCGAGGGGCGGCGGCGGCGGCAGCGATATGGAGCCGGGGGCCGGCGGCCGAAGCGCTGCTCGCGGGCACGGGGCCAGGCCCCCGAGCATTCCGCCGCCCAGGGAGCAGGAGCGGAAGCTGGAGCAGGAGAAGCTCTCCGGGGTGGTAAAGAGCGTCCACCGGCGGCTCCGCAAGAAGTACCGGGAAGGTAAACAGCGAGCTGAGCGGGGGGAAGGGGAGGCCTCGTCGCCCCCAGCCCCTTGTCAACCGCTCCCCTCCCCCCAAGGGGCCACCATTACAACCTGAAGGAGCTGCACGTCAGCCCCTGCTAGGGCCGCTCTCCCAGGTCCGGACGCCCCCTTCTCGGTCGAGTACTCGGTCGGCGTCAGGCGTGCTCCTCCCGCCCCCTTTTCTTCGAGGGCCCTTCAGGAGAGTTCCAGGCCTGTGGAGGAGCCGAGTGCCCACCTCCCCCATCCCCTGTCCCCAGCCGGGGTGCTGAGATTGTTGTCACCACACACACAAGCACGTAGATCCTCACACAGGAGGTGGAGTTCTCTCGCTGCGAGAGACATGAAGCTAAAACACGAAGGCAGGTAGAATCCATTCGAGAAAGACGAACTGAAAGAAGCCCGAGTTACCCTTCGCTGCCTCGCGCCTGATCAGCCTGTTTGATTTGCTGCCCCGTCAGACCCCCTTCCTAGTACCTAATTCCTGCGGCTTTAGCCCGGGCCGGAGCTTCCTCGCATTGGCTTCCAGGGCTGCGAAGTCAGCAGGCCTTAGAGCTGACTAGACTTCACCTTGTTAAAAGGGGGAGGGGTTCCATCCTTGCCCCCCCCCCCATTCTTCAAATGCTGCACCTTAGGGTTTATTTAGGCGGGAGAGGAAGAGATCTGGGGCAGGTTCTCAAAATACTGTTTAGATTTGACTAATCCGTAACTACCAAGCCTCCTAAGGATACAGACCCCGGTGAAGCCGGCCGTCGCTGGGAACCCCTCTTATGGAAGGTCTTGAGCAAAGGAAGAAGCCATAGTAGCTTTTGCGTGGGCCTGAGGAAGGTTTATAGTTGGGATCTACAGTTATCCTTGGTATTTTAAAATATAGGCTTTTTTACAGAGCTATTTTATAAGAAACTAACAGTGAAAATTCCCACTTTTTTCATGCGCTTATGAGACATTTCTTCTAAAGATCGAAACGAGGGATAACTTTCTTCTGTCTTTAGCTTAATTGCAAACAAAAGTCGGCAGTCTTATACTTAGTTAAGTTAGGATTAGAAGCAAAATTATGACAGTGAAGGAACAGATAGGTAAGATCATGTTACTTTTGAGTTACAAACACTTTTCAATTACTCTGGAAGATTAAAACTAAGTGTCTTTTGTTCTCTTGAGTGTAGGTGATGTGTTTCATTTTTCAAACTTTAAATTCAGAGTTTTTTCCCCTTGGCAACTCAAGCCTCAGTTTTTAAATAGCTGCTTAAATAGTCCTCCTGAAAGCTGGCCTATAGTTATTTTTTACTAGGTAGCAATAGAAAGAGACTTATCGGGCATACTGGGATGTTAAAATTTGTTTTTTAAAAGAATGCTTTAAACCCCAACCCACAATTTATTCAATAAAATGAGTAGTTACCATAGCAATCGTTGCATCATTCTTGATATTCAGAGAGTGCACTTACGTAATGGCATTCAGTGTAGGTTCTTGTGTTGTTTGGAGAAATGAGCAAATAAAACGGACACACTTTAATTTATCATGCTATTTTGCATAAACTTAAGCAAGTACATCTTTTTAAAGAAAAATGGGTAGCATATAATTCAATTTCCATTTTTACCTTTTTATAATTATTATTATTAACTTATTCATAAATGAATAGATTCCACTTAATATACTGCTAATGTGTCATCATGTCTTCAAGAGCTGTTTATATTTGCTTAGTTCTCACATGTTGAAACATGTCTTCAAGCCTGAATATTAACCAAGGGAACACTTGTTCATAACGAGAATTAGTATTTGGAAGTTCTGAGAGCTAGAATAGATACATGTAGTACATAAGTGAATGATCTAGTGTGATTTAGGGCAGGTAAAGCCCTGGCAGTCTGTAAACATATGAATGAGACTGTTCTTTAGGCGTTTTAATGCCCTGAATTCCACCAGTGATCTAGACTTCTCTAGGCTTTACTCTAATGATATACAAAGCCCCATCAGTGAATTAGCAAAGTAAAAGATCCTAAAGAGCATGCCCTTTCTACCTTTATTTCTGACCTGTAGGTCAAATCTTAGTTGTGATTGACAAAAATCCATGAAAAAGCCATCTGTGAAAAAGTCTGATTATGCACATAATAATACCAGAGAAGTAATTTTTAGTGCTTTCCTTTGAGGTCTTAGTATCATTATAATATCATTTGCAAAGTCATCTCTGGTTATAAAATAATAATATAAATGGTGCTTAGGTTCTAGGTCAGGTTACAAAGGCCTATTTGATCAGTAACATGCCTGCACTGTAACACCAATAACTATGGAAACTTTACTCCTTTTATAACAATATTCCTGTCAGAAAATGCAGTGAAAATTCCAGCTTAGAATCTTGGAATGTTAAACTAGAAGGAACTTTAGCATTTATCAGTGATTCCCAAACATGGATAAACAGTAGACTTATATGGGTGCCTTTTAGAAAATTACTCCATTCCACCTCAGAGGTACAGTTTCAGAATCCTTATCAGTGGTGCTTGGAAATTGGTCAGCCAGATTTTGGACTGGTAATCTAAACTACTTCCTTCCTTTTTACACATGAGTGAGCTGAATCCTAAAAATAGTAAAATAACTTGCTTGAAGTTTGGATAGTTTATCATTAGCACAGAACATATTTTATGGGAATAATGTGTTTTTCTTTCCAATTCAAAGCCTAATGGTGTCTCCAAATGTTGTTGGAGTGGTAGGGAAAATGGGAAGCAGGAAGTAGCCCTAGAATTTGTGTTGGGTAAGAGGATGTAAACTGACGGGAATGGGGCAATCCATGGGATAGGTATGGTTCGCTGAGTTAAGGCTATGTGAGGTGTGGGTTTCTTAGGGAGTTATGGGAAAGAGGGAAATAAGTTGGGGTAGAATAAAGAAGGAGGCAAAATATTCACTGGATAGTAAAGACAGGAGTGAGACCTGGATAATGAGTGTAGGGTTGGATAATATAGTTTTCCCTTTCCTTATCTCTGGTAGTGGAATTGAACATGAAGCAGGAATAAGATTGAAAATAAGATTTTTCTGATGTGGTAGAAAAAGGTTTCTCTCCATCCTTCCCAGTCCATTTGTCCAAACCGATGCTTGATGTGGCAGTGAGCAGGCTTGGCGTAGAGGGTAGTGGATAGGATTGTAAAGACTAGCAGGTAAGTTTAATGCACTCTTTTACCACTTTTCCCCTCTCTGCTCCATTTTACTGCCTGTGTCACCACTTAGAGATCCTTTCTCTATTTGTATAAGAGTAAAGTGAGAACTGGAGATAAACGTCAGTGTTCCAGGCAGTGCTGATATCTGAAGTAGTTACCAAAAGGAAATGGTAGGGAAATGTTTAGCAATGGTGATGAGAAGGGGTGTTTCTGGTGTCAACCATTTATAGATAAGGGACAGTCTTTTAGACTGAGTTTATATAAATGGAAATATGCTTGCAGATGTAGGTGTTTTCTATCTTTGCTATACAGAATTTTCAAAATAATGGCCTTGATGTAAGCCAAAAATATTTAAAAATATATCATAGGATTGGAGACAGCTTTTAAATAAGAAACAGCTAGTTTTTCTTTCCAAACAGGGAGTTTGGAGCAGGGAGGCATTGTTTAATCAAATCTGCCTGATAAGTACATATCTAATTGATAACTGAAGTAGAGCCGTGTGTATTTTCAGTTGACTTTGTATGATTTTTTCCATAATCCTAGTCACATAATCTTATTCCTGTAATGATTGTTATTATGCTTGGCATCTCTTTTTAAACTGAAAGTATCCGTGTAAAAACTACAAGAAAATGTAAAGACTACAGCTGTTAGGAATAAAAGTATGATCCCTGTTCCTTAGTTTTGATTTTTTAACTTATCTTGTGAATGTCTTTACTTTAGTAATTTTCATCAACTTAATTAAGTCTCTGAATTTACTTATTCTATATGCCAGAACAGGTTAAATAAGTTTGTCACATAAACCCGTGTAGGTTATCAGACAAAAATAAAAAAATGCACGTTACCCTGTTAACAGTGATATTCTCAAAGTCATGGTTTAATGGGAGACCTTTATTACACTTTTCTACATTTAAAAAAATCAATCTTATTAGTAGCAATGATAATATTATAAAGGTGGTTAGAGTAAGTAAGACAGATTACTGATACTGAAACAGAAAAGGAGAACACAGAGTAGGTTGGTTCTGTAGACTAAGTCTGGAAAACATTGTGTTACAAAGGTTAACAGCTGTGAGCAGCATTTTAAGAGTCAACTACTAAATAGCCTAGTTTAGATGTTTAATTCTTATTGATTATTGAAATTATTCTTCCTTGTTTGAGACAAAGGGTGAGCTAGAATAGCAGTTTAGGATAAGCTGAAAAATACATTTGTGATTGAGTTTTCTTTAGCATACATCTAAAATGAGAATTGTAGGGGGGAAGGAAAAAAACCTTTGAATTAGAAATAATTTTTTTTTTTTTTTTTTTTTTTTTTTTTTTGCGGTATGCGGGCCTCTCACTGTTGTGGCCTCCCCCGTTGCGGAGCACAGGCTCCGGATGCGCAGGCCCAGCGGCCATGGCTCACGGGCCCAGCCGCTCCGCGGCATATGGGATCCTCCCAGACCGGGGCACGAACCCGTATCCCCTGCATCGGCAGGCGGACTCTCAACCACTGCGCCACCAGGGAGGCCCTGAATTAGAAATAATTTTAAACTAAAACCAAAAGGTCTAAAAATGAAAGAATAAAGGTATCGTTAGAGTTTTTCCTGAAACAAAGTTTTGAAATTGTTTTTAAAATTAGGATAACAGACTATGTGTTTCTAATTGAAATTTTCTAATTTTTTTTTCCTTCAGTGGCTTTCAAAACTGTTTCAAAATACTGACCAACTCCATGACCCCAAGGCACTTTTCACAGGTTCTCCTTGTTTTACTTTTTTATCAAGTGAAGTTTTACCCTTTTTTCTTTACATGGGCTTTTCTGATTCTGACATAGAATCTGAAAATGCTGGTTTTTATGGTAGAATCTTTGCTTAATCAACAAAATAAGGTGAAAAGTTTCCACAGAAATGCTTGTTAACTTTGCCGTAGGAGAGTTTGAACTGCCATTCTAGCAGGGGGAAAAAAATGAAAAGAGTTTAATAATTAGTAACACTAAAAGATAAAGGGAACATTGATAAACAGTCAGCTCAGTGAGGTACACATAGTATATTAACTATTTGATTTTGTTATTTCTAGTCATCTTTGTATCTTTTTAGGAATTTTTTGTATTTCAAAAGATACGGTAAAACTAAAAAGTATTGGTATAGATCCTTTGATTGTTTTGTGGGAAAAAATATAACAACAAATGCAGTGGATATTAGCCTTGATTCCACATCAGTATCATCTCTGGAACTTTGTGGAACACAGGCATCTGTATTATTTAAAAGCTCCATAGATTATACAGTGGACAAAAGGCTTGAGGAACACCTAGCTAAAGTACTATAGATTGGAGTAGGAAGGAATCTAGAAGAAAGTAGACCAGCTAGGAGACTCTTACACTACTCTATTTTTTAAAGGTGAATAGTAGCATAAATAACAGTAGTGATCATGAAAATACAGAAAGATAAGTCAAATAGTCAAACATAAGTCAAAGTCAGAGTGAGCAGTTTTAATGAAAGTAAAGGGGAAAAGAGTCAATGATGATGCCAAGATTTCTTGCCTGGAAAAATATAAATAGCCATTTCCATCCAGTTTGGAAATGTCTGTGTTGAGGTGGGAGCAGGGAGAAAAGAGTAGACAGGCAGGTTGGCTTGTCATAGGGATAGTGGTAATGATTTAGTTTGGAATGTATCCCTTGGAAGTGAAGGACTGGAAGCTCTCTCTTGAAGTTGTAGCTTTGAGGGCAGATGAATGACCCAATGGAGTGATGGTAATGTATAACTGAGGACAGATCCTTGGAAGATACCAGTAGTGTCCAGTTTTACATAAGTACTGCCCATTCTACTGTATGCTCCCATGGCACAATTGCCTTGCTTTTATCATAGTTATCACTTACCAGTTCACTTGTCTTTCTCACTGAATTTAGTTACTTGAGTAGGACTCTGCCTTTTATCTTTGTATCCCTAGTACCTAGCACCTTGCCTTGTAGATTTAAGGCACACACACACAAAAGAAAGAAGCTGATGTACATATTTCCTTATAGTTTGAGTCTAATCTTTTTGTATTCATAACTTATAAATTTTAACTTTGGATACAAATTTTTTGTAATGAATTTATGGTCATATCTTTTTAAGTGAGTATATTAGATTAATTTAACCTTTTGAAAATGGTCCAAATTATCATCATTAGTATCATTCCATTTTTTTATTAAAAAAACCTGTAAATAATAGCAAATATAGATTAAAAAGATTTTTGTTCTCAGAAAATGAGAACTAATAAGGATATTGTGTGTGGTATAATGTGTCTCTGTGTGTGTTGGTATTAGAAGATGATAATTTTGTGTATGTGTATATATATTATATACTCTAATTTCACACACAAAATTTTGTGACCCCAATATCAATTGCCTAAATTTTGGAGGTGAAATTTGTACTCGTTGTAAAATCCAAACATCTGAGAACCACTGATCTAAACTGTACTAATTTATTGTGCTTTAAGTGTAGATATATTGATGCTCATTGCAAGGGTTATTTTAGACCCCCATGCCTTTAGAGGGACATCTGAGTATCCCCTATTCTCATTTATACAGAAATTGCTCTACTTATATAGAAATTCCTATTCCCATTTATGTAAAAATTTAAGTCCCAGAAGTTTCTCCGTAAGTCCTTTGCTTACACTAAACAAGAGATCTGTGTGGTGGTACACATTTCGGTAAAGTTGTTTCACAGGGGAATAACAGATACTGATGCCATTATTTCTAACTTCTCTTGATTCTTTTCCATCTCTTGTATAGGATGTGTTCAAAGTTTTACATTTCAGTTAACTGTTTTTATCATAAATATGTTTATAGTAAGAGTGTGCTCCATGCACAGAAGATGCACCATGGGCCAAACTGTGTTTATAAATGTGAACTTTTATCTATGCAGTGTTTTGTTTTTTAATTAAATTTGACTCTTCAGTTTGCCCCAAGTCTCAATTGCTCTGTGTATTATTTCACCAGACTTTTGAGTTTACAGTCTTGCCATAGACCCATGGCTTTAAGCCATGGCTGCACAGTGGATTCATTTGGGGAGCAGTGAAATAAATGACCAGTTCCCACTTCAAACCAATTAAATGAAACTTCTAGGTGATTCCAGTGTGCAGCCAGAGTTGAAATCACTGCCAGAAATCTAACAAATAATGCAGTTGCAGAGACTAAATAACTGCATTTGACTGACAAAAGACCATTTGTTTGTGGCTAGTAGAGTCAGTGTACTTTGCTTTAGTGCAAAGCTTTGTTCATATCTATGGAAGTTCATAAATTAAAAACTCATAAAGAGAGGCAAGGTGGTATAGCGGTTATGAGCGTGCACTTTGGCACTTGACTGCCAGGTTTGATGTGTGCCTTTGAGAAGGTTACTTAATCTCTCTATACTTCAATTTCCTTATCTGTAAAGTAAAATATCTGCCTCAATGGCTTGGTATTAGAATTAAATGAATTAATATTTGTAAAGTACTTAAAACAGTATCTGGCACATAGGAAGCATTGCTTGTGTTAAATACATAACTTTAAAAATTAAAGGTGTATCTGTAGCTACCACCTGGATGCATTAAGGGCATTGAAGATTGAATGGTTTCTGGAATTTCTATCTAGACTGTTCTATAGTGTCTTTCTTCTTCAGTATTAGGATTGCTGTAGTGTTTTTTCTTTTCTTTTCTTTTTTTTCTTGACCCCCTTTGCTTTTTGTATTTCTAACTTTTTATGTGAAAGGTCCAGCCTTTTTTAGCACATTAGAATACTGGGTTTTTCCCTTTATCAGAGAAATGACTAGTCGCAACACGTTAGGTGTAAGATGCAGGTTTTCAGGTGGTTCATTTGTTTGATTCTCAGGAGCTGCTTCAACACCAAACATCTTGGATGTTTTTGTCCCACCTCTATGTGTGTCACTATATCAGATGCTCAAGAATACCGAGAAAGCTGGTCTGTGTGTGGTTTAACTATGTTCGTGAGACAATCTTGTCCTGATCACTTTGTTTTAATGTCTTGGAATGGCTGCTGAACTTGTTTCCACTTGGTCATGAGTTTCTCTGCTTACTTCATATTAGAGAAAATGACCTTTAAATGTTCTTTGAACTTGAATTTGGTAATCTGGTCATCTATTTGGTAATATATCTAAGTAAAAGTGAAAATTTTCTGAATTTCTAAAAGTTTAAGACTTGTTTGTGATACTCAAGGTAACTCCTTGTTTTTGTTTTCAGAGTATTTGATGACCCTCAAATTTAATGAAATACAGTTTTTATTTTGTAACTTTTGCTGTGTTCACAGCACATCATATTTTAAAATGAAATTTATTGAGGTACAATTTATATACAATAAACTACACACAAAGTATATAATTCACTGGGTTTGACAGATGTATACACCCTATATTATTTTACCACAATCAAGACACAGAACATTTCTGTTGCCCCCCAAATTTCCTCGTGCTCCTTTGCAGTCATTCTCTCACTCTACTCTTGGTCCAACTGATCTCTTGTCCCTGTAGATTTGTTTTCATATTTTAGAATTTTATATACATGGAATCATGTGATACCTTCTCCATTGCATTGTACACCATTTAAGGACCACCATAGTGCAATGTTAATCTTTGGTATCGTGATTCACAAGGCTAAACTGACAAGAATGACATGCTATTCTTATCTTAAATTGGCCTCAGATTTACACTTGCTAAATGTCTTATCTTCTGTGCTTTATATTCTGTCTTTTTTTTTTTTTTTTTTTCTTTTTGCGGTATGCGGGCCTCTCACTGTTGTGGCCTCTCCCGTTGCGGAGCACAGGCTCCGGATGCGCAGGCCCAGCGGCCGTGGCTCACGGGCCCAGCCGCTCTGCGGCATATGGGATCCTCCCAGACCGGGGCACGAACCCGTATCCCCTGCATCGGCAGGCGGACTCTCAACCACTGCGCCACAAGGGAGGCCCCTATATTCTGTCTTTTTATACTGAGAGTTAGAATAGAGTTATTGAAAAAATAATATTATTTCTAATGTCCTTCTAAACATCAAATGGTCCCAGCATGTAAAAATGCATGAACCTTAGCACCTCTTATTCATTTATTCATTTACAAGTAATTCTTTATCTATGTAATGTGTTACCAATAATTTCTTCTTAACCTTATAGATTTTTCAAAAAGACCCAAGTACTATAATCAAAGAATTTAATAGATGTGATTGCATTTCCACTTGCAAGTTTGGTGGTTTTTTTTTTTTGACAATAATGTGAAGTGAAAAAAAAAGATAAATTAGCTTAAAACAGTGGAGAGAATCTCCAGAAAATTGACTTTGAACCTATTGGTTTCCTAAATGTCTCGTAACTAATATTTTGAGAACACTGTTTGAAGTATTCAAATTTTACTGCTTATTCATCACTATTATCTATTGACAGTTATGAACTGTAATTTGAATTTTACTCTAGCAGCTATTTAATTTGTAATTTTTGGTGTTTCTTATAATTTTTGAGCACGGTGAAAATTTAAATATTTTGTCCCCCATTAATGGGGCACCATGATTAACTTCTATAGCTTATATAAGTTATAAATCAAAAGTAGTCTTTACCTTTCAATTTATACGTTCTAATGGGAAAAATCACACCTGGTTTTAATAGAAAACTCTTTATATAAACAAGTGACAGAGTACTATAAGGATGGCAAATGCATATAGGGGGAATTGTAAGATGATCAAATGGGAGGCAGGTAAATCCTCTTGAAGAACATGGGAATTCAGTTATGTTTTGAAGGAAAGAAAATTGCTATACCAGATCGCATGAGAGAGGTTAATTCAAAAAGGAAGAATAGTATCCATTCTAAAGAGACAGTTTAGAGATTCCATTGGTTCACCTGAGTTTTGACCTGTAATACAGCTGTTCTTGAGCAACAGTAAATAACTCCTTAACTTATTATACTTGGTTCTTACAAAGACAGCTGCAGTCGAAGTAATAATATCTTAAACTAATCACAAAATTCTTAAAAATGGAACTCTTTTTTTTAAAAACAGCTCTATGATGTATTTATTTTATAACTGGAAGTTCGTACCTTTTGACCCCCTTCACATATTTTGCCCACTCCCCTACCCTCTGCCTTTGGCAACTACCAGTCTGTTCTCTGTATCTATGAGCTTGCTGTTTGGTTTTTTTTTTCCTTCTTAGATTCCATAGAACTTTGTCTTTTTAATCAACTAATGAATGTGCTATTTTTTTTCCTAGTTATTGTCTTTTCATAGGAAGTAACTTATATTTATTCTTTAGTTGTTGCATATGTTTGTGAAGGTGAGTTTAGTCAATAATTATGGTATTATCCTGACAGTAGAACCAAGCTTTAAAATAATTTGGTTCATCCGACTTCCATACTGAATTTGGTTTGGCAACTTTAAGTTGGCATCACTTGTGTTTTGAATTATTAATTTTTTAATTAGTGTTTAAAAAATTTTAAATGTAAAGAGAATATAATGAATAGAAGTCATGTTAATGTGAACTTCATTCTAGAATTTTATGAGGCCATCAGGTGACTTTATCTTTAAGACCTGGCAGAGCTTTAAGTTGATCTTAAAACGATGTATTTGAACAAATGAATACTGATTTCTTCTCTAGATTTATTATTTTAGTCTGACTATAAAATGTTTATTAACGGGCCTCCCTGGTGGCGCAAGTGGTTGAGAGTCCGCCTGCCGATGCAGGGGATACGGGTTCGTGCCCCGGTCTGGGAGGATCCCATATGCCGCGGAGCGGCTGGGCCCGTGAGCCATGGCCGCTGGGCCTGCGTGTCCGGAGCCTGTGCTCCGCAACGGGGGAGGCCACAACAGTGAGAGGCCCGCATACCGCAAAAAGAAAAAAAAAAAAAAAAAAAAAAAATGTTTATTAACTATTAATTTCAAGTTAGGCTGCAGGACATATATATACTTAATTGTGTTTTCTAAATATAATTTTTTAATTGCCCAAATTCTCTGTGTTAGGGCAAAGTCGAATGTATGCATTAATTAGAGATTTTCCTCTCCTTCTCTCCATTCCCTTCTCTTCCCTTCCCTCCTCCCCCCCTTTTCTCTCTCTCTGTCTCTCTTTTTAACTAAGATACATTCATATTTTTATAGGATGCCTGTAAGAAATAAGAAAATAGATGATTAATCACAATGATTTTGAGTCATCACAAATACCAATATATAAAAATCATTATAAAGCTAATTAATTCATTGAGACCTCTAATTGATTGAACTTTTTTTTTTTTTTTTTTTTGTGGTACGAGGGCCTCTCACTGTTGTGGCCTCTCCCGTTGCGGAGCACAGGCTCCAGATGCTCAGGCTCAGTGGTCATGCCTCACGGGCCCAGCCACTCCGCAGCATGTGGGATCCTCCCGGACCGGGGCACGAACCCGTGTCCCCTGCATTGGCAGGCGGACTCTCAACCACTGCGCCACCAGGGAAGCCCTGGAGACTCTTATATGTTAGTGAAAACATTAAATTGAAGTTTGCAATCAGCTTGATAGGCTTACAGACAAAATATGAATCCTTCCTCAAAACTTTAGTAGAGCAGATAGTAAGCCTTAAAACTACATAAAAAATTGAAGTATTTAAAGAGAATTTTGAGTGTGAGAAACTAGAGGTCATCTAAAAAGCTGAAGGGCGATAGGTTTCCACATATATATAAACTCGTCTTTGTATCTCATAACTAGTAGAATAATTCTAGAGTAAATTGAGTTTCACAGTATACAATGTCATAGTAAGGACTCTGAGAATTTATAGTAGATGCCTTTGGCGGCTCACATAGCATACCATTGGTCCTTGGGTGTGGTGGACAAACACTGAGCTCAGAGGCACTTGACCCCGACCGAGTCCCATTTTAAATGTGTGTTGCTTTCTTTTCTACTTTTCACCTTTTCCCAACACTGATGGAGCCCACTGAGGGCATCCCCTTTTTCAGTTCCTAAGTGTAGACTAGAGGTACAGGTTGTTAACAGCCCTCAGTTAATGGGGGACAGTAACTGATAGATAAATGCTCCAGCCTCCCATCCTTTAGGCATACAATTCCAGAGGCTTTCTGTGTGCTTCTGTGTTGCCCACAGCAGCAGGCTCAGTAATGCACCCTTGTATTAGCATTTTCTCCTCCCTTAACTTGTTCTCCTCCTGTTTCATAGGGTTCCCTCCTAAATAGACTACTTGAACCCAGGTCCTTGTCTTAAGTTGTACCTTCTGTAGAATCTAAACTAAGAAGTCTTAAAAAAAGGAAATCTGTTTAAGTATGTTAAACATAGCTTTTCCCAAATATATTTGATCATAGAACTTTTGTTTGAATGACTTCTATTACCAGAAAATGTAGTAAATTTATGTATCTAGGGCTTCCCTGGTGGCGCAGTGGTTGAGAGTCCGCCTGCCGATGCAGGGGACACGGGTTCGTGCCCCGGTCTGGGAAGATTCCACATGCCGCGGAGTGGCTGGGCCCGTGAGCCATGGCCCCTGAGCCTGCGCGTCCGGAGCCTGTGCTCCGCAACGGGAGAGGCCACAACAGTGAGAGGCCCGTGTACCGCAAAAAAAAAAATAAAATAAAATAATAATAAAATAATAATAATAATACTGTACCTTAATGAATCATTGGACATCAAGTCTGATGAGTAAAGTCAGGAATAGTCTTATGAACATCATTGGTTTATTAAGGTATCATTAACCAAAATATTTGCTTTAAAGACTTTACTTCCTGTAGTCCTACTTAGATACTTGATAAATAACTACATCTGAAAGATGTTACTAAAACTGAGGGGTTTTTCTCTGAGAATGTAGAAAAATTTGTTTGCCTGCTTGTTTTCAGTGGACAGTTATTGCCAACCTGCTGTATAACAAATTGAGAGCCCTGTCACTACACAAATGTTAGTGATTAATGAAAATATTATTGTATAAGAACATAACCATGAAAAAAGAGAAAGCTTTTCATCCTTTTGGGGTTTAAAGTCAATATTCAGACCAAGGCTGAGACTGATACATATTCATCTTAACTGAGCAATGTGTGTGTGAGGGCATATTTGTACCCTTATTACTCTTTCTGGTATTGGTCAAACTAGAAGGCTAATAGTTTGGTTTTCAGCTCAGTATGTGCTGGGCTAAGCGCTTAAAATAACCAGTAAAGTTTTTCAAATTTTGAATAGGTAAGTGTTGTTAAATTTGAACTATTATAATTCCTTTTCTGTTAAAAAAAAACCCAACTCTTAAATACTGGAATCTAATTGTCTCATCTGGGGAAAGAACTTGAATATAATTATCATCCCCAAATTTGGTTATTGTGTTTATGTTTTTAAGTTTATTCTGTCACTAAACAATTGCCTATATTTGAACATGTGGCAAGAGAACCTAAATTATGTCTAAGAACATTGATTGAAGCCAACTTGATAATTTTTGTTTACTCTTTTACCTTTACAATTATGTAAATGTTATTTATTTGGCTGTGGCATATTCATACCTTTCTTTATCAACTCACATTGATTTTTCAAATTAAATACGATGACTGATCTAATTAAAAAAGAAAAAAGGTAGTAGCTAGAAGTAATGCTGTGGCCAGATAATATAGTCAGCTTATAATTTTTATTCATCTTATAGACTAAAAACTTTGGAGAGGTTTCCAAGGTAATTTCTCTAGCAATGTTTTTGCACTAGGATTATAATTTTTTAAGTGTAGTATGCCTACAGCAAGTCCAAGTGTATCAATACACAACCATTTAACTTGCATGCTAATTTATGTTGCCATCTCACTTATCAACCCCTTTTAATATAGAAAACTGATAAATTTGTAGAGATCCAAGAAAATAACAGACAAGAAGAAGGATTAAGTGGCTTCTCTGTTGCTGCGAGGTCATATTGCCCAATGGTAGCAGGACAATTAATGTTTGAATGCCCAGCCATACTTGTCCACTACCAGGATGTTTTTGGTTTATAAATTGATAACTTGTATATGTTTACTTATATTTATTAGTTTTATTCAGCTTCACAAATCCATCTGTTTAAAATGGTAAAATTTATTTGGTTATCAAATCATCATGGTTAAAATGATGAATCCATTTGCATAAAGGAACTTCGAAAATTATGAAGTTTAAACTTCATGGAATTTTACTTCATGAGTTTGCTTTTATTCATCTTTAAATAATTGTAGATTATGCTGAAGCTTTTAAGAGCCTGACGTATTTTAAGTCAACTTAATTTAATTTTTTCCTTGTTTTTAGTGGGAGATTTTGATAAGATCTGGCGAGAACATTGTGAGGATGAGGAAACACTTTGTGAATATGCTGTTGCAATGAAAAATTTGGCAGATAATCATTGGGCAAAAACTTGTGAGGGCGAAGGTCGTATTGAATGGTGTTGTAGGTGAGTGTTTTTATGAATTAACATTTTTGGTTTCTAATGTATTATTTAAATTCTTAAGTCTAAGTAATGCTGTATATGATTCATTGTACCAAAAGAGAAATGTTTTAAAACAGATGATGTCTTTTACATAGCTTCTCCCCATTGCCTCACTTTCTCTATGTTTATTTCATTCACCTTTTTTAATCAAAATGTTTTTCTTTGATATAACTTAAATTTCTTTGTTTCAACTTTTTAAACGTATAACTTTAAATACATTTAATATGTTTAATTAAGCATTGGTACATTTAAAATATGAGATTTAGTACTTGACTCATCATTAATAAGTTATAGTATAGAAATTTCTTTAGATAATTATATTTGGATTCAAGTAAAAATGAATACTTTCCATTCTTTAAAGCTGAAAACATCTTAAAAGTTTCCAAATCATGAATTTTTATATGTGATTCAGGGTATTCCAGCACTTATATTGACTTTGGATAATGTTTATTTTCTCATAGCAGAGCTTCTAATTTTAAAAACATCAGAAAATGGAATACTGCTGATCATTTCTCTCAAGTGGTAAAATAATAAGAATGAATTTGTATATTGACTGAATTTAAAAATCAATTCCCAGAAAACAAAACATTATCTTTCTGCTTGGACAATAAGTTTATGGTGACTTTTGGTTTATATTTCATTTCAATTATTTTTTATTCAAAATTTCTGTTTTGATTTCATTTAAAAGTTATGTAATAGTGCCTATTTCATTTATTCAACAAATAATCCAAAGAAAAATATGTATTTTACTTCGTTCTTTTATTTATTCATTTAATAAATAATTTTAAATGATTGTCTACTGTGTACCAGTCACATCATAGGTACTGTGAGTATAGCACTCAACCAAACAGATAAAATCCTTGCTCTCATTGAACTTACATGCTAGTGAGGGTTAGAAGCAAGAAACAATACATAAGTTAAATATACACTAGGTCAGATAATGGTAAGTGCTGTGAGAAAAATAAAGCAAGGAGAAATAAAACAATTTTAAATAGGGTAGACAGAGAAGGCCTCACTAAAGTGATGTGTAAAAGACATGAAGGAAGTAAGAGAGCAAGCCTTAACAAGTCCAGAGGCCTTGAGATAGGAGCTTGCTGGCATGTTTCAGAAACAGCAAGGAGACCAGTGTGGCTAGAACAGAATGAGAAGGGGAGAGTGATAGAAAATAAGATAACAAACAGCTAGTTTTTGTAGGATCTGTGGACCATTGTGAAGACATTGGCCTTTATTCTGCATGAGATGCGAAGTCATTAAATGTTTTAAGAAGAAGTAACAGGATCTTACTAATCTTTTGAAATGTGTCAAGGATTTTTAAGAACTAATTGTAGTAGTGTTAAGATAGACTATAGAAAAGGCAAGGATGTTAGTAAGGAAACCAGTTAGGAAGCTGCTACAGTAATCAAGGCACAAAGTTATAGTGAAACAGTTTTCTTGGAGAAGGAGAGAGTGAATGGACAGATGGTGTGGTAGGATTAATGCTCAAATGAGTATAATGACTTAAGAGAGGAGCAGGGGAGATGATGATGTATACATGGTGGGATTATGATGATATGTAAGAAGTGAGCTGAAAATGTGCGGTAGGTGAGGAACAGTGAAAAGATTGGTATTATCAGTGGATTGTGGAGCCAAAGAATTGTGGAGTTGAGGAACTAAACGAAGGAGCCAGAATAATAAGAAATGAGATGCTTGGGATTAAAATGTTTGGTTTTTTTTTTTTTTGCTTTTTCTAGGAAAAAAATGGTTATAAATGTGACTGTTCTACGGAGTATACATTTCTCCTTCAAGCTAAGAAACGCAAATTGAGGCATACTACTGAGCCAAATATTTCTCTTGTGACACAAAGTAATAATGTAATACAATCAGGAAGTCAGTACCATCGCTATTTAAGACCAACGTTCTTTGCTCTTAGCAGCACTGCTTTTAAATTAGTATTCCAATACATAGGCAAGCTCTCAGACTTTATTTCAAATACCACTTTGATATGTGGTATTCTCATAGGAGCATTTGCTTGTACCTTCCACTTGAATAATGAATATGCCTCATACTTCACTCTTCTTTCTTTTTCCTCAGATTTGTGCTTTTATCATTAGTTTTTGTATCTACATGTGTTCTGAAAGAGGTTATTTTTAGGTCAAACTGCTGAAAAAGAACATTAATAAGAATTTAGGTCAAACTGCTGAAAAATAACAGTGGCAAAATATGGTAAAAAGATTTTACTATGGAAAGTAATCCCAAGAGAAGTTTTATAGTGTCTTTACTTTAAACTTAAAACTAGGTTGGGGAAAAAAGGCTTCAAAGCAATATTGAATTTTGAAATGAGTTATCTGTAGTTCTAACTTGGGTTATATGTATTTCCTTTCCCTGTTGACAATTCTAAGAGAGCAGTGTCACTCTGAAAAGCTAAAATCAGCTTTAAAAGGGGTTTGACAAAAGTTCGCTTCCAGTAGTTATACTTAAAACTTTAGAGGAATTTGATATGTGAAATAAGTCTTACTGACATTACCTTGCTGAGATTTTGTTGACTGTTTAGCTTGAAGAATTATACATAAGATTTCCTTCTAAAAATTAGTAAAATTTTATTTGTAATATGAAGTATTTAAATTAGAAACAAAACCCAATATAAAGTTATAGTTGCATGTTTAATAAAAGAATTTGCCTTTTCTAACTCTCCACACAGAGGAACATATAAACACACCATTTCCTGAACCATTTGAAAGTAAATTGCAGATGACATGACATTTCATCTCCATCTCCTACATAACCACAATACTATAAACACATTAAGACAATTAACAGTAATTTCCTAAAATATCTAGTTCATAAAATTACGATTTTTGTTATTGTCCCCATAACATGCTTTATAATTTTTTTCCCCTAAATCAAGTCTTATGCTTTGGTGGTTAAATTTTTTAGGTTATTGTTTTTTTTTCCCTAACATTGCATTGTTTTTAGAGAAATGTCAGTTGATTTGTAAAATATACCACATTCTGTATTTTGTGATTGTTGGTTCGAGGTGATTAGTAGCATTGTTCAAATATTCTATATATCCTTACTGATTCTTCTTTTTGGCCTTCTATCAGTTACCAAAAGAGATGTTTCCATTTTACTTAATTTTTCTATAATAATTTGGCTCTTCTTTAAAGATTTCATTTTTCTGTTGAAGTTCTCCATATTTTCATCTATTCAGTTAATATTTTTCTCTATTAAAAAATTTATAATAGTTATTTTATGTCCTTGTCAGCTTATTCCAACATAAAATTAATCTGTGGTTCTGTTTCTTTTGGCTGCTTTTTCTTTTGGTTATGGATCATTTTTTTCTGCTTCATTGTATGTCTGGTAATTTTTAAAAATACACTGGGTTGGCCAAAAAAGTTTGTTCGGGTTTTTCCATAACAGCATACAGAAAAACCCGAACGAACTTTTTGGCCAACCCATATATACTGACATTATGTTTAGAAGAGACTGGGGTGAATATTATTTTCCCAGAGAGGGCATGGTTTTTTCTCTGATAGGCAGCTGGGATGAGAGATTGAACACTTTGATCTAATCAGGAGTTAGGCTGGGTTGAAGCTGGATTACCACTTTAGATAGTTTCAGTTCACATCTGGCTTCAAATGCCTTGAGAGTGAGTCCTGTTCTGTGTATATTACAGGTACCAACCTGTAGCAGGACTCTGGGACCTAAGCCCATGGAAGAGTGCAGAGAATTTTCTTTGCTTTTTTAATCCCACTCCAAGTCTCCAGTGCTCCCCCCTCCCCAACCTTTTTCTTACTTGGAAAAAGACCGATGGGGGAAGGCAGGAGAATGGGGAGAACAATCTCTGCATTTGGGTTTCTTAAAGTTTCCAGTGTGTCACTCCATTCTAAGCAGCCATTGAAAGCTCTGCTGCTTTTCCTTTAACCGAACAAAATTCCTCTACCTTGGAAGGCTTGATCCTTCACTCATGCTCCTTTTCAGCAAATGCACAAAGTGCCTGTGATCCCTTCCATTAGACCTCTTTGCATACTCAATTCTCTTGATTTCTTTTTAATACATTATTTTTTAGATTGTGTAGGTTTTTTCTTTTTTCCTAGTTATAGCACAACCAGGGGTCTGTTGTGATTATCTGTATCCTAATCCAAAACTAGCTTTGTGTCTTTGTTTTGGATTTATTTGATTGTTTTATCATGGTGCCATTTAACTACTTCATCAGTCTCCTTTATTTCTTATAAACTGAACGTTGAGTCTAAAGTGTTGACTCAGGTCCCAGATTTTTGCCAAAATATTTATTAGGTGAATCTGCATACTTCACATTGCATCATGTTAGCAACTTCTTATTGTCAGGTTATTCCACTATTAGAGATGATCAATTTTGCCATTTGGTTAAGGTGGTAACTACTAGATCCTTCCATTGTAAACTTATGTTTTCCTTTTGTAATTAGCAAGTCATACGTAGAGTGATATTTTTGGCTTGTGGATCAATCCTGTCTCCCAACAATCTTTCAACTAATAGGTTTACTCCATTTATTAAATAAATTTGGGGTGGTAAAATGATTTTTTTAATTGTATCATTCCTTGCATTTATTAGCGGTCATTCTTCTGTAAATAAAAACTTTCCCTTATGAACAGGGAATGATTACATGTTTTCTGGAAAGGTTAGGTAAAAGTAAACATATACATGTAATTCTTTCTGTTTAATTAGCAATTTTTAGAGTAAGGAGTTGGTGTAATAGTCATTTCCAATTGTGACAAGTGAGTTGTGGTTTTGTAGTTTTTGTTTGTTTGGTTGGTTTTGTTTTGGTGGGTTTTGTCTGTTTGTTTTTGGAATATCACTGTAGTCTCTTGGATTCACTTTTTCCCATCAGTCTTTGATTTGTGTTTGAGTGTGTGTTTGTGTTCAAATTAATCTGTATTTAGCCAGTGGGAGCCTCTTCAAAGCTGGCTTCTTGGTTCTGACATCACCTTTGAGCACTTCTTGCTCTCTACTACAAGATAAGCTTTACCTTCCCAGTCAAGACCTATAATCAAGGAGCCTTAGTTTCTTGTAGTGAGAAATAGAAATTAAGATCTGGGCACTAGATATGCTTCTGGGGTGTCCTTTCTTCTAGAATTTTTCACTGAACAGAAATATTATATAGTCTTAAATTCATGATTGATATTTGCTATTCAAATGTAACATTACAGGTTTTTTGCCTAACTTCTTTGTTTTATATTTGTATAGTATCTCTTCTGTTACTCTGAAGGACTTAGTTTGGAATAACATCAACATATTTGCTTTGTTCTATAGTTCACATAAAATGGTTTCAAAATTACAGTACCAATTCTACTTCTAACAATAAACTGAGTGAAGTTTAAGATTTCTTCGCAGTTAGTTCTTTCGTCTTTAGAACATATCTCATTAAGGGTCAGAATACTGTGTTTAAAAGTTACTTGAAACAATTCTTTTGTGTATGGTTATGTTACCAATTTACTATGCAGTTTGTTTCACTTTACTTTGTTTTATGGTTTTTTTTCTTATTTTCTTTTAATCTGGGGGAATATAAGGCATTTACATGGTTCAAAAGTCAAAACTTTACAAAAAGGTATACTCAAAATAGGCTCCCTTCCATTTTCTTCATTTGTTTCTTGTTTCTCCTCTTTGCAGAAATAAGCAAACTCATACAATGTATATACATGTATCCACCCTGTCTTATCTCTTCAAGTGGTACATGTCATATACTCTCTTTTGTACATTTCATTTTTACTTAATATTATGTCATGGAGATCATTCTATTTGATATTGTATTAATCAGGGTTCTCCAGAGAATTGGCTCATGTGTTTGTGAAGGCTGACAAGTCCCAAGATCTGCAGGATGAGTTGACACGCCAGAGACCCAGGAGATCCAAACCAATGGTGTAATTCCTATCCTGAGGCCAGCAGGCTCGAGACCCAGGAAGAGCTGCTGTTTCAGTTTGAGTCCAAGGCAGGAAAAATTCAGTGTTCCAGTTCAAAGGCAGTCAGGCAAGAAGAATCTCTCATACTCTGGGGAGGGTCTGCTTTTTTGTTTTATGCAGACCTTCAAGTGATGGGATACAGCCTACCCTCATTAAGGAGGACAATCTGCTTTACTCAGTCTACCCATTTAAATATTAGTCTCATCCAGAAATATCCTGACAGAAATACCCAGAATGTTTGACCAGATATTTAGGCACCCCGGAGCCCAGTCAAGTTGACACATAAATTGACCATCACAAGTATATAGATGTCTTCCTCATTTTGTCAAGTTACATACAAGCTTTTTCTGTTACAAATAGTGCTGTAATGAATAACCTTGTGCGTATTCATTTTGTATTTTTGGCATTGTATCTTTGTAGATTTGTAGATGTGGAATTGCAGAGTAAAAGAGTAAATGCATATGTGATTTTGTTGGATATTGCCACATCACCCTCCATAGAGGTTATATCATTTAATTCCACCAGCAAAAATGACAATACCTGTTTTTCCAAAATCTTACCAACAGAGTATGTTGCCTACCTGTTGAATTTTTGCCAGTCTGATAGATGGGAATTGATATCTCTGTGTGATTTTAATTTACGTGTCTCTTATGAATGATGTTGAGTACGTTTTCATATACTTAGGAAATATTTGCCTTTTTTTCCTGTGAATTATGTGTTTGTGTTTTTGATGCTTTTTTTCCTAACGGTTTTTGGTCCCTTTTTTCTTGATTTTTTTTTAGAGCTCTTTATATAATTTAGAGATATGTGCCCTTTTTCTTTGAGTTTGTATCTTTTGTCATGCAAGTTTTTGTTTTGCCATGCAGAAGGTTTTTGTTTTCACATAATCAGATATATCTGTCTCTTCTTTTATTGCTTCCAGATTCCAGTTGTCTTAGAAAAGCTTTTCTGATTCCCAGACTGTAAGAATTCCTATTAGAAATTCACTCATGTTTTCTTGTAGTACTTTTATGGTAATCATTTTTTTTTTTTTACATTTAGACCTCTGACCTCTTTGGAATTCATTCCAGTGTTTGTTGCAAAGTATAGATCTAACCCCCCCCAATAGTTATTTATTTCTCCAACATCATTTATGAAAATGTCTACCTTTTCTACAGTGATTTGACATATACCTACGTGATATACCAAGTTTCCCCACATAATTGATTCTGTTTTAGGACTTCCTGTAATGATTCCTTGTCTATATCATTTAATCCATGGTATTCTATAACATTCTTCCCCCTCCCCACCACCATTCTTCTTTCTCAGGATTTTCTTGGTTATTCTTGTTTGTTTTTTTTTTTTTTTTTCACCATATGTACTTTAGAATCAACTGGTCTAACTACATTTTTTAGTTTGTATTTTTAATGGGATTACATTAAATTTTTTAATAACTGGAAAAAAGTGGACTTCTTATAATGTTGAGTCATTGTATCCATGAAAAAGTTATATATCCTTCCATTTGTTCTAGTCCACTTTTGAATTTTCAGTAGTGTTTTAAGGTTTTCTGTATAGTGATTATGCACATTTCTTATTATGTTGATTCCTAGGTACTTTATCATTTGTTGCTATTATAAATGAAATCTTTCCTTCAGTTGTATATCCTAACAGGCTATTGTTTGTATACATGTGGAGGCTTTTGATTTTTGTATGTTTTACATCCTGTTTTACTGAATTCTCTTACTGTTTGTATTACTTTGTGATTGATTCTTTTGGATTCTCTAGGTATATTATCATATCTGTGTATACATAGAGTTTTATTTCTTTCTCTCCAATTCATTGACTAATTATTTTTCTCTTGTCTATTACCTTAGCTATGTTTTACTCATTCAGTGATGTGTTTGGTATGTCCCCATTATGTAAGTTGCTGGCTTTTTGGGCTGATATATAGATACAATTTACCTGTTTGGAAGTATTCACCAAGCTCTGATTGATTGATTGATTTTATTAGGAATAGCTGTTGGATATTGTTGAATGTCCTTTCAGCATCTATGGAAATGAATAAGTTTTCTCCTTGATTTGTGAATATAGTGAATTATATAGAAGGATTTTTTATATTGAATAATCCTCATATTCCTGAGATACATACTCCTTGGTCATGTTTGATTCTGTTTGTTAAAATTTTATTTCATATTTTACATTGATATTTATTTTTGTATTTTATATTTCTGTATTTTTTGTAGACATTCTCACACCTAATTATCATTGTATTTGCTCCATAAAAAAATGACTTTAGAAAATTTTCCTTTGTTTATATGGTCTAGAACTGTTGAAACAGTTTTGGCGTTGCCTAATTTGTACTTGTGTGTTTTATTTATAGAGGTGACTGAGTGATGGCATGGAGAGGTCATTGCCATTGAAAGAATTTATTACTTACATGTCCTGAGAGAAGTGGGTATGCCACGTCACACAGGGAAGCACCACATTTGGTCAGGAGGCAGAAGCAGGAGTGAAGGGAAAAAATAGACCTGATCCTTTATAGGGTTTACATGGGAAAGGCAAAGCAGGGTAAACAGTATAGGACTGGCTAGTTTGAATAATTTTGGTGGGCTTTGGAACATAGGAGCTGTCCCTAACTGTCTGGTACCTGGACCTGGGTTAATCTAGGGTATGGGAAACATGGACTTGTGTGAGAGTTAAAGGAAATGGTTGGGTTGCACATGAGAGGCACGCTCCCAAGTAAGTTGTTTATTATCTTTAGAATTAGCTAGCCTTGGGAGAGGCAGTTTCTCCCTGGGTCTGTAAGGCCCTCCCAGATATCAGAACATCCTAAGTTACAGAAAATTAAAAGCTTCATAAATACAGGGGTTATCTGGTTTTTGAAGCCTTGGTAGAATTCCTCAGTGGATACTGATGCTTTTTGGTGAAGCAAGTCTTTGATAACTTTCTCTTATTTCATCTATGAATTTTGGTTTTGTTTAAATTTTGCAATTTAACTGCAAAATTAACTGCAGTTTATTAATTCTACCAGTAATCAAGAGTCAAGTTTAATAAATTTTCATATATTCCTATATCCTATATTTAATATACTTACCTAGAAAAATTATCTGTTTCATCTAAGTTTTCAGCTTTATTTGTATAAAGTTATGTAAATTAAAGAACCAGTTTATGTATTTATTTGTTGGTTCTGTTTTTTCCTAACATTAATATCTTAGTCCCTTTTTTTTGTTTGTTTACTTTTTTCTCCTAATCCTTTGAGTTGGATATTTATTTTATTTATTTTGATTCTTTCATTTGTATTGATATAAATATTAAAGGTCTGAATTTTCCTCAGGTCACTATTTTAGTGCATTTCTTAGATTCTGACTTGTGGTGGTTTTGTTATTGTTTTTTAGAAGTTCTGTGATTTTTATTAGTACTTTGACTCCAGAGTTATTTAATTTTTAAAAAAATTTGCAGGTGAAATGAATTTTTTGTTTTATTTTGTTATTAGTTCTAGCCTTATTGCATTGAGATTGGATGATTTTGTCTGTATTATTTTTCCTATGGCTCTTACTGTGGTTTTATTTGTGACCTAATACATGTATATGGTAATTTTTGTGAATATTCCATGTGCACTTGAAAAAGAATAGAGTGAAGTTTGTTATGCAGTGATAAGATAAACCTTATTATGTTTTTAGAGCTTCTGCAACCTTACTTACTGTTCATTTACTTGATTGAGAGTGGTGTGTTAAAGTTCCCTGTTTTTAGTTTTGCCTGTTTCTCCATGCATCTCATGGAGTTTCTGCTTTGTGAGATGGCTGCTATGATACATAGTACATGGCTTCACTGGGAATTGTGGTCTTCAGCATGATAAAGTATCCTTTTTTAATTCATTTAATGCTTTTTATTCTCTACCAGCCTCTTCTTCAACATTTCCCAGTCATCATAGATGAAGTTCATGCTTTAATAATCTTGCAACTGTGATATTCTATGAGTTCTTACATACCAAAAGCTATTTTTCTATATTTTTGTTACAAGATGCATAACTTGGCTAGATATAAAATCCTTGACTCACACTTTCTTTCTTTCAGTTTTGAAAAAAAAAAATGTTGCTCTATTTTAGTCTCATTTTGTAGCGTTTCCCCCTTTTCTCCCCACCCCACCCCCCTCGCCTTTTCCCTTCACTCTCTATTGAACCATTTGAAAGTCAGTTGCAGAAATCACAAGATTTTTGCTCCTGAATCCTTCAGTGTGTATCATTGCACTTAGTTGTTATCCCTCTTTGGTCTTCTTTAATTGAGGAAAATTCTCGGTCTTTTATGACATGGACATTTTGTAAAGTCAAAGTTTTACAGACTGTCTCTCAGTTTGGATTTGTATAGTTGTTTCTTTGTGATTAGGTTCAAGTTAAGCATATTATTAGCAAGAATATCACATAGGTTATATTGTATCCTTCTCAGGGTACTACATCAAGAGGCACATGATCTATTCTGTGTTCTTTTTTTTTTTTCTTTCAAATAGTCATTATTATTTTAGAGCAGTTTTAGGTTTACAGCAAAATTAAGCAGAAAATACAGGTAGTTCCCATACACCCTGACCCCACACATGGGCAGTCACATCACAGTCAACATCCATCTATAGTGCTACCTTTGTTACAGTTGATGAACCCACACTGACACATCATTAGAATCCAAAGTCCATAGTTTACATTAGGGTTCACTTTTGGTATTATATATTTATGGGTTTTGACAAATATATAATGACAAGTATCCACCATTATAGTATCATACAGAACAGTTTCACTGCTCTAAAAATCCTCTGTGCTCCAACTGTTAATTCCTTCTCCTCCCAACTTCCCCCTGCACCCAGCAACCACTGACTTTTTTACTGTCTCCATAGTTCTGCCTTTTCTAGAATGTATGTAGGTGGAATTACGGTATTTAACCTTTTCATATTGACATCTTTCACTTAATAATGTGCATTTAAGGTTCCACCATGTCTTTCTTGGCTTGATAGCTTATTTCTTTTTAGTGGTGAATAATATTCCATCATCTAGATGGACCAAAGCTTGTTTATCCTTTCAGCTACTGAAAGATATCTTGGTTGCTTCCACATTTTGGCAGTTATGAACAAAACTGCTGTAGAGACTTCCCTGGTGGTCCAGTGATAAAGAATCCACCTTACAATGCAGGGGACACAGATTCGATCCCTGGTCAGGGAACTAAGATCCCACATGCCACGGGGCAACTAAACCTGTGCACCACAACTATTGAGCTCAAGTGCCTCAACTAGAGAGCCTGCGTGCCACAAACAACAGAGCCCATGCTTTCTGGAGCCCGTGAGCCACAACTAGAGTGAGAAAACCCAAATGCCACAACTAGGGAGAAGCCTGTGTGGCACAATGAAAGATCCCACATGCCTCAATGAAGATCCTGTGTGCCACAACTAAGACCCGAAGCAGTCAAAAATAAATTAAATAAATAAATAAATCTTAAAAAAAAAAAAAAACTGTTGTAAACATCCATGTGCAGGTTGTTGTGTGGAAGTAAGTGTTCAACTCTTTTTGGAAATACCATGAAACTTGATTGCTAGATTGTACGGGAAGAGTATATTTAGTTTTGTGGGAAATTACCTAACTGTCTTCCAAAGTGACTCTACCATTTTGCATTCCCACTAGCAGTGAATGAGAGTTCTTGTTGCTCCACATCTTCACCAGTGTTTGGTGGTGTTAGTGTTCTGGTTTTCAGTCATTCTAATAATGTGTAGTAGTATCTCATTGCTATTTTAATTTGCATTTTCCCAATGACGTGATATGGAGCATCTTTTTCTTATGCTTATTTGATATCTGTACCTTCTTCAGTGAGGTGTCTGTTGGGTCTTTTGCCCATTTTTTAATCAGGTTGTTTGTTTTCGTAATGTTGAGTTTCAAGGATCCTTCATATATTTTGGATAACAGTCTTTTATCAGATATATCTTTTGAAAATATTTTCTCCTAGTCTATGGCTTGTTTTCTCATTCTATTGACATTGTCTTTTGCACAGCAGAAGTTTTTTATTTTAATTAAGTCTAGCTTCTCAATTTTTTCTTTTAAGGATTGTGACTTAGATGTGGCAATGACTTTTTAGATATAACACCCAAGGTCATCTAGATTTTCTCTTAAAAATTTATAAAACTCTCTTAAGAGTTTTAGAGTTTTGTGTTTTACATTTAGGTCTGTGATCCATTTGGAGTTAATTTTTGTGAAGAGTGTAATGTCTGTGTCAGGGTTCATTTTTTGGCATGTCGATATCCAGTTGTTCCAGCACTATTTGTTGAAAAGACTGTCTTTACTCCACTGTATTACTCCACTGCTCCTTTGTCAAAGATCAGTTGAATGGGCCTCCCTGGTGGTGCAGTGGTTGAGAGTCCGCCTGCCGATGCAGGGGATACGGGTTCGTGCCCCGGTCTGGGAGGATCCCATATGCCGCGGAGCGGCTGGGCCCGTGAGCCATGGCCGCTGGGCCTGCGCATCCGGAGCCTGTGCTCCGCAACGGGAGAGGCCACAACAGTGAGAGGCCCGCATACCGCAAAAAGAAAAAAAAAAAAAAAAAAAAAAAAGATCAGTTGAATGTATTTACATAGATCTATATCTGGGCTCTCTCTTCTGTTCCATTGATCTATTTGTGTATTGTTCTGCCTACAACATACTGTCCTTGATTAATAATATAATAGTATAGTTATAGCTTTATATTAAGTCTTGAAATCAGATGGTGTCAGTCCTCCAACTTTGTTCATCTCCCTCAATATTGTGTTGGCTATTCTGGGTCCTTTGCTTATCCATGTAAACTTTAGAATCCATTTGTTTTATCTATAAGATATTTTGCTGTGCTTTTGATTGGGATTGTGTTGAATGTATAAATCAATTTGGGAAGAGCTAACATAGTGACAGTATTGAGTCTTCCTATTCATATTCATGGAATATCAATTTATGTAGTTCTTCTTTTTTTTTTTTCTCTCTTTTTTTTTTGGTATGCGGGCCTCTCACTGCTGTGGCCTCTCCCGTTGCGGAGCACAGGCTCCGGACGCGCAGGCTCAGCGGCCATGGCTCACGGGCCCAGCCGCTCCGTGGCATGTGGGATCTTCCTGGACCAGGTCACGAACCCGTGTCCCCTGCATCGGCAGGCGGACTGCCAACCACTGTGCCACCAGGGAAGCCCCTATATAGTTCTTCTTTATCCTCAGTTTTCTATTTAATTTCAAATTTGAAATGTTTTTCATATCTGCATTGCTTAATTATGTATAATTGAAGTGTTATGTTACAATTTTCTTCTCTTTTATAGCTGTTATTTTCTGTGTTTTTGAGAATTTTCATCCACTGAAAAGTTTTGATATCTTTCTCTTCCCTTCTAATAGAAACTTGTATGATTGCTGGATTCATTGGACATTTCTTTTATGTGTTTTGTCTTTTATGTTGGACTGTCTCTAGAGGTATAGGTAGAGGTTTGGGCGCTTGCTTTGTTTCTTAATTCCAAAGATCCTTGCTTGATTGCTACAGATATGAAAGTGGAGTTCCTTTAATAAATATTGTCCTCTTTTGGCTGATTTATGAATTTTTAATAGGTTTAACTTATGTCAATATGCTCTTTATTCTTAATTGCTTCATTCTTTCCCTTTATCAACACATCTCCAGAGATACCCCCTTTTTTCAAGGTGCTTCCTTTCTCCCTCAGAAATAATATCTTTACGGAGCTCTCACCTTTGGTGACAGCCCTTCCCATATACTTTCCAAACTTTTTCCTTTTGGTCTTCCTGTGCCTAATGCTTTGTTTCACTACGTCACATAAGTCTTAAGATCTCTCCATTCAGAGTTGGACTCTCTCTGTGGTGAACCTTAGCTGGTATTATCGATTTTTCTGTGCCACCTGTAAGACCCCATCATACCTTCCTCTCTTACACAGTCCTCATCTGACTCTGTACTTTGGGTAGCTCCAAAGCCAACTCAGTTGGCCTCAGATTTTTATTTCCCCAATTACATGTAAAATAAGGTGCTATTCCTGTTTCCTAGTTATGCCATAGGTGTGAACTGTGTGTGCTTTTATTTGCTCTTCCTAATGATTTGTATATTTTTTGGAAGTTTTGTAGGGAGATTGGGGTTTAGATGGTGGTTATTATCCTATGAGTATCTGGAATTCTAGCCCTTTAAGTATTTTGCAGTCAAGTCTCTAGGTAACATTGAGATTGAACCACATAAAATTGCAATTTTTGTGGGTCGAGAACTACTGAATATCAGCAGCTCTTTGTGGTTCCACCTGACAGAAACGTAAGCAATCTCTTTACCCTTGTGTTTCATGCCTTAGTGAAATATTATATGATAAAGGTATTATTTTTAGTATTAATTCCAAGGTGATTCAGGCTATATTTTTCAATCAACCTTACTGAGGTTTAATTAATATTCAATAAAATATACCCATTCTAGTGTACAGTTCAGTGAGTAATGACAGTTGTTTACACTTGTGTAACCATCACCACTGTCTAGATACAGAACTTTTCCACGACTCTAAAAAGCTCTAGTGTATACCTCTGTAGTCAGCCCACCCCCCACTCCAAGAAACCACTAAACCATTTCTGTCATTAGATTAGATTTCTAAAAAAGGCCACATTCCTAAATAGGCCTGTCAGTCTTGCATGATCTGAAGTTTGCTTACCTCTCCAGTGTCATGTGTCTATCATTCCTCTCTATATATGTGTTGGCCTTAGGGGCTTTTCACTTATGAGTCCATCCATCCATTTTCTGCCTGGCAGTTTAAATTTCACATGCCTTGAACTGATGTCTATCTCTGCGGGATCCATGATGCTTTTCTCTTCCATGCCTTTGCTCATGCTGTTCTCTCTGCCAGGAAAGCACTTTCCTTCTTAACTAACATTCTTCCTAGCCTGACTTATTCCTACTTATCTTCCTAAAATCAGCTTATACTATTGATTTTAGATTGGGCGTTAGGTATTTATCAATTTTATTTTCTTTACTATTGGGTTGGCCAAAAATTTCTTTTGGAAACCGAAACAAACTTTTTGGCCAACCCAATATATAATTATTTGTCTCCTTCACTAGTCTGAGCTCCTTGAGGGCAGCAATGCCTTCTTCAATTTGTTTTTCCATCACCTATGTGCCTGGCACATGATAGGTACTTAATAAATTTGATTAATGATAAATGAGTTTCAACTCCTGTATATAATTTGAGTTAAAATTAAATCTCCATAGGATAAGTTAAAGAAGTCTTTAATAGATACTTAGACAAACTGAAATTGAACTAATAGCATCCTTTAATTGTGAGGAGAAATGGGCATTGTTTCGTTAGACACCATAGTTCTACTTGCTGAAATCAGTTTTAAATTAATTTTTCAGTTCTTCTCTAGCCATGTGTTTTTGAAACTGCACCAAGCAGTGTCTATGGAGAAAAATAGTCTAGCTTGTTCAGAGTATGAGCTATATGGAATAATAATGTAGTTTAAGAATCTAAAAAGAAAGAAAATTTGTTTAGTTTCCATCTACATTCACTTTAAGCTTTGATAAGTATATCAGTTAATTGTCTAAGTATGTATCTCCTGTCATATTGTAAGCTCAAGGGCCAGAGGCAGATCATACCAGTCTTTCTTCCTTTAAGTTTCTTTTTTTTTTTTTTTGCGGTACGCGGGCCTCTCACTGTTGTGGCCTCTCCCGTTGCGGAGCTCAGGCTCCGGACGCCCAGGCTCAGCGGCCATGGCTCACGGGCCCAGCCACTCCGCGGCATGTGGGATCTTCCCGGACCGGGGCATGAACCCGTGTCCCCTGCATCGGCAGGCGGACTCTCAACCACTACGCCACCAGGGAAGCCCTCCTTTAAGTTTCTTGTCTTTAATAGATAGTAAGTGTTTTGAGTTGATTCTGTGGTTCATGTTTATTGTCCTGTTACATACCCAGGCACGGTACCCTACTATTTTCACCCTAAAATTGTATTAGGTATGAAGAAAATTGTTTAATCTTAATGCCAGTCATCAGTTTATGATTATGGATAACAACCTGATATGGGCTAAACTAAATGAGTTTGAAATAATACATCTTGAAAAATCTGCATTTTAATATCCATTTATATTATAAGAATTGGGACAAACAATAGTGGTCTCTTGATGGACAGGAATAATTTCCAAGCGTTATAAAAATCACTGTTATGTTCAAACCTTTGTTCTCTCTGAATGTATACCTTTATAATATGATACCATTTTTACCTTAACCAGATTTTTATGCTTTTCTCTCAGAGCAAATAGCATGATTCTTATTATGTTGGCAACCTGATTTTGTGACTTTTTTTTTAACAGCAATTAGATATAGTTTAATAGAGCTTCTCTTTTGTGTGATAACTATACATATATATATATAATTTTTTATTGGTATAGTTGTTTTACAATGTTGTGGTAGTTTCTACTGTACACTGAAGTGAATCAGCCATATGTATACATATATCTTGCTTTTTTGGATTTCCTTCCCATTTAGGTCAACACAGAACACTAAGTAGAGTTCCCTGTGCTATACAGCAGGTTCTCATTAGTTATCTATTTTATACATATTAGTGTATATATGTGTGACTTTGTTTTTATAAACCAGGAGGGATCTGAAAAACGACTGTCTACTACCAGCAGAGCTGGCTCAGAGTTAACTGTGACTACTATTCTTTTTGGATTCTGTCACTGAATAACAGAGTTATCTAAGCTTTTCTGGAGGAACTTATGTTTTAGCTAAGAATAAAGTTCAGCAAAACATATAGGCACATTGTACTTCTGAAAAAACACTTTTAAACATAATCTATGATCATGCTTTGTTGTATGGTAATTTTAAAAATTTGAAAATGCTACAGGTGCTCAAACTTACCTCTATGTGACATTTTAAAAATAGGACACTATAATTTGAAAATTTCCCATTTTGATTAATAAAGGTTAATATTTTCCCATTTTATTTTATAGTTATACCTATTGTTTTAAAATATAACTTTATTTTGCCTTGTAGTGTATGCAGAGAATATTTCCAAAATGGTGGGAAGAGAAAAGCACTTGAAAAAGATGAAAAAAGAGCTGTACTCGCCACTAAGACCACTCCAGCCTTAAATACGCATGAATCTTCTAAACTTGAAGGTCATTTAACCAACCTCAGCTTTACAAACCCTGAATTTATAACTGAGTAAGTACACTTTTCTACTTAGATTATTAACATTATCCTGGATAGCTGTGTTAATAATGTAAAATAGTGTAATGGTTTACACCAAGTAGTGAGCATTTTGCTTGCTTCTCTGGTAGTATGTAAGTCTGAGAAATATTAATTTGTAATATTATTAGGTAGGAAAGGAGCATAAAATTTTAGGGGATATCTGGGAAACTAGTAGTTCCATAACATCGATTGTTCTCACTAAAAATGAGAAAGAATCATTCATTAAATGTTACATTTTATGGTAATACAAAGAATCAAAACAGTGAAATCCAATTAAATTAAATTTAAAGTGGCTATCCACTGACAAATCACAAATAAGGAATTAATGGAAGATTATTAATAGAACCAATTCCCATTATTGTATTTTCAATATAAAAATCTGCCTGCTGGTAATATATATATATGCATATAGGCATAAATTTTATTTAATAAGTACATGAGTATTTTCCCAGTTTTATTGAGGCATAATTGACATGTAACACTGTTTAACACATACAACAAAGTGATTTAATATATGTATATATTGTGAAATGATTACCACAGTAAGTTTAGTTAACCATCCCTCACCTCACCTAATTACTATTTTTTTTCCTTATGAGAATGTTTAGAAATTTTCAAATATACAATACAGTATTGTTAACTATAGTTACCATGCTGGATATTACATCTCCAGAACTTATTTATCTTATAATTGGAAGTACCTTTCACCCAATCCCTAAATTTGTGATCTGACAGTCACAAATCTGATTTTGTTTGTATGAGTTTGACTTTTTTTTTTTTTGACTCTACATAGAAGTAAGATCATACAGTATTTGTCTTTTCATGTCTGACTTACTTAGTGCAGTGACCTCAAGGTCCATCCATATTGTTGCAAATGGCAGGATTTCCCATTTTTTTATGGCTAAATAATATTTCATTGTGTATGTATTATAATCCAATTAATTATTAATAGTATTAAAATTATTTATATACCTTAGTACCAGAATAAATTTGTGGAATCAAGTAATATATTGTATTACTCTCTTGAAAATGTTAAGCTCAAATAATTCTAGAAACATTTCTAATAGACACTGCAGGCTAACCATGGAAATAAAATTAAATTAACCTCTTAAAACATTTCCAAACCTGTAGATGTCAACATAACATTACCTTTGGTTACTTTGATTTTATACCATGTTGAAATATTATCTAGTTAGGTATAAGCAGTTTCATTCAAAAATTAATATACCTTTGATTAGTTCTGTAGGAAAAGATCTTTACCTTTATTCAAAGGTTACTACAAAGCTTACAAAGCATAATGAGTTACTAAACATCTTATAACTCAGGTGTTACGAACATTCTTAAATATTTTTAAAATATTGACCAGCATAAGAAATTATATAGTTAACAGTGCTATCAAAAACAGGTACATATAGAAAATGTGAACCCTAGAATTTCTATATCGTTCTTTCTTATAGTCTCTGTTTCATTGTTGAGATTACCTTGTTTATTAAGTCATTGTCATATTTTCCTTTTACTCTTTTGAACGTGGTTTCTTTGAATTCTTTGAACATTTTTATAATAGCTGATTTGAGGTCTTTGCTAAATACAACATTTGGGCTCACTCAGAATCTATTTACTGCTCTTTTTCTTGAATATGGACTACACTTTCCTGTTTTTCTCTGCATGTCTCATAATTTTTTGTTGAAAACTGTCCAATATATTTTTGAAGTTATAGAAACTCTTGTTTTGGATTTTTCCCTAAGGAGGGTGGTGGTGGTGGTGATGGTTTTTAGTAATCTCCCTGCACTTAATCTGTGGGGTCTGTTTCCCTGGTAGTTCGTACATTACTATTATTTTTATTTTTTTAGGCTGGTTTCCTATGGTTTGTACCTGTGTCTGCACAGATTAGGGGTCAATGATAGGTCAGAGGTTGTGCTCAAACACCTCTCCAGCCTGTAAGGCTCCCACCCTCTGCCAGTGGATGTGTGTTGATTTGGGAGTACATTTATAATTCAGGCAGTTTCCAAGTCTGCCTCACTTTTTGCTTTTTATCAGGCCCTTATGGGTCTCCGTGCATGTTCATTTAGCCTCCCAATCAGCCAAGGCTATGTGGAAAGCTTATCTAGCCCTTCTGTGCCTCTCTCATTTCCAGGATATTTCTGGAATTTCTAAATTTCTGACCAGTCTTCCAGTCTACAGCTCTGGCCAACCAAAACTGCAGCCTGAAGCTAGCATAGCTGCTGACTTGCCCTGTTTGTTTCTTACCATGTTTGTTACTTTTACTGACATTGTTCTGTGGGTTTTTCACCCTCTGCTCCAAATCCTGTTAACCCCTTCCAGCAGGGAAGTTGCTGTTTCTCACAGCCAGCCCTGTCCTCAAAGAACTTGCATACCAACTGAGCAAAGGGTGGGGATGATGAGAGTGGCTTCAGGCAAAGACACCACGGATCCCCACTGTTGTTAGCTAAGATTTAGCTGGTTTTCATGAATGAACACTTTGCAACGTGTTTGCCTAGGTTTGAGCCCTGAAATGGTTGTGTTTGATGATTGTGTTCTTTGTTATAGTTGTTTACTGAGGAGTGGATTTGCCAGCCTCTCCCCTGCTGAAATTTTAGTTTAGAAATTTTAGAAATTTAGAAATTTTAGTCTCTGATTTAATTTTAAAGGAGAAAAAGTAGTTTTAAGTATTTAAAGGAAATATGATTGTTATAGGTCAGGACTTACTTTGTATTGAAATTAAGCATTGAAACATCTTAGCCTAGGATGGCTAGGTTCAGATTTTCTTCATTCTAGAAACTACTTTGTATAGCATCTGGCCCCAATATGTGTATGTAGACTTATCCCTCCCGCTCCTCCTACCATTATTGCAGCCCGTATTCTAGTCTTATGGAACTGTTTAAATTCCCCTAGTGGCGTATGCATGTTCTCACTTTCTGGCATTTGCAAGTACAATATATCCTCTTTCTGATCAACTGTTGCTGTATTATATTAGGCTATATTTGAAGCATCTTCCCTTCCAGAACTTAACTTGAACTTCTCAAAAGAATTGGTACTCTGGTACCAATATCAAACTTTTAATATCTCTATTACAGTACTTATCACATTGTATTAAAATCACTATTGTATATTTTCCTGACTGCAAATGAAATAAGATAACAGTATGAAAAATTTGCATGTAGAGAAGATTATAGGCGTAGAAAAATTATTACTCAATCCTGGTTACATTTAGGTATATTTCTTTCCAGTCTTTTTAATAGGCACTGTTTTCTTACACAATAGAGACCGTGCAGTATAAAAAATTTTGTGTAAACTGCTCTTCCTGTGCTATTAAAACATTCATTCTACATTATATTTTATCATAAATATCTACCACTTTATGTGTCTAAATATAAAGTGATACTCATACAAAATAATAATCAATTTTTCCAAAGAGAATTTCTCACTCTCTTACACATACACACTTCTAGAGAGGTAGATGAAACAGTCAAAGGTCAGATGTTTACTCTCTTTATTTATAGATATTATTATGTAGGAAGATATGTATTTGTTACTATCTAAATCTGTTTGACTTCCGACTTTGGATAGCAAGTGTAGCTAGCAAGGGTTATCTTTTTCCCGGTCTCACCACAAAATCAAGTCATTTTGATTTCTGGGTTCAGATAGTGAGGGCTCACATAGCAAAAATACCTTGGGTTTTTTTAACTTACATTTTATGAAAAGCAAAAATTTATTACTACTAGAGTCACTTTTTTTTTCTTCTAACTTTATTGAGATGTAATTGACATATAACATTGTGTAAGTTTAAGGTTACGACATAATGATTTTATACATGCATATGTTACTCATTACAACAATAAGGTTAGTTAATACAGCAATTACTTCACATAGTTACAATTTTGTGTGTGTTTCTGAGGAGAGAACTTTTTAAATCTCTCTTAGACAACATTCAAATATACAATACAGTATTGTTAACTATATTCACGTACAGAACATTACCTTACATTACATCCCCAGAAACTGATTCATCTTATAACTGGAAATTTGTACCCTTTGGCCACCTTTACCATTTTCTCCCCCTCCACCTCATGCCCCTGACAATCTGCTCTCTGTTTCTATGAGTTTGGTTTTTATAGATTCCACATTTAAGTGGGATCATAAGTGTCTTTCTCTGTCTAACTTATTTCACTAAGCATAATGCCCTCAAGTTTCATCCACGTTGTTGCATATGGCAGAATTTCCTTCTTTTATGGCTGAATAACATTCCATTGTGTGTGTGTGTATCACATTTTCTTTTTTTTTTTAACATCTTTATTGGAGTATAATTGCTTTACAATGGTGTGTTAGTTTCTGCTTTAGAACAAAGTGAATCAGTTATACATATACATATGTTCCCATATCTCTTCCCTTTTGCGTCTCCCTCCCTCCCACCCTCCCTATCGCACCCCTCTAGGTGGTCACAAAGCACCCAGCTGATCTCCCTGTGCTATGCAGCTGCTTCCCACTAGCTATCTATTTTACGTTTGGTAGTGTATATATGTCCATGCCACTCTCTCACTTTGTCCCAGCTTACCCTTCCCACTCCCCATATCCTCAAGTCCATTCTCTAGTAGGTCTGTGTCTTTATTCCCCTCTTGCCCCTAGGTTCTTCATGACATTTTTTCTTTTTTTTTTTTAGGATTCATATATATGTGTTAGCATACAGTATTTCTTTTTCTCTTTCTGACTTAGTTCACTCTATATGACAGACTCTAGGTCCATCCACCTCACTACAAACAACTCAATTTCGTTTCTTTTTATGGCTGAGTAATATTCCATTGTATATATGTGCCACATCTTCTTTATCCATTAATCTGTCGATGGACACTTAGGTTGCTTCCATGTCCTGGCTATTGTAAATAGAGCTGCAGTGAACATTGTGGTACATGACTCTTCTTGAATTATGGTTTTCTCAGGGTATATGCCCAGTAGTGGGATTGCTGGGTCATATGGTAGTTCTATTTTTAGTTTTTTAAGGAACCTCCGTACTGTTCTCCATAGTGGCTGTATCAATTTACATTCCCACAACAGTGGGAAGAGGGTTCCCTTTTCTCCACACCCTCTCCAAATTTATTGTTTCTAGATTTTTTGTTGATGGCCATTCTGACTGGTGTGAGATGATATCTCATTGTAGTTTTGATTTGCATTTCTCTAATGATTAATGATGTTGAGCATTCTTTCATGTGTTTGTTGGCAATCTGTATATCTTCTTTGGAGAAATGTCTATTTAGGTCTTCTGCCCATTTTTGGATTGTGTTGTTTGTTTTTTTGATATTGAGCTGCATGAGCTGCTTGTAAATTTTGGAGATTAATCCTTTGTTAGTTGCTTCATTTGCAAATATTTTCTCCCATTCTGAGGGTTGTCTTTGCATCTTGTTTATGGTTTCCTTTGCTATGCAAAAGCATTGAAGTTTCATTAGGTCCCATTTGTTTATTTTTGTTTTTATTTCCATTTCTCTAGGAGGTGGGTCAAAAAGAATCTTGCTGTGATTGATGTCATAGAGTGTTCTACCTATGTTTTCCTCTAAGAGTTTTATAGTGTCTGGTCTTACATTTAGGTCTTTAATCCATTTTGAGTTCATTTTTGTGTATGGTGTTAAGGAGTGTTCTAATTTCATACTTCTACATGTACCTGTCCAGTTTTCCCAGCCCCATTTATTGAAGAGGCTGTCTTTTCTCCACTGTATATTCTTGCCTCCTTTATCAAAGATAAGGTGACCATATGTGAATGGGTTTTTCTCTGGGCTTTCTATCCTGTTCCATTGATCTATATTTCTGTTTTTGTGCCAATACCATACTGTCTTGATTACTGTAGCTTTGTAGTATAGTCTGAAGTCAGGGAGCCTGATTTCTCCAGCTCCATTTTTCTTTCTAAGGATTGCTTTGGCTATTCGGGGTCTTTTGTGTTTCCACACAAATGGTGAAATTTTTTGTTCTAGTTCTGTGAAAAATGCCAGTGGTAGTTTGATAGGGATTGCATTGAATCTGTAGATTGCTTTGGGTAGTAGAGTCATTTTCACAATGTTGATTCTTCCAATCCAAGAACATGGTATATTTCTCCATCTATTTGTTTCATCTTTAACTTCTTTAATCAGTGTCTGATAATTTTCTGCATACAGGTCTTTTGTCTCCTTAGGTAGGTTTATTCCTAGATATTTTATTCTTTTGTTGCAATGGTAAATGGGAGTGTTTTCTTAATTTCACTTTCAGATTTTTCATCATTACTGTATAGGAATGCCAGAGATTTCTGTGCATTAATTTTGTATCCTGCTACTTTACCAAATTCATTGATTAGCTCTAGTAGTTTTCTGGTAGCATCTTTAGGATTCTCTGTGTATAGTATCATGTCTTCTGCAAACAGTGACAGCTTTACTTCTTCTTTTCCAATTTGGATTCCTTTTATTTCTTTTTCTTCTCTGATTGCTGTGGTTAAAACTTCCAAAACTATGTTGAATAATTGTGGTGAGAGTGGGCAATCTTGTCTTGTTCCTGATCTTAGTGGAAATGGTTTCAGTTTTTCACCATTGAGGATGATGTTGGCTGTGGGTTTGTCATATATGGCCTTTATCATGTTGAGGAAAGTTCCCTCTATGTCTACTTTCTGCAGGGTTTTTATCATAAATGGGTGTTGAATTTTGTCGAAAGCTTTCTCTGCATCTATTGAGATGATTATATGGTTTTTCTCCTTCAATTTGTTAATATGGTGTATCACATTGATTGATTTGCATATATTGAAGAATCCTTGCATTCCTGGGATAAACCCCAGTTGATCATGGTGTATGATCCTTTTAATGTGCTGCTGGATTCTGTTTGCTAATACTTTGTTGAGGATTTTTGCATCTATGTTCATCAGTGATATTGGCCTGTAGTTTTCTTTCTTTGTGACATCTTTGGCTGGTTTTGGTATCAGGGTGATGGTGGCCTCGTAGAATGAGTTTGGGAGTTTTCCTCCTTCTGCTATATTTTGGAAGAGTTTGAGAAGGATAGGTGTTAGCTCTTCTCTAAATGTTTGAAAGAATTCGCCTGTGAAGCCATCTGGTCCTGGGCTTTTGATTGTTGGAAGATTTTTAATCACAATTTAATTTCAGTGCTTGAGATTGGCCTCTTCATATTTTCTGTTTCTTCCTGGTTCAGTCTCAGCAGGTTGTACATTTCTAATAATTTGTCCATTTCTTCCAGGTTGTCCATTTTATTGGCATAGAGTTGCTTGTAGTAATCTCTCATGATCCTTTGTATTTCTGCAGTGTCAGTTGTTACTTCTCCTTTTTCATTTCTAATTCTGTTGATTTGAGCCTTCTCTCTTTTTTTCTTGATGAGTCTGAGTAATGGTTTATCAATTTTGTTTATCTTCTCAAAGAACCAGCTTTTAGTTTTATTGATCTTTGCTATTGTTTCCGTCATTTCTTTTTCATTTATTTCTGATCTGACAGTTATGATTTTTTTCCTTCTGCTAACTTTGGGGTTTTTTTGTTCTTCTTTCTCTCATTGCTTTAGGTGGAAGTTTAAGTTGTTTATTGGGATGTTTCCTGTTTCTTAAGGTAGGATTGTATTGCTATAAACTTCCCTCTTAGAACTGCTTTTGCTGCATCCCATAGGTTTTGGGTCGTCGTGTCTCCATTGTCATCTGTTTCTAGGTATTTTTTGATTTCCTCTTTGATTTCTTCAGTGATCACTTGGCTATTAAGTAGTATATTGTTTAGCCTCCATGTGTTTGTATTTCTTACAGATCTTTTCCTGTAATTGATATCTAGTCTCATAAAGTTGTGGTCGGAAAAGATACTTGATACGATTTCAATTTTCTTAAATTTACCAAGGCTTGATTTGTGACCCAAGATACGATCTATCTTGGAGAATGTTCCATGAGCACTTGAGAAGAATGTGTATTCTGTTGTTTTTGGATGGAATGTCCTATAAATATCAATTAAGTCCATCTTGTTTAATGTATCAGTTAAAGCTTGTGTTTCCTTATTTATTTTCATTTTGGATGATCTGTCCATTGTTGAAAGAGGGGTGTTAAAGTCCCCTACTATAATTGTGTTACTGTCGATTTCCCCTTTTATGGCTGTTAGTATTTGCCTTATGTATTGAGGTGCTCCTATGTTGGGTGCATAAATGTTTACAATTGTTATATCTTCTTGGATCAATTCCTTGATCATTATGTAGTGTCCTTCTTTGTCTCTTGCAATAATCTTTATTTTAAAGTCTATTTTGTCTGATATGAGAATTGCTACTCCAGCTTTCTTTTGATTTCCATTTGCATGGAGTATCTTTTTCCATCCCCTCACTTTCAGTCTGTGTGGGTCTCTTGTAGACAGCATATCTATGGGTCTTGTTTTTGTATCCATTCAGCGAGTCTTTGTCTTTTGGTGGGAGCATTTAATCCATTTACATTTAAGGTAATTATCGGTATGTATGTTCCTATTCCCATTTTCTTAATTGTTTTGGTTTGTTATTGTAGGTCTTTTCCTTCTCTTGTGTTTCCTGCTTAGAGAAGTTCTTTTAGCATTTGTTGTAAAGCTGGTTTGTTGGTGCTGAATTCTCTTAGCTTTTGCTTGTCTGTAGAGATTTTAATTTCTCTGTCAAATCTGAATGAGACCGTTGCTGGGTAGAGAGAGTAATCTTGGTTGTAGGTTTTTCTCCTTCATCACTTTAAATATGTCCTGCCACTCCCTTCTGGCTTGCAGAGTTTCTGCTGAAAGATCAGCTGTTAACCTTATGGGGATTCCCTTGTGTGTTATTTGTTGTTTTTCCCTTGCTGCTTTTAATATGTTTTCTTTGTACTTAGTTTTTGATAGTTTGATTAATATGTGTCTTGGGGTGTTTCTCCTTGGATTTTTCCTATAGGTCCCAGAGTCCTGGGACTCTCTATGCTTCCTGGACTTGATTAACTATTTCCTTTCCTATATTAGGGAAGTTTTCAACTATAATCTCTTCAAATATTTCCTCAGTCCCTTTCTTTTTCTCTTCTTCTTCTGGGACCCCTATAATGTTGGTGCATTTAATGTTGTCCAAGAGGTCTCTGAGACTGTCCTCAGTTCTTTTCATTCTTTTTTCTTTATTCTGCTCTGCAGTCGTTATTTCCACTATTTCATCTTCTAGGTCACTTATCTGTTCTTCGGCCTCAGTTATTCTGCTGTTGATCCCTTCTAGAAAATTTTTAATTTCATTTATTGTGTTGTTCATCATTGTTTGTTTGCTCTTTAGTTCTTCTAGGTCCTTGTTAAACGTTTCTTGTATTTTCTCTATTCTATTTCCAAGATTTTGGATCATCTTTACTATCATTATTCTGAATTCTTTTTCAGGTAGACTGCCTATTTCCTCTTTAGAGTCACTTTTTAAAGTCATCTATAGCTCAGAATTGAGATGTGACACTTTTTGAATCTGTATATAATGTGATTGCTGGAAATTTTATCCCAAGCCCCAATTACTACCATTCCTTCTAATACTAAGATAGCTGTGTCCCGACCCTCCTTCATGTTGTACATATATACTTGTAAATGATACAAAATAAGTACTTTGCTTCCTTTTAAAAAGTATTATTTTTTCAAAACATTTACCAGATAGGCTGTATTCTGGGCCATAAAACACACCTTAACAAATTTAGAATGATTTGAGTTATATAAAGTATTCTCTCAGACCACAATAGAATTAAAATATAAATCAATAACAAAAAGAACTGGAAAATCCCAAAATATTTATAGATTATCTAATTAGCACATGGGTCAAACAAGAAGTCTCAGGAGAAATTTTAAAATACTTTGCACTAATTGCACTAAATGAAAATGCATCTTATCAAAATTGAAGAGATGTAGTGAAAGCATGCTTAGAGGGAAATTTTTAACATTGAATGCATATATTAGAAAAGAAGAAAAATGTAAAATCAGTAATGTAAACTTCTACCTTAGGAAACTAGAAAAACAAGAGCAAGTTAGATCCAAAATAAGCAGAGAAAAAGAAATAATAAAACTTAGAGCAGAAATTAACAAAATTGAAAACAGGAAAGCCATAGAGAAAATCAGTGAAACTGAAAGCTGGTTCTTTGAAGGTCAATAAAATTGATAAACTTCTGGTCAAGCTAACCAAAAAAAAAAAAAAAAAGATAAATTACTAATATTAGAAATGAAAGAAGGGCCATCACTACTGATCCCATTGACAATAAAAGGATAATATAGGCATATTATGAATAACTCTGCCCACAAATTCAATAACTTAGATGAAATTTCTTGAAAGACACAATCTACCAAAACTCACACAAAGAGAAATAGATCATCTGAATAGGTTTTTATTAATTAAAGAAGTTAAAACAATAATGAATAGTCTTCCAAAACAGAAAGCATCAGGCCTAGTTGGTTGCACTGGTGATATCTACCATTTAAGGAAAAAAAGACCAATTCTCTACAATCTGTTCCACAATATAGAATTAGAGGGAACACTTCTGAATTCATTCTGTGAGGCCAGCAAAATGTAATTTAAGATGTTAAACCAGTCTTCCCATTTCCCAATCTAAAGTAAAAAAGAAAAATTTTAAATAAAAGAAAATCATATGAAATCAGAAAAATAAAATTCATTCTGTGATGTTCTAGTACTTGCCATGGTAGAAACATGGCATACATGCTTTCGTAATACTTTCCAATATCCATGATAAATGTAGGTAGTTGGTCATTGGATCTTTCCTACAGAGCCTGGACTTGGCCTCAGAATCCCTTTTACACAGCACTCTAAGAAGCTGTTTCCAATTAATCAGTCAATATAAGAGAAGAAACTCATCTGCCATTTATTTCCATTACTGTTGTTACAAATAGAACACACAGTTTTGACTCTAAGTTTCTTAGCATCTAAGCCAAGGATTCGAATAGGATCATTTTTTTATTTCTTTTTTTTTTAAGGATTGTCTGTTCATGTCATTTGCTCACTTAAGTTTTATGATCTTAAGTCTGTCAATTTGTATGAGCTCTTTAGTACTCAGGATATTACTGGACATTTATAGTGATTTGAGTGGGGGCTTAACACATGCTTCATGGATAAAAGAACAGACAGACGGATGGATGGATGGAAGGAAATGAAAGAAGGAAAGACATATTTAGGACAGTAGAATCAGGTTTTTCTAATCATCTACTTGAGATTTAGTTAATTGGTAGAGAAAGGGGAAAGGAAGAGGTGGCACTGAGCAAAAGGAAAGACTATTTATTAGATGGTCACTGCCAATCCAAGAGTCTTAGGGACCTTACCTGAATACTGCCTTAGGATGTAAGATATTGGACATATTCTTTTTTTTTTAATTAATTTATTTATTTTTGCTGTGTTGGGTCTTCGTTTCTGTGTGAGGGCTTCCCCTAGTTGTGGCAAGCAGGGACCACTCTTCATCGCGGTGCGCGGGCCTCTCACTGTCGCAGCCTCTCTTGTTGTGGAGCACAAGCTCCAGACGCACAGGCTTAGTAGTTGTAGCTCACGGGCCTATTTGCTCCACGGCATGTGGGATCTTCCCAGACCAGGGCTCGAACCTGCATCCCCTGCATTGGCAGGCAGACTCTCAACCACTGCACCACCAGGGAAGCCCCTGGACATATTCTTAAAAGGCTTGTGACAGAAAGAGAATACAATACATGATGATAGGTAATATCTAATAAAGAGGACCTCATTCGACATATTAATGCTGGTTTTGAGAGTTCAGTTTATAATAATTAAATAGTGGTTTTGAATACCATTTTAATGTTCTTTTTTTTCAAAGTTTTAGTTAGCAGTTGATTTTTATTCAGTTTTTAGCATTCTTTGTATTTTCTTTGGCTTTTAACGTTGAAGGTTATCCTAGTAAGTAAAAGATATTACAGTAGTAAAGGAGGAAGTTAAATGTCTTTTGAACATAATGCAGTATATAAATGAAAAATTTGTTTCAGTAGTGCTTTTCAGGTGTTTTGCTTTGAGTTTGAAATGCATTACATATTAATCAAAGCATATATACAAGTATAAATTTGAACCTGAGAGTAAAATTCTTCATTTATTTCACTGAAACACTAAATGGATAAAATTGTGATTACAGGTATCAAATATGGAGTTTTAGAAATATTAAGATATTAAGTCCCACTTCCCTGGTGGCGCAGTGGTTAAGAATCTGCCTGCCAGTGCAGGGGACATGGGTTCAAGCCCTGGTCTGGGAAGATCCCACATGCCGCAGAGCAACTAAGCCTGTGCGCCACAACTACTGGGCCTGCGCTCTAGAGCCCGCAAGCCACAACTACTGAAGCCTGTTGCCACAACTACTGAAGCCTGTGCGCCTAGAGCCCGTGCTCTGCAACAAGAGAAGCCACCACAATGAGAAGCCCATGCACCGCAACTAAAGTAGCCCCCACTCACTGCAACTAGAGAAGAGCCTGCGTACAGCAATGAAGACCCAACACAGACATACATACATACATACATACATACATACATAACTAAATAAATAAAATTAAAAAAAAGAGACAGACATGGTGGCTGATGCCTTTTGTTAAAAAAAAGAAGATATTAAGTCCCATTTAAAGCCATGTATAATATTTTAAAACTATTTCTACAGAAACAATGTGTATTAATTACCAATTAAAAATGTAAAGTTTTCCTCCATAGGTTTTCTTCATTTAAAATATATATATATTGGAGATTATGAATAAGCTGAATGCTAATAATCCGTGCTTATCAGTTGCTCCTTTTTAAAACGTTAGATAGTTCCTTTCCCAATTTTAACACTGGCTTAGAGAATAACCTTGGGAAAATATCTAACATTCCTGAGTTACCCTTTATTTATAAAAATAAAATAATGCTGTATAGTCTTCTAACTGTTAAAAAAAAATAGGAAGAACTATGTATAAAAACCCCAAAGATCAGAGCTTTCAGATAATGACCCAAAGTACTAGATGCTGAGAATGAAAGTAATGATGCTTATATAGGTTCAAAGCATCATTTGGGTAACAATAGCACAATGGGCAAATCATCATAAGAATACCATGATCCAGACCTCTATAATCTGACTGTATATATAAAGGAAAATGATGACCAAAAAATATTTTCTACGAAAAATTCAGTTTGGAGGCATTCTTTTTTTTTTTTTTTTTTTTTATTTTTGGCTGTGTTGGGTCTTCATTGCTGCACAGCGGCTTTGTCTAGTCGCGTCGCGGTGAGTGGGGGCTAATTTTAGTTGCAGTGCACAGGCTTCTCATTGTGGTGGCTTCTCTTGTTGCAGAGCATGGGCTCTAGGCATGTGGGCTCAGTAGTTGTGGCTTGCGGGCTCTAGAGCGCAGGCTCAGTAGTTGTGGCTCATGGGCTTAGTTGCTCCATGGCATGCGGGATCTTCCTGGACCGGGGCTCGAACCCGTGTCCCCTGCATCGGCAGGTGTATTCTTTTTTTTTTTTTTTTTTGCGGTACGCGGGCCTCTCACTGTTGTGGCCTCTCCCCGCTGCGGAGCACAGGCTCCGGACGCGCAGGCTCAACGGCCATGGCTCACGGGCTCAGCCGCTCCACGGCACGTGGGATCTTCCCAGACCGGGGCACGAACCCGTGTCCTCTGCATCGGCAGGCGGACTCTAAACCACTGCGCCACCAGGGAAGCCCTGGCAGGTGTATTCTTAACCACTGTGCCACCAGGGAAGTCCCTGTTTGGAGGAATTCTTAAAGTAAATGTGCTTCCTTAGCAAGATTTAAAGCATACCCCCAAAATTCTGTTAACTTCAGTTTATAAGATTTTTAATATAGTTCTGTATATTATGTCCTCAACAGATAGTAAATTAAAGATTTACTATCTAAAACAAGTTGTTTATTATTTTGGTAACTGGAATTGAATCTAATTTGATCTAATAAAAAATATAAAGCTAATTAGACTTACATGGAATTATATAAATATAATTTAGGAAATAGAGTCTTTGGTGTTTTAGCTAACAGATTACCATTTTCTAGTGAGTTACCTAAAGCCTAATAAAACTCGTCCTGAAACAAATATCAATGAATGTTATTCATTTTATGGGGGTGGCAGAGGCATGTGCTATTACCTATTTTATGAGTCTTAATGGTAATTTAGTGGTTATTAACAATCAACTTACGTATTTTTCTCCTTATGACTGCAGTGTTATCTTTAAAAAATAAATGTCTTCATCTTAATACATGTGCTGTAAGGACACGTCCTTTTATCAGTCCATTTCTTGTTATTTCTTAATAGCAGTACATCCCCTTTCTTTGCCTCTTAAATGCTGGTCCTGTGCTTCTACTTTTCATTTTCATATCCTCTCATGGCAGCTTAATTTACTTCCATAGTTTTGGTTACCACGTATATGCCCATGATACCAAGTCTGTATTTCCAGTTCAGAGCTCTGATCTGAGCTTCATATATCTAGGTGCCTACTAAACTCTGTTTGCGTTTGTGCCTGTGAGATACCCTTGTATCATGAGCAAGCTAATATTCTCCCCTTTCCTACTCTCTGAATCACCCAAATTTTTTCCTCTTCCAATGTTCCCTGTTTCATTAAATACATCTGTATGCCCAAGCTAGAAACTTAAAGATTTTATCTTGACTCCTTCCCTATCTCACTCCCCACATCCATTTAATCACCAAGCCCTATTATCATTTCTAAGTTCTCAATATCACTTCAGTCAGTCTACATCTCTCTGTCCTCTTCTCCCACCAGGGCAATTACAATAGACTTCTATTTCCAGTCTTATTGCAATTCATTCTCCACAGTTCAGCCTGAGAATTTTTTTCTGAAACATAAACCTGATAATGCCAGCTCTCTTACCTAAAACTGTTCAGGGATTTTCTTTTGCTCTTCAGATAAAATGCAGGCTCCTTAACATAACACAGAAAATCCTTCATTATTGACCTAGGCATCCCTCATTTCCTCAGTACCTTTTCTTTTTAACTATATGACTTAATAATACTGATCTTTCTTTTATTCATGTAGAACTCCAGCTTCGGCCTGGTGTTTTTCTCTCTGCCCAGAACATCCTCTCACAACCCATCATTCAACCCCTTCACCTGGATAATTTCCTGTTAATCCTTACATATAGTCTTAAACATTCAACACTCTGAGGAGGAACTTCCTTTACTTCTAGATTTGGTATCATCAACAAGGCTACAGAATCCTCTAACATAGCCGATTTCAAAGTGTGATCCATGGATCTCTAGGAGTCTCCGAGGCCCTTTTGGGGAGGTCTGTGAGTTCAAAGTATTTCCATGTTAATATTAAAATATTATTTGCCTTTTTTACCATGTTGCTGTTTGTACTGATAGTTCAGAAGCAATGGTGGATAAAATTGCTGACATCTTACTTAGCACAAATCAAGGCAGTGAAACCAAATTATATTAATAGTCGTATTCTTCGCCATGCACCCACAATTAAAAAACAAAAAGTCCAGTTTCAACTTGATTATTGGTGATGAAGCAATAAAAATTATAAATTGTATTAAACTTAACTATTGAGTAATTGTCTTTTTAATATGTCATGTGATGAAATGGGAAATACACAAAATGCACACTAAAGCATGATGGCATGATTATCCAGCTATTATCTGTTTAGCTAGACAACAGAGATCTGCAAAAAAAACTGTAAAACAGTGTCACTTTTCTCATTAATTTTTTGTTTTGGAAAATATCATTTTTTCCAAAAATACTATTTATAAAGTTAGCCTGTGATGATTTTATTATTGCCATTTTTATGAATAAATTTTGAAAAATTTACTCAGCTATAGTTTTTATACAGTAAATATCAATTGATATAACCCACATAAACAAAAGTTCTTTGATGTCTTCAGTAACTTTTAAGAGTAGAAAGTTATTCTGAAACCAAAAAGTTTGAAAACCCCTGCTCTAACTCACTATATTTTCCTTATTCTGCTTATGGTTTGTCTTTCCTCTTAGACCACATTGTAAACCCTGTGAAGATAAGGTCCATGTCTGCCTTGTGGGTAACTCAGCTCCTAGCATAGTGCCAATACATACAAGGTCCCCAATAGATACTTGTTAAATTACTGAATTCAACAGCATGTGTTTATTATTATCTTGCATATTGTTGAAATGTGAGTCTAGAGCTAAGAAAAAAAATTTTTTTGATCAGAAAGTAGATATAGAAGTATCATCTGCATTTGGGAATTATTTTGATTGTTGGAAGTACATGATATCATCTGGATATACAGAATATCACCTGAATCAGTCTGGAGAAAAATTGTAAAGTAGAAAGAGAGAAGGAAAGAGAGAAACCTTAATTATGGAACTTTAGGGAATGCTTATGTATAACAGGAATGAAAAGGAAGGTATAATGAATGTAAGAGTTAGGAAGACAATCATTAATTGGATACAGATTGAGAGGATGTTCTTCAGGGGGTTTATAGACTAATGATACTCTAAAGAGAAGCATGATAACAAGTGAAAAGGTTAAGATAGGATAATGTCTTTAGGGCAATTCAGGAGTTCTCCCCAAGTGACTACAACACACATATTTGTACTTGTAAGTCTATAGAGTAAATTTTTTTATTATCTTGAATCATCTAAATAAGAATTTAACCGGATTTATTTTTAATGCTAATACAACAGCATTAACTAAATTAGAGGATGGAGATATACAAGCGACTGGCTAAAGTCAAGGAACAGAAGATGTATGTATATGTATAGAATTGAGTGGGTTGAAGAGTAAATTGTGTTGTTTGTGCTGCAACTTTAAATCATCACCTCCTTCTTATCCCTAGGAGAATCACTTTCTTAATAAAAATCTCCTGTTTAGTACTTCTCCAAAAGAAATGCTTCACTTGAAAGCTTTGTTCTTATCCCCCCCTCATTTGTAGGTAAGTCTTTCTGGTCCGTAATTTAAAAAATCATTCATTACATTCAGAGAATGGATTTTCCATTAGTTAGTGCTACCTTTCCTAGTTAACTAGGATAACTTGGTTTTTTGGTATTGAACCTTAGAAAACATTCACTAATTTTATATGGAGTGTTCGAAAGTGATGGTACTTATGTTTTCTTTGACATTTTTTTTCTTCAGTCACTTGCCTTTTGATAAATATAACTCAGTCTTTGTCACAGCATTTTGATATGAAAGTGTCAAAATATTGCTGTGATAACTGTCATGGTTAAGGATAGTACTCTACAGATTTTATAAAGCTCTTCTGAGATCTAGTACTTAGGCCTAGACAGGATCTATAGTTTGAGATCTATAGTGAAGAATAGAGCTAGTGTCTGGCTTTCTAAACCTTCAACCATAAAGCTTGTGGGAAAGCTGCTATTTAGAGATAAAATGGGAACTGAAACTCTGTAAACAATAAACAGCCGCCTTCCTGGGTTTCAGCCCACTCCCTCCTGACCTCTTCTGTTTCCCCAGGCAGCAGCAAGTAGCTCATAGCTTTTCTTCCTTGATTCTCGCCCGATAGCTTTCCTTCCTTGATTCTCGCCCGTTCTCCGTGCTTCACTTGGCCCATGGAGACTGCCTACCTGCGGATCTGCCAAAGTCAGAGCTGGAGTCTTTAGATTAGTCACAGTGTTGCACAGAATTCTGAAATGTTTCCCTGCACCAAATTTAATAACACATTGTTACTAAGTTTATTCTTACTATACTGATAATAGCCAAATTAGTGATACTGAGTAACTGTATATGGAGGAGTGAATAGACACTTCAGTTCCCAAATCATATATTATTTATGACTCTTTTTTGAAGTGGTGGTCCTCATGTAGTACTATATATTTATTACATTGTGTGTATTTCCCATTCTCACTCAGTTCAGCTCTACTTATAGAAAGCCATATGAAAATAATTCATGATGTTTTATTTATACAGCACTTACCTAAATTAGATTCCTGCTGTGTAAATTTAAGGACAGTAAGTTTGCCTTACCACTGTATCATCAGTACCTACAGAATACCTGGCATACAATAAGTACTCAGTATATATTTGAATAAATGAAAGAAAAATGGAAACAATTGAGTAATCTAATATAGAAAGTATGAGCATAATTGCTTTACTTCTGGAGAATATTTTAAAATTAAGAATGTGGCCTTAAGAACATGACCAGAGATGAAATGTGAATCTGAGGTGGAAGCCTTCTGTGAAATATGTAAGTTGTTAAAGAACCTTAGCGAGCTGGATGCTTCTCTACCTCAGTTTTCCAAACCAATGGTTTTCAAAGAAACAATGTTACCTGTGTTAATTTTTATCTAAGCCAACAGTGATAGAGGTCACAGCCTAGAACTCAAACTATAAATTTGAGTGTAGAGTAGTAAGGTATTTCAGAATGACATTGTCTACCTCACTCAATCTCTAAGCCTTTAGGCAATGTTTATTTGCTTTAAGAACCGTTTTAGAGGAAAAGCCTATTCCTCCCAAGATCTCTGTACTGTTATGGATTAACTCTAGATTGAATACATATTCTCAAAGGTAGAAACAATTTTAAAAACCTGGCAAAGTCTTTATGTTTGACAGAATTCACAGTAAATTAATCTAAGTAAAATAATCTACTCTATCATAAAATCACAAGAGAACTTGTGTCTGTGTCTAAAGGCCAGGTTTTCTTTAGGCTTTAATAGTAGTTGAGAACTTTAAAAAAGGGTTAGAAAATTCTAAAAGAATTAAGTTATTCACTTTAGTAACTGGCCCAAGGGGCATTATAATCTTCCTAACCATTATAATTTTCCAAACCATGTACTAATGTATAAAGCATCATGAGGACAGATGTTCAAACTCTGTTATTCTCTGCTATAATTTGGGGGCTTAACACAGTAACCTTGCACATAAAGGAACACAGTAAATCGGTGAATGAATGAATTCTGTTAGAAGGGACTATAAAATTAATTTTAACCAAAACCCCAAATAGTGCGAATCTCATGATTAAGTTAACTGTGACTTTAGAACAAAGATGACTTAATCGGGGTTAGAAACAGGGAAAATTAGTAGTACTCTGTTTCCTTTATTTTCTTTTTATCCCTAGAATATCTTTTCAGTTCTGTATACCATTGAGTATGGTGATGTTGGCCCAAAGTATTTAGAGTAGGATGGAGCCATAAATACAGCAGATTATGGGTGATCCCAAGGAGAAGCAACAAAGGATTAAAATGTTAGAAGTAGACCAAGAAAAGGTTTTAAAAACGGGGTGCAGATGTTGGGGGTGTTGTGTGTGACACTTTATATCTTCAGAAAACATTGGTAATCTAATATCTCTACTATTTGGCTTCTTACCCTGGTTAATAAAAGACAGTATATCTAGTTTTAGCCGACTTATATTTAACCACCCTGAATAAAGATGAGATCAGTTCAAGTAATTGCCATGGAATTAGGCCTTCATACACAAAAATGAAAATGAAGAAGAGGAAATAAAGGAGAGAGTTTTTCAAAGCATAGTAGATTAGAAACCTTAAGAAAACAGAAGAGTCAGTTTACATAATAACAAAATGTGACAGAGAAAAGACCAACTATCTTAAAGAAAAGCAACAAATAATTCTAGGAACAGGCAAATTTTTTGGAGGGGCAGAGTCTTATATATCTATAAAAATGATTAATGGTCATGATGAATACCTCTGATGTCCAGAAAAGATAATGTTCAAGTCATTTTTAAGAAGACAGGTAAGACTATATTAACTCTTAAAAGATTTCCATTACATATAAAATATATTGTCACTCAAGCACTAGATCCTTGCCTTTAAAGAATCATGCCCTATCACAAAATTTTGAGTTGTTAAAAAATACTGAAGTGTAGGTTACCAACAAATTATTTCATAAATAACAGGTGAAAAAGTTGAAATAAACAGTATTTAAAAAAATTTTTTTTATTCTCAAAATTTATTTTATTTATTTTTGGCTGCATTGAGTCTTCGTTGCTGTGCGTGGTCTTTCTCTAGTTGCAGTGAGCGGGGGCTACTCTTCGTTGTGAAACATGGGCTTCTCATCACGGTGGCTTCTCTTGTTGCAGAGCACAGGCTCTAGGCCCGCAGGCTAGTAGTTGTGGCTTGCGGACTCTAGAGCGCAGGCTCAGTAGTTGTGGTGCACGGGCTTAGTTGCTCCGCTGCATGTGGGATCTTCCCAGACCAGGGCTCGAACCCATGTCCCCTGTATTGGCAGGTGGATTCTTAACCACTGTGCCACCAGGGGAGCCCTAAACAGTGTTTTAAAATATCACTTAGGACAAGGTCATGAGTGAATATAAATCTGCATTTCAATTAACTTTATAATTTTGAATTTTTCCAATTTCTTGCCAGATCTGATTTAGTCTTTTTTTTTTTTGCTTGCTTCAGTCTAGCTAATAAATGTATTTACTAGGAATCGAAGTGTCAGATCTGTTTTGTTTTGTTTGTAACTCCCTTGCGTTTCCATTTTTAGATTATCTTCAACATTTAAGCTTTTTTTTTTTTTTCTTTTCTTTTCTTTTTTTTTTTTTGTGGTACACGGGCCTCTCACTGTTGTGGCCTCTCCCGTTGCGGAGCACAGGCTCCAAACGCACAGGCTCAGCAGCCATGGCTCACGGGCCTAGCTGCTCTGCGGCATGTGGTATCTTCCCGGACCGGGGCACAAACCCGTGTCCCCTGCATCGGCAGGCGGACTCTCAACCACTGTGCCACCAGGGAAGCCCCAACCTTTAAGCTTCTTTGCCAGGAATCTTGATAAGCTACTCTTTCATGAGGCTTAGTTTAATTAAAACCAATAATTCAGTCATCTATTGACTTACCTGGGAGCAAGGAAACTCAATATGTTGTGGTATGCTGCTAGGGAACATATAGCAGGGATATGCCACTGGTATTCCTCCGTGTTTTGGAACTCCCTCTCATCTCCCAGGTAACCCTACACAAAAACAGGAAGCTTGACCACCAGATACAGGGATTCTTTTGAGGAGTGTGTATTAGTCAGTGTTCTCCAGAGGAATAGAACCAGTATAGTATGTGGGTGTGTGTAGAGGATCAGAGATTTAAGGAATTGGCTCACATGATTGTAGGGACTGGCAGGTCCAAAATTGCAGGGCAGGAAAGCGGGCTAGAGACCCAGGGAAGTGGTAATGTTGCATCTTGAGTCTAAAAGTAGTCTGGAGGCAGAATTCCCTCTTCCTCATGTGACCTTAGTCTTTTTTCTGGTAAGGTTACTAATCCATTGATTAAGATGGAAAGATTATCTGGGTAGACCTAATCTAATCACATGAGCCCTTAAAAACACAGAACTTTTTCCAAATGCAACAGAAGAGGAGGGGAAAAGGAGGGTATCAGGGAGATCTGAAGCATAAGAAGGATTCAGTATGCTGTTGTTGGCTTTGAAAATGGAGTGGGCCATGAGCCATGGTATACAGATGGCCTCTAGAAGCTGAGCAGACAGCCAGCAAGAAAACAAGGCTCTCAGTCCTACATTCACATGGAACTGGTTTCTGCCAACAGCCTGAATGAGCCTAGAAGTGGATTCTTCCCTCACAAAACTCTTAAATGAGAGCCTAGGCCTGCTGAAACCTTGATTTCAGCTTTATTACACCCGGAGCAGAGTACCAGGCAAGCATACCTGAACTTCTAACCTATAGAATTAGGTTGTATTTTAAAGTTAGCTTTGTGGTAGTGTATTACATAGTAATAGAAAACTAATACATATGATTAGCTTGTATTCAAAATGAAGAACTACATTTATAGTATATATTTCCATAGCATATTTATTTTATGCATGGACAACTGTTAATTTGTATCCAAACTGCTACTTCCTTCTATGCTAAACATAGCATAATTGTTAAAAGCTCAGGCTGCTGAGTTAGACATTTTAATTCCACCTGAAATCACTTACTAGCATATGACCTTCCATGTGTTATTTAACTTCTCTAAGCCTCATTCCCATCATCTATAAAATGAGAGTAGTAGTACCTACTCATAAGAATTTTATATTGCCGATATAGTGACCATTGTTATATGATTACAATGATCACCATGATGGCAATACAAAGAATGTTGTCAATAAGAGCGGGAATCTGGGCATTCATGTGAAACCATGCTGAGATCTTTTCACTTAGTTCTTTATACCCTTCTCTGATCTCTGTATATGGATTTTCTGGGTTATCCTTTCAGTTTTTTTCAGATGTTTTGCTTAAAAACTAGATATCCATGCCTTTCTCATGAATCCCTATCTCGTCTCAAAAATTTCCCAGAGAAGTTCTGTAAAATAAGTAAGACAATTTGAAAGGGAGTTTGTCAACAAAATAAATTTGGACATTAAAATTAAATTGAGTTTCTTAATTATAGAGCTATTATATGGTTACATGCCTGTAGCTCTTCAAAAAGAGATTATATTTTCCACATTCATTGACCTATTGACAAGGAAGTGACCTGCAAGACTATTTCATGAAATGCACTTTGGGAAAAACTGTCCCTTCAGATATAAATCAGCTCCATGAGCTAACTCTTGTTTTCTCTTTTCCTTGTTAAAGCCTGACTTCATCTACTTAGTGCAGATTATTTAGCCTATAAACAACCTTTACTCACACACTTAATCTCCCTCCAATATATTTTTTGTTCTTTACTACCAAAATATGGAGGGGAAGCTGTTGTCTGGCTTTACACATTGCCATCAAAATCAATAATCGTTAGCGTCATTTCAGGGATTTGTGATACTTATAGAAATGAAATGGATTATGTACAATGCTAAGAATGAGTTGCTAAATAAATGGTAATAAACCAAGTCATCAGAGTCAGAAGTTTTCTATTTTAACTGTTTTTTTTGCTGTTCCTTGAAGGAATGATTGAGACAAGAGGATAGGTGGAACTAAGGATTTTTATATGATCCAAGGTATCTAGTAATAAATTTACCCCACTTATTTGTCATCTGGCAGCCCTAAAAGTTGGCTTTAGAAAAATTTCCGTATATATGACTGTCATGAATTCAGAGTCAGAGTGACAGTGCTGTTGTTTTACATACTGACTCCCAAAAATGCATTTTCTTCCTTTTTCTTCTCAAAAAGATAAGATATGGAAATCCAATTTCCCCCTTCCTCTACATCAAACCAGCAGGGATAATTAATAAGGCCTAGATCATTGATTTCAACCATTTTAACCATAGAACCTTTTCTTCAGAGGAAACATTTTATGGTACGGTCAAAGGGTATAGAAGTTGTAGCCTCCAGATATCTCCCATACCTGCCTTTGTTGGCCCTTGAATGGACTCTGGAAAATACCTACAGCTTTGTAGAGAGCACTTTGAAAACTGCATACTTGGGTAAATATTGCCAGATTTTCTTATGTAATGAGCAAAAAATTTTACTTAGAGTTTACAGCTCCCTCTTAGTATGTCTTGAGGAGTTCAAGATGCTGTTGTTGACACTGGCAGCATGCCAGACAGAAAATTTTGTAGGAAATAAAATCCTGCATTTCCTTACTAAACTCCTTAACCAATGGATGGGAATTGAGGGGGAGAGAGTAAAGAAATGTGATGTTTTACTATAACTGTTTTGGAAAAGAGAACAAAGACAATATTGAGTAAACACCAACATGGGAAATTTAAATAGAAAGTTAGCATTTGACCAGCCTATACATTTTTTTTACATATAAGATTTTTTTCTTAACACTTGAAAAACTGCAAATGAAGTTAGAAGACTATGAATTCTTAAGTTTTAAAAATGTTTTTAAATAATACAATTTTAAGATTCTCTGCTTAAATCTGTCTAAAGAAGCAAAATGAAAATTTACTGAGGAATGTAAATGAACATTTGAAAGAGGCATTAAAATGTAGAGGGAAGCATTACAAACTTTCTAGCTAAACTTTGTTTTCTAATCAGTATGTTTTATCACTTTACAGAATGTAAATAAGTGAGTGCATATATGCTGAAATTAGGAACCAATCTAACTGTATTTCAATTAGCTGTCCTTTAGAAAACCATTTGTTTCCTGACTAGTCAGACTGTTGACCTGTTATAAAGATTTTCCTGATCAGAAAAACTAATTTTTTCCAAATATTTGCCTTACCAACATTAGTAAATTCAGCCATTCCTTTTTGTTTTGTTTCTCATAAGGTATAATGACTTTTTTTTTCTTTGCCTTGATCTCTTTGGAATCACATTTTACGTGTCAAAAAAAGGCTTTAAAATCTAAGGCTTATATATGGCCTAGTGCACATTTAGAAAAATGTGTTCAAATGCCCCAGAGTAGTCTCCAGAGAACACTAACATGTTCCAACAGTGCTGCCGTAGACCACAAAATTTATTACAACTGTTTAATGAAGTTACAACTCCTACATCGCATTTCTTTTAAACATTCTTAATGGTGGCAAATTGTCTATTGTGGTTGAGTTTGATGTTAATTTTTGGAGAGATGTTTCAGTAGAAAATGATATAGCTGTAATAAGTCCTAGGTTGCTATGGGAAGAGAGATAAAGCATGAAAAGTATAATCTGAGAAGGGCTATCTGAGAGTTACAGGTGTCTTGGAAGGGATTTAAAGAGCACATCCTAACAAAGAATGCTAAACATTAACTCAGAGAGGAGTTCACAAATACTACTTTATTAATCTAGCTCATATCCTGACTGTGTATGTAAATACTAACTACTCTAAACTGAAGTGAAAAATAATTATACTTTAATAGTATAGTTCAGGGATATAGGACCATGTCTATTTTTGTCATCAAAGTCCAGAAATTTTTTGTAGGCAACGGAGGCAGCTTTCTGGAAAGAAGAAGGAGACAGAAGACTATCTCCTTGGTAACTTTTCTGTTCCCATGAAGACCAACTGTGCTTCTTAAAGTTGAATTCCATGAGATATCTTTTCATATTTAAAATAAATTTGACTTTACTTAAGCTACTTTAAGTGGTTTTCTGTTCCTTGCAACAAAACTATACCAGACCAAGACAATGATTCTATAAAACCTTATCTTCATCATCACTGCCCATACATGGAAACTCAGATAATCCAAGCAGAGTCTGTGAACCACCCTGAATTATATAAAAATGTGATTTGTGTATCATATGTGTATTGTTGTCTAGGGGGAAAAGGCCATAGATTTCATCAAATACTCAAAGAAGTTTGTTACCCAAAAAGATTAAGAACTATTGGTAGAGAGCCTCATGCAGAGGCATCCTAAGTGACAGAGTCCCTTTCCATTTTGCCTCCATGTTGAGGCAGTGAAAGACTTTGGTTCATTATTGTTGCATCTGACAGTGCCATAATTATGCCAGTTTTTATCCTATATATGGAACGTTGAAAAAGATGCCCCTTAGAGCTTTGCTGCTGTTAGATGTCTATTAACAATCTGACAAAATAGATTTTCATGAAATTTGGACCTCAAGAAAATTCACTAGGTAGTAATTTTTTTAAGAAGTCTTAGTTTTTGTTTATTTGATTATTTTCAATGGGACATTGATACAGACAGGTTTCAAACCTGCAAGAGGGTGGTATTTTGTTCTACCAAGAACTGATCTAGAATTTTAGAATTAGAATGGCCTTTCATTTTACAGATGAGTAAACTGAGACACAAAAAGGGTAAGTAAAATTTCTAAGGTCACTTGGTAGTAAAGCACAAGTGAGGCTGGAGTTCTGTTGACTGTCTCAAGAGCCTTTTTTTTTTTTTTTTTTTTTTTTTTACTGTACCAAACTTTTGATAATTATTACTTCTTTACTCCTTGTCCCCATCTATGATGCATAGTCAACTCATTTAATGTTTATACAACACTATGAAGAAGGTGCTATTACTGGCATTTTAGTAACTATTTCTTCTGGGGAAATTTTCTTGGGGAAATTACATTGTGAATGTTCTATTAAAATATGTAAGTCAGTTTGAAAAATAGTGCCATATACATATATGTGCTTATTCATGGTAGTGGAATTAGATTTCAAGTCTTGGATAAATCAATGAAAGAGCCATTTCAGATAATATTCTTCTCTGTTTTCTAGGAAATGTGTTTAGAGACTTTTTTGTTTGTTTGCTTGTTTTTAAAATTCAAAGTTTTAAAAACGTTAAGGGCAAAAAGAACAAAAAATTGTCACTCTGGACTTAAAAACTACAATACAGTGAAATCAGTTACTGGACATTTCAAAAGGCACTTTATGAGTTTCACAGATTTTATGGAAAGTCCACACCTACTTGGAAACATGTACCTTTGCACTTACTGGAATGACAGTCACCTACCTCAACAGTCCTTCCCTTTAGTCTTTACCCCCCATTTCCCATTTTCTCCTGGGAGAAGCCTGTTTATCCTGCAGGTCCCAGATGTGGATATCCCTTCTCTTCTACCATTGTTCTTCTGCTCCTATAACATTTTATACACTCCTTTGCTATACAATCATTGCATTGTTTTCATGTTGCATTTGCATGTGTGTCTTCTTTACTGAACTGAATTACTTGGGAATCTCAAGCTCCTAAACAGAGGTAGACAGGTACAATAAGTATTCAATAAGTATCTGTCAAGTTATAGTTATGTATACATTTAAAGTATTTTTTAAAATGATACTAAAGGTATTCAGGTTTTTTGTAGAAGATTTGAAATACTGTTTCGATGAATAATTTCAAATTAAAACAACTTCTAAACTAAGATTAAACAGTCTTAACTATATATTTATGATTATAGCTATTTAGTATAAACTTGAAATTTTCCTTCCAAAATCTAATCTTATTTCTGATTTTAGAACCTTGAGGCTTCAGACTTACATTTCCACATCAAAAATTAGAGCATATGATCTGACAAAGATTTTGTTTTGTTTTTGTGTTCTGTGAATGAAAGGTATTCTGAAATATAATTTGGGTGCCAGGATACTGGAATTTCAAGATCTTTCAGCTTCAGTGAGGAAGAGTAGTTTGTTGGTACTATTGAGAAAAAAAAGAAAAACACCTTATTATACTGTTTAAGTATTTCTTTTGTTAAATGAATTATTCTTACTTTGCTGAGGCCAGTGTTTTGAATTCCAGATACCTAACCACCACCTTACCCATCATTTAACTTGCAAATAAAAGGGGCTTTTCCCCCAAGTAAATTTATAATATGAGAATTTGCATAAGTAATAATGTTTGTTGCTTAATTTTGAAGTATTGGTGCTTCAAATACAGAAATATAGGTGCCAGGATTTAGTCATTATCAATAAAAGTCATCTTGATGTGACAGTAGTCATTATAAATTTTATTTATTTTGGACTATGGGATTACAAATCCCATAAGAATTTATTAAGGGTAAACCTGAGAGAGACCAGCATAGCTTTTACATAGTATTAACATAAAAGACTTGCTTATTTCTCTTGCAGAAAAATTAGAAATAGTGATTAAAGTGAGAAAATTGGGTAATTCAGTCATTTTAGTCATATCTGTATTTGGCATTTTAACTATAAAGTCTGTCATATAAGGTCACTTAAGGTTGGCTCTCTGGCCTTTTTTGATTAAGAAATTTCAACGTCATTTGATAGATTATTCAGAGGCTATTTTTGCTCTTAACACACCTAATGTATTCACATAATAAGTATTTTCATATCTGTGAACAATAATGAAATACTTCTTATACTCCTTTTATAATTATTGAATCTTTTTGTCACAGACTGATTTTATGCTGACCAACTAGACTAAATCAATTTTATCTGTTTATATGTTTACTTTGAAAGTTAACTAGAGTATGCTAGCAGGATATTCTAACTAATCTCTCAAACTTGAAAAGAATAATTTTTTTAAAATGTTGGATAAATCTTAAAAACACCAAAGAACTGGTAGGGCCAAATGCAAATGCTGGCAGGAACCCAGAAAGGGAGGCAGAGCACAAAGCTTCTTTTGCCTTGAGAGCATTTTTCCAAACTGCAGACTTCAACTTTAGTTTTTATACTCCACTGATTGGAGCCTCAACTCTGAAAATTACTTTCTCAGTTTAAGGGTGAACCAGAATAAATCTACCCCGTTCATCCACAGCATGACAGAGTCTGACAGGTTGAAACTATAGGACATCCCAAGCATAATCTCCTAAATTCACATCACAAGGGTGGTCTAAAAAACTTTAAACCCTGTTTATTTGGTTGAAAGTGGTCCAGCACTGGTGGTATCCCAGATTGCCTAACAGGGCAAAAATAAATACTTCTGCTCAAAGAAACTTCATAAATAATTTTTTAAGAAAAACGGCTCACAGTAAGAAGTAATTACGAAGCATGTATGGAAACAAGGAACCATGATCTAAAATCAGCAGGTATCAAGAATAGATAAATAAAATAATTAAAATAACTCAGTGTATGACATGAATTAAAGAGGAAATTATTGAACTGAGACAGAGTAAATGAAATTATCCAGAATGCCACATATGGACAAGAAAAAATAATAATAATGAATTAAAATGGTTAAAGACAAAGAAGATAAAATAAGTTTTAACTTCTGAATGGAGTTGCAGAAGGAGAGGAAAGAATGGGAGAGAGAAATCTCTTACTAAAAGAAATTCTAGAGGCGTATTTTAAGCAGAAAGAAAATGATCCTAGATAGAAAGTCTGAAGTGAAAGAAAGAATGAACAACAACAACAACCAAAAAAGTAAATATGGACAAACATTTATAAAACAGAATACACAAAAAGACTAACATAACCACACAACAGAATTGTGGTCTCAAGCATTTGTATGGTTTGAGAGAAGGCTAAGATTATTCAATAATTAAGTATACATTTTTCTAAAATAACAAACTATAAATTTTGGAAATCAGTAAAATGAAACAATATGGAATTATTAAAATTTAAAAGGAAAAATCTAAAACCAATTCTCAACCTTGGCTTACACGATACATTCACTTGGGGAGCTTTTAAAAACCCTAATGCCCAGGCTCCATCCTAAACCAATTAAATCAGAGTCTTTAAGTAATTTTGAAGCTCCCAGGGTGATTCTACGGAAAGCAAGGAGCAGAGGAAAAGAAACATAGAACAGATAGAGCAGATAGAAGGTGCAAGGTAAGATACTATATATAAATCAAAATATGTTAGTAAATCACTTTAAAAGTAAATGATCTAAATGCTCTAGTTAAAAGAAAATTTTTATTGTCATAAAAATCCAGTTTATGTTGCTTATGAGAGACATATCCAAAATATAAGATGGTAGAATAAATATAATTTCTAGAGATAAAGTATATTTCTCATAATAATAAAAGATATGATTTAACAGAATATGTGTTTAATTTGTATGTGCCTAATAGTATAGCTTCAATATACAAAAAGCAAAAATTGACAGACAAACCTACAGTTGTTTTGAGGAGGAGTTTTTTTTTTCCCCCCAGCATTAAAGTTTGATAAGTTTCAAAACTCTAAGGGAGATTTTAAGAGTAGTACAACCAATACCCTCATTGATGTTTGTTACCAAGATTCATTAACAGTTAATATTTTGCTACATTTACTCCATAAATCTATGCGTGTATATATTGACACATTTTTCTTTTTGTTTCTTTTCTGAACCATTTGAGCTACTTCAACCTTAAATACGTTATCATGTATCACCAAAGATTGAGGACATTTTCCTACATAACCACAATACAGTTGTCATCACATTCAGGAAATTTAACATTGATATAGTTAACATGTTTACATAGTTCACATTTGAATTTTTCAGATTGTTCTAATTTCTTTATAACTGTGGGTTGGTAGCTTGATCCAAGATCTAATCAAATATTATATATTGTATTTAGTTGAATATCTCTTAGGCTTGATTAATCTAGAAAATTCCCCATGATAGATCCATGTTAAATATTTTTGATAGGTATAGATGATACTGTGTTCTCAGTATATCACTAAGAGGGCATATGTCAGTTTGTCCATTATCATTCATGTTAAGTTTCATCATTTGACTAAATTGGTATCCACCAGATTTCTTCACTGTAAAGGCACCTTTAATCTCTAATCTGTTGGGTTATACATGAAGATCGAGACAATTTCCTGTTCCTTGACAATTTTCACTGTAACTTTAACATGGTCTTGCCTGAATCAAGTTTTGTTTTGGTTTTTTTTTTTTTACTATAATAGTTGGAAATAGGTGATTTTTCTATTTCTAGCTTGCTTACACATTGATTGGTTGGTATTCTTCTATAAAGAAGAACTTTCCCTTTTCCCCCTCTTTTTTAAAGTTCTGTAGACTGATAGATTTTTTTAAAAATTCATTGTGTTATAATTCATTCCTATCATTATTATGATGCTAAAATCATCTCAAATTAGGCCAGTGGAAACTACTGTAAGCTAGCTCCTTTGACCTTTTGATATATTCCTATTAGTTTTTGAGCGTTACCTTACTTTCTTGTACAACAAGATAGTTGAAGCTCACCTTGTACTTTCTCTGCTTCAACCCTGGAATAAGCCTTCCTGTAAGACGTGCAGATTCCTTTTAGCAAGGGACCAAATTCTGGCATTAGGTATCCTCACTGCTACTTGGATGTCATTGCATCTACTCCCTTTCATATGAAACCTCTAATTCTAGTCTATCACCGAAGGATTCTTTCTCTCCTTTCCGTCATTCTGAATTTGTATCTCCCAGCAACTTTAGTTTATTTCCCTATTTGCTCAGCCCTTCAGTACACACAAAATAATTTTTAAATGGCTGCACTAGTACCACAACAACATACTAAGTAAAATTCAGGATTTCTTTGCAGCTTTTTGTCCTTAAAATTTCACCCATTGATGTGATTATAATCAGAATACTGTGTTCAGAATTATTTAATTTCAATAACTATCATTTCAAATCAATTTATGGCGATCTTTATCTGCTTTAAAAAAAAGTTGGAAGATTTTTAACACACCTTCTCAATAACAGAGCAAGCATTCACAGTGAGTAAGACTGTAGAGGATTTGAACAACATAATTAACAATCTAATAGCCATATATAGAATAGTGTACCCCAAAACTACAAAGTAATATTCATTTCAGCCCCATACAGGTAACATTTATAAAAATGTTTTTTAAAAATTTATAAATTTAGGGGCTTCCCTGGTGGCGCAGTGGTTGGGAGTCCGCCTGCCGATGCAGGGGACACGGGTTCGTTCCCCGGTCCAGGAGGATTCCATGTGCCGCAGAGTGGCTGGACCCGTGAGCCGTGGCTGCTGGGCCTGTGCGTCCGGAGCCTGTGCTCCGCAACGGGAGAGGCCACAACAGTGAGATGCCCGCCAACTGGAAAAAAAAATTATAAATTTAAAAAATTATATTAAATATTTAAGATATTATTTAATTTATAAAAATTTATAAGTCAAATACTAGTAAGATTCAAAGGGTTGAATTATGTAGACAATGCTATTAAGCTAAAAATTGGTACCAAACTGCAATAAGGAAATACCCAAAGTTTCAGAAATGAGTAAATAACCTTCCAAAAAAAAAATCCATGAGATGAAAATTTATAATAAAAATAAAATATTTTCAACTAAATAGTAATGATACTTTTTGTGAAGAAATTTTTTGTCAAAAAATCTTACAAATATGCTTTTTATTAAAACTTGTGGATATAGCTAAAGCATCACTTAAAGGAAAATTTATAGCTTAAATGCATATATTATAAAGAAAAGCTGAAACTAGTGAACTAAGAATCTATCTCAAGAAATTAAAGATAACTCAGCAAATAAGGCCCTTTCCCCCTCCAAAAAAAATGAAAAGGAAATAGTAAAGAGCAGGAAGATAGAAAAAGTCAGAGATAAAAGTTGGAATTTTGTAATAATATTAAAGAAATTAAATCAGTGGTTAAAGATCTCAGAAATAAAACTCCAGGCCTAAATGGCTTTACCAGCAAGTTCTAGTAAACATTTAAGGAAAAATGAATTCTGTTCTTACACATACTCTTTAAAAACAGAATGAAAGGAATTATCCCACACTCATCTTAAGAGTCTAGCATAACCTTGATATTAAAACCCATCATGGACAGTACTAGCACAGAAAATTATAGTCTGATCTCACGAACATAGATGCAAAAATCTGTACACACACACAGTTTATCCTAATTATTCAAAAATTCCATATCTGCAAATTCACCTACTCACTAAAATTCAACTCCAATGTCAGTACTCATGGAATTTTCAGACTCATTTGTGGACATGCTGAGGGTGGTGAAAAATATGTCATCTGACACACACCTTCCCAGCTGAAGTCGAACAATGCAAGCTCTGCCTTATTGTTTCAGCTCTCAAGTATAAAAATGTCCCATTTTCAGTCTATTTAATATCACATTTTTTGTGCTTTATTGATTTTACGTTTATTTTTTAAATTTTATTTTTGGCTGCATTGGGTCTTCATTGCTGCGCACGGGCTTCCTCTAGTTTTGGCAAGTGGGGACTACTTCATTGCAATGCAGGGACTACTTCGTTGCGATGCGGGGACTGCTTCGTTGCGGTGCACGGGCTTCTCACTGCAGTGGCTTCTCTTGTTGCAGAGCATGGGCTTTAGGCGGGCGGGCTTCAGTACTTGTGGCTCGTGGGCTCTAGAGTGCAGGCTCAGTAGTTGTGGCACATGGGGTTAGTTGCTCCGCGGCATGTGGGATCTTCCCAGACCAGGGCTTGAACCTGTGTCCCCTGCATTGGCAGGCGGATTCTTAACCACTGCGCCACCAGGGAAGCCCTATTTTGCTTTAAAAATGGCCCCTAAGCATAATGTTAGAAAGTTCTATCAAGCCTGTCTGAGCACAGGAATGCTGTATTATGCCTTACAGAGAAAATAGTGTATTAGATATGCTTCCCTTAGGCATGAGTTATAATGGTGTTGTTTGTGAGTTCAGTGTTGATGCATCATAATACATATTAAATAAGTTACCTTTAAACAGAAATACACATAAATCCAAGTTATGTGTTGCTCTGGTGTTGAAAGTATTGTAACCAGAGGCCTAGTCTTGTATTTCCCTTAGGAGCATGGTTCGGTGATTGTGGTGACTTTATAGACCAGACCCATCACAGATAGAACCAACTATATATACATATATAAAACAAATCCTTGAAATTATGAAGACAATAATTTATCAAAACCAAATTAGATTCTTCCCAATAAGGCAAGATTGATTTAACACTACAGAATTAATGAGTATACTGTATCACATAAACAGATCAAAGAAAAGTCATATCTCAGTAGCTGAGTACATTTGATAAAATCCAACATAGACTTGTGTGAAATTTTTTTTTAAAAGGAACTAGCAAAATATAAAAGTAGCTTCATCAACTTTATCAAGGATTCTATATAAAACCTACAACAGTCATTATATTTAACGGTGAGTTATACATTAATGGTGAACATTATACTTAATGTTCCCTCTGAGACTGGAAACAAAATAGTACCTGCTTGTATTAGTCCTGTTTAATATTGTATTAGAAGTCCTGGGCAAAGCAGCGAGGCAAAAAATAGATGAATGGGTGGGTGGATGGATAGATAAGAAGAAATAATATTATTTTTCACAGATTATATAACTATGTACCTAGACTAGAATACCCAAAATAATATACAGATAAGCAGTTGAGATAACAGGAATTTAGTAATGCTGCTGGATACAAATCACTGTACAAAAATGAATTGCATTTCTGTAACCAACAATGAAAAATCAAATTTTAAAAAATAACAAGGTTTATCCATAGGGGAAAAGCAGTAACAGCACCAAAAAATATGAGTTAACACGAAATACAAATCCAACAAAATATACATGGAACCTTTTAAGAGAAATTGTTAAAGCTATTGAGAGACAATGAAGAACTAAATAGATGGAGAACTATGCCATGTCCATGGATTAAAAGAGTCCATATTGTAAAGACGTTAATTCTCCCAAATGATCTTTAGATTCAGTGCCACTCTAATCAAAATCACAATGGGATGTGTTGTATAAAGGTACTATCACACAGCCATGTACATGAATTAACTACAGAAACACAAATGACACTCACAAACTTAAATGAAAGAAGAAAGTCACAAAAGCAAATGTGTAGTGTAAAACTGAACTATGTTATTCAGAAGACATTCAGTCATAGGTAGCAAGACTATAAAAGGAAATCAAGGGAATGATTATCACTAAAAACAGGATAGTGGCTACCATTACAGAAAGGGGTAGGGGATGTCAGGGAGGATCCTGTTTCTGCAGTGCAGGCAATGTGTTATTTCTTGACCTGGGTGATAATTACTTGGATGTTCTGTTCACTTTGTGATTAGTCTTTAAACTAAATATATGTTTGATGCAAAAAAAATTACAGAGCTCAACCAAAGAATTTGAAATGGATTAAGTGTATTACTGAGAGTTGATGTTATTAAGGTAATCCATGATATTAAGTTATTGGTAATTATATTTTAAAGTTGAATTAAGTTGAATGATTTGGAATACTCCAGGTAGAAAGGTTAATTTCTAAGAAGCACTTTTTTAAAGACTATCAGAAATTTTTTGTTACCCAATTTACTAGCATCTACCAGTACTCTGCTTTTACTATGTTCAGGAAGATAGTAAAATTCTGCTTTTACCATGTTCAGGAAGATCATTAGTGGACAAACCACAAAAGATTTTATATATAACATGATATTAATAGCTAACAATGATATCTACCACTTTTTGAGCATTTACCATGTACCAGATACTAGAGCAAGAATTATAAACTCATTATCTCATTTAATCCTAGAAACGACCCTTAAGTGTGGGTACCATTGTTGTCCCCATATCACACAGGTAAAGGACAGAATCAGGTTTTGATTTTAGTCTCTCTGGTTCCAGAACTCTTGTTCTTAACCATAGCCCCACATAAGGATTAGAACGGCAATCTAGTAGTGTACTTAGTATTACATGTTGTTATAGATTCATTTATTCAAACTGGTTATGATTTGACTATTCAGATTTGTTAATTCAGCAGAAAATGTCAGCTATATGCCAGGCATTTCAAGGTACCTATCTACTGGATCTTTTGCTCTGTTTAGCAACTTGGAACCTATATCACAGTAGTTCTCTGGCCTCCTTCTTCCTTAGAGCTAGTGTATTGTGATATTTCAAGTATCGCTAAACTTAATTCAACTTTACAGATGATTATTTGTTATACACATCACCCAAACTACGTAATAATCTGCTTCCTGATTTGGCTGCAGTACAGAAAATTACCTTTTGAGCCCTAGGATCAGCTCTTATTGCTGAGGGAGTTTCTAGCTATTCCTTTTATTTCCTTATACCCTCATAACCCCTTCTTTGGATGAGTTCTTAAATAAAATTTTGTTGACAGAAATCTTTTAATTGGTTCATATTGTTTTTATGGTACTATAAAATGCCATGTACTGTATTAAACAGGTCCTGTATACAGTTTATTTATAATCAAATGGTGATTATGTTCATTTCTATAAAATGTTAGGACATCAGGCTCTTGGTAAAGAATGTAACCCCTATTTATTGCATTCCTTTTCTGAAAAAACAAAATCAACTTTAGATTATATTATTTTATTTTGACTTACAGTGTCTTTTCCAGGAGCTTAACTACAGTCTGTAGTTTAACACCTCTCTAATGGACACTACGGCAATATGCTAGCTGAGGTAAAAGGAACAGAAGCTGGGCAGATTTTCTCTGCCTTATAGGCTTTAAAGAACCAAGATTCTGTTTTTACCCAGTTATTTCACTATATTTCTTTCCTTTATGTTTCCAGTATCTACTCATAATTTTTTTTCAGAAAAATTGTCTTAATATCAATAAAATGGCATATGTCTTAAGTTGGTTTTTATTATTGCTTTACTGTCTGAACACTAGGACTATAGGCTTCAGACCAACAAAAATCCACTGTCTTCCTTCATCGTTATTTGCTGCTATGTAGATCCATATTATCAATAGTTGCATTTGACTAACTAAATGGTCATGTCCGGTTTTGTTTACCTTCTTTTTTCCTACTACTTTTGGACACAAAGAACGCTCCTGCACAAAATAAAATTTTTCATAACTTAAGAAATACTATTCTATCATTGCTTTGCTCTTTGGTCCTTTTAAATCATTGAGACAAATTCAAGTTAAGTCCAAAAACATCATTATATTGACTACTGAGAATTAATTAGTGAATGGATTCTTTCATCTACAAAGACAGTTTTCAAAGTGTGGTCTGGGGATCTGAGACCCTTCTAGGGTCTCTGTGGGGGGGAAATTATTTTCATCATAATACTAAAATATCGTTTGCCTTTTCTACTCTCCTGCTCTCTTGAGTGTAGGGTTGAGTTTTCTAGAAACTTCATGGCATGTGATTTTGCAACAGCTTGAATGCAAAGCAGACATGCGAATCCATCTGTCTTCTATTAAGCCCGACATTAGAGAGACTTGAAAAAATGTAAAACAGTAGCTCACTTTTACTATCTTTCTAATCTAGATTTTCATTAGAAACTATAATTTACATTAGCGTATACTATAGTGTTATTGTTTTATAAATGAATTGATGTTTTTAAACCATTCAGTTTTAATTTCAAATATGGTATTATTGATAGAAACTGCATAAACAAAAGAGCTCTTTTAGGCCCTCAGTAATTTTTAAACATGTAAAGGGATCATGAGACCAAAAAGAGAGCCAATAATCTATATGACTTTTTTTATTCTCAAATGTTTGCTTTTTTCTTATATTTTATTTCATCTTATAAAAAGCATAATGAAAATTATCTATTTTTAGGTTGCTACAAACCTCAGGAAAGATCAGATTACTTGATGTTGGCAGCTGCTTTAACCCATTTCTGAAGTTTGAAGAATTTCTAACTGTTGGCATAGACATCGTACCTGCTGTAGAGGTATGCATAGTTCTGTTTGTTTTGAGTTGAATATTTTACATATATAATATTTTACATATTTTACATATATATATACACAAAGGAAAGCACTGTCTTTACATTCCTGAAATAGCAAATATATTTCTTGTGTACAAGTTGATAAGAGACTATTTCTATTCAAAACTAAAAGTATATTTTGTGAAAATTTGAGCATTTAGTTAACTAATATTAATTTGACCAGTACCATATTTGTCTTCATTTTGTTTTGTTCCCTGTTTATCATCTATCATTTCAATCAAGAAACTTCAGTAAGTTGCAAAGATTCCTTATTTTATTTTTTAATGCATCTCTTTCTGAAATGTACTCTGATGTTGAGCTATTATGGAATAGTGGAAAGAGCAGGGGCTTTGGAGACAGCCAAAACTTTATTAAATCCCAGCTATTTGTACTTAGTAGATAAAACTACTTAACTTTACAAAGAATGTTTCCTCTGCTTTTAAAATTAGATTTTTTTCCCTCAATGACATAAGTTTATAACATTTGCCATTTTACTTTTGATATGGCACCAGACACAAAAATTTTTTTACAAATTTTTATTGCTATAAAGAGATTGTGGTAGAGTATAAACTCAGGCTCAGAGATTTTTTTTCCTCCACTGCTATATTCCCAGTACCTAGAGGAGTGCCTGGCATACTAAGTACTCATGAAATACTTCTTGAATAAAATAATGAAATCTTATTTTCAACCTTGATTTGACTCTCTGAGCCTCAGTTTTCTCGTCTGTGCAGTGGGGTTTGTAATGGACTATACCTTATAAGATTGTTGTCATGTTTACTTGAGAAAAAGTATTTAAAGCACCTAACAAAGCACCTGTTATATAGTGAGCGCTAAAGAAATGTTTGCTGTTATTATTGAAAAGTTCCTGCATGAAGAGTCAACTTTCATATGAATTTATTCTTTAATTTTTATGAGCTTGACTGTCTATATTGAATCTATATGACTAACACTGACAAATAAGAAAATGCTAAAAGCGTTACTCTTATCTCCTAAAGGTAGACAGATACTTGCTGTACGGTAAAACAGCTGTTCTTAGCTTACCACGGCAGAGAACTCCTGGGCCATTAGAAGCTATATTTTTAAAGTGCAGGTGGATTTGTACATGGATTCTCTCCCCTTCCTTCCTCAAGACACACATTAGAGATGTCCTTCAAGGACTGGTAAGACATGATGACCATTTGATCTAAACCTAAAGCTCAAATATTAAAATATTAAGCTTATTTATAGATAGGGCTATAAATTTTCAACTGTAAAGCCATTAGAGAAGGCAAAAGAACTACTATACGTGAGTTCAGTAGTAGAATCAGACTTTGATAATTCCAGTACACTATAACTAATTTTAAAACAAAGGGAAGAAACTTATACTTCCAGTCAAGATGGAGTGACAGGGACCAGACTGATCCTCTTTCCCCCTGCCTGCGGCAACTAAAAAGTGGACAAAATATTCAAAATAATATACAAGACACTGGACATCAGGTAATGAAGGACAGTGATCCCCAGGAGATGGAAAACAAATGAGATTGGCCATATGGTTGCACCAGCATACAGCCTTCAGACAGTTTCCAATGTGTGGCACAAACAGGTGATCCCAAGCAGAGTCCAACTGGTACTGAGTTGTAGAGGCAGAGATGAGAGTCCTGAGAGACCAAGACAGCTAGGGCTCATGGACAAAGTACCAAAGATATGAGAGCTGCACAGAGAGAAAACTCCAGGGGTCTGCAAAGAATCCTCCCTGAGTACTCAGCTGAGTACTTATCAGTACATGTCTGTGAGAAACTACATGAGACTGCAGGAAGTACCACCTCAAAGATCTAGAGGTTATAGTGCCCAGCACACTCACACAGGCTGGAAGTAGCACCCTTCCCACCAGCCACACTGGAAACCTCAAGAATCACAGTAGCCTGGGTAGAGTACACAGAAAAGCCTTGCATCAGTAGTGGAGAATAACTAGCCTTAGACTGAAGGCTGCTCTAGTCCCACCTAGCAAATCTTGAAACAAAAACCAAAAAGATCAAACTGTGTCCAGATAATTTAACTACATCCTAGAGCAAAGTTAGAATATTTATAGCAATACCAAGTCATCCAGGATGCAGCAAAGTAAAGTTCACCATGCCTAGCATCCAATAAAAAAGTAATCAGCTGGGCTTCCCTGGTGGCGCAGTGGTTGAGAATCTGCCTGCTAATGCAGGGGACACGGGTTCGAGCCCTGGTCTGGGAGGATCCCACATGGCGCGGAGCAACTGGGCCCGTGAGCCACAGCTACTGAGCCTGCGCATCTGGAGCCTGTGCTCCGCAACAAGAGAGGCCGCCATAGTGAGAGGCCCGTGCACCGCGATGAAGAATGGCCCCCGCTTGCCACAACTAGAGAAAGCCCTCGCACAGAAACGAAGACGCAACACAGCAAAAATAAAAAATTAATTAATAAACTCCTACCCCCAACATCTTCTTTTTTTTTTTTTTTTGCGGTACGCGGGCCTCTCACTGTTGTGGCCTCTCCCATTGCGGAGCACAGGCTCCAGACGCGCAGGCCCAGCAGCCATGGCTCACGGGCCCAGCCGCTCCGTGGCATGTGGGATCTTCCTGGACCGGGGCATGAACCCGTGTCCCCTACATCGGCAGGCGGACTCTCAACCACTGTGCCACCAGGGAAGCCCCCCAACATCTTCTTTCAAAAAAAAAAAAAAAAGTAATCAGCCAAGTAAAGAAGCAAGAAAATAGGACCCACAATGAGGAGGTCAGTCATCCAGCAGAGACCAACTGTGAACTGACACAGATGTTAAAATTCGGAAACAAGGACATTAAGATAGGGACATTATGACTGTATTCTGTATGAACAAAAAGTAAAGTAGAGACATGGAAGATAATTAAAAATACCCAAATCTAACTTCTGGAGATGGATACTATGATCTATGATATGAAACATGTACTAGATGGGATTAACCGTACATTAGATATTGAAGAAGAAAAGTTAAACTGAGGACATGGCAATAGAAACTACCCAAAATTAAGCTGAGATTTTTTTTTAATGGAAAAGCATCAGCAAGCAGTGAGTTAATTTCAAATGGCCAAATATAAGCATAATTAGAGTCCCCCCCAGAAAGAAATGAAAGAAATAATGGTCAGAATTTTTCTGAACTTGATAAAAGCTAACTAATAGTAGAGCTGACCCTTGGCACCAGGGGAATTGTTCCAGGACAGCCCACCACCACCACAGATATCAAAGTCTGTGGCTGCTCAGGTCCTTAGAGTTGGCTCTTCATATCCCTGGGTTCCATGTCCACAGATACAGAGGACTAAGTGTATATTTCTTGGAAAAATCCATGTATAATTGGACCTATGCAGTTCAAACTCGTGTTGTTCAAGAGTCAGTTGTAATGTAGAGTTTATATTCTATATAAAAATAAAATGTATGATAACAAAAGCACAAGAGGGGAGAAAGGGAAATACACTATATGTATAGTAATAGGTTTTTATAATATATATGAAGTGGTAAAATACTATTTGAAAGTAGACTATGATAGGTTAAAGATGCAGACTATAAATTCTAAAGCAACCAGTAAAATAAAGAGTTACAGCTAATAAGCCAGCAAAGGAGATAAAATAGAATTACAAAGAAATTTCTTTAATCCAAAAGATGGCAGAAAAGGGAAAGAAACAATGAACAGATGGCAAACATAGAAAATAAATAGCAAGATCATACATTTAAACTTAAGTTTACCAATAATCACATTAAATAGATATGGCCTAAATACCCCAATTAAAAGGTGGAAATTGTCAGATTGGATTTAAAAAAGCAAGGGTCAAATATATGTTGCCTATAAGAAATGCACTTCAGTTATAAACACACAAAATAGGATGTGTAAAAGAAAGGCACTGTGGCACTATTACAGTCAGACAAAGTAGATGTCAGAGCAATATTACCAGCAATAAAGATGGCCATCTCATAATGATAAAACGGTCAATTCATCAAGAGTACAAAACAATCCTCAATATATATGCATCTAATAACAGAGCTTCAAAATACGTAAACCAAAAACTGATAAAGTAGCAATTACAAATAGACATTTATAAAATTATAGTTGAAGATATCATTACCCCTCTCTCAATAACTGATGGAACAATTAAAACATTGGTTAAAGAAGAACTCACAAGGAAAGTTAGACCATAATTTTCTTTTTTTTCTTTTTTTTTTTTTTTTGTGCGGTACGCAGGCCTCTCACTGTTGTGGCCTCTCCCGTTGCGGAGCACAGGCTCCGGGCATGCAGGCTCAGCAGCCATGGCTCACGGGCCTAGCTGCTCCGTGGCATGTGGGATCTTCCCGGACCGGGGCACGAACTCGTGTCCCCTGCATTGGCAGGCGGACTCTCAACCACTGTGCCCCCAGGGAAGCCCTAGACCATATTTTCAAATGAAGCTAAATAAAAACATATGATATCAAAAACATAAGATATGCATAGGATGCCACTAAAATCACTAAAATAGTACTTAGAGGAAATTTTACAATACTAAACACCTTTATTAGAAAAATAAGAAAGGTCTCAAAGTAATGACATCAACTTTGCAACTAGGAAGAAAAACAAATCCACATTAAATCCAAAATACAAGAAAGAAAACAATAAAGATTACAGCAGAAATCAATGAAATAGAAAACCTTCAGAAAACAGTAGGGAAAAACTGATTAAAGCAAACACTCTTTGAGAAGATCAATAAAATTTATAAATCACTAGCCATACTGATTAGGAAATAAAGAGAAAGGTGTGACATCATGTATATTTTACCAATATTAAAAGAAAGGAAAATAAATATTACAAAAAATTTTTGCCAATAAATTCCACAACTTAAGTGAAATGGTCAAACTCCTTGGAAGACACATACTGCCAAAGCTCACTCATGAAGAAATACATAACCTCAGTAGCCCTAAATGTATTAAAGAAATTTGAATTGGCAGTTAAAAACTTTCCCACAAAGAAAATTCCAGGCTCAAATGGCTTCACTTCCCAACTTATTCTATGAGGCCATTACCCCAATACCAAAACCAGAGACATTACAGAACAACAACAACAAAAACTTGTAGACCATATCCATCATGAACATAGACAGAAAAGTTGTCTACAAAATTCTAGCATATTGAACCAAACAGTATTTCAAAAGGGATAATACATCATGGCTAAGTTTGATTTATTCTAGGAGTGTAAGATTGGTTTAATGTTAAAAAAAAATAATCTATGACACCTATACAAAAATCTACTCAAAATGGATTAAAGACCTAAATATAAGACCAGATACTATAAAACACCTAGAGGAAAACACAGGCAGAACACTCTGACATAAATCGCAACAATATTTTTTTTTGATCTGTCTCCTAGAGTAATGGAAATAAAAACAAAAATAAACAAATGGGACCTAATTAAGCTTAAAAGCTTCTGCACAGCAAAGGAAACCATCAACAAAACAAAAAGAGACAACCTACAGACTGGGAGAAAATATTTGCAAACAATGCTACCAATAAGGGATTAATCTCCAAAATATACAAGCAACTCATACAGCTTAGTATCAAAAAAAAAACCCAATCAAAAAATGGGCAGGAGACCTAAATAGACATTTCTCCAAAGAAGACATATGAATGGCCAACAGGCACATGAAAAGATGATCAATATCACTAATTATTAGAGAAATACAAATCACAACTACAGTGAGGCATCACCTCACACCAGTCAGAATCGCCGTCATTAAAAAGTCTACAAATAATAAATATTGGAGAGGGTGTGGAGAAAAAGGAACCCATTTACACTGTTGATGGGAATGTAAATTGGTGCAGCCACTATGGAGAACAGTATAGAGGTTCCTTAAAAAACTAAAAATAGAGTTACCATATGATCCTGCAATCCCACTCCTGGGCATATATCTGGAGAAAACTCCAATTTGAAAAGATACATGCACCCCAGTGTTCATAGCAGCACTATTTACAGTAGCCAAGACATGGCTATCTGTCCATCAACAGATGAATGGATAAAGAAGATATGGTATATATACACAATGGAATATTACTCAGCCATAACAAAGAATGAAATAATGCCATTTGTGGCAAAATTGATAGACCTAGAGATTATCATATTAAATGAAGTCAGACAGAGAAAGATAAATAGCATATAATATCACTTATATGTAGAATCTTAAAAAATAATGATACAAGTGAACTTATTTACACAACAGAAACAGACTCACAGACAGAATACAAATGTATGGTTACCAAAGGGGATAGTGGGGGATGGGTTTGGTGAGGAGATAAGTTAGGAGTTTGGGATTAACATATACACATTACTATATAGAAAATAGATAAATAACAAAGACCTACTGTATAGCACAAGGAACTCTACTCAGTATCTTGCAATAATGTATAATGGAAAAGAATTTGAAGAAGAATATATATATAAATGAATCACTTTGCTGTACACCTGAAACTAACACAACATTGTAAATTAACTATACTTCAGTTTAAAAATGGTTAAAAATAAAATTACATATACCATAAAAAAAAACCCACTTATTTTTTTCATCACAGTAATACACTAAAAGTGAAACCTACAGCTAACATCATACTTAATAGTGAAAGAAAAATGTTTTTCCAATAAAAACTGAAAAAAGAACAAGATAAGATTACTCTCACCATCTCTATTCAGCATTCTCTAGAGGTTTTAACCAGTGCAGGAAAGCAAGAAAAAGCAATGATGGGCATCCAAATTGGAAAATAAGACATAAAGCTGTCTTTGTTCACAGATGACATTGATCATCTATTACATTATTCTGTGGAATCTACAGAGAAGCTACTAGAACCAGTAAGTGAGTTTAACAAGGTTGCAACATATAAGATTAACATATAAAAATCAATTCATATATACTAGCCACAATCAACTAGAAATTAAAAATAGTACCATTTGTAATAGCATCAGAAATATGAAGTATTTAATATATGAACATATATTTATATGAAATATAAAGCTGACAAATATATGGCAAACCTGTATATTGAAAACTATAAATTATCAAGAGAAAGTAAAGAAGACCTAAATGAGTAGAGATATATACTGTGTTTATTAGTGGAAAAACTCAATATCTTTAACACATCCATTTTCCCAAAATTGATCTATAGATTCAGTGCAATCCTGATCAAAATTCTGGCAGGTTTTTTTGTAGAAATTGAAAAAGGTATTCTAAAATTTGTGTGGAAATCCAAAGGTCCTAGAATAACAACTTTTTAAAAGGATAGTATTGGAGAGTTTCAAAATTTATTTTAAAGTTATAGTAATGAAAACAGTGTGGTATTAGTGTCAAGATTATCCATGAAATATAACAGAGAGTCCACAAATAGGGCTAAACCCCTTATAGGGGTCCCAGAGGAAGAAGAGGGAAGAGGATCAAAAATGTATTTGAGAAAATTATGGCTGGAAACTTTCCAAATCTGAAAGAGAATAAACTCATATCCAGGTACAGGAAGCACAGAGGGTCCCAAAATGATGAACCCAAACAGACCCATATCAAGACATATCATAATAGAAATGGCAAATTTAAAGAGAGAATTTAAAGACAGCAAGAGAAAAACAAAGAGTCATATACAAGGGAATTCCTGTAAGGCTATCAGCTGATTTCTCTGCAGAAATTTTGCAGGCCAGAAGGGAGTGGCATGATATATTCAAAATGCTGAAAGGGGAAACCTGCAAACTAGGATACCCAGCAAAACGATTATTTAGAATAGAAAGCGATAAGAACCTGCTGTATAAAAAAATTTTAAAAAGGAAAAGAATAGAAAGCAAGATAAAGAACTTCCCAGACAAGCGAAAAATAGTTTATCAGTACTAAGCCTACCCTAAAAGAAATGTTAAAGGGTCTTCTCTAAGTGGAAAGAAGTAAGGATCTACAGGAAAGGGAAAATCCCACTAGGAAAGGCAAATATATAGTAAAGACAGAGAATCAGTTGTGAAAGCAACTGTAACTGCAATAAACAGTTAAGGGAGAATCATGCAGATGTAAAATATGACATCAAAACACAAATGGCCTCCCTGGTGGCGCAGTGGTTGAGAGTCCGCCTGCCGATGCAGGGGATACGGGTTCGTGCCCCGGTCTGGGAGGATCCCATATGCCGCCGAGCGGCTGGGCCCGTGAGCCATGGCCGCTGGGCCTGCGCGTCCGGAGCCTGTGCTCCGCAACGGGGGAGGCCACGGCAGTGAGAGGCCCGCATACCGCAAAAAGAAAAAAAAAAAAAAAAAAAAAAAACACAAATGGGTGGGGAATTAAAAATGTAGATCTTTTAGAATGTGTTTGAACTTAAATGACTGTAAGTTTAAAATAAGTAGATATATTATAGGTCAATACATATGAACACTGTGGTAACCACAAATAAAAAAACAAAATAGATAGACAAAAATTAAAAAGAAAGGAACACAAGCTTACTACTAAAGAAAGTTCATCAAACCACAAGGGAAGAAACAAAAGAAGAAAAGAACAAAGAACTACAAAAACAGCCAGAAAACAAGTAATAAAATGGCAATAAGTACCTACCTATCAATAATCAGTTTAATGCCAATAGACTAAATGTTCCTATCAAAAGACATAGAGTGGTTGATTGGCCTAAAAAACAAGACCTATCTATATGCTACCTATAAGAGACACACAGAATGAAAGTGAGGGGATGGAAAAGATATTTCATACAATGACAAGAAAGTGGGGGTAGCAATACTCATATTAGACAAAATAGAATTTAACAGTGTATAACAAAAGACAAAGAAAGGCATTATATAATGATAAAGGGATCACTACAAGAAGTTTTACACTCATTAACATACATACATCCAACACAAGAGCACCTAAATATATAAAGCAGATAACTAACAGACATAAAGGGAGAAATTGACAAGAATACAGTAATAGTAGGGGACTTTAACACCTTACTGACATCAGTGGACAGATCACCCAGATAGGAAATCAGTAAGGCAACAGTGGTCTTAAATGACAGAATGGACCAGTTGGACTTAATAGATATCTACAGGACATTCCATCATGAAACAGCAAAATACACATTCTTTTCAAGTGCATGTGTAATGTTTTCTAGGATTGATCACATGCTAGGCCACAAAACGAGTCTCAACAAATTTAAGAGAATAGAAATTATATCAAGCATTTTTTCCAGCCACAACAGTATTACACTAGAAATCAATTACAGGAAGAAAAATGGGAAAAGAACAAACAGGGAGACTAAAACAACATGCTACTAAAAAAAACAATGGTTCAATTAAGAAATCTAAGAGGAAATCAGAAAATACCTCAAGACAAATGGAAATGGAAACACAACTTCCCAAAATCTATTGGATGCAAAAGCAATTCTAAGAGGGAAGTTTATCACAATACAGGCCTTCCTCAAGAAAAAAAATCTCAAACAACCTAATCGTGGACCACCTAAAGGAATTAGAAAAGGAAGAACAAAGCCCAAAGTCAGCAGGAGGAAGAAAATAATAAAGATCAGAGAGGAAATAAATGAAATAGAAACCCCCCAAAATAATGGAAAAGATCAATGAAACCAAGAGCTGGTTTTTGAGAAGACAAACAAAATTGATAAACTTTTAGCCAGGGTCACCCAAGAAAGAAAGAGAACCTAAATTAACAAAATAAAAAACGAAAGAGGAGAAATAGCAACTGATACCACAGAGATACCAAAAGAAAAATAAAAGAATACTATGAACAGTTATATGCCAACAAATTGGACAATCTAGAAGAAATGGATAAATTTCTAGAAACATACAACCTGCCAAGACTGAATCAAGAATAAACACAATTTGAACAGACTGATCACTGGTAGTTTAACTGAATTTGTAATTTAAAAGAATGCCCAGCAAACAAAAGTCCAGGACTGGATAGCTTCACAGAGGAATTCTGCCAGACATACAAAGAAGAGCTAATACCTTTCGTCTTCAAACTAGTCCATAATATTGAAAAGGACAGAACTCTCCAAAATTCATTCTACAAGGCCACCATTACCTTGATACCAAAAACAGCAAGACACTACAAAAAAGAAAATTGCAGGCCAATATCTTTGATGAAAATAGATGCAGAAATCCTCAACAAAATATTAACTAACCAAATCCAACAATACATTGAAAATATCATACACTATCATCAAGTGGGATATAGTCCAGGGATGCAAAGATATTTCAATACTTGCAAATTAATGTGATACACCACATTAACAAAAGGATAAAAGTCACATGATCATCTCAATAGACACAGAAAGCATCTAACAAAATTTAACATCCATTCATGATAAAAACTGTCCTTATAGTTGGTATAGAGGGAACATTTCTCAACATAATAAAGACCATTTATGACAAACCCACAGCTAACTTCATACTCAACTGTGAATAGCTAAAAGTCTTTCCTCTAAATTCAGTAACTAGACAAGAACGCCCATTCTCACACTTCTATTTATCATAGTAGTGGAAGTCCTAGCCACAGCAATTAGGCAAGAAAAAGAAATAAAATGCATCCAAGTTGAAAGGGAAGAAGTAAAACTGTCATTAATTGCAGATGACATGATAATTTATATAGAAAACTCTGAAGTCTCCACCAAAAAACTGTTAGAACTAATAAATGAATTTAGTAAAGTTGCAGGATATAAGGTTAATATACAGAAATCTTATGCTTTTCCATACACTAGTAATGAACTATTGGAAAGTGAAAGTAAAAAAAAAAAGTCCCATTTAAAATCACATCAAAAGGAATAAAATACCTAGGAATATACTCAACCAAGGAGGTGAAAGACCTATACTTTGAAAACTATAAAAAATTGATGAAGAAAATTGAAGATGGCACATAAACATGGAAGTATATCCTGTGCTCTTGTATTGGAAGAATTAAGGTTGTTAAAAGGGCCATACTACCCAAAGCAAACTACAGATTTAATGCAATCCATATCAAAATACCCATGACATTTTTCACAGAACTAAAACAATTAATCCTAAAATTCATATAGAATCACAAAAGACCCCAAGTTGCCAAAGCAGTCTTGGGAAAGAAAAAAACAAAAAAAAAACTGGAGATATCATGCTCCCTGGCTTTAGACTATACTACAAAGCTACAGTATTCAAAACAGCATGGTACTGGCACAAAAACAGACACATAGATCAATGGAACAAAATAGAGAGCCCAGAAATAAACCCACACACCTATGGTCAATTAATCTATGACAAAGGAGGCAAGAATATAAAATGGGCAAAAGGCAGTCTCTTCAGCAAGTGGTGCTGGGAAGGTTGGACAGCTGAATGTAAGCCAGTGAAGTTAGAACACGCCCTCACACCATGCACAAAAATAAACTCAAAATGGCTTAAAGATTTAAACATAAGACATGATACCATAAAACCCCTGGAAGAGAACATAGGCAGAGCACTCTTTGACATAAATTGTAACAATATTTTTTCAGATCTGTCTCCTAGGGCAAAAGAAGTAAAAGCAATAATAAACAAATGGGACCTAATTAAACTTAAAATCTTTTGCACAGCTAAGGAAATCATCGACAATACAAAAAGACAACCCACAGAATGGGAGGAAATATTTGCAAATGATATGACTGACAAGGGGTTAATATCAAAATATATAAACAACTCATACAATTCAATATCAACAGAACAAACAACCCAGTCGAAAAATGGGCTGAACACATGAATAGACGTTTTTCCAAAGAAGACATACAGATGGCTAATAGGAACATGAAAAGATGCTCAACACTGCTAATTTAGAGAAATGCAAATCAAAACAACAATGAGATATCACCTTATACCTCAGAATGGCTGTCCTCAAAGTCTGCAAATAACAAATGTTGGAGAGGATTTGGAGAAAAGGGAACCCTTGTACACTGTTGGTGGGAATGTAAATTGGTGCAGCTACTAAGGAAAATAATATAGAGGTTCTTCAATAAACTAAAAATAGACAACCATATGATCCAGCAATTTTACTCCTGGGTATATATTAGAAGAAAATGAAAACAGTAATTCAAAAAGATAAATGCACCCTTGTTTTCATAGCAGCGTTATTTACAATAGCCGAGATAGGAAAGCAACCTAAGTGTCATCAACAGATGGATAAAGAAAATACATACACATATATACACATACACACAGGTATATACACATACATACACACACAATGGAACCTTACTCTGCCATAAAGAAAGAATGAAATTTCTGCTATTTGCAAAAACATGGTTGGAACTAGAGAATATTATGCTTAGTAAAATAAGTCAGACAAAGACAAATACTATATGATATCACTTATATGTGGAATCTAGAAGATAAAACAAATGAATGTATATAGTAAAACAGAAACAGACTCACAGATATAGAAAACAAACTAGTATTACCAGTGGGAAGAGGGAAAGGAAGAAGGGCAAGATAGGAGTATGTGATTAATAGATACAAACTACTGTGTATAAAATTGATAAGCAACAAGGATATATTGTACAGCACTCTGGAATATAGCCATTTCATAATAACTTTTAATGGAGTATAATCTCTAAAAATACTGAATCACTGGGCTATACACCTGAAGCTAATATTATAAATTAACCATATTTCAATAAAAAAAGAAGACATTGTTAAAAGAATGAAAAGACAAGCCATAACCTGAGAGAAATATTTTCAAGTTATATATCAGATTAAGGACTTGGATGAAGAATAAAGAACTCTCAAAATTCAATAAGAAAATAGGTTTTTAACATTTAAAACAACCCAGTCATTTTTCACTATGCAAAAAAATTGAACAAACACTTCACCAAAGAAGATACCCAGGTAAACATCACTACTCATTAGGAAAATCCAAATTAAAACTTCAATATACTGCTGCACACCTGTGACTATGATTAAAATTTAAAAGCCTGGCCAGTCCAAGTGTTATGAGGATTTGGAGGAACTGGAACTGCAATAAACTCCTGGTAGAAATGTAAAACTCAGTATAAGTGCTTTTGAAAATAGTTTTGAAGTTTCGTTAAAAGCTAAACTTGCACGTACTATATGATCCAGCCACCCCTTCCTTGGTATTTGCCCAAGACAAATGAAACGTGTCCATTCAAAGACAAACAGGAATGCTCATAGCAGCTCTAGTTGTAATAGCCAAAAACTAGAAACAACCAAGTTATCTATGAAAGGTTTATCTTAATATAGTAGCCTACCTCAGCAATTAAAAAGGAATAAACTATCAATACAAGCAAAAAAATGGATTAATCTGAAAATAATTGTGCTGTATGAAAATAAGAGTACATTATTCTGTATTATTCCACTTATATAAAATTCTAGAAAATACCCACTGATCTATAGAGACAGAAATCACATCAATGATTGCCTAATGGCAGGGGAAAAACAGGGAGGGTACAAGGAAGGGACTATATAAGGGGCACAGGAAAACTTTGGCAGGTGTTGGATCTATTCATTAATTTGATTGTAGTAGTGGTTTCATGAGTGTATAAATGTTAAAACTTACCAAAGTGTGCACTTTAAATGTTTGTGTGTCAGTTATACTTCAGGTTGTACATCAGTTATACTATCCCCCTACCCCAAAAGGAGCAAAAGGAAGAAGAAAAACAACCTTTTTCCACGTAGTTCCACGTAGTAGAACTTTGTGTCGCATTTCCTAATAGATAGTCCAGATGCTTATGTGACCAGCTTGTCTACACACTAACAGAACTGAGGGACTAAGGTATTAAGCTCATATCTTTGGTAATTAATTAACTGTTGTTATATATAAGGGTAACTAATTTTTATCTAATTTTAAAACTGCTTTCTTATTCTGGATTATTTCCACAGAGTTTTTTTTTTTTTTTTTTCCATCTCCAAAAAAGTTCATTAGCATGATTAAAAACATTTTTTGGATAATAGAATTTCTAAACATAAAAGAGTATCAGTGGCTATATCCTATAACCAGTATTTGCAACTGGATGGACAGCTTTATTGCCAGTCTTCATTTTATTAAAGACAATCCATATTTATTGGTTCCATGTGAAGTCATGACTGTTGCTTTGCCTGAGAATGAGTCCCTACTGCAGTTAAGTATAAAAAAATTATCTTCCAGGTGAACCGGTTTGCAGGGCAGAAATAGAGACACAGATGTAGAGAACAAACATATGGACACCAAGGGGGGGAAAGTGGCTGGGGGCGGGGAGTGCTGTGATGAATTGGGAGATTGGGATTGACATATATACACTAATATGTATAAAATGGATAACTAATAAGAACCTGCTGTATAAAAAAATAAATAAAATTCAAAAATTCAAAAAAATACATATATCTCCCATAATCGGAGTGTGACCTGCATTACAGAGTAAAGAGTTAATAAAAATCCTCAAAGAGTTGGGTTTTTGTTTTTCAAAAACATTTTTTACACACTACAAAGAAATAATCAGTATTTTGGCTTTTAAAATTCCTGCATGATATTTAGAATGGCAGTCCCCAAACGTCCTCCCTTCACAAAATTGAGAATACAGACCCTCTTCCGGAGCATACATTCTTGGGGTGGGCTCTGAAGACTTCAACCTCCACATGTTTATACTGGTTTGAGAACAAAGACAGCGTCATCCAGAACGTAGTAGTCTTTATACATGTCACCTTCACACAGGTATGGCAGTCTGGTGAAAGCTTCAGTAACAAAACCAGCTTTTCTGAAAACTTCAGGCAGACTATTCACTTGTTCTTCCCAGTTCTATCCCTTGATTTCCAAAATTTCTGATGGTTTATCCCACTTGCCATCTATGTTTTCCACATAGGGATGAAAAGGTAAGACCAGAGCAAGGATGACCCTGCCTCTCGTTGGTTCCAAGACACTTCTGATACCTTTTAACAAAGTCGGGGGCTGATCACAGCGGTCCAGCAAATTCAAGCAGCTGATGATATCATACTGGAACCCTGTATTCTGCCAAGCACTCTGTATTTCTTCTTCTGAAGCTGCCATATTATAGTTTCAGACAGCTCAGTGGCATAAATTTCTTCAGAATGAGGGCTCATGATTTGTGCGACTAAATCAAGAAGTCTGTGGGTTTTCCAGTCTGGATTAATTTTAAGCAGTCTCTGAAACTGATCTGGTGAAAACACATTGAGCCTCTTCCTAGCAACCCATTGATAGATGTTCTAGACATAAACTGGCTAAAAACAGATGACACAAAAGAGTGATATAATTGGATAAATAGCCAGCCCGATTTCTCAGTGCTGTTGTTTAGGTCTGTGTTCCTTGATCAAGGTAACTCTGAACAAAGACAGACTGGAGTGATTCGCATAGTTTCTCTCTGTTGCACACAAACCACTGGTGGTCCTTCCTGCCTCCTGCGGCCGCCGCCAGCCCACCCCGGTCCGCTCGTCATGTTCACGTACAGGGAGCCGGTGTGCGGGCTCCGCAGGGTCCACATCCTCCGCGCCAGCCACACGGACGCCGGGCTCAGACACAGCCAGCCCGCTAGCAGTCTCATCGGGGGCCGCGGCCACTCGCTCCGGTCACCGCCGGTGCCGGGGCAGGGAGGAGGACGCGCTGCCATCTCCAGCCTCCGCCGCCGCCGCCGCCGCCGCCGCTGCCGCTGCCGCCCAGGACCGAGCCATCGCGCCAAACTCGCCCATCCAGCCCCTTCAGGGCAGAGGCGGAGGGTCTCCATAGAGTTTTAATATTCAGCAAATGATACAGTGCTGTTTGTTTCTTTACTTGTAGTGTATCTCATGGTCATTTGACTCAGTTAATTAAATTTAATACATAGTTTGTTTCAAGCCGGAGATTCGCTATTTAATAGAATCAATATATTATTAAAATTACTTTTGAGATGGTTAAAGTTAATGGTTGAAAAGATGTTTTTCATGACCTTAAAAAGTTTTGGTATTTTGCTTTTATACATTTATAACTGCTTTCATTATCCTCTTTGACTTCTTAGATTCATCTTTATTTCATGGTATTTCTTATTTAAAGTTATTTTTATATAAACCTGTTTTTTGGTAACTATAAATGTTTAAGTGAATATAAATATGACTAAGTTTAGAAATAAATCGCCCCTGTAAGCTCTTACCCAAATAAGATTTTAAATAAACTCTTATTATTTTTAAAATATATATACTTAAACATTATTTCTAATTTTTAATTAAGTGTTACTCAGAAATATTTTTTTAAAATAATGACAGAAATTCTTTGGGCTTAATTACTCTGAGATTTTTCTGAGTAAAAGTTTTGGTTGAATAAGTCTGTGCAAGTGGAATATTTATAAGGGAAAGGTACATAATTAAAGCTTGAATTATATAGAAATGCAATTAAATAGCTTGGTTTAAAATTTATGTAATTAGGTGGAGGTAATCTTAAAATTCTTGTTTTTCCCTTTCTGCAGAGTGTGTATAAATGTGACTTCCTGAATTTGCAGCTTCAGCAACCACTCCAGCTTGCACAGGATGCTATAGATGCCTTTTTGAAGCAGCTAAAAAACCCTATTGATTCTCTTCCTGGAGAACTTTTCCATGTGGTTGTTTTCTCTCTCCTTCTTTCCTATTTTCCATCACCTTACCAGCGATGGATTTGCTGCAAGAAAGCCCATGAACTGTTAGTGTTAAATGGTTTACTGCTTATCATCACACCTGATTCCTCCCATCAGAACCGTCACGCTATGATGATGAAAAGCTGGAAGATTGCTATAGAGTCCCTGGGCTTTAAACGTTTCAAGTATTCAAAATTTTCACATATGCATCTGATGGCATTTAGAAAAACCTCCCTAAAAACCACAAGTGACTTGGTTAGTAGGAACTACCCAGGGATGTTATATATTCCTCAAGATTTCAACAGTATAGAAGATGAGGAATATTCTAACCCTTCCTGCTACGTTCGATCAGATATAGAAGATGAACAGCTAGCATATGGTTTCACAGAGCTCCCTGATGCTCCATACGACTCAGATTCTGGAGAAAGTCAATCCAGCTCTATTCCTTTCTATGAGCTAGAAGATCCCATATTACTTTTAAGTTAATATAAAAGCAAAAGGCCCTTTCAGTCCAGACTCGTAAACTTAATTGCTTACACTAATCAGAAATACTAACATGAACTCAGTACTTAAAACCTGCTTTGCATAGAAGAAATGCAAAGGTTTACAGAGTTTGCTATTTTTTTCTACTTCTGGATTTTAAAATTTATTCTTATATAGAAAGCTTAAAGTTTCACGTAGAGTGACTCCTGTCATAGCAGAAACCACTGTTATTTTAGCATTTAGCACTAAGATATTATAGAAAGGTACCTTTTTCTCTTTAGTGCTATTGTGAAAAATGAAGCATAATTTGCTATGTATTTTTCTTATTTTCATCTTTTCAGTGTTGACTTTAAACCATTGCAATGAGAAACTAAGATATGTAGAAAGCTGTAGATTGCACTTTGATGACTCACAAGTTAAATGTGACAGAGATAGATTGGTTTAGTAGTTTTGTGATGCACTTATTCTTTTTTCTAACTAAATTGTTACCTGTTATAGAAAGCCATTTTGGCTCAGTTTTGTCTGATGATTGAACATTCCCCAAACTTTTTGGAATTGATAATTCTTATTCTTTCTTGCTTGCTCATTTGGCAGCATCAGACATTGGGGAGATATTTCCCCCAAAGTATGTATTCTAATTTGATTAGCATAGTACAGTAAACACCATTGCCAAAATAGAGTTTTCATATCTTTCTTGTTGATTTGGGCCTTGGTGTTAAGTATATTTAATGGTGAGAATTCACTTTTACTTTTTTACATTTAGGTTTCATTTACAAAATTTTCTATTTAAGCAAGGAACAATATAATACTCAATACTGACCCGAAACACATTTGTGAAAGGGTTTGCACTTGTAAGAGAGCTTATGTTCTACCTAGACCAACCTTAATAGGGTCCTCACCTTTCCATTAAGGAGGTGCTGCACTACAAGTCTGGAATTATATAGAAAAATTTTAAATTAACCCTCTGCTGGTAATCTCATAAAATGGTTTTGATGTTTCGGTATTCTAATTTCTATCTAAATCCTAGAAGAAATTTTTCTTTGAATATATGAACCATTAGTTGGCTGTGGGAATTTTCCCTTTCCACATTGATAAATGCCTTTCTGTGTTTCTGAATCAGAAGCAAATGATTAAGGAGAAATATATGTCCAACAAGACAAGATTAGTTTAAATGGCTAAGAACATTTAGTCCACATTGTCTTGTCAGCCAGCAATTGTCATGTAAACTATCATTTTTAAGAGTGCCACTGTGTGGATTTTTTTTCAAGTGGTTATTACATTAAAATTACCTCATACTGAGGTTTTTGCACTGAAATATCACAGTTTCAGATTTCATGGTTAATGTTGTGTGTGTGCGTTTTTAAAGGAAATTTGCATTTTCAATAGTTGATCCTAAATTCATAAACTGAACTTTACTCTGATAAAAGTGTTTTTGTGCTTATTGTGAATTGCTGTAGTTAACTCTGAATGTCAAACTTTATTTAGAAATAAAAAATTTACCCTTTAAGATATAAATGGTTGAGTGTGTATACCCAATATTTCAAATTAAATTTCACATTCTAAATTAATGAAAGTAACAAGATTGTAATTAACCTAAAAGTTGAGTAAATGCAATAAATATTGGTTGCTCAAATTTGCCAGAAGTAACTTGAAGTTTTTCGTTTACTTTCAATAGCATAAGATTACTTAATAATAAGGAATAATTAGGACTTTCTTTCCAATTAAGAACTACAGGTCAAGTCTTGTAACTCGCCCAAAAGAAGAAAAAAAACACTGTGTTCAGGGTAACATAGAAATGTGTGTTGTTAGTACCTCCTTTACCATACGGTCCGTTTTCTGTGATTTGGCTAAATGCTATCTTAAAGGCAAAGAAAAGCAACATACCAAACAAAAGTGCTTTGAAAGTAAATGAAAACAGTGCTTTTGAGAGGCTGGTGTAAGTATTGATATATGACCTTGGAGTTAGCCCATGTGTTACAGCTAAAATGTTGGTGCTATAAATTCTTCTGATTGTTTACAGATGTTGATTCTGCTTATGCTCCAAAGTGTGCATGATGTATTTTAAGTAGTACTTTAAAGAAAAAAATCTCTTTATAAAAACCTATACTCTCACTTAGTATAAATTTGTTTGGATTTATAAATCTCATTTGTTACTACTGTAAATTCATCTTCAAAATTAGGTTGGCGCAGGATTTAAACTAATACATATTCCACCAAAGCCAATTCAACATATAAATGTTAAAATATAAGCAGTCATGTGGCTTGGTGCCAGATTATATATGTAATGACACAAGAAGTTATTAGAGCCTTTAATACTGTATGGGTACTCTTGAGAATGATTTTGTTTGGATATGAAGAAGTTAAGGGGCCTCCTGTCACATTCACAACAGTATTCTCCAAAATAATTTGATGTTTCAAAAACAAATAAATGATCATTTGCTTGGTTTCTTCAGGATTATGACTAGATCAAGTGGTTTATATGGTAGTTGCCAAGTGGTGGGAGGTGGCTTACCTGAAAATGTATGTTTGTGTTTGTTGTATTTTTTCACATTTTGTGAACAAAGCACATTTATTAAAAATTTTAAATTTTCTAATATGCCTTGTCTGTTATTTACGAACTGAAAGTTTTGTGGTCTTGACCTAATCTCACTAAGTGATTTCAGAATTGGGAAGCAATTTAAAACTTAAATGACTTAGAATTTTCTATCTGGTTTCATCTAGTCCAGTCCCTTAATTTCATAAAGTCATTCACTGAGATCCAGAGAGCTCAAGTGACTTACCCATTATCATGCTATTTACCAACGAACAAGGACAACAAACAAATTCTAGTTCATTATATGTCAACTATATCATACCCTGCTTTCCTTGAAAGTTAATTACATCCAAGATAATTTACCTAAGCATATCAGTTATTTTAGGGCAGCAGATGGCTTTCTCATGATGTGAAAGAGTTCTTTATTCATTAAACAGATATTTGAATTCTAATATGCTGGGGAAATATGCAATATGCTGGGGAAACAGCAGGGTTTGGTGTGTTCACAGTCCCCTGCTTTCATTGGAACTTACGATCTGATGAAGACGACAAGCATTCTACATGCAGTTAACATCTGTATCTAGGAATGATTGCCTACTGATCCTATACCTTTGCTCCTGCTTAACTTCCTTAATTTGTTTGCTAAATAGAACAGGAGGCAAAAAAATTTTTAAACACAACAAAAACTGTTTAGCAAATCACAAACACATTGTAGATACGAGGGATGTATTGTTCATCCCTCCAGAAAAGTGCAAACTGAAAAAAATTCTGATTGTTAAAGGCAGGGAAAAAATAGAATTGAGCTTTTGCTCCATTTTCCCACACTTTCTGAGCACAGTGCTGCAATGGTATTCCTCTTCAAGAGTCCACATACTAGGTAAGTAGAATGTAGACTTAAGATCTGGCTCCTTCTTGGTGTTGGGAATTGTTAGCAAAGGTGAAAAACAAATACCTCTAAATTACTAGTCCCAAAAAACATATAATACAAACGTTTATTACAAAGAATGTTTGTATTATAATTATTTTATTTGTTCCAAAAACTTGATTTGCAGTAACTTGCATGATAGTTCACAATAAAAAATTCATGTCCATGATCAACTGAACACAAAGCTCCCCAAAATTATTAGTGGTGGCCTATATTACATAATACCCAAATAAACAAGCATGCTACAATAGCTAACAAGACCTCTAAATGTTATAAAAAGGAGAGAAGTATTAGGTTTTCTAAACCCTATTTTGTCTTATATTCAAACCTTAATAATTGGAATCTCTTAATTTATTTTAAACTCAAGTTTGAATGTATGTTTTATCCCAAATTTGTTTCAGAATGAGCTTGGTAGTTTAGTATGTATTTTTCAGATAAGAATTTGTTACAGATGGCATTACTGAGTGGTAACTTTGAGTCTACATAAGCAGTGTTCAACTGTGAATTTTATTTTTAAACAGAACACCTTTGCTCAATTAATAGCTATTCCACTTTTTGCAATAATATAAAGCACTTGTTATTCATGTCACTGCTTGTCTTTAGTAATTGAATATATTGATAACTGTTTTGCACTATAGATTTTAACAATTTCTAAGATTGGGCCCATCAGTAGTACCAAAGATGGTACCTATGTTTTTTAACTTACAGGAAAATACAAAAAATTAGGTCATAGGCGTTGACTGCAGGATTGTTTCTTGAATTTGTCAATAAGACTGTAAAACATAAATTTGTTAATATTGTTGGGTTGGAATACCCATGTAAACGATAAAAGTAGTAGGAAGCATTACTCAAAAGACAAAACAATGCCTGGTAGCATTTCCTGGCACTGGGCCTATTTGCACCTCTTTACAGAGAATAGCCAGGAGAATGTACATGCATTTTTATTGCTTGTATGTCTTATCTATTGAAGGCAGACACAACCAAGTAAATCAATAATCTCCTAATAACATTCTTTCCATATACCTTTGAGCTGGTGTGGGGGGAATCAGATATCTAGAAGAATATGACTTGTCACAGATACAGTCTACATGAGGCTATTATGGAATCCACATGTAAGTCATTTACATTTATTCCCTAGACCTACAAATCTTTCCTAGAGTTAACTAATGCCACTCCAGCTATTCCCATTGCCTTCTACCAAGGAAAAAGAATACAAACATGGCCATGGCCAGTATTAATTTAGTTCTCCCTCAAACTCTTGTCCTGTAACATATCCCCTGTTTGGAGAGAGTTTGCTGAGACAGGCTAAAATATGTAGGAAAGATAAAGTCATCCAGAAACAATTATAGTTTTTAAATCACCACAGGCCTTTTTTCACTAGGAATCTAAGAGATAACATTCCCAAAGCCAGGCCTAGAAGTAAAGTAGATGCATAATTGCTGGCAGGAAGAGAGGTAAGCAAGCTAAATCCCTGGAGCCTGCCTGCAAGTAGAAAGATGCTTAGGAAACAGACCTGAGGCAGAAAGAGGGTCTAATGGCTTGACTGTAAAAAGGAGCTTTTATGTTGTTCGACCCCATTGAAATATTAGCACAGATTAAAGTACCAGAGTGCAGGTTACTGTGGAAAAATAGAGACCTGGGAATTTAATAAAAGTTAACATTTTGATAGGAAAAGGTCTGGATCTTGTGTGACCAGAAGTATTATCAAGGTAGGAGGGACCCCAGTGGCCTGGAGAATGATGCCAATTGGAATGAGCTATAGAATGGGAGTTAGAATGTCACAAACCATCTCTTTAGTCCTGCTTGATTCATCATTTGAGGCTTCATTACTACACTATTACACTAGCCTAGGTACTGTAAGGAATAGGTGTCTGTTGTGCTCTTCAGAGCTAACAATGTAACAAGAAAAAAAAAGAAATACATTTGCATTAATATGAAACAAGAAAAACTTTAAAATTGAAGAATAGTATATTCTGGCACTGCTGCATTTGGTGATACATATCAATGAAATCTGTTCATGTGATTATGGCACACTGTTCATAACCAATCTAGATGCAATTAAATATGGGTATCTGTCATGGAAGTACCAAATATAAATGATGCCCCTTCCTGCCTCTCCCAGTTCAACCTCCTACACTCTCTACTTCACCTTCAATGTTAACCCCCTGGGGGTGGGGCAAGGGAGAACCAAGCCTGTGCTCACCTTTGCAACAGCTAGTCCCTCTGCCTAGAATTTCTCCCTCTTATATTGGATTTGCATGGCTAGCTGATTTTTGCTTATCAGATCTTAGCTTGCATGTCACGTCCTCAGGAGGATCTCCCCAGTCCACATAATCTAAAGTAGTTTCTGCATCACTCTACCTGAAGTTTATCCTTTTCCTTGTTTGTCTATATATATGGGCAAGGCCCTCTTCCATCCTATTCTGTATCTTCAGCTGAGAAAAGTGCCTTGCACAAACAGGTGATCAATAAATATTTGCAGATGAATTCATTTTACTTTATAGAATGCAAGCGAGATGACACAGCTTCACTACCAATACTTAGTTTATGAATTTTTTGGGGGGTGGGGAGGGGAGAAGGTCTAGGTCTGTTTTATATTGTTTATTACTTAATGTATTCTCAGAATCAGCATATAGCTCAATTTATACTTCAGAAAAGTCTAAATTGGTTTGTATAAAATGTAGCTTAGATCAATACTAAGTAATTTCTCCCCCTCCCCCCGCTTGCTTACTCCTACCCATTTAGATTTCTTGTATCTTAATCTCAGATCCGTTCTCACCATGTCTCTGTGACATCCAACCCCCACCTCTCTCTCATTGCCAATAAAATAATTTAAGTTTGTAAGCCATCATTACCTTTACTACATAATAAAAAGGAAGATTTAGCTAATTGATATCTTTCAGCTCCACAAGAGAAGTGGTACTCCAGCAGTTTCTTAATTTGTGTAAGGGATACATTATTCCAACTACTGCCCAATGACTTTATATCCAGATAGGTTTCCACCATTAAATACTATGACATCTTGGGAAAATTTCCTCAGGATTTATTTCTTAATCCACACATTTTGCTGTGTTGAAGATAGGTTTAAAAACAATTTATATAAAGCAAGTAACACAATCTTGTCACATAGTAGGGATATAACACATAGTATTATTTGTTTTAGCAAATAGGCTTTAAAAGCCCTGTTACTTTCTCTTAGTCTTGCCTGTTCTGTGCCTTCCACACACATTAACCATTTCACAGCCACCATCACCACTCGATTCAAGATCTTGATATCCATTCCTTAGAACCAACTGAGCAAGTTAAATAGTGTTAATTTTATATTGGATTTTCTCCCCTATGAATTCCCAGCAAATGACATAGAAGATACCCAGTTTGTTATAACCTACCCTGCAAGGTTTCAATGGAAACCACAAAACAAATCTCAACACAAGATTGTCTTGTCTTTTTAAAATATGATTTCATAAAGATGGGTAACCACTTCAGTATGTTTGATTCAACTGTCTAATCATTAAGCACGAAGGAGTTTCCATAAATATAAATGATGGCAGTTAATATGAACTAGGAGAATCGCCAATTTATTTAAGAGTAGGAAGGGATTAGGGATATTACAGCATTAAACAGGAAGAAAACCTTTGAAACATAGTTCAGTTGCTAAAGTGCCGACTTCTCTAGCTCTACAAAAGCACACCTACTGTTGCTTCTATCACATCCCAAGTTATGAGTGTAACCTCATTCATGGAGAGTACTTGTCTGAAAACCAACTAAAGCTCCGGAACCGCAAAGGCCTTGTACACAAGAACAAACTGGAGACTTGGTACCCACTTTTGACATGACAACAGTCTAGAAAATTACAACAGGAGCCACAGAAAAGACACATTTTTAAAAAATGCCATTCAGTTCTAAAAAAAATCCTTTCAATAGTCATTATAACAATAACAAGCATTATTGAAACTACTGCATATCAGGTATTATGCTAAGTAAGCACTCCACAAACATTGCCTCAACAAGCCTTTCATCCTCTGAACAAGCCTACAAAGTAAGTACTATTATCATTATTATTATTGTACTAGTGAGGAAATAATCTTTGAAATATTAAGCAATTGTCTCAAGTTACATAGATAGAAAAGTGGCTCAGCCAGAATGTAACTTGGGTCTAACTTCAAATCTTATGTTCCTTCACCACATTACCTGAGGTGCCTAATAAATGTGGTTGTCTGACTGACTATATAATTTTGAAACTAGTTTCATAAGGAGTAGGCACTGTATATGGTGCTGTGGGGATGCAAAGTTGAATAAGATATGCATACAAGTGTTTGCATTACATTATGCAAAGCATACTTTTACATTCTGAGTTCTGATACCAAGATAAATCAGACAGATTATGCCTTCAAAAAACCTCCAGTCTAGCAGGAAAGACAAAATAAATACATGAAGATTATAATACAAGGTAGAAAATGGGATGCCACAAAAGAAATTGAAAACTGAGTCAAATATTTTCTCCTTTAAAAAGGAGAAACCTTTAAACCAGGTAGTTTTACAGGTGAGTTTTATCAAACTTCTATGAATGATATTTTCTAAAATCTGTTCCAAAGCATTCAAAAAGAACTCAAGAGTTCAAAAAGAAAGAGGAAACTTTCAGTTATAGTTAATTCAAACTTGGAGAGCACACAGATACAATTACAAGCTGTGTTAATTTTCTATTACTGCTGTAACAAATTGCTATAAACTTAGTGGCTTTAAAAAATACATATTTTGGGCTTCCCTGGTGGTTCAATGGTTAAGAATCCGCCTGCCAATGCAGGGGACACGGGTTCGAGCCCTGGTCCGGGAAGATCCCACATGCCGCGGAGTAACAAAGCCCGTGCACCACAACTACTGAGCCTGCACTCTAGAGCCTGCAAGCCACAACTACTGAGCCCGTGCGCCTAGAGCCTGTGCTTCTCAAGAGAAGCCACTGCAATGAGAAGTCCGCGCACCGCAACGAAGACCCAATGCAGCCAAAAATAAATTAAAAATACATAAATTTAAAAAAAAGCAAGTCAAACAACAGTAGTAGGAATATAATAACCAAAGAACAGAATTATATGTTTGTATAAGAATTCTTATTAACACTTGGAAAGAGGATAAGATCAATGACTCACAAAATTTTAGTATGATTAAGAATGATCAAAGTGCAGCTTCCTAGGTCCCACTTCCATGCCACTCTGATTCAGGAGGTTGGGGTTGATGCACAGGTGCCTCCATCTTTAACAACCCTCCCCCCACCCCCCCTACCTGCTATGATTTGAAGTAGAGTCTACAGCCAACATGTTGAGAGTAATACGGTTTTCCTCTATGAATGGGAGTGGCTTTGGCAAAGTCCTGAAGAAGAACTTCCACTTTTTACTCTGTGTAGTTTAACTTGTTTGAATTGTGTGAATTAGTGTAGTTTGTACATTTTAAAAGCAATTAAGCAACAACAGAGAAGGAAAATACAAAAAAGATGAAGTGTCTTCAGTCACCTAACAGAAAAATCTATGAGAAATCAAAGGAAGAAAATATTTTCATCTGGGGCAATCAGGGAAAACTTCCTAGAGGAAGTCACATTTGAAATGAGCTTTGAAGGAAAAGCTAAGGTTAGGACAAGTAAAACTGAGAAAGAAAGTATCCTAGGTAGAGGAATGAGATGAGTTCCTTCAAACTTAAAAGATGATTTCCATACCAAATAATCTGATGCACAAATAGAAAAAAATAAGGAAGCCTACCCAATTTTTTAAATAGAACAAATATACCACTATACCAAAACCTAAAAAGATAATACTAAGAAAATAAAATCATGTACAAATCTAACTTAAAATTATATCAAAAATAAAATATTGGGTATTGAATTCAACAGTTAGTTAAAAGACCAATGAGGATTTATTCCAGAATTGTAAGGATAGATTAATATTTGTACTTAATATGGTAGACTGATATATCAGTTTGTCAATGAGGGAAAATCATATAAACACCTCAAAAGATCCTTAAAAAGAACTTGATTGACTTCAAAACCAATTTCTAAGATAAAACATACAATGAAAACTTTCTTGGAGTTAACTGAGAATGAAAGAACATATTCTTTAAACATTCTACTTAAATTATCCATCAAGAATATGCTCAATGGTGAAAATGCTAAAAGCTTTTCCAATGTCAGGAACATGACAAGAAGGCCTATTTTTACTACGTATTTAAAGTTAAACCAAAATTATTAAACAATGCTTTAAATTTTGATTGAAGAATAAGAGGTATAACAAGTAGAGAGAAAATAAACGTTCATTATTTTTAGAAAAAAATTGCTATATATAATATTAAAAAATTAAGTGAGATGGCCACATTTTTTAAATGTAATATATTTTCAATAAAGTAATACTCAGAAGGTATAAAACAAAATTCAAGAAGGCAAAATCAGCAAAGGCAAAAATACCCCTTTCCGACACCAAGTCCAGAAAAATAATAATATGTTTTAAATAATATAGTATAAATATAGCTACATTGAAAACTGGAAGGTAAATCTCAACAGGGAACTGTGAGCACTCAAAGTAAGGAAAACAAGAAAAAACCCTATCAGACTGAAAGACTAAAACAGGGAGGCTCAGGGATCCCAGCAGGAAAGCTACTGTGGAAAAGCAAAAATTCCTAACACTTGAAGAAAGTCAAAGCCATGAAAGATAGATGACAACTCCAACAAATGGAAGAAGAGATGATGAAATACAGTAAAATGATCATTCAGCACAGGACTTAAAACATGTATGTTCAATATCCTCCAAGGAGGGAAATGCCATAAAATGAGAAATAGATTATAAAAGGATAATAGATATTACATGGAAAAAAAGAAAACAAAGAGGCCTAGAAAAAAAAATTTAATAGCTTGAGTAGTATATTACTACCTGTAAGATTAAACTGAGGAATTCTTCCATAAAACAGCACAAAGAAAAAAAAGATAAAAAATATGAAGGAAACATGAAGTCTAGATACAGTTCTAACATATATTAGAAACAGGAATTCCAGATAAGAGAATAGAGAAAGTGGAAGAAAGGAAATACTGGAAAAAATAATGGCTAATATTTTTCCAGAATTTAAGAATGATCAGAATCCTTCAATAAAAAAAAAGATTGCTAAATAAAAATATAGCATTTTCCTGAATTTAAACATAATGAAATTTCAGAAGATTTAAGATAAAGACAATTTTCTAAAAGGTAAGAGAGAAGACAGATTATCTTCAAGGGAATGGGAATAAAATTGTTATCCAACTTTTCATTGGCATCTTTAGATTTCAAGAAGACAGTAATGCATTTGGCCACTCAAAAACATGGCACATTTCCCAGACTCTATAAATGCTAAATACTGGTCAATGTGACATAGGCTGAAGTGTATACAACTTCCAAGAAGTGTCATTAAAGTAGGGGTGAGGGGAATACCTTTGCCTCTTGTACTTCCTCCTTTTTGTTGACTAGAATTCAGAAGTGACAGCTGGAAATTAAGCAGCCGTCTTGGACTAGGAGGAAGCCATGCCCTGAGTAGAAGGACCAAAAGGCAGAAGGAATCAGGATCTTTAACACTGAGGAGCACCACATCTGTTCTGGAATACCTCCTTCTAGAAGTAAACTGCTATTAAGCCACAGTTACTGAGCTTTCTGACACATGCATCTGAACATAATCCTAAAATCTGGACTTTATGCTTTGAGTTTCTGATTCAGTAGATCTGGGGGTAGGGCCTGATAATCTGCATTTCTAACACTTGCAGAATCACTACACTAATGGAAGTAATAACTCAGTGGTTCTCAACCCTTGCTTCACATTAAAGTCACTAGGGAGTGGGAAGGGAGGGCATTTTAAAAAGCACACAATCTACCTGGGACTCACTCCAGAGGAAACTCTAATTTAACCAATCTAGGCTGGGCCTGGGTATGGGTGTGCAGGTTAAAGATCTTCCAGATGATTAACAAGAAGTGTACCAAGACTTAACACTAATCCTTTCCCTACTTACTGTGAACAGCAGAAATGAGACTGAAATACCTTTGTTTCATGTAGAGGGAAATGATAGACTGTTGCACTTGTGGCCTAGGACTTGAAGTCCAAAAACTGAGGTTTAAGTCCCTGCTCTGGGACAGTGTAGTTTCTCTGGTCCTTGGTTACTTTATCCAAAAAATGGTGATGAAAATATTTATATCACCATGTTTTTGTAAAGATTAGATTACATAATAGAGGTGAAATAAGTCTGTAATCTCAAAGTATTACATAGAAATAACAAGGAATCAGGCCAAGAAAATCGTTTATGGAGAACCTGAGTTTGTTTAGCTCTAGAACAGGATTGAAGGATTGAAAGAAGTAGGAGGAAAATAAGAGAGAACTTAGAAATAATGTAGGAGTCATCTGTGAACCCCTGCTACAGAGGATTGAAATGGATGATACAATCATCCATTTCTCCTGCCATGGGTGCTGTCCCCTCCTCCTTTCCCTGATTTTTTTAAAAATCATGGTTCTATTTTCAACAGGTGTTCTTAGTCTGAAGTAACTCCTCTGGTGAAATTCCTGGCCTGGAGCACACAGACCTTGCCTGCAGAGAAGCAAGTGTTGAAGAATGGATGGTCCAGCTATTAGGATCATTACACTGCCATCAATAACTGCAGCTTGAAATCTGTCACTGAAATGGTTCCCAGGCGGCTGTTTTATATCCAGGTGTTTGGCTATTGATGTGCCAGATCTCCAAGAACTGACCTCGATACTTCTAATTTCAAGATAAACGGCACCAGGCAAGGGGGCATATGGGTAGATCATACACCGGAGGCCTCAGATGCCAGATTAAGGAGTTTGGACTTTATTCTCTAATTCGTATAAATCGTTAGTTTTAATCCAAGACTGACACAGAGTGGTACCCTGGGTATATCCAGTCAGGGGGACTGTACAGTAGGTTAGGCTGGGGTGAGGCTGACATCAAGATGACCAGCATAGAAGTTACTGAAGTAATTCAGGGTCAGGACCTCAACTAGGGTAGTGGCAATGGAAGTTGATAGGAAATGATAAATGCAAAAAATGTGGTGGATGAAAATAAGCAACACTTGACCTTCACAACTGCCAGGTCCTTTTAGTAAATGCTGGCAGCCTTCGACAACTAAAGACTGATAAGAGCTACCCATCTCCTCCTTTGGTACTAGGTAGTGTCCTACAGTGAAAGCAAGTCTCGGACATAATAGTACTACACGAATATTCATCAACAGCAGGCACACACGAAAAAACAATACACAAAAAATGTTTTGTGACAAAGTATGAAACAGAGGTCTAGACTCTAGGGAGCCACTCTGATGAGTGTCAGTCTGCTAGGCTCAGCAGACATACCACATTTATGCAAGGACAGAAGTGCCTGTACAATATTCTAACCAGCCACATATCTTGACCACCAGTTATTTCCACAATGAAAAATTCTAATCTTTTATGCTAATTAATATACCTCTAGTGCAGATTTACATAGTGATATTGGAAGCACTTGTGCATCCAGCTTTGTAGTGAAGGTTCCTAATTAGGCTTTCAAATGCTAATTACCTACCCAGGAGCATGCAGATTAAAGTTAACTCTCAAACACATACACGTCTCACTGAAGTATTCTAAAGTATAGTGACAAAGATAACAAGCATCAAAAATGGTTTCAAGGTCACAAGGCAAAGGATCATGTTTGAGGAAGATGAAAACTCTGTTTTAATGAGGGGTCTTAGTCCTAAGGAACAGAAAATAGCTGTGGCTGATTTATACAGGAAAGAAATTTATTAGAGGATGTTCGGTAGCTCAGAGAATTGCTGGAGCGTGAGGCTTGAACTTGCATGGCCAAAGACTACAATCAATAATAAAAGACCACAGAACTGATGAGAGAAAGCTCTGGAGTTGCTGTTACCATGCACAGGCACCTTGAATCAATGACACTGCTAATACTGGATGTCAAGACTAGAACCACTCTCACTACTGCCCCGGGAGCTTACCTTGCTGCATTCCTGCGGTTACCCAGGGAGCATAGCTTTCTATGCCTGCTTTTTTGAGTCAATAGCTTCCAGCTGGTGCTCATGATTGGTTGAGTAAGTACTTTGGCATTTCAGTTTCAGCTACTAGACTCGTAAGGTTTGGGGGGTGTGAGTGAAAAATGTTGGCTGCCATGTCAGTAAACAAAGAATGTTTCAGCCATCAAATTACAGGTCCCTCCCCACCCCGGAAGGTGAGACCTGAGGAGACTCAGGATGGGAAAACACAGGATACTGGCCCAAGGTAGCTGATGTACATATCAAAGAAGTGATTTCAGTAAGCCCAGACTATTGCATCTTCCCATACATAGAAAAGTGTTAAATTCATTAACTTGAGATGTCTGGTTCTCTTTAATTAACACTAATCTTTTGAAATTCCGATTACTTGGTCTTTGTTGCGAAAACTCCTATATATTGAGGCTCCTCCCTTACCTCTTTGGAGCAGTCTCTCAGATCAATCTGAGACTGTGTCCTGGGCTTAAGTCCTCTGTTTTGTCTGCCAAATAAAACATAATTCTCAACTTTTAGGTTGTGCATTTTTTTCAGTTAACAGGGGAGAATTCACCACACATGGAAACAGGGTTCAGGTGGTGGGAATCCATTAAAGGCAAGTTGAATTAGAAGTGTGGACAATATATTCAAGTAGAAACATCTAGCAGGTAGTTGGAAATGTGACACTGTATTCCCCAGAGAGACAGTTACAGATTTGGGAGCTGGGTACTGATTGAATTTAGAGTTAGACAGGAGTCTGGAGAGAATCAAACACAAAATTTTCATTTACAAATGAGGAATCTGAGTCTGAGGGTGCTTCATCACTTATAGACGTGCTGTCCACTGCAACCCCTCACCATCTATGAAATGAAAATGAAGAAATTCATACTCTGTTAGGGGAAATAGGACAAGAATATAGAAGACACTGATAGAAAATAAGTGGGAGGAGAGGACCTACTCTGTTCTATTATTTCATTTAACAAATATTTAAGTACCAACTATATATCAGGCACCACGTAGGCCTATTTAATGGTGAGCAAAACTGGACATGTCCCTGCATTTGAGGAAATGGAAGCAGGCTAGGGTGCAGAGTTGGGGGAGTGTGGTGGTGAAATCATGCAACTCAGATTGGGACTTGAACCCAGCCAGAACCCAGATTGGGACTTGAACCCATGGTCTTTTAGTTGAGATCACACACCTGGTCTCAGGACTTAAAGAAGCTCAGGTTCTTGATGTCTCCTTGCAGAAAGAATTCAGTGAGAGACAAAGTGATAGGTAAGAAGTGAATTTATTTAGAGAGAAACACACTCCACAGAAAGAGTGTGGGCCATCTCAGAAGGCGAGAGGCCCTGAAATATGGGGTGGTTAGTTTTTATGGGCTGGGTAATTTCAAAGGCTAATTAGTGGGAGAATTATTCCAGTTATTTTGGGGGAAGGGGTGGAGATTTCCAGGAATTGGGCCACAGCCCACTTTTTGACCTTTTATGGTTGACCTCAGAACTGTCATGGCACCTGTGGGTGTGTCATTTAGCCCGCTAATGTATTACAATGAGCATATAATGAGGCTCAAAGTCCACTGGAAGTCAAATCTTCCGCCATCTTGGACCTAGTTGGTTCTAACCAGTTTTTGTCATGTCCTTTGGCTATGTCATTCTTTTAAAGGTTGTGCCCTGCCCCCTTCCCTACTGTTTCAGTTGGAGGTCAAGCTGCTGTATAGTCTGTTGTTGTGCTTTATCCCAAAGGGGATAAACTATGTAAAGGTTTTAAGGTAATTTTTACATACATCATCTTATTTAATCCCTACAACAACCCTGTAAGGGAGGTATTATTAGCATTCTACTTACATATGAGGGAACTGGGGTTCATAGAGACTGACCTCGCTAAGTGCTATGAACAGTAGAAAATTACGGTAGGGACAGAGGGCTGGCAGGCAGGAAGGGCTTCTTGGAGAGGGAGGGGGATTCATACTTTTTGAGGGACTACCTTACGATGCCAGAAAAAAAAATGTTTTACTGAATCTTCATAACATGGAAGGAAGTTTTCCTTCCTTTGCAAGGAAGGTTTTGTTACCATTTCTTAGATGGAGAAACCAGAATTCAAACCCCAAAATCATCAGCTCCACAGCTGTTGTGAAACGCTGCCGAGTAATATCCCCTTATGTTTATTCAGTGCGTTCGGATACAAAGAAGAATTAGCCCTGGAATGTGAAGGACCCTCAGGATGCGGGGCCGGTGAACGTGTAAGGGACGGGGGTAGGGGGGGGAGAGGGGTAATGGAATGGGTCAGGACTGGGGGAGCTTAGCGTTGTCGGCGAAGTAAAGACCCAGGCGGTTTATGAAAGGGAGTCTTAATTAGAAAAGGAGGCGAGAAGGGCTTTGAAGGCGAGCCTAAGGAGCTTGAGCTTTTAGCTGGTCAGTGGACACAAAGCCATATATTATGCGATAGGTATTAAAGAGCGGCAACGCCTCCTGCAGTATTTACTGTTCTTGTGTGGCCAGCCGGCCGACCCGGCCGCTTTGCCCCAGTCTCGGTCAAGCCCGAGGTGGCGGCCTAGAGGCTTGATGGACACGGTCGGCATGATCCTTCGTGGTCTTCCAGCTCCCTGTTCGCCGCCCACTCCAGGTCCAGGAAGGCGACAGCTTGTACCCCAGGTGGGGCCGTTTGCGCTCGCGCAGCGCCGAGCGCACCTGGGTCCGCGGCGGCTCGGAGGGTTTGGGCGGGGAGAGGGGCAGGGCCTGGGCCGGCTCTTAGGGAGGAAGCGCGTCGTGCGGCTTGACCCCGGCGGCGTTCCGTACCGTCGCGGATCCGGCGGCGGGAATATGGCGGCCGTGGCCGGGCCAGTAACGGAGAAAGTTTCTGACGAGACTGGACTGTGCTAGAGCGTGCGGCCTCTGGCCCTCGACTCCCCTGGCGTCCCGCCTCCCCGCTCCGAGTCGCAGGCTCAGCCGCAAGGGGCCTCCCTTTACCGTGCTGGCCCCAGCGCCGACTCCGAGGGTTGAGAAACCGTTGGTGGCAGCGGCCGCGTCAGGTAGGTGGGCGAGGGGGGCTCACTGGCGAGGCGGTGAGACCTGGGCACAGTCACCGCCCAGGGCTCAGAGTGGTGCGGGCCCCAAGCTCCGCCCAGCCGGCCTCCCTGGGCGGAGGTAGGGATACCTGCCCGGAGAGAAGTTGATGGTGTGGGGTGGAGGATGGAAGGCGGGGCGCCTCTCGTATCCCTCAGCAGTTCCCCACTCAGCTGGGTGCCCGGTTATGGTCGACAACAGCGAGGCTTCTTGGGCCTCCCACATCTTGCTAGGAGGAGGCAGAATGGAAGAAGAGTTGTTATTGCTGCCCTACTGCTGAGGGATTTAGTATTCGAGGTGCCATTCTCCTTGTGTGAGATGGGTCCAAAGAGTTATATTATCATGAATTCATAGAACCAAAGCACTGGAATTCCCCGACCCTGGGTGCTCAGTATGTTCTTTCAGTTTTTGACACTTCCCCTAGATGGGACGGGAATAGTTTCTGAGTCTAAAGACGTTGCACGTGATATAGTGTGTCTTGGATTCCCTAGAAGTAGGACATGAAAGAGAACTTGTTGGTTTGGAGGAATTTGGATGAATTAAGTGAAGGCTGGCATAAGGCCGAGAGAGAAGCAAACCAATTAGACAACTTGTTTACTCTTTGTATATTAATACGTGTCCTATAACTGAGTGGCATTGTTGTTAAATAGTTATTTCTGCATCAGTCTTTATTTCTTTGACAGGTACGTGTTCAGTACCTACTTGGTGCCGACCTTTCTGCTAAACAGAAAGTACTTTCTGCTAAACAGTATTGTCTTCAATACTGGTGTACAGTATTGAAGACAAACTTTCAGAGACCTTGTGATCTAATGGGGAATGCAGTTTTTAAACAGTTGATGGTCAATATTTTGCTGTTACAGAGGAAGTCCATGGATCATATAAATGAGTCAAGGTGATTGCCCTAAGAAAATCATTTAAGCTGAGGCGTAAAGAGTAAAGAATAGGAGTGAGCCAGGTGTGAGGACTGGGATGGGGCCAAGAGGAGGGAAACGAGTGCACCTGGAGAGGGAATAGCATTAGTACGGTTCAGAATTGAAAGGTCCGTATGGCTCGAATGCAAGTTCAAGAGGAAGAATGGTAAGAGATGAGGCCGGAGAGTTATGCATATCCAATGAGGAGAGTGTTATAAGGCATTTTAAGGAGTTTAGACTTTGTTGCTTAGAGTGATGGGAAGCCGCTGGGGGCTTTTACGTAACAGAGTGATGTGACAAATTTTGGCTTTAAAAAAGGTACTTCTTGGGGCTTCCCTGGTGGCGCAGTGGTTGAGAGTCCGCCTGCCGATGCAGGGGACACGGGTTCGTGCCCCAGTCCGGGAAGATCCCACATGCTGCGGAGCGGCTGGGTCCGTGAGCCATGGCCGCTGAGCCTGCGCGTCTGGAGCCTGTGCTCCGCAACGGGAGAGGCCACAACAGTGAGAGGCCCGCGTACTGCCAAAAAAAAAAAAAAAAAGATACTTCTTGGAGAAGGGCAAGAGTGGATGCAAAGAGACGTTCAACCATGAGATGATTGTGGCCAGAACTGGGATTGTGACCTTGAGAATGAAAAGAAGTAGAAACATTTAAGAGGTGTGCAGGAAAAAGAGTGGACAAGACTTGGGTGACGATTACATACAGGTGGTGAAGGAGAAGAGGGTTTAGAGTAGTACATAGGATTTTATAAAACAGACTCTGGCAGTTGTTAGTTAACTTTTCTTGTATTCAGATTGACTCTTCTGTGCTTTTTTATCTGCCTCTCAAGTAATTTCCCACTGAATCATTAGTGATGGCAGACCCACTGAAAAGGTTTGCAGTGCTTTGTTGTTTTACTCTGATTCAGGCTGTTTGTCTTTTGAAGAAGGTCAGAATGGGAAAAGACTTTTGTAAATTAGCTATTTAAAAATAATATTCTGTCATGTTGGTTTTGGCCTATAACAGGGTGGCTGCATATATTCCATGCTCTGAATGTGCTGTACTTTATTGTTTACGTGTTTTCCTTTACCTTTTTCTAAGCTTTTACCTCAGTGCAGAACCGAGCTAGTGCTTTTATTTCTGTCAGGTAGGTTAATATATATATGTGTTTAACTGTATAGTGAGAGAAGTGCCTAGGCTTGGAATTGAAGATCCAAAGGATAGATTCAGAATGAAGACCCTGCATGGAGACAGAGAGGAGAGATCAATGAGTTAGGAAGAAAATCTGGAGTCTGGTCTTTGGAAGTTAAAGGAAGGGCAGGTTTCAGAAGGTGAAAGGAGTCAAAAACATCAAAGGTTGTTTGAAGAATGTGCAAGATAATGAGTGAAAAGTACCCATGGGATTTAGGAATTTGCAGGTTATTTTAGAACTTGGCAGAGCAGTTTGTTGTTGTGTGGTGGAAACCACGGTTTAGTTGGTATGAGAAGTAAAGCAGTCAAATATTGGCTGTCAAGAAGACCGAAGATTGAATTTGGAAGAGGAGATGAGGATTAGTGAGGATTGTTTTAGTTTTGTTTGTTGTTTCTGTTTCTGTATTTTTTTTGGGGGGGGGTATCATTTTTTAAAAAGAGCTTTGCAAATAAATGGTTAAGTGTCAATGGATAAGAAAAGAGTTGGAGTTTAAAGAGAGAGGAGAGAGTGTGAAGTTCTGGAAGAGGCAGAGGGGAAGAGATACGTGTGTGGCTAAAAGATGTAGCCTTGGATAGGGAAGGGACAGCCTTCTTTTCTTGAATCAGGAAATGTAGATAGAGGTGAGTTTGTGGTGTTGGAAATTCAGGTAAGCTCCCTTCTGATGACATCATTGGAGGCAAAGTCATCTGGTGAGAATTTGGCGGGAAGTGGATGTCAGAGATTTGAGGATAGGGAAAAGAGGTTTGCATAATCACAGAGAACGAGAGTGTGTTGACCAGAGAAACACAGAACTATGTCTCATGAGTTCAATGGCAACCATTTAGTCTGGTGTGTGATTTTTTTTCTCTAACAGTGTTCAGTCATCTGAGCCCAGACTGTACCATCGACCTTTTGAGGACATATATTCCAACATATTTGTTGAATGATTATATAACACATAGAAGTAATATTTTAAAAAATGCAATGCACTCTAGATACTATCAGTTTCTTAAGTAAAAAGATAAAACCTAAATATACCAAGGAAGATATTTTCTTTAGTGGTGTGTGGTTTTTTAAGAAATGATTGAATGAAAATGTAATTGAGGGGCTTCCCTGGTGGCGCAGTGGTTGGGAGTCCACCTGCCGATGCGGGGGACGCGGGTTCATGCCCCGGTCCGGGAGGATCCCACATGCCGCGGAGCGGCTAGGCCCGTGGGCCATGGCCGCTGGGCCTGTGCGTCCGGAGCCTGTGCTCCGCAAAGGGAGAGGCCACAGCAGTGAGAGGCCCGCGTACCGCAAAAAAAAAAAAAAAAAAAAAAAAGAAAATGTAATTGAGGAAAAATTAGCATTCTTATTTAATTAAATAAACTTAGCTGTAAAAAATATACATGTTGAACATGTAAATTAGTAATAATACTTGGAACCTCCCAGAGACCCTAAAGTTGTCACCCGGTGACATTCTTTTCCAGCCAAATGGGTAATTAAGAGTTAATTCCAAGTTATCTCATATTTCTCTTTGGTCTTTCTTTTAGTGTCCTGCTATTAGAAAGTATAAATAAGCTGATCACAAACTAGTTACTTTTTGAGTTTTTATTGATTGAGTTCTCTATGGATATTCAGTGTGACCATGAGCCATTGCATGGATCATTTCTTCTGAAATAGCATACTAGAAAATTTGAAGAATTATGTAGTAGATAGTTAAATCATTTTTTGACTACATCATGTTTGAAGTGCAACTTGAAGGGGCACTTAAGATTGAAATAATTATCTGGGTCCTTTAACAAATAATTGTTGTGGTAACTTTTTAAAAGTAAAATTATAGTTTTAAAAATTTACCTTACAATAAATATTGGTCAGCATTCCAACTTTACAGTTTTGACTAGAAAGGTCCAGAATTGGTTTGCTACAAAGATTGTAGGTTTGATAATCAAAGTAATTTAGTAGAGGAAAAAGTACAGGGAGAATTATGGATCAACTTTAGTGACTGAGTAACTTTAATACAGTTAAACTTCTAATAAGTTTATTAGTTAAACATTGTTAGACTAAGATTTCATCGCATTTTAGAGGTGACTGGTAAAAAGATGTAGATGATTTTAGGCAGGTAGTAATGGTTGCTATTATTGGATACTGATGCTTTTCAAATTAGAGGTAATGATGAGGTCCCTTGTTTCATTTAAGAGTTGAGTAGCTTTCCATTGTGCCAGACGCATCTGCTACATCTAAGCTAAGTTGAATATCTCATCTTTGCATGTTGTTGGAAAACCAGATATCAGAGTAAAAATGAATTAGGTGAATTCCTCACCATCTCTGGAAAAACAGTTTCATTGATGATGACTTAGTCATACAATCCTAGCATAGGATGAGTAGAAAAAATCTCCATTTTTGTTTGGATAAACTGCAGAGTTTTTAAGCCAGAGACAATTACCATTAAGATACATGCAAGTCACATTTTAAGCTGGGTTTCAGAACAAACTTTATTTCTCACTTATTCGTTATTTTGTATAAGGAAGATACATGTGAAAGGCAAATTACATAAAATTAACAACGAAATATTTTTTCTTCTTTTTAGATCACTACAAACAAATTCCACCAGAGAAAATGCTGAAGTAGGAGTTACAGAAACATTGGCTTTGCTGGATGAAATACAAGCAGTTAATTTTTGTAACGTGGGGAGAAAGCCCAGATTGACAGATTAATGTGTAAATCACTGCGTTATTGCTTTAGTCATTGTCTCTATTTAGCAATGACAAGACTGGAAGAAGTAAACAGAGAAGTGAACATGCATTCTTCAGTGCGTTATCTTGGCTATTTAGCCAGAATTAATCTACTGGTTGCTATATGCTTAGGTCTTTACGTAAGATGGGAAAAAACAGCAAATTCCTTAATTTTGGTAATTTTTATTCTTGGTCTTTTTGTTCTTGGAATTGCCAGCATACTCTATTATTATTTTTCAATGGAAGCAGCAAGTTTAAGTCTATCCAACCTTTGGTTTGGATTCTTGCTTGGCCTCCTGTGTTTTCTTGATAATTCATCCTTTAAAAATGATGTGAAAGAAGAATCAACCAAATATTTGCTTCTAACTTCCATAGTATTAAGGATACTATGCTCTTTGGTGGAGAGAATTTCTGGTTATGTCCGTCATCGACCCACCTTACTAACCACAGTTGAATTTCTGGAACTTGTTGGATTTGCCATTGCCAGCACAACTATGTTGGTGGAAAAGTCTCTGAGTGTCATTTTACTTGTTGTAGCTTTGGCCATGCTGATTATTGACCTGAGAATGAAGTCTTTTCTAGCTATTCCAAACTTAGTTATTTTTGCAGTCTTGCTGTTTTTCTCCGCATTGGAAACTCCCCAAAATCCAGTTGCTTTTGCATGTTTTTTTATTTGCCTGATAACTGATCCTTTCCTTGACATTTATTTTAGTGGACTTTCAGTGACTGAAAGGTGGAAACCCTATTTGTACCGTGGAAGAATTTGCAGAAGACTTTCTGTTGTTTTCACTGGGATGATTGAGCTTACATTTTTCATTCTTTCAGCATTTAAACTTAGAGACACTCACCTCTGGTATTTTGTAATACCAGGCTTTTCCATTTTTGGAATATTCTGGATGATTTGCCATATTATTTTTCTTTTAACTCTTTGGGGATTCCATTCCAAATTAAATGACTGCCATAAAGTATATTTTACTCACAGGGTAGATAACAATAACCTAGATAGAATCATGGCATCCAAAGGGATGCGCCATTTTTGCTTAATTTCAGAGCAGTTAGTTTTTTTTAGTCTTCTTGCAACAGCAATTTTGGGAGCAGTTTCCTGGCAGGTAAGCTTACAGTTTGTTTATTATGTCAGTGCCTATGATATGTGATTAAATGCTTGCGTCAAGAGTTGAATTATTAGAATTGAAAGGTCAAGTTCCTGATTTCAGTAGTAGATGGCGGGGCACGTACTTAATTTTGTTCCTGGAATTGAAGTACTGAATGAATATTGACAGGATAATTTCATTTGCTTTCTAGCAAGAGGAACCAGAATATTAGGAATACTCAGCATGTGACATGCCTCCTACCTTCTGATTGTTCATTAATGAAACACTCATGGATTAAAGATCCTTAGAATATTAACATTTGAAGGGTGCTTAGAGATTGTTCTTTAATTTTTTCACTTTACACATGAGGAAACTGAAAGCCAGAAAACATATCCAGAATCACTGGTACTAGCCAGAACTAGGTTACCTAAATTCTGTCTAGTCCATTGGTCTCCTCATTCCATTTCTTTTATATAGTCATTTTCCTAAGATTTTATGTAAAAGGTGATTAGTTATATAATAACATATCAGATTCTTAATTACAGATTAGAGCCTCTCCTAAGAAAGAAAAAACTAGTTTTACAATACATTTGCTGCCCACAATATGTTTTTTTTTTTTATAAAAAGGTCTTTTGTAGACAAAGACATTCAAAGTATATGGCTAGAGTTTATATCTGTAGTTTATATCAGTCTTCCATTCTCTGAACATTTATTGACTGTACTGTATATCAGGTACTGTACTGGTGCTGAAGATCTTGAGATGAGTAAAAAATGTCTCCGTCATTAAAGAAGGCACAATCTCTAATGGGAGGCGGAAGAGGCAAGGCACGTAAACCAATAATTATTATTACAGTGTCACAAATACTATAATTTGGGTACATCAGGTTGTGATGTAGGGCAAAAATGAAGGTGAATTTTGCTTGGTGCAGTCCTCTGCTTTGCACCAGTTGCAGCAGAGTGATTTGTTGATGTGAGTGTCTGAAGAGGAGATGTGGAGACTTGCCTGGGAATGGTACATTTTAGTCATTGTGGGCTAGGGCATGGAGTCTGTGTGGGAGTCAACCAGATGATTAAAAAAAAAAATCATGGGTGTTGCCTGAGGATATCTTACTCTATTTGCCAGTGCTAGGGACTATCAGAACGATGATGATGGATGAGAACTGTACCAAGAGTTCTCCTTGCTCTTCCTCTCTTCTCTCCTTCCTGTTAGCTCCTTTCCCAGCCCGACTTTTTTTCATTTCCAAATCAGCCTTATTCATGCTTGACACCTTTCTAATCATCAAATCCTGAAACCAAATATTTTGTAAGTCACCAAATTCTTGTTTTCTCATACAAGTGGTCTTAAACATGGTGTGTGTACTACTGGAGATACACAGAAGCTTTCCAATGAGTCTGTCAGCAAAGATAATTTTAAGACAGTTTCCAGGTTCTCACCTTCCAGTCAACTGTTTCGTAAAGTTTATCTACTTGACATAGATGTGGAGTGGTATCTTATTGTGATTTTAATTTGCGTGTCTCTAATGACTAATGATGTTGAGCATCTTTTAATGTGTGTATTAGTCATTCACTTACCTTTGCTGAAGTATCTCTTCAAATCTTTTTTTGATCTAAATTGGGTTGTCTTTTTGTGATTGAATTTTTTTAACATCTTTATTGGAGTATAATTGCTTTACAATGGTGTCTTAGTTTCTGCTGTATAACAAAGTGAATCAGCTATACATATACATATATCCCCATATCTCCTCCCTCTTGTGTCTCCCTCCCTCCCACCCTCCCTATCCCACCCCTCTAGGTGGTCACAAAGCACCCAGCTGATCTCCCCGTGCAATGCAGCTGCTTCCCACTATCTATTTTACATTTGGTAGTGTATATATGTCAGTGCTACTCTCTCACTTCGTCTCAGCTTACTCTTCCCCCTCCCTGTGTCCTCAAGTCCATTCTCTACGTCTGTGTCTTTATTCCTGTCCCGTCCCTACATTCATCAGAACCTTTTTTTTTTAGATTCCATATATATGTGTTAACATACAGTATTTGCTTTTCTCTTTCTGACTTCACTCTCTGTGACAGACTCTAGGTCCATCCACCTCACTACAAACAACTCAATTTCATTTCTTTTTATGGCTGAGTAATATTCCATTGTATTTATGTGCCACATCTTTATCCATTCATCTGTCGATGGACCCTTAGGTTGCTTCCACATGCTGACTATTGTAAATAGAGTTGCAGTGAACATTGTGGTACATGACTCTTTCTAAATTATGGTTTTTCTCAGGGTATATGCCCAGTAGTGGGATTGCTGGGTCGTATGGTAGTCCTATTTTTAGTTTTTTAAGGAACCTCAATACTGTTCTCCATACTGGCTGTATCAATTTACATTCCCACCAACAGTGCAAGAGGGTTCCCTTTTCTCCACACCTTCTCCAGCATTTGTTGTTTGTAGATTTTTTAATGATGGCCATTCTGACTGGTGTGAGGTGATACCTCATTGTAGTTTTGATTTGCATTTCTCTAATGATTAGTGATGTTGAGCATCTTTTCATGTGTTTGTTGGCAATCTGTACATCTTCTTTAAAGAATGTCTACTTAGGTCTTCTGCCCATTTTTGGATTGGGTTGTCTGTTTTTTTGATATTGAGCTGCATGAGCTGCTTGTATATTTTGGAGGTTAATCCTTTGTCAGTTGCTTTGTTTGCAAATATTTTCTCCCATTCTGAGGGTTGTCTTTGCATCTTGTTTATGTTTTACTTTGCTGTGCAAAAGCTTTTAAGTTTCAATAGATCCCATTTGTTTTTATTTTTATTTCCATTTCTCTAGGAGGTGGGTCAAAAAGGATCTTGCTGTGATTGATGTCATAGAGTGTTCTGCCTATGTTTTCCTCTAAGAGTTTGATAGTGTCTGGCCTTACATTTAGGTATTTAATCCATTTTGAGTTTATTTTTGTGTATGGTGTTAGGGAGTGTTCTAATTTTATTCTCTTCCATGTAACTCTCCAGTTTTCCCAGCACCCCTTATTGAAGAGGCTGTCTTTTCTTCAGTGTATATTCTTGCCTCCTTTATCAAAGATAAGGTGACCATATGTGCATGGGTTTATCTCTGGGCTTTCTATCTTGTTCCATTGATCTATATTTCTGTTTTTGTGCCAGTACCATACTGTCTTGGTTACTGTAGCTTTGTAGAGTAGTCTGAAGTCAGGGTGCCTGATTCCTCCAGCTCCGTTTTTCATTCTCAATATTGCTTTGGCTATTCAGGGTCTTTTGTGTTTCCATACAAATTGTGCAATTTTTTGTTCTAGTTCTGTGAAAAATGCCAGTGGTAGTTTGATAGGGATTGCATTGAATCTGTAGATTGCTTTGGGTAATAGAGTCATTTTCACAGTGTTGATTCTTCCAATCCAAGAACATGGTATATCTCTCCATCTGTTGGTATCATCTTTAATTTCTTTCATCAGTGTCTTATAGTTTTCTGCATACAGGTCTCTTGTCTCCCTAGGTAGGTTTATTCCTAGGTATTTTATTCTTTTGGTTGCAATGGTAAATGTGTTTCCTTAATTTCTCTTTCAGAATTTTCATCATTAGTGTATAGGAATGCAAGAGATTTCTGTGCATTAATTTTGTATCCTGCTACTTTACCAAATTCATTGATTAGCTGTAGTAGTTTTCTGGTAGCATCTTTAGGATTCTCTGTGTATAGTATCATGTCATCTGCATACAGTGACAGCTTTACTTGTTCTTCTCCAATTTGGATTCCTTTTATTTCTTTTTCTACTCTGATTACTGTGGTTAAAACTTCCAAAGCAATGTTGAATAATAGTGGTGAGAGTGGGCAACCTTGTCTTGTTCCTGATCTTAGTGGAAATGGTTTCAGTTTTTCACCATTGAGGATGATGTTGGCTGTGGGTTTGTCATATCTGGACTTTATTATGTTGAGGTAAGTTCCCTCTATGCCTACTTTCTGGAGAGTTTTTATCATAAATGGTGTTGAATTTTGTTGAAAGCTTTTTCTGCATCTATTGAGATTATCATATGGTCTTTATCCTTCGGTTTGTTAATATGGTGTATCACATTGATTGATTCACATATATTGAAGAATCCTTGCATTCCTGGGATAAGCCCCACTTGATCATGGTGTATGATCCTTTTAATGTGCTGCTGGATTCTGTTTGCTAGTATTTTGTTGAGGATTTTTGCATCTATGTTCATCAGTGATATTGGCCTGTAGTTTTCTTTTTCTGTGACATCTTTGTCTGGTTTTGGTATCAGGGTGATGGTGACCTCGTAGAATGAGCTGGGGAGTGTTCCTCCCTCTACTATATTTTGGAAGAGTTTGAGAAGGATAGGTGTTAGCTCTTCTCTAAATGTTTGATAGAATTTGCCTGTGAAGCCATCTGGTCCTGGGCATTTGTTGTTGGAAGGTTTTTAATCACAGCCTCAATTTCAGTGCTTGTGATTGGTCTGTTATATTTTCTATTTCTTCCTGGTTCAGTCTTGGAAGGTTGTGCTTTTCTAAGAATTTGTCCATTTCTTCCAGGTTTTCCATTTTATTGGCATATAGTTGCTTGTAGTTATCCCTCATGTTCCTGTGTATTTCTCCAGTGTCAGTTGTTACTTCTCCTTTTTCATTTCTAATTCTGTTGATTTGAGTCTTTTCCCTTTTTTTCTTGATGAGTCTGGCTAATGGTTTATCAATTTTGTTTATCTTCTCAAAGAACCAGCTTTTAGTTTTATTGATCCTTGCTATTGTGTCCTTCATTTCTTTTTCTTTTATTTCTCATCTGATCTTTATGATTTCTTCCCTTCTGATAACTTTGGGTGGTTTTTTTGTTATTTTTTCTCTAATTGCTTTAGGTGTAAGGTTAGGTTATTTATTTGAGATGTTTCTTGTTTCTTGAGGTGGGATTGTATTGCTATAAACTTCCCTCTTGAACTGCTTTTACTACATCCTATAGGTTTTGGGTTGTCTTGTCTACATTGTCATTTGTTTCTAGGTACTTTTGGATTTCCTCAGTGATCTCTTGGTTATTAAGTAATATATTGTTTAGCCTCCCTGTGTTTGTATGTTTTAAAGATTTTGTCCTGTAACTGATATCTAGTCTCTTAGCGTTGTGGTCAGAAAAGATACTTGATACGATTTCAATTTCCTTAAATTTACCAAGGCGTGATTTGTGGTCCAAGATATTATCTATCCTGGAGAATGTTCCATCAGCACTTGAGAAGAAAGTGTATTCTGCTGTTTTTGGATGGAATGTCCTATAAATATCAATTAATTCCATCTTGTTTAATGTATCATTTAAAGCACGTGTTTCCTTATTTATTTTCATTTTGGATGATCTGTCTTTTGGTGAAAGTGGGGTGTTAAAGTCCCCTACTATGACTGTCTTCCTGTCAGTTTCCCCTTTTATGACCATTAGCATTTACCTTAGGTGTTGAGGTGCTCCTATGTTGGGTGCATAAATATTTACAATTGTTATATCTTCTTCTTGGATTGATCCCTTGATCATTATGTAGTGTCCTTCTTTGTCTCTTGTAGTAGTTTTTATTTTAAAGTCTGTTTTGTCTGATATGAGAATTGCTACTCCAGCTTTCTTTTGATTTCCATTTGCATGGAATATCTTTTCCCATCCCCTCACTTTCTGTCTGTATGTGTCCCTAGGTCTGAAGTGGGTCTCTTGTTGACAGCATAAATATGGGTCTTGTTTTTGTATCCATTCAGCCTGTCTGAATCTTTTGGTTGGAGCATTTAATCCATTTACATTTAAGGTAATTATCAATATGTATGTTCCTATTTCCATTTTCTTAATTGTTTTGGGTTTGTTATTGTAGGTCTTTTCCTTCTATGTGTTTCCTGCCTAGAGAAGTTCCTTTAGCATTTGTTGTAAAGCTGGTTTGGTGGTGCTGAATTCTCTTAGCTTTTGCTTCTCTGTAAAGATTTTAATTTCTCTGTCAAATCTGAATGAGATCCTTGCTGGGTAGAGTAATCTAGGTTGTAAGTTTTTCCCTTTCATCACTTTAAATATGTCTTGCCACTCCCTTCTGGCTTGCAGAGTTTCTGCTGAAAGATCAGCTGTTAACCTTATGGGGATTCCCTTGTATATTATTTGTTTTTTTTCTTGCTGTTTTTAATATTTTTTCTTTTTATTTAATTTTTTTTTTTTTTTTTTTTTTTTTTTTTTTTTGCGGTATGCGGGCCTCTCACTGTTGTGGCCTCCCCCGTTGCGGAGCACAGGCTCCGGACGCGCAGGCCCAGCGGCCATGGCTCACGGGCCCAGCCGCTCCGCGGCATATGGGATCCTCCCAGACCGGGGCACGAACCCGTATCCCCTGCATCGGCAGGCGGACTCTCAACCACTGCGCCACCAGGGAGGCCCATCTTTTTATTTAATTTTTGATAGTTTGATTAACATGTGTCTTGGCGTGTATCTCCTCAGATGTATCCTGTATGGGACTCTGTGCGCATCCTCGACTTATTTCCTTTCCCATATTAGGGAAATTTTCAACTATAATCTCTTCAAATATTTTCTCAGACCCTTTCTTTTTCTCTTCTTCTCTGACCCCTATAATTCGAATGTTGGTGCGTTTAATGTTGTCCCAGAGGTCTCTGTGACTATCCTCTATTGTTTTCAGTCTTTTTTCTTTATTCTGCTCTGCGGTAGTTATTTCCACTATTTTATCTTCCAGGTCACTTATCCGTTCTTCTGCCTCAGTTATTCTGCTATTGATTCCTTCTAGAGAATTTTTAATTTCATTTATTGTGATGTTCATCACTGTTTGTTTGCTCTTTAGTTCTTCTAGGTCTTTGTTAAACGTTTCTTGTATTTTCTCCATTCTGTCTCCAAGATTCTGGATCATCTTTACTATCATTATTCTGAATTCTTTTTCAGGTAGACTGCCTATTTCCTCTTCATTTGTTTGGTCTGGTGGGTTTTTACTTTGCTCCTTCATCTGCTGCATATTTCTGTGTCTCCTCATTTTGCTTAGCTTACTGTGTTTGGGGTCTCCTTTTCGCAGGCTGCACATTCGTAGTTCCCATTGTTTTTGGTGTCTGCCCCTGGTGGGTGAGGTTGGTTCAGTGGGTTATGTAAGCTTCCTCGTGGAGCGGACTGTGCCTGTGTTCTGGTGGATAAGGTTGGATCCTGTCTTTGTGGTGGGCAGGACTGCGTCCAGTAGTGTGTTTTGGGGTGTCTGTGAACTTATTATGATTTTAGGCAGCCTCTCTGTTGATGGGTGGGGTTGTGTTTCTGTCTTGTTAGTTGTTTGGCATGGGGTGTCCAGCACTGGTGCTTGCTGGTCATTGAGTTGAGCTGGGTCTTAGCATTGAGATGGAGATCTCTGGGAGTGCTCTTGCTGATTCATATTACTTCGGGCCGGGAGGTCTCTGGTGGTCCAGTATTCTGAACTTGGCTCTCTCACTTCAGAGGCTCAGGCCTGACATCCAACCTGAGCACCAAGACCCTGTCAGCCACACGGCAGTGGATCAGCCCCCTTAGAACCAGTCTGCCCTCCTGTTAGGGATTTGATATCCTGCTGGTGTTGTAGGGTCCCCTGCAGAGGCAGTGGGTGGCTGTGGCTCATCGCGGGGACAAGGACACTGGCAGCAGAAGTTCTCCTTATGATTGAATTTTAAGCATTCTTTTTATATTCTGAATACAAGCCTTTTTATCAGATATATGATCTAGAAATATTTTCTCCTAGTGTGTGGCTTATCTTTTTGTTTAATGATACCTTTTGAAGAGTGCAAGTTTTTAGCTTTATGAAGTTCAGTTTATCAACTTTTTCTTTTTTTTTTTTTTTGCGGTACGCAGGCCTCTCACTGCTGTGGCCTCTCCCGTTGCAGAGTGCAGGCTCAGTGGCCATGGCTCACAGGCCCAGCCGCACCACAGCATGTGGGATCTTCCCAGACCAGGGCACGAACCCATGTCCCCTGCATTGGCAGGTGGACTCTCAACCACTGTGCCACCAGGGAAGCCCCAACTTTTTCTTTTATGGGCTGTGCTTTTAGGATCACATCTAAGATATTCATTGCTCAGGCCTAGGTCACAAAGATTTTTCTCCTATAGTTTTCTTCCGGTAGTTTTATCATTTTAGTTTTAACATTTAGGTATATGATCCATTTTGAGTTTATTTTTGTTATGGTATGAGGTAAGGATTTTTTTTAATATGACTTTCTAATTGGTCCAGCACCATTTATTGAAAAGACTGTCCTTTCCCTTGTTGAATTGCCTTGGCACCTTTGTCCAAAATCAGTGTCTGAACTCTCTTTTTTGTTCCATTGACTTGTATATCTGTCCTTTAAACAGGACTATGCTGTCTCACAAGATATGTTCTAATTTTCTTCGCAATTTCTTCTTTGACCTGTGTCAAAGTTAAAAGTTTATTGTGTGATAGTTTAATATTTGGGGGATTTCCCACATTTTTACTATTATTGATTTCTAATTTAATTCCAGGTGATTGGATAACGTAGTTTGTATGATTTTAGTCTTTTATTAAGACTTGTTTTGTAGCCTGGCATGTGTTGTATTCTCGAGAATACATCATGTTTACTTTAAAAGAGTAAGTTGCTGATGTTGTTGATTAAAATGTTCCGTAAATATCAGCTAGGTTATGTTGGTTGGTTGTGGTGTTCATGTATCTATATCCTTGTTGATTTTCTAATTCTGAGAGAGTGATACTGAAAATCTCCATTAAAATTAACTAAATTGTGTACTTCTCATTTCAATTCTGTCATTTTCTTGCCTTATGTATTTTGGGGCTCTGTTTCTAGGTGTATATACATCTTTAATTATACCTTCTTAATGTATCGACCTTTTTATCTTTATGATAAACAGCATAGTTGAATAGTTACAACAGTCACCTAATGGCTTGCAAAAATGTAACATTAACTAGCTAGCTATTTACAGAGTTTGCCAACTCCTGTTTTAGGCCAGTGCTTCTCAAACTTTAATATACATAGGAATCATGTGGGGATCTTGTTAAAATCCCAAAAACTGGAATTAAGTAGTTTTGGGGGAGAGCCTGAAACTCTGCATTTCCAAAAATCCTAAAAGTTATGCAGAAAGTCCTAGTCAGAAGTATACCCACTGAGTGGCAAGGTATTAATTTAGCTATTCAAGACTAATGTGTATCTATCAGAGTTTTGTATGCATTAGTTGCTGTTTGGAAACTGCTGCTTGTGGTGTAGGCATTGTGTCTTTGATGCAATTAACTTTTTTTTAAATTGAAGTATAGTTGATTTACAATGTTGTGTTAATTTCAGGTGTACAGCAAAATGATTCAGTTTATATGTATAATATATTCTTTTTCAGATTCTTTTCCCATATAGGTTATTAAAAAATATTGAGTATAGTTCCCTGGGTTATACAGTAGGTCCTTGTTGTTTATCTATTTTATATATAGTAGTGTGTATGTTACTGTCAAATTCCTAATTTATCCCTCCTTCTCACATTTCCCCTTTGGTAACCATAAATTTGTTCTCTATGTCTGTGAGTCTGTTTCTGTTTTGTAAATAAGTTAATTTGTATTTTTTTAGATTCCACATATAAGTGATATCATATGATATTTGTCTTTCTCAGACTTACTTCACTTAGTATGATAATCTCTAGGTCCATCCATCTTGCTGCAAATGGCATTATTTCATTCTTTTTTATGGCTGAGTAGTATTCCATTGTATATATATGCCACATCTTCTTTATCCATTCATCTCTCGGTGGACACTTAGGTTGCTTTCATGTCTTGGCTATTGTAAATAGTGCTGCAATGAACATTGGGGTGCATGTATCTTATTGAATTATGGTTTATATCCTCAGGCGTGGGATTGCCAGATCTTATGGTAGCTCTGTTTTCAGTTTTTTAAGACCATCATCAAAAACTCTACAAATAATAAATTCTGGTGAGGGTGTGGAGAAAAGGGAACCCTCCTACACTATTGGTGAGAATGTAAATTGGTACAGCCACTATGGATAACAGTATGATGCAATTAACTTTTTAAACTTAATTTCTAAAAAAAATCCATTTATTTGGCTGTGCCAGGTCTTAGTTGTGGCACGTGGGATCTTCACTGCCGAGTGTGGGATCTTTTTTTTAGTTGCAGCATGGGGGATCCTTAGTTGCACCATGTGGGATCTTTTAGTTGCAGCATGCAGGATCTAGTTCCCTGACCAGGGATTGAACCCAGGCCCCCTGCCTTGGGAGTGTGTAGTCTTAACCGCTGGACCACCAGGGAAGTCCCTAAACTTAATTTTAATTTAACTAATCTGTGCTCTGCCCAGTGTTCCATGAGATCATCTCAAATTCTTCCAATTAGATTTTTCTTGAACTTTTTGCTTAACATTCCTAAATGATATTGATACTGATTAGCTTTTTAATAATATAATCTAAACCCATTTTTCACATTTCTGTGAGAGTAATACTGAAGTGTAAAACTGATTTTCCCCTCTGTCCCATTAAAATATCTTTCAGTGGATGGATTTCCACTGGAAAACTGATTGGTTGGGGGCAGACCCAATGTGGCAGGAAAAAAATGAGAAACTAAAGCCTTTTGAGTAGATCAAATAGTCAGCCATAGGTAGGATCAATGAAAGTAGAGGTAGACTGTAATCTAGAAGACTAGGTAGGAGCAAGAGATAAGGACCTGGACTAAGGTGACAGGGAAAAATTGCTGAGCTAAGGATATAACTGATAGAAGTATCAAGGGAAAAACAGATCTTGTTGAAAAGTAAAATTTATAGAGAATTTGAAATAAATTGATGAAATTTAGAGATGAAGAGTGTTTTGACATGGTATTTAGATAGTCTAAATATTAAAAAAATGTTGAGAGACTGAAGGGAGCGGATGGGAATGTAGGATGATGGATTTCATTGAGTTAATGACCTAGTGGGCATTTGTTATTAACAAAACATTTTAGAGTAGGTTTATTTTTTTTAAGTATATTTTTAGGCAGTCAAATGTACTCTCATTTTACTACCAGAAAAGTAAAACCAAACAGACACAAACATGAGACTAATCTGCCTCATGGAGCGCAATGTGGCTTAGACCTTACTTCCCAAATTGGGCTTAGCCACTTTTTCTTATTTTAAGCTTTTTTGCATGTCAGTAGTTTGGGGTTTTTTTAGTTTTACATAACTTAAACAAAAATTTTTTATTAAGGAAAAATTTGCATACAGTAATATTCACCCTTTTTAGTGTACAATTCTGTGATTTTGACACGTGCATATAGTTGTATGACCACTACATTCAAAATATAGAGCAGTTCCATCACCCCCCAAAATTCCCTGCCGCCCCTTTGTAGTCAGTCCCACTCCCAACCCCCAGTACTTGGCAACTAAACTGTTTTCTGTCCCTAAACACTTTTCTAGGGTGTCATATACATGAAATCATACAGTGTATAGCTGTTTGAGTCTGGCTTCTTTCACTTAGCATAATTCATATGAGATTAATCTATGTTGTTGTGTTATAATATCAGTTTATTCCTTCATATTGCTGAGCAGTATTCCATTATGTGGATGTCTCACAGTGTGTTCATTACTCAATGGAGGGACATTGAAATTAGTTTTTGGTGATTATAAATAAAGCTGCTGTAAACATTCATAGATGGGGTTTTGTGTTAACATAGGTTTTTATTTTACCTGGTGTGGGTTGTATGATAAATGTATGAGCCATGTTTAACTTTATAGAAACTGCCAAACTGTTTTCCAAAGTGGCTGTACCATTTGCATTCTCACCTGCAATGTATGGGAGTTATCTCTTTGTTTTTGTTTTTTAACCATTCTTATAGGTGTGTAGTGGTAACTCATTGTGGTTTTTATTTGCTATTTCTGTAGTAGCTAAAGACGTTAAGTACCTTTTCATGTGATTACTTGTCATGAGAATTTCAGATCTCGGCAATTTTTAAAACTGTTGTTTGTTTTCATGTTGTATTGAGATATAAGTCCTTTATTAGATGTATGACTTGCTAATATTTGCTCCAAGTGGCCTTTTTTCTTGTTTTCTGAAGAGCAGTTCTGAATTTTGCTATACTCTAATTTATCCATTTCTTTCTTTTATGAAATTATCTTTTGATGCCATACCTAAGAAATCTTTGACCTCATTTGAGTAGAATCTCTGGATAACCCCACATGGATAGCTTTGTTTTTTGTTAGTTTTACTGAATTTAATAACACTTTCAGAATGAGTCAGTAGTATCATTCCAAGTCATGTACATTAAAAAGCTGGAATTTTACCATTAACTTCTGTTGTGTTTTGTTCATAATCTCATTCCAGTTTTAAAATGCAACATTACAGCTGTTGTTTCCTGCAATTTGTGTTATGTTCATTGAATTTGCTACTTGCTTTCCTCTTTTGTACTTTTTTTCCTTAAACAAGTCAATAAGAAGTACTTACACAGTACCATAGGCATTTGGTGCTAGTTTTATTGCTCAACCATAGGCTTTTCTGAAATTGATCCTTGACAATTCACATAAGGATAAAAAGGTAGGAAAGTGTCCAGATACCCAAGGAAGCATACCCCATGGCTTGCTCTTTTGTTTAGGAATTTTCTCAGATCTTTCACATGAGATTTTATATGCCTTTCCTTGCTACTGTCATTTGCAGATTCCATGGGGTTCTGATGCAACTTTTTGGAGGAGCCCTTTGACCCAAACCAGAAAAACCATAATCACCATTAATTTCTCTGTAGGGGAAGCACTAGCAATCACTGGGTTTGACAGATGTAACAAGACCAGCTTCATATCCAAGGAAGGGAGGGAATCCACAGATGCAGCACAGTTTCATTTCTAGCAAGATGGCTGGATCAGCCATATTATCTCACTTGACATGGGGAGCAGGGAGTTTTCAAATCTGTTGCCAAAATGAGAAGTTCATGTTTCATAATTTTTTGTTTTGTTTCATTTCTCTTCCTAAAGTTTTGAGATATTTTAGTCTAGATTAGAGGAGGGGACACTAAGTCTTTTTAGCTTGAAGTTATACTTTTAATTTGGTGTTTTATGCATTCTGCCAGAACACAATGAAACAGGAGTAGATGCTTTTTTTTCCCTAAAACAACAATAACAATGATCTGAATATTATTTTATTCATGAAACAAGAACATGAATTTCTCCTTTGCCCTGATTTTCCAGCTTTAAAAAAATTTTTTTTTAATTAATAACGAGATATTTTCATTTTAATAATATGGCTTACCAGTTATTAACTGTTTTTTATGTGCTATCCACCATTCTATGTACTTTGAGTGTATTTATTTAATCCTCATGACACTCTGAGATAGGTACCATTATTATCCCCATTTTGTAGAGAAGAAACATGCTTGAGAGATTAGGAAACTTGCTTGAGGCTACACAGCTGGTGTGAATCCAGGCAGTCTGCCTTCACAGCCTTTACTCTCAACCACTTTATTTAGTTCCATGTATTTTTAGAGTTGGAAATGAGCATACAGATTATTTAATGTAACATCTCTATTTTGTCCATGGGGAGAAGTAAGATTCAACACACTGTCCAAGTTTGATTCCCATACCAGTGTTTTACCTTTATCAGGATTGTGGTCTACAAAAATTTCTATTTTTGCTATTGCTTTTGAGGCTACTCGAAAAATTTTTTTTTCTAATGCATCTACTAGAGCCTTAACTCTATAAGATCTCCTAAATAGCAGTAGTCATTTAGATTAAAAGGTAATCGTCATTTAAATTTCTATTGTTTTGTTCATAATAACCTCATTGCAATTTATAAATGCTTCATTGTAAATTACAGCTACCATTTTATTGTACTAGACATATTTCACATATTTCTAATCTATGGAATAAGCTCATAAAATGTCCCTCTTTTATAGATTCAGACTGAAAAGCTTAATTAATTTGTTCATGTACATGCAGATGGTAAATGACTATGCTAGGATTGAACCAAAGTTTAACTCCAAAGCTTGAGTCCTTTCCCCTACAATTTCTCTATTGCCTCTACTTAAAGAAATCACTGCTTTAAAACTAACTGTAAAGTAGCTTTCCTAATGTTCTTAAAGTTCTGGAACTAAGCAAAGTTTTGGAAGTTGCCTATTGTTTCTTAAATATGGGTTTCTCACATTGAAGAGCATAATATCTCCATTTACATATTGCATTGTAACATACATTTATATATTGTGTTTCTTAGTTAGACTTCTATGTATAATATTTCCCAAACTTGGTTACTAATGTGACTCATACAAAAATATTTCTAAGCAAACAATATTCATATCTCTTATGTAAATGCCAAGTTTTTAAAAAAATGAAATTCCAACATTGGATAAATAGATTTTGTTCCTATTAGCTGAGAAAGTTTTAAGATATGAAAATATTGAATATTTTGACCATGACTTGAAAGCCCAGATGAATAGAGAATAAATAGTAACTACATTTTATGGAAAGAATATTAAAGTTGTTTATTGGTCTGCTATTATGTTCAGCTTACATCTGCTTTGAAATTTGAGCCATGTCTTAAAAGTTTGCTAGTGAGCTTAGGGTGATTTGTAGAAGCAAAGGAAGAAAAGTATCTATATTTACTAGTTTTGGTCAAGTAAGTTGATCTTATTTGTTACAGGGAGTTGTTTAAAATGTAAGGTGTACTCCAAGTCACAAATGACTTTTGGTTGAAGCTGTGGAATAAAGGGTTGCAGGCCAGTAAAATGGAAGCTTTCTGAATGTGGCAAATGGACAAAACATCCTAAACTTATTTTGGCTCCCCTGGACATATTTGCCAACTGTTAAGATTGCAAATTTTTTGTATTGCCAAACTTCACTTTTATCTATGTTATCTTTTTTTTAATTAAATTAAAAATTTTTAATTGAAGTATAGTTGATTTACAGTGTTGTGCCAATCTCTCCTGTACAGCGAAGTGACTCAGTCATAGACCTATAGACACTCTTTTATATATATTCTTTTCCATTATGGTTTATCACAAGAGATTGAATATAGTTCCCTGTGCTGTACAGTAGGATGTTGTTGTTTATCCATCCTATATATAATAGTTTACATCTGCTAATGCCAGACTTCTGGTCCTTCCCTCCCCCACTTCCCTTCCCCTTGGCAACTACAAGTATGTTCTCTATGTCTGTGAGTCTGTTTCTGTTTCTGTTTTCTTTTTTTTTTTAATAAATTTTATTTATTTGTTTTTGGCTGTGTTGGGTCTTTGTTACTGTGTGCAGGTTTTCTCTAGTTGTGGTGAGCAGGGGCTACTCTTCATTGCGGTGTGCAGGCTTCTCATTGCAGTGGCTTCTCTTGTTGCGCAGCACCGGCTGTAGGAGCACAGGCTTCAGTGGTTGTGGTGCGTGGGCTCAGTTGCTCCGCGGCATGTGGGATCTTCCCGGACCAGGGCTCAAACCCGTGTCCCCTGCATTGGCAAGGGGATTCTTAATCACTGTGCCACCAGGGAAGTCCCTATTTCTGTTTTGTAGATAGGTTCATTTGTGCCGTATTTTAGATTCTACATGTAAGTGATATCATATAGTATTAGTATTTGTCTTTCTCTTTCTAACTTCACTTAGTATGATAATCTCTAGTTGCATCTGTGTTGCTGTAAACGGCATTATTTCATTTTTATTTAATGGCTGAGTAGTATTCCATTGTATATATGTACCACAACTTCTTTATCAGTTCATCTGTCAATGGACATTTGGGTTGTTTCCATGACTCGGCTATTGTGAATAGTGCTGCTTATGAACATTGGGGTGTGTGTATCTTTTTGAGTTATAGTTTTGTCTGGATATATGCCCAAGAGTGGGATTGCTGGATCATATGGTAATTCTATTTTTAGTTTTCTGAGGAACCTCCATATTGTTTTCTGTAGTGACTGTACCAACTTATATTCCCACCAACAGTGTAGGAATGTTCGCTTTTCTCCACACTCTCTCCAGCATTTGTTATTTGTAGACTTTTTATGATGGCCATTCTGACATGTGTGAGGTGGTACCTCATTGTAGTTTTGATTTGCATTTCTCTAATAATTAGTGATGTAGAGCATCTTTTCATGTGCCTACTGGCCATCTGTATGGCTTCTTTGGGGAAATGTCTATTAAGGTCTTCTGCCCATTTTTCAATTGGGTCGCTTGTTTTTTGTTGTTGTTGAGTTGTATGGGCTATTTGTATATTTTAGAGATTAAGCCCTTGTTTGTCACATCATCTGCAAATATTTTCTCCCATTCCGTAGGTTGTCTTTTCGTTTTTTTAAATAGTTTCCTTTGCTGTGCAAAAGCGTGTACGTTTGATTAGGTCCCATTTGTTTTGTTTTGTTTTTGTTTCTTTTGCCTTGGGAGGCTGACCTAAGAAAACATTGGTACGATTTGTGTCAGAGAATGTTTTGCCTATGCTCTCTTCTAGGGGTTTTATGGTGTCATGTCTATTGTTTAAGTCTTTAAGCCATTTTGAGTTTACTTTTGTGCATGGTGTGAGGGTGTGTTCTAACTTCATTGGTTTACATGCAGCTGTCCAACTTTCCCAGCACCACTTGCTGAAGAGACTGTTTCCCATTTTATATTCTTGCCTCCTTTGTCAAAGATTAATTGACCATAGGTGTGTGGGTTTATATCTGGCCTCTATTCTGTTACACTGATCTGTATGTCTGTTTTTGTACCAAAACCACACTGTTTTGATTACTGTAGCTTTGTAGTATTGGCTGGAGTCTGGGAGACTTATACCTCCTACTTTGTTTTTATTTTCCCCTCAGCATTGCTTTGGCAATTCTGGGTCTTTTATGGTTCCATATAAATTTTTGGATTATTTATTCTAGTTCTGTGAAAAATGTCATGGGTAATATGATAGGGATCACTTAAATCTGTAGATTGCTTTGGGTAGTATTGCCATTTTTACAATATTAATTCTTCCAATCCAAGACCATGGGATATCTTTCCATTTCTTTGAATCCTCTTTTATTTCCTTTATTAATGTTTTATAGTTCTCAGTGTATAAGTCTTTCACCTTCTTGGTCAGGTTTATCTCTAGGTATTTTTTTTTGGTGCAATTTTAAAAGGTATATATATATATATTTTTACATTCCCTATCTGATATTTCATTGTTAATGTAAATAAATGAATGTTAATCTTGTATCCTGCTACTTTGCTGAGTTCATTTATTAGATCTAATAGTCTTTGTGTTGAGTCTTTAGGGTTTTCTATATATAGTATCGTGTCATCTGCATATAGTGACAATTTTACCTCTTTCCTTCCAATTAGGATACCTTTTATTTCTTCTTCTTGTCTGATTGCTGTGGCTAGGACTTCCAATACTGTGTTGAATAGAAGTGGTGAGAGTGGGTATCCTTTTCTTGTTCCAGATTTTAGCAGGAAGGCTTTCAGCTTTTCACTGTTGAGTATTATACTGGCTGTGGGTTTGTGATAAATGGCTTTTAGAATGTTGAGATATGTTCCCTCTATTCCCACTTTGGTAAGAGTTTTGATCATGAATGGATGTTGAATTTTGTCAAATGCTTTTTCTGCATCTATTGAGATGATCATGTGGTTTTTGACTTTTCTTTTGCTACTGTGGTTTATTACATTGATTGATTTGTGAATGTTGAACCAGCCTTGTGAACCTGGGATGAATCCCACTTGGTTGTGGTGTATGATCTTTTTTATGTGTTGTTGGATTCGGTTTACTAATACTTTGTTGGGAATTTTTGCATCTATATTCATCAAAGATATTGGCCTGTAATTTTCTTTTTTGGTGATGTCTTTGGTTTTGGTACCAGGGTGATGGTGGCTTCATAGAATGTCTTTGGGAGTGTTCCCTCTTCAGTCTTTTGGAAGAGTTTGAGAAGAATTGGTATAAGTTTTGTATGTTTGGTAGAATTTGCCTGTGAGTCCATCTGGTCCCGCACTTTTGTTTGTAGGGAGTTTTTTAAATTACAGATTCTATTTCACTTCAAATAATCAGTCTGTTCACATCATTTATCTGTTTCTTCTTGATTCAATTTTGGTGGGCTCTATGTTTCTAGAAAGTTGTCCATTTCTTCTAGGTTGTCAAATTTGTTGGCATATAATTGTTCATAGTATTCCCTTATGGTTTTTTGTATTTCTGTGGTATCAGTTGAGATTCCTCCTTTTTCATTTCTTGTTTTATTTGGGTTCTCTTTCTTCTTGGTGAGCCTGGGCAGAGGTTTGTCAATTTTGTTTACCCTTTCAAAGAACCAGCTCTTGGTTTTGTTGATTTTTCCCGTTGTTTTTTGAATCTCTGTTTTTTCCTCCCTGATCTTTATTATTTCCTTCCTTCAGCTGACTTTAGGTTCTGTTTGTTCTTCTTTTTCTAATTCTTTTAGGTGGTAAGTTAGGTTGTTTACTTAAGATTTTCTTGTTTTTTGATGAAGGCCTCTATTGCTATGAACTTCCCTCTAAGAAATGCTTTTGCTGTGTCCCATAGATTTTGTATGGTTGTGTTTTCATTGTTGTTTGTCTCAAGTTATTTTTTAATTTCCTTGTTGACCCATTGGTTTTCTAGTAGCATGTTGTTTAGTCTCCACGTAGTCATTTTTTTCTCATTTCTTTTCCTGTGGTTGATTACTAGTTTCATGCCATTGTGGTCAGAGAAGATGCTTGAAATAATTTCTGTACTTTTAAATTTGTTGAGGTTAGTTTTGTGCCCTAGTATGTAGTCAATCCTAGAGAATCTTCCATATGCGCTTGAAAAGAATGTGTATTCTGTTTTTTTTTTGGATGTAATGTCCTGAAAATATCAATTGAGTCTAACTGTTCTATTGTATCATTTAGGATCTCTGTTGCCTTATTGATTCTCTCTCTGGAAGATCTGTCTGTTGATGTGAGTGGGGTGTTAAAGTCTCCTACTATTATTGTATTTCCACTGATTTCTCCCTTTATGTCTGTTACTATTTGTTTTATGTATTTGTGTGCTCCTATATTACGTGCATATAAGTTGATGAGTGTAATATCCTCTTCTTGTATTGATCCTCTTATCATTATATAGTGCTCTTCTTTATTTTTCTTCATAGTCTTTAAAGTCTATTTTGTCTGTTATGAGTATTGTAACTCCCGCTTTCCTGTCATTTCCGTTTGCCTGAAATATTTTTCCATCCCCTCACTTTCAATCTGTCTGTGTCCTTTGCCCTGAGGTGGGTCTCCTATAGACAGCATATTGTAGGCTCTTGTTTTTTTATCCAGTCTGCCACTCTATGTCTTTTGATTGGAGTATTCAGTCCATTGGCATGTAAGGTAATTATGGGTACATATGTATTTATTGCCATTTCAACCTTTTTTTCCAGTTGATTCTTTGTTTCTTCGTTTCTTTTTCTTCTTCTTCTTCTTGTGGTTTGATGATTTCCTTTCATTTTATACTTGTGTTCTCTTCTTTTTGGTTTTTGTGAATCTATTGTATGTTTTTGATTTGTGGTTGTGCTGTTTTTCAAGTATGTTAAACCCTTCCTATATCTGCTTGCTTTAGACTGATAATCAATATATGGCCTTTATTATGTTGAGGTAAGTTCCCTCTATGCCCACTTTCTGGAGAGTTTTTATCATAAATAGGTGTTGAATATTATCAAAAGGTTTTTCTGCACCTATTGAGATTATCATATGGTTTTTAGTCTTAAATTTGTTGATATCACACTGATTTGCAGACATTGAAGAATCCTGGCATCCCCGGGATAAGTCCCACTTGATCATGGTGTATGATCCTGTTAATGTATTGTTGGATTTGGTTTGCAAGTATTTTATTGAGTATTCTTGTGTCTGTGTTCATCAGCGATACCTGTAATTTTCTTTTTTTATCGTATCTTTGTCTGGTTTTGGTATCAGGGTGATGGTGGCGTCATAGAATGAGCTTGAGAATGTTCCTTCCTCTGCAGTTTTTAGAAGGGTTTCAGAAGGATGTGTAAACTCTTCTCTAAATGTTTGAAAGAATTCACCTGTGAAGCTCTCTGGTCCTGGACTTTTGTTAGTGGGAAGTTTTTTTTTTTCCTTTTTAAATGTATTTATTTATTTATTTATTTGTGGCTGTGTTGGGTCTTCGTTTCTGTGCGTGGGCTTTCTTTAGTTGTGGCAAGTGGGGGCCACTCTTCATCGCGGTGTGCAGGCCTCTCACTGTCGCGGCCTCTGTTACGGAGCACAGGCCCCAGATGCACAGGCTCAGTAATTGTGGCTCACGGGCCCAGTTGCTCCGCAGCATGTGGGATCTTCCCAGACCAGGACTCGAACCCGTGTCCCCTGCATTGGCAGGCAGATTCTCAACCACTGCGCCACCGGGGAAGCCCAGTGGGAAGTTTTTTAATCACTGTTCCAATTTCAGTACTTGTGATAGGTCTGTTCATATTTTCTGTTTCTTCCTGGTTCAGTCTTGGAAGGTTGTACCTTTCTAAGAATTTGTCCATTTCTTTTACGTTGTCCATTTTATTGCCATACAGTTGTTTGTAGTAGTGTCTTATGATCCTTTGTATTTCTTTGGTGTCAGTTGTAACTTTTCCTTTTCATTTCTAATTTTATTGACTTGTGCCCTCTCCCTTTTTTTCTAGATGAGTCTGGCTAAAGGTTTATCAATTTCATTTATCTTTTTAAAGAACCCGCCTTTAGTCTCATTGATCTTTTCTATTATTTTCTTCATTTCTATTTCATTTATTTTTTGCTCTGATCTTTGATTTCTTTCCTTCTACTAACTATGGGTTTTGCTTGTTCTTTTTGTTCTAGTTGCTTTAGGTGTAAGATTAGGTTGTTTGAGGTTTTTCTTATTTCCTAGGTAAGATTGTATTGCTATAAACTTCCCTCTTAGAATTGCTTTTGCTTCATCCCATAGGTTCTGGATCATCATTCTTTTGTTTTCATTTGTTTCTAGGTATTTTTTTTTGTTTTTATTTTTGTCTGCATTGGGTCTTCGTTGCTGTGCGCAGGCTTCCTCTAGTTGTGGCAGGTGGGGGCTACTCTTTGTTGCGGTGTGCAGGCTTCTCATTGTGGTGGCTTCTCTTGTTGCAGAGCATGGGCTCTAGGCATGTGGGCTTCAGTAGTTGTGACTTGCAGGCTCAGTAGTTGTGGCTTGTGGGCTCTAGAGCGTGGGCTCAGTAGTTGTGTTTCAGGGGCTTAGTTGCTCCGTGGCATGGGGGAATCTTCCCAGATCAGGGCTCGGACCCGTGTCCCCTACATTGGCAGGTGGATTCTTAACCACTGCACCACCAGGGAAGCCTATGTCTCTAGGTATATTTTGATTTCCTCTTTTTCTTTCTTCAGTGATCCATTGGTTGTTTAGTAGCATAGTGTTTAGCCTCCACCTGTTTGTTTTTTACCTTTTTTTCTTATAGTTGATTTTTAATCTCATAGTGTTGTGCTCAGAAAAGATGTTTGATATGATTTCAGTTTTCTTCAATTTACCGAGGCTTGCTTTGTGGCCCAGTATGTGATCAATCCTGGATAATCTGCTGCTTTTGGATGAAATGCTCTATAAATATCAATGCAATCATCTGGTCTAATGTGTCATTTAAGGCCTGTGTTTCCTTATTGATTTTCTACATGGATTATCTGTCCACTGATGAAAGTGGGGTGTTAAAGTGCCCCACTATTATTGTGTTACTGTTGAGTTTTCCTTTTATGGCTGTTAGCACTTGATTATTTATTGAGGTGCTCCTATGTTGGGTTCATATATATTTACAACTGTTATATCTTCTTCTTGGATTGATCCCTTGATCATTATGTAGTGTCTTTCTATGTCTCTTGCAACAGTCTTCATTTTAAAGTCTATTTTGTCTGATATGAAAATTGCTGCTCCAGCTTTCTTTGAATTCCATATGCATGGAATACCCTTTTCCATCCCTTCACTTTCAGTGTGTATGTTTCCCTAGATCTGATGTGGGTCTTTTGTAGACAGCATATATCTATGTCTTGCTTTTGTATCCATTCAGCCAGTCTGTGTCTTTTGGTTGGAGCATTTAATCCTTTTACATTTAATGTAATTATCAATATGTATGTTCTTATTGCTGTTTTGTTCATTATTTTGGATTCGGTTTTTTGGAGGTTTTTTTGTTTGTTTGTTTGTTTGTTTGTTTTGCGGTACGCGGGCCTCTCACTGCTGTGGCCTCTCCCGTTGCGGAGCACAGGCTCCGGACGCGCAGGCCCAGCGGCCATGGCTCACGGGCCCAGCTGCTCCGCGGCATGTGGGATCTTCCCGGACCGGGGCACGAACCTGCGTCCCCTGCATCAGCAGGCGGACTCTCAACCACTGCACCACCAGGGAAGCCCTTGGATTTGTTTTTGAAGGTCTTTTTTCTTCCCTTTTTCTTTGTTCTCTTTTGACTTGTCTATCTTTAGTGTTGTGTTTGGATTGCTTTTTCTTTTTTGTGTGTGTATCTATTGCAGGTATTTGGTTTGTGGTTCCCATGAGGCTTTGATATAGCAGTCTATGTATGTACAATATTGTTTTAAGTTGCTGGTCTCTTAATTTCCAGTGCATTTCCAATATCCTGCATTTGTACTCTCCTCTTCTCACTATTGCTGGTTTTGATATTATATTTGTGTGGGGGGTGATTTCCTACCTTTGTTTTACGTTGGCCTTTACCAGTGAGCTTTCCCACTCGTAATTTTCTTGTTTCTAGTTGTGGCCTTTTCTCTTTTTTTGCCTAGAGAAGTTCCTTTAGGATTTGTTGTAAAGCTGGTTTGGTGGTGCTGAATTCTCTTAGTTTTTGTTTGTCTGTAAAGCTTTTGATTTCTCCATTTAATCTGACTGAGGGCCTTGCTGTGTAGAGTATTCTTGGTTGTAGTTTTTTCCCTTTCATCACTTTAAATATATCATGCCACTCCCTTCTGGCCTGCAGAGTTTCTGCTGAAAAATCAGCTGAAATGGGCATTCCTTTGTATGTTATTTATTGTTTTTCCCTTATTGCTTTTAGTATTTTTTCTTTGTGTTTAATTTTTGTCAGTTTGATTACTATGTGTCACAGTGTGTTACTCCCTGGGTTTATCTTGTATGGGACTCTGCACTTCCTGGACTTGAGTGTTTCCTTTCTCATGTTAGGGAAGTTTTAGGCTATAATCTCTTCAAATATTTTCTCAGACCCTTTCTTTCTCTCTTCTCCTTCTGGGATCCCTATAATGCAAATGTTGGTGCGTTTAATATTGTCCCAGAGGTCTCTATAGACGGTCCTCATTTCTTTTCATTCTTTTTTCTTTTTTTTTTTTAATTTAATTTAATTTTTTTTAATTTTTTGCTTTATAACAAATTTAATCAGTTATACATATACATATGTTTCCATATCCCCTCCCTTTTGCGTCTCCCTCCCACCCTCCCTATCCCACCCCTCCAGGCGGTCACAAAGTACCAAGCTGATCTCCCTGTGCTATGCGGCTGCTTCCCACTAGCTATCTACCTTACGTTTGGTAGTGTATATATGTCCATGCCGCTCTTTCACTTTGTCACAACTTACCCTTCCCCCTCCCCATATCCTCAAGTCCATTCTCTAGTAGGTCTGTGTCTTTATTCCTGTCTTACCCCTATGTTCTTCATGACATTTTTTTTCCTTAAATTCCATATATATGTGTTAGCATACAGTATTTGTCTTTCTCTTTCTGACTTACTTCACTCTGTATGACAGACTCTAGGTCTATCCACCTCATTACAAATAGCTCAATTTCATTTCTTTTTATGGCTGAGTAATATTCCATTGTATATATGTGCCACATCTTCTTTATCCATTCATCCGATGATGGACACTTAGGTTGTTTCCATCTCCGGGCTATTGTAAATAGGGCTGCTATGAACATTTTGGTACATGTCTCTTTTTGAATTATGGTTTTCTCAGGGTATATGCCTAGTAGTGGGATTGCTGGGTCATATGGTAGTTCTATTTGTAGTTTTTTAAGGAACCTCCATACCGTTCTCCATAGTGGCTGTACCAATTCACATTCCCACCAGCAGTGCAAGAGTGTTCCCTTTTCTCCACACCCTCTCCAGCATTTATTGTTTCTAGATTTTTTGATAATGGCCATTCTAACTGGTGTGAGGTGATACCTCATTGTAGTTTTGATTTGCATTTCTCTAATGAGTAAAGATGTTGAGCATCCTTTCATGTGTTTGTTGGCAGTCTGTATATCTTCTGTGGAGAAATGTCTATTTAGGTCTTCTGCCCATTTTTGGATTGGGTTGTTTGTTTTTTTTGCTATTGAGCTGCATGAGCTGCTTATAAATTTTGGAGATTAATCCTTTGTCAGTTGCTTCATTTGCAAATATTTTCTCCCATTCTGAGGGTTGTCTTTTGGTCTTGTTTATGGTTTCCTTTGCTGTGCAAAAGCTTTTAAGTTTCATTAGGTCCCATGTGTTTATTTTTGTCTTTATTTCCATTTCTCTAGGAGGTGGGTCAAAAAGGAACTTGCTGTGATTTATGTCATAGAGTGTTCTGCCTATGTTTTCCTCTAAGAGTTTGATAGTGTCTGGCCTTACATTTAGGTCTTTAATCCATTTTGAGCTTATTTTTGTGTATTCTGTTAGGGAGTGATCTAATCTCATACTTTTACATGTCCCTATCCAGTTTTCCCAGCACCACTTATTGAAGAGACTGTCCTTTCTCCACTGTACATTCCTGCCTCCTTTATCAAAGATAAGGTGACCATATGTCCGTGGGTTTATCTCTGGGCTTTCTATCCTGTTCCATTGATCTATCTTTCTGTTTTTGTGCCAGTACCATACTGTCTTGATTACTGTAGCTTTGTAGTATAGTCTGAAGTCAGGGAGCCTGATTCCTCCAGCTCCATTTTTCGTTCTCAAGATTGCTTTGGCTATTCGGGGTCTTTTGTGTTTCCATACAAATTGTGAAATTTTTTGTTCTAGTTCTGTGAAAAATGCCAGTGGTAGTTTGATAGGGATTGCATTGAATCTGTAGATTGCTTTGGGTAGTAGAGTCATTTTCACAATGTTGATTCTTCCAATCCAAGAACATGGTACATCTCTCCATCTATTTGTATCATCTTTAATTTCTTTCATCAGTGTCTTATAATTTTCTGCAGACAGGTCTTTTGTCTCCTTAGGTAGGTTTATTCCTAGATATTTTATTCTTTTTGTTGCAATGGTAAATGGGAGTGTTTCCTTGATTTCACTTTCAGATTTTTCATCATTAGTATATAGGAATGCCAGAGATTTCTGTGCATTAATTTTGTATCCTGCAACTTTACCAAATTCATTGATTAGCTCTAGTAGTTTTCTGGTAGCATCTTTAGGATTCTCTATGTATAGTATCATGTCATCTGCAAACAGTGACAGCTTTACTTCTTCTTTTCCAATTTGGATTCCTTTTATTTCCTTTTCTTCTCTGACTGCTGTGGCTAAAACTTCCAAAACTATGTTGAATAAGAGTGGTGAGAGTGGGCAACCTTGTCTTGTTCCTGATCTTAGTGGAAATGGTTTCAGTTTTTCACCATTGAGGACGATGCTGGCTGTGGGTTTGTCATATATGGCCTTTATTATGTTGAGGAAAGTTCCCTCTATGCCTACTTTCTGCAGGGTTTTTATCATAAATGGGTGTTGAATTTTGTCAAAAGCTTTCTCTGCATCTATTGAGATGATCATATGGTTTTTCTCCTTCAATTTGTTAATATGGTGTATCACGTTGATTGATTTGCGTATATTGAAGAATCCTTGCATTCCTGGAATAAACCCCACTTGATCATGGTGTATGATCCTTTTAATGTGCTGTTGGATTCTGTTTGCTAGTATTTTGTTGAGGATTTTTGCATCTATGTTCATCAGTGATATTGGCCTGTAGTTTTCTTTCTTTGTGACATCCTTGTCTGGTTTTGGTATCAAGGTGATGGTGGCCTCGTAGAATGAGTTTGGGAGTGTTCCTCCCTTTGCTATATTTTGGAAGAGTTTCAGAAAGATAGGTGTTAGCTCTTCTCTAAATGCTTGATAGAATTCGCCTGTGAAGCCATCTGGTCCTGGGCTTTTGTTTGTTGGAAGATTTTTTATCACAGTTTCAATTTCAGTGCTTGTGATTGGTCTGTTCATATTTTCTATTTCTTCCTGGTTCAGTCTCGGCAGGTTGTGCATTTCTAAGAATTTGTCCATTTCTTCCAGGTTGTCCATTTTATTGGCATAGAGTTGCTTATAGTAATCTCTCATGATCTTTTGTATTTCTGCAGTGTCAGTTGTTACTTCTCCTTTTTCATTTCTAATTCTATTGATTTGAGTCTTCTCCCTTTTATTCTTGATGAGTCTGGGTAATGGTTTATCAATTTTGTTTATCTTCTCAAAGAACCAGCTTTTAGTTTTATTGATCTTTGCTATCGTTTCCTTCATTTCTTTTTCATTTATTTCTGATCTGATTTTTATGATTTCTTTCCTTCTGCTAACTTTGGGGGTTTTTTGTTCTTCTTTCTCTAATTGCTTTAGGTGCAAGGTTAGGTTGTTTATTCGAGATGTTTCCTGTTTCTTAAGGTGGGATTGTATTGCTATAAACATCCCTCTTAGAACTGCTTTTGCTGCATCCCATAGGTTTTGGGTTGTCGTGTCTCCATTGTCATTTGTTTCTAGGTATTTTTTAATTTTCTCTTTGATTTCTTCAGTGATCACTTCGTTATTAAGTAGTGTATTGTTTAGCCTCCATGTGTTTGTATTTTTTACAGCTCTTTTCCTGTAATTGATATCTAGTCTCATAGCATTGTGGTCAGAAAAGACACTTGATACAATTTCAATTTTCTTAAATTTACCAAGGCTTGATTTGTGACCCAAGATATGATCTATCCTGGAGAATGTTCCATGAGCACTTGAGAAAAATGTGTATTCTGTTGTTTTTGGATGGAATGTCCTATAAATATCAATTAAGTCCATCTTGTTTAATGTATCATTTAAAGCTTGTGTTTCCTTATTTATTTTCATTTTGGATGATCTGTCCATTGGTGAAAGTGGGGTGTTAAAATCCCCTACTATGATTGTGTTACTGTCGATTTCTCCTTTTATGGCTGTTAGTATTTGCCTTATGTATTGAGGTGCTCCTATGTTGGGTGCATAAATATTTACAATTGTTATATCTTCTTCTTGGATCGATCCCTTGATCATTAGGTAGTGTCCTTCTTTGTCTCTTCTAGTAGTCTTTATTTTAAAGTCTATTTTGTCTGATATGAGAATTGCTACTCCAGCTTTCTTTTGATTTCCATTTGCATGGAATATCTTTTTCCATCCCCTTACTTTCAGTCTGTATGTGTCTCTAGGTCTGAAGTGGGTCTCTTGTAGACAGCATATATATGGGTCTTGTTTTTGTATCCATTCATCCAGTCTGTGTCTTTTGGTTGGAGCATCTAATCCATTTACATTTAAGATAATTGTTGATATGTATGTTCCTATTCCCATTTTCTTAATTGTTTTGGGTTCGTTATTGTAGGTCTTTTACTTCTGTTGTGTTTCTTGCCTAGAGAAGTTCCTTTAGCATTTGTTGTAAAGCTGGTTTGGTGGTGCTGAACTCTCTCAGCTTTTGCTTGTCTGTGAAGGTTTTAATTTCTCCATCAAATCTGAATGAGATCCTTGCTGGGTAGAGTAATCTTGGTTGCAGGTTTTTCTCCTTCATCACTTTAATTATGTCCTGCCACTCCCTTCTGGCTTGTAGAGTTTCTGCTGAGAGATCAGCTGTTATCCTGATGGGGATTCCCTTGTGTGTTATTTGTTGTTTTTGCCTTGCTGCTTTTAATAGGATTTCTTTGTGTTTAATTTTTGACAGTTTGATTAATATGTGTCTTGGCGTATTTCTCCTTGGATTTATTCTGTATGGGACTCTCTGTGCCTCCTGGACTTGATTAACTATTTCCTTTCCCATATTAGGGAAGTTTTCAACTATAATCTCTTCAAATATTTTCTCAGTCCCTTTCTTTTTCTCTTCTTCTTCTGGAACCCCTATAATTCGAATGTTGGTGCGTTTAATGTTGTCCCAGAGGTCTCTGAGACTGTCCTCTGTTCTTTTCATTCTTTTTTCTTTATTTTGCTCTGCAGCAGTTATTTCCACTATTTTATCTTCCACCTCACTTATCCGTTCTTCTGCCTCTGTTATTCTGCTATTGTTCCCGTCTAGAGTATTTTTTATTTCATGTATTGTGTTTTTAATCGATGCTTGATTCATCTTTAGTTCTTCTAGGTCCTTGTTAACTGTTTCTTGCATTTTGTCTATTCTATTTCCAAGATTTTGGATCTGGGAAATAGAATCTTGGATCATCTTTACCATCATTATTCTGAATTCTTTTTCAGGTAGACTGCCTATTACCTCTTCATTTGTTAGATCTGGTGGGTTTTTATCTTGCTCCTTCTCCTGCTGTGTGTTTTTCTGTCTTCTCATTTTGCTTATGTTACTGTGTTTGGGGTCTCCTTTTTGCAGGCTGCAGGTTCGTAGTTCCCGTTGTTTTTGGTGTCTGTCCCCAGTGGCTAAGGTTGGTTTAGTGGGTTGTGTAGGCTTCCTGGTGGAGGGGACTAGTGCCTGTGTTCTGGTGGATGAGGCTGGATCTTGTCTTTCTGGTGGGCAGGTCCACGTCTGGTGGTGTGTTTTGGGGTGTCTGCGGACTTTTTATGATTTTAGGCCACCTCTCTGCTAATGGGTGGCGTTGTGTTCCTGTCTTGCTAGTTGTTTGGCATAGGGTGTCCAGCACTGTAGCTTGCTGGTCGTTGAGTGAAGCTGGGTGCTGGTGTTGAGATGGAGATCTCTGGAAGATTTTTGCCGTTTGATATTATGTGGAGCTGGGAGGTCTCTTGTGGACCAGTGTCCTGAAGTTGGCTCTCCCACCTCAGAGGCACAGCACTGACTCTCGGCTCCTCAATTTGGGATGATGTGTTGTCTATTCATGTATTCCACAGATGCAGGGTACATCAAGTTGATTGTGGAGCTTTAATCCGCTGCTTCTGAGGCTGCTGGGAGAGGTTTCCCTTTCTCTTCTTTGTTCTCACAGCTCCTGGGTCTCAGCTTTGGATTTGGCCCCGCCTCTGCGTGTAGGTCGCCGGAGGGCGTCTGTTCTTCGCTCAGACAGGACAGGGTTAAAGGAGCAGCCTCTTCGGGGACTCTGGCTCACTCAGGCCGAGCGGGAGGGAGGGGCACGGAGTGCGGGGCGAGCCTGCAGCGGCAGAGGTCGGCGTGACGTTGCACCAGCCCGAGGCGCGCCGTGCGTTCTCCCAGGGAAGCCGCCCCTGGATCCCGGGACCCCGGCTGTGGCGGGCTGCACAGGCTCCCGGAAGGGCAGTGTGGGCAGTGACCTGCGCTCGCACACAGGCTTCTTGGCGGCAGCAGCAGCAGCCCCAGCGTCCCACGCCCGTCACTGGGCTCCGCGCTTTCAGTCGCGACTCGCGCCCGTCTGTGGAGCCCCTTTAAGCAGCGCTCTTAATCCCCTCTCCTCGCGCACCAGGAAACCAAGAGGGAAGAAAAAGTCTCTTGCCTCTTCAGCAGCTCCAGAGTTTTCCCGGACTCCCTGCCGGCTAGCTGTGGCACATTAGCCCCCTTCACGCTGAGTTCTCGCCGCCAGCCCCAGTCCTCTCTCTGCGCTCTGACCAAAGCCCGAGCCTCAGCTTCCAGCACTGCGCGCCCCGGCGGGCGAGCAGACAAGCCTCTCGGGCTGGTGAGTGCCGCTCGGCACCGATCCTCTGTGTGGGGATCTCTCCGCTTTGCCCTACCCAGGTATGTGGGGAGTTTCTTGCCTTTTGGGAGGTCTGGGGTCTTATGCCAGCGTTCAGTAGGTGTTCTGTAGGAGTTGTTCCACGTGTAGCTGTATTTCTGGTGTATCCGTGGGGTGGAAGGTGATCTCCGCGTCTTACTCTTCCGCCATCTTACCCGGAAGTCCATTCTTTTTTCTTTATTCTGCTCTGTGGCAGTGATTTCCACCATTCTGTCTTCCAGCTCACTTACTCGTTCTTCTGCCTCAATTATTCTGCTATTGATTCCTTCTAGTGTATTTTTCATTTCAGTTATCGTATTGTTCATCTCTGTTCTTTAAATCTTCTAGTTCTTTGTTAAACATCTCTTGTATCTTCTTAATCTGTACCTCCATTCTTTTTCTGAGATGTTGGATCATCTGTACTATCATTACTCTAAATTCTTTTTCAGGTAGGTTGCTTATCTCCTCTTCATTTGGTTGTTCTTATGGGTTTTTTTTTTTAATCTCATTCCTTTGTCTGGTGTATATTTCTCTGCCTTCTTATTTTGTCTAACTTTCTGTGTTTGTGGTCTCCTTTCCACTGGCTGCAGGATCATAGCTCCTCTTACTTCTGATGTCTGCCCCCTGCTGGGTAAGGTTGGGCCTGTGGCTTTTGCAGGCTTCCTCGTGGGAGGGATTGGTGCCTGCCCACTGGTGGGTGGAACTGGGTCTTGTCCTTCTACTGGGCAGGACCATGTCAAGGGGTGTGCTTAGAGGTTGCTGTGAGCTCAGTACAGCTTTAGGCACATTGTCTGCTGATGGATGGGGCTGTGTTCCTATCCTGATGGTTGTTTGGCCTGAGGCATTCTGGCACTGGAGCCTGTAGGCTGTTGGGTAGGACTAGGTCTTGATACCAAACTGGCGATGACCTCTGGGAGAGCTCATGCTGATCAATATTCTCTGGGGCCTCTGCCATCAGTGTTCTTGCTCCCCCTCCCCACTATTTAACCACAGCTGACCCCCATCTCTGCCAGAGATCCTCCAAGTCTCATAGGTAGGTCCAGCCCAGGTTCCTATGGAATTACTGCTTTGTGCTGGGTCCCAGTGTATGTAAAACCTGTGTGTACCCTCCAAGAGTGGAGTCTGTGTTTCCCCCAATCCTCTGGAGCTCCTGCACTCAAGCCCTGCTGGCCTTCAAAGCCAAATGCTCTGGGGGTTCCTCCTCCTGATGCCAGACCCTCAGGCTGGGGAGCCGGACATGGGGCTCGGGACTTTCACTCTTGTGGGAGAACCTCTGCAGTATAATTTTCCAGTTTGTGGGTTGTTCACCTGGCAGGTATGGGATTTGATTATGTCACAAAAGCACTCCTCCCATCATCTTGTGGATTTTTCTTTGTCTTTGGATGTAAAATATCGTTTTTGTTAGGTTCCAGTCTTTTTTTGTTGTTGGTTGTTCAGCAGTTAGTTGTGATTTTGGTATTTTTATGGCAGGAGGGGGGTTCAAGTCCTTCTACTCCACCATCTTTTCCAAAATAGAGGGGCTGCTTTTAGTTTGGATGCTTGCTGTCTCTTTCCTCAGTGTGTGCTGGCCTTTACCTTTTTATGTGGGGTGTGCGGGTTCAGCGGCCCTTGTGCACTCACAGGACAGTGGGGGCAGGGCTTGGCACCTGCTTGGGGGTCTCCTATGGGCGGCTACTATCCATGCACTCCTGGGATAGTGAGGGCAGCCTGCTTTTAGGTCTCATAGCAGTGGCCTGTGCCCACCTCTGGAGCCCAGGATGGCGGTGATGACTTGTACACCCCCCGTCCCACCAACAGCTCCTGTGGGCAGTGTCCTGTTGCCTGGGAGCACTCACAGGGAAAGGAGCTCTTAATGGTGGTTCCACCCCTCTCCCCCTGCACCCCCCAACAATGGCACCTTGCCTCTGTGGCAGGCCCTGGGTTCTTCTGAGTAACCCCTCTGTTGCCACAGTCCAGCCTGTTCAGGCTGTCTCCATGCAGCCAACCCTGGTCCCTTCCCTGGGTCTGACCCCTGAAGCCTGTACTTCAGCAACTAGCCCCCACCCTCACCAACAGCTGAGCATCTCAGGTGGGGGAGCACAGGGTGGCAGTGATGACCTTCTGTGTAGGTGATTGTTTTGCCTTCTGCAAACCTGTTGCTGCATTCTCCTCCTAGGCTCCAAAGCTCCCCTCCATCCAGGCTGATTTCCCTACCAGTGAGGGGACTCCCCAGAATTCAGGAACCTTTTCTCATTCACAGCTCCCTCCCTGGGGTGCAGGCCCTGTCCCAATTTCTTTTTCGTTTTCCTTTTGTCCTCCCCTGTTACATGGAGGTTTTCTTGCCCTTTGGGCAGTATGAGGTCTTCTGCCAGTGTTCAGTAAATGTTCTATGTGAATCGTTCCACTTGTAGATGTGTTTTTAATGTTTTTGTGGGGGGAAGGTGCCTTGTCCTACTCCTTCACCATGTTGATCACCCCACCAATAATTATTTTATATAAATGGCTGACATAATTTGAATGTACAGTCCTCCCTCGGTATCCACAGGGGATTGGTTCCAGTACCCCCTGTGAATACCAAAATTTGCAGTTGCTCAAGTCCCTTATATTTATGGTGTAGTACAGTTGGCCATCCATATCTAAAAGTTCCCTATCCACTTTTATGTGAATAAGGGTTTAATTGATCAAAGCATTTTCTATTATAATGGAGCAACATATGTAATAGAAGGTATAGGAATTGAAAAGAAAGTAATGAAATTATCAATATTTGTAGATAAGATGATTACCCATTAAACCTAAGAGTTAACTGAAAAAGCAGTTGAAGTTGCTGTAGTAATAGTTGTGAGAATTGTTCCATCTTTTAAGTTGTAAGCTATGTTTAAAAAGGGTAATTGTTCTCACTGATACAGTTATCATTAACCCAACCAATATACAAACTATGTAAATTCTCTTGGACATACATAAGTTGTATGAAAAGAAATGGTGTTTATAGCGGAAATATATTTTTTAATATGTACATTACGTCCTTTAACGAATTTGCCTCCTGACATTGTATCCTATTAGTGATCTAACCTGGATTAAGTGGTCAAACCTGGATTAAAATATGTAGACTGTTAATAACCCCCAGCATCCTGGAAGAAACAAACATCCTCTTGGAGAAGGTATAATTATCCTAGGTCCGAAATTAATCATATAATAGTTTTTTTGCATATAGTGTTCAGCTCATAAATATAACCAGATACACACACACACACACACTCACATGGCATTGAGAGCAAGAAGCAGCAGAACCAACAGACAATAGGCAGACCAAAAAGTCTTGAGATATTGGAATTATCAAACAAAGAAAGCCATCATACTTAGCAAGTTGAAAAAAAAGCAAAGATAGTACATAATGGTAGGAAGTTAGAAATTATAAGATAGTGACAAGGCAGCTTTGAAAAAGAACTAGACAAGTTTTAGAATCAGAAAATAAAATATCTGAAATGCATTCAATGTGCTAGTTTAACACATTAGACAAATGAGAAGTGAGCATTAGTGAACTGGAAAATATAGTTCAGATGAAGCTATGAAAGAAGGAGCTTAAAGAGGAAAAATAGAGAAAATGCTATACAGAGAAAAGGATAAGACTCATTGAGGATACAGACAGATATCATCTGTGTTTTGCTGGAGTCCCAGAAAGGAAGGAGGAAATGTAGGCAAAAGGAAATATTTGAAAGGATAGACACATTGGCCAGTGGAACATAAGGGTATAAAAGTAGATATCAGAATACTTGATTTATGACAAAGATGGCACAGTAATGTGGAATGGTTGAGATTTTCAATAATTAATAATTAGATAATTGGGTGTTCACACAAAAAACTTTATTTGGACTGTTATTATAAAAATAACTACATTTGGATTATAGACCTAAAAGCAAAGTGCAAAACAACAAAGCCTTTAGATGATAATGTACAATACCTTCTTGACTTTTAGGTAGGTGGAGAAGATTTAACAAGACACAAAATGACTACGTTACACTTAAGAACTTATGTTAAGGAAAAAACAGCATTAACAGAGTCACAGAGAGGGAAAGGTATTTGCAGTACAACGAACTAAAGACTTTTTTTATATACATCTTTATTGGAGTAATTGCTTTACATTACTTAATTACTTTACATTAATTAATTGCTTTACAATGTTGTGTTAGTTTCTGCTGTACAACAAAGTGAATCACCTATATGTATACATATTACCCATATCCCCTCCCTCTGGAGCCTCCCTCCCACACTCCCTATCCCACCTCTCTAGGTTATCACAAAGCACCGAGCTGATCTCCCTGTGCTATGTGGCTGCTTCCCACTAGCTATCTGTTTTACATTTGGTAGTATATATAAGTCCATGCCACTCTCTTACTTCGTCCCAGCTTACCCTTCCCCCTCCCCATGTCCTCAGGTCCATTCTCTACGTCTGCGTCTTTATTCCTGCCCTGCCACTAGGTTCATCAGTACCATTTTTCTAGATTCCATATATATACATTAGCATACAGTATTTGTTTTTCTCTTTCTGACTTACTTCACTCTGTGTGACAGACTCTAGGTCTATCCACCTCACTACGAATAACTCAGTTTCACTCCTTTTTATGGCTGAGTAATATTCCATTGTATATATGTGCCATATCTTCTTTACCATTCATCTGTCGATGGACACTTAGGTTTCTTCCATGTCCTGGCTTTTGTAAATATGCTGCAGTGAACATGTGGTACATGTCTCTTTTTGAATTATGGTTTTCTCAGGGTATATGCCCAGTAGTGGGATTGCTGGGTCATATGATAGTTCTATTTTTAGTTTTTTAAGGAACCTCCATACTGTTCTCCATAGTGGCTGTATCAACTTACATTCCTGCCAACAGTGCAGGAAGGTTCCCTTTTCTCCACACCCTCTCCAGCATTTATTGTTTCTAGATTTTTTGATAATGACCATTCTGACTGGTGTGAGGTGATACCTCATTGTGGTTTTCATTTGCGTTTCTCTAATGATTAATGATGTTGAGCATCTTTTCATGTGTTTGTTAGCAATCTGTAGATGTCTTCTTTGGAGAAATGTCCATTTAGGTCTTGTGCTCATTTTTGGATTAGGTTTTTTTTTTAATGATATTGAGCTATATGAGCAGCTTGTATATTTCGGAGATTAATCCTTTCTCAGTTGCTTCATTTGCAAATATTTTCTCCCATTCTGAGGGTTGTCTTTTCATCTTGTTTATGGTTTCCTTTGCTGTGCAAAAGCTTTTAAGTTTCATTAGGTCCCATTTGTTTATTTTTGTTTTTATTTCCATTTCTCTAGAAGGTGGGTCAAAAGGATCTTGCTGTGATTTATGTCCTAGAGTGTTCTGCCTGTGTTTTTCCCTAAGAGTTTTATACTGTCTGGCCTTACATTTAGGTCTTTAATCCATTTTGAGTTTATTTTTGTGTATGGTGTTAGGAAGTGCTCTAATTTCATTCTTTTACATGTAGCTGTCTAGTGTTCCCAGTGCCACTTATCGAAGAGGCTGTCTTTTCTCCATTGTATATTCTTGCCTCCTTTGTCATATAGGTGCATGGGTTTATCTTTGGGCTTTCTATCCTGTTCCATTGAGCTATATTTCTGTTTTTTGTGCCAGTACCATACTATCTTGATTACTGTAGCTTTGTAGTATCATCTGAAGTCAGGGAGGCTGATTCCTCCAGCTCCCTTTTTCTTTCTCAAGATTGCTTTAGTTACTGGGGTCTTTTGTGTTTCCATACAAATTGTAAAATTTTTTGTTCTAGTTCTGTGAGAAATGCCATTGGTAATTTTATAGGGATTGCATTGAATCTGTAGATTGCTTTTGGGTAGAATAGTCATTTTCACAATGTTGATTCTTCCAATCCAGGAACATGGTATATCTCTCCATCTGTTTGTATCCAACTAAAGGCTTTTATCTAAAATATACTGAGAGCAAAATAAAACTGTAAATCAGTGACAGAAAGGCAGCCCCATGGCAAAATGCTTCACCAAAGATGAAACCAAAATGATCAAAGGTATTTAACATAAGTAATAATCAGAGAACTCCATACTTATTCTGGTTTTGTTTATCATAGGGGAAAATTAAAAGGAATCTAAATACAACAAATAGGAAATCAGCTAATTAAAATTTTATAAATATGATAGTAATGCCATTTGGTATTTACAAATGATTTAGAATTACATTAATGGGCTTTAACATATTTAAAAGTTTGCAGAACATTATATATCATTGCACTCTGGTAAGAAACTAAAATATTTGTGAATATTTATATATATTGTATGATGTCTGAACATATTTTAAAAAGTTAGCTGTGTGTGGATGATGGTACTTGGAATTATTCTAATCATAGTTTTAGTCATTTGTATTTTCTATTGTTTCTAAATTGAGCATGTACTGTATTATTTATGTAATTGATAACACAGAATGTACCAAAAATAGGGCATTATATCCATTTTTCCATTATCGGAGTCAACTTTATTTTTTATTGAAATTCCGATCAAATGAACCACTTCTTAGTGTTAGAAAACTGTATTCATGCACATAGACACATAACTGTGTAATATGTGCAGTAGCAACACAAAAAATGTGGGATACTATCCATATTGTAAAAATATAGATCAGTTCTGAGTGACTTATCCTTCCTTTCCTTGTCATTTAAATGGGTCCTTTAATTTTTTGTTTGTTTGTTTCTTTTAATTGCAAATACTACTTAAATCTTGTCTTCTCTTAATATGTCTCCTGCCTCCCTTTTTCCATTCTGTTTTTAGGCTGCTTAAATGTCTTCATTATATGTCTTTTATATATATATAAATGTATATATATATATATATATATATAAAAGACATATATATATATATGTCTTTTATATATATATATATATATATAAATTAAACTTATAACAAACTTTTCCTTTGAAAAGCTCTAGACTATAAATTCAAAACTGTAAAAAAAAGTGTGTATATATATATATATATATACACACTTTTTTTTACAGTTTTGAATTTATAGTCTAGAGCTTTTCAAAGGAAAAGTTTGTTATAAGTTTAATTTAAGAATGGAATTCATTTTGATAGCTTTAAGGAGCTTACAGTTTAAGATTTTCTCTTAATTTCTGGACATTTCACAGGGGAAAAAAAGCCCTTTCTAAAGTACCTTTTCTAATAAAGTAAATGAGTGTGTTATTTGTAAAATGATTTAGAGCATGTGGGTTTTAACAGGAAAGGATTTGTTTTCTGGCTTTTTCTCTGTCATATCAAGGATGTGGTTATATTTTTGTTTTGTTTTTTAGTTTGAGTGGGATGTTATTTGACATCCCATCATAAAAATACAGCATATCATAAAAATGCGGTGTGCTGTATTTGTTTTGCCATGACTTCCAAGGAGCTTAGAGATAAATTTAGGGTTCATTGCTCATCCATGTATACACTTGCCTCTTTCAACTTATAACGGTTTTTAGGTCATTAATTATCCTTTTTATCCTTTTGGAAGTAGAGGCAAAAAATGAATATGCATTTATGTAAATATATATGCATATACACATATATAAGTTCAGTCACACACTCTATGTAAACATGCTGTTTTAAATTTTTTTTAGCCAGCAAATGGAATCTTCTTGAGCATGTTTCTGATTGTTTTGCCATTGGAATCTATGGCTCATGGCCTCTTCCATGAATTGGGTAACTGCTTAGGAGGAACATCTGTTGGATATGCTATTGTGATTCCCACCAACTTCTGCAGGTACAGTAACCTAGTATAATAAGTAATAGCTACTTGACTCTTAATATTTTGCTAATATTGGTATAAGATTATAGCTCAGTTTTTCAAAACTATAATATTCTCAAAGTATAATACTCTTGCTTTTTTATTTTCCATTTATCCCAAATGTTTAAAAACCTTTATCTACTCTGAGTAATAATATAATCTTAAGGGTTCCATTAAAATTTTATTTTTGATAAATGTGATTAGCTTATATTTTAGCTAAAAATCATAAAATATGAATGGATTTTCTAAGTAAAGTTCCTACCCTTTCTTTAGAGAGGGATATCTTGTTTAAGAAAATGTGAAACAACATGGTGAAGTATAATAGAATGTACACTGGACCTCAGTGTCCTAAATTCTAGTTCTGTTACTTTAGGCAGATCATAACTTCTCTGGACCTCAGTGTCTTTATCTAAAATGCAAACAATACCATTCTGCCCGTATAGAGAAATGTTATGAGGAGCTAATGAGACTATAAATGTAAAAACACTACTAGAAAATGTCATACAAATACCACGAATTCAAAAACATTGGCAGTGAAGTCAAGTATTTGATTGTAGTCTTATTTGGAAATATTTTTGACCCCAAATGTATGGCAAATCTGTTTCAGTCTGTAAATATTGCCAAATTTTAGTTTTTCTTTTGTAGTTAAGTACCTTTGAAGTAGAAAAAAATAGTTCCTTGCCATTAATGAATTCTGTTGACTTAACAGTCATCATACTTTCCTTGGCCAGGGGTGGGAGAGGGCTTGAAATGAAGTTCTTATCTGATGTCAAATATTTGACATAAAAACACAAAGTAGACTCTTTGTAGTAAATATTTCCTCCATATTAAAGACTTGATATATAAGTTGAAGATTCTCATGAGAAGTAAAAGAAATACATTTAGAAGGATCACATAAAGTAAGATGTGACAACTCTGCAGGAAGAATATGTGGAAATAGTAATTTGCACAGTTAGATTTTTATTCTATTACAATTTTTGATTATGCATTGCTTTATTCTTTTGCTGTTTTGTGGCTGTTAAATGATACAAATATGGGACAAAATGTTTTGTTCTTTTAATGAAAACATAGAATTAATAGAATAGTATTGATAATACACGAAGCAAAATATAAAGTTTTCAAAATTTCTACTAGAAATCTCTTCTGGATAAGAGTTATGATTTTTTTCTCCCTCAATATTGATTTGATTCTGCTAGTTTTAAGACTTGGTTTATTATCTTTACTAAAGTACCATTTTACATTTTACATGTATTCCAGGATCAGGTCTAAGTCTTCAGTTAGTATTCAGTAGTATATAAGGCAGTGGACCTAAATAGTAATAATTTTTTTAATAAATTTATTTATTTTATGTATTTATTTTTGGCTGCATTGGGTCTTCGTTGCTGCACGTGGGCTTTCTCTTGTTGCGGCGAGCAGGGGCTACTCTTTGTTACAGTGTGCGGGCTTCTCATTGCAGTGGCTTCTCTCGTTGCAGAGCATGGGCTCTAGGTGCACGGGCTTCAGTAGTTGTGGCTCACGGGCTCTAGAGTGCAGGCTCAGTAATTGTGGCACATGGGCTTAGTTGATCCGCGGCATGTGGGATATTCCCAGACCAGGGCTCGAACTCATGTCCCCTGCATTGGCAGGCGGATTCTTAACCACTGCGCCACCAGAGAAGTCCATAATAATTGTTTTAAAATGTCATTTATTAAAAGGTAAGTTCTATCATTTATGTACCTTAAGTTAGTAAAACTTGAACACAACTTTATAAAGACTGTCTTTTTCAACACAGAAATTAAACATATAATTTAAAATATTGTTTCCATATTTTGTTAAAATTTTTTTCTCAAGAAAAAAGTGCTTTCATTATTGTCCCCACCCAGGTATTCTTGAAACATTTTGGGGGTAGAATTAGTACAGTCTTGCTTTTTAAAGTTTTGTTTAATATCTGTCATTTGGTAAGAAGATATGAATAAAGAATGAAGAGTCATACTATCTACATTTGGAGATATTCTCCCAGCTTCCAGTTTTATTGATAAGAAATATAATTTTTAGAAACTAGGCTTTGATTTTCCAAGCTTAATTCTTAGCACTGTAAAAATTTAGGAAAGATGTTTTTCTTAAAAAAATTCCTGCCATTTAATTAGCCACTTATGATTCTTAGATAATTTATTATAAATGAAGAATAGGAATGTGACATAGAATGAACACTTCATAAACACTAAAATGATCTTTTTTTCTCCTTCTTCAGTCCTGATGGTCAGCCAACACTTCTTCCACCAGAACATGTACAGGAGTTAAATTTGAGGTCTACTGGCATGCTCAATGCTATCCAAAGATTTTTTGCATATCACATGATTGAGACCTATGGATGTGACTATTCTACAAGTGGCCTGTCCTTTGATACGCTACATTCCAAACTGAAAGCTTTCCTTGAACTTCGGACTGTGGATGGACCTAGACATGATACGTATGTTTTGTATTACAGTGGGCACACCCATGGTACAGGAGAGTGGGCTCTTGCAGGTAAATCCACCTCTGGCAATTTCACTATTGTAAAAATACGCCTATTCGTGGAAATCTGTCCTTCACACTGAAACATTAAGTTTCCAGATTCTCAGTTTTCCACTTCACAGATTACCAAGTATACATATGACTGTTCTGTTTACCTTTTCTCTGGCATACTTGTTTAGCATAATTTTAGTAATCTCTAAAGGTTTTGAAAATTATGTTTTGTGTTGATTGGAAGAAAAAAATCTGCTTGATCTGAGACTTATAATTAGTTTTCCTTTGAAGTATTTTCAGAATTATTTAATGTAGTTACATTTTTCAGAAGCTGATTAGCTTATTTGACTAATACTTCTAAGTCTTTAAGGTGTTACAGGATGCTGATTTCAATAGTTCTTCACATATGCAGTTTTATTTATGTTAGAAAGCTCACCATAGTTTTAAGCAGCAGGTGATATGATATGGTTGGAGTAGTGCTTAGGACAGTGCTTGGTCCTCATTTGCCCCAACAGTGTTGTTTGAGGCAAGTTACTCTCTGTTTCAGTTCTCTCATCTGTAAATAGAAGGGGTAATGTTAAGTCTCCTTGCCAAGGGAGAAATGAGACCCTGTAAGTCAAAGGCTTTGTTTTATGAATTACTTGCTTAGTGCCCAGAAGAGAGTCTGGCATATAGTAGGAGATCCTTAAGTAATATAGATAGATGGATGAAATCATTGAATGAATCACAAAAAAGGTAATTTCTTATTTTAGATTAGAAATAGTTTTTAAATTTAATTATATCCTACTTTTTTCTATAAAATATTTCAGATGTTTTACACCACGAATACAAACAATAAAATAATCATAAAATATAAGTAGAAAATGATATTCAGATCAAAGAAAAATATAAAACAAAAGTATTATGGAAGGACAGAGGTAGAGCGCCAATACAAGAACTCCAGAAGAAAGGAAATAAACTCAAGGTTAAAGGAGAGGATTTCAAACCATCATGGTCTCACTAATTTCATGCCAGATTGGTTGCCAGGGTTTTATTATAAATACATTTTTGTAATTTTTTGGTTTTGCAAATAAATATTGAATAACTCAATGGCTGTCTAGAAGGAGTAAAGGCAAACTAATACTTACTGAGCACATGTGAAGCACAGCTACTATGCTTGGTACTTTATACACATTATTAGATTTAATCTTCACTTGAAATTTCTTGAAGTAAATACTATCACCTCTATCATCTTCATTTTTCAGAGGATGAAATGAAAGCTGAAAGTGGTTACATAACTTATCTATAGTCATACTACTACTAAGTGATGGAATCATGATTCAAGCCCAGATCTCCCTGACCCCTAAAATCTTCCCCCTATTGCACCATGTTGCTGCCAAAGGTGAAAACCATGAAGATAGAGAAATGGCATGTTCTGGTTCAGTAGATATTTTTGTTAGCATGCATGGTTCACCCATTTTCAAAATACTGTAATATAGAAGAAGCTAGTCAACATTAAAACTACTTCAGTATAATGGTTTATAAAATCATTTACTTGACCTATACTTTTTAAATAACACAATGTGTAAAATAACTTTTTAATTTTTATGGCTATTTCAAGTTCAGGTAAAGTATAGCATTCTGTGTACTTTAGAGCACAAGAGAAAAAGTTCTAGTCTGTTCAAAAATCTTTACAGAAATATATTTCAGACCTAAAAGCAGGGATTGATTATTGAAAACTACTGCAGTGCTTATAATAATAACCTCTTCCCTAAGCAAACGGGTCGAAAAAGGCATAACTTTGGTGACCATGCATATATCCTTAGTTATTTTTAAGTTTTATAAGAAAGTAATTTAAGAAGCATGTTATACATTTCCATGAAGGATTTATTACTTAATGTAAACATTTTGCCAAAAGTTTGCATTTTTCTTAAGTCCTTTAAAATTTATCTCAAGTATTTTTTAAAAGGTGGCTTTGGAAATAAGTTCTAGATGTTCAGTTTACTGATTTTTTTGTTTGTTTTTAGTTTATTTTTGTGTATGCTGTTAGGGAGTGTTCTAATTTCATTCTTTTACATGTAGCTGTCCAGTTTTTCCAGCACCACTTATTGAAGAGTCTGTTTTTTCTCCATTGTATATCCTTGCCTCCTTTGTCACAGATTAGTTGACCCTAGGTGCGTGGTTAGCTCTGGGCTTTCTGTCCTGTTCCATTGATATATATTTCTGTTTTTGTGCCAGTACCATATTGTCTTGATGACTGTAGCTTTGCAGTATAGTGTTAAGTCAGGGAGTCTGATTCCTCCAGCTCCGTTTTTTTCCTTCAAGAATGCTTTGGCTATCCGGGGTCTTTTGTGTCTCCATACAAATTTTAAGATTTTTTGTCCTAGTTCTGTAAAAAATGCCATTAGTAATTTGAGAGGGGTTGCATTGAATCTGTAGATTGCTTTGGGCAGTATAGTCATTTTCACAATATTGATTCTTCCAATCCAAGAACATGGTATATCTCTCCATCTATTTGTATCATCTTTAATTTCTTTCATCAGTGTCTTATAGTTTCTGCATACAGGTCTTTTGTCTCCCTAGGTAGGATTATTCCTAGGTATTTTATTCTTTTTGTTGCAGTGGTAAATGGGGGTGTTTCCTTAATTTCTCTTTCAGATTGTTCATCATTAGTGTATAGGAATGCAGGAGATTTCTGTGCATTAATTTTGTATCCTGCAACTTTACCAAAATCATTGATTAGCTCTAGTAGTTTTCTGGTGCCATCTTTAGGATTCTCTGTGTATAGTAGTATCATGTCATCTGCAGATAGTGACAGTTTTACTTCTTTTCCAATTTGTATTCCTTTTATTTCTTTTTCTTCTCTGATTGCTGTGGCTAGGACTTCCAAAACTATGTTGAATAATAGTGGTAAGAGTGGACATCCTTGTCTTGTTCCTGATCTTAGAGGAAATACTTTCAGGTTTTCACCATTGAGAATGGTTTGCCTTTATGATATATGGCATTTATTATGTTGAGGTAGGTTCCCTCTATGCCCACTTTCTGGAGAGTTTTTATCATAAATGGGTGTTGAATTTTGTCAAAAGCTTTTTCTGCATCTATTGAGATGATCATATGGTTTTTCTTCTTCAATTTGTTAATATGGTGTATCACATTGATTTGCATATATTGAAGAATCCTTGCATCTCTGGGATAAATCCCACTTGATCATGGTGTATGATCCTTTCAGTGTGTTGTTGGATTCTGTTTGCTAGTATTTTGTTGAGGATTTTTGCATCTACATTCATCAGTGATATCGGTCAGTGATTTTCTTTTTCCTTTTTTGTAGTATCTTTGTCTGATTTTGGTATCAGGGTGATGGTGGCCTCATAGAACAAGTTGTGGGAGTTTTCCTTCCTCTGCAATTTTTTGGAAGTGTCTGAGAAGGATGGGTGTTAGCTTTTCTCTAAATGTGTGATAGAATTCACCTGTGAAGCCATCTGGTCCTGGGCTTTTGTTTGTTGGAAGATTTTTAATCACAGTTTCAATTTCATTACTTGTGATTGGTCTGTTCATATTTTCTGTTTCTTCCTAGTTCAGTCTTGGAAGGTTATACCTTTCTAAGAATTTGTCCATTTCTTCCAGGTTGTCCATTTTATTGGCATAGTGTTGCTTGCAGTAGTCTCTTAGGATGCTTTGTATTTCTGCAGTGTCTGTTGTCACTTCTCCTTTTTCATTTATAATTTTATTGATTTGAGTCCTCTCCCTCTTTTTCTTGATGAGTCTGGCTAATGGCTTATTAATTTTGTTTATCTTCTCAAAGAACCAGCTTTTAGTTTTGTTGATCTTTGCTATTGTTTTCTTTGTTTCTATTTCATTTATTTCTGCTCTGATCTTTATGATTTCTTTCCTTCTGCTAACTTTGGGTTTAGTTTGTTCTTTCTCTAGTTCCTTTAGGTGTAAGGTTAGATTGAGATTTTTCTTGTTTCTTGAGGTTGGCTTGTATAGCTATAATCTTCCCTCTTAGAACTGTTTTTGCTGCATGCAAAAGGTTTTGGATCGTCATTTGTCTCTAGGTATTTTTTTTATTTCCTCTTTGATTTCTTCAGTGATCTCTTGGTTATTTAGTAACATATTGTTTAGCCTCCATATGTTCGTGTTTTTTATGTTTTTTCCCCTGTAATTCATTTCTAATCTCATAGTGTTGTGGTCAGAAAAGAAGCTTGATATGATTTCAGTTTTCTTAAATTCACTGAGGTTTGATTTGTGACCCAAGATGTGATCTATCCTGGAGAATGTTCTGTGCGCACTTGAGAAGAAAGTGTACTCTGCTGTTTTTGGATGGAATGTCCTATAAATATCAGTTAAATCTATCTGGTTTATTGTGTCATTTAAAGCTGGTGTTTCCTTATTAATTTTCTGTTTGGATGATCTGTCCATTGGTGTCAGTGAGGTGTTAAAGTCCCCCTCTGTTATTGTGTTACTGTCGATTTCCTCTTTTATAGCTGTTAGCAGTTGCCTTATGTATTGAGGTGCTCCTATGTTGGGTGCAGATATATTTATAATTGTTATATCTTCTTGGATTGATCCCTTGATCATTATGTAGTGTCCTTCCTTGTCTCTTGTAACATTCTTTATTTTAAAGTCTATTTTATCTGATATGAGTATTGCTTCTCCAGCTTTCTTTTGATTTCCATTTGCATGGAATATCTTTTTCCATCCCCTCACTTTCAGCCTGTATGTGTCCCTAGGTCTGAAGTGGGTCTCTTGTAGACAGCATATATATGGGTCTTGTTTTTGTATCCATTCATCCAGTCTGTGTCTTTTCGTTGGAGCATCTAATCCATTTACATTTAAGATAATTGTTGATATGTATGTTCCTATTACCATTTTCTTAATTTTGGGGGATTTGTTTTTGTAGGTCTTTTCCTTCTCTTGTGTTTCCTGCCTAGAGAAGTTCCTTTAGCATTTGTTGTAGAGCTGGTTTGTTGGTGCTGAATTCTCTTAGCTTTTGCTTGTCTGTAAAGCCTGTAATTTCTCCATTGAATCTGAATGAGATCCTTGCTGGGAAGAGTAATCTTGGTTGTAGGTTCTTCCCTTTCATCACTTTAAGTATATCATGCCACTCCCTTCTGGCTTGTAGAGTTTCTGCTGAGAAATCAGCTGTTAACCTTACAGGAGTTCCCTTGTATGTTATTTGTCATTTTTCCCTTGCTGCTTTCAATAATTTTTTTCTGTCTTTAATTTTTGCCAATTTGATTACTATGTGTCTCGGTGTGTTTCTCCTTGGTTTTATCCTGTATGGGACTCTGCGCTTTCTGGACTTGGGGGGCTATTTCCTTTCCCAGGTTAGGGAAGTTTTTGACCATAATCTCTTCAAATATTTTCTCAGGTCCTTTCTCTCTGTCTCTCCTTCTGGGACCTGTATAATGCAAATGTTGTTGTGTTTAATGTTGCCCCAGAGGTCTCTTAGGCTGTCTTCCTTTCTTTTCATTCTTTTTTCTTTATTCTGTTCCATAGCAGTGAATTCCACCATTCTGTCTTCCAGGTCACTTATCCGTTCTTCTGCCTCAGTTATTCTGCTATTGATTCCTTCTAGTGTAGTTTTCATTTCAGTTATTGTATTGCTCATCTCTGTTTTTTTGTTTGTTCTTTAATTCTTCCTGATCTTTGTTAAACATTTCTTGCATCTTTTTGATCTTTGCCTCCATTCTTTTTCCGAGGTCCTGGATCATCTTTACTGTCATTATTCTGAATTCTTTTTCTGGAAGGTTGCCTATCTCCACCTCATTTAGTTGTTTTTCTGGGGTTTTATCTTGTTCCTTCATCTGGTACATAGCCCTCTGCCTTTTCATCTTGTCTTTCTGTGAAGGTGGTTTTTGTCCCACAGGCTGCAGAACTGTAGTTCTTGCTTCTCTGTTTACTGATATTTATATTAGCTTTTTCATTTCTTAGGAAATGTAATAGACACCAAGATAAATAGCATAAATGTGTTCTTAAATTTTCATTCACTATGAATAAGGAATAATTTATGAAGACAGACTCTAAAGTAGGGTTATATTTTAGGTAAATGTCTAGCAGTTACATTCTACAATGTTATCTTTATAATATTTTTTTAATTATGTCAATAGTTTAGCCATTATAGAATTATTCCATTAGCCCAGAAGATCTGTTCGTGTATGTGTAACTTTCTTTGTGAGAGTCTTTGTTGTAAAAATAGGAAAAAAAAAAATGGAGAAAGCATAGCTTGACAGGACTTCTCTTTCCCAAGGAGGCTAGGTTTTGTCCCATAATAATTCAGCAACTGTATACTCCCAAACGGCCTGAGGCACCTGGCTCAGTGGATGAGTCCTCTTTTCAGTCAGTTCCTGCCCTTGGCCTGCTTGAAACAAACCTCAAAGGTTGATTCTATCTCAGAAGTAGTATTGAACACCCCTGCTCTGAAGAAAATGCTTTAATTCATTCCAAGCCAAGTGACAAAGAACTCTAAGCACTGAGATTTATCAATAGGTATTTTTCTAAAAACCTCTAAATAGGAAACATCACGACTTGATTTTACTTCAGTAAGTTAAGAGTAGGTCCAGAAATCACTGTGAGAAAGAAAATCTGTATGTGCCCTTTATCCCATACCTTTACTGTTAGTACTTCTTAGAATATGTAGTCTTCTTACATTTATGGGGCTTCATAATGTAGAACCTGATATTTTTTCCTCTTTGTTTGAGGGTAAAAAACAATTATGGTAATGACAAGAGAGACAGAAATACATTAAAAAATGTAGATAACCTATAAAGCAGTTTATCACAGGTTAACAGTCTTTAAAATGCAGTCTCAGTTACTTGAACTGTTGGCTTGAATTAGATTACTTGAATCAGATGGCTGTTATCTGAGATAAATGTAAATATTTTGCATCTGGGCCAAAAGCCAAATGCAACATAGAAACTATTCATAGGAGAAAGCAGAGAAAAACAAAACAAGAGAAGAGAAATAGTATAAAGGGCTTTAATACTGCTTTAAATTTCTTGCTGATATCTAAAGAGCATGTTTATAAGAGAATTAGTGTAGAGTGTGCTGAAGAATATTTATTGAAATAGTTGTAGAAGGCAAGTTAGAACGATGATACAGGCAAGTTAGAACAATGATGTTTTGTGGCAGATGGAATTTGTATAATAACTCTTGTAATCTGTGTTGTCCTGTCATCTCCAGAGAAGTTTAATAAAACTGGCCATAAAGAAAAGTGAGCTTGATTATATTTAAAAAGATATCTCCTGGGGCTTCCCTGGTGGCCCAGTGGTTGAGAGTCCACCTGCAGATGCAGGGGACATGGGTTTGTGCCCCGGTCCGGGAAGATCCCACATGCCACGAAGCAGCTAGGCCCGTGAGCCATGGCCGCTGAGCCTGCGCGTCCGGAGCCTGTGCTCGACAACGGGAGAGGCCACAACAGTGAGAGGCCTGCGTACCGCAAAAAAAAAAAAAAAAAAAAAAAAAAAAAATCTCCTGGAGGTCTTTGTGAAGCAATATGTTTGTTAGTAATATGTGAAAAATAGTGTCTCTGAGATGATTGATAGGTATGAGTGTAAGAGCAGTTCATGAAACAAATTTTTCATTGTCACAGTCTAAGATACAGCAGGCTGATGAATAAAAGAATATTAATTATTCATAAAGAATGTCATATACCTTGACTTATATAGGTCATATTATTAATAGAATCCAAATTCTAAAGGATTCTCTATCTCTCCAGCATTGTCATTTTGATAGTTTAGCAAAGAGCATGATTGCTCTTGTAAAAATACATATTCTGAAGTTAGGTTGTTGGAACTTGTATTAGTAAATTATAGCATGTTAAAACTTTTTTCTAATTATAAAAGTAACATATATTCAACATAAAAATTTTGGAACATATAAAGAAGTATAACAAACACCACCTGAAATCCAAATACCCGGAAATAACTACTGCTGTTATTTTTGTAGATACACTTCTGTGTCATGCTTTTTCTAATATCATAGATATTTTTGTCATTAAAATTTCTTTATAAATATCATTTATTATAAAACTCTTCTCTTAAGGTTATACCATAATTTATATCCGTTCCCCCAGTAGTTTCAGATTTTACACTATCTTAGATAGCAGTGGGAAGATAAGCTTTATATGTAATTTTTTGTCTGCATTTCTGCCCTTTCCTTAGGGTAAATTCCTAGAATTGGAATGACTGGATTAGTATACCATTTGAGACAGAGCCAGGACTAGGGTGAGGTGAGAATGGCAGTTGCTTGGGGCACAGAATTTAAGAGGGTGCTAAAAATTAAATGATGAAGATAACATTTTAATGCAATATATTTAAAAATCAAAAGTAATGCAAAAAGAAACCCATCCATAATGAACCACATGTAAATACTAGCTATAAGACATATTTCTAAGTCAGAAATATATTTACTTTAGGCCTGTCTGGTATATTTTTTTTAATCCTTTATTGTTGTTCAGGTATAAAACTGATTTTAAAATAAACCCATTCCAAACTCATTCTTGTTACTGGTAGGAAGGGTGTTTTTCATCTCATAGGTAACTACATATGAGGAGATAAGTTAATTTATCAGAAGTGTAGAACGGGGTGAGCCAGCTTTTTCTGTAATGACCAGATATTTTTGGCTTGGTAGGCCATAAAGTCCCTGTTGCAACTACTTAGCTCTACCATTGTAGTATAAAAACAGCCATAGACAGAATATAAATAAATGAATGTTATTTATAGAAATACGAAATATAAATTTCCTATAATTTTTACATGTCACAAACTTCTGCTCTTAAAAAAAATTTTTTTACCGTTTAAAAATATAAAATCAGTTCTTAGCTCTCAGGCTATGCAAAACAAGTGGCAGGCTGGATTTGACCACGAGCCATAATTTGCTGCCCCTGATGTAGAATATTTGCTTTGCTGTATAATTTTAATTTTTTTCACTAAGTTTAACTTTATAAAATAATTTTCTTTTTTTATCATAGCATATCCCTTTAATGTGAATAACAGGATGATTGGGGGATTGGGGGTGGTTTTTTTTTTTTTTTGATTTTTTACCTGAAGCTGAAAGTCTGTTTTTTGTTTTTAAAAATTCTTCTGTAAAAGATACTTTGAAAAAAAGGCTCCCTCTTTTTTTTTTCTTACATATTTTAAGAACTTAAAATACACTTAAGACAAAAGAGTATTCTTAGACACTTCAGAAATTCTTGCTCTACTGAACTTTCTGTTGTTCACAGGTGGAGACATACTACGCCTTGACACACTTTTAGAATGGTGGCGAGAAAAGAATGGTTCCTTCTGTTCCCGCCTTATTATCATATTAGACAGTGAGAATTCAACCCCCTGGGTGAAAGAAGTGAGAAAAATCAATGACCAGTATATTGCAGTGCAAGGAGCAGAGATGACAAAAACAATAGATATTGAAGAAGCTGACCCACCGCAGCTGGGTGACTTTACAAAAGACTGGGTAGAATATAACTGCAACTCCACTAATAACATCTGCTGGACTGAAAAGGGACGCACAGTGAAAGCAGTGTATGGCGTGTCAAAACGATGGAGTGACTACACTCTGCATTTGCCAACGGGAAGCGATGTGGCCAAGCACTGGATGTTGTACTTTCCTCGTATTACATATCCACTAGTGCATTTGGCAAATTGGTTGTGTGGTCTGAACCTTTTTTGGATCTGCAAAACTTGTTTTAGGTGCTTGAAAAGATTAAAAATGAGTTGGTTTCTTCCTACCGTGCTGGACACAGGACAAGGCTTCAAACTTGTCAAATCTTAATTTGGAACCCAAAGTGGAATATTGTTGAGAGTTCATTCTACCAGTTATCACTAACTTGCCATTTTTTGCATATTGTATTTTTATTTGTAAAAAATATCTTGTTACTTCTGTAGCTGCTCCCATTTTGTCTTTTCTCCAGTAATTATGGTATATGTAAGGTGTTGGGAATAAGCATTATTTTATACTAAAAATATATAGGGAGTCACAAATGTTGACTTTGTAAATGCATAAGAGATGTTAAAAATAATAACAATGCACTTTGTGGAATGTTTGCATATGCCTCTGATTAGAAAGAAGACACTCTGCTCTGCAGTGGCCAATGAAGAATTACTAATGCCTTATTTTCTAGGCATAGATTAAAGAATGTAAACCAGACAATTTGTTTACTATTGTAAGAAAACTACCAATTTGCTTACAGAAGATTATTTTTTGTGAACAGTAGGTTTGAGTTCAAGGCCATTTGAAGAATTACAAGCTCTCTCTTAGAAAAGGGAAAAGGAAGAAGTCTGCTTAAAATGAATGCAAAATTTGCTTGTAGTCCATCACGTTTAGTTACTTGGCTATGACCTGTTATTGATATCACAGAGAAGCCCAAATCACTGTTTAGGTCAAGACATTCTTCATATAGGTAACTGTAAGAAGCTAGAGCCTACAAATTGCTCCTTCATGCATTGTTAGGGGCCTCTGAAAGCACTGGCAGTTTTAAGAGTCTTTCTCAGGGTAACAATGTTTTCTTAATGAACAATGTTTCCAGCTACAAATTCCTTCCAAATAAATTGTCTTCCCTTTGAAAAAATAATCTTAAGAAATTTAGCCATTTGTCATTGATTTAGGCTATTTTCAGTACTGAGAAATGATTTTGATCTCTATAGAGTTAATGCTCTGTCATGAAAACTATTTTTCAGATCCCCATTAGTGGTAACACTTTTTTCTACTGAAGGTCAAAGGATTGGAAACAGGTCATTTTTCTTCATGTATACATGTAATGTATTCTGTAAAAAAGTATTCATATTGGCAGTTTTACTTAAGCATAATGGTGTGGTTGTAATTTTTAAAACTTAATTCAGTGTTTTCTTGGATTAAAGCAGGCATGGATCAGGGTATCTCCTAAGAGGTAGTTTACCTCCTATTCCCTTCCAATAATCCTTACAGTCTAAGTTTTCATCTCTGAGAAATAACAAGAAGGGAATAGAATCAAATTGGGGGATAATCTAATCTTTGTTGTTTAAATGGTGTGATGTCTCACCATTAAAGCCATTTTTTCCAGCCTCAGAGAGAGGAAATAATGCCTCTACCATCTTCTACCTGGTGACTTGAAGTTTTAGTTAGGAAGAAGTCACTTAGCGTCAGGGAACTTGTATACCACTATCTATGCAGCGTTGTTATATAGAGTCTGATTATTTCTCTGTTTTGAGTATGATTTTCCTAATGTTCTGAATAAAATTTTGTCAAAAATTAAATTTTCACATAATGTGCGAATAACAATTATTGAATGTTTTAGTGTATTAAGAGAGAGAGTCATAAAAAATGTCCAAGTATTAGAGTTCATGGTTAGTAGCAGGCTGATTTAAAATTTTCCAATATTTGGTTACATATTTATATAAACATCATCCAAATGAAATAGTAGAGTGTTTCATTACTATTCAAAAATAGTGTAGCAGGGGCTCCCCTGGTGGCGCAGTGGTGGAGAGTCCGCCTGCCGATGCAGGGGACACGGGTTTGTGCCCCAATCTGGGAAAATCCCACATGCCGCGGAGCGGCTAGGCCCGTGAGCCATGGCCGATGGGCCTGCGCGTCCGGAGCCTGTGCTCCGCAACGGGAGAGGCCACAACAGTGAGAGGCCCGCATACCGCAAAAAAAAAAAAAAAAAAAGTGTAGCAGACAAGCCAAGTGTTAAAATTATGAGCTTACAGCTACAAAACACAGTTTAATTAACGTTAAGTAAAATCATCTTTTAAATTCTGAGCCAGTATTAAGCCAATTAGCTTTAACTAAAGTGTATCTCTTTACTCTGAGAAAGCCAAATATAAAAGTATATCCTGCATTCTTTATAAAGTGATAGTAAGATTTTACTAAAAATCACATTCAAAAGGTAGCAGACATTTTTACAGCCACAAAGCTAATATTTTGATAAATATTTTCTATAAAGTACAACCAAAAAAGGTCTGTGCTAAAAATGTGACTTGAGCCTATTTATTAAGTTTGATGAATTCTCCTACCCAAACAAATAAGACACTATAAATGACTCTTAGGAGATGGCGTCCTAAATTAAAGATGCCTATTTAAAAACATTCAAGTATGATAAATGATAGTATGGAGAAGGAATATTACAGGAAGGATAAATTGATTGGTTATTTTTACCTAAAGATTAAAAAACAGACCTGACAATGAGACTAATTTTCTTATGGCTTCCATTTTATATATCATGTTTAGGAAGGAGTTACTTGAAATAATAGAATTTATGTTAGGGCAAAATTTTACCATTCCACTAAAAAGAAATAGATAACATGGAGATGTTTTTCAACATAATGTTGACTTAATTTGTTTCCTTATATGATACCTTGCTAAAACCATAAAAGACTCCCCTCTAAAAACATCTTTTTAAAAAGTATACACTGTTACGTGATAAATTGAGTCAAGTTCTTTTTCTCATAATTTTTCAGTTATGCTATGATTTCATTCAAAATTTTAATTTGCTCTGACTAAATTCTTTTGGGATATTTGGATTTATCTTTGTATAGCTTTCTATCTCACTCTTCTTAATAAATATGGAATTCTATAGACAAGACCTTTTTCAGAAAACCATTTTTATGAACAGTGTTTTCATAGTTACATACTTTTTTAAAGTTACATTGCTAATTCAAATGCATTTATATTTAATGCATTAGTGGGTAGAATTTTTTTGGAGTAAAATCTTCACTAAAGTCTATTTGTAACTGTACATTTTGTTTGTAAATTTTGGCTTGAATATATTTGCTGTTTTGGATACTGCATTTTTATAGGTATCCTTTCACATTTAGAGCATAGTCTCTTTCAAAATAATGTTCTACATTACCTTTCCACAGGTGATGTGATAGTTAATATTATGTATGCCAAAAGAAAATGGCTTAATTTTAAGCATGTGATTAAGTATATTTGATAGTAAGTGCTCAAAGGAGTTAGATCTGTCAGTACTTTTGAACAGCTCCTCTGCTGGGAAGTTACTAGACTGTCATCTCTTTTCAGGCAGAGGCTTGCACATCTTGGTATTTATGCTACACAATTACCCAGAAGAGTGCCTTGCCTATAATTCTGATTATTTAAAAAATATTTTTGACTGAGTGAATGAATTTAGACTCCTAATGAGAAATTGGAATAACTTGATTGTAAATCATTACATTTTCTTGACAGTTTTACCTTAAGTGGATATTTCAAGATCCTCATTAAATTAACAATTACCAAAGACAGTTACAGAATCAATGAAAGGAAAACTCATATCACATTTGTAGTTAAAGAGCCATAGGATCAAGATTAGGGAAGGAAAATCTTTAAGATAAGTTTGAATGAAAACATAGCTGATATCAATCACCAAAAAGTGGCTTTTTGTGGGTTGAGTCCCTTTTCATCATGTCTCCAATATAATTAAGGTTGAATCTTTCATTGATTTCCCATTAGAAACATATAGACAGGTTGGAGATTTATCACAAATGGAAATTATTGAAAGAAAGTAAGTCTGACAGATGAACAAAGAAAGAATTTGGCTGTGCCTGTCACTGACAACTAGACTGTAAAATCAGAAAATAATGGGCCTGTGAACATAGGCAGGTTCAGGACAAGTTAGGGAAACTAAAATTATATCAGCTTTGGAGTATCCTCACTAGTTGCAACACATAGGTGTACAGTATGATACAATGAAATTTAAGCAACAATTGTTCTGAGCAACTATTGATAAAGTAATTTACATTTATGTTTTTTAGGAAATATTACTTAGACCAAAGATGATTCAAAATTGAAATCTGTAGGCTAATCACTAAACTTTCTTTAATATTAATATGTAAAAACCCTTTTGATTGATTTAAAAATCAAATTGGCCAATCATCTTGTGTGATGACCTCACAGTATTTTTTTTTTTAAGTATGAACTTAAAATAACTAGAGTAAGTAGACAAGTTTAGTAAAATTCTGTTGTTACTGTTTGGACCTAAAAATCTTGATCTATCTTAAATCAGTGTGACAGGGTCAGTGAGAAACATGGCATATCTCCCTAGACCAGCAATATTTACTCCATGTGAAGTAAAAATATTTTTATATTAAAACATACCAATGTACTGAGCAATATTTGCATTAATTTTTAGTGTAAATCACAAGACTTCAAAGCAATTTTAATATTGCACTAGGTCCTTTGTTCTCCTTACTTCAGAACACTGAAGATTCTTTGGACACAATTTTGGACATTAATGATACTCTATATTAAAAAGAAAAAAAATCCTTTGTCTATGTTCTGGAAACACAAATAGCACGATGAATTTTCACTAAAAAAATTTTTTTGTTTGAATATAGATGGAACTTCAGGTGGGTACTGTTTTAATGCAGTTTTATAATAGATATTTCTAGGTTCTTTGGAGTCCTTATACATATTGATTTCTTGTTCTACACAACTAGGTATTGGTAAGGAAAGTGGGGTGAGGATTTTGATTTGTAAATCCATGCATTCATACCCATTCTCACCTATTTCTCTGCTATCTAGTTAGAAGAGATACTACTCTTTCCAAAACCTAACCTTTGGATTCCTTTCCTCCTTTCTACATAAAACTAATTCATGAATAACAATAAAAATGACAATGGCTATCATCTGTTGAATGTTTTTTATGTTCTAGGCACTGTGCTAACCACTTCTGTATACATGATTTCATTAAACCCTTACAACCACCTTTTGTGATGGATGTACTTTTATTTTATGAATGAGGAAACTGAGGCAATGAACTTAAGTAACTTTCCCCACATGACACATCTATGGATAAGAAGTTAGGTCTCAAACTCAGCTCTAAGCCAGATTTTATGTTGTGGGGACTCCCACATACCAAGAAAAGGAAGGTTTTACTCAGGTATATATACCTACATGCCCTTTAGAGAACTGTTTGCGTATTTTGTCAAGAGGGTAGACACCTGGCTATAAGCATGTAAGCATAGGGAAGAGGGGCAATTGGTCAATATAAAGACCTTCAATTATTGTACTAATATCAAACCCACTTCTCAGCTCCTTCCTTAATTTTCTAGCAGTCTCTGATGCTAGAGGCTTTCTGGTGTTGTACTGGACTGCTCAGACACACCTCTGCAGAAGCATATTCTGGGAGGCTGCTAGGCTACTGCTTGCTTTTCACTGCCACCAAGTTCATACTCTTTTATCCATTTTGTCTTTGGATGTGTGCTGAAATCTCTGGTCTGATAATAGATCCCCCCATTCCCTACATCTTGATGGTATAGTCACCTGTTTATTCCTTTACTATTAATATAATGGGAACTGGAGGAGAAGATATAGAAGCATGTGTTCACTATCTTGAACTCAAAGCCAAAGTAAATTTCATTTTAAGAAAATGGTGAAATTGACTTTTACTTCTGGTTAGTATATAAAATACAAAAGAACTTTGATCCAGTGGAAACATTAGAAAAATTCCAGGTTAAAATAAACATACTCTTTATTGGAGCTGCTGCAGAATAGTACATACAAGCAAATCTAGGGGAAATAAATCCCAGAGAGCAATAAATTCTTCATAAATAAGCAGAGACTGCAGCAGCTTCTATACCTGGGGCAAATGCCTGCCTTGAGCGCTAGTATGTTAGAATTGGAGCTGCCATGGACTGGGAGGTTTTTCAGGAAAGAGGAAACCAGGCAAACTTCTGACAGCATTATGGGCTGGTGAGATGGGTCTGCAAGGGCAGTAAGCACTTGACCCAACAATTCTGCCCCCTTTCCCTGGAATTTTGCCAAGAAAGTGGCAGTGGAGGAGGGCCTCATAAGCAAAGAGAATTCATGCAGCTTTGCACATCACACTTAGTTGCCAGGGTCGGAATCAAATATGAATCTGAACTATGTAAAACAGACTTATTCCAGTTCAAACACTAAAAAGATCAAATCACTCAGTATCTTGGCAGATGAGGCATGGGAAGTTAGGGACTGGGCTAACTGAAGGTGAACTCAATCTGAATAAAGCTTCTGCCCAGCTCTGGCTCAGTTAAACCTGTGGGAGATTCGGAAGGGTAAGTCCCTCACCTAAACCATCTAGAATGAAAGGCATGCCATTTCTGAACAGACACAAATTACACTTTTCACTGTTCTTATATGCATTATACAGAATACATTTTTTTAAATTATAAGACATGAAGAGGGGAGGAATTGGACCCATTATCAAGAATAAGCAGTCAAAAGATAGACTTGTAGATTACTAGCACACAAGAATTTTCAAACCTAATGGATATTCCAGGACTAATAAATATGTCAGAAAACTTTAAATCACTGATGGTACTTGGTGGGGAGGGTTAGTCCCTAGCATAGGGTGTCAGAGTGTGTGGCAGGAACCACAAAGCAGAGCTATCTGTCATAGACTAAGGAGGACATCCACACCAGGGACAAGGGAAAGATGATAATTGGAGATAGGTTACATAAGCACAGATTTATCAAACATGAAAATATATTTAAGATGACAGGAGCAGGTTTTTCTGTTGAAGAAGGGAATTGCAAACATGGAAATAGAGATAGCTAGAATAGTCACTAAGGTGTTGGATTCGAAGAGGCAGTATTAGATATAGAAATTAATAAGATGTAAATATGTGTAAGGATATGTGTTTATGTTTTTATACATGTAATCCCTAGCTTTCTTTACGAAGAAGGTCTGAGATTACCAGTGCTCCCATAGCAATGAACACACCTAGATCCCAGATCATGGCTTCTGAATATTATTCTTCATTGAAAGGATCCAGGGCTCTTGGGAGAAATAACTGATTACTTCTGATGAGTCTGGAATATGTTAGTTCCAGAGAGCTGGGACAATTTGAGCGTTAGGAAACTAAATGCCCATACACACATATATGTATATATGTGTATATGTATACATATATACATATACATACATACTTCATGACTTTGATGAACAGGACAGTAATGTTAAAGAGGCAGAGGAGGAACACAGATGGCGGAGTAGAAGGACGTGCTCTCACTCCCTCTTGCGAGAGCACCAGAATCACAAATAGCTGCTGGACAATCATCGACAGGAAGACACTGGAATTCACCAAAAAAGATACCACACATCCAAAGACAAAGGAGAAGCCACAATGAGATGGTAGGAGGGGTGCAATCACAGTAAAATGAAATCCCATAACTGCTGGGTGGGTGACTCACAAACTGGAGAACACTTATACCACAGAAGTCCACCCACTGGAGTGAAGGTTCTGAGCACCACGTCAGGCTTCCCCACCTGGGGGTCTGGCAACAGGAGGAGGAATTCCTAGAGAATCAGACTTTGAATGCTAGTGCGATTTCACTGCAGAACTTCGACAGGACTGGGGGAAACAGAGACTCCACTCTTGGAGGGCACACACAAAGTAGTGTGCGCATCGGGACCCAGGGGAAGGAGCAGTGACCCCAGGGGATACTGAACCAGACCTACCTGCTAGTGTTGGAGGGTGTCCTGCAGAGGCGGGGGGTGGCTCTGTTTCACTGTGGGGACAAGGACACTGGCAACAGAAGTTCTGGGAAGTGCTCCTTGGTGTGAGTAATCCCAGAGTCTGTCATTAGCCCCAACAAAGAGCCCAGGTAGGTTCCACTGTTGGCTTGCCTCAGGCCAAACAACCAACAGGGAGGGAACCCAGGCCCACCCATCAAGCCTCTTAGATAGCCTCATCCAGCAGAAGCACTACAATTATGCAGCCTGTGTAACAAAAACCACATTCACAGAAAGACAGACAAGATGAAAAGGCAGAGGGCTATGTACCAGATGAAGGAAAAAGATAAAACCCCAGAAAAACAATTAAATGAAGGGGAGATAGACAACCTTCCAGAAAAACAATTCAGAATAATGATAGTGAAGATGATCCAGGACCTCAGAAAAAGAATGGAGGCACAGATCGAGAAGATGCAAGAAATGTTTAACAAAGACCTAGAAGAATTAAAGAACAAACAGAGATGAACAACACAATAACTGAAATGAAAACTACACTAGAAGGAATCAATAACAGAATAACTGAGGCAGAAGAATGGATAGGTGACCTGGAAGACAGTATGGTGGAATTCACTGCTGCAGAACAGACAAAAGAAAAAAATAATGAAGACAGCCTAAGAGACCTCTGGGACAACATAAAACACAACAACATTTACATTATAGGGGTCCCAGAAGGAGAAGCGAGAGAGAAAGGACCAGAGAAAATATTTGAAGAGATTATAGTTGAAAACTTCCCTAACATGGGAAAGGAAATAGCCACCCAAGTCCAGGAAGCACAGCGAATTCCATACAGGATAAACCCAAGGAGAAACACACCGAGACACATAGTAATCAAATAGGCAAAAATTAAAGACAAAGAAAAATTATTGAAGGCAGCAAGGGAAAAATGACAAATAACATATAAGGAACTCCCATAAGGTGAACAGCTGATTTCTCAGCAGAAACTCTACAAGCCAGAAGGGAGTGGCATGATATACTTAAAGTGATGAAAGGGAAGAATCTACAACCAAGATTACTCTACCCAGCAACGATCTCATTCAGATTTGATGGAGAAATCAAAAGCTTTAGAGACAAGCAAAAGCTCAGAGAATGCAGCACCACAAAACCAGCTCTACAACACATACTAAAGGAACTTCTCTAAGTGGGAAACACAAGAGAAGAAAAGGACGTACAAAAACAAACCCAGGGGCTTCCCTGGTGGCACAGTGGTTGAGAGTCTGCCTGCCGATGCAGGGGACTCGGGTTCATGCCCCAGTCTGGGAGGATCCCACATGCCGCCGAGCGGCTGGGCCCGTGAGCCATGGCCGCTGGGCCTGTACTCCGCAATGGGAGAGGCCACAACAGGGAGAGGCCCGTGTACCGCAAAAAATAAATAAATAAATAAATAAAAATAATAACAATAATAATAATTCAGAAAATGGTCATAGGAACATACATATCGATAATTAGCTTAAACGTGAATGGATTAAATGTTCCAACCAAAAGATACAGGCTTGCTGAATGGATACAAAAACAAGACCCATATATATGCTGTCTATAAGAGACCCACTTCAGACCTAGGGACACATACAGACTGAAAATGAGGGGATGGAAAACGATATTCCATGCAAATTTAAAGCAAAAGAAAGCTGCAGTAGCAATATACATATGAAATATAAATATACTTTAAAATAAAGAATGTGTACAAGAGACAAGGAAGGCCACAACATAATGATCAAGGGATCAATCCAAGAAGAAGATATAACAATTATAAATATATATGCACCCAACACAGGAGCACGTCAATATATAAGGCAACTGCTAACAGCTATAAAAGATGAAATCAACAGTAACTCAATAATAATGGGGGACTTTAACACCTCACTTACACCAATGGACAGATCATCCAAACAGAAAATCATTAAGGAAACAGAAGCTTTAAATGACACTATAGACCAGATAGATTTAATTGATATTTATAGGACATTCCATCCAAAAACAGCAGATTACACTTTCTTCTCAAGTGTGCATGGAACATTCTCCAGGATAGATCATGTCTTGGGTCACAAATCAAGCCTCAGTAAATTTCAGAAAATTGAAATCATATCAAGCATCTTTTCTGACCACAACACTATAAGATTAGAATCAATTACAGGGAAAAAAAATGTAAAAACACAAACACATGAAGGCCAAACAATACATTACTAAATAACCAAGAGATCACTGAAGAAATCAAAGAGGAAATCAAAAAATACCTAGAGACAAATGACAATGAAAACATGGTGATCCAAAACCTATGGGATGCAGCAAAAGCAGTTCTAAGAGAGAAATATATAGCTATACAAGCCTACCTCAAGAAACAAGAAAATCTTAAGTATACAATCTAATGTTACACCGAAAGGAACTAGAGAAAGAAGAACAAACTAAACCCAAAGTTAGCAGAAGGAAAGAAATCATAAAGATCAGAGCAGAAATAAATGAAATAGAAACAAAGAAAACAATACCAAAGATCAATAAAACTAAAAGCTGGTTCTTTAGGAAGATAAACAAAATTGATAAACCAATAGCCAGACCCATCAAGAAAAAGAGGGAGAGGACTCAAATCAATAAAACTAGAAATGAAAAAGGAGAAGTTACAAAGACACCGCAGAAATACAAAGCATCCTAAGAGACTACTACAAGAAACACTATGCCAATAAAATGGACAATCTGGAAGAAATGGACAAATTCTTAGACAGGTATAACCTTCCAAGACTGAACCAGGAAGAAACAGAAAATATGAACAGACCAATCACAAGTAATGAAATTGAAACTGCGATTTAAAATCTTCCAAAAAACAAAATTCCAGGATCAGATGGCTTCACAGGAGAATTCTATCAAACATTTAGAGAAGAGCTAACACCCATCCTTCTCAAACTCTTCCAAAAAATAGCAGAGGAAGGAACACTCCCAAACTCATTCTATGAGGCCACCATCACCCTGATAGCAAAACCGGACAAAGATACTACAAAAAAAGAAAATTACAGACCAGTATCACTCATGAATACAGATACAAAAATCCTCAACAAAATACTAGCAAACAGAACCCAACAACACATTAAAAGGATCATACACCACAATCAAGTGGGTTTTATCCCAGGGATGCAAGGATTCTTCAATATACGCAAATCAATCAATGTGATACACCATATTAACAAATTGAAGAAGAAAACCCATATGATCATCCCAATAGATGCAGAAAAAGCTTTTGACAAAATTCAACACCCATTTATGATAAAAACTCTCCAGAAAGTGGGCATAGAGGGAACCTACTTCAACATAATAACGGCCATATATGACAAACCCACAGCAAACATCATTCTCAATGGAGAAAAACTGAAAGCATTTCCTCTAAGATCAGGAACGATACAAGGATGTCTACTCTCACCAGTATTATTCAACTTAGTTTTGGAAGTCCTAGCCACGGCAATCAGAGAAGGAAAAGAAATAAAACTAATACAAACTGGAAAAGAAGAAGTAAAACTGTCACTGTTTGCAGATGATACTATACATAGAGAATCCTAAACATGCCACCAGAAAAGTACTAGAGCTATTCAATGAATTTGGTAAAGTTGCAGGATACAAAATTAATGCACAGAAATCTCTTGCATTCCTATACACTAATGATGAAAAATCTGAAAGAGAAATTATGGAAACACTCCCATTTACCATTGCAAAAAAAAGAATAAAATACCTAGGAATAAACCTACCTAGGGAGACAAAAGACCTGTATGCAGAAAACTATAAGACACTGATGAGGGCTTCCCTGGTGGTGCAGAGGTTGAGAGTCTGCCTGCCGAGGCAGGGGACATGGGTTCGTGCCCCGGTCCGGGAAGATCCCACGTGCCACAGAGCGGCTAGGCCCGTGAGCCATTGCCGCTGAGCCTGCGCGTCTGAAGCCTGTGTCCGCAACGGGAGAGGCCACAACAGTGACAGGCCCACGTACCGCAAAAAAAAAAAAGACACTGATGAAAGAAATTTAATATGATACCAACAGATGGAGAGATATACCATGTTCTTGTATTGGAAGAATCAATATTGTGAAAATGACTATACTACACAAAGCAATCTACAGATTCAATGCAATTCCTATCAAATTACCAATGGCATTTTTTATGGAACTAGAACAAATCATCTTAAAATTTGTATGGAGATACACAAGACCCCGAATAGCCACAGCAGTCTTGAGGGAAAAAAAAACAGACCTGGAGGAATCAGACTCCCTGACTTCAGACTATACTACAAAGCAGCAGTAATCAAGACAATATGGTACTGGCACAAAAACAGAAACATAGATCAATGGAACAAGATAGAAAGCCCAGAGATAAGCCCACGCACCTATGGTCAAATAATCTATGAAAATGGAGGCAAAGATATACAATGGAGAAAAGACAGTCTCTTCAATAAGTGGTGCTGGGAAAACTGGACAGCTACATGTAAAAGAATGAAATTAGAACACTCCCTAACACAATACACAAAAATAAATTCAAAATGGATTAGAGACCTAAATGTAAGACCAGACACTATAAAACACTTAGAGGAAAACATAGGAAGAACACTCTTTGATATAAATCACAGCAAGATCTTTTTTGATCCACCTCCTAGAGTAATGGAAATAAAAACAAAAATAAACAAACAGGACCTAATGAAACTTAAAAGCTTTTGCACAGCAAAGGAGACCATAGACAAGACAAAAAGACCACCTCAGAATGGGAGAAAATATTTGCAAATGTATCAATGGACAAAGGATTAATCTCCAAAATATATAAACAACTCATGCAGCTCAATATTAAGAGAACAAACAACCCAATCAAAAAATGGGCAGAAGACCTAAATAGACATTTGTCCAAAGAAGACATACAGATGGCCAAGAAGCACATGAAATCTCCTCAACATCACTAATTTTTAGAGAAATGCAGATCAAAACTACAATGAGGTATCACCTCACACCAGTTAGAATGGGCATCATCAGAAAATCTACAAACAATAAATGTCTGAGAGGGTGCAGAAAAAAGGGAACCCTCTTGCACTGTTGGTGGGAATGTAAGTTGATACAGCCACTATGGAGAACAGTATGGAGGTTCCTTAAAAAACTAAAAATAGAATTACCATATGACCCAGCAATCCCACTACTGGGCATATACCCAGGGAAAACCATAATCCAAAAAGACACATGCTCCCCAATGTTCATTGCAGCACTATTTACAATAGCCAGGTCATGGAAGCAACCTAAATGCCCATCAATGGACGAATGGATAAAAAAGATGTGGTACATATATACAATGGAATATTACTCAGCCATGAAAAGGAATGAAATTGAGTCATTTGTTGAGACCTGGACAGATCTAGAGACTGTCATACAGAGTGAAGTAAGTCAGAAAGAGAAAAACAAATATCGTATATTAACGCATTTATGTGGAACCTAGAAAAGTTGTATGGATGAGCTGGTTTGCAGGGCAGAAGTTGAGACACAGATGTAGAGAACAGATTTGTGGACACCAAGGGGGGAAAACTGAGGTGGGATGGGCATGTAGGTGTGCTGAATTGGGCAATTGGGATTGACATGTATACACTGATGTGTATAAAATGGATGACTAATAAGTACCTGCAGTATAAAAAAACAGAGACAAACAAAATAACTAACACCAAACTTTCTTTGGGTTATTTGTATGGAAATATGTTAATATAAATGTTTCAGACATTACATGAAATTTCTAAAAATCTTATATATTCTGGTATAATATTATAAGTCATAATTCTAGTTATTACTTTAAGATGTATATCTTAGAAATAACTAAATTTCCTTGTCAATTGCATTTTTATGAACTTTCATCAAATCTTTAACCGTGGTCATTTTTAAGTCTTTTGTCATTTATAAACAGTTCTGTGTGTACTCTGATGCTTTTGCAAATATTTTCCTATAAAAGGGTGTCATATTCAAGGAATTCATGGAAAAGACTCTGACAAGTACAGGTTTCTGGTAACTGACTATACTGCTGAACTCAGTGAATAAGCATTTTCAGAACTCTAATGGAAAACTGATGAACTCATAAAAGTGCTAATAAAAGATCAAGATAAAAAAATTAATTACACGGGACTGAGTGAACTGATGAGGATGATTATAATTTTTGTGACTTTGTTTGAATAAAAAAAAAATCCCACAAGGACTCAGAGGCAAAAAATATACAAATCAATTTTCACCACAAAGTAAAGGAGCTGTTACAGTGGAGGATTACTGGACTGAATGTCAATATTATGACATAGTACGAGTGTGTTTCGTGTTTGGTAATTGCAATCACTGTTGCTTTTGTTGTGGTCATCCATTTACAATGCTTGGTGTCAGTCTATTTATCTCTTGTAAAAATAAAATACAGTGTGTGTATGTAAAAAACAAAACAAAAACAAAACAAAAAAGAAAAATAATGCTCTATTTTACATACTTAATATCTAATTTATAATACATATTATATAACACATTTATAGCATATATATTATATATGCATAAATTAGAACATTATTTTCCAAATGGACTAGACTATATATATGACTACACACACACACACACACACACACACACACACACCAAGGAGAAGACTTTTTAAAGAATAAAAGGACTGTTTCACTCCTTAAAGAAAAAAAAACCAAAGAGGCATATTTTAAACAATCAGTAGAGGAGATAAAATAGAATACTAAATATATATATACATATATATGTATATATATATGTGTGTATATATGTATATATTTGATTAATTCCAAAGAAAGTAGGAAAGGAAGAACAGAGAACCATTTAGAAAAATAGAAAACAAATAACAAGATGCCAGATTTAAAATTAACCTTATTGATAATTATATTGAATATAAATGAAGTAAGGGCTTCAATTAAAAGTCAGAGATTTTTCAAACTAGATCAGAGTTTCTCAGCCTCAGCACTACTGACATTTTAGGCCACATAATTGTTGTAGGAGGTGCACCGCAGGCTATTTAACAGCATCTGTGGGCTCTACCCACTAGATACCAGTAACACCATCCCTTTCCCTTCAGTTATGACAACCAAAATTGTCTCCAGGTATTTCCAAATGTGCCCTGAGGGACAAAATCACCCCTGATTGAGAACCACTTTGCTAGATGAAAACCAAGGCCAACAATATGCTATTTACAAAAAACCACATGTTAATTATAAAGACACAGATAGTTTTAAAGGAAACGGATGGGGAAAAGATGCAAATATTAACTATAAGAAAGCTGGTATGACTATATTAACATCAGACAATGCAGATTTGAAGACAAAGGGCATTTCCAGAAAAAGAGATATTTCATAATGATAAAAAGAATCTACCTATCAAAAGGACTTAAATGTGCATGCACCTAGTAACAGAGCTTCAAAATACATGAACCATAGATTGACAGAAACAAAGGAAAAAGACAAAATCTATAACCATATTTGGAGACTAAAACACTGCTCTTTCATTAACTGCTAAAATAACTAGATGAAAATCAGTAAGGTTATACAAGATTTGACACTTTTAACCAACTTGACCTAAATGATACTTCTAGAATATTACAGTCAACAACCGCAGAGTATATAGTCTTTTCAAGTGCACCTGGAATGTTCACCAAGATAGACCATATGCTGGGCAAAAATACGAGTCTCATTAAATTACAGATGACTGCAATCAAAGAAAACACTTTCTATGAAAACAGGAATAAATTAAAAATCAAAAACGAAAAGGTATCTACAAAAATCCTCAAATATTTTAAAGTAACATACTTCTAGATAACTGCTGGGTCAAGGACAAAGTCACAGGGTAATTTAAAAATATTCTAAATTCAACATCAAAGTTCTTCAGAATAACTTGTTTTCATACACCCTTTCTCAGGACCAATTGGCTTTGGATGGTCAAAAAAAAAAAAGCTTCATTAAAACCATTCAATTGCTTTCCTTGAATCCTTGGGCGGTCAGTTACCCTTCGTTTTTAACCTCACACCTCTAGGAATTGAAAGCTAAAAAAGCGCTGTTATATTCAGTTTGTTATTCAGAGAAAGACGGAAAATAAATAAAAAGATTTCCAGCTTCCCTTATTTTATAAGCCCAGAAATTATTGTTTTCTTTAAGTGTAATGGGTATTAGGATTGTAGAAAATTATGGTTATAAGTAGCTTTTTGCAAGCAAGGTGTTTGCAAGTAGGAATGATCTTATAATGTTAACTGTGTTGTGAAAAGGAATTATTTTAATGATGGATTTTGATCAAGATAAAATTTTTAAAAATCTACTTGTAGACATATCAGTGAAATTGCAGAAAAAAAAACAAAGAAAAATCTAAAGCAACTAGTTCTTTTTTTAAAGGATAGATTATCTTCAAAGAGGCAAAATGTATACTGACAACTCTACTTAAGCAAGGGCAGCAAGAAAAATCAAAGCACAATAGAATTATGCAATCAATGTGCTGAAAGAAAATAATGACCAACATAGAAGTCTACATCCAGCACAAATATCCTTCAGGCATGAAGATGAAATAAAGATATTGTTAGGCAAAAATTTAGAGAATTTACTACCAGCAGACCTTCAGGAAGGAATTAAGTATATTCTTTGGGCAGAAGGAAATGTTAATGGTTAGAAGGTTAGCTATGTAGGAAGGGAAGAATTCCAAAGAAAGCCATAAATACATGGTAGATCTAAATGAACACTGACTATGTAAAGTAATAATAATAACCTGATATTTAAAGTATAGAGAGTATTAAAATAGAAAGCATATGTAAATAATAGCATATTGGTTGTATTTTCCTGTGGAGGGTTAAAGTACTAATTAACTTACTATTTCTATCTAGGGTAAACAAAAATTGCCAAATTTTCAGACTAACAAAGAAAAAAGTGGAATTAAAATAATTAATGACTTCATAAAAAAGCAAAAAAGGGGAAAAAACAGAACATAGCATGAGCAGAATAGACAGAAAACAGTAAAATGGTAAATTTAAACCCACATTTACTGTTTTAAGACTCTTGAGGACAGTTCATGGGTGTATGATAGAAAAGAATAACTGATTTAATCACTTTACTTTGTCCTAAGAAGTTCTCCTTAATAAATTCCCATAAATGGAAGTTTAAAAATGCCACTTCTTGGGCTTCCCTGGTGGCGCAGTGGTTGAGAGTCCACCTGTCGATGCAGGGGACATGGGTTCGTGCCCCGGTCCGGTAAGATCCCATATGCCGTGGAGCAGCTAGGCCTGTGAGCCATGGCCGCTGAACCTGCGCGTCCGGCGCCTGTGCTCCACAACGGGAGAGGCCACAACAGTGAGAGGCCCGCGTACCAACAAAAAAAAAAAAAAAAAAAAATTAATTAAAATGCTACTTCTTGAATACTTTAGATACCCTCAGCACCAGCAAGGCACTTTGCATTCATCTTGTCTTTTTTTTTTTTTTTTTTTTTGCGGTACGCGGGCCTCTCACTGTTGTGGCCTCTCCCGTTGTGGAGCACAGGCTCCGGACCTGCAGGCTCCGGACATGCGGGCTCAGCGGCCATGGCTCACAGGCCCAGCCGCTCCACGGCATGTGGGATCTTCCCGGACTGGGGCACGAACCCGTGTCCCCTGCATCGTCAGGCGGACTCTCAACCCCTGCGCCACCAGGGAAGCCCCATCCTGTCTTTTTATCCTCACAATGAACCTGCAAGGTGGGTTTCGTATACCCAAATTGGAGATGAGGATTGCCTGAGGTTGCTCAGGCAGTAAGTGACCAAACAGGATTCAAAACAGTTCAAACTCATCCCAACCAAGATATGCATCCAACCATGACACAATTCTTCCCATTTAATAAACAAGGTTTGGTCATGTTATCTAACTATATCTTAAGTAAAATTTTAACTGCCCAGAAGAAACAGAGGGACAAACGTTTTGCAACAAACCCAACTTTTAAAAAGTAAAATTCCTGAGATTCCTCAAGTTAAATAAATAGATCTTTAAAACAAATGTACCAAACTTAGCCTACAGTCCTGTGCAAAGATACTCATATTCAAAGCAAGCGTTTATGGAGATGATATGCATCCTATATTTTTCCATTTTGTGGCCCACGGTGCATATGCATTTCAGTTTCTACTTAGATCTTCATGTAATTCTGCCAAGAATATGCATTCATTTCTTGTTAAAAGTAGTTTTCATTTCTGAAATGATTTATACTGGAGGACAATATAATTACATTAGAAGACATTTTAATTTGCAAATTCATTTCCAGCCAAGATTTGTGCAAAATAAAATCTAATTTATGCCAAAGGATATCAAACTTGCTAATCAATTCTTTTTTAATGACTTCCCAGGAAGAAACTCGTGGTGACTATGATTCTTTACACAGCACTGTTATCTTCCAACCATATTGCTTTTTACAAGTATTCAATCTATTCTTATGCTCTTTCAGAAATGAGGGTTGCATTATCTATTTACCACAAAATGAGAACTTTGTTGCTCAAATGATAAAAAAGGAAGACTTTGATTGTTTTTCTTCAAGTCATTTATTTCCAGGTATGTTCACTTTTATTTCCATCACTTCTTTATTGCTTGATCCCTAATGCCTTCTATACTGATCTGTTAACTGTATTTTAATATTATTCAATATAATGCTGAAGTGACTGTAGCTTGTCCCAAGACCATTACAAGAGAACAAGTTGGAGAAAGAAAAATCGTCACTAGAAAAGATAAATGGGTGACACACTGGACCTTAAACTCTGTTTCTAATGGAAATTCCCATGCAGTAGATGAAAAGTTACCAGAAAACATGAACTGCCTCATTAACTTTATGCCCAAGTTCTATCAGTAATTGATTTTTAATGCCTATGTCCATCATTTATGAGCTCTTCCCATTCTTTATATACATTTAAAATTAACCTTTATAAGATGAACTAGTTCCATGGTGATGCTCACGGCATCATCTATATAAAGCACTTAAAAGAATAATTCACAGAGAAGAAACACAAAGCTGATGAGCCAGTATTGTTTTGTGATACAAATGACTGATTATCAAAATCAAATGTGGCAGCTATAATTGCCACTCTATTTGAAATAACCTTAATAATCGTCAACATATCATGAAGATACTTTTGGAAAAATGGGGTAATATTGTTTTCTTTTTTTGTATTTCCACACCATCTTTCAGCCAAGGTTTCTGACAATACTACAGTGTGGCCATCTGCATCACCAACATATTTATCATTGACAGAGAGATAACAGATTTGGAAATTGTTGCACATCAAAACAAAGCAGATTAAAGTGAGCCAAAGACATCAGTTTTCAAAGTGGGTTCTAAAATGCCAGTTCTATAGACTCAGTAAATAATCCATTGAGCTTTGTAGAGTTGCTTGGAATAGTTTTTTTTTTCTTTTAATAGAGAGCCATATTTTTAAAAAGTAAGTAGAAAACTAGGTTTTAAACATGATTTTGTTAGTTTACTTATAGTTGGTGATGAACAAAACTGTTAAGGCTAGCTTTGCTGTTACTGGAACTAAGTTAAAAATAATTTTCCAGAAGCCAGGTTTATATGGGAGATATATTTTACTTTACCCCTAGAGGATAGCTAACATTGGCTAACATAGCCAACCTCTGTTGTAAGCCTTGATATATGTTAACTCATTTAATCCTTTCAACAATCCTGTGAAGGAGGTACTATTATTATCAATATTTCAGGAATGAGAAAATGAGGCAGAGGGGAAAAATAAATCACCTGGATCCTTCAGTAGGAAAGAGAAGGATCCCATCTAGGTGGTCTGGCTCAGAAGCCTAATTCTAACCAAAGTGCTATCTCTCTTCAATTGAAGTGTTCAGATTGAGTGTAAAATGTTTTCTTTCATCAAAAGCATAGAAGAATAGTTGGAGGAATTCTAGTATAATGCAGGAAGCCTCGAAGAATCTTTAAAATGGAGCCACTCATTAACTGGATTAGTGAACCATCAGTGGGTTCTTCCCTCTCTAACAGAAGACTGACCTGCAGACTTTCACCTCTGACACTTAAAGTCTTGCTCAGTGCTCTACTTTATATGATTTAATCCTCACAACAACTTTATAGAATACAATGGAATTATTATCTTCATTTAAATCAACACACGATGTGGACTTTTGTGAAAATGAGGGCAGAGGACACTACAAATATTCTGAAAATGCCAAGGGTTAAATATAGTTCTACATCCCTTTTATATATTTGTGAAAAGTTTTGCCTTAAAAGTTTTAGACCTTAAATATCAACAGATATTCTGATAGTCTGTTCTATAACAAAGTTTTCTTTTTCTTTTCTTTTTAACTGAAGCATAGTTGATTTACAATATTGTGCTAGTTTCAGATGTACAACAAAGTGAATCAGTTGTGTGTATATATATATATATATACACACATATATATATTTATATTCTTTTCTTTTTTAAAAATTATTTATTTAATTTATTTTTGGCTGTGTTGGGTCTTCGTTGCTGAGCATGGGCTTTCTCTAGTTGCAGTGAGCGAGGGCTACTCTTCGTTGCAGTATGCGGGCTTCTCATTGCAGTGGCTTCTCTTGTTGCAGAGCACGGGCTCTAGAGCACAGGCTCAGTAGTTGTGGTCCACGGGCTTAATTGCTCCGCAGCATGTGGGATCTTCCCGGACCAGGGGTTGAACCCGTGTTCCCTGCATTGGCAGACGGATTCTTAACAACTGTGCCACCAGGGAAGTCCCAGATTCTTTTCTAAGTTATTACAAGATATTGAATATAGTTCCCTGTGCTATACAGTAAATCCTTATTGTTTATCTACCATATATATAGTGGTGTGTATCTGTTAATCCCATACTCCTAACACAACCCCTTTCCCCTTTGGTAACCATATGTTTTTTTTCTGTGTCTCTGAGAGTGTTTCTGTTTTGTAAATTCATTTGTAATATTTTATTTTTAGATTCCACATATAAGTGATATCATATAATATTCGTCTTTCTCTGTCTGGCTTACTTCACTGTGATAATCTCTAGATCCATCCATTATAACAAAGTCTTTCTAACATAGATAAGTTAATACAGGGGATATATGGGGTGACGATGTTAAGATAATGTGGAAACTGGGTTGGTTCATAGACTGTTTTTCCAAGTCAAGGGCATTCGAAATTGCAGAAACAGAAAAAGGAAAAAAAAAAAAAAAAAAGCCCTCTGCTGGGCTGGTAACCTGGCAACATGAGCCTTTTTTGGCTGTATTTTAGAAAAATTAGCAAAAAGAGCCTATTCGCAGGGCTCTCTCGGAGAGAGGCACCACAGCCTGGGGCAGTTCTTGGCTGCTGGCTGGTCCACTGCCTCCTGTGCCTGCTGTGAATGCAGCCCCACAAGTTCTGATCTCCATGTCGTTTGGCTTGGTCTCAGCGGAGACTAGTCCTTGCCTAATTAAATTTTGTCCTCATTCTTAGTCTACTGTTTTGTGCAATCTATATTCCTTGTGGCAGATTCCAGCTACACTGAGCTGCCTGCCTTGATGGGCCATTTTAATCCCCAGTTATGAATGAAGATTTTTTTTTTTTGGTGATGGTTGCTGTTATCAGTGCTCTTCTTATCATTATGTAGGATAGCTTATAATGTAAAACAATAAAATAATCATAAACATAATCAAATGGAAAATCTTTTTTTAAATGGTAACATATTTTCAGATATTGCAGTTCTCTACCTCCATGTTTGCTTTTTTCCACCAGGTTCTAAACCTGGTGTGTGAGAGGGGAGAATATCAAAGCTGTCAAGGAAAAATTCTGTATAACTCATACCTTTCTACCCTTCCCTTCTGCAAGATTATGTTATGTTGAAAACCACCATTCTTGGGGGTGGGGCAAGTGGAGTATAACCTACATTTCCCTAATCCCTCAAAATTTTAAACTCAAGAGTTTCAGGATCCTTAGGAATTTAAGGATTTTTTTTTTTTGATGTCAGGTAGGAGGGTTCTATGTTTAAATGCACTTATGTAACAAGCTTTCCTTACAGTAAGTAAAAGTATCCTGTTTCATGTTAAGTACTACCATGTAAGATGTATCAGTATATATTTTTTGCAGCAATTTTAAAGATTCTTTCAATTCTAGATTGACAAAGAGGCTGTTAGTTTTAAAAATATCAGTTAAAGGGAAAAAACTAAAGACTCCTCTTAATTCTCTGAAGGTTTTCAGAGTAAAATTATTTCCATCTTGATTTTCATTTAAAGAAATCTTAGCTTTTTTTTCTTACTTTAAATATGTATGTACTTTGTCATTTTCTGTATCTCCCAAGTGGCTAGTCTATCCTGAAGTTGGCAGGCATTCCTTTAGGCTGGTGGCCCTCAGGTGAGTAAGAAATGCAGTTGAGAGTGAAGAAATGCTGTGTCTGCTCAAACTATCTCCTCTTTCTTCCATTGTGTCTGCATCTAGCTTGAAATATTTGCTATTAAAATCATACTCCCCATCCCCATGTTAGACAATTGGGGAAATGTTGAGAATCTCTTTTATTAGTTGGGACAGCTGAGTTTTATTTATTTACAATTTATACTCCACATATCACCAACATATTTGAGGCAGTCAATAATAAAACTGTGTCCATTATGGAAATGAAAAGTAATTGTCCCTCTTTCGTACTTATCCCTCCTAATAATAAAAAAGCAAAAGTCAACTTTGAATCAACATTTGTTAATGTTGTCAGAAAACATAAGCCAAAATAACATTTGATTATTTCATATCAGAACATTCTGGTAATCTTAGGTAAAGGGGAAACTGGATAGGTAGGAAAAAGGTTTTACTTAGGATTAAAGAAATGTGCCAGTTACTAAGATTTTGACTCTCCTTCCAGCTGTTTTACGTGATACTGGAGTGGGGACTTTGCAAACCTCTTTGCCAGCTGACTCCCTATTAAGCTCTGCCAATTGTGCTCTGTGTGTGGGGGGGTGTGGTGTGTGGTGTGTGTGTGTGTGTGAGAGAGGGAGAAGTTTTAAATACGTCCAACATCTTTCCTTTGTTCTTCCAGCTCTAAGGCAGGTAGCTGCTTCCTCATTTTCTCTTTTTTGCCTTTTAGTCACCCAATTAACTTTATACCTAATTGATGATTACTTATGTCCTATTTTCTCTGTTAAGTGACTGGTCTGACTGCAGTATCCTGACTAGATCTTAATGGATACCAGGCAGTGTCTCTTAACATGTTTACTTACATGAAGCAGTAAGCCTCTAAAGACAGTCACACACTCTTCCTGAGCTATTAAGGCAAAGGTCTTCCCATAATATCTAATTTTTGTTAAATATAATGTTTCTTTTAACAAAGAAGCATGTAAAGCATTGTTTTCTTCCCTTTTTAATTTTTGGTAAAATACTTGTTGTAAAGATTGTAATTTGCTTCCTTTGGATGTGTAAATGGACTATGTTAGTCAGGCCCATGATTGCATGAATCACACATGGGTAGGAAAGCTCCAAATCACCCCCCAGGGCTAATTTTCCTATATGATAGCTTGGTAAATAAAATGAGGATTGTGGTCCTAGAAGCTTAAAACCTAAACCCAACTGGAGATCTGGTTTCTTTAATGATTCACTATCAGAATATTTAAAAACAAAAAAATTTTAAAGTTGTTAGAAAGACTGCTAGTTCTATAAAGAAAGGTGATTATATTAAGAGTCAGTAATTATTTTCTGCATGAAATTTAACTTTCAGCTTTCTGACAAGCCACAGCGACACCATTGCTGTTATGGACAAGTAAAGTTCACTTTTTCTTCCACAGATTAGTCCATTCATTATAGGAAAGTACAATCACCAAGGCTCAGGGGTTTTCAGGACTATGGTATAATGAAACATATGGCCAAGGAGTCCCCAAAAAAGGGCAATATAAGGGCCAAGATTATGAGGCAGGAAGGACCTGGATTTTGAGTTCAAAAAGAAGGTGGAAGCCAAATTTACTTAGGATTACCTTAACAGTGGAATGCAGAAAACAGAGGAATAGCATATTTAAAATGCTGGAAGAAAAAACTATCAACCAAGAAATCTATACCCGGCAAACTTTGAGAGAACTTAGATATGCCTAACAAATATTTACTAAAGAAAGTCCTTCAGACTACTAAGAAATGACTCAGGATGGTGACTTGAATCCAGAGGAAGAAACAAAGAGCCCCAGAGGGCTTCCCTGGTGGCGCAGTGGTTGAGAGTCCGCCTGCCAATGCAGGATACACGGGTTCGTGCCCTGGTCCGGGAAGATTCCACATGCCTCGGAGCGGCTGGGCCCATGAGCCATGGCCACTGAGCCTGCGCATCCGGAGCCTGTGCTCCGCAGCGGGAGAGGCCACAACAGTGAGAGGCCCGCGTACCGGAAAAGAAAAAAAAAAAAAAAAAGAGCACCAGAAATAGTAAATATGTGGGTAACTATTAAAAAAAAATGTATAAATATCCATTTTCTTTTCTTATAATTACTTTAAGAGACATAAGATCCAAATGTCCATTGGCAAGTGGAGGGGTAAACAATGATACGGAATATTTTCATTATGACAAGGATCCCTATATTGCCCTTTCATAATCACACTCAACTCCCTTCCCCACTGTACCTCCCACTCCACTCCCTGCCCTGTCCCTGATCCCTGGCAACGACTAATGTCTCCTCAATTTGTATAATTTTGTCATTTCAAGAATGTTGTATGATGGAATCACACAGATATTATGTAACCTTTTTGGATTGGGTTTTTTTCACTCATCACAATTCCCTGGAGATTCATTCAAATTGTTGCATGTATCAATAATCCATTTCTTTTTATTACTGAGTAGTATTCAAGGTTATGAATTCCAGTTTCTTTAGTCATTCACCCACTAAAGAATGTTTATTTCCAGTTTTTGGCTATTTCGAATAAAGCTGTTATAGACATTTGTTTACAAGTTTTTACATGAGGATAAGTTTTTATTTTTCTGGGATAAACACCCAAGAGTACAACTGCTGGATATTATGGTAGTTGCATGTTTAGTTTAAGAAACTGCCAAACTGTTTTCCAAGAGTGGCGAGGAATTATCTTTTAAAAACTTCTAGGCTGGGAACAGGGAGCAGATCAAGTCTATTGAATGGGGTTTGCCGCCAGGCTATGGAGCAGGTAAATGAGCTAAAGTGAAGGGCAATAAGGCCCTGAGTGCTGGTAACACGGATGGTGGTTTACAGTGCTGCTCTGAGGCAGTAAGTCAGATCCCCAGGCCCATGTGCTCTCCAGCAAATGCTCAGCATCCTACACCAAGAACAGAGACCGCCAGAAGGCTTATGAGGATGATTGCAAAACCATTGACTTAAAATCTGACTGGGGCAAAAGCTATTCCCAAAAAGCAGCAGCTCTTGAGTTCTTAAACTTATTTAAATTCACCACTCGAACCTATGACAAGGGTTTAAAACATGAAGCAAACGATCCTCAGCTCAAAGAGGTTTTACAGAATATGGAGCCTCAGTCAGCAGAGAGGAAATTCAAGAATGCTTTCAACATGTCCGATCTGTACCAGAAGTTGGAGAGTGATCCCAGGTCAAGGACACTGCTCATGGATCCTACCTACCAGGAACTGATAGAACAATGTCAAACAGGCCGTCTGACCTGGGCAAAAACTGCAACATCCCCAGATCGTGACTATCCTCAGTGTCTCCTTCGAGGCTACCTGGGCAGTATGGATGAGGAGGAAGAAGTTGAGACACCTCCACCACCACCTTCTCCCTAAAAGGAGACCAAGTCAGAGCCAGTGGAAGAAGATATTCCAGGGAATAATAAGCAGGCACTGAAAGAAAAAGTTGGGGAAGGATGCCTGTAAGAAAAAAGACTTTGACACAGCCTTGAAATAGTATGACAGAAGCAATGGACAGGACCCCACCAACATGACTCGCATGACCAATCAAGCAGCCATGTATTTCACAAAGGGCAACTAGAGTGAACGTCAGGAGCTTTGTGAGAAGGCCATTGAAGAGGGGCTAGACAAGCAAGAAGACTATCCTCGACAGATTGCCAAAGCTTATGTCAAATTGACAGAGCCTATTTCAAAGAAGGAAAGTACAAGGATGCCATCCATTTCTACAAATCTCTGGCAGAGCACTGAACCCCAGATGTGCTCAAGAAATGTCAACAGGCAGAGAAAATCCTGAAGGAGCAAGAGTGGCTAGACTACATAAACCCTGGAAGTATCCCCAGGCCAGGAAGCACTATAAAGAAGCCATCAAACAGGAACCCAAGAGATACCAAATTGTACAGCAATCGAGCTACCTGCTTCATCAAACTCCTGGAGTTTCAGCTGCCACTCAAGGACTGTGAGGAATGTATCCAGCTAGAACTGACCCTCACCAAGGGTTATACACGGAAAGCAGCTGCCCTAAGAAGCAATGAAGGACCATACAAAATCCATGGATGTCTGCCAGAAGGCACTAGACCTGGACTCCATTGGAAGGAGGTAGCAGATGTTTACCATGGCTACATGATGGTCCTGTACAGCCAACATGACAGCCCTGAAGATGTGAAGCGATGGACCATGGCCAAGGTGCAGATGAGTGACCTGGCCATGTGGCTCATCCTGCAACAGATGCAGAAGGACCCCCAGGCACTCAGCGGACACATAAAGAATCCTGTAATAGTGCAGAAGATCCAGAAGCTGCTGGATGTGGGTCTGATTGCAATTCAGTGATGACTTGCTCATCATAACCCTTCCCTTCACCTTCATGTGGAAAAAGGAGCGGGAACTGTGGCAAGCAGCACAGAGCAGAAGGGAGAGAAGGGGGAAAGGCGAACATCTTCTCTATATGTTTATACAGACCTATGTGGAAGATACAGAGGCTTGTACTGGAGTCATTTGTGCGGCCTCTGGGCCCTCCTAGCACACACACGGTCTCTCCTGCTGCCCCAGAGTTTCATGTGTCCCACCCCTGGCGCTCAGTCGCTGTCCCAGCTGCTCTCGCATAGTTGGTGATTTGGGGGCCAGGAGTAGGCATGTATGTGGAGGGGAGGGTGTTCTTCCCAACCTCAGGCCCCAAGTGTCTTCACACTATTAGCTCCATGACCCCTTCACCAACAACACAAGCCAGTCCGGCATGGTTACATGTTTAAAAAAAAAAGAAAAGAAAAAGTAGTTCTGTTTATTGTTAGTACTGACCAGACAAGAGAAAGACAAAGAAAATACATCTTTGTTCAAGCTTAGTTCTTTTACAGGAATAGGAAACTAGAAGTCTATTCAGATCCTCTTATCATAGCTTAATTAATGAGAAAAGGTGACAGTGCATTATTGTCAAGGTGTCTTTGAAAAAAAAAAGTAATTTATTAATAAAAGCAGCTTAAAACTTCACAACTATTTTTAACGTTGACCTAGGAGCTCAGTATCTGTAGTGCTTTCATGGTCTACTGATGTAATATTTGGCACTGAGCAGACTCTGAATGTTTTACTCAACGTTTTGGGATTAAAATACAGAAACGTTCTTCCCATGTTCCCAAGTATGTAAACCTATTTATCTTGATTTATTTTTATAAAAGAACAAGGCCTCAGAAATACAGATACATGTTCTCTTCCCCAAAACAAAATAAACTGTATCCTTTGAAGCTGAAAAATAAAAATTTCAGAAGATTTTTGAATAATTTAGAAAGTTCTAAACCTTGAGACATAATATTCCAATTATGAAATCATTACTGCACAGCAAGTAATTTTGGCCCAAATCCATTCTCTTGAAATCTGAAGTCAACAGGAGTTCTGTGCAGGAGACAATCACGTTCAACCAGTACAGGGCTACTCCTAACCTTAAAGCTTTTCAGTTCATGAAATATTTATGCATCCTAAACCGGATTTAACAGTCATCACAGGCATCTACCTGCAGGCAAACTATTCAGTGTTTTCTGCTTTCTCCACATACCAGCTGCCTTGGGTCCCACCCACTCCAGTTGAGTATTTCATACTATTCTCTACACAACTCTATTCCACCACATCTGAATATCTGAATGCAAGAGATCATAGCTCCCAAGATATTTGGTGCAGGAAGATCCCTAGAAGTCCTGTGTATAATCACTGTGAGGTCTTCAGTTTCTTCTATACAGACACAAGTCACTTCTCATCATTGATGACATTTCCCTCCTCATTCTATCCAGGTTGGAGCTGCTACAATGTCTTTCTTTGTTCCTATCAGTTATATATTATCAACATTCATTTTCCCCTGTAGCATTTTGTGTTAATTCACTATTCTTATCCGGAAAATAACAATTTTATTTAATTTTTTTCTAATTAGTCCAGTAGAATTCCTTCCTTTCCCATAATAACCCTCTTAACGATGAGTTTTTATTTCTTATTAGTTTTTACAATACTGGCTTACTTGAAGGAGTTGTAGCCTTTCCTTATATTGAATAAATATAACACATATTCAATGAGTGCCTACTATTTTCACTGTGATATCACTGGAAATTCTGTGGTGTAAAAGATGGATAAATTTCCTACCCTAATGGAGCTTACAGCCTAATGGTGAAGAGAGACATTAAACAGATCATAACACAAGTAATTAATTACAATGCTAGCAAGCATAAGAAAGAAAAATGCTACAAATGTACACATAAAGGGACTGGTAATCTGGCAGGAATTGTAGGCTAGCAAAAATGATGCTCAGCCTGAGATCTGATAATGATTAGGAGTTAACAGA